>NC_058094.1:36517500-37767500 GCF_020171115.1 Neogale vison
TATTCCTTACTTTTACTTTTTGTATGTGCTAGATGTTCTGCATGAATACATATTGTTTTTATAGTTTAAAATTTTAAGTTTTTTAAAGAAGATTTTATTTATTTGAGAGGGAGTGTGTGTGCAAGCGGGTGGAGGGGCGGAGGGAGAGCAGGGAGCTCGGCGATGTGGGGCTCGATCCCAGGACCCGGAGCTCATGACCTGAGCCAGAGACAGATGCTTAGCCAACTGAGCCACCCAGGTGCCCCTAAAATTTTAAGCTTTCTTAAAGTATATAATAGCCGCAGCAAATAAGGAAAGTTCATGCTGCCCATTTTTAAACTTCACAATGATCCCTGAATCCTTTCTCTTTTACTTCCTGCACCTAACTTATCAGCAAGCTGTGTTAACTCCATCTCCAGAACAGACCTAGAATCTCACCATTTCTCCCCTTCCTCCTCTGGCTCCATCTGCTCAAACCCAGCACCTGAATTATATGCTGCAGTAACCTCCTGATGTCTTTGATTCCATTCTCTGCCCTCTACGATCTCTTCTCCACATCATAGTGAAAGAGCGCTATTAACCCATTAATAGAGTCCTGTTTGTCTGCTGTGTAGAACCTTCAGCGGCTCCCTATTGCCCTTACAGTAAAATCCAGACTCCTTACCCCAGCTGGAGCCCATCTCTCCAACCTCCTCCTCCTCCACCTCTCCTTCCCCTTGCTCACTTCACTCCAGCCGTTGTCCTGCTTATTTTCTCAGCTTAGGAAGAGCTTGTGTTTGCTGTTCCCTCTGCCTTTGAGTGCTCAGCCCACAGACCTTCAAATGCTGCTCCCTTCTCAGTCAGGTCTTCACCTAAACAATACCGCCTCAGAGAGGCCCTTGCTGACAGTCCTAAAGTAGTCCGCATGTTCTAACTCTGGCTAACTCTCAGTTCTAACTGGTTTTGATTTCATTTTTTTTTTGTGATACCTGATATTTTCTGTTTTCTAGCTGCTTGCATCAGAAAGCAAAGAGAAATGGCCTCCTCCTTCTTAGCTATCCCTATATTCCTAAGAACCTAAAAGAGAACCCAACATATAGGGCTTTTAGAATAAATCTAGTATTTTAGAATAAATTAGAGGTGGGAAGGGGAGGCTAATGAAATTCCAAGTCTAGGCTCATCAAGGCAAAGGAAAGCAGAATTCTTTCTTCTGAACAATTCTGAGTGACTTAATGGAACAGGTAGAATGTATGGGGGGAGGTACACAGTTCCCACAAACCGGCTCCAATCTACGCTTTTCGCCACCTTTTCCCATATCTCCACACACTTCCTTTAAAACCTTTCCCCAGAGTATCCTTACTCTCTATTTTTCTTATCACTGAACTTCTGCATTCCCATCATCAACCCTTTAATCTCTGGTCTGACTTTAGGAGCAGCCTATACCACAGCCGTGGGAGCCCATTAACCTGCTTCCCCTCCCAGCATTCAGTCCTGGAACACTCATGGTTCCAGAAGAAATTGGAGATTTCTTCCATGTACCGCCTTTTCCCATGGCTCCACGGCGGAGCTGAGGACATGGGCATCCCTGAGCAGCAGTGTGAAGACTGTTGCGGGTTGTGGGTGTCTGTTTTTCTAGAACCTGTGCGTAAGGAGAGCCATGACGGGAGAACGTCGTATCTTTGGGTGGCATTACCGGAGGACTTTGTATTTAATAACTAAGTCTGTGCCATCTTGTAGACACAGGATTTTACATGTATTTGATGCAATAATATATATACATAGACCAGTATCCCCTGGATGAGCCCTGAGGTTCTTTTTCCTAGACGCAGTGTCTAGCACCAGCTTGAGAGATGATCGTTTAACTCATGGGATTTAGTTATGGTCACTGGTTAAGAATCTCCAGAACTGCAAATATTTTCTCTGCCCTTCCCATATTTTTGACCATCACAAAGACTCTCTGTAATGAATAGAAGACACAAAATCTGGAGATCATTTGCTGATTTTTTTTGAAGATTTTCTTTGAGAGAGAGTAAGAGAGCACAAGCAAATCCTGTCTCAGACTTTATCACATCTATGGGGAGAACTTAAAAATCTTTAAGTCTAACACTGACTTTTCCTCTTGAGAACCCCCTGAAACTACATAAAATGGAATGCTGATCATCTCCACTTGCAAATCTCACACATACCTCAAATTAGCATTTTCAAAACTAACCTTATTTTCATGCTGTGTAATCCCACACCCCTTTGATTCTAGAAAACAAACCCTGGGATGCTCTCCCCCTCTGTTTCATATGTGAATTCATGGCACTGCCATCCACTTGAACACCCAAACCAGAACATGGGTATCTCTCCTAGCCTTCTATCTCTCTTAACGAAGCTTCCTTTTGACATCGTGTGTCTGAACATTAAATCCTGCTGCTATATGATTCTGAAATGTTTCTTTTGGACTACAATAATTCATAATTATCTTTTCTTTTGGACTATAACCTCCTACCTGCCTCTGGATTAGCTCCTTCTTGAAATCATACTGATTTCAGAAATCATGCTGGAGTGGCAAAACCAAATTTGCCCTGTCATTCTCTTGCTTTAAAAACTCAGAGGACACCCTTTTACCCAGGAGATTCAAGGTTCTCCTTGATGTAACTCTTATCTATTTCTCCAGCCATCCCATAACTTAAATGTGTTATTCCCACAACTCAACATGCTAATTCTCTTCTCTGTGCCCTGGGTTATGCTGGGAATGTTCTGCATATCTCTGTTTATCTGCAAAGCTTTACTCAGCCTTTTAAGATATAACACAGTTGTTACCATCTCTGAGTAAACTCCTCTGGACCCTCAGGGTGGGCTGTGGTTCCCTAGTGTCATACCCGGTTACCACGTGTCCTGGGGAATAACGGGAAAGATTAGTGGTCTCCGGGGATGTCCCCTTAGTGAGGGTACCAGTCCCAGCTCTGGTAGGAGTCCTCAACCCAGCAGATCCCGAAACCCAGTTTTTATCAGCATGTTGAGAACAGAGCCATCGCTAAGTGGCTGAGTCGAATTAACTTCCTGAAAAATGCATAAAGTCAAAGTATCAACAGATCAGCTACAATAAGAACTAGAATGTTCGTAAGGAATGGTTTCCCTGGAGTGTGAGAGACCAGTGTCTTCTTTCCCTGCAAAGAGACCTGCCTCTGGAGGTGCATGAGAATCAGAACAACGGCAGCTGGTTGAATCAAGCAACTCATGGAATCAGGCTAAAAAAAGAAAAAATGCCATGCCTCTATCCCCACATCAGGAGTGAGCTTGCCAACAAGAAGTCTGTTCATGATTCCATGATTCCATGATTGATTCCATGGAATGGAATCATGTTCAGTCTGTTCATTAGTGTTTGCTCTCCCCAGGCCAAAGCCAGGGTAGTCACTGCCCAAGCTAGCCTCTGTCATTCCCTTTTAACTTTCCTGGCTGGCCAACCCCACCCCCCACCCCCGCCTCCTGGGCTGGGGGCTTTCTCTCATTAGACTCTTAATGAAGTGACTGAAGAGGGCTATTAGCCAAGGCCATCCTTTCAGCTTCAGCGTTGATCCTTTAAGTGCGGATTTCAGACTTTCAGAACGTGACCTTATTTCCAGGTACTTGAGGAGGCCTCCCTAGAGCAGCCAAATAGAAACTGGGAACCTTTATCTGTCATCATGAGAAGCAGGGGCCCAGGGCCTGGCATAGGAGGCAGGCCGGGGGATAAAGAGACTGGGGAGAGATGGGGGTCCCTTCTGGCACCATATCAGAAGCCCCGCAGACTTTCAGACCGTGTTTTAGAGTTAGAAGCTGCAACAGCAGTTGCTCACATTATGGTGAGAAGCCTAGAGAGCAAGTGATGGAATGTCTGCCCGCGGTCAGGCCTGGGGAACCATAGAGCAGGAAGGTGAAGGGGAGCACTGGTTTTCCCATGCTCCTACACCCTCAGCCCCACACCATCGCCTCAGGCAGTGGTTCACCGTCCCGGAACCGGCAGCATCAGCATCACCAGGAGCTTCCTAGAAATGCAGATTCCCAGGCCCGGCTTTGCTAAGTCAAACTCTAGGGGTGTGGCCCAGGAATAGGAGTTTTAACAAGCCTTCGGAATTTGAGAAGTCCTGTCCTGTGGCCCGCTGGCCAACAGCCGCCCACCCCCATCCCACCTGCCCCATTTCCTGGACGGATTCCCCAACATTAGAAAGTAGCTGACCTGGGGATAGCCTCAGGCTATCTCTGTTCTGTGGGTCTAGGACACCAGGGATGTTTAGTATGGGGCTGATGAACTACGCTGAGCTGAGTAAACCGGATCAGATATGTTGGGATCATTTCATTGATTCTTAGGTCTCCGCAGTTAGGCACTCTCCCAGATTTCCTCTCTCTCAGGCCGGTTCTCTCCATTTTCCTCAGAGGTTCCTTCTCCCTTCCCCCATCTCACTCAGCCATGCAGAACTCTCAAAGTCCCATGCGGCAGTCTGTTGTGTCCTCTCCAGGTTCTGTTCCGCAGAAGCATTCATACTGTCTCCCACCCCATCGCTGAGCCATCTCCTTGGGCTGCAGCCCTCCCCTCTGAAGGCTCCAGACTCGACCCGACCACCCCATGCTCTCTACCCCCTTCATTCCTTCCTGCGCAGCCACCCCGCAACTGTCTGACCTCCTTCTGTCTGTGCATGGTCTCACCGGCCTCTCTCAGTTTGGCTCCTACTTCTGCTTTTACAGGCAGCCCTGAGTCTCTCATGCTTCTGCCTGCTTGCATCCATTCCAGTCAACACCTCAGTCGTGTTTAGCATCTCTGTTCCAGGGTGGTTGGGATGGGCTCCCAACTCTTCTCTACCTCAGCCTCTCCTAGCTCTGATCCACCACAGCTCAGGCTAATTCTCCTGGACAGCACTAGGGTCCTGACCGAGGAGAACGCCGCAGAAAGATCTGCCGAGAACATTACATCTCCCTGTTCCACTGGTCCAGGCACCGTTCCCAATGACGGCGAGTTTTCACAGGCCTCTCCCACAGGGTCCGCCCACCCACCTCGTCCTTACCCTTGAGCTCAGCTCCTGTCTCCCCATTTGCCTTGATTTTTCTCTCCTATCCTCTCAGGCTGCCTTCTGGAACTTAAGTTTCATTCTTCATAGGTCATGTCAAGCCATTTGACTCCTACTTCATTCTTGCCACCCTGTCAGGGCTACCTTTTGACACTCAAAATGGCCTGAGAAAGTGCTGTGCTGAGTCCAGGTCTTTAGCCAGAGGCAGTTTTTTCTCCTAAAAGAAGTTCTGTTGACTGCTTTTAATCTTAACTGTGTATTTTTTCTTCCCACTACAGGGCGATGAAAGATCAAAGAGGTTCAGACAGGAGTGGGTTATCAAGGAGAGCAGGCCTGGTCCAGGCCTATAGGCAGGAGGTTAGGGCCTCCAGACGCTCCCTGGGTATGTGGGAATCCTGAGAGAGGGCAAGCACCAGCTTTGAAGCAGGTGGCAAGAAGAAAGCATATAGAACTGAAATCTGGCTGGCAGCCCTCCCAGAGAGAAAGCTGAACTCTGCCTTTTGGGTGCCACTAGAGAGAAGGCATGAATTGAAGACCCAGAGAACAAGAGACACTCTGATCATACAGACCCCTCCCAACTAAGAAGTGAAACCCAGACATTTCTTGGGAAGGTATCCCTAGATTTGCTTGGGATAACATAATTGTTTTCTTAATGAATGCATCTCTCAATCCTGGGGAAATTTCAAATTAAATAGAGAGATGATGAAGAAAATAATATGTGTGTGTGTGTGTATGTGTGTTTCTATTAAACAATCTGCATATTTGGTATTTTAAATGTCTCTAATGTTTGATGTTTTAAATACTCCTTATATTTAATAGAATTTAATAGAAACATTCTTAATGTTTAATAAAGTGTCTGAAAATAAGCCTTGCAACATGGATTTAAAGGGTGTAACTGATTTATTAAGACTTCTGATTTTACATTAAAAATCCTTTTAAAGTTTATACACTGTATTAGAAACTTTAAGAAAACTTACCTCTTACCGGATGTGTTTATTAGTTTTGTGAGAATTACTTAAGAATTTGGGAGGCTTTGTTAATCAGAAAATTGATGTGCTTAGAAAAAAATTCAAATTATTAAATTAATAAGTATACTTTAAAATGATTGACAAAGTGAGGCAGACATCAATTTACTAGCTTTATAAATAGAATAATAAATGGGTATATTTAGGGGCGCCTGGGTGGCTCGGTGTGTTAAAGCCTCTGCCTTTGGCTCGGGTCATGATCTCAGGGTCCTGGGATCAAGCCCCGCATCGGGCTCTCTGTTTAGCAGGGAGCCTGATTCCCCCTCTCTCTCTGCCTGCCTCTCTGCCCACTTGTGATCTCTCTTTCTCTGTGTCAAATAAATAAATAAAATTAAATTAAAAAAAGAAGTTACTTTGGTTTTTTAAAATTTAATATTCATTACTTTCAAATTCAAAATTTGTGCTTATGTTTTCACATTAAATATACCCATTTATTTTTTTTAAAGATTTTATTTATTTATTTGACAGACAGAGATCACAAGTAGACAGAGAGGCAGGCAGAGTGAGAGGGGGAAGCAGGCTCCCTGCTGAACAGAGAGCCCAATGCGGGGCTCAGTTCCAGGACCCTGAGATCATGACCCGAGCGGAAGGCAGAGGCTTAATCCACTGAACCACCCAGGTACCCTGCCAAAGTAACTTCTAAATAATCATTTCAGGGTAAAATGTCTTAATGCATTTTTAAAATCCTTTCCTTTTCCTTTTCCTTTGTTGTGAACTTTCCTTTTCTTTTGTTAAGATACCCATAGAGAAAGTTCACAAAGAAATATTCCAGTCTATAAATGTGAACTTTTCTCCATAGTGAATTGCCAAGGAAAGAGCCCTCGAGGCCATAGGAGTAGGGAGCCAGGGTACAGCTTAGGAAATGGTCAGGGGTTAATAAAAATGACACAACATACATCCTGACTTCTCACCTTCTTTCCAGACTTGTTTCTTGGGTTGTCTACAGACCTTCAGCTAAACTTTCTTGCACTACCTTCATTTAACTTTGCATTTCCAAAATTAGCTCATCCCTTCTTTATCCTCTCTTGCCTACTCTTGGCCTCAGCCAAAAGGCTTCCCTTCAGAAACAACATGTTAATTGCACCACCAACAGTCCAGCTCAGCAGGCTAGAAACCTCACAATAGCTTCTCATTCTTTCCTCTCCTTCCCGGCTTCTCTAATCAACCATTCAGTCCCAATGACCCTTTCTCCGCAAGGTCCACTTTTCCTTCCCATTTCCTCAGCCACCACTTCAGTCCCTGACTCTTGTCGCCTCACGCCAGGATTACCATGCTGGCCTTCGGTCAGTTTCCCCTGCTGCAATTCATGCTACACACAGCTGCCAGAAGAGTCATCAGGCTTTGTTTTCATCCTGAATATTTTGTTTGCCAGTTTCTCAGTATCTGTCAAATAAAATCCAAGTTCTTCTTGACACCTGTCTTCTAACAACTGGGAGTACTCATCTTAACATCCTTGGCTTTCCTGGTTTCTGGATGGGACGACTTATTTTTGTCCAGCTAATTTGCTTGCCATGTTGCCCACACAACATTGTGTCTACATGCATATCTTTGTATGCATAGCTCATTGCCTCTGTATGGAAGGCTAAGATCCCTCCTGTTTTCTCACCCCTTGAATCTGATTTCTTCTTCTCCCTCCAAATGCAGTCAGCACCCACCTATATACAATTCTCAATCTCCTTGGCATCTG
Source organism: Neogale vison (assembly GCF_020171115.1). Classification (NCBI taxonomy): domain Eukaryota; kingdom Metazoa; phylum Chordata; class Mammalia; order Carnivora; family Mustelidae; genus Neogale; species Neogale vison. The sequence goes on from NC_058094.1 coordinate 36,525,201, forward strand.
TATGCATTTCCATAATTAATTTCCATGTCTTTATGTTACTCTATACCAGAGTATAGAGTATAGACAGAGATCACAAGCAGGCAGAGAGGTAGGCAAGGAGAGAGAGGAGGAAGCAGGCTCCCTGCTGAGCAGAGAGCCCGATGCAGGGCTCGATCCCAGGACCCTAAGATCATGACCTGAGCTGAAGGCAAAGACTAACCCACTGAGCCACCCAGGTGCCCCTGTATAGCATTTTCTTAAAGATACTCCATAAGTTCCACAGGGCAAGAATTTTACCAGCCTGTCAACCATGGAGGATTAAATGAGATACATGATGCAGAAGTACTTTTTAAACTACCAAGTTTTATCAAATATAGGGTTAGGATAGCTGTACTATGGCTGAAAAAAACAGAGATTCCAACTTGGAAGTTTGACATAGAAGAGCTGAGTGCACTTAACTAGCTCTAGCTTTCGCCAGTCATGTTGTTTTAAGCAAAATGTAATCTTTTCTGAGTTTTGGTAACCTTGCCAGTAAAAATGGACATAGAATGCCTTACGGGGTAGAGGTAGTTGTAAAGATAAAATAAATTGGCATCAATAAAAAATGTATTGCAAACTTTAAAGCCCCACATGAATGTGGATTTTTCAGTAATGACAAGTTAACACTAATAAATGTTGACATAATGACCAATACATGTTGATGTAGTGACTCAAACAAATTGTCAGGTGGGGAACACGTACCACTTTGGCACAAGAGGTAACACTTCATAGATGACATGTCATAGCAGATGCAAATGGCTTTAGTAATTAAAACATAGTAAACATGTCTGACTTACAAAAGAAATAAGTAGGACTACAGATAGGTATTAATGGACTCAAAAGCATATGAAAACATATTTGTTTTAGAGTAATTTACTATGTTTATTCAATTATAAGGGACTATTTGGAAGACATGACACTTGTCCAAACGCTCTCAAGTTCTGGATACTATGTTTGAAGTGTATTCAGTACCTGCTTACTCAACATAGTTTGTTTTAGCAGGTATTAATTGTATACCAACTGTATGCCACACACTGTTTTAGGTCTTGGAGAGATATCTGTGAAGACAGTTCAAGTTCCTATTCTCAGGGATCTTACCTTCCAATGGTAGAGAGATAAAATGCATATAGATTATAGTAAGGGCCATGATGGAAGTAATGTAGGGGAGGGAGTGAAGGAGTGCTATACATAGCTCACTGGGAAAAGACATCAAGAAAACAATGACATTTAAGCTGAGGTTGGAGAATGAAGTAGAGTGCCACAAGAGCCCAGAAAGGAGCATGTTAGACTGAGAGAAGAGTGAGAGCAAAGGCCCTGAGGCAGGAAAGGACTGGCCCTGTTAAGAGGCCAGTGATTAAGAAGTCTGGCATCAGATCACACAAAGCCTGGCAGGCCTCGGTATGGAGTTTGGATTTTATTCTATATGCAATGGAAAGTCACTAAAGAAACTTATACATGATTAACATTGTAATCATGCTATCTAAAAAAAATCATAGTCCATGTTTTTCATAATATAACATCTTGGGTCCCTTCACAAAATTTACCATGATTTGGCTCAAAGTATAGGTTTAAAAAGAAAAGGACTAGGCATTTAAAAATTTGGGACTCCTAAATGGTTGGGGTGCACTGACTAGGGGCTGCCATAGGTTCTACCTGCTGTTATCCTCATCAGTCTTGTGAAATTAAGATTCTTCACATTCCAAATGCAAGTTGTCTGATCGTTTGTCAAGATAACAGACAGGCCACCTTGTGGGATTCTCTAAAATAGATTGTTAAGACCATGTCATAAGGATAAAGGAGGCTGTTGATATACTGATCCAGAATGACCCCTAAAATATGTTAAGAGGAAAAAGCCTTGTGTACAACAAAAGCGTGCTATCATTATTCTTGTATGTTTAAGGTATCTCTGAGATACATAAGAAACTGACATTAGTCTTACCAATGGGGAAGAGACCCCAGTAGCTGGAGGATAGAATGGGAGAGAATTCTTGCTGTATACCTTTTTATATTTTTTAATGGTTTAACCAACATTTATGAATGCATCATTACTTATTAAAAAAATTAAAATTCTACTTTTTTGCCATATAGATGCTTATCTTAAAGAAAATGGGCAGTGTTCCAGAACTGGTGAGAAAGAATTTGCCTTGTTGGGTACACATAAAGTTATTCTATTTAACTACAAGGAGATTTAAAATCTAGACCTAAAATCTAGTCATCACAAACCACAGGTCTATTTAACTTTAAACTTAAATTAATTTAAACAAAATCACATTTCAAAGTCAATACCTTGGTCACACTAGCCAACATTTCAAGTGCTCAGTAGCCATTAGTTGTGTGGGACTAATGGCCACATGGACAGCACAGACATAGAACATTTCCACATCATGGAAAGTTCTATCAGATAGGCTGCTGTAGACTTATGCAAGAGGCCACCAGGGTTATGAACTAGCTCTTCAAACTTAGCAGATCAAGACAAAGAGACTCAGGAGTACAATAACACCAATATATTCCAATGCTAATTTTCCCAAGATGACTCAGTAGAACAGCACTTAGAGGTGTAATCAAAACTCCCTGCATTAGGTTTCTAAGGCAGACTGGTATATAATTTTGTTACAAAAAAATCAGTCCGCCCTAGGATAGCAATGGCAGTTACTGTGTAAGAGTTAAGAATTATTTTTCTAAATGTAAACTGAGATTAAATAAAACTAACATAGTTGATATTTACTGAATTTGATATTCCGCATTGATTCAGTGAATGAGTCAACAGCACTAACACGATAAGAGTGAGTAATGAGATTCAATTATTTTCAACTTCTTTAGTACAATTTATCAACTTTTGTCATCTTTGCTATCATTATGAACTCAGCTTTTCACAAATAAACACATTTTAACTAACCCTAGTCATCCTTTTCCTTTTGATATTCAAATTGACAGAATTTAGCCAGTGAGTGCCCTGTGTTCTTCCTTGCAACACCATTGTTTTTTAAAGCATTCTCACTTTCTGGCCTAATAAAATATTCCAAGACTTACCTGTATCTTCCCAGACCCAGACATGAATCAGCCCTTTTCCAAGTCAAACTATGTTTCCTTTGAGTGGAAAATAGTATTAAACCCAAGAATGTAGACCTTAGGAGTGTTTATCATCAAGCTGAGTGGTGGAGTAACATTATTCCTTGGCCATTCCATTGAACACAGCTAGAAAAGACATATTTATTATATGGTATTAGTTTATATTGATATTTCCAACTTCATTCTCATGTTACAATATGCCTATTTCAATTTCTTAAAATCTTTCATCCAAATTATATCCCTTTTTTACAATTCAATGAAACATTCAATTATCGCTCTAAATAAAGATGTTGGATTCTTGACAAAGTTAGCATAATCATTCATTTCTCTTATCTGATGTTAAAAGGATCCAAATAGTAACGTGAATATTAATATTAACAGTGAAACTACTACATAACTTTCAATTTTTTTCTTGCTTTTCCTTAGAATGCTTCTCACAAAGGCTATCCAGGCCAATTATTTTGCCACTCAACAGAACTTCATTTTGCTTGCTTGGGTAATACTTAGGAGTGTACAGTTTGGTCCTCGTGTCTTTGCCCATGAACAGGCAGCCAACTTACCCTTCTGAGTTCTCAGAGATAGTGGTTTCCAGCTTCTTTCTTTTTCCTCTTGGGAAGCTAGGATTTTCATTTTGAAATGCAAGTTGCTTAGCTTAGCAATAGTTAAATGCAGATAGGCTCTCTTTATATTATCTTTTAAAAATAGGTTTTTGTATGGAAAGAAATGGACAGTGTTCCAAAATTATTAGTGAAAAGGAAATGGTATCATCTGGCAAACCTAAAGTAATTCTAACCGATTAAAATTCAGACTTAACAACTATAGGGTTTCCAAGTCAGAGACACACTGGACAGGTTCCCACACTCAATATTCTCTAACTATGATCATTCAAAGTATACTTATGAAGACATAAGCAGTTATCCATCAGTTAGCCAAAGTATATTTTCTTGCTGAACCTACAAATGAGCCCAAAAGAAGATTTCTAGAGGGAGGTTGTTTATACCTTATTGGTATCCTTGAAGAAAAAGCAAAATAAACCAGTGAACCATTGTTACAGGAGCTGCCTATTGATGAACAATACAAACCTGGAATGGAATTTATTTAATCTGACAGGTAGGTGACTTATGACTCAGAGGAGAGCTGCCACAGTGCTCTATCAGGGCCTAACCCAGAAGAAGTGGCACCATGACAAGTATGTTGCTCATAGGCCTGGACATAGGGTTTACCTGCAGGCTCTGAGTCTCCCTTTGCCCTCCCTTTGACCCGTGTGTTGAGTATATGGGCTTGCTAAATGGTGGCTATTATTAAATTAGGGAAACTCAGCCTGATTGCTCTTCTCACCTCTAGTCCCAAGAATCCAAAGCTAAGTTTAATGCACTTGCCTTGTGTACCCAGAGTACCTTGTGCTCACCCTACCAGTATACCATGAATTGTGTTGCATTGTCATGACCGGTCATCATGTCTGTCACCCCATTAGACTATATACATCCTTTATGTAATATTTTACAATTATAGAAGTCTCCAGAAAGTAGAAGTCTTCAGTTGGGGGTTGCTATAGTCTCTCACTATTCACATCAATCAGGGCTCTTATAGTAGACTTAAAACCCTCATGAAACCAGCCAACTCTAATTTATCTAATATAATGAGATATAAATTATTCTATGTATATCCTAGATAACAGTGCCCTGAAATTATTTATAAATCTCTAGGAAAGTTCAAATGGTCAAGTTTTCCAGAGAACCTTGCAATTCATTCACTGAGATTAAAAGTACATCCATACACAGCAGTGAAGTCAATGGTGTTAACATTGTTACATATTATTTAAGGCAGAGATTTCTCTTGCCCAGTTCTATACTTGCAGCATTTCAAGGTTCTTAACATACCACTCAGTAAATATATACTGAATGAGTAAAGTACATACATGGAAATATATACATACCTTTGTAATCACCAACACAAATACCTCTCCTTTAGTCACCTACCAGAGAAGCTCAGTTTGGCAGTGACTTCAGATCTACCTATTTTAAAAAGCCCACTGATATTTGAGATATGTTGGCTAAAAGCTACCCAACGACCCTCAAGAAGTTTGTCAAGTTTAATGCCAAATTTAGCTCTCAACAGACATAATCTTGTCAGATGGTAATTAGTCATTGTGAAGAGTTGACGAAAGAAAAACATCCACATAAAAATTGTTCCTGCAGTTTTTGTAAAATCACTAAGACAGTCTCCTGATTTTCTAGAAAGTTAAGCTCCAGGAAGACAGAGAGTTTACTGGTTTTAATGACCTTAAACAACACATGCTACAGGCCTAAGTGATACTTAACTTGTAGTGAATGAATGAATGAATTCTATAATCTGATGTCTTTTATATAGAGTTACACAATAAATTCTTTCTAAGGTTGACTACAGGAATGAAGTTTGTCTTCCTGAATAAACTGGTGTGCTTCTTTTCATTAGACCATAAGAGCATGTTTTCTTCTACCTCACTTCCAGGAAGATTAAGTAGGACCCTTCCAAGAATATCCTTGGTCTGTCCTCTTTCAAATTTAACATCTTTACTCCCCCACCCAAATTGCCTTCTGATAAACCACAAGGCCACAAGATTGGATCCTGCGCTCCTTTTTCATCTAAGCCCCAGTCTCTATTTCCTCATACTTGCTCCCCTCTCTCACGCTCTCACTTGCCTTTACTCACCTCTGTCTGCCATGTTTCAGCCATTGGATTTTGTCATATCCTCAGCACCTCTTGTCATCCTGCCTCATGGCATTCCTGATGTTATTTCCTCCACTGGCAATGCTCCTTCCTGTCATTATTCCAAGTACTGGCCCCTTGAATTCCCAGATCAGAGACCCCGCCGTTTGAACTTGCATTACCTGTATTTGAATCAAAGTTGTTCTTTAAGCCTTAGTTTCTTCATTGACAGTACTGTTGCCTTCTCATACCTCAAAGGGTGATTGTGAAAAGGCATGTTAAGTACTCAATATATACTAGTGCTTAGTATTAACATAATTTCTTTATTTTCCTAAAATGTATTTTTCTCATGCTTTATACCTGAATTTACATACTTAGGTTATTTGTGCCTTAGGAACCAAGGTCCATTTCAAAATTCTCACATTGACATTCCCCACAAAATCCACAACCCGGATAGGCAACAGATAGGGTTTTTTTGGCTGCTCATCTAATAGTTAGCATGGTCTCGATGTAGCCATTGTACTTTTCTGCTCTCTGCACTAGTTTTAAGACAGTGACAGTTGTATTTTTTGTATGTCTGTCTACATGTGTCCATCTCTGTTTAAGAGTTACAGTTATAGAGACAAGAGTTGCTCTGTAAATGGTAGCACTGAACATTCTGTAATTTAGACTCACAAGTAACACTTTCTGCAGGTGTCACCCAAATCCTATTAGGTGGGGATTGGTATTGCTGTTGTGGTTGCGTCCCTGCTGTTAGAACTGGCTTAACACAGAGGCTATGCCTTCGAAGGGCACTTTGTAAGGAGACCTAAATATCCTGAGATTTCTCTGAGTTTCTTCTTCTTTCCTACAACAAAGCCATTAATTGCCTTTTTCTCCCAATATTATGTTTGTGTTTCTGAGCCCGTCTTTATGACCCTAAGTGGGTCTATGTCAGAATCTACCGACTTGGCAGCCATTTCCTCACAATGAATGTCATGTACATCATCTGACACACAATTGTCAGAACCAATTTCAAACTCTTTTATAAATCTTTTTCTCTATTTTTGATTGGCATCAGGGAAACAGGTAATGCATGTGGAAGAAAACATAAAATCATGATAATTTACAAATCTGAGTAGGTGCTATGTCCCTCACCAACCCAGCAAAGCAAGGAAGCACATAGCTAATCCTCTTAAACATTATAGAATGTTTAAGGCAGTCATATGGTACAATGTCTTCAGCTTTGGAGGTCCAGAAAGTTCTTTGGGTCTTATCATGGACGTTGGTTAATATTTTTCTCTTTCAAGGATCTACAGAAACTTTATCCCTGCAGTTGGGAAAGGGCTGCTGTACATCCTTATTATTCATTTCAACTATATCTCTCAGTAATACCTAAAGACCTTATAAGGCCAGTCAACTTTAATTGATCATATGTTACATAGAATACTATAAATTATTCTGAATATATTCTGAATATATCTTGGACATAGCTGAAAATTACTTCTGAATTTCTGGTGAAGTTCAAGTGAACCAGTTCTGTGGAGTACTTTACATTTTATTTTATTTTTATAGGTTAATTGATGTTGATTTCATTAGATATTCTCAGGCATCCACAGTGAGATGCTGCACATATAAAGACATTATTCTGTCCCACAGCTTGCAATCTAAAATTAGATATACACAGGCAAGCCAGATAAACATAGCACATTTTTTTTAAGACCAAAAAGAAATGATGGGAGAGAAAAATGAGAGTAGTGAATCAAAGAGTCAAAGGGAAATGACAAATATGCTATCTTCTGCCCTTCACTCGTAGCCATAATTTCCTCTATCAGAAGTGATCATACTGTTAAAAGTCAGTCATACCGTATAATGTCCTCAGCTTTGGAGGCCCAGAAAGTTCTTTCATCTAGTTATCATTGTTTGTCCCTGCTTGCCTGACTCTGGGTACTAAAAGTCTACTGCCTTTAAGCTCAGCCTGGACATGAGTACCCAGCCAGTATGTTAGGATATATTCCCTCTAGTAGCCTATGGAGTTTGAAAGTGGCTCACTGCAGGAGGCCAAATGATCTGGAATTGAACACAGCCCTAGGTGTCCATGCCATGTGAACTTCAGGGTGAGATCTCCCTATTAACCTCCATCCTACCTGCTCCGTCCACAAACCTGGCTGGCCTTTTCCCTGAATTTAGGATATAAAAAACACCTCCCTAAACCCAAAATGTCACCTCCAATGTGCCTGGCTTCCTGCTCCCTGATAGGAATATAGATTAATAGAACATAGGCTCTCTTTTGGAACTTACAACTTATTTTGGAGTTTTCAACTTATTTGGGGAGACAGCTCATAGAAAGGCTCTTTTTAATAGAACATTTAGTGTTCTATTACTATTCTATTACTATTACTATTAGAACATGTAATAGATCAATGTAGTGGCAGAGGGGTGGTCAGGCGAAAGTCTAGAGGAAGCGTATCCAACCCAATCTGGTGGTCAGGGAAGGGTGATGATGAGAAGAGAGATGACTGAGAGCAGGGAGAATCTCCTGAGAACCAGGAGAGTTGCAGCCCAGGAGCCAAGAGAGTGTGTTTACAAAAAGAGAGGGAGGAAAATAAGGTCAGATTCTGCAGATGTCAAGCAAAATTGGACTTGAAAAGAGTCCGCTGGATTTGTCAAATAGAGGAGTAATCATCGGCAGGTCAGTTTAAGTAGAGAAATATCACAGCGGATTAAAGAATCGAGAGACAAGAAGTAGAAATACAAAGCTTGGCTGTGAAAAGAGTGAATTGTAGAGGAATAAGTCATTAAGGGAAAGTTTATTTTGATTTTTGATCTGAAAAACAGGTTTCTAATCTGATAGAAAGGAGCTTCACAGTAGAAAGGAGCTTCACAGAAGTCCTGATTGACCAGCTTCCTTCTCACAGTATTTATTAAGCCACAAAGCATTGATATATTTTTCCAGTGACTAGACTACTTCTGCCTACCATGTAGGGTATCCATTTCCAATGTCAGAGTGCCCTGGAGGCTCAGCTGTTAATTGGACTTATCAATTAGGAAGTTACTTGTTCAAAATAGCTTTGCAACAAAGAGAAGTCTTTTGAGAGTTATTTAATCCAGGCTCTAGTGAAACCAGAGAGTGAGCCCTTTCTAATGACTGAGGTACTCAAACCTAACCTCGACAAACTCAACTCATGCCAAACTATTGTTCTCTGACAAAATTTTCTAGACTCCAAGCAGACCATTTTTCTCATCTTGTTATTTACAATCATGTTTTAGTGAATTCTACCAAACAGTACCCTCATCTTCCTCCACCAGAAATACATGTAAGCCCCTGGATAATCTTGGTAACTATGTTTGGTTTTGGATAGTTTTAATTCTTGCTGCAATTTCCAAGTTATTGGAGGTGATCTCCCTTCACTCTCCTTTACTGAGTATACCTCTTCTTTACCCGTTTGTTTTCTCATATTACCTGTTTAAGTAACTCAACAAAAATGCTAAAATGAAACCGTTTTCTTTCAAAGTACAATAATAGAATTTCCACCCTCCTATTTTTTTTAAGAAACTATAGAATCTAATAGAAAATTGTCACAGCCAGATAAAATGCTAGGATTGGATGTTGATGGTATTGATTTTAATGCTGATATTTATGATTATCAGAGAGCTCCTCATAAGCCTCTTGAGGACAGGAATTTGTTTTTGTCGTTTGTCTTCCTTACTCATAGTACTCTCCACTTGGTAGACATTCAGTAAATATATTGATGGATTGATTTTTAACCACAGAGTTGTAACAGATGGAATGGTGACTTATCATTTAGTAATAGATGTGTCTTCCTAATGCACAAAGTTTTGCCCTTTTCCCTAATAAAGCACATGAGACAGTATGTTCTTCAAAAATATTATCTTTTTTCTACCAAGATGGGGGCAAAATAGCACTTACAAGGGATTCCGGTGGTTTAAATTTTAATTAAATGACAATAAAGCACCCAGTCCACAGCTGGCAATGTATCTGACATGCATTTAAGTTTATTGAATTAAAGAATGAATTGGGCAATCATTTAGCTTGAGACTGCTCCCTTAACAGTAAAATAAAGTTATTACTAGGTGCTCCACCACCCACACAAGATTGCGGTAGGGAACAAAATGACAGGATGTTTATGCAAGTGCTTTAGAAACTGTAAAGTACATTACTACTTTAAAGTGGGGATTTGTATGCTGACTTGATATCATTCCTATAAACTGGTATTTTCTAATGGCCATCAATTTAATAAATTTAGCATTTTTGCTGAAGTCCACAACTAATGTATAAAATTGTTTTGAACATTTGTAATACTGCATTGAAACTATCCCTAATTTTGCCCGCTTGCAGGTCCGTGGTGTTATGTACAACTGTGAGACTCATACTTTAAGAAAAACGAATTTTTTTGAGTCCCGTTTTCTACCTCTGAGAAATCGCAAGTAGAAATTGCACGAATCAAAGATTCCAACCTAAGAGCTTAAGTTAATAGTGATCACGACACTTTAAAAAGGGAAGCGTACAAAGACCCCGTAAACAGCCTTCCCAATTAAAGGCACTTTGACTAACGACAGGGTCCGGTGGAGACCGAGAAGAGTGCAGGTCTCCGAAACTTTGGGAGAGAAGCCCAAGGATTCCTCCCCTCCCCCCTTGTACTGGAAGCACCGCGGGGCGGCGACCGGGGTCCAGCGCCGGGACGGTTGGGGGTCCCCGAGCCAGCAGCCAGGACCCGCGGCCAGTTGGGGTCAGCGAGCGCCGCGGCCGTTGGGGACTCCAGCTCCCAGCAGGCACCGCTTCTGCGGCCGACGCGCGTGGCGGCGCTGCCCGCTGGGAGTCGTAGTGCGGTCCGGGTAGGAGAAAAAGGAGCCAACCCGGCTCCTTTCACGCACATTTCGGAAACTGGGCCTGGAAGGAACCACTCCAGCCCACCCGTGCTCAGGGTCCCTAAGGGACAGGGGCGAGTGGAGCAGGGCAGGCTGTGGCGGGAAGAGGCCCGGACGGCCGTGCACGTGGGGGGTGGTTAGCGCCGAGGAACCCGGAAGCCCCGCGCGCCGCCCACCGCCGCGGTGACGGGTTAACGCTTCTCCAGGGTGGAGGTGGGGGCGGGGTGTGTGGAAGGAGAGGCCGTCCCACCCGACTCCTCTCAGACCCACTAGCGAGCCAGCCCTCCCCTCCCCCCACGAGCTCTACGCAGCGCAGACCCCGCCCCCCGGCCGCGGCGCGTGCGCAGGAGCCCCGCCCCTCCGCTCCAGCCCCACCCCCACACCCGCTGCAGCCGCCGCCGCCACCTCTCCCTTCCTCTCTGCTCTTTCCTCCTCCTGTTTTCTCTTCCCTCCTCCCCCTCGCCTCCTTTTCTCCTCCTCCTCCGGCGCTGACGCTCGCGTAGGGCCCTGGCGTCAGACGCGCGGGGGCGGGGCGAGTGCGGCGGGGGGTATAAGTAGAGGGTGCAGGAGGCGGTGCTTCCCCTTCTCCCCGGCGGTTAGTGCTGAGAGTGCGGAGTGTGTGCTCCGGGCTCGGAACACACATTTATTATTAAAAAAATCCAAAAAAAATCTAAAAAAATCTTTTAAAAAACCCAAAAAAAATTTACAAAAAATCCGCGTCTCCCCCGCCGGAGACTTTTATTTTTTTTTCTTCCTCTTTTATAAAATAACCCGGTGAAGCAGCCGAGACCGACCCGCCCGCCCGCCCGCGGCCCCGCAGCAGCTCCAAGAAGGAACCAAGAGACCGAGGCCTTCCCGCTGCCCGGACCCGACACCGCCACCGCCACCCTTGCTTCCCAGCCGGCAGCCAGCAGCCAGCAGCCAGCGGCAGCCGATCGACCCCGTTCTGCGGCCGTTGAGTAGTTTTCGATTCCGGTTGATTTTTGTCCCTCTGCGCTTGCCCCCGCTCCCCTCCCCCCGGCTCCGGCCCCCGGCCCCAGCACTCGCTCTCCTCCTCTCACGGAAAGGTCGCGGCCTGTGGCCCTGCGGGCAGCCGTGCCGAGATGAACCCCAGCGCCCCCAGCTACCCCATGGCCTCGCTCTACGTGGGGGACCTACACCCCGACGTGACCGAGGCGATGCTCTACGAGAAGTTCAGCCCGGCCGGGCCCATCCTCTCCATCCGGGTCTGCAGGGACATGATCACCCGCCGCTCCTTGGGCTACGCGTATGTGAACTTCCAGCAACCGGCGGACGGTGAGAGCCGGGCCCGGCGGGCTGGCGGGGCGGGCGGCCATGAGGCGCAGGCGGCGGCGGGCTGGCTAGGCCGGCGGGCCCGGGGGAGGGGACGGGCGGGCATGTCACCCCCTGAGGGCCGGCGGGGAGAGGCTTGGGCGCCGGGACCCCCGCTTCCCGTGCCCGCGGGGACCCGCGCTGCCGGCAGCCGCACGCCTGGCCACTTCCTCCTTTGCGACCATTTTCTCGGCCTCAGCCGCTCTCAAACTTTAGGGTGATGACGCGCCGGGAGGGTTGGTGAGATTGGGTTCTTCCACCGCGCTCCCGCTAGTAGCCGCGGGCTTCTGGGGCGTCGGGAGCCGAGACCCCTTCTCTGGTACTAGGTGGAGGCGCTCCCACCACCCCGTGCTCCTGCCGGCGCCCCAGGACGCGGAGGAAGTGCGATTCGGTGCTCAAAAAATACCACGTGTTGAACCCTGTAACCTCACAGGCCCGAGGCCTGTCTCTGCTACTGGCCCAATCGCCTGGGGGAGCCACAGGGCCTTAGGATAAAGTTAATTTGGTGATGTGGTGGTCTTCAGGTTTCTGATTCCATTCTTAATAACTTGTCAGTAACCGATGGCTCTAGAAACGTAGATTACCGATGAGAAGCGCATTCGGGGTTTTCCCCGAGTTCAGGCATTTCTCACTAATACTACAGCAGGTTGGTGGGAGCAGAGGGTGTGGAGGATGACCCTTTGGAAATGCACTGTTTTCTCAGGCATTGTAGGTTATTTGAGGTTTTTTATCCAAATTAGATTCGTAATACTGGTAATACAGAATGTTTCTTTCCTTCTGAAATAGTTCTGTGCTTTCGAGATGACCCCCCCCCCCAAAATTTAAGAATCAAATTTTGGCTGTAAACTTCGAGTGTAGTGTGGACTGGACCATTATACTTCTTGGCCTTCAGTAGTAAAGGTTTCTTTATTTTTTAAAGTGGTCTGAATATCCGTATGTCATGGGTAATTGAACAAAATAACAGTACTAATTCACCGAGGAAAAAAATGTGGCTAAAACATATCTTTTTATTTTGAGGTTAAACAGTTCACAAAATAAAATTTGGCAAACAGATTAAGATAGTGGCATGATGAGTTCCCAGGATTTTCTTTATATTTGGATCAGTTAACTTCCAAAAGTCAGATTCACTCAATTTTATGGCCCAGTTTTGCTTTTATCCCCTCAAGCTGCTTGAATACATGTCAGCTAATATGGAATATAAGGAATTTACTTTTAAATTTTTTAATTAAATTAACTCAATAGGACTGGAAGTTATTTAATGATCAGCTTTTTGCTAGGTGAAGTTACTGTCACGATTTGGGTAGACATACTACTATTGAGTGTCACAGCCAGAAGTTGTAAAACTGCACTGCAGGTTTCCTGCCCTTTTGCTCCTTAAGCAGTGGCTCCAAATGTCAGCCCATAACAATTTTTACAAACTCTGGACAAGATTTACCGCTGAATGAATAGATTAGGGAAGATAACTTTGGGGCAGGTAATCACAATCTAAAGTTAACAGAGAACACTTGAACAAATCCGAAAGACTATAAAATGTAACTTTTGGAAGTGGCTGTTATTCTTTCCAAGCTTAACAATTTTAAAACAAACCCAATTTTTAAAATATCTTGGGATTTGAAAAGTTGAACTTCAGGTTACCATGGTTACAGTACACTGTATGTAATTCTCAGTCTATACCAGTGGGCCTGTACTGTAACTGTTCAAAAGAAGATAGCATTTGTTCATCTTACATTTGTTTGGTTTCTATATGTACAAATTACCGTTTTTCCAAATATTTTTTCAGTGGTTTTCTCTTTTCCTATTTACTGCAACATCGATGGGCTGTTAGGATAGCTTCTGAAAGTGACCAGTTTCCAATTTAACAGGAAGAGGTGACTCATTCAAAAGACGCTTAAGCAAAGTCAGCTAAAAAACCTAGGGGAGCTGAGTAGGTGTGGTCAATTGATAATGAGCTGACAGCTGATTGTCACTATCTTCTAGAAACTGGAGCTTTCATTTATAAAAAGAAGTGGCCGGAAAATTTGCCCTCTCAATAAATTTACATGCAAAAAAAATTTGCATGGAATTTGTGAGAATTGGTGTTTCAGAACTTCAAATGGACTATGTTTTTCCCTCTTGAGGACTAATGTTTTTTACTTAAGAATATATTTCTCCATGAAAAGTCTCAGTTTATTTAGTAAATGCCTCATGGTAGAGATGCACTTAATTCAGTATTTCATAGACTCTGAAATCAGGGTTGATGCCGAAATTTTTCTAGCACTATGCAGAAATAATAGATTAAATGATCAGTTATTAAGTCAATCAATGGCTGAAGATAAAATTGGTTTTATATGTCAAGAAAGCTTTAATGAGTGAATTGCGAATCTTACAGACCTGGCATTAAAAATTTTGTATTCATTATATAGCTAAGTATGCCAACCTCACATTAGTTTTTGAGGGGCTTAATCTGAACGGATATAACTTTTTTTTTTAAACATAGTAATACGAAGTTTGTGCCATGAGTCCCTGAAAATCCCCCAGCTCCCAAAATCCAGGGACTTTATTATTATTTTTTTAATGGACTAATTTTTGTATAATATTGGCTGTGGTAAGCAAAGAAAAGGCCGATTTTGACAAGAAGTAAGGGAAGAAGTTAAAATATTTGAAAAAACTAAAAGCTTTTAAGTCTGGGTAATTATCTAATATTTTTTATATTGTTCATTAAGCAGATTGTATGTGAAGGGGTATCTTGGTTTTATGTTGAACCAAAAAGGGATTTTAAATTTATGGTAGTTAATGGAAAAAATGTTTCAGAAATACATTGGTGATATGTCATCTGTTAAGATGGGAAATTTGGGGTTTCTGATAATTTTCTTCTTCTTTAGCATTATACAATTTAGATCTAGACTAGTGTGAGGTGTAAGGCCCAGCAATCTTGAAATTTAGATAGGGAGAGAGGGGGCCATGCCCAACTACTTTCCCCATAATAATTTATATAATTCTTAGTGGTCTAGAAATGTTTTGAAGTAATACTCTGAACATGTCTTTTCACAGCGGAGCGTGCTTTGGACACCATGAATTTTGATGTTATAAAGGGCAAGCCAGTACGCATCATGTGGTCTCAGCGTGATCCATCACTTCGCAAAAGTGGAGTGGGCAACATATTCATTAAAAATTTGGACAAATCCATTGATAATAAAGCACTGTATGATACATTTTCTGCTTTTGGTAACATCCTTTCATGTAAGGTAAGCAAAAATGTGACAGGTAAACATAGTGTTTTACCTTCTTATAGTTTATTCCTTAAAAGAGTAACTATGGTATCTGTTAATGGGTAGTTTTATTTCCCAAATACCCATGCTAGGAGGCCTACAAGTTCTTTCTGAACACTGGAAAAAATGCCAAATCAATAGCAAGTAATGAAAAATTGGTATCTGTTTTTCCCTAGGTGGTTTGTGATGAAAATGGCTCCAAAGGTTATGGATTTGTACATTTTGAGACACAGGAAGCAGCCGAAAGAGCTATTGAAAAAATGAATGGGATGCTACTAAATGATCGCAAAGTGTAAGTATAAATAGTTAATCATGTTTCAGATCTGTTTTTAATAGTCAAATCAATTCATTTTACAAGTTAATACATTTGTGCTCTTAAAGAGATTCAACAATAATGAACCACATCTTGGTAGATTTTATCATTGTGTTTTTTCCTTGTTTGTTGTGACAAATGAATAACAGTGAATTAATGTAATTAACTGGTCGACATTTAAGTCAGAAAGCAAAAGAAGATAGGTATACTGAGATACAAAGCTTTTTCAGAATAAGTGCATAGTTGAAAAACTAGGAATCCAGATAGAAACTTAATTCCTAAGGTAATCATTGACCTGTTTTACATTTGAGGAAACTGAGTTTAAAATAATTTGCCTGTATTTACCTGTTGGTTCAACAGGTAAGCTGGGATACAGACCCAGAGGTCTAAATTCAGAGTCTAAGTTGGCTTTTTACTTGGCTATACTACTACAGTTTATTGATGGGAGTAGTTGTTCTTTTACCTTTTCACCTTTCTTCACACATTTAAAGGTAAAGTAGAATTAAACCAGCAATCTTCGTTATTAATCTTTCCTGAGATAAACTTGTTTTTAAAAGTTGGCAGACTTTTTATAAAATGGCACTGATAAAACCTCTGAGACTATTCTGCTGCAGGTTATAAAACTGCAGATTTTATGAGCCCAAAGAAGTAACATCTCTAGTTTTTTATTGTTCGTGCCAGTGGGTTTTGTTTAATTGAGCAAATTCAGCCGTAAGGTCATCTTATAAATGAGCTGAGTTCATGTTGCTGTGTAAACTGCAGTGATGACTTACAAATCGGGCTTAGTTCTAACAGCTCCACTGCATCACTCTTAAGGTGTGGTTCCTATAAATCACTTCATGAAGTGCTGTGGTCATTCTGTACATGAAGAGATTGTTAGGTACATGGTGTTACCTATTTGAATTTTGTGTCACTACATGATTAAGGAAAGACTGTAATGTAAAAAGAACCCGTATGTCTAAGAAACCAGCAGTTCCTCAGTGCGAACAATGTTTTACAAAGGCTAGTTGTTAGAATCCTTATTTTTTTGAAATAGCACATTTTTAAATGAGAGAAATATTTAGCATCATTAGTATTAGAAGATGAAACTATCTTAACAGTTTGCCTGTTAACATGCTTGGGGGCAGGGGAAGAATGTCCAGTAATGGTGGGGGTCTAGATTAAATAAAGACTTAATTTATTGCTGTTTTGAGTATAAAATGGAAAAGTCTGTATATATAAACTTAAGGTCATTTATATGCCTTTTGAACTACCATGATTTCTGCAACTCTATCATAAGAACATATAACAGAAAGGCTCATTAAGCTCCAGCATTATTAACAAAAAGCATGAAGTTGTGATACAGTGGAAAATTATGTTCCTGTTGAGAATGTTCCTAAGGCTAATAGCTTGGAGAAGCACCACAATATGGGTGGGGTGGTGAAGGTTAAGGAAAAGACCTAGGGAAAATCCGTCACGATTTGGGTGGTATCATGGAAGATGGTTTTTTACTTTATTTTACAATAGTCTTAAATGACATGTACTACTATTATATTAGGGGAAAACTAAATTTTTAATAAAACATTTAGTTGATAATGCTGCAAAGAAAATTTGCCAAGCTGTTATGTGTTAGAGTACAGAATTCAGAAGTTTAAATTTCCATTTTAGGAGAGCACAAACAATGTGCAAGGACCACTTTGAAATAGCAACGATAAAAGTCTTTTCTTTGGCATGGTTCATGTGTTACTCCCCCTCATTTATATTGATAGGCATGATCTCTTTAACCCTGGGTTAGCTAGAAGGAAGGGAGGGAAGTGTGTATGAAGAAAAATGCTTCCTTTTTTCTTATAGTTAAGAAGTTTGTTCTTATTTTATGCTTCCATTTTTTCACTTAAGGCACTTGTTTTTAGTGTGCTCTTTATTCGAGATTCTGAAATTAACAGTAACAATTACAAAATCAACCATCAGCCTTAATTAATCTGAACTTAATAAAATAGAACCTAATTTTATAGTCCTTACATATTTTATTAGATTTGTTGGACGATTTAAGTCTCGTAAAGAACGAGAAGCAGAACTCGGAGCTAGGGCAAAAGAGTTCACCAATGTTTACATCAAGAATTTTGGAGAAGATATGGATGATGAGCGCCTTAAGGATCTCTTTGGCAAGTTTGGTAATGTGTCTGAATTAAATTTTTACACTCAAAGTTCTGAGTAATTGCTCAACATTAGTTTTGGCTAATACTTTATTCTAAAGTGAATGAAATGAAACTTAATATGGTACTTAAAAATAATTGTCGTTATCTGAATTAAACTACTGATAGTCCATTATACTACAAAGTAGTATATAAATAAAGGTTAATAGTGTTGTATTAGCACAGTAAGGTGTGACTGCCTAATTGGAACAGATTTTAAAAGGTTATGCTACAGTAAGAAATTGTGCTGGAATTCTGCACGTACAGATCCCATCTCATCAGAGGCATGCACATGATAACCGCCAACTTAGGATGGAATGCAGTCTTTAGTTATGGGACAGGAAAGCTGGCCAGCTTTAGGATATTTGGCCAGTCCTATTAAAAGCCTCATGTTTGAGCAATTTGAAACAATGACATTCAAAGACAAAGCCAGAGATCCTGATTCCCGTGATATCTCCTTGGGATGGCCTTCTGAATCCATGGGATCTTAATTTGTTCCTTGAATTTCAAATTAACTTGATTAAATTTTAAATCTGTAAAGTGTAACCAGCCTCACTTTAGATAGTTGTAACTGATCAGAAGATGAACTGTAAATTGAACACTTTTGCGCAGGTGATTTGCTTGTCCCTTATCATTTGTTGATCTAATAAGTTCAGCAGGTGGCTTTTTTTTTTTTTTTTGAGCACCTCAAATGATACAGAAATCTAATAGGAAATCTAATACTTTCTTATTGCTGATCTAGTAGGCCACATTGAACCCTCTACTCCTTTGAGCAAAAAACTTGTCCTTTTGACAAAGATTGTGTCTTGCATCTTACTCCAAATTCTCTTTAGTGACTGGTTTTGTATATTTCATCGCCTTTTTAAATTAGAAGCTGTTGCTGAAGTTGAATATTGTTTACCAGTTACCCCAAATGAATAATGTTATGTGAGGTGACCAATATGTAAATTTGCCAAATATTTTCTTGGCTATTTGTCTCATAGAGATTGGAAGTGCAGCTTAGGTCCAGAGGTACATTCAGAAGAAACAATCTACCTGTGTCCATACATCTTCCATATTTTCTATAATCAAATGTGATTTTTAATCTTTTCTGGCCCCACCTGCCTGAGATAATACCCACCTCAGTTACATGTCTTTTTCACTTGTGAGAACTGGGGCCACATGTCTCCAAATAAGTGCTACTTCCTCAGAGTGATACTGTGTCTTTCCACGGGTCAAACCCTGTATTCCCTCTCCTCTCTGTTGAAAATCAAGTGGGCCAAGGGTTAAGAAAATCTTATTTCTTAATTCTGATGTCAAGAAATAAAATTGTTGGCCAATAAAAGGCAAATTTGGTTTGAACTAAGAATAAAATCTCATATTTAACACTTGTCTAAAACATATACCTCCTCAAATGGAGGGAGGGCTGTTTTAGGGAATAGAGTATTTAGCTTCTTAGTAGAAATACAAGGTCTTTGAAGAGACTGTTTTTTAATTTTTATTTTTTTCATGACTTTGTGTTGAAATTTGAAATGTATAAATGTTGCATGGAATATGTTTGAATCATTTAAAAAATTTTTTTAGGACCTGCCTTAAGTGTGAAAGTAATGACTGATGAAAGTGGAAAATCCAAAGGTTTTGGATTTGTAAGCTTCGAAAGGCATGAAGATGCACAGAAAGTAAGACTCAAATATACTAACTAAAGATAGTATGGATTTCCTGTATTTTATAATAAGAAGGGAGATCATAGAAGGTTTCCTTGCTCTCATACGGAAATGTACATGCATTACATTGGCTATTTTACATGTATTGTTTTGAATTCCTTGAATTTTTTGTATTAGTTTGGAGGGTATAAATTGGGAACCTATATTCCCAAAACATTGAAGCCCAGTTACTGTGATGGGCCCACTTGAGCATGCGTAACCTGAAAATTTTTCTTGATTGATAAAGCAGTGAACTTCTCTATTGCAAGTTAGTAATTAAAATTTCTGTGATTTCTCTAAGGCTGTGGATGAGATGAATGGAAAGGAGCTCAATGGAAAACAAATTTACGTTGGTCGAGCTCAGAAAAAAGTGGAACGGCAGACGGAACTTAAGCGCAAATTTGAACAGATGAAGCAAGATAGGATCACCAGATACCAGGTTCATTTTTAATTGACAAGCAAAATAAGACAGGGATGAGGAAACCTATTTTACATTCATTTCAGTTACTGCCAGGTAACTGGAGGGTTTGTGAGGGGGAAAGGAGAAGAAACATGGGATAAAATACTAGGAAGTGTGCTTGAGTTCCACTGTGGTTTTCTTTTTCTTTTTTCGATAGTTTGTTTTTTTGTTTTTTAGGGTGTTAACCTTTATGTGAAAAATCTTGATGATGGTATTGATGACGAACGTCTCCGGAAAGAGTTTTCTCCTTTTGGTACAATCACTAGTGCAAAGGTAAACTTACATACTTTAAAATTTGGGGACAATCCGTGCATGTGGTAATATGTATGTAAGTTTCACATTTATATGCCTGAGTGTTTTTCTTATTTCATAAATGAAGAGTCACATAGGGGTTTTTGTTGTTGTTGTTTTCCAAAAAGTCAGTCCTTTTTTTCTTCTTTTCTGGAAATAAGGTTTTTGCCTCATCGCTTCACAGACATTCAAATTTGAAATGGATGTAGTAGCCTTGATGGTTTATTTTTGTAGGGGACAAGTTCTGAATTCTTCCTGAGGTTGCATTCGTTGACCATAGCGATTGACCCTCACATAATACGCATTGTGCTATTCTGTTTAACTGGTTATTCTGGCAACTTATTAGGGAACTATGGTTAGTTCTGGTTAAAGTGGCAACTTATTAGGGAACTATAATTGTTATCAGGCAAAATTTATATTCACTTACACAGTTCATTCTGGGGAGTCAAACTTTAAGTCCCCTAGTAAAGGTAGATTTTCTTCCACTCAAAATCAGAAATGAAGAATTTCTATTCTGAATTCTGGGAATTTGATTTAATTAAGAACCTCTGTTCCAGGTGTTTTTTCTGATGTCCATGGTCCCAAGAAATCCTCTGTATGTAAAGTTTTGTGCATATGTATTTTGGGATATGGGAGGAGTGTCTAAAACTTTAGTCAGATTCTCAAGAGTTCAGGAAACATTAAAATTCAGTGCTCTGGAATGACCTCGTGGCTGATCTTCCTAACTCAACTTTTCCTGTTAACTTCATTGATCAAGGGAGCTTCTATGATAGGAAATGTTAGGGCCATACTAGATGAATACAAATAAAAATGAAGAGATAGAGTTGTCTTGCATTTTAGCCTGTGCTTTTGAGTACCTGGAGTGTGCTAGAATCCACTTCTGGGTATCTTTACCCTTTGTATGTTCCCTGAAAGTTGTTGAAGTTGAATATTATGCATGTTTTTAAAGTCCTTTGTCGATCATAATATCACTCGGTGGCAGAGATGTGAAAATTTGGCAAGTTTATTCTGGAGGAGGAGCTCATGTGTTAATGCTTTTGCTAAAAAAAAAAAAAAAATTAAAAAATAAAGCAGAAAGGTAAAAAGTGAAAAGTGATTTCCTCCCTCCATCCTATTTGGGTGTCCCTCCCAGATAATCTTCATGTTTGTCCAAATAGTTTTTGTAGATTTATAAACAATAATTTAGAAGACCAGGATGGTACTATACAGATTCTAGGACTTGCAATTTCACTTAACAGGTCTGGATAGATATTTGCATATTCATTTCAGGGTTTGTTTTTCCCCCTCTAAGAGCTGAATATTCATTGTATAGATATACCATAACTTATTTTACTGTACGTACATTGATAAACATTTGGGTTGCTTTGTGTGTTTCCACTGTTAGACCCACCATTGTAATAAACATGTATCTTTACAAAAATGTCAGTATTTCTAAAGTTCCAGAATTAAAATACCGGGTTAGTGAGTGTATTTAAAATTGATACAACCAACTTGTCCCAAAAGGTTAGACACATTCCTACTAGTCTTGTCCATTTAGTAGAAGTTGATATTGCATCTTTTCCATTAGTTGACATGCCTTTCATATGTTGAGTTTTCCCTGTTTGCAATTTTTATATTAGATTGGTTGTCTTTTTATTGATTAGAGAGGATTTTATGTCAGCCCTTTGTTTTATATTGCAAATACTTTCTCCCCGTCTTTAACTTAGGACTTTGGGGGTTTTTTTCATCTTTCCTCATATTTTTGCATTTTATATTCAGATTTAGAATCTTTGGCAGTTTGATTTTTCAGTGTGCTATAAATAAGAGATGTGACTTAATTCTTCTAGGTTGTCTCAATGTACCACACACATACTATATAATGCAAAGTCCATTTTTTCTTTGTTATTTTAAAATGTTAACTTTAATGCAATAAATTCCCATAACTGCATGGGTGTGTCAGGGTCTTGTTCTAGGTACAGTTGACATACTCAGATGTATAGCATAGTGACTTGATGTTCGTGTTGTATATGTTGTCAGATGATCATAATCTAGTTTAATATCCATCACTGTGCATAGTTAACAAAAATTTATTTTCCTTGTGACGAGAACTTTAAAGCTCTACTCTTCAGGAATTTTCAGATATGTAGTACAGTAGTCTAATCTCCATGCTGTACCTTAATTGCATTCCCAGGACTTAATTTGTAGCTGGGAATTTGTACCTTTTTAAAACCTCGATTTCCCCTACCCACTTTCCTCTGCCTTCAGCAACCATGAGGTTAGGTTTTTTTGTTGTTGTCTGGTTGGGTTTTGGTGTTTTGTTTTGATTCCACATACAGGTGAGGTCACTGGACTGTTTCATTGCCATTCTGTTTGTACCTGTGCTACACCATACCAGTGAATATAGCTGTAGAACATGCTTATGTGTATTGCCCGGCTAGTGAGTTCTTTGCACCTCTTCATTGCACCTTTAGAAGATCTTTTAAGTGTTTGGAAGCTTATTTCTGGCCCTTTTGGTCTTGAATGTGAAATTTTTATTTTGAAATGTGGGTATTCTGAAATTCAGCTGCTCCCCCTTCCCCACCAAAGAATAGTAAAGCATATTGCTAAGTCAAATTTTAATTTTAGTAGGCCTTAATTGGATCATTCAGATACTTAAACCTTAATATTCTGTTGACAGATCTAAAATCTGAGCACATTTGCTGTCTTACCTCTACCTGTCTACTTTCTCTTGCTTGGCTGAGATCATGCATGTGCATAGCTTGCCCTTAATATTGAGGTATTGAGGAAAAATTGTGAAAAAAATGAAAGCATTAACAGTGTTTGCTTATATATATTATATATATATATTATAATGTAATGCCTTCAGAGCCACATTCTATCATTGAATTAACTTTTTTTTTTTTTTGTCTTTTAATAGGTTATGATGGAGGGTGGTCGCAGCAAAGGGTTTGGTTTTGTATGTTTCTCCTCCCCAGAAGAAGCCACAAAAGCAGTTACAGAAATGAACGGTAGAATTGTGGCCACCAAGCCATTGTATGTAGCTTTAGCTCAGCGCAAAGAAGAGCGCCAGGCTCACCTCACTAACCAGTATATGCAGAGAATGGCAAGTGTAAGAGCTGTGCCCAATCCTGTAATCAACCCCTACCAGCCAGCACCTCCTTCAGGTTACTTCATGGCAGCTATCCCACAGGTACGTTTCAGAAGAGAATAAAAACCTTACGCAGATTTTCAGATTTGGTCGTTTTTAGTTGTCTGTGTCTTACAATAGACCTAAGATTAAAACATTTGAATTATGATTAAATTTGAAAAAACTGTGTAAGAGTATAAGGACTTGGCTGAATATGTTTTGAGACCATAGAGCTAGGTGCATTATTGCTTTTCTTCACCTGATACATGGTTTGCTCTCTGCAGACTCAGAACCGTGCTGCATACTATCCTCCTAGCCAAATTGCTCAACTAAGACCAAGTCCTCGCTGGACTGCTCAGGGTGCCAGACCTCATCGTAAGCCTTTTGTTTTTAATTAAGGTTGTGAATTATTTGGACTAAAAATGTACTGGGTAAATTAGCTATATTTCAGCAGTATATTGTTGATTTTCATAATTTAGGGTTATGGGTGTTCATTTTGAGGATCCTAGTATTTTTTAAGAAGAATCCTAAAATGCCTCATCCTTCTTATCTTACTGACAGAGTAATTTCTATGCTGGTTTGATTTTATGATATAGTTGGGAATGGATCCAACTTTTAACTTCATATTTGGATAGGTAGTAATTTTAAAAAAATCTTGTTCCGTGTGTGAGGATCAGAGTCCTGGCCTTTTGCACCTTACCTTGTGGCCCCATGCTATATTGTAGGAGCACTTGCAACCAGGTTTGTGTACCATGTTCAGATAGTAATAAGTCCTTGTTCTTCTGAATGAATGTTTTATGTTTCATTCTCTGATCTGGGAATTCTGGGAAAATGGCAGGTGAGAGACTAAGCTTTAAGATATTATTTGCATTTAGTCACTTTGGTTTTTTTGTTCAAACCTCTGCCCTAACAAAGCATTGAACACTTGCAGTGAGTTTTTTTCCCAGGTAATGTGTGTTCTTATGTTTTTCAATGTAGCATTCCAAAATATGCCCGGTGCTATCCGCCCAGCCGCTCCTAGACCACCATTTAGTACTATGAGACCAGCGTCTTCACAGGTTCCGCGAGTCATGTCAACACAGCGTGTTGGTAAGTCTTAAAATACTTTCTGTAAAAATTGATTGCCAGTTTGAAAAAATCATGATAAAAGTATGCAACCACATGTTTGTTTTTTAGCTAACACATCAACACAGACAATGGGTCCACGTCCCGCAGCTGCTGCTGCCGCAGCTACTCCTGCTGTCCGCACCGTTCCGCAGTATAAGTACGCTGCAGGAGTCCGCAATCCTCAGCAACATCTTAATGCACAGCCACAAGTTACCATGCAGCAGGTAGGACTTACTCTTTATAAAGATGGCAGGCGTTGGTTGCAGTTAAAGAAGCTAAAAAGACAATTAGGAGAGCTTAAGCTATCTAGAACATTCTGCTCATTGACGTCCCATTTATTGTACATAAAAGCGTCTGTGGGAATTAGACAAAGCACACAAGGATGCCTAACTAACTGAACCACCTAGGCACCCCTGCTTATGTACTTTAAACTTAGAAAAATTCCCGTTTTTTTCTAGCCTGCTGTTCATGTACAAGGTCAGGAGCCTTTGACTGCTTCCATGTTGGCATCTGCCCCTCCTCAAGAGCAAAAGCAAATGTTGGGTAAGTGCCTTTGTCCTACCTAGTCAGTTACAGAGCAAGACTGACTACAAAATGGGGAAGATACTTAGCTGTCATTTTTTAGTGCAAAGGCAGGTCTCAGGTTCCAGGATTGGTCTGAATTGACATGTCTGCTAAACATGTTAATAGTGTTCCAGGCTTTTAATGAAATACTTTGCTTTTGATGACTAGAATAATAGGGCATTATTTGCCATGGATCCCACGACAGTTTTGGAAGAGGGAATTTGAAGTGAATGAAAAACTTCAAGCACAGAATTAACAACTTCGTTGCCTTTTGGTAGATCTTAATCGGTTTTTAACTATCAGAATGGTGGGTTTGGGCTTAGCATCTATATGCTATGTACAAAAGTGATATTCTTCAATCCACTTTTAATCACGGTGATTGTCTTTACACTTCTGACTGAAGGAATTTGTGTATGTTTTTGATCCTAGGTGAACGGCTCTTTCCTCTAATTCAAGCCATGCACCCTACTCTTGCTGGTAAAATCACTGGCATGTTGTTGGAGATCGATAATTCAGAACTTCTTCATATGCTTGAGTCTCCAGAGTCTCTCCGTTCTAAAGTAATTTAAATTTGTCACTTACCTATCAGCCACTTACACTATTCCAGGACTTTTTGTAGAAACTTGAACATCACTGAGTGCTTTATATAAGTCATGTGCAGTTCTAAGTTTTTAGAAATCTCAGGTATAAATTTATCACCACATACGGTGCTTTTATCCCCATTTTGTTATATATGTGGGGAAACAAGCAGTTGAGGGTCAGAAATTGGCCCTCTGCTCACACAGCTAGTCAAGGACAGAGCTTGGTTTCAGCTCCAGTCAGTTTAACTCCAGCATCAGTGCTGTCTTAGCTGTGCTGCTGCTTTAGTGAAGAAAGATGTTTGCCATTGTTTCTCAACTTTGGGGGGACTTACGGTGACAAGAGAGTAAGAAGTAAATGCAAGAGGGTTCATAATTGTAGAATAGTGCTGGAACGGAACCCAAAAGGATATGGCTACAGTTGAAATGGGTTTTTTTTTTTGAAAGTGGTTCTTGCTACTTGAATCTAGGGAAAGGACTTCAGTTTGCCTCTTTTGGACATTTATATGTTGTGAATTTGAAATTCTAGTTACTCCTTTTCAGAGCCATGTTTGTTCTTTTTTTAGGTTGATGAAGCTGTAGCTGTACTACAAGCCCACCAAGCTAAAGAGGCTGCCCAGAAAGCAGTTAACAGTGCCACTGGTGTTCCAACTGTTTAAAGTGAGCATTCCTTCCTGGGTTTATTGGTTTAAGCTTGTTTTTATCAGTTTGAGCATATTTTACAAGAAATCATTTTACCATTAATCCAAATGTATTGCTAACTTTTCAAAGAGAAGTAGAAATAGAAATTAAAGGAAATTTTACCTGTTAGCCTGGTATTGACTTGAATTTTGAAATCCAAGCACTTTTAAACGTTCTAGGTTATAATTTGTGTAAGTGGGCTTGGCTGTTTGTGTACTTACTCTCCAAGGACTTTCATAGCTTCTACCTTTCCTTGGGGTGCAGTACTAACAGTTGCCCGGGGCCTGCACTCTTGCCCTTCATTACTTCCAAGAAATGGGGTAATGTAGCAGCATAGCCCAGACCAGAGATTGCCAGAGCTTTTCTGTAAAGGACCAGATAGGAAATATTTTAGGATTTGTGGGCCATGATGTCTATGTTGTAATTACTATAGTTTTAGGATGAAAGGACTCCTAGACATTACATAAACGAATAGTCGGGTCTGTGTACCAATGAAACTACAGAAACAGGCTGCAGACTGAATTTGACCACGGGCTTTACGTTCACTACTGACAAGTACCAGGATTGGTCATCTTGTTTTATTGTTGGTACTTGGCTGTTTGCGTCTATACATTTTAAATTTGCACAGTGTTAAGTTTGATACATTTAATATAATATGATTGCCAGTATAGCAATAACTAGTAAGTAGTTCTATTGCTCATTATTTTTAGCAGTTAGAATTATAAAGTGCTAGCCTCTTAGCAAGTTTGATGATTACATTTTTTTCTCCCTGCATTCACAGATTGATCAGGGACCACGAAAAGAAACTCGTGCTTCACCGAAGAAAAATATCTAAACATCGAAAAACTTAAACATTATGAAAAAAAACATTGCAAAATATAAAATAAATAAAAAAAGGAAAGGAAACTTTGAACCTTATGTACCGAGCAAATGCCAGGTCTAGCAAACGTAATGCTAGTCCTAGATTACTTATTGATTTAAAAACAACAAAAAAAAAAACACAAAAAAATAGTAAAATATAAAAACAAATTAATGTTTTATAGACCCTGGGAAAAAGAGTTTTCAGCAAAGTACAAAAATTTAAAGCATTCCTTTCTTTAATTTTGTAATTCTTTACTGTGGAATAGCTCAGAATGTCACTTCTGTTTTAAATAACAGAATTGATAACTGAGCAAGGAAACGTAATTTGGATTATAAAATTCTTGCTTTAATAAAAATTCCTTAAACAGTGCAGTGTTGTTTCATTTCTCTTTGTAATTGGTTTTCCACAAATAGGTGATAAGCTGGAATTGGCAGAAGAACCTCTTCATGATAAAGGTGATGTTCAAGGATAACATAGTTTTATGGAAAAAGGGGCACAAGAATTTATCCAGTTTGTTGTATGAATTTAGATTTCCATGTGAATTCTTGAACCAAGGTATATTTGTATTGTTTAATATTTTTTTGAAATGATGCCAGTTTGACTATATTAAGTTTTCTTAGCTGGAAGTTAATTAGCTTAAACAAACCCTCATTATATGGTGTGAAACAGTAACAGCAGTGAGTCCTAAAGTTAGGATTAGTTTTAAGCCTTATTCTTGAAAAGATCTTTAATTTGATAGGAAATGAATTCACAATCATAAACTAATAACCTTGTCCCCTAAAATACTTGTGAAAAAGTATGTGGGGCTTCTCCATCTAGAAGACGGATTTAGAAGATGCGGGCCAGGGTCCAGTCACCTAAATAAAAATCCTTGGTAGTCTGAATAAATTGTTGAGAGAATGGCCTAATTTTAATTTCTGTTCCATCCTCCACGTATACTACTAGCAAAGTTGAGTTTTCTGGGTTGTACATCTGATTATCTAAGACCAGGCTAAAATAATTTCAACACAAACTCTTAGGAGCAAATAATCCAGAAAAGACCAGGACTATGACAGTGTTATCCTCTGCATAATGAAGCTTTAATCTCAGCTTCTCTTGAAACTCCAGGTGCACATGTTAACCCCCACATACCCCAATGGCTTAAATATGTATTTTGTCTGACCGTAGACTTACCCTCTTACAGGCTGACAGAACACGTAGATGAAAATTTCTTAGTCACAATGCTTTAAGGCAGAAAAGTATATACCATTTTTGTTCAGTTTGAATACAAAATGGTTCAAGCTTTGAGACACCTTAAAAGTTACATCCATGACATTCTGTGCTTATATTCCAAGATCTAAAGTAGCAGATAGGATTTGCAGAGAATAGGTCTCTCCATACACTGCATAGTTGGGATTTCTTTTGTGAGACTACCTATCACCCCCATCTGTTCTTGAAAGGTCTTTATTAGATGTAGCAAACTTTCCATACTGTTGAGAGGAACCCAACAAAAGTGGAAAGTATTTAGACCTTTGTGATCTGCTTGTAGGAATCAAGAAAAAAAAAATCTACATTTGGTTATTTGATGATATATTTGCAAATTCATCTACTCACCAGAAGTTAACTTCTAGCCCAGAAGTCTATTTACTTGCCTTTACAGTCACTTGCCAACATGGCACGGAAAATCTGAGTTGAAACACGTTCCCAACTGAAGTTGAATAAACAAGTATCCTTTGTGAGGTTTATCGAGCTAGGGCCATGTTCTTGACATTTCTGTGCTTGTTGGTGATTGTGCTGTTTAAATCATTCCTAAGCATAATGCTTAGGTGCTGTCTGGTGTCCCTAGGTTCAGGAAGGTAGATGAGCTTCATTCAGGCATAAGTTCTAGAGCTGTTGGCTGAGTTCAAGGTTAACTATATATTAAGTAAGGTGTCTTTAAACAGGAACAGGAAATATTGATGGAAATGGGGCTGGCTTACAGGTACCTGTTTCCCCCAGGAGCAATGATTCAATATTTGCCAATACATTGTTAGTAAGACTTCATAGAACATAATAACAGCCACAGTTAATGAGGGCTGGTTGTAGCTCCTAGAAAGAGCTTATAACCTACAGTGGTTTATTT
The DNA here is from genome assembly GCF_020171115.1 of Neogale vison. Lineage (NCBI taxonomy): Eukaryota > Metazoa > Chordata > Mammalia > Carnivora > Mustelidae > Neogale > Neogale vison. The sequence goes on from NC_058094.1 coordinate 36,554,341, forward strand.
TGAAGCGCCTAATTTCATGTGTGATTTGAAGTGAAGCAGAATAAGATGACTAGCGTGCTCCTGCACATCTTTCTAAAGCCTGTTGGGGCTTTGGAAATTTTCAGACAAATTGATAGGTGGCATTTTTCTCTGGATACTGGGTGTTCAATCTAGGCTAACTGGAAACTTTTTAACCTAGAATCCTCATTTTCTTCACTTCAGCATGTACCTGAAGCCTTACATGGGTAAAATAAGCGAAGGTAATGTATCTCGTTTTAATGCATGCCATCTTGGAATCTATTTCTTACCCACCCATCGAAGTAATGGATCCCAAGTGGGTGACACTGTAGAGAGTACTTAGAAATTTTCTTAATCTTTTGATGTAAAACCCTGGTCCCAGATTATTTGCAGTGAGTAAATGACTTTGAAGAGGACCTGGATACTTGGGTTTAATGAGTGCATTCTCCCTATAAAACAGTTCTCATGGGAACGAAGTGAATCAGGAGTTTGGTTGAAGTTGGAACAAGCAAAACGGGTGGTTAGATCAATGCACTGGCCAATATCATCAGTGCACACCACTTTGCTAGGAGACCAGATGGTCATGAGGACATCAGAGTCTGCTGAACAGGACAGCCACCCCTTTGGACAATGCCAAGGCTACACTGGATTTCTGTTGCCCTTTTTCTGGGCTTCATACAGACTCTTCTATAAATATAGCTTCTTCAGTTAGATAATACAATTGGTTGGATTTAAGGGTTCTTCCTTACCACTTTGATAGCTTTTAGATGTTGCTGAGTCTTTTTTAAACTATCTAGTTAGGAGTATTAAGCATTTACGTGGCAGGATTTGAGGGTAACCCCATTTCAAATTTTAGGTGTTAATTCTAGCTTTTTATCAAATCCAATCACAGTTATGGCAAATTCAGGGGGAAGAAAAGATGGTCTTACCCACAAAAGCAGAAAAACGTGCAATTTACTTACTTTGTTACTGACCTCCCCAGAAAACTTGAAAAAACATGGGATACTAGTCTAAATTAATATTCTTTCTGTAGAGAAAAAGCCCTTCACATTAGATGGCAAGAATATTTGTATTTTTTTGAAATGATCTCAAGTTACATAATAACCGTTGGTAAGGTATATATGAGCAGATGGACTTATGATTGATGATGGGGTTTTTTTCAGTGTAACCCAAGTAAAAAATAACTATACATTTGTAATATAGAATGAGCTGATGCTAAATTGAATGCCAAAGGCATGTCCTTCCAATTTTTCAATTCGAGTAGGCTTTATAAGTAACATTAGTGATACAATTTACAATACCAACTGTGATGCACTGGTAATTAGAAGAGTGAGCCTTTGGCAGGGGCGTGGAAAGTCTCGGAATCTTTTCTCCTAATGAAAGATGTCTGCTTTGGAATCAGTAAGGGTAACTGCTAATATTGAGCATGTACAGCATGTTTACTTACCAAGTGAATTCTTTACATGCACTATTATTGTTAAGACCACTCTGAGATTCAGTAATATATTCCCATCTCACAGTAGAGGAAGCTGAAGTTTTAAGTTTCATGATTTGCCCAAAAGCACATAGTAAGTGATGGTGAAGCTGGTATTTGAATCTAGACCCTTAGGCCTAGAGTTCCTGCCAAAACTCTGGGTAAATGGTCTATAAGTTACAAAAAAAAAAAAAAAGAACTTCCAAAAAGCAAGTATGTATTTGGGCTTACCTTCGGCCTCAGGGCGGTGGGGGGTGGTGAGAGGCAGCATGACAAGACCGAGGTCTATCAAAGCACATGGTAAGAAGCAAAAACAAAGATGCTTTTCTCTTGACAAAATTTAGAGCAGTCAAAAAAACGAAAGGAGTCATTATTTAGAAGAAAAAGGTCTTTACTGAAGCTGGGCTCAAAATTCTAAATCAGAATATTTTCTTTTCTTCTGAACATCTTGGACTGCCTGGAACTCTCAAACATTTCCTTTAGCAGCCCTGTGATGGTTTTTCTGTGCTCGTTCGTATTTCCATTCTTCTAGGTTCTCTTGGAATTGGTAAATGGATTTAGTCAAAACTTTTTAATTATGAGGTTTTTAAAACCTGTGAAATTAACCTTCTGACCCCTGTATTGCATTTCTGTGCCAGTTAGGAAAGTATGAACATTTTCTCAACAGTTTCTAAGAAATGTGTTTGATATGATGTGAAGTGCTGCTGCTAAAGAAGAAATTGCCAACAAATTAGGTATGTTTTAAGTAACACATACTGCTAGTAAGTGGCAAAGCCAAATCCAGAACTCTAAGACTCTGACTTGAGTCTATGCTATTATTAGCTTTTACTTTAATTTAGCTTTTATTTCTCTTGTTAATCCTTTATGCTGAAAAAATTCAACAGATAGGAATTCTATGTATTTCCTTTATCAACTTGTGAATAACTAGTAACTTTTTAAAGATAGAATTTTTTTTCTGTTGTCATTTAAACTTTGTCTCAGAGATCACAGTCTCAAAGTGATGTCAGAATCATAGTAATGTTAAGTCATTTCTCTTTTTTCTCTCCCCTTTTATGACCAGTAGACATCCATAACCGGGCAAAAATGCCTCTGCTGGTTACCCCAAGGGACACACCAGTCCACCTGTGCCCTCAGAAATAGGTCCTTTCTAGTAAGGGCTACAGATCCAAGAGATTTGGTGAAATGAGCTTGGAGAATGCAAAACTGGGGGGATACCAACTGAGATCATGTGTAGTCCAACCTCTGGAGGGGCAACTTCAGCATGCCAACAGAATGGGACAGAGAGATGGGTAGAGACAGGTTTGGATGCAAAGGAGCAGGAGGAACTCAAGCAGGGTGGCCCATCTCTGCAGGCTGATACTGCAAGGGTCTGGGCTTTGAGCCACCACTATGGCAGAGGAGATGGAAAGTGAAAATGGTGAGTGAATGCCTGGCTACCACAGTTGTGCAAGTAAACCTGTTTCTCTCCCAGCAGCACCCAGATTTCTTAGGAAGAACCTCTATGACTTGTGGACCAGAAGGAGAAAGGGAAGGAGGCAGGTAAGGATATCAAAGGGCATTAACATTATCTGGTGTGTTTGTCAGGACTTCAACAGCAAGTCTACCCACAAACCTCTAGGAATATCCCCACTCTGGGGTCCTCCCGCACCAGGCTTTGGGCACCTTCAGTGCTTTTTTAAGTACCAAACCCATACCTCCCTACCTCTGCTATCAGCTCCTTGTGTGCACTCCCAAGTACACCCCAAGAGCCAGCTCTCCAGCAAACATAGAAGATGCCCAGATAATAGGCCAAGGTCTGTGCACAAGGAAGAATCCACAAATTGAACTATAGCACTACAGTCTGGAAGACAAAGGTTTCTAATAGCCAGCCTGTTGAAATATAAGAACCAAAGAGGCGATAATACATTAGTTAAAGCACTTGCTACTTCAAATGTGAAGGCAGAAATGCATACTATAAACAGCATCAAGGAAATACAGTATCGGGGGCACCTGGGTGGCTCAGTGAGTTAAGCATCTGCTTTCTGCTCAGGTCTTGATCCCAGGGCCCTGGGATGGAGCCCTGTGTCAGGCTCTGCTCAGGGAGGAGGCTGCTTCTCCCTTTCCCTCTGCCTACTGCTCCACCTGCTTGTGTGTTCTCTCTCCCCCCCTCCCCAAATAAATAGATAAAATCTTAAAAAAAAAAAAATACTATCACAAGAAGAAAATGATAATTCTCCACCAGGGAATACAAAGGACCAGGATAGTAAGATCTAAGTGATAAAGAATTCACAGTATCTTTTATGAGGAAATTCAACAAGCTACAAAAAAACCCAGTGAACTCAGGAAAAAACATGAACAGAAAGAGTTCTTTACCAAAGAGATTAAAATTATTTTTAAAAACTAATAAATTCTGGGCTCAAAAATTTAATGAATGAATGGAAGAATGCACTAAAGAGCATCAGTAACAGGACAGAGCAGATGGAAGAATAAATGACTTGAGGGGCAGGAGTATAGAAAAAATTACAGAGGAGAGGGAACTAGGATATAAAAGGAGTGAAGAAATGCTAAAGGAGTTACTGAATTCCATCAGGAAGAGAAATAACAGAAAAACTATTATACCAGAAAGAGAAGAGAGGAAAGAAGGCAGAGAGATTACATGAGGAAATAACAGCTGAGAATTTTCCAAACCCAGGAAAGGGCTTGGATATAACACATCTGCAAAGCTAACAACACCCTATAATTCTGATGCAAAAAGACCTTCCCCAAGACAAATACTGCAACTCAAAATCCAATGATAAAGAATCTTAAAGGCAGCCAGGGTGAAAAAAAAGTAACCTCCAAAGCAATCATATTAGGCTATCAACAGATTTCTTCCAGAAACCACAAGCCAGGGGAGAGTAGAAGGACATATTCCAAGTGTTAAAAGATTAAAAAAAAAAAAAAAAATGCTAGCCAAGAATACTTTTATCAGGCACAGTTACTCTTCAGATACAAAGGAGAAATAACTCCCTCACACAAAAGTTGAGGGAGTTCACACCACTAGACCTGTCTTGTAATAAAGGCTGAAAGGAATTCTTTAAGCTGAAAGGAAAATATGCTAATCAGAGACATGAAAGTACACAACATTCTGGTAAAGGTGAAAAATAGGAAGTGTATCTCTTAGAATGGTGTGCTAAACACTATAGTATAAAAGTTGAAAAAGGTATCAAAAGTATAACTAATATGATTTGCTAAAAAATATACAGCATAAAAATAAGTAAATTGTGACACCAAAAATATAAAAAGAGAGTAAAAGTGGATCCTTTGAGGCAAATAAATGCAAGTTGCTATCAGCATAAAATGAACTATTTTCTCTATGAGATGTTACATGTAAGCCTCATGGTAATCACAAAGTGAAAGTCGAAAGGAGATTTATTGGCGGTGGGGGGGGCGGGTGGTGGCAGGGAGAGAACAGAGCATACCACCTTGGAAAACCACCAATTTACAAAGAAACAAAAGGAAAAAGAAACAATGGAGATGCAGGATAACTAGAAGTGAAGAGGTGGCATTATAATCTTTACATATCAATAATCACTCTAAATGTGAATAGGTTGGATTCACCACTCAAGAGGCAGAGTGGCTGGATAGAACAAGCCACAAATATATGCTGCCTAAAGGAGAGTCAGCTCAGCCCTAAAGACACACGCAGGTTCAAACTGAAGGGACAGAAGATATTCTAGGCGAATGGAAACCAAAAGAAAGTAGAGATAGCCATATTTATTTCAGACAACTAGACTTTAACCCAAAAAAGGGTAATGAGGTAAAGAAGGTCATTATATAATGATAAAGTTGTCTTTACATCAAGAAGATGAAACAATCATAAGTATATATGCACCCAACATTGGAGCACCTAAATGTATTAAGCAAATAGTAACAGATCTGAAAGGAGAAATAGACAATACCATAATAGTGGGGGGACTTCAATACTAGTTAGGGACTCTTAGCAATTGATAGATCATCCACACAAAAAAATTAACAGGGAAACATTGGAATTTTTTTTTTTAAAGGTTTTATTATTTATTTGACAGACCGAGATCACAGGTAGGCAAAGAGAAAGGAGGAAGCAGGTTCCCTGCTGAGCAGAGAGCCTGATGCTGGGCTCGATCCCAGGACTCTGGGATCATGACCTGAGTCAAAGGCAGAGGCTTTAACCCACTGAGCCATCCAGGTGCCCCCAAATGTTGGAATTTAACCATACTTTAGACCAGGTTGACTTAACAGACATGTGGAACATTGCATCCAATAGCAGAATACACATTCTTCTTAAGTACACATGGTACATTCTCTAGGATAGATCATATGATAGGACATTAAACTAGTCTTAGCACATTTAAGAAGATAGAAATCATACCAACTATCTTTTGGGACCACAATAATATGGAACTAGAGATAAACAGGAACAAAGTTGGAAAAATCAACAAACATGGAAACTAAACATACTTCTGAACAACAAATGGGTCAAAGATAAGAGACATTATTTTTAAACAAACGGAAATGGAAACAAATAGCAAAGTCTATGGAATGGTACTTGGAGATGTTTAAAGCAATGAATATTTAAGAAATTAGATCTCTGATAAGCAATCTAACTTCATACCTCGATTAACTAGAAAAAGAAAAATTAAGCCCAAAGTTGACAGAAGGAAAAGAATGTGGAAGTTCCACAAAAAATTAAAAATGCAATTACTATATGGTCCAGTAATTCCACACCTGGGTATTTACCCAAGAAAATAAAAACACTAATTTGAGAAGATATGTGCACCCTGTGTTTATTACAGCATTTTTTTTTACAATAGCCAAGATATGGAAGCAACCAAATTGTCCACTATAGATCTATAGATGAATGGATAAAAGAATAAAAAAAGGTGTGTGTGTGTGTGTGTGTGTGTGTGTTTGTAATGGAATACTAATGAACCATAAAAAAGAATGAAATCTTGTCATTTGCAACAAATGGAAAGACCTAGAGGGTATAATGTTAAGTGAAATAAGTCAGAGAAAGACAAAAGACCATATGACTTTAGTCATGTGGAATTTAAGAAACAAAACAAATTTAAAAAGGCATACACACAAAGCAAAACAAAACAAAACAAAACCCACTCCAGACTCTTAAATATAGAGAACAAACTGGTTGCTACCAGAGGGGAGGTGAGTGGGGGCATGGGTGGAATAGATAAAGGGGAGTAAGAGTACTTATCTTCATGAGCACTCAGGAATGTGTAGAATTGTTAAATCACTATATTGTGCACCGAAAAGTAATATAACACTGTACATTAATTATAATTGAATTTAAATAAAAAAGAAAACAACCTGAGCAAATGAGATTAATCATGGAGATGAAAAGATGGTTCGACATATGGAAATCAATAAATGCAATGCATTACATCAATAGAATGAAAGCTAAAAAATCACATGGTTATCAAAATGGATGCAGAAAAAAGCACTTAACAAAACACAGTATCACTTTCATGATAAAAACCCTCAACAGATTAAGTATAGGAGGAAGATACCTAACATAATAAAAACCATAAATGGAAAGCCCACAGCCGATATTATATTCAACAGTGAAAAATTGAGAACTTCCTCTAAGATCAGAAACGAGCTAAATATAACCACTCTCACCACTCTTATTCAATATAATACTGGAAGTCCTAGCTGGAGCAATTAGGCAAGACAAACAAATGAAAGGCATCCAAATTGGAAAGGAAGAGGTAAGTGGCACCTGGCTGGCTCATCCAAAGAGCATGCAACTCTTGATCTTGGGGTCATGAGTTTGAACTCCACGTTGGGTATAGAGATTGCTTAAAATAAATTAAAAAAAAAAAAATTAAAAAGGAAAGAAGTAAAATGGTCATTGTATTCAGATAACAAATTTATATAGAGAAAATCCAAAAGACTAACCAAAAAATTGGGAGGAAGTAACCAATGAATTCAGTAAAGTTGCAGATATAAAATTGACCTACAGAAATCTGTTGCATTTCTATATGCTAATAATGAAATATTTGAAAAAGTAATAAAGAAAACTGTCCCAATAACCATAGAATCAAAACCAATAAAATACCTAGTAATAAATTTAACCAAGGAAGTGGAAGATGTGGTACAACTACCACAAGACTTTTTAAACAATTGAAAAAGACGCAAATAGACATCCTGTACTTATAGATCGAAAGACTTAATATTGTTAAAATGTCCATACTACCCAAAACCGTCTATAAATTGAACTCAATCCCTATCAAAATTTCAATGGCATTTTTCACAGAAATAGAACAAAAAAATCCTAAAATTTGTATGGAACCACAAAAAACCCTAAGTAGCTAAAGCAATCTTGAAAAGAAGAATGAAGCTGGAGTCAATACTTACTGATTTCAAACTATACTACAAACCTATGATAATTAAATGGTATAAAACTAGACATAGACCAATGGAACAAAATAACCTAAAACTAACCCCTGCATATACAGTCAAATAATATTTGATAAGGGAGCCAAGAATACCCAATGGTAAATAAAGGATGGTCTCTTCAACAAATGGTGCTGGGAAGACTTTATAATACATGCAGGAAAAATGAAACTGGACCCATCTTACACCACTCACAAAAATTAACTTGAAATGGATCAAATTAAACATAAATCTTGATAACAAACTTCCTAGAAGAAAACATAAGGAAGAACTCTTCAACTTTGGTTTTGGCAATGATTTTTTGATAGGATGCCAAAAGCAAAAATCAACAAATATGACTACATGAATCTTAAAATCTTCCTCACAACAAAAGATACAATCAACAAAATGAAAAGCCAACCTACAAAATGGGGGAAAATATTTGCAAACCACATATTAGGTAAGGGATTAATACTCAAACTATATAAGGAACTCATAACAACAAAACAAACAATCCAGTTAAAAATGGGCAGATATTTTTTCCAAAGAAGACATCCAGATTGCTAATAGGTCCACGAAAAGACACTCAACATCACTAATTATCAGGGAAATGCAAAACTAACCACAATGAGATTATCACTTCACACTTTATGCTGTTTTCAAGAAGAAAAGAGATAATGAATGTTGGTGAGGATGCGAAGAAAAGGGAACTGTTGTACATTGGTGGTGGGAATGAAATTTCTTCAGCCACTATGGAAAACAATATGGAGTTTCCTCAAAAAATTAAAAATAGATCTATCTGGTTCATCAGTTCCACTTCTGGGTATACACACAAAGGAAATGAAAATTTGGTATCAAAAAGATATATGCAGTTCCATGTTTATTACAGTATTATTCACAGTAGCCAAGATATGGAGACAACCTAAATACCCATCAACAGGTGAATGGATAAAGAAAAGATGCTGTGTGTATATGTGTGTGTGTGTGTGTGTGTGTGAATATTATTTATCCATGAGAAAGAATGACATTTTGCCATGTGTGAAAACACATATGGACCTTGAGGACATTATGCTAAGTAAGATAGACAGAAAAACCAAATACTATATGGTATAGCTTATATGTGGAATTTACAAAAGAGAAGCTCATGGGCTTCCAGTTCAAGACAGTGAAGGAGAAAGATCCTAAACTCATCTCCTCCCATGACACACCAAATCTACAGTTATATCACTTTCTTCTGGGAAAAAACCCACAAACCTACCATAGTGAGTCCTATACATCAGGCAAATGAAAAAAGTAACATATCAAAGCAGGTAGGAGAGGTTGAAACAAAAAATTACCACAAACCCCACCCCTGCTGCAAAGACCCTGAATCAAGAGTATACTTAAATTCAGAGCTTCTTTGTGAAGAGTTTGAGCCTCACATCTAGTACCCCAACTTTTAAGACCTGCACCTGACAGATGAGCCCCCCATAATATCTAGCTGTGAAAACCAACAGGGCTTGTGTCCATAATACCCCACAGATACAGCAAAGTGAGAAAGGATTCTTATAGGGCTGTCCCAGGGACACAGCAGACTGAGAGGTGCCCAGATTTCCTGCAAATGAAGCTTATTTGCTTATCTTAAAGAACTGGCCCGAGGGAGTCATCTAATTTAACACACATCTGGGAGCTTGCTGGGGTACTCTCTAGGGATGGAGGCAGATGGATGCTATCTTTGCACCTTCTCTCTGCCTTGCTTCAGCTTGCTGGTGTTTCCAGAAAAAAAGATTTGGAACTTCTTTTAGTGTTCTGATTTTTGTGGCAGTTATCAGGGGACACCTTTAGATATCCTTTAGATGGACTTGTTGGCTGGTGAGGCTTATATTCCTGGGTTTTATAAGACTGTAAATAATGGGGAAAGTATGCTTAACAGGCTTCCACCCCGGGGCCACAACAAAAGGGGCAGGCTGAACCCAGTCATACTATGGAAAGACCTAAATGAAGTAGAAATACATAATATGCCTGACAGAGAATTTAAAGTAATGATCATAAGGATACTCATGGGACTTGAGAAAAGAGTGGAGGACCTCAATGAAACCCTTAACAAAGAGATAAAAATAACACATCAGAGGAAGAGCTCAATAAATGAAATTAAAAATACAATAGATTACATAAATAGTGGGCTAAAGAAAGCAGAGGAATTTGTCAGTGACCTGGTTAATAGAGTAATGGAAAGCAATCAAGCTGAGCTGGTGAAAGACAAACATAATACATAATGAGAATAGAACTTAGAGAACTCAGTTCACCATCAAACATAAAACATTTGCATTATAGGGATCCCAGAATGAGAAGAGGGAGAAAGAGGGGCAAAAAATGTATTTGAAGAAATAACAGCTGAAAACTTCCTAAATCTGGGGAAGGAAACAGAGATCCAGATTCAGAAGGCAGAGAATTCCCCCAACAGATTCAACCCAAGGAGGTCCACACCAAGACACATAGTAATTAAAATGACAATAAAAATAGTGATAACAAAACATTGCAAGAGAAAAGAGAAGTTACATACAAAGGCAACCCTGTAAGTTTATCAGCTGATTTTTCTGCAGGAACCTTGCAGACCAGAAGAAAGTGGCACAATATATTCAAAGCGATGAAAGGGAAAAATTGCAACCAAGACTATTCTATCCAGCAAGGTGATCATTCAGAATAAAAGGATAGGTAAATAGTTTCCCCGGAAAACAAAAGTTAAAAGGATTCCTGACCACTAAGTCAACCCTATAAGAAATGTCAAAGGGAACTCTGTGAGTGGAAAATAAAGCCATGAGTAAGAGAAAAAAAATAAATAAATAAAAAATAAAAAAAATATATATATCACAAAAATAAAAATTTAGTATGTCTGTAAAAATCAGTGAAAAGCACAAAATTAAAGGATGCAAAATATGATACCAAATATTGAAATATGGAGGGGAAAGGAGTAAAGAATGGGTTCAATATTAAGTGACCATCAGGGCACCTGGTGACTCAATGGGTTAAAGCCTCTGCCTTCGGCTCAGGTTGTGATCCCAGGGTCCTGGGATCAAGCCCCGCATCAGGCTCTCTGCTCAGCAGGGAGTCTGCTCCCCCCCCCAACCCCCGCTTGCCTCTCTGCCTACTTGTGATCTCTGTCAAATAAATCAATAAAATCTTTTTAAAAAAGATTAAATGACCATCAACTTAATATAAACAGCTATATGCTGAAGGTGTTATGTATAAACCAAATGGTAACCACAAATCAAAAAAACAGTAATAGGTAAAAAAAGAGTAAGGAATCCAAGAGTTTTGCTAAAGAAAACCAACTATGCTGGAGAAATCAGGGCAAGAAAAGAAAGGAACAGAGAGGATCTACAAAAAACAACCACAATACAAGTAACAAAATGGCAATAAGTACACACCTATCAATAATCACTTTGAATGTAAATGGACTAAACACTCAAAAGACATGGGGTGATGGAATGGATAAAAAAAAACAAGACCTGGGGTGCCTGGGTGGCTCAGTGGGTTAAGCCGCTGCCTTTGGCTCGGGTCATGATCCCAGGGTCCTGGGATCGAGTCCCACATGGGGCTCTCTGCTGAGCGGAGAGCCTGCTTTCCTCTCTCTCTCTCTTTCTGCCTGCCTCTCTGCCTACTTGTGATCTCTCTCTGTCAAATAAATAAATAAAATCTTTAAAAACAAACAAACAAACAAATAAAAACAAGACCTATCTATATGCTGCCTATAAGAGACCAAAAGACACTTGCAGATTGAAAGTGAAGGGATAGAGATACATTCATCAGGGAAAGGGAACTGGAAAGAAAGCTGGAGTAGCAATACTTAATATCAGACAAACTAGACACTATATAAAGAAGACATAACAAATGCAAATATATATGCACCCAGCATAGTAGTGCCCAAATACACAAAGCATAACAAACCTAAAGAAATAACCTATAGTAATACAACAATAGTAGGAGACCTTAACATCCTACTTACAACAATGGATAGATCACCCAAACAGAAAATCAACAAAGAAACAGTGGCTTTGAATGACACATTGGACCAGATGGATATACCAGATATACTCAGAACTTTCCATCCTAAAACAGCAGCATACACATTGTCTTCAAGTGCACATGGAACATTCTCCACAATAGATCATGTAACAGGCCACAAAACAAGTCTCAACAAATTAAAAAAGACTGAAGTCATGCCATGCATCTGTTCTGACCACAATGCTACAAAACTAGAAGTCAACCGCAAGAAGAAACCTGAAAAGCACACAAATACATGGAGGTTATAGGAAATGCTACTAAACGATGAGTGGATCAACCAAAAAATCAAAGATGAAATAAAAAAATACATGTATACAAATGAAAATGAAAACACAACAGTTCAAAAATCTATGGGGTACAGCAAAACAATTCTGTAAGGGACATTTATAGCAATATAGGTCTACCTCAAGAAACAAGAAAAATCTCAAATAAACAACCTAAACTTAAATCCAAAGGAACTAGCCAAAAAAAACCCCAAAAAACAAAAACAAAAAACAAACAAACAAACAAAAAAAAACAAGACCCAAAACCAGTAGAAAGAAGGAAATAATAAAGATCATGGCAGAAATAAACAAAAGAGAAACTAAAAACGAAACAAAAGAAAACAATAGAATAGATCAATGAAGCCAGGAGTTTGTTCTCTGAAAAGATCAACAAAATTGATACACCTTTAACCAGGCTCATTAAAAAAAGAGAGAGGGAGAGAAAGAGGACTCAAAATCAGACATGAAAGGGGAGAAAAAACTGACACCAGAGGTACAAAAGATTGTAAGAGAATATTACCAAAAATTATATGCCAACAAGTTGGATAACCTAAAAGAAAAAGATAAACTCCTGGAAACATAGAACCTCTCTAAACTGAACTAGGAAAAAATAGAAAATTTGAACAGATTACCATCGATGAAACTGGCCATATGGCTTTGCAGGTGAATTTGGTGAATTTTAGCAAACATCCAAAGGCGAGTTAATACCTATTTTCCTTAAACTATCAAAAAAATAGAAGAGGAAGGAAACTTCCTAATTCATTCTAGAAAGCATCACCCTGATGCCAAAACCAGAAAAGTCACTACAAAAAAACAACTATAGGCTGGTATCTCTGAGAAAACATAGATGCAAAAATCCTCAAAAAATATTAGCAAACCAAGTCCAACAATACATTAAAAAGATCACTAATCATGATCAAGTGGGATTTATCCCTGGGATGCAAGGATGGTTCAATATTCATACTTCAATCACTATGATACATCACATCAACAAGAGAAAGGATAAGCACCATACAATCATTTCAATAGATGCAGAAAAAGCATTTGTCAAAGCACAAGATCCATTCATTATAAAGACCCTCAACAAAGTAGGATTGGAGGGAACATACCTCAATATAATAAGGGCCTTTTATGAAAAGCCCTCAGCTAACATATTCAATGGTGAAAAACTGAGACCACTTCCTCTAAGGTCAGAAACAAGACAGGGATGTCCTCTCTCACCACTATTACTTAAAATAGTACTGGAAGTCTTAGCCACAGCAATCAGACAGGAGGAAGGAATAAAGGGTATCCATAATGTGAGGGAGAAGTAAAACTTTCTTTTTTTTTTTATAAAAGATTTAATTTATTTATTTGACAGACAGAGATCACAAGTTGGCAGAGACACAGGCAGAGAGAGAGGGGGAGGCAGGCTCCCTGCTGAGCAGAGGGCCCGATGTGGGGCTCGATCTCAGGACCTTGGGATCATGACCTGAGCCGAAGGCAGAGGCTTTAACCCACTGAGCCACCCAAGTGCCCCAGAAGTAGAACTTTCATTATTTGAATATAACATAATACTACGTATAGTGAATCCTAAAGATTCCACCAAAAAACTACTAGAACTGATAAATGAATTCAATAAGATTACAGGACACAAAAATCAACATACAGAAATCTGTTGCAGTTTTGTATACTAATAATTAAGAAACAGAAAGAGAAACTAAGAACACATCCTATTTACAATTGCACCAAAATTAATAAAATACATAGGAATAAACTTAATAAAGGAAGTGAAAGACCTGTACTCTGAAAACTACAAACCATTGATGAAAGATATTGAAGATCACAAACAAGTGAAAGGATATTCTATGCTTATGGATTGGAAGAACAAGTATTGTTAAAATATCCATACTACCTGAAATAATCTACACATTTAATACAATCCCTATCAAAATATCAATGACATTCCTCACAAAACAAGAACCAAACAGTCCTGAAATTTGTAGGGAACCTCAGAGGACACTGAGTAGCCAAAGCAACCTTGAAAAAGCAACAAAACAAAACAAAAACAAAAAACCTCAAAGTGTCACAATTCCAGATTTCAAGTTATACCACAAAACTATAGTCATGAGGGGCGCCTGGGTGGCTCAGTGGTTTAAGCCACTGCCTTCGGCTCAGGTCATGATCCCAGGGTCCTGGGATCGAGCCTCACATCGGGCTCTCTGCTCAGCGGGGAGCCTGCTTCCTCCTCTCTCTCTCTCTGCCTGCCTCTCTGCCTATTTGTGATCTCTCTCTGTCAAATAAATAAATAAAATCTTTAAAAAAAAAAAACTATAGTCATGAAAACAGTATGGTTTTGGCACAAAAATGGGCACTAAATCAATGGAATAGAATAGAAAGCCCAGAAATGTCTATATGGCATGTCTATATGGTCAATTAATCCTTGACAAAGGAGGATAGAATATGCAGTGGGAAAAGGATAGCCTTTCCAACAAATAGTGTTGAGAGAACTGCATGACTACATGCAAAAGAATGAAACCAGGCCCCTTCCTTAGAGCATACACAAAGATAAACTTAAAATGGATTAAAGACCTAAATGTGAGACCTGTCATCATAAAAATCCTAGAAGAAAGCACAGTCAGTAATTTGTCTGACTAGCTAGCAACGCTTTTCTAGATATGTCTCCTGAGGCAAGGGTATAATAGCAAAAATAAACCACTGGAACTATACCAAAATAAAAAGCTTTTTCACAGCAAAGAAAAACAATTAACAAAACTAAAAGGCAACCTATTGAATGGGAGACATTTGCAAATGACATATATGATAAAGGGTTAGTATCCAAAATATATAAAGAACTGATCTAATTCAATACTTAAAAAACAAATTATCCAATTTAAAAATGGGCAGAAGACAGAGACAGACATTTTTTTCAGACACAGCCATATGGTCAACAGACACATGAAAAGATGTTTAACATCACACTGATCATCAGGGAAACACAAATCAAAACTATAATGGGGTATCACCTCACACCTGTCAGAATGGCTAAAATCAATAACACAGGAAACAGGAAATACTGAGAGGATGTGGAGAAAGGGGAACCCTCTTGCACTGTTGGTGGGAGTATAAACTGGTGCAGCCACTCTGGAAAACAGTATGGAAGCTACTCAAAAAGTTAAAATGGAACTACACTACAATCCAGTAACTGCACTATTGGTTTTTTACCCCAAAATACAAAAACACTAATTCAAAGGGATTCGTGCACCTGTATGTTCATTACAGCATTATTTACAATAGCTAAACTATGAAAGCAACCCTAGTGTCCAGTGATAGACAATGGATAAAGAAGATGTGGTCTATATAACATGGAATATTATTTAGCCGTAAAAAAAGAATGAAATCCTGCCATTTGCAACAACATGTTTGGAGCTAGAGAGTAGTATGCTAAGTAAAATCAGTCATTTAGAGAAAGATAATACCATATGATTTCACTCACATGAGCAACTTAAGAAGCAAAGCAAACTAGCAAAGGAGAAAACGAGAGACAAACTCAGACTCTTAACTACAGAGAACAAATTGATGGTTATCATAGGGGAGGTGGGTGGGGGGATGGGTGAAACTGGTGATGGGAATTGAAGAGTATACTCATGATAAACGTGGAGTAATGTATAGAATTGTTGAAATACTGTAACATACACCTGAAACCAATATAATACTGAATGTAAGCTATACTGGAATTAAAAAAAATAATAGAGAAAAAATACCTATGAGTAAATTTAACCCAGGAGGTGAAAGATCTGTACAGTAAGAACCATAAGACATTGATGAAAGAAAGAGGAGAAACAAATAAATGGAGAAATATTCTCTACTCAGATATTGGGAGAATTTAGGTCATTAAAATATTCATACTACCAAAAGCCATTTAGAAATTTAAACCATTCCCTATATCACAATTCCAGTGGCATTTTTCACAGCAATAGACCAAACAATCCTAAAATGTGTAAGGAACCACAAATGACCCCAAATTACCAAGGCAATCTTGAGAAAGAAGAACAAAGCCAGTGGCATCACACTGGCTTCAAACCACAGGTGACCCTGAACAACACAAAGGTTAAAGACTTTGAGCCACCCATGTAGTAAAATATCTGCATATATCTGTGACTCCCCCCAAACATAATTACTAATCACCTACTTTCAACTAGAAGTCTTCCCAATTACATAAACAGTTGATTAACGCATATTTGTATGTTCTGTGTATTACAAGCTGTATCTTTACAATAAACTAAGCCAGAGAAAGGACAATGTTAGGAAAATCATAAAAAAGGAAATATCAATCCTATGTGGTTCCAAAGTCAGCTACTACAAAGCTCTATAATAAAAATAGTGTGGTTTTGGCATAAAAATGACTCAGAAAAATTAAACAGAACAGAAATAAACCCAGGCATATATGGTCAATTAATTTGTGACAAAGGAATTAGGAATATATAGTAGAGAAAGGAAACCATAGAACTCTTAGAAGAAAACATAGGCAGTAAACTCCTTTGACATCGGTCTTGGCAATTATTTTTTTGAATTGACACCAACAGCAAAGGCAACAAAAGCAAAAACCAACAACTGGGACTACATCAAATTAAAAAGCTTTCATTAGAGGAAAGCATCAGTGAAATGAAAAGGCAACCTATAAAATGGGAGAAGATATTTATAAATCATGTATCTGATAAGAGTTTAATATCCAAAATATATAAAGAACTCAATGGCAAAAACAAAAAACAAATGCCTCCCCCTGCTCAGAACCAGTGAGATTTCACCCAAGACCTGTTAGCATGGTTATTATCAAAAAGACAAGAAATGACAAGCAAATATTGGTGAGAATATAGAGAAAATTGAACCCTTATACACTGTTGGTGGGAGTATAAATTGGTACAGCCACTATGAAAAACAGCATGGAGTTTCCTCGAAAAACTAGGAATAGACCTACCATATAATCCAGCACAACTACTTCTGGGTGGAAGGTAATGAAATACATCAAAGGTATATTTGCATCTCCATGTTCTTTGCAGGATTATTTATAATAGCCAAGATATGGAAACAACCTAAGTGTCCATCAGTGGATGAATGGATAAAGGAATGTGATAAAACACACACACACACACACACACACATGCACCTGCACACACATGCACACAAAGGAATATTACTCAGCCATAAAAGAAGGAAATCTTGCCATTTGTGACATGGATGGACCTTGAGGGCATTATGCCAAATGAAATTAGTTTAACCCTAATCCAAGCAAGGCCCTAACGCTCTTCAATTCTATGGAAGCTGAGAGAAGTGAAGAAGCTAAAGAAAAGTTTGAAGCTAGCAGAGGCTGGTTCATGAGGTTGAAGGAAAGAAGCCATCTCCACAGAATGAAAGTGCAAGGTGAGGCAGCACGTGCTGATGTAGAAGCTACAGAAAGTTCCCAGATCTTCCATTTGGGCCCATGGCCACTTGGAATCAAACTGGAGCCCTGTTTCTAACGATCGAAGGGCATGATGGATATTGGGTAGGTTACAGGATCTCTGCCCTGCAGGCCTTGCTTGGTAATCCTTCTCTGTCCTTTTAGCGTGCTGGAAAATTGTGGGCAGAAGCAGCCACACTGGGCACAGCTACCAATCAGCCAGATGTAGGCAGCAGGGAGTCCCCAGGGTCAACCCCGTACTGAAGCACAGAAGCAAAATCTTCCTTTCATGGAGACTCTGTTACCATCATGCCCACCCACCCCACTTTGGGCCTGGCCCCAGTCTGGAGGGAGGGCCAGAATTCAAGGAGAAACAAGGTAGGGCAGAAACTATGGAAGGCACAGTTCAGCACAGTGGCTCAGCTGGCCAGGTCTAGAAACAGACCCCCAGGACTGTCACTTACCAGTGATAGGGCTCCAGTAAGTCATGGCTCCCGCCAGGCCTCCACATCATCCTGTTAAAATCGGGATGAGAACGGGGCTACCTCACAGGTTGTCGTGAAGGAAATACCCCACGTGAAGCCCTTGGAGACCCGGCAGGTGGTGAGCTTCCGCAGACAGTAGTCATTATTCCTGAGCAGAATCAGCAACGAGAATAGCCTCCTTGGCGACAGCCACCAACCCTGAGGGCGGGCTTAGGCCCAGTGACCTGTCTCATGGCAAGGACAGAAACCACAAACTTGGAAGTTACTCCATACTTTCAGCCCAGTTCTCCCACCCATTTAAAAAAGACTGCCTTTTCTATTTAACACCCTTGTGACAAAGACCCAGGAGTTTCCCGTTTGGTGTTATTTTACGACACACCCTCTTTTCTTTCCTTGAGTTTGGTTTTCCCTTCTTGACCACTAGAATGACTTCCAACACAAAACAAAAAAAGCCCTACCTGCTAGACAGAGCTGCTCACTTCACACACAGCCTTTCCACAGTAAAGCCTACAGCTGACACTGACCCTTTATAAGGACTTAGCAAATGCTGGTGGATCCACACCCATCGTTGGATACAGGAAAATCAACACTAGCATTTTCTTAGACAAACATCCTGGGTAATTTGGCTTCTTCCATTTTGTCATTAAAACAACCGGTTTTGTGGAGTACCTTAGGGGACCTTGAAAGGCCAGTTCTTGTTATTTTAACCTCCTCGCTGGCTCATCATTTGGGTTTCTAATTCTAACATCGTTGCCAGTGGCTTCTAGGTATCACCAAAAGAAATACCAAAGAAAAGGAAAGAGCATTATTTTCTTCTGAAGATTTGGGTTTCCGTGACCTAATGGGAAAAGATTTAAGGAACACCCCAGTACATGTGAGCACATGTGTGTTTATGCAAAACAAGGATGAAGGGTTCCCACGGAGCCCACTCTGGCTCCTTCGCCATGCCCCATTTTGGCAGAGAGCGTCAGAACCAATGTCCCTACTTTCTTAACCTCTGATTTAAGCTGGAGCCTGAAGGACACCCAGTTGGCCACCTCGGGGACCGGGGAAGTAAGTGGGAAGAGGAACAGCGCCACTTCCAGGTCTGTGCCAGGACCATGAACTTGACCTTGGGAATTCTCACTCAGGGTCCTTCTGAAGCCGCAGGCCTGTGTTCCATGGTATCTGGGAAAATTCCTTATCGTGGCCCACAAGGCACTGTGCGGACTGTCCACCCCACCACCACCCCCCTTGCCCAGCCATTTGTCCATTCTCATGTGCACAGCTTTCTACCCAGTATCGTCCCTGTAGCTACTCATGGGTTAATGCGCTGCTTGGTACAGTGTTCCTTCTGCCCTCACTGCCCTTGCCCTAACTCTTCCACCTAGGTTACTCATCCTTTTGAGCCTCACTCAAACATCCTTTACCTAGGGACACTTTCCCTGACCTCCAAGGTCAAGTCCCCATGCATTCTCACAGCACCATCTAGTTCTTTCTGCATGCACTTACCACAAGGCAATTTTGTACTCAGCCAGTTGATTAAGGTTTGTCTCCCCCACTGATTATGGCTTCGTGAGCCTCAGTATGGGGTCATTTTGCTCACAATATTTGTTGAACACCTGCCAGTGAGTGAATTGGTCCAAGTGGTGGGCATCCAACAGGCCAGGCCCACTGGAGCCTTCTCAGAATTTCCCAAATCAGAGGCAGAGGGGAATTGCTCTCTTTTCCCCTGGGCTCAGGAGAAACAGCCCCCCTCCTCATCAGAGGGGTTGCAGAGGACTCTCTTTCCTGCCTTAATGTGCTCACTTGTCTACAATGAGATTTGGCAAGTGCAAAGGAGAGACGGTCCTGCCAGAGCAGCATCCCTCGTCCCATCTCCCCACACCCCTGAGGCTCAGCAACCCTCCCCTCTGTTCTCTCGTGCTCCCCAAGCTATCCCCAGCTGCAAAAGCCAAACATCCCCAGTTTGTGTAAGCTGGTCTGAACTGTGGTGTTGTCAGCGGCAGCAGAAAGATCCTCGGCTAAGACAGGTTAGCCATGTGATGTGAGCCTAGAGACCGGAGAGACAAGGGGTTGGGGCTTAAAAAAAACACCAAAGGCAAGTTAAAATTGTATCTGAGACAGCACATTTTGCCTGCTACAATTAGAGTACACGGATGCCCACCACCACTTGCCCTGTGAATAATGGCTCTAACCTACTGGCAAACATTTGTGGCGGAAGTTTAAGTGTTTCATTCAAAGGTTGGGTTCATCTCAGCAGCAAACAAACAGCAACATGTTGAATGAGCTATACATTCCTGCAACAAGAATGTGCTGCACACCTACTATGTACACCCCAGACTAAATAAGATCCAGTCTTCCCGAGAGGTTGAGTGCCTGCTTTGCTAGGGGGGTACCGCAGAAGCATTAATGACAAGAGAGTGCTCCAAATTCCTCTCAGGTAGCTACTAACTGCTGAAGGCTGCATGAGGGCCATTAAGAGCCAGAAAGATCTGGCTGTGAAGGTTGGCTCTTCTGCTCATGGGCTCGGAGGCTTAAGGAGCCTCCTTTGCTGTTAATGGGGCTCATAACACCCTTGCAAGTTATAAAGAGAATCAAAACAGATATGATATAGGAAGCGCAAAGCAGAATGGCTTCTAGCCAATTGGAGTTAACGTTATTATGTGCCCAGATGGTACTTGGAGAGCCACGTGGAAAGAGCCCTCGCCCCATGTTATCCCCGGCCCATTAGCCAGAGCACTTGAAATCCTAGCATGAGGGATTCGGGTTTTGGGCTTATGGGTTGACTGCTAGAAGGTCCCTGTTAAAACACAAGGGTGTGACTTGAAAGTGCTAGCACACTGAGTCTTAGAAGATGTGAATACATATCAAGAAGGGGTTCAATTGATCCAAGACAGAGAGGACTTGGACGATAAGGCACATGATAGTATGATCCAGCCACATGCCACAGTGACTGCATGGCCTTCATGGTCTTCATGATCAAGCAACTGACCTCAGCTCTTGGTGCTCAGTTTCCTCATCTGAAGGCCCTAATAATAACAGTACCTCTCTCATAGGACTATCCTGATAATTACGATAATGCAGGAAAAGCACAAGCCTCAGGGCCTGGGCCAGTGAGAATCAGAGCCCAGGCCCAAAAGGTTAGGAAGCACTTGGAACCATAACCCATCTAGCAAAAAGGAGGCAGCAGAAGAAGGCATATTGAGGTCCATCAATCACTGGGTACAGGGAAGGATGCTGTGGTAACATGACCATGTCACACTGTTTCAGCAGCTAATTTCATTTACCTTCGGATGTATCACCAGGAGTGGTATTACTGGTTCATATGGTTCTATTTTTTATTTTTTGGGGACATCCATGTAGCATTCTATAATAGTGGTACCCATTTACATTCTCATCAAGAGTGCATAGGGATTCCCTTTCCTCCACATCATCACCAACATACTTTATCACCACCTCAAAATGGCCAGTGGAGGAAAGAAAGATGAACAAGTGCTGGAGCCGGATCCTCTCCTGGTGGCAACCCAAAAGCAAAAGAGGACATCAGATCTCACTTCCCTTGAGGAAGTTTCTTCCTGAACTTCCACTGATTCCACAAATATTGACTTAAAGGGGTGTTCTCTCTTCTCATACATTCCAAGGGCTGAGATACACTCTGTGTCTAATATTCTAAGACAGGTGAACTGACAATCAAGTGATGACGACAGGAAAGAATAGAGGTATTTGGTTAAAAGCTGTAAAAGCAATGTAAACACTGAGATTTTGTGTTGCAATTGTCCCCAGGTATCATTGCATGTCAACTCATAAATTGTGGTATTTCCTCTTCCATCACTAGACACTTGAAGACAAACAACTCCTATATGCAAATGACAACTCTTAGTGGGCATCTTTTCTGGTCTTTGTGAATTCATATTCCTCCTCTGACTGGAAGGCAAGGGTTGATTTTTTTTTTTTTTTTAAGTTCAAAGGCAACAAAAGCAAAAACAAGTGGGACTCCATCAAACTAAAAAGTTTCTGCACAACAAAGGAAACCATCAACAATCTGAAAAGGCAATATACCAAATGGGAGAAAAATACTTGAAATCATATGTGATAAGAGGTTAATACCCAAAATATATAAAGAATTCCTATAACTCAATGGCGAAAAAAAAATAGAATTAAAAAATGGGCAGAGGACAGCAAAGGAAACAGTCAACAAAACCAAAAGACAACCAATAGAATGGGAGAAAATATTTGCAAATGACATATTAGATAAAGGGCTAGTACCCAAAATCTGCAAAGAACTTATCAAACTCAACACCCAAAGAACAAATAATCCAATCAAAAAATGGGCAGAAAACATGAACAGACATTTCTGCAAAGAAGACAACCAAATGGCCAATGGACACATGAAAAAGTGCTCCACATCTCTTGGCATCAGGGAAAAACAAATCAAAACCTCAATGAGATACCACCTCACACCAGTCAGAATGGCTAAAATTATCAAGTCAGGAAATGACAGGTTTTGGTGAGAATGTGGAGATAAGGGAACCCGCCTACATTGTTGGTGGGAATGCAAGCTGTGGCAGCCACTCTGGAAAACAGTGTGGAAGCTCCTCAAAAAGTTGAAAATAGAGCTACCCTATGACCCAGCAATTGTACTACTGGGTATTTACCCAAAGAATACAAACATAGTGATCCAAATGGGCATCTACACCCCAATGTTTATAGCAACAATGTCCACAATAGCCAAATTATGGAAGAAGCCTAGATGTCCATCAACAGATGAATGGATAAAGAAGATGTGGTACATATATACAATGGAATGTTACACAGCCACAAAAAAGAAATTGAAATCTTGCCATTTGTAATGACATGGATGAAACTAGAGGATATTATGCTAAGCTAAATAAGTCAGAAAAAGACAATTATCATATGATCTCACTGATATGTGGAATTTGAGAAACAAGGCAGAAGATCATAGGGGAAGAGAAAAAATGAAACAAGAAGAGGGAGACAAACCATAAAAGACTCTTAATGTCAGGAAACAAATGGAGTGTTGCTGCAGTGGAGGGAAGTGGGAGGAATGGGGTGGCTGGGGGGTGGACACTGGGGAGAGTATGTGCTATGGTGAGTGCTGTGAATTGCATAAGACTGAGGAATCACAGATCCCTGAAGCAAATAATACATTATATGTTAAAAAAAAAAAAAAAGATGGGCAGAGGATCTATATAGACATTTTCCCAAAGAAGACAACAGGTAGATCAAAAAGTGCTCTACATCACTGATCACCAGGGAAATGCAAATCAAAGCCTCAGGTGAGGGTCCCATTCACAAGCAGATTCACAGTGGGCCATCACAACTTAGATTTTGTGGAATCTAAAAAACAAAACAAAACAGAACGCTGAGCCCATGGATACAGAGAACAGACCGGTGGTTGCTAAAAGTAGGGATTTTGGGGGGCTTAGGCAAAATGGGTGAAAGGGGTTGAAAGGTACAAGCTTCCAGCTATAAAGTAGGTCCTGCGGATGTAAGGTACAGCATGGTGACTATAGTTAATAAATAATACGGTGTCATAGATTTCACAGCTGCCAGGAGAGTAGATCTTAAAAGTTCTGTCATAGGAAAAAAGATTGTAACTATGTATAGTGATGGGTATTGACTAGACTTAGGGTAGTGACCATTTCCAATATATACAAATATAGAATCATTATGTTGTACAACTGAAACTAATAGAAAACATTATATGCCAACTGTAGCTCAATAAAAAATATATGTTAATTTTAAAAAAGGGGAGTGGTCACTCAGCCTAAGGTTTGAAGAGAACCAGGAGGTTGGTGGAGATTTCCAAACACTGGCCAGCCAGCCAGTTGCACAGGACCACCTGGGGAGACTCTTACGTGCCCAGTTCTCTGCTCCTTGGAGCACCTGCTTCAGTCCATAGGTTTGGGGTAGGCAGTGAGATAAAGGGGGTGGCAGAGAATGTATTTTTGTTGTTAATCACTTTATCAAGATATAATTCACATACAATCCACCCATTTAAAGTATACAATCCAAGGGTGGCTGGGTGGCTCAGTCAGTTAAGCATCTGCCTTCGGCTCAGTTCATGATCTCAGGGTCCTGGGACTGAGCCCAAAGTCAGGCTCTCTGCTCAGCGGTCAGTCTGCTTCTCCCTCTCACTCTCTGTGAGAGCTCTCTCTCAAATAAATAGAATCTTTAAAAAGATGTAAAAATAATGTATATAATCCAATAGTTTTTAGTATGTTCATAGTTAGGCAACTGCACCCATGATTAATTTTAGAATATTTTTCATCACCCCTCCCCAAAACACCTGTGCCTCTTAGCCATCACTCCCCAGTCTATTACCCCAACCCTAGGTAGCCACTAATTACTTTCTGTCTCTATGGATTTACCTATTCTAGACATTTTATAAAAATACATTAATATAATTTGCATTTTTTTGTGACTGGTTTCTTTCACTTGGTGTAAGATCTTCTGGGCTCATCTGTATTGGAGGAGGTATCAATGTTTTTAGAGCCAAATAATATACCTTTGTATGGCTATACCACATATATCAATTCATCACTTGATGGATGTTTGGGTTGTTTGCTACTATGAATAATGCTGTGCACGTTCATGTACAAGTGTTTGTGAGGACAAGACTTATTTTTAAACTGAGCCAGGTTGGTGGTTCTCAAATAGGGGTGATTTTTCCACCCAGGGGAAATGTGGCAATGTAGGGAGAGAGTATTGGTTGTCACACCTGGAGGAGGGAGACTCTTGGCATCGAGAGATTTCAGGGAGCTAGTAAACATCTTACAATACACAGGGCAGCCCCACAACAAAGAATTATCCCCTTGAAGATGTCAATAGTGACCATGTTGAGAACTCCCTGCCTGAGGGGACGGAGGAACACAGAGAGGAAGTTCGGGAAGTCCTGAGGATTCTCATTCTTTCTCCTGATTGAACTATATCTGGACAATTCCAAACTTCTAAAGTCCAGCTTTATTTTTAAAAAGAGGGCTCATGTTCCTTCAGAATGGTCTTAAATTTCTTGTTTATAGCAAGGGAGCTTCATCTGGCATCCGGGGCTTTGGAGAACTCATGGGCCACCTGACATGGCATACAGGATTGCATGTGCAGGTTAGCGTGTCCAGACAAAGGGTCTCATTCTAAGTGGGCTCAGGAGCCCGATCTTAATGTCTTCTAAACCTGTCTCCTCCTATTTGGTTCTCTGGAGCAACACCTCACAGTAGAAAATGGTGTTGTCTCAGGCTTAGAGGAGAACACGAGCTCCTGTGCAGATATGATGGAAGGTAATCTGCTTGTCTAGTCACCGTCAACTGGTGGCAGACAAAGCCTAGACCTTCCCTCTCTCTGAGCCTCATGGGGAAAGAGACTTCAAGAAAATCTAGCAAAGCAGTTAAGAGTACAGGGCTTGGGGGGCGCCTGGGTGGCTCAGTGGCTTGCTTAAGCCTCTGCCTTCTGCTCAGGTCATGATCTCAGGGTCCTGGGATGGAGCCCCACATCAGGCTCTCCGCTCAGCGGGGAGCCTCCTTCCCCATCTCTCTCTCTGCCTGCTGCTCTGCCTACTTGTGATCTCTCACTCTCTCAAATTAATAAATAAAATCTTAAAAAAAAAAAAAAAAAGAGTGGGACGCCTGGCTAGCTCAGTTGGTTGGATGACTGCTCAGGTCATGATCCTGGAGTCCTGGGATCAAGTCCTGCATCGGGCTCCCAGCTCCACGGGGAATCTGCTCCTCTCTCTGCCCTTCTCCTCGCTCATGCGCTCTCTCACTGTCTCTCTCTCAAATAAATAAATAAAATCTTTAAAAAAAAAAAAAAAAGAGTGCAGGGCTTGGAGCCACATGACCTGGTCTGGAATCCCTGCTCACCATGACAGGTTTTTAAGATCTTAGAGAAGACACTTAACCTTTTTGGACTGCAACTTTTCTTTTTTCTTTTTTCTTTTTCTTTTCTTTCTTTTTTTTTTTTTTTTTTTAAGGGTTATATTTATTTTTTTGATGGAGAGAGAGCAAGGGAGAGAGGGAGAGCGTGTGAGAGAGAGAGCATGAGCGGGATGGGTAGGGGGAAATGGCAGAGGGAGAGGGAGAAGCAGGCTCCCAGGCTGAGCAGGGAGCTGGACATGGGGCTCCATCCCAGGGTCCTGGGATTGTGACCTGAGCCTAAGGCAGACACTTAGCTGACTGAGCCACCCAGGTGTCCCATGTACTTCAACCTTCTTATCTGAAAAATGAGGACAGTAATAGCAACCACAATGGTGAAAGAACTTAGCATGATGCCTCTTATTTACACAATGCTGCTCCTTATTTCTTAACATAAGAGTATCATTGTTACAAATTAAAAAAAAAAAAGTTTCCAGCTGTTGATTATAAGACTTTATTTGAGAGAGTGAGCTAGCATGAGAGGAGGGAGGGGCAGAGGGAGAAGGAGAAGCAGGCTCCCTGCGGTGAAGGGAGCCAGCCAAAGCCCTGGGGCTCCATCCCAGGACCTGAGCCAAAGATAGATGCTTAAGTGACATCAGAGCCACCTAGGTGCTCCCAGCTGAAACCATTCTAAATGTCAATAATCTTCCTTCCACATGTCAGTGTGAGGTGTTCTTGTTTTTGTTTTTTTACTGCCTACGAAGATACTTTTTGTGAACCAAATTAAAAAATTTATACACACACATATATTCAATGTATATTCAGTATCTAATCTGTTGGATGGTGGTAAGTGCTTCGAAGAAAAATGAAGCAGGGCAAGGAAGATAGTGAGGGCAAGGATGGGAGAAGGGCAGGGAGGGTTTTGCCCAGGATGGTCAGAGAAGACATCTCTGCGAAGGGGATCTGTTAACAGAAGAAAGTGAGAGATGAGCCAGGGAGCCATCTGGAAAAAGAGCATTTCTGGTAGAAGGAGCAGTGAGTGCAGGGGCCTAGACCTGCGGCACCTGGATCCACCATGAATCCAGAGAGAGCAGAGGAGAGGACAGTGGGTGCGAGTGTCCTGAGGGAGAAAGGAAAGTGCTGAAGCTGGGAGCGGAGCAGCGGGAGCTGGCTTACAGGAGAGGAGCAGGGAGCAGCAGGGGGCAGTTGGGAACCTCCATTTTTTAAAATCCTGGTGAGAGATGATGGTGGTTAGACCAGGGTGGAAGTAGTCAAGAGGATAAGAAGGGTGGGATCCTGGATATATTTTAAAGGAAGAGCAGCAGGCTTTGTCGATGAGTCAAAATGGGATGTGAGAGAGAATTAAGGCTCCAAAGTACACACCAACCCCTTCCACAACTTAGTTCAATTCCTATAAATGTCTTAAGCTTTGTATCTATATTTCATATAATCAGTTGTAAGCATTTCCAAAGCTGGACTAACAAGAATAACCTTCCACAGCACATAAGCAACCACAGAAAATCGGATGAATCACATGAGTAATGACAGTGTTTCGCCTGGTCCTTTAAACGTGGCAGTATTGTTAATAAACATGGATAAATTCTACCATACTTTTCAACTTAAAACCCAAAGACTACAATTGATTATTCAGTTACACATTTTACATTAACATTCATGAGGCTAATATGTTGGATCCCCTACAATGCTAGGTCCTTTCAAACGTGACCAAAATGCTAGGTCCCGATGGAAAAATATTACATAAGCCATTTTTAAAATTTAACACAAAAATGTTAATACAATGGGTTTAACGCCATCATCTCTAAAATTAAGCCCAAGACCTTCCCAGAATAAAATCACACACTCAGTAAGAAAACAGTTATCAGCCCCAGTGAACTGGGGAGGGGATACCTTCTTGTTGACTGCAGATAGTGTTGGCCAGGACCCAAGTTCTAAAGATGCAGAGGTCCAGGGAGAGTTGTAGGTGTGTGTTTAATGGTAAGGAAGAGCATGTGGCACTTACATGGAAGGACTCTTTGCCTTCCCAGGAAGCTGTGGTAAGCTGGGAGTCTAATGTCTCGTATCTCCTAGACTCAAATTACTCATTCTGAATTCTTTTGTAATCTCCTCTACTTTACCCCCAGATTTGATGAGGCAATATCTTAGAACCTCCACCCTGCTTGCCTTACCTCTTGATCAGGTTCAGCCATGGGCGTGGTTCTCAAACTTGGCTGCCCAGGAAAAATCAGCAGTGGAGTTTTATCAGCTCTGAGGCCAGGGTTCAATGCACAGACCCTGGTTTAATGGGTATGGTGGGAGGCCTGGGCATCCAAATTTCAGTAGCTCCCAGGGGACTGCACAGTGCAGCCAGCAGGGAGATCTGTTGCTGGAAGGTCAGATTCTTATCCAGTGTGTGTGGTATTGGCCACAACTTCTCAAGTCCTTCTAAACTTGTGAGGATTTGAATTCTTGCAGTGCTCGGGGACGAGGGTGGGAATACTCAGCATCATCATTTGTGCCTCTAGTGTTTGTTGCTTGCTTACCTTATGCAAGTCATCCCTCTAGGCCCTGGAGGTATGGTGGCTGCTCAGCCAAATCTCTGCCCTGTTCAAGCTTAAGTTCCAGAAGAGAGACAGTGGATTGTCAAAGAAGAAAACAGATCAACCACAGTATGGAGAGCAGCCACATAATGTACTGTTAAGTCTGTCTTCTTGGGTTTGCTGGAGTCTAAATCCTAGCTCCATGGGACTTTGGGCAAGTTACTTGACATCTCTTGCCTCAGTTTACTTATGTACAAGAAGGGGATGATAATAGTTAACTTCACTATCAAATCATAGGTTAGAATGAAAAGAATTAATCCATGTAAAGTGCTTAGACCAATTTCACACGAACAGAAACTATTCAATAAGAATTAACTATTATTTAACATCAGATACTGTTAATGTTAGAAGACAAATCCAACTAATGGAGGATAGTTGAAAGAAAGGCAAGCAGGGCCAAGGGGCCCCCAAGAGGAAAGCCCTCCATCCTGTTAACTACACCACCCTGAAAGGAGCCCTCCACCCTTTCCCCCCCTGAACAACTACCTGATAGATAGATGAGCACACGGATAAAAATCTGACTGGGTCAGAGGCACCTGGAGGGTTATTCAGATTAGAAGAGCCTGCCAATAATTTAATAAAAACCCCTAGACTTAGAAACTAACTTCGAAGGCAACTCTCTTTGATCTCATCCCTCTTCAGGAGCTTTGTACTAAGGCTCAATAAACTTTGCTTTGCTGCCCACCACTCTTTGTCTGGTCTACCTCTTCATTCTTTGAAGAGGCATGACCAAGAACCATGGACACTAATGGGGAGAAATCCTGAAACACAGCTGGGTTAGGGGATAGAGGAGGTGGGAGTGAGGGCATAAAAGGCTGGGAGGCCAAAGGGAGGATTTTTATTTCCATTGAGGGGGTCAGGAAAATCCTCTCCAAGGAGTTGCCATTGGTGTAGAGTCCTGAATGGAGAAAGAGATTTGCCAAATACCTGGGTTCAAGAGAATAGGAAAACACAAGGTCATGTGGCTGAGAACTGCTGTGTAGATCTAGGAAGAAGAAAAGGGCTGGGATGCATGGAGTGAATAGGAAAAACAGCCCATGGGTCACTCAGCATATCTGTTTGTGGACTGTGATCTCTCATTAGACTATAAGTTGCAAGTCTTTGTGTCTTTGTACCATGCTGGGCCATGGAATAGGTTCTATGAATGTTTGTTGAATAAAGATATAAATTTTTAACCATGTATAGCCCCTCCATCAGCCAATTAGAAGGATTCTAATCTTAATTTTTCACTCTTGAGTTCCATGCAAAACCCAGCTACAAGGTGTGACACAAATGGTGATCTCCTAAGGCTTTGTTTTATAAAAAAAATACGGTCAGCAGTCCATGAGAAGGAACATCAGATGGGCCACCACTTGACTGGAACACTGCAAGTCCTTTCCTTGGTTCTCATAAGTGAGTGCATATAATTCCCTAGAGGACCATTATTACGTACAACTGCTTATATGCAGTCAAGGGTTACCAAAATTAGTGCTTTGCTAGTGTTTCCTAGGGACTGATTTAACATTCAGCTGATGAGCCTGGCTGCCAAGCCCTGCTCTTGGGTGTTCCCACCTCCCACTGTATGTGCCCAGCATTGCTGGAATTCCTGCCAATTTTAGGTTTGTTATTATAAGCTTTGTTATTATTGCATCACCAGTGTTGTTTAGAGTGGGATCATGGCTCTTTCTTCCAGTTTTTCCCACATTTTAGCGATAACTCTCTGTATCTGTCCATCCTTCACAATATGGTATGATGCAAGTTCGTTTTGTGAGCCCTGAAGGCCTGCAGGCTGTAGTATAAATTGGTTCCATTAAAGTTTTTCCATTACTTGGGTTTTAAGTTGTGTATTTAATTGTGAATTTGAGTGTTTAGATTGTGTTTTTGTTCTTTTAGTCTGTTCAGCTTTCCTTCTACTTTTTATTTTTTAAGATTTTATTTATTTGAAAGTAGAGCGAGAGAGAGAAAGAGCATGAGTGGGTGGGAGGTGCAGGGAGAGAGGGAGAAGAAGACCACTGCTGAGCAGGGAGCCTGACACAGGGCTCTATCCCAGGACACTGAGATCAGGATCTAAACCAAAGGTAGACACTTAACTGACTGGGCTGCCTAGGTGCCCTTTTAAAGAAGGACAAGGTTGAGCATAAGCCTCATCTTCAACATGAAGCACTCTTTCAAGAAAGGGAGAGGTGGCTGTTTTATCTAATGCATAGAAACCAATAGACAGCTGTAGAAAATGAAATAGAAATTGTGTTCCAAAAGAAATAATAAGAAAACCTTAGAAAAAAGACATTAATGAAATGGAAAGAAGTGATTTATCTGATAGAGTTCAAAATAATAATCATAAAGGTACTCGCCAAACTCAGCAAAGAATGGATGAAAAAAGGGAGAATATCAACAAAAAGATAGAAAATATAACAAAGTACCAAATTGAATTCATAAAGCTGAAAAATACAATAGATGAACTGCAAAATACACTAGAGGGAATCAACAGCTATAAAAAATAGAAGAAATGATCAGAAAACTGAAGGATAGGGTAGTGGACTCATTCAGTCAGAGCAGCAAAAAGAAAAAAAAGATGAGAAAATCTTAAGATAGCTCAGGGGACTTGTAGGACAGCATTAATCAGACCAAGTTTCATATGATAGGGGGTTACAAGGAAAAGAGAGATAAAGGGGGCAGAAAATTTATTTTAGAATAATGGCTGAAAACATCTCACACCTGGGGGAGGAAACAGACATCCAGATACAGGAAGTTCAGAGTTCCAAAGAAGATGAACCCAAAAAGACCAACATCATCAAGACACATTATAATTGAAGTGTCAAAAGTTTTGTTGTTGTTTAAGATTTTTAAATTTATTTGACAGACAGAGATCACAAGCAGGCAGAGAGAGAGAAGGAAGCAGACTTCTCACTGAGCAAAGAGCCCAATGCAGGGCTTGATTCCAGGACTCTGGGATCATGACCTGAGCTGAGGGCAGAGAGTTTAACCCACTGAGCCACCCAGGCACCCCATGAAGTGTCAAAAGTTAAAGGCCAGGAAAGACTCTTAAAAACAGGAAGAGAAAAACAACTTGTAACATACAAGAGAATGCCCATAAGACTATAAGCAGGTTTTTCAGTGAAGTTTTGTGGACCAAAGGGAGTGGCACCATACATTCAAAGTGCTGAAAGGAAAAAACCTTCCAGGGTGCCTAGGTTGCTCAGTTGGTTAAGCATCTGCCTTCGGCTCAGGTCATGATCTCAGATCCCAGGATCGAGGCCCTCATTGGGCTCCCTGCTCAGTGGGGAGTCTGATTCTCCCCCTGCCTCTGCCCCTGCTAATGGTCACTCTCTCAAATAAAAAAATAATCTTTAAAACAAAACAAAATAAAATCTGCCAACCAAAAATATTTCACCTGGCAGAGTTTGTCATTCAGAATTGGAGGGACAAAGAGTTCTCCAGAAAAGCAGAAGTTAAAGGAGTTCATCATCACTAGGCCAGTTTTACAAGAGATGTTTAATAGACTTCTTTAAGCTAAGACCAAAAGATGCTCATTGGTAAACACACACACATACACACACATACACACACATACATAAATCTCACTGGTAAAGATAAATATATAACAAAATTCAGAATAATCTAATGTTGTAAAGGTAATATTGTAAAGGTTTAACCTAGTATGATGGTGAAAAGAGAAGTAGTGAAAAAAACTATAACAATTTGTTAAGAGATATACAAGATAAAAAGATTTAAATTGTGACATCAAAACATAAAATATTGTCTGTGGGAATAAAAACGTGGAGCTTTAGAAGGTGTTCATACTTATGCTGCTATCAATTTAAAATAGATTTTTATAAATATAAGTTGTTTTATGTAAGCATCATGGTAACCATAAAGCAAAAACCTATAGTAAATACACAAAAGATAAGGAGAAAGAAATCTAAGCATACCTCTACAGAAGGATCATGAAATTACAAAGGAAGAAAGTAACACAAATCTTACAGGATAGCTGGAAAACAGTTAACATTAGGTCAGTAGTACATATCTAACAACGAGTACTTTAAACATAAATGGACTAAATTCTCCACTGAGTCTCTAGACTGTGGAATAGATAAAAAAAAAATAAGACTCACTATATGTCAAATACAAAAAATTCACTTCAGATGTAAGGACACACAATCTGAAAATAAAGGGATTGAGGAGGATATTCTATGCAAATGGAAACCAAAAGAAACTTGTGAAAGCTATGCTTCTATCACAGAAAATAAACTTCAAGACAAAGAAAACATTTATATAATGATAAAAGGGTCAATCCAACAGATGGATATAATATTTGTAAGTACTTATGCACCCAACATAGAAACACCTAAATATATACAAGTATTAAGCAACCCAAAAGAAGAAATACAGTAATAGTAAGGAACTTCAATACCCCACTTTCATTAATGGATAGATCATCCAAACAAAATATTAAAATGGCCATAAAATGATAATGTTAGACCGAATGGACTTAACAGAGATAAACAGAACATTTCATCCAAACCACAGAATGCACATTCTTCTCTAGTGCACATGGAATGTCCTCCAGGATAGATCCTATATTAGGCCACAAAACAACTGGTATTAAAAAACAAAAAACACCTGATATCATTCAACCATCTTTTCCAACCACAATAGTATGAAAACTTGAAATCAATTACTAGAAGAAAACTAAAAAATCCAAAAATATGTCAAAGTTAAGCAACATGTCACTGAACACACAGTAGATCAAAGAAATAAAAATCTTGAGACATCTGAAAATGGAAATACAATATTTAAACTTATGGGATGCAGCAAAAGCAATTCTAAGAGTTCATAATGATAAGGAGCTACATCAAGAAACAAGAAGAATCTCAAAAAACCTCAATGTACACTTCAAAAAACCAGGAAAAGAACAAAGCCCAAAGCTAGAAGAAGGAAACAACAAAGATCAGAGCAGAAACAAATTACAGACAAAAGGACAACAGAAAAGTTCAGTGAAACTAGGAAACGATTTTTTTGAAAGAAGAAACAAGCCTTTAACTAGACTTATCCAAAAAAATAAGTAAATAAAAAGAAGACCCGGGACGCCTGGGTGGCTCAGTTGGTTAAGCAGCTGCCTTCTGCTCAGGTCATGATCCCAGCGTCCTGGGATCGAGTCCCACATCGGGCTCCTTGCTTGGCAGGGAGCCTGCTTCTCCCTCTGCCTCTGCCTGTCTCTCTGTCTGCCTGTGCTCGCTCTCTCTCCCTCTCTCTCTGACAAATAGATAAATAAAATCTTTAAAAAAAAAAAAAAAAGAAGACTCATGTAAATAAAATCAGAAATTCTAAAGGAAATGGTATTACCAATACCACAGAAATACAAAGGCTCATAAGAGACTACTATGAACAATTAACATGCCAGCAAATTGGACAATGTAGAAAAAAATGGATAAATTCCTAATAACAGCTACCAATCAATAGTAAATCTCAAAAGACAAATAAGTAGTAAGAACATTAAATCAATAAACAAAAACCTCCCAACAAACAAAAGTCTAGGACCAGATGGCTTCACTAGTGGATTCTACAAAACATTTAAAGAAGAATTAATACCAAGCCTTCTCAAACTCTTCCAAAAATAGAGAAGGAAGGAATACTTCCAAGCTCATTTTATGAGGCCAGCATTACTCTGATAACAAAACCAGACAAAGTTGCTACATGAAAAGAAAATTACAGGCCAATATCCTCTATGAACATAACTGCAAAAGTCCTCAACAAGATATTAGCAAACTGAATTCAACAATATATTAAAAGGATTATATACCATGAACAAGTGGGATTTATTCCTAGGATGCAAGGATGCTTCAATATCCACAAAATGAGTGTGATATCACATTAACAAAATAAGGGATAAAAATCACATGATTGTCTCAATAAATGCAGAAAACACACTTGAAAAATATAGCATCCATTTATGATTTAAAAAAAACTTTAAGAGAAAAAAAGTGGGTGTAGGAAAAACGTACACCCAACATAATAAGGGTCACAGCTAACATCATACCAATAATGAAAAACAAAACTTTCCTCTAAGATCAGGAATAAACAAGGATGTCCATTCTCCCCACTTTTATTCAACATAACAATCAGGCAAGAAAAAGAAATAAAGAGCATCCAAATCAGAAAGGGAGAAGTAAAACTGTCACTATTTGCAGACGACATAATATTATATATAGAAAATCTTCAATCCAAACACTGTTAGAATAAACAAATTCAGTAAAGTTGCAGAATACAAAAATCAACATACAATGATCTGTTATGATTCTATACACTAATAGCAAACTAGCAGAGATTAAGGAAACAATCCTATTTACAACTGCATCATAAAGAATAAAATATTTATGAATAATTTAGCTAAGGAGGTGAAAGACCTGTATACTGAAAACTATCAGACACTGAACAAAGACAAATAAATGCAAAGATATTCTGTGCTCATGGATTAGAAAAATTAATATTGTTAAAATATTATGCATGGTACCCAAAGCAGTCTACAAATTCAGGTGGATCCCTATCAAAATTCCAATGACATTTTCCATAGAAATAGAAAAAAAAATCCCAAAATTTTCATGGGACCACAAAAGACCCTGTATAACCAAACAATACTTAGAAGAACAAAGATGGAGGGATCACATGCCCGGATTTCAAACTACATCACAAAGCTATAGTAATCAAAAGAGTGTCAGAGTAATCAACAATAGACAGATCAGTAGAACAGAATAGAGTGTCCAGAAATATGACCACACATATCGTCAGTTAATTTAAGAGAACAGGAGCCAAGGATATACCATGGGGAAAGGACAGTTTCTTTAATGAATTGTTTTAAGAAAATTGGACAGCCACATGCAAAAGAATCATGGTGGACCCCTAACTCACACCACACACAAAAAACAATTCAAAACAGATTCAAGACTTGAATATAAAACCTGAAATCATGAAACTCTTAGAAGAAAACATAGGCAGTAAGCTCATTGGTCTCAGTGATAATTTTTTGGATTTGACACCACAAGCAAAGACAGCAAAGCAAAAATAAAGAAGTGGTACTATGCCAGACTAAAAGACTCTGCCCAGCAAAGGAAACCACCAACAAAATGAAAAGGCAACATTACCAAGTGGGAAAAATACTTGCAAGTCCTGTATCTGATAAGGGGTTAGTAGCTAAAATATATCAATGATTCACAAAACTCAGCAGCAAAACAAACACACAACAATAACAACAAAAAACCAACTGGTTAGAAAATGGGGTGGGGGTGCCTGGGTGGCTCAGTGGGTTAAAGCCTCCGCCTTTGGCTCAGGTCATGATCTCAGGGTCCTGGGATAGAGTCCCACATCCGGCTCTCTGCTCAGCAGGGAGCCTGATTCCCCTGCCCCTGCCTGCTACCCTGCCTACTTGTGATTTCCTCAAATAAATAAATAAAGTCTTTTAAAAAAAAATGGAAAATGGGCAAAGGATTTTTTTTTCCCCTAAAGACCGCATAACATATGGCCAACAAATACAGGAAATCTTCTCAACATCACTAATCATCAGGGAAATGGAAGTCAAAACCGCAAGGAGATATCACTTCACACTTGTCAGAATGGTTATTCTCAAAAAGGCAAGAAATATCAAGTGTTGGCAAGAATGTAGAGAAAAGGGAATGCTCATGCACTATTAGTGGGAATGCAAATCAGGGTAGTCACTATGGAAAACAGTGTGGAGATACCTCAAAAACTGAAAGTAAAGCTACATTTTGATCTAGCAATTCCACTTCTGGGTATTTATCCAAAGGGAAAAAAAAAACACTAACTCAGAAAGATACACTCACCATCCCCCCCACCCCCATGTTCATTGCCAACATTATTTACAATAGCCATAGAAGTAATCAAAGTGGCCATGATGGATAAACGGATAAAGACAGTGTGCCATACACACACACACACACACACACACACACACACACACAATGGACTATAATTCAGCCATAAAAAAAGAAAGAAATCTTGCCATTTGCAGCAACAATAACAGTACACCATGTGAAATAAATCAGAGAAAGGCAAATACCATAGGATATCCTTTATGTGCGGAATCCAAACAAACAAAACACTAAAATCCTAGATTCAAGGAACAGACTGGTGGTTGTCAGACGCAAGGGATGGGAATGGCTCAAATGGTGAAGGGCCTCAAGTCGTGCAGTCTTCCAGTTATAAAATAAATAAGCCCTGGGGATGTAGCATGCAGCATGGGAACTAATAACACTATATCATGTATTTGAAAGTTGCTAAGTGTGTACCTCTTAAAGGTACTCATCATGAGAAAAAAATTTAGAACTATGTGTTGTGACGGATGTTAACAAGACTTCTTGTGGCTGATCATTTCACAATACATAAAAGCATGGATCTCTGCTTTACGGCCAAAACCAATAATGTTTTATGTGAGTTTTAGCTCCGTGTAAAAATCCCTGCAAGAATAGAAAGTAAAATAGAATTACCTGAGCCTAGATTTGACCCTAAGTAGGCGCTGCTCCTGCGTTAATGTCCATTGGGACAGTAGAAATTTGCTTGACACGTGAGGTAATTCTTCCTTATCTAAGTGTGCCATGCTTTGCAGGATATCTAAGCATTAAATTCAAGGAGTAGCTCCCCACCCTCGTGACAACCCAGGTTCTTCCCCACAAGTTTCTGCTACACTCTCTAGGGGGCACTGCTGCCATCTCACTCCGTACCCTGAGAGGCACTGCGCTGGGATCTGAAGCTCAAAGCTAGTGCTGCTTGCCGCCCAGATTCCTGGAAGCAGCTATCATTAGAACATGTGGATGAAGCCAACGCACAGAGGAAGGCAGAATGGGAAAGTGTTTCCAGAGAGATTCCTAAAGGCATTATTTGAGTTCCTGGATCCATGTGTGCAGGAAGCCAGAAAATGTGTATTTTCTGGCTTACCTGAGCACTAGATATTCTTTTTGTTTGTATTACATTAAGTTTGGTTTCTGACTCGTGCAACCCACCCAAAATTTAGGCTAGGACATGGTTCAAAAGGCAGTTGTAGGTATAATTATCCTTTGGGGGGGGTTGTTTGATGATACTTTATCATTATTATTGATCTTTTCCTACTGCAAAGTATAAATAGGGTAAAGTGAGTTCCAGAGTATTCGGTCCTAGTAGGTCAGACTTAAGTCTTTTTTTACTTATTTTAAAATCTAGATTCAATTAGCCAACATACAAGACATCATTAGCTTGAGATGTAGAAGTCCATAATTCATCTGCTGCATGTAATACCCAGCACTCATCACATTACGTGCCCTCTTTAATGCCTCAGACATAGTAAGGTTTTGAACAAATGACCTTTTTATCGTGGAACTGATCTATACACACACACACACACACACACACATAGCCCTAGTGGGTGTCGTCCTATACTAAGGCCGCATTCCCTGGGCATAGCTGATTGGTCCAAGGATGAACCAATCAAAATCCTTTCCCAGGAATTTCAACCCAGGTTCCAGAGGACTGAATCCCTCTCTTGGGCTGGAACGTTTGCAGGTAACATGAATATTAGGGTGGGGGAGGGGAGAGCTACAAGGCAACAGTGGTGTGCCAGGTGACTTAGGGAAACAGCAAAAACTGATTTGCAAAGGTGAAGAAAAAGTTTCAGATATGTTTCAGTTCCAAATCCCATCCGTTCCCAATATCTAGCTATATCCTGCCCTTGGGTCCTCCAAGAACCCCTATATCTTTAAGCAAAATCCTGCTTTTCAGTTTTATCTCCAGGGGGCTTCTTTACTTGCTTCTAAAAAATTCTAATACCTTATTCCCATAGGTATTTTAAGTTCTCTCTTCACATCAAATCAGATCAGCAGGAAGCCACACCCCATGGTGAGGGCAGGGGGTGGGTCATCCATTGCAGGACTGCCTGGGTGGGGGGAGAGGGGCTGTGCACAGAGAGGTAATAGGTTTCCTTTGGCTTTAATCAAAGGTTAACACCAGTAACAACAACACGCTTTTGTATTCAAACCCAGGCTCTGACCTTCATCCCTGGAGTCATTTTCTGAGCCTCAGTTTATCTCTAAAATGGGTCCGTTTTTAAGGGCTTACAGGAATAAAGCAAGACAACGTGGTCAAACACTCATGAAGAGGGACCTCGATGGTCCATTCCAGCCACGGAAGCTTGGACCTGTCAGCTCACTCCTCAGGGCCTCACCTTCCTCATCGGCTCCCTGCCTGCACTCCTGCTCTTCCACTCCAGCTCCATGGCCTGGTTTGCTGCTCTGAGAGAACCAAAGTCTTTCTCACCTTTGCTGTTTTTCTGTCTTAAACAATCCTCTTTAACCTCTACCCAGACTCTTCATCTGACTGACCCACCTCACATCTCAGGTCTCCGAGAAGCCTTCCATGTGCCTCTGACTCGGGACTCCTCTCCACACCCCCAACCCTGTGCAGGCACCATGCTCTTGGCTTCATAGAGTGGGTCACACCTGGAATAGAGTTCGGTCATGTTCTTCATGCTGAATATTTGGTTTTTCCATGAGACCCTGGGAGCACAGGGACTACATCTGGTATGTCCACTGAGGCATGGGGCCAGACACACAGCAGATGTCCACTAAACGTGCTCTCCCCTCTTGCCTGAATACCAGCCCACCTTGCTTGACCGGCTCACTGCTGGAACCGCCAGCTCCACCTTGCACCTACAACTCCCTGACTAGAGATGCAGAAAAGCTGGATGTCCCCGAGTTCATGTTTACTTAACCCAAAGTCCGATAGCTGAATAGTAAGACCGGCTCAGCAGGCGGGACATACCCCAGCGGTGCACCCAGGCATGGCTGGTAATGCCTTTATCCCCAGCCATAGAGCTGGGCCTCTCGTTTGTGTTGAAAAAAAAAAAAAAAACCAGAATCTCCTTTATGTGAACCCTTAGAGAATAGGATTTCAAATGGCAGAGAGAACCCCATTCTGATTGTTTCAGAGCTGTGGGGCATGGCTGTAATTCACACGGTCTCCTCGCAACTGAGGAAGAGGAGCCAAGAAGATTCAAAAGCAAAAAGAAAACCACTTTTCTGCAAAGGCA
This sequence comes from Neogale vison, assembly GCF_020171115.1. NCBI lineage: Eukaryota > Metazoa > Chordata > Mammalia > Carnivora > Mustelidae > Neogale > Neogale vison. The sequence goes on from NC_058094.1 coordinate 36,593,904, forward strand.
TTCTGCAAAAGCCCCGCGCACACACAAATGGGCTGGTTGGGTCATTTCCAGTTGTGCTGTCGAGAAAAGAGCTATTTCTCTTTAACTCTTAACTACAAAGATGTTACTCCGGGACCATCATAGGTTTGTGATGTTCATTCATTGGTTTTTAAAAGCAAAATATTTAAACTACGCCAACGGTGTCGTGATACTCTATTGTTGGAAGAGAGAGGTCTAGTGCTGAAAAAATTCATACCCAGAAATGTCTTCCATTCAATGAAAAGCAGAAAGAGAGGTTCTAAGAGGACTTCAACATGCAGTAAGACAGTTTAGATGGGAGAAGATGGTATTTATAAGAGCTTGGGTATTGGAAATATAGGGTACATCTGCTATCCCCCACCCTTATCTCCAGCCTATGACAAGTGTTACCAAGGGATCATGGCAGTGTAGCACAGAAGCTGAGAAGGTAGGCTCTGGAATCACACTGGGTTTGAATCCATTTAACAGCTGCATGGCCTTGGGTTAGTCAATCATGCAGGGCCTCACTTACCTCACTGATAAAGGGGGAACACAAGTGTACCTGTCTCATGTCCTGGGGTTGGCTGAATGACCAAATAATTTTAGATCTACAAGTACTTGGAAGAATGGCCCAAAGCAAGCACTCAAGAAATCTGAAGTTCTTACACCAAAAACCAGATGTTTTCTCAACAAGAGCTCATCAACAAGCAAATAAATTGTGATATATACATACAGTGGAATACGACTCAGCAACGAAAAGTACTTAAAAAAAACAACAACAACAACTATGAACACTAACAACTTGGTTGGATCTCAAAATAATTACGCTGAATGAAAATACACCAGTAAGGTAAGGTAGATCTAGCATGATCCCATTTACACAGAACTCCTGAAAACGCGAACTGATCTCTCGTGATGGAAAGTGTATCCATGGTAGCCAGGAAATGGTAAGGCCGGGCAAGGTGGGAGGGAAGGATCACAAAGGGTCAGGACTACACCATTGTGGTGGTGGATATATTCACTAGGCTGACTGAGAGGATGGCTTCATAAGCGTGCACACGAGAAAAGTCAAATTGTGATCTGTTGTAGGTCAATTCTCTCTCAAGCTGTTTAAGGAAAAAGATTAGCCATTATTCTTTCCCACTGCCCCCACCCCTGTTGGTCACTACTGGGTCAGGGTCAACATTCAAGTCTTATTGGCGATCCTTGATTTAGCTGAACTTTTTTAGACTCTCCCCCTTATGAGAACATATGCTTCTAGAACTTACTAGTCCTTCGACCTTAGACAAGTAAGTGTTCCTCAGGGATATGGAAATTGCAGTAGCTACCTGCCTTTCTGGACTGTTGTGAAGGCCAGCGGTAGAAATTCTCTTCAGACTACTCTAGAACATTCCCTGCTGTTCAGCGTACGTGAGGGGATACAGATGGTCCACGTTTTCACAGTTCCTGGGTTTGCCGGGACTCAGTCTGCCAGCAGAACTTGATGTCCCTTTTAAAGCAGCCCTTTAGCAAATATTATTCCAATGTATGAACAGCACGTTTTTATGGCTAACCATCAGGATTTGTGGAGAGGAAGACTTCAGGGAGGAGGGTCTGAGAGACTCTGGCGAGGCTGCTTAGAGAGGCCCAGCCAGCACTGGCAGGAACCATCCTATAGGGAACTCCCCAGGTGGAGACTCTGCCCCCTCTAGAAAAAACTCTTCCTTCTGGCCAGGGGCCCGTGCCCTTTGAGGACTTAAAGTCTGGAGCTGATTGACATAGCCATGTAAAAGCTTGATCTCTCATGTAAAAGCAATCATTTATGTCACACTACAGAGCCGAAAGGGGAAGTCTGCAGGAAGCAGCAAGTGTTAACAGGCCTCATTTGGGAGGTGGGATGGAATACACCCAGAGTAAAAAACCAGGCCCCGGACCCATTGCGAAGAACCTCTTCGTGGTATAGTGTGTGTTCACACAGAGTTCACTCCGGCCACCATGTCCCACTGTGTCCCTCATGGAGCTGCCAGTGTCATTTTGCCCTACCTTACTCTGTAGGGTCCGAACTGCTGGATTTCAAATCCTGCTGTAAGGATCCCCAGCTAGGTATTCTCAGGCAAGATACTGCTCTGTACCCGTTTCCTCTTCAGTCTGACGGGCACAGTACTACCTATTTCCTACGGGGTTTGTGAGCATTAAGCGAATATTGCAAAGGGCCCAGAGTCATGCCTGGCACACAGTAAGCTCTTACTACGTCTTCGTGGGGATCGCTTCTCTTGGCCAACCCCTCTACAGCTTCCGAGCACCCTCTTGCGCTCTCTGTAGGTTCCTGGCAGCCCGTGAAAGATTCTTTATTCTACCAGTGGATAAAAAAGACTTTGAATAAAACCCCAGGCTTCGGTTTTGTCCCAGCGAGCTGCCTGGATAAAGTTCTTTACGCAGCTTTCCCGAGAGGGATTTTTTCCAAAACGAGATCTCTCTTATAGAGCGAGCTTGAGCCAAGGTCAACCTGCAGAATTCTGAGAGCTGGGAGGGGCTCTGGCCATGATGGGTGCATTCACTCCCTGGTAGTTTTCACACATGGTTTAGGGTTTAGCCTGGGCTCCTCAACTGAACTGGGATGCCTGAAGGAGGGAACCCAGGCATTATTATTATTATTATTTTTTTTTTTAAGAGAAAGCGAATGTATGCAAGAGGTGGGGGTTGGGGCTGGGCAGAAGGGGAGAGAGAATCTTAAGCGGGCTCCACACCCAACACAGAGCCGGAAATGGGGCTCTATCTCACAACCCTAGGATCATGACTTGAGCAGAATGCAAGAGTCAGTCGCAGAACCAACTGAACCACCTAGGAGCCCCTGGTATTTCTTTAAAAGCTTCCCAGGGGACGCCCAGTGTGCAGTCAAGGCTGAGCCGTGCTGCTTTGGTGTAAACCCAAGGCTGTGCTGTGAAGGTTTTCACGGGAGTCATGGGTCATATATGGTGCTTAGCCTGTAGTCATATTTAAAGATACAAGCAGGGGTCAATAAACTGACAAGACTGCGGCCTCAGGAAGGGGGTCCATAGGATATCGAAGCTCCATGGTATTTTCTCATCTTTTTAGAAGACTTCATTTGAGGGGACCGCCCCCCCCCAGCCTGGTCTTACAAGGGGAAGAGTTCCTTTTGTGGTAACACCACCCCTGCTCTCAACTAGAGCTCGCTGTAGGAGTCCAAAGGCAGGGCTGGGGAAAGGCAGATCCGAGCCTCCTAGGTCTGAAGGGGACCTGACCCCAAGGCATTCAGTCTCTCGGTGAGGGGAGTTGAATCAGCCCTGGAGTACATGCCGAAGGTGGGATGGGAAGCTGTGCCTTGAAGCCCAGGGAAGGGGACTATGGAGAATTTCTGAAGAAGCTGGGGCAGCCTCAGTGTTGCGTGGGTGGGGGGGTGGGGACAAGGAAGAGAGGACAGGTATGTCCTTGGGAAGGACTCCTAACTACACCATGCTTCTGATTCTTCAAATGTCAAATGGGGACAAGCCTTCCTACCGCACAGTCACAGTGAGATGGAGTTAGTTCAGTGTAAAGAAGACAGTGCTGGGCACTGAGAAAACCCTTACAAGACTGGCTGAGCTCCTCATTATTATTGCTGTCAACATTATTGGGCAGCAATAGTTATTCAGACTCTATAACCCAGAGGAAATTTTCCCTCATAATATTCCCATCACCTTTGAGAGGCAGCAAACCCTTTTGCATGGTAGCTTTTGGGTAATGTTTTGAAGGGCCTTCAAATTCTGATACTCAAGGTCTGTGTGTTATAATAGCATGCTTGCACTTTATGTCCCATTTCTCAAAGGTCATTTGTGCTTCTTATTAAAACCAAGTATCTTTTCCAAAATAGTTGTGCAGCCTTTGGGGATAGTTGCTATCCAGAACTTCCAGCCCAAACTCCGAAGCCACTTTGGGTCTCCTCCCTTTCTTCACTCCAGAGCCAATCCAAGTCCTGCCTAACTTCCCCTCCTAAAAATTTTTTTAAAAACAATTTAACACTGATTTATTGCAAGGTAGAAAATACAGGGACATGTCATCCTTCTGTGTGTGCTTGATTAGTGAGGAAAGCAACTCTTGAATGTTTGTCCTTGCTCCTTTATTTCTTTGAAATTCAATTCCTGCTCACTTTTCTCATACAACATCTAGTTGTCAGAATGGAACGGAGCAGGGTCACATCTGGGGACTCCAAGCTCCTTGGCCCCGTGGCTGCTCCTTCAGAATCCCTGCTGCCTCCGTCTGCAGCTCCACAATACACCTCTTCTGGCCTCACCTCTATTTCCCAATAACAAACTTTTTTTTTTTTTTTAAAGTCATCCTAGGCCCTTGCTGGCCCATGTTTCTGGAACATGGCCTCTACTCATCCCTGTCAAAATCACCTTCTCCAGAAAGATCCCTGTCAAACTCACCTTCTCCAGAAAGCTTCTCTGTCCCTCCCCCACTCTCCATGTTTGCTGGCACAGCACAGCACCACAGAACTCCCCACGGTGCTAGCGGTATCTGTCTGGCCCCAGTAGACAGTGAGATGGTCCAGTTTTCAACTCCCACCACTGATGCTAATGTGGTGCCTGTACAGAAGGGAGCCTCCCAGCAGCCCCTTTATGTCCCCTTCTGATGGGGACAGTGTCTGTAACACCCGATTCCTGGTGTCCCTTCCATAGTGCCAGCTTCTCCTGATTTCAGTGCCTGGATCTGGGTCCCTTTTTGAGCGTTCTTCCTATTAGCAGGTACAAACTGAAGTGTTATTTTTGTTTGTAGAAGAGATCAGGCTTCTGGAATCAGAGTGCCTGGGTGTGAATCCTGACGCCCATCAGAGAAGCTGTGTGACCTTGGACAAGTATTAATCTACCTCAGTTCCATCTCCCATAAACAAGGATGACCACTGGGTCAAGCTCCTATGGTTGTTGCAAGGGCTCAAGCAATTTGTATATATGGACACAGTCTGGCCCATAGTGAACACTACATGAGGGCTAGCCAGTCCTGGGATTATTTCCAGAACACTGTCACTCAGATCACAGGTCCCCTTTCCTCTTGGCTGCTCTCACCTGGTTTCATCTCCTCAGAGGCACATACAGGGCCTGAGGTCATCACCCTCTGTGCTCTGGCAAAGTCCCTATTTCCAATTAAGTCTTCATTCTGAGCTTCCGGAAGTACCTGAATATTTGGAGGACACTATCCAATGGACTCTAGCAAGTCTCTGGGTTTAGGTGTTCCAGACCAGAAAATTACCCAGGAACTCCAGACATTACAGAACTACTTATTACTGGTGTAATTTTGCAGGTCTCTCACATTTCCTATAATTTTGTGTGTTCTTTCAAGTTCCAAAGGACTCAAAGGCATTCAGCATAGTCCAGCATGGGTGGAGCCCAGGTGGAGTCAGGACAGAGATAGACATACAGCCCAAGCTCTCTAGTCTTACCTTTTTGACCCTTTCTTCGAAACCTCCAGGGAATAAAGAGGATGTTGACGAATGAGACAAGATAGATAAGGTGGGAGGATTTAACTCCATCCCTCTTGCCACTCTTATATCTTTGTGTGTTTGCTCAAAAACCCTGCTTATTGGGGGCGCCTGGGTGGCTCAGTGGGTTAAGCTGCTGCCTTCGGCTCAGGTCATGATCTCAAGGTCCTGGGATGGAGTCCTGCATCGGGCTCTCTGCTCAACAGGGAGCCTGCTTCCTCCTCTCTATCTGCCTGCCTCTCTGCCTACTTGTAATCTCTCTCTGTCAAATAAATAAATAAAATCTTAAAAACAAACAAACAAACAAACAAAAATGCTGCTTATTGACTGGAAATGCTACATGTTTGCTCAAGTCTCTTTGTTCATATAGTCCAGAGCTTTGATGATTGGTTCCAAAGCTTGGGCTATAAGAAGAGCAAAGGGCACCTATGGACACTAGATGGGCTCCTGGAATAAGAGCACCAGCTGTTAGGAACCACCTTGTTCACCTTGCTCTGTAGTAGACCTACTACCCTGCCCATCCCAGAGGCCCAAGAGTATGAAGGACTCAGGGGAAGTGGAAAGCTCCACACTTAAGATAGCCATTTCTCACCATTCACACCCCCATAGAATGTGAGTCGCAGATATGAAAAGACCAAAAAGATTATATAAATTGGATAAGCTACATGCAAATAACATTAATGCTTTTTAAGTCTTTTAAGTGTTCTTTGTTGGTAATACTATGGATTACGCTACAGAAATTGTTTTCCTTCTTATCTGTAATCTAGGTGGCAGATTCTGTGAGGTTAGGAGATACCTCCTTGTCACATCACAAGAGGCAATAAATAGTCCTCGAATGAGGAAATGTTAAGCTTTTATTTCATATGGCTACCATGTGTCAGGCACAGAGTAAATTAAAGTAATCCTTGGAAACAATATAGAATTGATTAAAAAATGGAACACCATTAAAAAAAATCTGTTTAAAACTGTGTTAAGACTTAAGACCCATAAATGGCATGACTGAAAAGTCATGGTACAGATTTCACAAGCCATCCTTGAAAAGTACCCGAATAGAGCATGAGCTGTAGATGCAGCCTGCCTGCCTGCTTTGTACTCCGGCTTCACCACTGACAAAGTCTGTCGATTGAAGGAAGTTTCTTAACTTCTCTGTGCCTCCGTTTCCCCAACTGCATATGAGAATCAGGTCAGTCCTGACTTCAGGTGGTTGTTGTGAGAATGAGTTTACTCACGTTAAGTATTCCGAACCACATGTGGCATAGAATAAATTCTCTCAGAGGGTTCGCTAGTTTGCCTCACTCATGGGCATGTTTGAGCACTAGACTTTGTACAGTGTGAAGTTCGTGCAAGGAGAGCATTATTGTTTGTTGATAAATTATAACATCAATAAACTAAAATGTGAGGTGGGGTAGAAGTGAAAGTAGAGAATTTTTATATGCTATTCAAGTTAACTTATCAGCTTAAGATGGGATGTTAGAACTATATGACATTTTATGTGATTCTCAGGGTAACCACAAAGAACAACCCATCGTAGATACACACAAGATTTTGATAATGATATCAAAACTCACTACCACAAAAAGCAATCAAATCATAAAGACGGCTAAAGAGAAAGGGACAAAGGCACCATAAAGCAATCCAAAAACAGTGAACAAATTAGCAATAGTAAGTCCTTACCTATCAGTAATTACTGTAAGTGTGAATTAAATTAAATCCAATTAAATTAAATCCAATCAAAAGACAGACTGGTTGAATGGAAAAAAAAACTAGAGCTAATGATAAAGAGACTTTTTCACTTTAAGATCACTTTTTTCATTTTTAAGGCTAAAAGTGAAGAGTATTAAAAAATAAGATATTTCAAGTAAATAGTAATCAAAGGGGGGTTACTTTTATTTTAAAAAAATACTTTCTGTTACAAATGGTCACAAGTGACAAGGAAGTTCATTATATAGTGATAGAGGGATCAATTCACCAAAAAAGTATAATGATTATAAATTTTATGCATCCAACACTATAGCACTAAAATATATAAAGCAAATATGAGGGAACTAAAAAGACATCAACAGGGACACCTAGGTGGCTCAGACTTTAAGTTGTCTGCCTTAGGCTCATGGCCCCAGGGTCCTGGAATCAAGCCCCACATTAGGCTCCCTACTCAGCTCCAAGCCTGCTTCTTCGTCGCCCTCTGCCTGCTGTTCCCCCTGCTTGCGTTCTCTGTCAAATAAAATCTTAAAATACATTAAAAAATGTGGGGCACCTCGGTGACTCAGTGGGTTAAGGCCTCTGCCTTCAGCTCAGGTCATGACCTCAGGGTCCTGGATCAGCCCTGCATTGGGCTCTCTGCTCCGTGGAGAACCTGCTTCCTCCTCTCTCTCTGCCTGCCTCTCTGCCTGCTTGTGATCTCTGACTGTCAAATAAATAAAATCTTTAAAAATAAATAAATAAATAATAAAGAGAATCAACAGCAATACAATATGGTGGAGAACTTAAATAACACTCTCAAACATGATTAGATCACCCAGGCAGAGAATCTGTAAGGACACAGTGGATTTCAACAGCACTATAGACTAAATGGACTTAATAGACTTACAGAACATTCTATCCAACAGTAAAATACACATTCTTTTCAAGTGGTAATGGAACAATCTTCAAGAGGGACATGTTAGACTATAAGACAAGTCTCAACAAATTCAAAAAGATAGAAATTACATTAAGCATTTTTTTTTAACCACAATGGTATGAAACTAGAAAAGAAAATTCGCAAACACATGAAAGTTCAACACTTTTTTTTTTTTTTTTTAATTTACTTGACAGACAGAGCAAGCACAAGCAGGGGGAACAGCAGAGGGAAGAGGAGAAGCAGGCTCTCCACTGAGCAGGGACCCTGATGCAGTGTTTGGTCCCAGGACCTCGGGATCATAACCTGAGCTGAAGGCAGATGCTTAACCAACTGAGCCACCCAGGCACCCTCAACATACTCTTGAACAACTGATATATCAAAGAAGAAATCAACCAAAAAATATCTTGAGACAAATGGAAATTGGAATACAACATACCAAAACTTAAAGGATACAGCGAAAGAATGACTAAGAGGAAAGTATGAAAATCTACCTTAAGGGGGGGAAAAAAAAATCTCAAATAAACAACCTAACAGTACACCCCAAGGAGCTAGAAAAAGAACAAACTAGGCCCAAAGTCAGCTGAAGGAAGTAAATGAAATCAAAGAAATAAATGAAATAGACAATAGGACAAAAATAGACAAGATTAACAAAATAAAAATAGCTTCTTTAAAAATATGAAGAACTAAGAAAACAAAAACCAAAAAAACCCCCCAAAATCTATAAACCTTTAGCTAATAAACTCACCAAGAGGGGGGAAAAAAAAAGAGGACTCAAAAATCAGAAAGAGGAGCCATTACAATTGATAGCACAGAAATAAGAACAAAGGATTAGAGACCACTGTAAAAAATTATACACCAAGAAACTGGACAGCCTAAAAGAAATGGATAAAATCCTACATACAACCAACAGACTAATGAAGTATAGAAACTCTATGCAAGCCAATGATGAGCAAAGAGATGAAGTATTAAGAAACAAACAAACCCTCCCAACAAACAAATTTCAGGACCACATGGCTTCATTGGTGAATTCTACAGAACATTTAGAGAAAAACTAACACCAATATTTCTCAAACTCTTCTCCCAAAATTGAAAAAGCACTCTGAATCTAATTTTAAAAGACCAGTATTACAATGATACCAAAGTCAGATAAAGACACTACAAGAAAAGGACACTAAAGATCAATATCCTTGATGACCATAGTTGCAAAAATGCTCAATGAAATAATAACTGAATTCAACAATATATTACAATGATCATGCACAAGGACCAAACAAGATACATACCAGAAATGTAAGCAGAGTTCAACATACAAAAATATACATCATATTTATTAAATGAAAATAAAATCTTATCTTAGTAGATGCAGAAAAAGAATTTTGACAAAACCCAACATTCATTCATGATAATAACTTTCAACAAATATAGAAGGAACGTCACACAAAAAAGGACATGTATGATGGGCCCAGGGCTAACATTGTACTCAAGAATGAAAGGTTGAAAATTTTCCTCTAAGATCGGAAACTAGACAAGGATGCCCACTCTCACCACTTATATTCAATATAGTACAGGAAGTCCTAGCCAGAGCAATTAAGAAAGAGAAAGAAATAAAGGGCATCCAAATCAGGAAGAAGTAAAGTGGTCACTATTTGCAGATGACAGGACATTGTTTATAGGAAATCCTTAAAATTTCATAAAAATACTGTTAGAATAAATGAATTCAGTAAACTGAAATGGTTCCAAACCAATGTACAAAAATCAGTTGCATTTCTATACACTAGCAACGAAATATCTGACTAAAGAAAACAATCCCATTTATAATAGCAACAAAAGGAATAAAATACTTAGAATAAATTTAACCAAAGAAGTGAAAGATCTGTATACTGAAAACTATAAAACATTGATAAAAGAAACTAAAGAAGACACACATAAGTGGAATGTTATCCCATGTTCACAGATTGGAAGAATATTTTTGAAATGTCCATTCTCCCAAAGCCATCTATAGACTCAATGAGATGACTATCAAAATTCCAGTGACATTTTTCACAAAAATAGAGGAAACAATCCTAAAATTGATATGGAACTACCAAAGACTCTGAAAAAGAACAAAGCTGGAGGCATAACACTTCGTGATTCAAACTATATTACAAAAATATAGTTATCAACATAGTATGGTATTGGCATAAAAACAGACCTATCAGTAGAACAGAATGGAGATCCTAGAAATAAATTTCCATACATACAGTCACTAATATTTGACAAGGGAGCTAAGAATATGCAAGAGAAAACAGTGTCTCCAATAAATTCTTGTGGAAAAACTGGATATTCACATGCAAAAGAATGAAATTGAACCCCTATTATATACTCCTCATAAAAATTAACTCAAAGTGGACTAAAGACTTAAACGTAAGACCTGAAACCACAAAATACACAGTGAACACATACAGAAAAAGCTCCTTGATATTGGTCTTGGCAATCAATTTTTGTATATAGAACACCAAAACACAAACAAGTAGGCCTACATCAAACTAAAAATCTTCTGCACAACAAAAAATGAAAGAGCATTTTCAGCATTTCATCTCACATCATGAAATGTGAGAAAATATTTTGAAGCCATATATATGGGAAAGGGTTAATATGCAAAATACATAAGATAATTCTGTAACTCAATAGCAAAAAATAATCTGACTAAAAACATGGGCAAAGACAAAACAAGTCTTTCTTTAGAAGACTGAAATCATATTAAGCATCATTTCTAAGCATAGTAGTAGAAAACTTGAAATCAATTACAGGAGGAAATGTGGAAAATTCATAACTACATGGGGATTAAGCAACATGCTACCAAAAAACCAATGGATCAAAATAAATAAAAATAAATACCTTTAAGGCAACCAAAAATGGAAATACAATATACCAAAACTTATGGGATGCAGCAAAAACAATTTTAAGAGCTAAGTTCATAATGATAAATGCCTACATCAAAAAACAAGGAAAATCTCAAATAAACAACCTAATTGGACACCTCAAACAAGAAAAGAACAAAGCCCAAGGTTAATAAAATGGAAGGAAATAACAAAGATCAGGAGAAAATAAATAAAACAGACTAAAGGGGCAATAGAAAAAAAAAATCAAATGACTAAGATCTGGGATTTCTTTTGTTTGAACAAAATCCACAAACCTTTAGCTAGACACACAAGGGAGTGGGGGAGAGAGACAAAAATCAACTACTATCAGAAATGAAGGAGGAGACATTGTATTCTGATGATACAGAAATACAAAGGATTGTAAGAGTACTATACCAATTATACACTAAAAAAAATCAATGTAGAAGAATGGGTAAATTGCTAGACCCATACAGCCTACCATGGAAGTACTTAAGCATGAAGAAAGAGAAAATCTGAAAAGACTCAGTACTAGTAAGGAGATTGAATCAGTAGTCAAAAACCTCCCAACAAATGGAAGTCCAGGATGAGACGGTTTAGCTGTTGAATTCTATAAAACTTTTAAGTAAGAATACCAGTCTTCTCAAACTCTTCCAAAAATAGAAAAACAGGGAATACTTCTAAACTCGCTTACGGGTTTAGCATTATCTTAATATGCATTAATTAATTAAGTTAGCATTATCTTAATATCTAAAAAATCAGACAAGGACACCACAAAAACAAAACAAAAACAAAAAATTATAGGCCAATATCCCTGATGAACACAGCTGCAAAAACCCTTAACAAAATATTAACAAACCAAATTTAACAGTACATTAGAAGGATCACACCATGATAAGAGAGATCTATTCCAGGGATGCAAGGATGATTCAGTGTCCACAAATTAGTCAATACACCACACTAACAAAGGATAAAAATCATATGATCAATAAATGCAGAAAAAGCATTTAATGAAATTCAATATCCATTTATGATAAAGAAAAGAGAATCCCAACAAAATGGGTATAGGGTGATATGCATAAACATAATAAAAGCTATGGAAGAGAAGCCCACGATTAATATATGCAATGGTGAAAAGCTTTTAGCTTGTCAGAAGGGGAATAAGACAAGGATGCCTACTCTCCCCACTTTTATTCAACAATTTAATATTGGAAGTCCTAGCCAGAGCAATTAGGCAAGAAAAATAGAAAGTATCAAAATTGGAAAGGAAGAAGTAAAATGGTCACTATTTGCAAATGACATTATATGTAGAAAACCTTAAAGTTTCCATGAAAATGGTTAGAACTAATAAATCCAGTAATATTGCAGTATATGAAAATCTGTTGTATTTCAGTTATCAGATATCAGAAAAATTAACAGTCATAAATTGTAACATGAAGAATAAAATACGTAGGAATAGGTTTCACCAAGGAGGTGAAAGACTAGTACATTAGACCGTATCAGACACTAAGTAAAAGGAATTGAAGAGGATACAAATAAATCGAAAGATACCCTGTGCTCATGGATTGGAAGAATTAACGTTGTTAAAATGCCCATACAATCTAATGCAATCTACAGGTTAAATGCAAGCTCTATCAAGATTCCAATGGAATTTTTCACAGAAATAGACCAAAACAATCCCCAAACTTGTATGGAACCATAAAAAACCCTAAATAGCCAAAACAATCTTGAGAGAGAACAAAGCCAGCAGCCTCATGAGCCCAGATTTCAGGCTATATTACAAAGCTATAATAATTATGTGGTATTGGCATAAAACAGACACATAGATCAATGCAACAAAATAGCCCAGAAATCAACCTAGTAGGCAACAATGTACAGTAAGGAAAGGATAGGTGCTGGAAAAACAGGACAGCCAAGGAGTAAAAGAATGAACTTGGAGCACTACCTTATACCATATACAAAAATTAACTCAAAATGGAATTAAAGACTTGAATGTAAGACCTGAACCCATAAAAATCCTAGAAGAAAGCTTGGCAGTAACTCCTTGACACCAGTCTTGGGGGTGGTTTTTTAAAATTTGACACCAAAAACTAATACTACAACATAAACAATAAACAAAGTAGGACTACATTATACTAAGAAGCTCTGCATGACAAAGGAAACCATCAATAAAATGACAAGGTATCAGTGAAATACTAGCAAACAGAATCCAATAAGGCATTAAAAAATCATTTACCACCATCAAATGAGATTTATTCCAGGGATACAAGGATAGTTCAATATGTACAAAATCAACATGATACATGACATCAATGAGAAAAAGGATAAAAACCATACAATCATCTTAATAGGTGTGGATAAAGCATTTTACAAAATACAACACCCATTCATGATAAATGCTATCAACAATATATATAAACCCACAGCTAACGTTATACTTATTGGTGAAAAACGGGGAGCTTTTCCTTTAAGATCAGGAACAAGACAAGGATGTCCCCTCTTAACACTTTTATTCAACATAGTACAGAAAGTCCTAACTGTAGCAATCAGGCAACAATAAAATGCATCTAAATTGATAAAGAAGCCAAACTTTTGCTCTTGGCAGATGACATGATACTGTATTTAGAAAGCCCTAAAGACTCTACCAAAAAGCTATTAGAATTCATAAATTAATTCAGTTAAGTTGCAGAATTCAAAATTAATACACAAATCTCTTGCATTTCTATACATGAATGATGAAGTAGTTGAAAGAGAAATGAAGAGAACAATCTCAATTAAAAGTGTACCAAAAAAAATAATAATAATAATACCTAGGAATAAACTTAACCAAGGAAATAAAAGACCTGTACTCTGAAAACTATAAAACATTGGTTAAAGAAATTAAATAGAACACAAATGACAAGACATTCCACACTTATAGATTAGAAGAACCAATATTGATAAAATAGACATACTACCCCAAGCAGTCTACAGATTTAAAGTAATCCTTATCAAAATACCAATATTTATCACAGAACTAGAATAACAAAAATTTATATGGAACCACTAAAGACCCTAAATAGTCAAATAATCTAAGAGCAAAGCTGGAGGTATCGCAGTCTGAGATTAAGATACTGCAAAGCTTAAAAAAAAAAAAAAAAAAGATACTGCAAAGCTGTAGTAATCAAAACAGTACGGCAGCACTGGCACAAAAACAGGCACATAAATCAATAGAACAGAATAGAGTGCCCAGAAAATAAACCCACCCTTACATGGTTAATCTGTGACAAAGGAGAATAGAATACATGATGAGTAAAAGATAGTATCTTCAAGAAATGATGCTGGGAAAACTGGGAAGCTACAAGAAAGAGAGTGGAACTGGACCACTTTCTTACATCATACACAAAATAAATTCAGAATAGATTAAAAACCTAAATGTGAGACTTGAAACCGTAAAACTAGAAGAAAATAGGCAGTAATTTCTTTGATACTAGCGATAGAAGCTTTTTTTTTTTTTTCTGGAGGCCTCCTCAGGAAAGGAAAACAAGAGGAAGAATAAACTTTTGGGACTATACTATCCAATAAGAGGCTAATACCCAAGATCTATAAAGAACTTATAAAACTCAATAGCCCCAAACCAAATAATCCAATTAAAATGGGCAGAGTGGGGTGCCTGGGTGACTCAGTTGTTAAGCATCTGCCTTCAGCTCAGGTCATAATCCCAGGGTCCTGAGATCAAGCCCTGCATCTGGCTCCCTGCTCAAGGGAAGCCTGCTTCTTCCTCTTCCACTCCCCCTCCTTGTGTTCCCTTTCTCGATCTTTCTCGGTCAAATAAATAAATATTTTTTAAATAAAAATAAATAAATAAAATGGGCAGAGGACCTGTACTGACATTTTTCCAGTGAAGATCTACAGATGTCCAACAGACACATGAAAAATGCTCAACGTCACGCATCAGGGAAATGCAAATCAAAACCACAATGAGATACCACCTCACATCTGTTAGAAGGGTGAAAATCTAAAAGACAAGACATAATAAGCATCGGTGAGGATGGGGAGAAAAAAGGAACCCTTATGCACTATTCATAGAATACAAATTGGTATAGCCCCTGTGGAAAAAGTACGGAAGTTCCTTAAATAATTAAAAATAGAATTAGCAGATGATATAGTAATTCTAGTATTGGGTATTTACTCAAAGAAAACCACAACATTGATTTGAAAAAACATATGCATCCTTATGAGTATTACAGCATTATTTACAATAGCCAAGATATGGAAACAACCCAAGTGTCTAACCATAGATGAATGGATAAAAAAAGTTGTGTGTGTGTATAAACACATACATACATGTACATATATATACATAATGGAATATCATAGATCCATAAAAAGAGGGAGATTGTGCCATTTCCCAAAGTTATAGATGGGCCTAGTGATGTAAGTCAATCAGAGAAAGATAAATACCATATGATTTCACTCGTATGTGAAATTTAAGAAATAAAGCCAAAAAAGAAAAAAGAAACAAAAACCAGACTCTCAAACACAAAGAAACCGTGCCAGAGAGAAGGTGGATGAGAGGATGGGTGAAATAGATGAAGGGATGAAAGATGAAATAGATGTTATACAACCGAAACTAATTAACACTGTATGTTGATTATACTTCAATTTAAAAGGATTAAATGGCAAAAAAAAAAAAAAAAGGAAAAGAAAAGACAACCTACTGTATGGACAAAAATCTTTGCAAGATACATATCTGATAAAGGCTTACTACACAACACATATAAAGAATTCCTACAACTCAATAGCAAAAAAAAAAAAAAATCCTAAAGTATGCAGAGGATCTGGAAGTTTTTCTGAAGATGACTGATGGCCAATGAGACTTGAAAAGATGTTCAACATCACTTATCAGGAAAATGCAAATCAAAACCACAATGAGACGTCACCTTACCTTTGTCTGAATGACTATTATCAAAAAGACAAAAACAATTGTTGGCAAGGATGTAGGTGAAAGGAACTGGACCCCTTGTGCACTCTTGGTGAGAATGTGAATTGGTGCAGTCGATATAAACAGCATGGAGTTTCCTTAAAATATTAAAAATACTAACTCAAAAAAATATTTAATCCCCCCAGTCATTGAAGCATTATTTACAATAGCCAAGACATGGAACCAACAGAAGTGTTGGGTGAATGAATAAAAAAAAAAAAATGGGGGTGTCTGGGCAGCTCAGTCAGTTGATCACCTGCCTTTGGTTCAGGTCATGATTCCAGGGTCCTGGGACCAAGCTCAGCATGGGCTCCCTGTTCAGCAGGGATCCTGCTTCTCCCTCTTCCTCTGCCATTTCCCTTGCTTAAACACGCTAATAAAAATCTTAAAAAAAGAAAAAGAAAATGTGGTATATGTATATTTGTATGATAGAATGGAATATTAGTCATTTTTTTAAAAAGGGAAATCTTTTTGAGAAAATCATTTGAAACAACATGAATAGACCTTGAAGACATTAGGTTAAATGAAATAAGTCAGACAGAGAAAGGCAAATACCATACCATCTCACTTACTGTGTGGAATCTAAAAAAAAAAAAAACAAGAAAAACAAAACCAGAAAAACTCTAAATCCATAGAGAATAGTGGTTGCCGGAGCTGGGACTGGGAAAAAGTAATGTGAGAAGGTAGTCAAAAGGTACAAATTTCCAATTATAAAACAAATTTCTGGGAATACAATGCACAGCAAGGTGACTATAGTTAATACTGTATTGCATATTTGAAAGTTAAGAGTAAGTCCTAAAATTTCTTATCACAAGGAAAAAAATTTAAGTATATGTAGGAATGGATGGTAACTAGGCTTATTGTGATGATCATCTCACAATATTTGCAAATATTGAATCATTCTATTACACACTTGAAACATGTTTGATGTCAATTATATCTAAATGTTAAAAAATGGGCAAAGGGCCTGAATAGATATTTTTCTAAAGGTTTACAAATAGGCAACAAGTACATAAAAAGGTGCTCATTATCACTAATCATCAGGGAAGTAAAAAACCACAAGGAGATGTCACCTCACACAGTTAGAATAGCTGCTATCAAAAATGAAAGAGATAACAAGTATTGGCCAAAGTGTGGAGAAAAGGGAACCCTTGTGCACCAATTCAGTGTTGGTGGGAATGTAAGTTAGTAGAGCCACAATGGAAAGCAGCATGGAGATTCCTAAAAATATTAAAAACAGAACTACCACATGATCCAGCAATCTCACTCCTGGCTATAAGGAAATGAAATCACATTGCAAAGAGATATTTGGGGGCAACTGAGTGGCTCTGTTAAGCGTCTGTCTTTGGCTCAGATTGTGCCTGGGATCAAGCCCCACTTTGGGCTCCCTGATGAGCAGGGAGTCTGCTCCTTCCTCTGCCTGCCACTGCTTGTGCTCTTGCTTTCTGACAAATTAAAAAGGGGGGGGGGGTAAGAAAGAGAGAGAGAGAGAAAGAGAGATTTGCACCTCCAAGTTCATTGCAGCATTATCATAATAGTCAAGAAATGGAAACAATCTAAGTGTCCAGGAATGGATGACTTGATAAAGAAAATGTGATACACGCACGTGCACACGTGCGCACGCGCGCACACACACACACACACACACACACACACACGAGTGTTAATTGGCCACAATAAAGAAGGAAGTCCTGACATTTGCAATAACATGAATGGATCTTGAGGACATTATGCAAAGTGAAGTCAGATAGAGAAGGACAAACAGATGATCTCACTTCTGTGTGGAACCTAAAATAGCTGAATTCATAGAATGAGCAGACTCGTGGTTGCCAGGGATGAGGGGTAGAGGAATGATGGACAAGTAAGCGGTTCCAGCTGGGAGGTGAATGAAGTCTGGAGATGGCATATACAGCATGGTACCCGTAGTTAATACTATATTGTATATTTGAAAGTTGTTAGGAGTGGATTTGAAATGTTCTCACTGCATAACACCCAAATACAAAAATACAAATGGTAACTAGGTGAGGTGGTAAACATATTACTGCAATTACTTCTCAATATGCACATATATCAAATGATTATGTTGTACCTCTCAAACTTACACAATGTTATAGGTCAAGCATATCTCAGTAAAGTTGGGAAAAATAAGATACAAAAGACTCTGGCAAAAAAGTAATGTTCATTGAATGAGTCAAGAGCAGACTGGAGGTCCTGTTCCAGGTCAGCTTCAGGGCTCGCTTAGTGAAATGAAGGAAGTGGCAACTTGGACAATGCTAGGAGGCGGAGGCATGCCCCAAACAGGCGGAATAAAGTTTCCAGGAGGATGGGCTCTGCTTTGCTGCCCTGAAGACTGGGCCAGATCTCAGAGCCTACCTGGTCAGCCTCTACCAGGGGACACCCAAGGATACCCTGGGGCTTAGTATTGGGTGGCCTTCCAGGTCATTGATGGCCTATTGGCAGGGGAAAAGCCCTAATGTCCATCTACCCTGGACTGAAAAATCCCAGAGTACAGGTTGGTTTTTTTCAGTTTGATAGAGGGAGAGAGGGTACAAGCAGAGGGAGAGGGAGAAGCAGGCTACCAGCTGAGGAGAGCAGGGATGCAGGGCTCGATCCCAGGACCCTGGGACATTTCAACCGACTGAGCAACCCACGTACCCCCGGAATACAGGTATTAACATGATTTCATAAAGGAAGAAAATACAGTGTAAGAGTCCACTAACTTGCCCAAGGCCCCACAACTAAAAGCTACTGGAATAGGAATTCCTCTTGCCATTCTCTTAGGCTCTACACTACACTGCCTCCCTAACTTAACCGCCCTAAGACTCCATTTCCTTTTCCATAAGACCAGAACCATCAATGCTTCCCAGCTCACAATGTCTGGGGAAATTCAGTGGTAGAATGAACAGAAACAGGAGAGCCCGGGACTCAGTAAGCGTGCAGGAAATAACGGGTGTTCGGCAAGTGTTGTTTCTCCTTTGCTAGTCTCAGATCCCCCTTCAGGTGCTCAGCTCTCACCCAGGGAGGACTTGCATTACAGAACAAATGGAGGGATGATGGAGGGAGCTGGGTGGGGGATGGGCGAGGTGGATGACAGGGATGAAGGAGGGCACTTGTTGGGACCAGCACTGGGTGTTCTGTGTAAGTGATGAATCACTAAATCCTACACCTGAAACCAACTTTACCATACATGTTAACCAACTAGAATTTACATAAAAAACAAAACAAAACAAAAAAAGGACTTTCAGTGTTATCACTGAATCCTAGAATAAACTACTCAGACCAGTGGGGGAGGGGGAGGAAATCACATGTGACCTTGGAAAAGGTCTTCCACTCTGGACCTGTTGGGTCAGTGGCAGGAAGGTGCTCTGGATGTTTGCCCATAAGAGTTAGGAGATTAAGGAACAGGAGGAAGCATGGAGACAGCTCAGTGCCTGCCTAGTGACAGGCACACAGGTAACTGCAGCCTCCCCTTATTCCAGTCAGTGACCTTGATCATGGTGGTGGAGAGGGGCAGGAGTTCTACCTTGATTTCACTAGAATAAGGGAATTAATATGATTACTTTACACAGCTACTAAAGATGAAAGACTGTTAAAGGAACTTGGGCTGGTTAGTCTAGAGGACACTGGGTTTATAAACCGAGTTAACTGGGCACTGACACCTTTTAAATGCAGAGCTTCCTGGGGATCAAGAGAGGCCCAAACCCTTTTCATCTGATAAGGTTTCTGTTATATTAAAGGGGGAAAAATGTTGAGGTTTCCAGTATATTAATGGGAAAAGTCTTTTTTAAAGGAAAAATATTGTGTTAAAAAATACTAAATCGGGGTTATAAATACCAGTGTTGGATTTAACAAATGTTACCACACAAAACTAAAGCTAATATAATTGCGCAGGTCCTAGGGCAACTAACTAGATTTATGTATTTCTGGAAGATCTTAACTCGCAGAGCACTGCAGACAGGCACCGGTAACGGGACACAAACGTTTTTCGGTCCTGTCAGAGCACCTACTTTGAGAAAACGTCAACTTATTGAGCTTGAGGGCGCATCTGCTTGGAATTGGGTCCCTCACCACCTCTCCCCCTCCTTACACGACAGGCCCATTGGAAGGGGGGCCGGACATTTTACAAGCCGCGGGGTCAGAATGCGGCCCTGGAGCAGACACTTGGAGAGAGGTTTCTCCTCGGCAGGGCATTGTCCTTCCTCCACCCACTCGCCTTCCCCGCCCCTGCACCCCCCTCCCCCGTACCTCCCCATCCTAGCACCTAGCCCCATCCTGAGACGTTGGGGCAGGGTGAGAAGTAGTTACATGGTTGGCACATGGGCAGGACATTTATGTAGCTGTAGCAACCAGTTTAAACTTTTGTGGGTTCTGATGAAAAAAAATTTTTAAAAAACCTAGAATCTTCTCCCCAGAAGATTTCGCTCTCCCCACGCACTCCCCACTTAGCCACCCACGCAGCAGGATTTTCCCGCCAAGTTGCCCGGAGAGGTCCACACCCCGGGGTGACCCCCAGCGAGCGTGTACTCTGTCCCAGGCCCCACCTGGCCCCTGGGAGCAGGCCCCGGGCCGACGCGGCTCTGCCGGAGCTGGGCGGGGCTTGGGGCGGTGTGGCCCGGGGCCGGCCCCACCTGCATACGCCGGGGGCGACGCGGCCAGCCGGCTTTGCACCTCGCGGCCACCGCCTGCGCCACGGCTCTGGGGTCCGACACTAGACCGCGCTGCTGCAGACCCGCTGCGCAGCTGCTCCCGGATCCCGGACTCGCGGACGCGCCGCCACTACCGCGGCTCGGTTTACCACCGCTGTTCCCGGGCCGCCGCCGTGGCCATGAAGATGCACTTTTGTATCCCGGTGTCCCAGCAGCGGCTGGACCCGCTGGGAGGCCGCTACGTGGTGCGTGGCGGGGTCAGGGTCCGACTCGGCTGGGGAAGGTCGGTGACCTGGCGGGGCGGGGGGCTCACCTGCTCGCTCAGCTAACCCGGACGGTCTGTCTCTGTTGCAGCTGTATTCGGTGTACCTGGACGGGTACCTCTTCTGCAGGGTGCGCTACAGCCAGTTGCGTCGTTGGAACGAACAGGTGAGCAGGTTCGAGGCAGCTGAGTGCTCCCCAAGACACGGGACTTCTTGAGGACTCCAAGTTCCTAGTCTGTAACTTGGTATCGCTTGGCGTACATCTCCATGTATATAGGTGGCTGCTCCTAACCATCTACAGCCGGGAGATGAGGGAATCGGGCTCAGGTCCTTCTCCTAAACCCTTTTCAGCCCAACGATCCCCAGCGGCCCCACCTGGCAGGGTGCTGGGAGATGGTGGGCCCCATT
The DNA here is from genome assembly GCF_020171115.1 of Neogale vison. Classification (NCBI taxonomy): domain Eukaryota; kingdom Metazoa; phylum Chordata; class Mammalia; order Carnivora; family Mustelidae; genus Neogale; species Neogale vison. The sequence goes on from NC_058094.1 coordinate 36,615,132, forward strand.
CCAGTGCCAGCTGTTTCCCCAAGACAATGCCCCCATTCAGAATGAGCATACTCAGCCTAGACCAAGGTGCCTTAGGAATCTTGTACATAGGTATTTAATCTTCTTTCTCCCAGAGTTTCTTAGGCTTCTTTAAAAAGGTGTGTCTATTTTGTTTTCAAAAATTGTATTTATAGGCTTCAGGTACTCACTGGCAGTCTGGAAACCTGGGAAAACAGATGAATTATCAAGACAGGAGGCCATTTCCCACTATAGTTTCTCACTCAGATGTGCTGGTGGCATTTTCTTTGAGAGGCAGCCTGATTTATTAACCTGCTCTAATGGGTTTTATTGTCCTAATAAGGAAGTGTTATAAGTCTTCAAAATGGGTTAGAGGATTAAAAGAAAGCTCCGAAATAAACTTCACCCTCCCTCTACCTCCCTGCATAGTGTTTTCTTTTTAATCAATTCTTTTTTTTTTTTTTTTTTTTTTTTTAGATTATATACCCTGATTTTAAAGAGAATATACCTAAAATTAGAAAGAAAGGGGAGCCTGGTTACCTCTGGGGGAAGAGCATGTGACTCTTGATCTCGGGGTCCTGAGTTTGAGCCTCAGGTTGGGTGCAGAAATTACTTCAAAAATTAAACTCAAAACAAAACTGAGAAAGAGACTTGTTCAGGCTATTAACATTTTGGGGAGAATCCTTCCAGGAAATCTGGGTTTCTAGTGAGTCGATACACCTTCTGTTGAAGGGCAGCTGTCAATTTCATTTTTTCACTATTATAAACATTGTAGTAAACCTTCTTGCTCATATTAGAGGGTGTTGGAAAAGTCCATTTTCAAGGTATGATTACATTTCTTTGGAGTCAACCAAAAACAGGTATAATGCACTTTTGTGTTGTCCTGTCTGAATTGCTAACACCTGCTGCAGTTGCCCCAGAAGGTTCTCAGCAATGATGGTGGTCTGATTGAATAAGGAAGGGCATGGATTCAGACTTTGGCAAGTTGAGAATCTACTTGTGACCAAAACGTGTCTGGGGATTTGAGAGGACTTAAGGAAAGAGAAAGTATAGGTGTGTTATGTATTTGGAGGAGAAGGTTGAGTCATCATCTCCCCCACTAATCTGTCTTCTCTAATGTGAGGTGGGGTTGGGGAAGTTGCCATTCACAGCACGTAAAGCATGAGACAGCAATGGGGAGCAGGGGGGTTGTGGAATTGACAACTTTCTGGCTTGTCACCTTACCTCCTTTCTGACCTTCAATGTTTTTCATCAAAAATGAAAAGAAAATAGGTGGCCATGGGTGTCCACTTTCCAGGGTACTTGTAAAGAGTACGGGCCAGTTTCTTCCAGAACCTGGGACATGGTACGTGCTTAGTAAACATTTAGGGACTGAGAGTCTTGAAGTCCTTAATCTGGCCCTTCTTAACTAACAGACTCAGAAAAATGCTTGTTTTCAGAAAAATTAAGACCTATTGAATCTTAGCAGGTTCAGAAGCAGAGACATAAAGTGAGTAAACTTTTACTCTAGATCTTCTATTTTGGAAGCCATTAACAAAAAACTATTAGTCACCTTTTTTTTTTTTTTTTAAGATTTTATTTATTTGTCAGAGAGAGAGAGCACACACCAGGGGGAGCAGCAGGCAGAGGGGAAGCAGGCAAGGAGCCTGATGCTGGGCTTGATCCCAGGACCCCGGGATCATGACCTGAGCGGAAGGTACATAGTTAACCGACTGAGTCACCCAGGCATCCTTTTTTTTTTTTTTTTTTTTTTTTTTTTTTAAGATTTATTTACTTGAGGGAAAAAGGGGTGCCTGTGGTGGGAGGGACAAAGGGAGAGAATCTCAAGCAGACTGCCCATTGAGCATGGGGGACTCAGTCTCAGAACCCAGAAGATCATGACCAGAGGCAAAACCAGGAGTTGGACGCTTAACTGACTGAGCCACCCAGGTGCCCCATTTCAGTGGACTCTTACATATTGAATTGCCATAGCCTGGTGCTCAACATGGGGTATAGTATAGATATTAATACTTCATATTAAGGAGCACCTGGGTGGCTCAGTCAGTTAAGCATCTGCCTTCGGCTCAGGTCATGATCTCAGGGTCCTGGGATTGAGCCCCATATTGGGCTCCTTGCCCAGCAGAGAGTCTTCTTCTCCTCTCTGACCACCCCGTCTCAAATAAATAAATAAAAATAAAAATTAGTATTTAAAAAATACTTCATATTTGTCTCAAATTTTTCAAAATCCTAATGTAGAGATTTCTTTACGCAGTTTCCAACTATCTTACATCTTGTAATTAGCATTTTTCTCCTTTCAGTAGGAACAACTTCATTTTAAAGAAACTATTTAGAATTTAGGTGGTTATTTGCATTGTTAACTTAAAACCACAACAAGCAGTAACTGTGTGTTAAGGTTGGTGCTGAGAGCTTTACATGTAATATCATGTTTAATTTTTATAGTAGTTCTATGAGCAAGGATTATAATTAGCCTCATTTAACAGAGGAAAAACTCTGAGGCACAGCTTGCCCCAAATCAAACTGCTAGTAAGTATTGGAGTCAAGATTTGATCTCCAGAACCTGCTCTGGCCCCTTATATTTTGTGGTTTCTTACTGAAGTCAACAAAATAAATTGTATCAGTAAAACAATTGGGTCTTAAAGTAACAAGCTTTTACTCTCTTTTGTAATAACATAAAATTTCCTAATTTTAGGTGTTCAGTGTGGTGAATTTTGGTTAAGTGTATACACTACTATCACCATAATCAGGATAAAGAAAATTTTGCCCTCTAAAAGTTCCCTTGTCCCCTTTGCCCTTGATCCTTTCCCTCCACTTCTTTTTTTTTTTTTTTAAGATTTTATTTATTCATTTGACAGAGATACAAGTAGGCAGAGAGGCAGGCACAGAGAGAGAGAGAGAGAAGCAGGCTCCCTGCTGAGCAGAGAGCCCGATGTGGGGCTGGATTCCAGGACCCTGGGATCATGACGTGAGCTGAAGGCAGAGGCTTTAACCCACTGAGCCACCCAGGCGCCCTCTCCCTCTACTTCTGACCCCAGGCAACCAAGCTCTACTTTCTGTCTGAGTTCTGGGCCCAGGATTTTATCCAGCTGCTCAGCCAGCCTCTTTGGGGTCCACAGTAAGCTCATCAGCATGACTCCCATCTTGTATGTAGTCTGAGTAAGGTTGTCGGATTCAGCAAGTAAAAACACAGGCTCCCCAGTTCAATGTGAATTTCAGATAAACAGCCAAGAAGTTTTTAGGTAAGTAGATTCGTGCAGTATTTGGGACATGCTTAACTTTGGGACATACTTAACACAGGGCATCCTGTGTTTTGTCTGGCAACCCTGAGTCTGAGAAAATCTAGGGGACTCCTCTCAGGCGCTTCTCAGCTAGATCTTACTCTTCTGTTCCACTGAAGATTTGCAAATGGCTCAGAATTCTTAATCTGACTTACTACAAAACGCTTTTAAAGAGGAAACAATAAAAGGCCCCATCTGTGTGTGCACTGGAGTACGTTTCCTAGGAAGTTCTGTATTCTGATAGAAGAAGAAATATGTCATCTTAGAGAATTAACTGATTTATTTAAGAAATATTTACTAAGTTCCTATTAGATGGCATGCACTGTGGTATATTACATGCAGATGGAACTTCAGGACATGTGATTTTTTTTTTTTTTTGAAGATCTTATTTGAGACAGAGAGTGTGTGTTTGAGAGAGAGAGAGCACAAGTCAGGGAGCGGGAGCAGGAGAGGGAGAAGCAGGCTCCCCGCTGAGCCACCCAGGTGCCCCATTTCAGTAGACTCTTAAATACTGAATTGTCACAGCCTGGTGCCCAGTGTGAGGTATAGAGTATATATTAATACTTCATATTTGGGGACACCTGGGAGGCTCAGGTCATGATCTCAGGGTCCTGGGATCAAGCCCCACATTGGGCTCCCTGCCCAGCAGAGAGTCTGCTTCTCCTCTCTCTCTCTGATCCTCCTCCCCACTCTCTCAGTCTCAAATAAAAAAGTAAAAATAAAAATAATTACTAAAAAATACTTCACATTTGTCTCAAATTTTTCAAAATCCAAAAATAGAGATTTCTTTATGCAGTTTCCAACTATCTTACATCTTGTACTTAACATTTTTCCTCTTTCAGTAGAAACAACTTCATTTTAAAGAAACTGTTTAGAACTTAGGTGGCTATTTGCATCTCAAGCCTCACCTCCCCTGGGAAGTCCTCCTTGATTGCATGAGATGCCTTTCTCTGATTCCTGGGTCACTTCATGTTTAGACCTTGTCACATTCCTCCTTTTGTGTATATATTTGCCTTCCCCAGGTTATTTAGTTACAAAAGCCAAATATTTACATGAAAGAATGAATGAAGGCTGTGGGTATGGTATACCCAGCATGGACTCCTTCTTTAGTAGATGCTCAACAGAGATTTGGTGAAGGAGAAGAAGGAAAAATGAGAGAGAGAAGGGAAAAGTAATGAAAATCTGCCATTCCTTAGTTTATAGGACCTTGGATCTCCCTGAGCTTCAGGTTACTGTGATTATAGTGTAGCTTTGATGTGAAGGTGGAAGGATGACATGTTGATGGTGGCGGTGATCGATGATCGTCTACTCCACGGGACTATTTTGAGGACCAAATGGAAGAATACATAAGCTCCAGGCTAATGTTCTTTGGATGCCACAGATGCCACAGTCTGGATTGCTTTGTGCTGTGGTCCTTTATCTGGTGACTCTGGGGTTTTGATTCAAAGGGGCCCTAGAGAGGTGGGATGGATAAGTCAGCATTAGAAAGGACACTGTTTGTGTCTGTAATTCCACTTGTCCCAGGTCACCACTGTGGGGTAAGCGTGGGGGGCTGGGAGTGCATAAGGCAGGGAAAGAGAGGCTATTTTCCATTGGCCAGTAAAGTCCTCTTCATGTTAAAAAGCAGAACTGTCTGATGGAGAAATGCAGGAGATTGTGCTGGGATTAAAAATATATATTATCTAAACATGGCCTTTCAAAAACAAGCAAAAACCCCAAACAAACAATACATCGCATAATAAACAAAAGAGGTGTGCTTTCCTTTGGAGAACTTTGAAGAATCTTTAAAAAGAGTCTTTGGGCTAAACTCAAATACCAGGTAATTCTTAGCATGCTGTTGGTTTTAATGGCTAAACTGTGTGCTGAGACCAGTAGAAAAGGTCATATTTTGCTGGAGTTGAAGAACTTGGGGAGTCAATGATTGATGTTTGGCAGACATAACTACTCAGTTTATTATATGTTTATCTTCCGCCTTAAACCAGTATTAGAGAAGGGAGGGGAAAGATTCCTTGGGAAGTGAGCTCAGGTTGTAAAACCGGCTGGGAGAGTTTGGGCTGTGTTGGGTATTTGAACCTTAAGCCATGGTGACTTTTCCCCTAGCTCTTGGACTTATGGTAGGGACTCCCCCAAGATGCTTTCCTGCCCATGGAAAACGCAGATGGCTCTGGTGGCTCAAGGCTGCTGTGATTCAGACCAATTTGGGAACATCTTCGACATTTATGAACGCATGCCTAGGAAGACAGTTGCCTTCTAAAATCGCTTAATCCATGGATCAAGAAATAGTCACATGCAGAGAAGACCCTTTTCTGCTCCTATTTCGTTGAGTTAACAGAGATGGGATACATAAATCCCAGGTTGTTTGAGCAGTCTTGCCTGGTTTGATGCTCCAACTGGGGTGTCTTTGGACAGTGTTTAACATAACACAAAAATTGCCTTGAATTAAAAAAAAACTGTTGCTGTAACATTTTATGCTAACAGATTTAAGGGAGGAAAAAATGCAAACTTCAATGGCTATAGGGGTCGGGTAGGTAATTGAAATGAGAGGCGGGTGCCAGGTGAGAGGCAACTGGTGGAAACTGCTTAGGCCTCCTTTAAAGGGGATGATTACCCAAGGAATGTGAACCCAGTGATTCCAGAACCTCTGATTTTTCAAGAAGCCAGAGCATCAGGGTTTTGTTGTTTTGTTTTGTTTTCAATAAACTTTATTTTGGTGGATCAGCTTTAGATTTACAGAATAATTGCAAAGACAGTACAGAGAGTTCCCATTTATTCCCGCACCGAGTTTGCCCTGTTGTTTTCCATTAGTAGGGAACGTTTGTTACAGTTAATGAACCAATATTAACACACTATGATGAACTATAGACCTCAGTTCAGTTCTATTTCTTTAGTGTTAACCTGATGTCCTATGGCTGCCCCAGAATCCCATCTAGGACCCCACAGTACATTTAGTTGTCCGCCTACTCTCCTCTTGACTGTGTCAATTTCACAGACTTTCATTGTTTTTAATGACCTTTTTGAGGGGCGCTCATCAGTTATTTTGTGAGATGTCCCTTTGTTAGAATCTGAGGTCTTTCACATGAGCAGGCTGGGGTTATGGAAAACCACAGAGGTCCAGGTCATCCTAATCACATCACAGAAGAGCATCTGTATTAATGTGACTTACCACTGTTGATGCCTTGATCACCTAGTGGAGGCTCTGTTTGTCAGGTTTGACCACGGTGAAGTTACTCTTCTTCCTCCCTTTCCCAAAGTGTACCCTATGGGAGGCAGTCACTCTGGGCAGTCCGCACTATGGGGATGAATGCTCCGTGTCCTTGTGGAATGAGGATCGACAGAAATTATTCAGGATTCTTCACAGATTTTTCTCTTCTCTCCTACATATTTATTCAGTAATTGATAGCTGCATAGACTTCTGGATATTTACTTTAGACTTTGGGTTATACTTTGATACTGCTTTATTTTGTTATGTTAGCTGTTCCAGCTTCAACGGAAGCTCCTTCAAGTTTGCTCCTGGAACTCTTTCACATGGGCCCACTGTTGATTTTTTTGTTGTTGTTGTTTTGAGCACTTTTTTGGTTTTTTGGTGCTACAAGATGCCCCAGACACCTCTTCTATATCTCCTGCTTCAGTCCTAAAAATCAACTATTTTCTTCATGGAACCCTGGTTGCTTTAGTTGGGGAATGGTTAAGAGAAACCAAGATCTTGGACTAGGTATGTTCATTGCTACTATCATATTATCGCTTCAAGGTCCTCTCAGCTGACAGAGCAAGGAAATATGTGTATACATGTAGCTATAACTATCTTTATATGTTACCATCTGTGTCTATGTTAAGCTAAACATGAGTTCATATCAACATCTCCAAATATAATCCATCACCACATGGGTCATTCCAGCCTACTCCCCTTGCTTTTGTAAAAACTCTCACTTCAGTAATGAAAAACCCGATTCCCATCACTTGCCATCCATTTACTTAACGTATTTTACCTATAGGCAGGCATTTACTAACTTCTCTAGCTCTTGGACCAGTGCTGTCCAATAGAACTTTCTGTGCTCATGGAAATGCTCTATGTCTGCTTTGTCCAGTTCAGTAGCAGCTTGCCACAAATACTGTTGAGTATTTGAAATGAGGAACTGAATTTAAAATCTTATTTCTTTTTAATTTATTTAAGTGTAAGTAGTCACAGGCGGCTAGGGGACATTCTGTCGAATGGCATAGCTCTTGGCCATTGCAAAGATATTAGCTTTTCCTTGAGTGAGATAGGAAGCCATGAAGGATTTTGAGAAGCAGTGGATTGATCTGGCTTATCTTTTTAGAAAGTTACCTTAGATGCTGTATTAAGAATAAACTGAAGGGGACAAGGGCAGAAGCAGAAAGTTCTGTTGTGAAGCTGTTGGAGCAATGAGGCAAAGAGACGACAGTGTTTTGGACCAGGATAATGACAGTAGGGGTGGAGAGAATTGGTAAGTTGTTGTGGTTTTTATTTCATTTTATTTTATTTTATTTGAAAGAGAGAGAGGGAGAGACAGAGAGCATGAAGAGGGGCAGGAGGCAGAGAGAGAAGGAGAAGCAGACCCCCTACTGAGACCCCCCCACCCCCCCCACCCCCCCCCACCCCCCCCGATGTAAGGCTCCATCCTTGGACTCTGAGATCCTGACCTGAGCCAAAGGCAGATGCTTAACTGACTGAGCCACCCAGGGGTCCTGAGAGCTGGTAAGATTCTTGATGTATTTTAAAGCTAGGGTGTATGCAAGGTAAATATTCACCAGATACACACTGTATTTGTGACAAAGGCCATGGAATTAAAATTCCTGCCTGTTTGTTTCTCTTAAATATGTTCTCATTTCCTTTAAGCCACTGACTATGACAATATTAAGAGTTTTAGTCCTTCTCCCAAGGTACCATGTTTAACCCTGATTTCTGGCTAGTTTTTTTTTCTCATATTTTATTTTATTTTTCATTTATTTTTAAGATTTACTTATTTCAGAGAGGATAGGGAGGGACAGAGGGAGAGAGAGAATTTCCAGCAGCCTGAGTGTGGAACCCAACATGCAGCTCCATCTCCAACCCTGAGATCATGACCTGAGCCAAAGTCAAGAGTTAGAGGCTTAACCCATCCAGCCACCCAGGCACCCCTTCTTTCTCTCACTTTAAAGAGAATGACGTCGTGCCTTATCTTCAAGCTGCTACTGTAAGTGTAGGGTTGAAATGAAGGAAGATGCACTTTTGATCATCTAATTTAAAACATATTTTTGACATATCCACTATTTAGCTTGCATAAAAATAACTGCCACCTTGGTCTTATGTCAACATTTGGATGGGTGGAAGCCTGGGAAGGGCCTCACTGGGTTTCTACAGGGATCATATGTCAGCCTTATAGGAATTTTACAAGCCAGCACTGTCCTATAGAAATATAATGGGAGCCATATGTGTAATTTAAAATTTTCCGGTAACCCAATTAAAAAGTATGAAAAGAAACAGGTAAAATTAATTTTAATTAGTGGATCTAAAATATTACCATTTCAACATATAATCAATATAAGGGATTATTAGTGAAACATTTTACTTTTTTTCCCTCTGTACTAAGTTTGGCAGTCTGGAGTGTATTTCATACCGATGGCATATCTCAAGTCGGACTAGCCATATTCCCAGGGCTTATTAGCTCTAGCTAGGGGATACCTTATCAGATAGCATGCTGTAAACGTCTGTGATGTTCAGACTTGGTAGAGGTGGGATGGGGAATTAAATCCCTAACTATGCTCATTGGTATCACAGATACTATTGGAGAATGAGTTAAAGAAACATTGTATGGTATAAGTGGTGGGCATTCTTGCAAAAACAAATGAAAAATTAAATCTACCAAATCTACCAAACTCAGACTCAAGAGGTCATTCTGTAGTATGTCTAACAGTATCCCCAGAAACCTATCTTGAAATAAACTTCTTGGGAAAACCAAAGCAACCCCTTTTCTTCCTTGTGGCCACCAGGAAGGGTTAGTTTTAAATTAAGTACTAGAATGAGACTTGCCTGAAGAGGGGATGCTTTGATGTCTCATCAACCTTGAATTGGGGGTTCTTTGCATTAACTGTGTGCTTTCTGGATTTCAGCTGAGGCGGGTCTTTGGAAATTGCCTGCCACCCTTTCCACCAAAGTACTATCTTGCAATGACCACATCCATGGCTGATGAGAGGAGGGACCAGTTGGAACAATATTTGCAGAATGGTAGGTATTTGCATTTTATTTTTACAGATTTATTGAGATACAGATTATAGACTGTAAAAATTCACACATTTAAAGTGTGCAGTTTGGGGGCGCCTGGGTGGCTCAGTGGGTTAAAGCCTCTGCCTTCAGCTCAGGTCATGATCTCAGGGTCCTGGGATCGAGCCCCGCATCGGGCTCTCAGCTCAGTGGGGAGCCTGCTTCCCTCTCTCTCTCTCTTTCTGCCTGCCTCTCTGCCTACTTGAGATCTCTCTCTGTCAAATAAATAAATAAAATCTTAAGAAAAAAAATAAAGTGTGCAGTTTGGGGTACCTGGGTGGCTCAGTTGGTTAAGTATCTGCCTTTGGCTCAGGTCATGATCTAGGTCCTGGGATCGAGCCCCATGTCCAGCTCCCTGCTCAATGGGGGACTCTGCTTCTGCCCCTCCCCCTGCATGCTTCTCTCACTTGCTGTCTCTTTCATATAAATAAATGAAATCTTTTTTTTTTAAGTGTGCAATTCAATGGTTTTTAGCATATTTAAAGAATTGTGCAACCGTCCACCATAATCTGAGAACATTTTTGTGACCCCAAAAGGAAACCTTGCACCTATTATCAGTCACTCCTTATTCCTCTCCCCCACATGCCTCTATCACCATCTATATTATTTTCTGTCTTACTAGATTTGCTTGTTCTGGACATTTTATATAAATGGCACATACAAAATACAGCCTTTGTATTTGGTTTTAAAAATATTCTGTTTTCACATTTGCTTTTGGGTGCTGTATATTAGCATTGATTAAGAAGTCAAAGACCTATTCCCTGGATCAAGACTGAAATGGAGGGATGAGATAAACTGTCTTCCTGAAAGCTCTCAGGAAATATCAGAGATGCATTTCCATCTCCGTCCTTGCCAGGGAGCCTTCCAGGTCTGCTCTGACCCTGGTGAGGCTTGAAGTGTCCTGGTCCTTGCCCCTTGCTTGCATTCTGCAAATGTTGTGCACAGCAAAACTGTGACTGGCAAAATCAAGCACGCGCAGAAAGGGGTTTTGGGAGAAATAGCAAAATTGGCATTCAAGTATTTAAAAATTTTGAAAAGAGGCAATAGTATGTACACGAAATATTTTAAAACTTGAACTGTCTCAAGAGTATACAATGAAAGGTACATTCCCTTACAGGCCAGTACCATCCCCCGCCCACCCCTAGGCCTCTAGAAGTAAACATGATGGCTTAAATACTCCTTGGAAACAATTTCTGTCTACTGGTGTGTATGCACATCTCTATTTGTTAAACACAAACTGGAATGTACTCTTCATGCTTTTTGGTTCTTTTTTTTTTTTTTTTTTTTTTTTTGGTAACTGATTCTTAAAAACTTTATTCTGAAAGAAGTTCTGACTTACAAAACAGGTGCAGAGATAATGCAAAGAATTCCTGTAGAGTCTTCACCCAGATTTCCCAAATACGAACATTTTATAATTGCTTTATCATCCTCTCAATTTCGTGGTATGCGTGTATAATATGTATATAACTTTTTGAGAGGCCTGGGTTACAGACATAAGCCACTTTCCCCTTAAATATTTCTGTGTGTATTCCCTAAGATCAAGGACATTCTCATTGACAACCTCAGTATAGTTATCAAAAGCAGACAACACTGATATAATAATGTTATCTAATCTAGAGACCTTGTCAAACTACACCAACTAACCCACTGATACCCTTCATACACAAGAAAAAAAAGTTTTTTTCTTCTGTAAGTTGATTTTTCCCTCTTAAAAATCTGTGTTTTATAGACCATTCTAGATCAGCCGTTATAGACTTTATTCATTACCTCTCATGGTGGCACTTGTTTCCTTAAAGATAGTCAATAAAAATTCTAGAAGTCATCTATTTCCCATTCATCTTTTGTAATGAAGAATTGACTCTTTTAGACCTGTTAGATAAGCCCTTTCAAACTCAAAAATGTAATATCTGTTGAATTTTTCTTCTCTCTTGGTTTGATATCCATATCTGAGGGAAATAACTCCTTTAACTACTAGCCTTTCTGCAAATGATCACAGAGCCTACAGGACTGCTTTTCCAGTTCTGGCCTTTGTGCACAACATGGGGCTGTCGCCTGCCTCCTCTTCAGGCAAGGCAGTGCAAGGAGAGAGCGGAGCTTGGTGTTGCAACTATGACATGGGCTCCAGAGTCAGACCCAGAGTCAAATCCTAGCTTTGCATTTCACTGGCTGTATGACTTGGGCAAGACATTTACCCTCTTTAAGCTTTAGTGTCTGTCTGTAAAATAGAGATAATATTTATCCTAGGGTTTGTTGTGAAGATTAAATGAATTAAAATATACAAAGTGCTTAGCAATGTACCGGGTTCTTAACAGTTGCACAGTAAGTACTAATTGGATGAACATTTTTTTTAACAGCTTTCCCCATCTCCAAGAATCCATGCTAACAATTATGTTAATTTGCATATCTACCACATGGATTCCAGAAAATAAGATAGGACTCCCCACATCCCAAAATCATCTCCCTTAAAACAGAGGGAATACCTTGTACAAAAAGTTTCTCGTAATACTGGAGATCTTCTTTTCATTATTTTCTTTTGAAAAAATGTTGCATTGTTTGGGAAAGATACATCTTTTTTTTTTTCTTTTAAGATCTTATTTATTTATTTATTTATTTGAGAGAGAGAGTGAAAGAGAGCATGAGAGGGGAAAAGGTCAGAGGGAGAAGTAGACTCCCCATGGAGCTGGGAGCCTGATGTGGGACTCAATCCCAGGACTCCAGGATCATGACCTGAGCCAAAGGCAGCCACTTAACCAACTGAGCCACCCAGGTGCCACAGGGGAGATGCATCTTGAAATGACTTTGCCAGTGCTAGTTTTGAATGTTAGTAGAAGTGACAGTGAGGCAATCACTTGAAACAGCAACAAAGAAAGAAGGAAAGGAAAGGAAAAAGGGAAGGGAAGAAGGAAGGAGCGAGGTAAGGAAGGAAGGAAAGAAAGAAACAGAAAAAAGAAAAAGAAAGGGAGGGAGGGAGGAAGGAAGAAAGGAAAAGGCATGGCAGGGTTGGGGGGTGGAGGGGTTGGGGGGCTGGGGAGGGCAGGGTAGGAAGAGAAGGGAAAGAGAAAGACATTTGCTACAGATTTAGTAAGCATGCAAGTTTGATTAGACTGCAGGGTCCAGGAGAGGCCCTACAGGGAAAAGGGTAAGAAATGAGACAGCAGGCTGGGGAGCACCTCCTGCAGGAGTTTGAACTTTTCACGGGAAAGTTTCTGCCCCTCTGCTCTGACCACAGCACCTGAATATTGGTATCTGAACTTTAAAAACTATGAAGGTGAATACTCTTACAGGTATAGAAGAATAGAAACCTTGAAATTGCTGACAGCCTTCTAATCACTTCTCTGGGGATAACCACTTGAAAGCTCCTATCCATAAGCGAGGTACTCGGAATCAGGGTTTCTTGGTTAATTTCAAATTTTCAAATTGAGAAATGTCTTGCCGAAGTAGGAGTTCAGGTCCAAGTTTTAAGATCTTTTTGCCTTTTCCCATTAATCTCATCCTCACCCCGGTATACAGCAGCAAGCTGTAATAGTGAGCGATACGGGGATGTGTGAATAAAGTGGGACTCCTAGAACAGATATAATGGGTTCGTGTTGCTGTCGAGGCTGCCTGGAAGAGGCAAGCTTTGTGGATTTGCATGTGTCTGACAGGTCATAGCTCTGTTGCCTGAGGAGAGAGGGGTGACCGGGAGGGCCTTCAGGGCTCCCTAGAGGACAGAGCAATTTAACAGAGAAGTCAAGCTAGCCCCATGCTAATCTGATTCACCATCCTTATTTTTCAGTAACTGTGGACCCAAACATGTTGAGAAGTGACATCTTCATTGACTTTCTAAAATTCGTACAGCTGGTAAGCATGCTTTTCTTTATTTACTAAGATCATTATTTTGCTGCTGAACATGTCTCTTAATTACCATGTGTGTGTTTCCAGCCATTGACCTCACAATGGATAAAATAAATTCATTTGGAGAAACTGGAGAATGCTTCCTATTTTAGCTTTTTTGGGGGGGGGAGGTTTAGATTCTAGAAGGAAAGTAAGCATGTCACTTCACCTTTGAACTTAATTAAGCAGATACTTTTTAATCCTGTAGTCTAAGCATCGTACATCTCAAAACTGACCATGGGGAAGAGAACCTTTTATTATTAAGGGTGCCACAACAATTCGGGGACCTCCTTCTGTAGCTGGGATCCAGTGTACCATAGTGAAGACATCGAGATAGCAGTAGGAGCTGGACCAACTGTTCCTTGTATATTCTCTGCTCCTGACTTTGTTGTAAGTGGATCACAGAGAAAATTCAGTGTGAACAGAATGGCAGAGCAACTCCCTTTCCTTTGTTGGTCTACAGAACCACTGGCCACTTGCCTGTAGAGGCTGGAAGTTTGCCCAGTAGGCTTGGTTAGCACACTGCTCATTCACATTGTACATTTTTATGCCTACGAGTATGTTCTTGACTGAATGGAAAGCTTTGTGAAGATTGAAGTCATAAGAATAACATGATTTTTTGAACTGGATCCCTAGCTAGGGGAGGAATGATACTTTGATGGGGTTTGTAAAAAATGGAAGCCAATTTCATTTATTCAGTGGGTCAACCGTGTTGGTATAGTAACTGGTCCATTCAACCTGAGAAATGACCCTGGAGTATCCCATTGTGTCACCATTCATATTTTCACCTGTATTTGATGGCTTAAAAAATACACATTTTCTTTTTCTTAGAGTTTGTTGTTGATGTGTTGTAAAATTCAAGAGGGTTGTAAAATTCAAATAGCACAGAAGGGCGTATGATCCCACCACCAACCTCCAGCAACCCTCTTCAGAGGCAGTAGTTTCCAGTTTATTTTTTTATTTTTTATTTATTTTAAGATTTTATTTATTTATTTGTATATATATATATATATATAGAGAGAGAGAGAGAGAGAGAGATCGCGCGCACATGCGCGGGAGCAAGCGTGAGTTGGGGGGAGAGGCAGAGGGAGAGGGAGAAGCAGACTACCTGCTGAGCAGGGAGCTTTTTGAGAGACTTGATCCCAGGACCCTGGGATAGTGACCTGAGCTGAAGGCAGACGCTTAACTGACTGAGTCGCACAGGTGCCCTAGCTGTTTCCAGTTTAACAGTGTAGAACTGTTTCCAGTTCTACACATTTCTGTGCATCCACATGCATTCATATCTATGCATATCCTTTCTGTTTTACAAATAAGCACATATTCCACGCACTTACTGAAACTTTTTAAAAAAAATTCTCATCTTGCAAATCCTTCTACGCCAGTCCCCAGAGGTACAGTGGCCTCAGTTTTATCATCTTTTTTATGTACATTGTGACTTTTCCATTTAGCACTTTTTAAAAGCCATTCATGGGGTATCAGTGTCTTGGAGCTTTGAGTATCTTTTCTTCCGATACTCTGAAAGATTTTTGCCTGGTTTTAGTTCTGTTAGTGTTTTACCTTACCTTGCTTCCTCTGATGAGATTTCCACTTTTGTAATGGCTTTATTTTTCTCCTCTGTGTCTTCCATCAACGTGGCCAGCTTTTCAACCTTTTTGTTATTGTACCTCTTTTTTGAGGCCTTCATCTCTTCTTTGAGGTCTTAGTTCAGAGAAGCTCTATTTTTATTAATACATCTATCATTGGCATCTCCTTAGTGGCATGGTTGGAGAATATAGTTTTTACCCCAAGTTGGTCACGATTCCTCCTCCTTCCCTGCAGGAGTTTTGCCAAGGGCTCTGGCTATTTCTTCTCCGGCAGTCACTCAGCTTTGAAAGGGTCTGTGCTTCATGAGTCAGCTGACACTCAGTGTTGGCGAGGAGCTAGGGTTGAGTCATTTGAATCTGTCCATTGTACTTCTGGATCTTACCTCTTGTTTCTGAGCACTTTCTCTAACATTCTTCCCAGAGGGCTGAGCAGTGTATCTAGCAGTGAAGCCATAACCACAGTTCCACACATCATGATCTAGCATTTTAAACCCTCTTTTTGGGTGCTGGGGTGGCTCAGTCTGTTGGGCATCTGCCTTCAGCTCGGGTCATGATCCCAAGGTCCTGGGATGGAGCCCCATGCCAGGCTCTCTGCTCGGTGAGCAGCCTGCTTCTCCCTCTGCCTGCCGCTCTCCCGCCAGCTCGTGCTCTCTCTCTCCCTTTCAAACAAATAGATAAAATCTTTAAAAAAATAAAATAAATCCTCTTATTGACTAAGTAGTTTTAGGACCGGCTCAGGGTTTAGGAGTGCAAGGTCAGGAGTGTGATGACCCCGGTTTTAATTCTGGCTGCCCAACTTTCCATTTGTATGGCCTGGGGGGCAATGTACCCAGCTTCTTTGTATCTCAGTCCCCCAACTGTAAAATAGGGGAATCATTCCTGCCTCACAGGGCTATTTTGAGGATTGAGCAAGCCTTTAGTATCTCTTAAAGCCCTTAAATATCATCCAGCAAACTAACACTTACGAAGTACTTGCTACCATTAACATAGGTCTTTTCTTCTCTTCCCAACCATGCTGAGAGATTGCTTTCTGCAAAGATAGTGTGTCTGTACATTTTCTTTTTTTGGCCTCACCTGCCACCTGGTAGTGTCCAGTTGGCCTGTAGTTATATTCCCAGACACGCTAGTCCCTGGGGATTAACTCCTTGCAGCCGGCTTCCCTGTGACTTGAGCTCCCTGGCACCTCCACACTTCTTCTCTCCTCCCCAACCAGATCTGATTTCAACTGCACTGGGCAGTCCCTTTGAAAACCCAGTATTGGTTCAGGCTCCGACAATTTTCAACTTCTCCCAGGAGGATCTTCCTTCCGGTTGTTTTCTGTCTCCAAAAGGAGAGCAGGACGGATGTTTATAAAGAAGCTTGATGATTTTGAAAAAGGAGTTTAAATCAGGAAGATGGTTTCATCTCCCCTGCACCTCTGTCCTGCCTTATGCTGTCCTTTATCATTCACACATCAAGCATATACCTAGGGAGTAGTGAATACGCTCCGA
Organism: Neogale vison; assembly: GCF_020171115.1. Classification (NCBI taxonomy): domain Eukaryota; kingdom Metazoa; phylum Chordata; class Mammalia; order Carnivora; family Mustelidae; genus Neogale; species Neogale vison. The sequence continues at coordinate 36,631,609 of NC_058094.1, forward strand.
GAGCCAGCACTGCTCTAGAGGTGGGGGAGTCCCCAGCAAATAGCACCAAGTCGAGCTCCCGGAGTTTACTGTCGCCTTGGGGAGACAGAAAAGTCACTGGGCAGGGCATTAAGTGTAATGAATACTGTGAGATGGGACCACGCACCATGATACAGGAGCACGCGCCATGATACAGGAGCGCGCACCATGAGACGGGACCGTGCACGGTGACTCAGGAGCCTGTGCTATGAGATGGGGCCATGCACCGTGACGCAGAAGCACACATTGAGACGGGCCACACACCATGATACAGCAGCGCACACTGTGAGACAGGACCGTTCATCATGATGCATGGACACGCACTGAGATGGGACTGCGCACCCGTTACGCAGACGCATGCACTGAGACGGGACCGCGCACCGTGAGACAGGAGCGCGCATCGCGAGACAGGACCGCACACAGTGATGCAGGAGCCTGTTCTGTGAGACGGGACCGCGCACCTTTACGCAGAAGCACGCACTGAGACGGGACCGCGCACCGTGATGCCGGAGCACAAGCTGTTGAGGCGGGACCGCGCACTGTGGATGCAGGAGCACCTGCTGTGATTCGTGAGAAAAGGGCCAGGAGACACTGCCATAGGATGAGTGTGTGTCTGGGGGACCTTCTAAAGGAAGTGACAACTAAGCTGGTATTGGAGACTTCTGGGGTGGGCAGGGAGATCAGATTATACTCTAGCTTTTTTCTTCCTGTTAGGGACAAAACAACAAAACACATAGTGTCTGGCCTTCTGGAAGCCTCAGAACTGATATTAGTAAAAGGGAAGCAGTAGCCACTTAGCAATGGGGGTGAGTCTACTCCAACTTCCAGGAATCCCTTCCCCGACCACCTTGTAGGGCCAGAGCGATTTACTGGCAGTAAATCCCTTTTGTTTTGTGTCTCTAGACTCCCTTCATTTACCACGCTCTATGTTTTTCCCCTGTGATTGTCTTGGAGATAAAGGGATTTTTGAAAAGGTGAAATCAAAGTCTTTAGACTAAAGACTTTTTTAATGTTCTTGATTCTTAAATTGTAGTATTCTATGGTCTGATGTGAACAACATGTTTGAGAAAAAGAAGACTGAGAAGGTGTTTGGAGTAGCTTTTGTGTGCCTGGAAAGTTAGGGGCAACCTATTGACTGGGAAGTCTAGTTCATTCTGGCTTTGCTTGGGGGATCTGAGAAGTGACTATTTCTTTACTCCTCTTGAGAATGTTTATCACATGCCTGTGTGATAAGACCTCCATAAGAGTCCCCAAACCGTGGGGTTCAAAGAGCTTTGGAGTTGGTGAACATGCCAAGACGCTGGCAGGGTGGTGTGCCCAGAGAGGGTGTGGAAGCTGTGTGTCCCTTTCCACGTCTCGTGGCCTAATGCATCTTTTCCATTTGGCTGTTTCCGGGTTGTGTCCTTCATAATAAGTGGTTGATAGTAGGTAAAAAGAACTTTCCTGAGTTCTGTGAGCATTTCTTGAAAATTACTAATCTTGAGGAAGGTGTCGTGGGAACCCCTGATTTCTAGCCAGTTGGTCAGAAGTGTGGGAGGCCTGGACTTGTGACTGGGATCTGAAATTGGGGAAGGGCTGTCTTGTGGGACTGAGGGCTTAACCTGTGGGGTCTGCGCTAACTCCGGGTAGGTAGTGTCAGAAGTGGGATGAGTAGAGAAAAACTGTTTTTCCTTGTAGCATCCTGTGAGCATTATTAAGGCCAGTGTAGATTGTATAGTGGTGAGCATAGCTGCCTTTCAGGAGCAAAGTAAGGACATTGGAGGGGTTTAAGCAAGAGGAGAACATTTTTACATTTGTGTTTTAAAAATATTTCTGTGACTGGTATGTGGAGAGTGCTTTGTAGTGGAGGAGAATAGAAACCAGGCGGCACCTGGGTGGCTCAGGAAGTTGAGAGTCTGCCTTTGGCTTGAGTCCTGATCCTGGGGTCCTGGGGTCAAGCCCTGTGTTGAGCAGTGGGGAACCTGCTTCTCCTTCTCTCTCTGCAGCCCCCACCCTTGTCGCTCATGTGCTCACTCTCTCTTTCTCTCTCACAAAAATAAAAAAAAATAAACTAGTTAAAAGACTGGAAGCCAGGAGGCCATTGCAGAAGTCTGGGGGAGGAGATGTCAGTTGGGTCTAAGGTGCTGGTGGTGGACAGGAAAAGTGGATGGATTCAAGAGCTAAGAGTGTAAGATGTGAAATATGCACAACTCAGTACTTGACTGGATAGGAATGTTAAAAATATCTTCCTGACTCTTTTCTTGAATCCTTTATTTCTTACCTGTTGGTGCTCATTCTAATGAAAGGGACATGACTTCCTCCTCTTTCCTTCCACTAGCAATAATGCTACTATATAACACAGCTGGGCATTTGCTGTGAGTACTGTTCCCAGTTCCACACCTTGCTTCCTTGAATCTTGACCACAGCCCTATGAGGTGGGCACTATTACCATCCTTATTTTAGAGCTGAAGGAATGAGGAATACAGAGGGCAAGTAACCTCTCCAGGTTGGCACAAGGTCCCATGTGGTGAGTGCAGGAGCTGGGCTTGGAACCCATTTCCTCACATGGTCCAGCCCAGTCCCTTGGAATCTCCAAGGGGATGACTGCAGCTAACCTCTGAGTTCCCCCCGCCCCTCTCTTCCCACTCATTTTCACCACACAACCAAGCAGGTCTTTCCATAACTCTGTTTGCAGCCTTCTGCTTTCTTTTGCGTTTTTAATAAAATCCTCAAGTGTCTGATTTCAGGGCTCTTTATAATCTGACCCACTCTGCCAATCCAACCTGCTTTCTCGCTTTTGCAGAAGAATTTAATCATATCATTTTAGCTGTTCATGTAATGTAGCTATCTTACCAGTCTGCAATTTGGTTTGAGTTGGCAGTTGCCAATTTATAAGATAATATAAGTTAATGCTAGGATTTCTTTCAGAATCTTACCAAAAAGCAATGGCATTCTTTTCATTCATTTTGAGTGTTTTTCCCCTGAGGTAAGAGATCTCTGTGATTATAGGCCCCAACACTTGAAGAGCCAACATCTAGGCAAAGATGTACTTAGAAAGAGACTATTTGCAACAGTTATTTGGAGGGAGCCCGTAGAAATTTAGTAATTGTTAGTACATGAGAGGGTAGTTAAAATTTAAAGTCAAAGCTTGCCCTTTGATAATAAAATTGGGAAAAGGAAGCCTGTCATTAATGTATCGGCCTTTTGAGGTACCTGGGTAATACAGTTGAGTTGTTGCAGTCCCCCAGTTCCCTACAAAACCTGATCTGTCGTATCTGTGAATGTGGTCGGGGTGAGGAAAGGAGAGGCGTTGCCTGTTGAAGGGAAAGGTCCCAGTTGGTCAGCTCATCTGAGTGCAACTCTGTGATCTCCGAACTCTTGTAGGACTGGTCATTTGGTTCTTCTCTCCCCCAGCCTGATACCAGAAAGGCAGTAACCTGGGCTGGGTGCACATTGTCTAGTCGCCCCTGTATTAGTGATATTCTAGCTTTTACAGTAAGCTTAGAACACAGACAGTGGTTTCTCTCAGTTCTCCCCAGGATGATACATAACCACTGTTATTCTAGATGCCGAGGAGAGAAGCGAACTCATTGCCTACAGTGGATGCATTGGTGCATTAGGGTTTAATCCTCTCGTAGATCCTGGGATCAGAAAGGCTGTGACCTGAATCAGCCTCCCAGAGATGAGGCAGCCCTGTGGACTGACAGTATCCCACTTGGCAGGGGCTAAAAACAGCTTTCCCCCAGACATAGCTGCCCTGGAGGCTCAGCTGGGCAGCACGGCCCATGCCTCCTCCTGGGGGTCCCCTCTCTGTGGTAAGTGAGCACCAGTTACAGCTTCACACTTTCCTAAACTCTGAAGGTCTTCTTGGGGTCTCTAGCATGTCCTTGACATTTTAGAGCATTTCACCCAAGAACTTCACAGGCCCCCAAGTTTGCAGTCGCCTCTAGTGCACACGCAGCCCCTTGCAGAATGGGTAAGTACGAGCAAAGCAGGACCGGACGCTCGCTCCCCAGATAGTGACAGGTTTCCTCATTCAGGCCTCATGGTTTGCACACTTCAGCCTTTTGCTATAGCAAAAGCATAAATTATTGCTGATGATGGACTTTCAGGGAGGCCGGGAAATAGTCAAAGTGAGAATTAAAATCTGAGATGCCTCGGGGTCACATGGATAGCTTTTCTTTTTCCCCTTAAAATGGATGCTTTATTGTTTATTTGAAAATTATTCAAGCTGCATGTCATTGCTTTGTCTCAGCCTCTCCACACGCTGCCTCACCCCACCCTGCCCCTCAGGACTCCATCCACCAAATCTGTGCAGTCAGCTCTGTGTGTCTTTGGATGGCGTACGCCCTGAGGGCCCAGGTAGAGGAAGTCACTGACTGTTCCTGCTCTGTGTGCCCCATTGAAGGGCACTGTGAGGGCTCACTGTACTTTTCTTTTGCTTGCAGGACACATTTAGCATCACTACCAAGACAGCCTCTCTGGATATATTTCTGCCAGATGGAAGGAATATTCCAGTCGAAATTCTAACATCAGATACTGCTGAAAGAGTCCTGGAGGTAAACTTTGTCGAAACTCCAGAACCAAATTTAGGAATCATTCTGTTTAAAGGCAGGGACTAGGATAAAGTTACCTTCCAGAAGCTTCCTGCCTATCTTTTTTATTCTGGATGACGTATCTGTTGAGATGCTGCGATTTTCTGGGAGATGGACCAAGGAATCTGAGCTACAGCCAGTCCTCCAGAGCTTCTTTGGTTTTACTCTCCTTGTGGACATCAACTTCCCAGACATCTTTTAGACCCTCCCCAAGGCTGCTATCAGTCACCTGGGACTCAGCCAAGGTTGTACCCTGGAAATGTGCCAATTGCTTTATTATGGGATGCCTCATAGTTGGGAGCAGGAAAGGGAGTGGAATCCAGATGAGGCTGAAACAGGCAGTACCCAGGTAGGCTGGTGACAGGTCCTGTTAGAGAGTGACAGAGGAATGCTGAAAGGCTTAGAGTTGTCCTTCCTCCCCCCACAGGGAAAACCCCTGAAACCAACAACCTAACAGGTCTAACTCTGGGTCCAGTGGGTCCAGACCTGAATTCTAGTTGGTTCTGTGAAGAGTCTGACTCTTCACAGAGAGGACAAGACCCAGAGACTACCCTCCCCATCTTTCAATAGCAGCCATTACCAGCTCTGTCCCTGGGGCTTCTCCTCCCTCCCCTGGGTGCCAAGAAGACACTGGCTTCTCACATCCACACACTGTTCCCAGGTCCTTTTCCTTTGGAGGGTTTTAGTTCTAATCTTCCAGAGAAGTATATGAGGGAAATATAAAGTTATAACAAGGTGGAGGTCAGGAAGTTTCTAGGGTCTTCCAAGGACAGAATATTCTTGCGCTAGGGAGTTGGTACCTGATACCTTCTGGGCAGGAAACAATTCCTCCCTGTTGGGTTCCCAGCTCTCAGGCCCACTTTTACCTGAGACCGTGGCGTGGGTGGACGGCCTCTCCTGGCATCATGGCTTCTCTTTTTAGCCTAGGGATTGAAGCTGGCCCATGCCTTCTTGGTCTCCAGAGAGCAGTTTTGTCCCCAGACTAGGAAATATCCTTTCTCTAGGGTCTTGGCTCTGCCCAAAAGTGATCGTTTTGGACCTTCCTTTTTATGATAGTCACTGCACACTACGTTTTCTTGGCTCCGGTACCGTTGTCCTGTTGAAATAGGATCAGCAGCCACCTCATCGCCGAGGCCCTCCATGAAGAAGTTACCCCAGGGTCCCCCTCCTTAACCAAGCCCCGCCCCCCCAAATCCTACTGACCTCGTGTCCCAGGTCTCTCTCCTAACAATTCCCATCTCCATTTTCTCCTCTCCATCCTCATATCCTCATTTTGAGCCTTTATTTCTCAACTAGATTTCTCTAGCAGCCCCCAAAAGTAGTCCTGGCTTGCAGTCTCTCCAGTCTTCTATACTGACCAACAGTATGACCTTTCTAAAAAACATCAGAGGCCCTGGACACTTCATGCCTGAGGGGATTTATTAAAAAAAAAAAAAAAAAGGTAAAACAAAAAAACCTCTCAAATACAGAAACACTCTTCCCTAAATTGTCCCCCAGAGGACCTGCAGAGCGGGAGACTGACACATCTGTGAAAGAGAAGGAGAGTAACAGGGCAGAGGCCACAGACCCAGATGCCTCCAGGGCCAGGCCTGTAACGCAGGGGTGCCAATGAGGGATGTGAGATAATTCTGGAACAGGGTGGGGGGGGGCATGGAAAACTGGAGAGCCCCTGCCGTGCCTGACAGCTTCATTATTGACATGTTTGTCACATCCTGGGCTCACTGGGCTGATGAGACGTATGTGCCGCTGAAGTTGGCTGCTGGTGGGAGTTTGGGGTCTCTACTTCCCTGGGGTCAGGGCAAGAGCTGGATTCAAATGATGGCACTGCCACGTCATAACTGTGTGGGTCTGGGTAAGTGGCTTAACCTTTCAAGACCATGTCCAAGTAATTATAGAAATAGCCCATGCTCCATCAACAGTGGTGGTTATGGTTATTTCTCAGTATGGGTATTATTATTGATAATAACAATTATTGGAGGGAGTGTTGAGTCACTACTGAGTAGGGTAGTAAGCCTAGGGTTCCGCAATCCCATCTATTTTGCCCCGTTCCTCTTGTAACTAATAGGATAGATTTAAGGAGGTGCATTTGTTGTCTCAGAAAAATATACTTTCCCTCTTCCAATCTCACTGACTCTTGAGAAATTCACACCCCTGACACTGACAAGATTAACATCAGGGGGGCGCCTGGGTGGCTCAGTTGGTTGAGCAACTGCCTTCGGCTCAGGTCACGGTCCTGGAGTCCCGGGATCGAGTCCCGCATCGGGCTCCCAGCTCCATGGGGAGTCTGCTTCTCCCTCTGACCTTCTCGCCTCTCATGTTCTCTCTCACTGTCTCTCTCTCAAAATAAATAAATAAAATCTTTAAAAAAAAAAAAAAAAAAAAAAAGGTTAACATCAGGGAAGTTCACCTGGAGGTTCCGCCCTCCAAGCCACGGAGTTTCTATTAAAAGTAAAATGAGCCCTTGGCCAGGCAGACAGGTGAATTCTCCAGCAGCTGGGAACCTCTCCAGCTTGCATAGAAATGTAAGTTCAATTTGGTAACTGAAAACCATTGTTTATATCTCCTCAAGCATATGGGCCCCACTCTGCACCTCACCACCATCCTGCTGGGCTCCTTAAAGAACCAGCAACAAGCTAAAATCTCCTTTTGGCTTTTAACGCACTTGGGCTAATTTGGTTTTACTGGTGATGGTTGTGTTTAGAAGTGTCCTTAACATTTGCTAAGAAGAAAATACAGGCTATCTTTTTGTTGTTGTTTACTCCTCTCAAAAGAAGGTATGTGGGTTTGTCTTTATAAATTACAAAAGGCTTCTCCATTCTCTCCCCACCCCCACTCCTTTATCTGTCCTGACACTTTCTGTTTTCACCGAGTGAGTCAGAGGAGAGGGTCCCCCATCCCCCCCCCCCGTGTGTGTCCCCCCCCCCCCGTCTCCCCCCCCCCCCCCCGTGTGTGTCCCCCCCCCATGGGGATGGGTGAGGTAAATAGAAGGCGAATGGGGACAAGCCTTGAGTGAACGTGTGAAAAGTTCCCAGGCTCCCCTTTATTTTCAAAGCTCTGCCGAGAACACCCCCTCACTTCACCCACCTAATAAGACCATCTCCTGAGGTAACTTACAGATCCCTGACAGGAAAAGGACCCCTTTGAGCCTCATATTTGTACAGCTGTCCCCTTGGAGCCATGCTTAAAGCATCAGCTCACACATATGGCAGTAAAGGTGAACACTTGAGGGTGTCAGAGGTGGTCTAGTGCTTTTAGGGGGTGCAAGCAAAGAAATCACTCGGGGGCCCAGTCTTCAAGAGGGAGGGTCTGGGTGGGTGAAGAAGGGGAGAGTCTGTGGTAACATGGACATTCCCGCTGAGGGAATGTGAGTCAGTGTAAGACACAGGGAGCTTCCAGCCTCATGAGCCACTGGCAAAAATGAAACCATTAGAAGGAAAGCCGTTTGACAGAAAAGCCAGGGAGGAACATGAAATGAAAGCAGCCTGTGCCTGGGATCTGAGGTTCACTGAGCGAATGCCAGACAAATTAGACTTGACCATCACTGGAGATATCAGACAGAAGCAGGCCCAGGGAGTCAAAGACGGCCCGGAGCTTGGACGGCCAAGTGACAGAGCATGTCCCTTTTCCCTGTGTCAGAAAAACCAGCCCATAGGAAGGTCAGCTGGTGTGGGGCCCCAGCGGCTGACCGCAGAAGGACAGACGGACATGGAGAATGGCTGCTGCCCTCCTGTGGACTGTGAAGACCAAAGTCTCTGGGAGACACATCTGTGTCCGAGATGGGACAACCAGCCTTGACAGAGGTTGGCTCGTATCCATTGTGCTGGAGCTGATTTTTATTTTCTTCACTCTAATTTGTTTAATTTCTTAATTTTCTAAAACTAGTATGATCACTTTCAGATTCAGAAAAGATTCCTTTTAATGTCAGCAACCCATCAAAGCCCCTTTTTATCGACATTTATAGGCAGTTTTCAAATTCTGCCCATCACCGTAAGCATGGCGGACGTTCCTAACTTTTCTTGTCTTTGGTTACAGGTGGTGTCACACAGAATTGGACTGAGTCAGGAGCTCTTGGGCTACTTCGGCCTCTTTCTCATTCGGTTTTGCAAAGAGGGTAAACAGTCTGGTAAGGAGAGAAGGAATGCAGGGCAGCCAGGAGCCGGGGAGGGTTGGTGTGGGTGGGTGCCCAGCCCACAGGATGCAGGAGATACAGCCCAGTGAGGGCCGTGCATGGGCCCTACTACTGTCCCAACCCCTGGAGCAAAAGTGGGGGATGGAAAGTTGTGTCTGTGTTCAGGGTGAGCTGGGGCTGAGCAGAGGTGGCGTGGGGTGCACAGACAGTAGCAAGATGTCAGGTCCTTCCAGCAACTGCACTGCATCACGTGCCTGCCCTGGTCCCAGGCCCAGGGCCCGTGTCACCATGACCCTCGCACGCTGGCTGCTGACCACCAGCCACCCTATAACCTCAAAATGGACAGCTAGACTCCAGGTGTCAGGACATCTCATCACACCATCACTTCTCCTTGTTCGGGAATGTTGGCTGTAAAACGTGGATGCTATCAATAAGTTGTCAGATTCTTAAAACTTGTGTAATGAGTTAGTGAAAGATGATGGTATGATTCACATGGCTTTCGTATTTCTTTACAGTGTATGTCTAAGATAGGACAAGTGATTTACTTGTGAAATAGTATTGATTATCTGAAGGCAGTTTCCATAAGTTCCCAAGAAGCTACAGAGAGGTGGTTTTGAGTTGGAATTAAGGGTTTTGGGTTGCGACTTGGCCGCTGAGATCTGCCTTGGGCTGGCGAAGGCACCAGACCTCTCTGAACCTCAGGTTCTTCTTCAGTATCCCAGGGTAAAACACCCCCTACTAAAGGTGTTGATATTTTATGAGGATCAAATGCTACTTATTTTTTAAGGGAATTTCAGAAACTTAAAAATTGTGTACAAATGCAAGGGAATATTATGGTTGTGATTATATTCTATCCAACGTAATGCTTGATTTTCTCATTTCAAAAGCTTCGGTATGTAAACTATATGTGCTGTTTCAACCAGTAGGACTCTCTTTCCCCTTTCTCTAGTCATGAAAAAATTGGTGGACTTCGAGCTCCCTTATGTGAGTCTTCGAAGCGCTGAAGCGGAAAACTGCAGGGTCGGACTGAGGAAGTGGTAAGCATTTATGGTGACCGGAGGTATTTTGAGGATGTTTAGGATTCCTGTTGAGAATTTGTTGGTCTCACCCTGTCAGCTCCCAACCTAACAGCTAGAGAGGGACCAGGAACGTGGGGACAGTTGAGAGTCAATAGTTGAGAGAACAATAAAGAAGAGTGAGCGGAGAGTGAACCAGAATATTTGTCCTAAACCGTAAGATGTTGAGGATGGCTTTCACTGGTCTCCCCTAAGTACTTGAGGGTTCTTGTCCTGGAGATGGTGGCCAGGAATGCAAGGCTTGAAAAGCCAGTGCTGTTGGGATGGGAATGGAAGCAGGAATGCCGAGGGACTGCAGATCGTGGGCTTGCTTTGGAATGGATTATCAGCTGGATTAATTGAAGGAATTGGTTGATGATTCTAAGCAGGTCCTGTGGGTCCTTTCCTGACCATTTCTATCCATTCTTAGCAGATTCATCTGTTGACCCATGGTATTCCCTGAGGGCAAAGGATGGACTCAGCCAACTTGTTATGAATTTGAACTCTAAAGTATTATTCCGCTTACGTTCCTAGAGGATTCCAACAATAAATGCATATAAGCCAGGGCCAGCCATACCCCAGACTGATTGAACATCTTTGAGAAAATACTACCCTTTCCCCCAGAAACAGGAAGCCCTAGGGAGAGCGAACAAACAGAAAATAACAAGAAGTACTCCAGGACGCCTGGGTACTGAATAGGCTGAACATCTGACTCTTGATTTCAGCTCAGGTCATGGGTGTCGGGGCTGTGAGAATAAGCCCCGTGTTGGGCTCCATGCTCAGTGGGGAGTCTGCTTGGGATTCTTTCCCTCTGCTCCTCCCCCTATTCTCGTTCATGTGCTCTCTCTCAAATAAATAAATCTTTAAAAATAAATGAATAAATAAGAAGCATCCCCCCGTATATCCCATAATGTGTAGACTGCAATGTTTATTACCATGGCTGTACTGGATGGCTTCTTTGGCTCACTGTCTCCCAGCCCAGCTATTTTGTCATCTGATCATAGAAGTTTTAAAGAAAGGCATTTTGTAATCTAGAAACAGTAGGGATCTTGACCTCGTGATGCCTCGCTCAGAGTTCCAGTCTGTGGTTTTGAATTTTGGAAGGATGTTCTGGGCAAGGCTAAAAGTTCATATACTGCTATTCAAAGTGTTCTAAGAAACTGTCAAAATCTGTGGCATGGAACCCTGAGAAAGGGAAAAGGAAAAACCTTAAGCAGTTCCATCTGAGTGTTTCTGGAAGCTGTTTAGTATGAAAAGTGAGGCTGAGAATGACTGTTCCTGGGGTCAGAGTATGTGAATCTAAATCCCAACTCTCTTGGGGTTGAGTTGAATAACATTAGCCAAGTTACTCAAGCTCATTAAGCCTCAGTTTCTTTATCTGTAAAATGGGAATGATAATAAGAGTCTACTCCATACACTTAGTATTAGGGTTAAATAAAATCATTTCACATGCTCAATAAATTTTGGTCTTATTTGTTGCTGTTATATTGAGGATAATAATGATAATAGTAATAACAGTAATAACAGAAATCCCTGGGGCTTAGACTGCTTCGCTCATGGGCTCTCCAGAGACCTTGACATCAAAGACGTGAGGATTCTGTCCCTCATCTTGAAGCCTTCATTGGAAATTGAGCTTTGCCTATGTCTTCATTAAACAGGTATATTCTAGATCATCAGTGCAAGAGAAGATGTCACTCACGTGTCAGCCTCTTGGATCCAGGCAGATTGCCTTTGCCTATGGGAACTGGGAAGAAGGGAGGTCTCACTCCAGTTGTTAGAGCTGAGGGTCACGTCATCTGAGGGGGAGAGCCTGGAGGATGATCGTGAAGGAGCTTTGTTCTCTTTCTAGGAAAAGTCTAACTGAGTGGGAGCAAGGAGGCTGGCTTGGCTGCCATAAACTATGGGATTCCTGGCAGGTGAAGCATCACAATTGAAGCCTTGCCAGCCTCTGGGGGATTTTTCGCTCTCTGTGAATTCTCTGCTGGCATCTCTCTGATTATGATACGGTTCCTTGCAGACCAGAGGGAGCCTGCCCTGGCCTCTCAGAGCCCCAGTGTGGAATGGGTCTGGAGGCTCTCTAGTTGTGATGCAACAGTTCTTCTCTGCCACAGAGAAGAGGGTGCGTATGCTCTGTGGCAAGTCAGCTAAATAGAATATAATGGAGTGCTTCCCGTGCCTCTCCCCACCGCCCAGGAGGAAGGTGATCTTTAAGTCACATTTTCGTCCTTTCCTAGTCCGTGCCAATCCCATTGGTTTGTTAACCATTCATTTCTAAGTGCAGTGATTCTGCTGACGTCTGCCTTCAGATTGGTTTAGACCAGCTGCTGTGGGTCCTTTCCTGACCATTTCTCTCCATTCTTAGCAGCTCCTGTGCTTATACAGGAGCTAGGATTTCAGTTTATCCTGGTGAGTCTGGATCCGTTAGACAGACATGGAGCCCCGCCATTTGCAAGTCACTCTGCAAAGGTCCAGAGGGGCAACTCCAAATAAGATGCAGCCCTGACCTCCCTGGTGTCAGGGTCCATGTGAGGCGAGCAGTGGTCAGAAGGAATTTAGGGTGCTAAAGGATGGAGTGGAAGCCTTGGGGAGTGGGGACCAGAGGATGCTGGAAGAGGCAGGCGAGTCAGGGCTGGAGGCTGGGGAGGCCAGTGGTCTTCCAGGCAGAGGAGAGAACACATGGTTGGATTGTAGAGTATGAGGGAGGGAGGTGGGTCATAGATGGAGCTGGAAATGAAAGCTAGGTGTCGCATGACGGGCACCATAGAGAGGAGCAGAATGAATGATCTAACTCTGGGACCGAGAGTCCAAAGGTTACTCAGGAAAGAGCACTCAGGTTAGAATGTAGCGCCTGACCCAGAGGGGCAGGGCAGAGGCAGGCGCCTGACAAAGGAAGCAGCTTGGGTGGCCTGGGCGTGGGGCAGTAATACAGATGTGGGTACGGGGCTGATGAAGACACTCTACTGTGGGGTGGGGAGAGGGCCTGCACAGTGGGGGCTGAGTGCGAACGGGTTGTGGGCCATTTTCCATCAGCTTTAGCGTTTGGCATCTTTCCTCTCAGGGTCCACCAGGCAAGAGCGCAGAGTGTAAAGAAAGTTGGGGACAGAGAGCTGGAGGGACAAACTAAAAGCTAGGCGAGGAGAGGGGTGTTAGTAAGGGGGGGCTCAGTTTCAAGTGTAGGGGGCCACCACCGCAGAGAGCACTGGCTCCCAGGTGTGCCCACTGGCCATGGCATCTGAATGACCTTAATGCTCTTGAACCACACAGGTACATGGACCCATCCCTGGACTCGGTGCTGACGGACTGCCCGGCCGCGCTCCAGCTGATCTACATGCAGGTGAGCGGGACCGAGGACTCGCAAAACACCAGATGGTCTTCACCATTTGGGATTGAAACCATTAGGAAAAAATGGGTAATAGTTAAGAATTCTACCTCCAAAGCTAGGAGAGACAAATTCACAGAGACAGAAAGTACAATGGAAGTTATTAGGAGCGAGGGGGCAGGGAGTTATTGTTTAACGGGGACAGAATTTTTGCTGGGGCTGCTAAAAAAGTAGGTGTAAGAAAGTGTTGATGGTTTCACGACCTTATGAATGTTTTTAGTGCCCCTGAATTGTACACTTAAAATGGTTAAGAAGTGGAGCCCCCGGGTGGCTCAGTCAGTTCAGCTCTGCCTTCGGCTCAGGTCATGCTCCTGGAGTCTCAGGATCGAGCCCCACATTGAGCCCCACGTCAGGCTTTCCACATAGGGCTTCCTGCTCAGCAGAGAGCCTGCTTCTCCCTCTGCCCCTCCCCCATGCATGCACGCACACACACACTTTCTCTCTCTCTAAAATAAACAAATAAACCTTTTTAAAAATGGTTAAAAGGATACATTTTATATATATTTTACCACAGTTAAAAAATTTTTTTAAGAAGCAGAATTTAGAAAGAAGAAAAGTTCTACCTCCATTTTAACAATCTCTCCGAGTTTTCCAGCCAACACTCCCATCATCTGGGCCAATTAACCTGAGCCTAGAAATGATGTCCCTGATAATCTAAAGCTACATGTAGTCTCCAAATCTCATTTTAACATCCTCTTCTTTTTCCCTGAGGTGACAAGCATCGTACCTACCCACATGGCCCACTTCAGAGATGTGTAGCCTGTGAAGCAACACTAGGCCCCGTGCTCAGAAGGGCCCCACACTTGTTTCAGATTCTGCTGTCACCATCTTGAAATCCTTAATTTTGGGACAACAGAACCCACATTTTCATTTTGCATTAGGCCCTTTCAAATTATGTAGTTGGTGCTGCCTACCCCAATGCCCTAAACGTCCCACCCCCAACCCCCACCCCAGAAAGTACATTTGGAATTTGGCCTCCTTTCCTTTCCCAAGTCGGGTGGTAAAGGTTCTGCTAAGCAGAGGGATGGTCAGTGGATGCTGCCTCTGTGATAGGTGTCCAGTTACCTCCCCAGCCCCACCTTTGTTTCCCTGCCTCACCAGCACCCAGTCACTACAGACACGATGTTTCTCCATGGAATGAGAATTACCACTTGCACAGAAAGGCAAAGACAGGGTGCCTGGGGGCTCAGTCAGTTAAGCGTCCAACCCTTGGTTTCATCTCATGAGATGGACCCCAATGTCAGGCCCCACACTCAGCAGGGAGTCTGCTGGAGATTCTCTCTCTCTGCCTCCCTGCCCCCTGTTCACTCTCATTCTAAATAAATCATGAATCAATGAACCAATGGATAAATAAACAGTTTACAAAAAGGCAAAGACAGAGTGGCAGATTTCCCTTTTATATTTATAAATCAGAAGCTCATCTTTGAAGAAGTGACCACACTTCCATATTATCTTGTAAAGCAACCACTAGGTGCTTTATGTGCCCAGAGAGAGGAAACTTCTGGGAGTTTTACTGAGCTGTATGCGAAAGGACTGCCTAGCACAGGCCAAGCAGGGAAGCAAGGCAGGAGAATCACCAAATGCCTCAGAAAAAAGAAGCTGGGAAAGGTCAGCGTGGTGGGTCCATGTACCGGGCCCCAAAGTCACAAGGCATGCCACCATTTAACCGGCAGTGTTTTTACTTAGTGTCTCACAAAAACGTGGTACCAGAATCCATGGTGCCTACAATCTGACAAAGTAAAGCATCACTGACATCTCTGTTTCCCCCACTAGACCACCAGCCTCATGCATTGACCTTGGCTTTTCCATCACAGGATGGAGCACCTGGGTGTAGGACTGAGCAGACACACAGAGCCCAGAGGCCAGAGTGTTGATAAGGGGTGACCTTCTTATGTGACCTTTTTTTTTTTTAAGATTTTATTTATTTATTTGGGAGAGAAAGACAGAGATAGTGAGCAGGAAAGAGAGAGAGAAGCAGGCTCTCCATTGAGCAGGGATCCTGATGCAGGGCTCAATCCAGAACCCTGGGTTCATGACCTGAGCCGAAAACAAGAGTGAGACGCTTAATGGACTGAGCCACCCAGGGTCCTCTCTCAGGTCACTTCGCAAGAGACCAAGGCAATCTAATAAATCATCTTCACAAAGCTCTTCTAAATTCTAAGGAGGCAAATCAAAATATCACTTATTGAATATTTAATGTTCACTACTGTAGTTTAATGGCTAGAATAGTTTTGAGCTCATTTCTGATCATCCTTTGATCCATGTAATTAAACCCACATGGTGTACGTTGGAACATAATTTACCATTTTAAATGTCGTCTGAGACTCACTGCTGTTGTAACCTTGCTATTATTGTGCATTATGAGTTGTGTCTGGTCTATTTGATACCACATCCTTGGTGGAGAAAGCATCACCCAGTTCCACTGTTGTTCTGGTGGGAAACAGTCTTTCTGGCCTGGTTTCCAGGATACATTGTGGGGAACAGCAGAGGCTGCCAACGTCATTAGAGGAATTTTATCTGTCTTCATCAAGGAGTTATAAACCAGAGAGAAATGCTCTGTATTTCCTCTGCTTATAGTTTTGGGGGAAAATGGCTTCACGGAAAGCACACTGAATTCAGTCTCGAGGATGCATTCTGTCCCTAGCTGTGCTGTGGGCTGTTTCTCCGGTATGATCCAGGGCCCGCCACCTTCATTCTTCTGATCCTGATCCAATCTCATCGCATAACAACGTCCCCCTGTTAAGTGATGAGATTGAAGGAACAGTTTCTAAGTTCTCTCTCAGCTTGAATCGACTATTATCCAAATTGTAGATCTTTGCCTGGCAAAGTCTTCAAAAGATGGTTGCCGATGGTTATAACCGTCTGTGCCATTACCATCATATTCTCATCGTTTGCTGAATCCACACAGAGGTACCAAGAACTTGGCCCCGGGGGTCACAGCCATCATTGTGGCCTCTTTTGGGGAAACTCTTCTCAGCTCCTCTCGAAAGAAAATGTCTCCCTTCCTCTCTGCTCCTGTGGTATTTCGTTTATCCCCATTATGGTCCTTCTCACCCAACCTTGAAAATTCTGCCCACATACATATTTGCCTAACTAGACTCTGAAAGGCCCAGGGCAGAGACTGTCCTGGGAGCTTAGGATGTGTGAATGTGTGAGAAGCAATCATCCTTTTAAAAAAATTGATGCAGAATGTTCTTAGGAGTTCTTCTGGTAAATAATGGTGCCATCATAATTGCTTTTGAATTTTCCAAAGCAGCTATGCCTCATGACATCCTGGGAGCCAAGTGGACTCCCACATTTTTTTTTTCCTTTTTTAAAATTTGAGGAACAGGAACAAAATGGAAGATTTGTATATACAGCTATACATTTCTGGATTTTCTCAAAAATATTGAGGCTTCGTCAATTCTGGGTCTGCTTTTCAGCACCACTGGCCAGAATGATAATTTTGTGCAAATTAGAACAAGGGGTCCCTTTCTCCAGGCAGGCTTAACCCTGTATCAGGGCCTGTGGTTCAGGGAAGGGAGCCTGGGTTGACCGTTACCTTCCCTAGAGCCCCAGAACCTGGTGCCCTTCATGCAGATCCAGGCCTACCCACACAGTCCTGGCCTTGCTGTGCCATGCCTCCCCTAGCTGGAGCCGAGTGGCTGATGCCTTTCTCTCCATTTCTCACTGCGGGGGATATGGGATATGTGTGATGGAAGCGCGTGAAACCCGTGGCTTAGGAGATTTCACTTGATTTTAAAAATCAGTATCTACGGGGTGCCAGGGTGGCTCAGTGGGTTAAGCCCCTGCCTTCAACTCAGGTCATGGTCTCAGGGTCCTGGGATCCAGCCCCACATGGGGCTCTCTGCTCAGCAGGGAGCCTGCTTCCCCTACTCTCTCTGCCTGCCTCTCTGCTTATTTGTGATGTTTCTCTCTGTCAAATAAATAAATAAATAAAGTCTTAAAAATAAAAAATCAGTTTCTATGTAAGTCTTCAGCAGCCAGTCTTTGGGGGGCCAGAGAACTGAGCAGAGCCATTTGTCTAAATTTGACTCTCTCATTGTTAGGAGAGGTCCTGTATGTCATGTATTTGATGACTCTGGAGCCCGTAATCAGGGTTAAATCTTTTCAAAGGTAGTGAAACAAGAGCAGTCTGGTCCTGCTGAGGTATGGCATTTAAATCTCTGTGTCTGAGAGTCCCAGGTCCCCTAATGCTGAATGACCTATCTTCAATGAGTCCTTACTGTTGTGATTGCTGTTTAACTTCTTTCTTTAGTCATGCTTTCTTTCTGATACCTCTGCCCGGTGATAACAGCCCCTTATGGGACTCTACCACCAAGTAGAATTTGGGAGAGGAAAAGGTGATCCATTCTTCACACCCACATCAATTCCATTCTGACAAGGTGTCTATGCTTAGTCTTGAGAATAGTTGGTGACCAGGAGAAGGTCTTGGGGTGGGTAGCTGTCCACATGCTCAGAATTCAGTGGCTTGGCCAAGGACAGGAGCCCATAATCAAGAGGGTTGATTATGGACAGGAGGACTCAGGACAGGAGGACTCAGTGCAGTGGCCATATTGGGATTTTAACCCAACTCTTGCCAGGTTGCCATGGTCTCAAAAGCCATAAACTCTCTGGACCTCAATTTACCCATCTGTAAGATGGGGGGGGGTGTTCCTATCCCACAGAATAATTTGGATAAAGTCAATAAGAAAACCTACCTAAAGCAGGTTCTCAACAAATATTATTTTTTTTTCTCCTCTCTAAACCCATCTCCTTTTCCTCAATCTAAATAGCTAAATCAAAACTTTATTCAGCTTTTCATTCTCCATTTGGAGATAAGGCATCACCAGTAACACTGAGGAATGGAACACATAAACCTATACTCAGACTAGGGTGTAAATAAGTGTCTGACAAGTAGTGAAGAATTGTTGAGAGTTTGCTGTGTGTAAGACCTTGGACAAGAAACACTGAGGTGAAGGACTCAAGGTTTTCCCCTGAGGGGTTGACAGGCTAACTGAAGACCAGTGGAAAACTTCTTTTAAAACATGTAAATAAAAGCAGCACGGGCTAATCATACCAGTTTCAATCCCATCAGTTCTATATGGAACTTCCTGTTTTCCTCAACCCTTGCTAGCCCTGAATATTATATATATTTTTAGTCTCTGCCAAGTCCAGAGGCAAAATATATGGATTTGTAATTTGGAATTCCTTTTTGTTGATTGCTGATACAAATCCCTTGTTGACATTTTTCCTATTGCTTTACATAAATAATATCAACTTATCCCCACATATAATGCAGTCGTTTTCTCTGGTTTGGCATTTATTTCTTAGTTTTGTTCTTGATGGCTTTTATGTATAAAAGTTTTATATTTTCATGTAATTACATATTCCTTTATATTTTAAAAATATTATTCCTTACCTCAAGATCAGGCTTTTATTTCCTGACTTTTTAAAAAATATCTAAACCTTTATCTGGATTTATTTGATTGGGTGGCATGAGAAAAGAACTAACTCTATTTTCTCTCCCAAGTGTGGCCAGTTATCCCCAAACCGTTGAACGAATTCTTCCTATACCCACTAATTTAATAAATAACCTTTATAACATGCTAAATCCTTGTATATGTCCACTTGGGTCTATTTCTATAGCCTTTCATACATGAATGTGTTTTTGCCAGATTAATTCGTTTCTGCTCATCTTGAGCAAGCAAGTAAGTAAGGTTGCTAATCTTACAACTTCTGTTGTTTTAAGGCAGTTCAGGACATTGAAAAAGAATGGGCCAAACCCACACAGGCACAGAGGCAGAAATTACAGGCTCTCCAGAAAGAAGACAACCAAACCAAGGTAAATCAGATATTGCACCAAGAGAAATCCCTTGGAGGGGAGTTAAAGAAACATATTAGAATTGAGCTGTTTTTAAATTTATAAACCCATCAACCACAAAAAATGGTTTAAGATTAAGAAATGACAATATCATCATTATTTTTTCTGATTATATTATTTAAAGATTCTGAAAAATGCAGACAATAGATTGTGGTGAACCCTTTGCCCAGTTAATATAGACCCACAGCATTTTTTTTAAATGAGTATTCTGTTTTATAGTTACCATTTAGCTAACCAATTTCTTATTATTGGAAATCTGGTGGTTTCCAGATTTGCTGCTATAAATCACTTTGGCAGCGAGCACCATGAGGCCCAGGACTGTGTCTAATTTATACCCTGTATGTTCCCAACACCTGGAACCGTTCCTAGCTGAAGGTCCCTGAACACTGCAGCCAGCATCCTCTGTCTTGGAGTACGTGTTCTATTATTTCTTAGAATATATTTATAGAAGAATGGTTTTAAAGCTTCCATAAAGATTGTACCAATTCGTACTCCCCTGTGTCCCCAAGCAATGATAGAAGCCTGACGAACAAGGCATAAGTTAACAGAAGAAGTGGACTCTGTTTCATCATGTTGTCTTCTTTATCCTTTAGACTTTGCTAGTTCACTCACTGATTTTAAACAAAATGCAAACAAAATTTAGAGGACTCATTTGTACCTAAATTGATATAGAAAGTAATTCTTCAAAAGCTCAGATATTTTGAGAATTGTACCGATGGGCAGGATAAGAAAAGGAAAAAGTATCTACTGCCATGATTCAATATTTTCCTTCATTGGTATTCTGCCTCAACTTGTTATGAAAATTTTGGAGTTCAATTTCAATTATAGTGTTTATTTTGATGGACAGAATATTTGGATATAATTGGTTACATCAGCTGCTTTGGATACAATTACAGATTCTAAGTACATTTCTGCTCCCTAAACTTATTAATTTAATGAATTTAGTAAGAATATTATTTTTACCATGTGCTATACTCCCCCCAAATTTGTATTTGTATTTTTGACACAAAACAAATTTTATTTTACCATACTATTTGTAGTAGTTATCTTTAAAAAACTGTACTTTGAATGCATGAAATAGATGGAAAAAAAAAAAAAAAAAGAACTGAACCATGATTCAAATTAACTGATATTCCCTTGAAGGATCTCAGGATACTGACATAAAAACTGGCATTATTTAAGTGTTTATGAAGTTCTTCTGCTAGTAGATAACAGCACGTTAACAACTATCGGTTTACTTTATGTCCATGTGCAAGAAAACCTGGAGTAGAAATTGAGGGAAATTCGGGGTGTCTGGGTGGCTCAGTGGGTTAAGTGTCTGCCTTCAGCTCAGATCATGATCCCAGGGTCCTGGGATAGAGCCCCACATCAGGCTCCCTGAGCCAGTGGGAGGTCTGCTTTCCCTTTGCCCCTCCACCACTCACACTCAAACTCTCTCTCACTCTTTCTCTCAAATAAATAAAATCTTTAAAAAAGAAAATGAGTGAAATTAACTTAAAGGAGGAATGTGTTGATCTATATCATAGATAGGCTAACTACAGCCCATGGACCACTATTTTTGCAAATAAAGTTTTTTATTTTTAATTAATTAATTAACTAATTAATTAATTAATTTGACAGAGAGAGAGAGAGAGAGAGATCACAAGTAGGCAGAGAAGCAGTCAGAGAGAGGGAGAAACAGGCTCTCCGCTGAGCAGAGAGCCCAATGCGGGGCTTGATCCCAGGGCCCTGAGATCAGGACCTGAGCCAAAGGCAGAGGCTTAACCCACTGAGCTACCCAGGCACCCCATGAAGTTTTATTGGCATGTGGCCATCATTTACATACTCTCTAAGACAGCTTCTTGTGCTAGGATGATTGAGGTGGGTAGGTAGTTGCAGTAGAGACCATATGCCCAGAAACTGAAAATATTTACTATGTGGCTGTTTACAGAAAAGTTTGCCAACCCTCAATCTAAATGAAAATATATGAACATGTCCTTCGCTGTTATGCATGTTAAACTATCTTTTTTGGGTTTAAGCTTCTTTAAAAAACTAATTTTCTTTAAAAAAAAACAAAAACAAAAAACAAATCCTTGCAGATTTTTTTTAGTTTGCATATGGTCAGTAACATCACTACACGCACTTGTTGAATGACAAATGCCCACAAGTATTTTGAACGAGTTACTGATTCATCACTAACTTTCTAGAGAAATGGAGCTTAATTTTTAGTATATGTGCTGCTGAAGCGAGCACAGAAATGGAGCTTAATTTTTAAACAGTTTCATCTCCTTGAGAGCACGCAGCCAAGAGTTGATTACAAAAGGTTTTTTTAAAGTGTTACCATGCAATGAGATAAAGATCTGTACCATATAATAAATAAGAAACTATTGTAGCAAGAGCTTAAAATTGCTCTGTATGCTGTGGCAACATTACTCTGCCCCTACTCCACCCCTGCATGCATGGTGTGACTCAGGACCTGTCGTTTCTGCCCTTTCCGTTGACCCAAAGGGGGGCCAGGCAACTTGACATATGTCTTAAATTGAAGGCAAGGACCACAGCACAGTGAGCTGGTTTGACGATGATGTGTGGCTGGAAGGGACAGGAGCCTGAACACCTCTCCCGCCTTGTAGTGACAGTCAACTGTCCCTCACTGCTCGTATCTGTTCACGTTTCACTTCATCAGAGAGTGCTTCATATAGTCCTTGAAAGAACTCGCCTTCCTTCAAGAAAGGATCTGGAAAGTGCCAGGTTGTCACTGAGGGTTCTCTCTGATCACATTCAGTCTTCTCTGATTGTGTGAGAACTCCCTTTTCTTCACGCCCATCCCACACAGCATCAGGCAGGACCATGATGGAAAGCTGGAAGAATAAGATAGAGGTTGGCAAACTGATACCAATTTATTAAAAAGCAGTGGATAAAGGGCGCCTGGGTGGCTCTGTTGTTAAGCCTCTGCCTTAGCTCAGGTCATGATCCCAGAGTTCTGGGATCAAGCCCCACATCTCGGGCTCCCTGCTCAGTGGAAAGCCTGCTTCTCTCTCTCCCACTCCCCCTGCTTGTGTTGCCTCTCTCCCTCTCTGTCAAATAAATAAAATAAATCTTAAAAAAAAAAAAAAAGCAATGGTTAATAATAATAATGCTTTTTTTTTTTTTTTTTAAATAATAATGCTTTCTTACAAAAGTGAAAAGTCCCAGATACCTATTGTCAGGGCAGGATGTCTAGACCGCAGGTGTGAACTCCAACTGTCCTCTGTTCTTAAGCCAAGGCAGAAGCAGAGGGAAGGGGGCAACTGGGTGGCTCAGTTGGTTAAGCATCTGACCCTTGATTTCAGTTGAGAGATTGAGGCCCTTATCTGTCTCTGTGCTGGGTGTGGAGCCTGCTTAAGATTCTTTCTCTCCCTTTATCTCTGCCCCTCCCCACATTCTCTCTCTTTGAAAAACAAACAAACAAACAAACAAACAAAAGGCAGAGGGAAAAGCTAACCCTTAAGAGTTACATAAAGGTGTTCCCTTAATACTATTGGGCTGTCTATAACTCTACTTAGAAAGCAGGCTCACTCTCTGATTTTATTGCCATTTGCAAAATCTCTTCCTCTGACAATTCACACCATCATCATATAAAGCTGACTGTAAAAACTAACTGCTTTCTTTCTACATAGACCTCAGCTTATTTTTTTTTAATGGCTTTTTTCAAAAAGATCTATTTATTTATTTATTTATTTGATAGAGATTACAAGTAGTCAGGGAGGCAGGCAGAGAGAGAGAAAGGAAGGGAAGCAGGCTCCCTGCTGAGCAGAGAGCCCGATATGGGGCTCGATCCTAGGACCCTGGGATCATGACCCGAGCCAAAGGCAGAGGCTTTAACCCACTGAGCCACCCAGGCACCCCCAAAATGGCATTTTTTTATAGGAGGCTCGACATCCCCTGTGGGGATTGAACCCAGACCCTGAGATCAAGAGTCGTATGCTCTCCTGACAGAGTCAGCCAGGCTCCCTAAAAGCATTTTATTTATGTATTTATTAAATTTATTTATTTATTTGAGAGAGAGAGAGAGCACGCACCAGCAGTGGGAAGGAGCAGAAGGAGGCACATGGCACTAATCAGAGAGCCTGATGTGGGGTTTGATTCCAGGACCCCGAGATCATGACCTGAGCTGAAGCCAACAGTTGGCGCTTAACAGACTGAGCCCCACAGGTGCCCCCAAACAGCATTTTAAATGTATACATTTCGTTTATTTTGCTGTCGTAATTTGCTGAGGTAGAACCCTCTCTACTCGTTCATTTGATTCCCCCATTCTTCTCTGTTTGTCATTCAGTCACCAAATATTTTCGTCCCCACTATGTACCAAGCACAGTAGCAGGAGGAGAGACACAATGGTGAATGAGGCAGAAATGGTTGACCTTGGCAGGACACACCATGGACTTCCCCAGCCTTATCGTCAGGGAGCACAAGGGGCATTGTCTTCATTCGTAACATCCAGAAGAAAAAGGCGCTTTCACTGTGGCTCAATTTTGTGCATTGTACTAGGATGGCAGTAGCTTCTGACAGAAGGTGGTCACCTTTTTCAAGCAGTCTTTTGCTTTTTTTGGCTCACCTTCACCGCCGGAGCAGTTTTTGGAGCTGTCCCGAGAGGTCCGGCACTACGGGTACTGGCGGCTGGATCCGTGTACCTGTGACTACCCACAGCCCGGCTGTGGGGCCGTCCTCTCTGTTGGCAAGGACGAGATCAGCTGCTGCATAACCCTGCCTGACAACCAGACCCAGGAAGTCATTTTCCAGATGAACAGAGTGAAGCGCTGGCAGGTCACTTTCCTTGTAAGTATCTTGGCACTTGAAAGTGATTTAAAGTCTCTACTTTGGTTTAAAAATCCTCTTGTCTTTGGATGACAAAGTTGGCAGTAGGGACGTGGTTCTGCCATTTGCATCACCACATTGAGTGGACCAGCATCTAAGCCACATGAAGCATCACCTGATGGTCAAAGCCGTCTATCATCTGGTTCAAGTGTCCCATCTATAGCAGTAGAGACACCCACCTTCCCACTTTGCCATGACAGGCTTCTCTACTGCTTGAAGGCTGGCTATAGTACGAGAGCATAGAGAAACAATGGCTGCTGTTAGTGGAATTCCTAACACAGACTCAGGACTGACAAGATCTCTACCCTTGCAAACGAGACGCTGACCAGTAGATCTCTTCTTAAGGATCCCCTTCAATCATACCTACATTGCCATCTCCTCCCAGAGAAAACCCTCTGATCAGATGTACTGGAGTGCCTCCTTTGGGTCAGATGCTGTTCTGAGTGCTGCCACATCTATTATTTAATTAAATTCTTGCAATAACTCAGTGAGCTAAGTGGGATTATCCCCTTTACACGGGAAACTGAGGTTAACTAGGAGAGGACAAACTCAGAGCAACTGTAATCCCCAGTTGCTAAGTCTGTGGAATCCATGGGGATTTTTTAGCTGGGACAATACTAGGCCTATTTGTGGCACTTGGTATTGTCAACTATTTCTTGCTTCTCAAAATTCCCTCTCCTTCCTCCCCTGTTTTTGTGAGCTGCCTCTTCCTCTGAGCATTTCTGAAGCCCTCATTAACCCAGGGCTCCATTTCCATCTTTCTATTTTGTATTCTCTGAAATCAATTGCTTACATCCCAATGGAAAGGTCCAATATTTCCTAATGCCTTCTAGGCATCGACACCAGGTGTCGCACAGACATCCTTGCCCTCTCCTGCCCATCCTAGGGATCTTCCCCCTCTGGATTCCCCATTTTGGCAAATAGGACTTCAACCACCTGCTAAATGCCGAACCAGCAATCTTGACGTGATCAGCCTATGATTTTAGTCTTTTAAATTTATGGGAACTTGTTTAATGGCCCCAGATCTGGTCTCTCTTGGTAAATGTTCCATGTGTACTTGAAAAGAATGTGTATCCTGCCACAGTTGGATGGAATATTCTAGAAGTATTAAGTCAAGCAGTTGACAGTGTTCAGATCTCCTGTATCCTTGTATATTTGTATATTTTCTTGTATATTTCTTGTATATTTTCTACTTGTTGCTGAGAGAAGAGGAATGTTAAAACCTTCAGACCTAATTGTGGGTTTATCTATTTCTTTGAGGTTTATCAGCTTTCCCCCTCTTTTCCTGCCTTCTTTTGATTATTTCATGACTTGATTATTTTATGATTATGAAAAAAACTTTATTTACACCATTTTTTAGCTCTACCTTTTCATTTATTGTTACATTAGACTTGTATACAAGTATACAAGACTTGTAGACTTGTATAATGTATACTTGTATACATTATTCTTGTATACTTAAACTTATTACATTCCACTTTTAATTATTATACCACATCACAAAACGCATAACAACATTGTACTTCTATTTTCCTTTTTGTGATAGTTATTGCCATATTTCCACAGATATAAGCCTCATGCTGCATTATAATTATTTTTGCTTTTAAACAGTTGATTCTTTTAGGGTATCTGGGTGGCTCAGTGGGTTAAGCCTCTGCCTTTGGCTCAGGTCATGATCTCAGGGTCCTGGGATCAAGCCCCACATCAGGCTCTCTGCTTAGCAGGGAGCCTGCCTCCCCCTCTCTCTGCCTGCCTCTCTGCTTACTTGTGATCTCTGTCTGTCAAATAAATAAATAAATAAATCTTTAAATAAATAAATAAATAAATAAAGGGAATGGAAAAAAGTCTTTAAAAAAATAAACAAACAGTTGATTCTTTTTAACCTTTGAATTTGGGTGTAACTGTAAGTTGGCATGCGGTTTTAAGGAATGGTACAGAGATCCTGTGTATTCTTCACCCACTTTTCTCAAATTGTTAGTTACACCTTGCAGTACAATTTGACACCAGAATATTGGCATTGATACAAGCAAGAGTCCTAGCATTTTCATCATCCCAAGAACCCCTCAGGTTGGCCTTTTATGACTTTACCTGCTTTCTCTCACCACACCTCTCTTTAGCCCCAAGGAACCACTCATCTGTTATTTTTATAATTGTGTCACTTCAGGAGTGCTACGTAAAACTTTGGGTGATGGATATATCCGTTACTTTGAGTATGTTGATGGTTTCATGAATGTATGCATGTGTCCAGACTCATCAGGTTGTGTACATTAAATATGCACAGGTTATTTTTTACATCAATTATACCCCAATAAAACTGTTTAAAAAAAAAAAAAGGAGACACTTTTAAAACAAGGGTATGTACTGATCAGCTGATGAAATTGTTGTGACCAGAGGTTTGCAGGAACCTAATGCTGCATTTCCCCTGGAGCAATGACTCGGTGTTCAGTAATGCAGTGAATAATAAGAACTGACTGCATTTAGGAGACAAAAATATATATATATTAAAAAAAAAAGAGGAATTGATTACCTTAAAAATGGTCTCTAAATGAAATCATATGTAGTTTGTTTTTTGTTTTTTTTTTTAACTCAGCATCATTCTTTAGTAATTCATTCAGGTTGTTGTATATATCAGTAGTTTGGTTCTTATTATTGCTGAGCAGTATTCCATGGTATGGAATGGACAAGATTTATTTCACTAGTCAGCCAGTGAAAGATACCTGGTTGTTTCCTGTTTTTAGCTATAATGAATGAAATTCATACATCTGTTTTGGGACACAAATCTCCATTTCTATGGCATAAATGCTAGGGGGTACAATTGCTGGGTTATATGCAAGTTGCATCCTTGGTTTTTTAGGAAACTGCCAAACGTTTTCAAGAGTGGCTGTGCTAATTTCCATTTCCACCAGTGATGGATGCATGACTGACGGAGTTTCTCTGTAGCCTCAACAGCATTTGGTATTGTCACTGTTTTTTAGCTTAGTCATTTGCCTAAGTGTGGATTGGTATTTCATTGTGATTTTAATTTGCATTCCCCTCCTAGCTAATCATGCTGACCATCTTTTCATGTGCCCATTTGCTATCTGCATATCTTCTTTTGTGAGATGTTTTCTTCCATATCTTTTGCCTATTTTCTAATTGATTGTTGAGGGTTTTTTTTAAAGATTTTATTTATTTATTTGACAGATAGAGATCACAATAAGGTAGAGAGGCAGGCAGAGAGAGAGAGAAAGAGGAGGAAGCAGGCTCCCTGCTAAGCAGAGAGCCTGATGCAGGGCTCGATCCCAGGATTCTGGGATCATGACCTGAGCTGAAAGCAGAGGCTTTAAACCACTGAGCCACCCAGGCACCCCATGTTGGTTTTTTTTTTGTTTATTTGTTTCTTGTTTTTCATATTTCACTATTGTTTTGAGAGCACTTCATATATTCTAGTTACTAGTCTTTGGTTGGATATGTAGTTTGCAAGTATTTTCTCTTAACTCTGTAGTTTTTTATCCTCTCAACAAGGTCTTATGCAGAGGAAAAGTTAGTTTCGATGAATTTCAATTCATCAGTTTTTTCTTTCATAGATTGTGGCTGTTAGTGTTGAGTCGGAGAACTCTTTGCCAAACTCTGGATCCTGAAGATTTTTTTCTTAGAGTTTTTTCCTAAAGGTTTTACAGTTATAGGTCATACATTTAAGTCCATGACTCATTCTGAGTTAGTTTTCATCTAGGGTGTGAAACTCAGAATGACATTCCCTTTTTTGCCTGTGGAAGTCCACTAGCTCGGAACCATTTGTTGCAAAGCCTGTCCTTTAACTGACTTGCTTTTGCACCTTTGTCAGATATCAGCTGGGCACATTTGTGTGGATTTATTTCTGGATTTTCTAGTCTGTTCCATGATGCATGTCTCTATCCCTCCCCCAGTACTACATACACAGTCATTCCCTTCCTTTATAACAGCTTTATCAAGATATAATTCACATACCATGCAATTCACTTATATAAGGTGAATTCAGGGGCATTTAATTCATTCACAGAGTTTTACATCCAACACCACAATCAATTTTAGAATACTTTCATCACCTCAGAAAGAAGTCCCATATCCCTTAGCTTACGCCTATAAGCTACCTATCAGCCCTAAGAAGCCACTAATTTGCTTGTCTTTATAGATGCACCCATTCTGAGCATTTCATGATTAATGGAATCATATGTGATCTTTGTGACCGGCTTCCTTTACTTGGTATAATGTTTCTAAGGTCCACTCTTATCATAGCATGTACCAACACCTTACCTTCTTCGTGATCATATAATATTTTGTTGTATGGATACACTAAATTTTGTTTATTCAGTAATGTTTCTCTCTTTTGGTTGTTATAAGTTATGCTGCTATGAATGTTTGTGTACAAGTTTTTGTGTGGATATAGGTTTTCATTTCTCTCGAGTATGTGATTGGGAGTGGAATTGCTGGGACTATGTTGGTAATTCCATGTTTCACTTTGTAAGAAACTCCTAGACTATTTTCCAAACAGTCTGCTCCATGTTATATACCCCCTGGCAGTGTATGAGGGCTCTCCCCACACTTGCAAAGATCGTTATTCAGCCGAAGGTCTGAAGAGAGCTCTCTAGAGCTCTTAGTCTGTGTAAAGCCCTTGTCTGTGATCCTCTGCCCCATCGATTCTAAACTCAATTTCTTCAAACTTTCATCCCTTTCTCCTCAACTCAGCAAGACCTCTGGGCTCTGTTTGGGGTCCCCTTCCCTCCACTGCCTCCTGGAAACTCCAAGCAGTAAGCTAGATGGCTATGGGGCTCACCTCATTTGTTTTCCTTCTCCCCGGGTTAATAGTCCTGGATTCTATGTGGTTCAGTATCTGAAAACAGCTATTTTTCAGTTCATTTTCACCCTGATGCAGTCAGATGAATACTTCTAATACATAAATCTAATCATGTTGTTATCCAGCTTTTAAAATCAGTGAATGCATGCCTGTTGCCCGCAAAATGAAGTTCAGACTTCTTAACTTATCTTATCAAACCTCGAACAGCTAGGGCTCTTTGGTGGCCAGCAATAGAAAGCAACACTTCTGGCTCTAGTGAAAAAAGGGGATTTATCAGAGAGGCATGGAATAACCCAGTGACTCAAAGGAAGGCAGAGGCAGAGGCTTAGGAAAGTCAAGAACAAAATGAGCTCAGTGTTTCTAGGAAAGAAGGAATTCTTTATCAGGACATGCTCTTTGGATCTCTCCACTCTGGAATCAAAGAAGTGCATAGAAGGCATTTGTCCAATTAGCCTGAACTTGAGTCATGTGCCCCGGCCTCCAGGAGGGCAGCGTTCCCTGACAGCCCTACCTACATGGGCATAGGGAAAGAGAGACGGTTTTTCCCAAGGGCACAGGAGACTCCATTACCAAGAGAAAGAGGGATAGATGCTGTATACCAAAAGTCAAATCTGCTTCCTCCAGAGTCCTCAGGATCTGGCCCCACACTGCCTCTCTGAGGTGAGCCTCTTCTCTCACCACCCTGCCTGCCTTACAGCCTGTGCTTCCGCCATACTCGGTCTCTTGCCACGTGTCCAGTGTGCCAGGTCCCTTCATGCCTCAGTGCACTTGCACTTGTTATTTCTTCTACCAGAACCACTTCCCACCGCGCCTTCACCCACCTCCTCCTCCAAAAAACCCCACAACAACAAACATGGAAAATTTCTACTTTTGCTGCTCAGATATCACCACCTCCCTCCAGGAAGCCTGCCTTGACCCCTCTGAGTCTGGATCAGGTGTCCATCCTACCTCCTTCCTTAGACCTGGGTTTGCTTCCCTTATACTATTTATCATACCAAACTGTATGGCTTACTTTCACAGCCCCCCATAGACTGACAGCTTCCTGGCAATAGTGACAGTATCACTCACTTTGGTATTTGCCCAACAGTTAATAGCTGCTTCCATTTCTATCAGATATCAAATAATCTCTTTTCTCTGTAGGGAACTCTACTGGATACAGATGGACCCCAGCGAACTCTCAACCAGAACTTGGAGCTCCGATTTCAGTTTAGTGAAGAAAATCACTGGCCCTGGTTTGTTATTTACACTAAGCAGGTGAGTTCTCAGGGCAGTGCATGAGAACCAGCACTGAAATGCTCTCTTGCTTACTGGGGTGAACAAAGCATATTACTCTTACCCAACCGAGCAGGGTCTTAGAATATGCTATACACCCCCCTTTTTGGCCTGTAACACTGATAGGCTGTTGATTTTTGGTTTGGGTTTTTTGTTTGTTTGTTTGTTTTGTGGGTTTTTTTTTTTTTGGTTTATTTTTTGTTTGATTTCATTTTACTAATCACCACAGTCTTCAGGTCAATTAGAAATAGATGTAGTTGCTAAATAACAGGAGACACAACTAATAGTGGCTTAGACAAAGTGTTGGTGAACTTCCTCTCAAAGGACCAGATGGTAAATAGTTTAGTTTTGGGGTCCATCTGGTCTCTGCTACAACTACTGAACTCTGTTATTGCACAAAAGTAGCCACAGACAACGTGTGAACAAATGGGTATAGCTGTTTGCCAATAAAAATGTATAAAAACAAGTGAGGGGCTGGATTTATTGACCTCTGACTTAGACAATACGGATTTTCATCTCACTTAACAAGAATACTAGAGATGATTGATACCCCTTTTATCTGGAAGGCAAAAGCCCAATAGGCCTCCCATTATGTCTCACTGACCAGAAGTAAGTCACATGACCACCCCTAGCTGCAAGGGAGTCTGGGAATCAAGTATCTAACAAAAAAGAACAGAGTTCATGATCACCCTAGAGTAAGTGTGAGCTGGGCCCTTTGTCTCAGACAAAATCCAGGTTCTGTGAGGAGAGGAGAGACTGTTGGACAACAAACTATGCAGGTTTTCCATGACTTTATAACTGAAGTTGGAATAAATTTTTTAAAAAAAAACTAATTTTCTGAACACCAAATTCAGCTGAAAAATATTATGAACTAACTCAAGCTATTTCAAATTGGAATCAAAACTACAAACATTCTAAAAGGAAACCAAAATACCAAAGTAATCTTAACGTCAACATTTCATTCAACTTAAGTCATTGGTGATCGCACTATGTTCCATGGAACATTTTGGTTTCAGGTAGCGAAAGCTCCCCAAGACTCTCTGCTTTTAGTATAGTTGCAATCAAAAGATGATAGATACCAAGGTCCTCTGAAAAAACATGAAGTGTGAAACCAAATTCTAGGTTAAAGAAACAGGCTGTCAGGTTCACCTTGGATATGAAACATCCTTAGGGAAATGGTAGGATGGTTTGCAGTCACTTGGAGAGATGCAGCTAGATCTTGGCAATGAAATTGCCTTCCCTTGCCCGGAATGCTAAATGCAGTAGTTAAATTTTATTATGGTCTTTTAATCTAGTCTGTACCAAATGAGTTTAAGCCACTACAGAGAGGGCAATAAACATTCTTTTAAAGGATTCCCAGTAAGGTCTTATTTCCTTTGGAGTGTGGGTTTATTGATACACACCCAAGAGCTACTTCTGCAAAAGGCAGAAATGTGGCTTGTGTGCCTTGGCAAATACAAGTGAGGGCTGGGATCCTAATATTTTCTAGACCCTTTAAACAATAGCTCACTGCATCTATATTGAATAAATCTTACCTGGTTTATAGCCAAGTCTTAACCTACATATCTGTGCACATTGTATGGAATATGGAATCAGTCCTCATCTTTTATTAAAAAGTATTATTAAACACCCTTCCATGCTCTATCAACTCAGTGTATGTTGTTTAACTCTTTCATACCCTGGTTTTATGTAGGTTATAGATATGCACAGATAAACAGGGTTAGTTTTTAGCTAAACCAGGAAATCAAAATTTGTTTTTGTACATAAATACCAACTCTTTTACTCTTTTCCTTATTGGTAATAGTGCCTTTCTTCTCTTCTACCTCCTTTTCTCCCTTTAAATAAATTAAATTCTGGTCAAGCTCCACAGTCCTGCAAGACTTTGAGATGCTACCCGTATGTAGCCATTCTCCCTCTAATTCTCCTTTCTATGTCCTATCTCCCAAGAGTCTCTACTTTGGCTACCATCCCAACCTGGGTTTTCTCTCTTTCCTTCCTCCTCCTCTCCATCACCACCCTCCCTTCAGTGCCGGTGACCATCCTTGGGCATAAATTTATACTAAGGGCCTGCCACCTCTAGCTTTAAGCTTTGTCTCAAACTTTAGTAGGGCCAAAAGAGAAAAGTACAAGCCAAGGATTGAGAACAGGACAAAGGAAAAAGAGGATTAGTGGGAAAGGAGCAAGTAGGGAAGTCATAGGGAAACTTAAATTGGCATGTAGAGTGAAGATCCTGGAAAAAGGAAATCCCAGCTCTTGTGTGACAAGATATCTAATGTGGGTCTTGGCACTGACAATGCTGGGCCAACAAGAAGTCACAGGTGATACTGGGAGCAACCATCGGTCTTAAAAGTGAGTGATTAAAGGTGCTTGAAAAATAAGAACATGATGAAAAGTAGAGTTTTTTTTAGTTCAGTAAAAGCCATAAGGTGCTAATATACCCTTTTAAACAGGTTACTATTTGTGTCTAGTAATAGGTCTCTCAATAATAATGTATACAGTTAAATGTAAGATCAACCATCCTCCATTGATTTGATTACAATAATAAGTACTTTTTGTTATTTGTTGCTTGTTATTTGAGCTGCTTACAAATTAATGTGAAAAAATAGGAGGGAAAATTTTAAAAGGGGAAAAATTAGGAAATGTAATGATTCTCTGTCTTTTTAAAAAATTTAAGTACATCCATGTAATTAAGGAAATGAATGGCTACTTGTTAATTGCATCTTATACAAATTTATGGAAATTAAAGATGAAATCTAAAGTCTTACAAGTGTGCTGTTGGAGAGCAGAGTTCAAAATCTGCTTTGTGGTGTGAGGAGAGAAGAAAGGCAGGATCTCTTCAGTTGAGTGATTTCTTTATTTCTGGATTCTTTAGGCTTTTTTGCTGAGTAGCTGCTTGAAAAAGATGATCTCAGAAAAGATGGTAAAGCTAGCTGCAAAGAATCCAGAAATGGTAAGTGCTCTTATCTGTGTATCTTTTTCACTTTAAGTTCCTACCATCAGTCAACATTAACCTACAGGGATGAATTCTGGTCCTCTGGGATAGAACCCAGCCTCCCAGAAGTGAGCTCCTCCGCCTTCTCTAAAGAGCTCAGTCTTTAGAATTCAAGCCATTTTTTCAAGAGAAGTAAGTGTCCTTCCATTGCTCTCTATTCTTGTATCTCTGCTTTCCCCCAAATGGAAGATTCCAGATTTACCATAAAAACCACATCATAAAGTCAGGATCCAGAGGGGTCTTAAACACAGCAGCGATGAACTTAAATAAGCTCTACACTTCTATCTCTCGAAAGAACTCACAGTTTTTTGAAGCTTCCACTGTGCCAAATTAGAATGCCATTAGCAGTCAAAGGAAGCCATAGAGAAAAAGAACTTCTTAAGGCCATAAATTGTTCTCAGTGTAAAATTAAACTTTGCTTTTCTAGTCTGTATCTCTTCAATAAAGGCCTGGTAACTTATTGAGAGGGCTGTGGCAGACTGTAAAAAGAGACACTGAGATTTTAAACTTTTCGACTTGCCTTGTTACCATCATGATATGAGTATATCCTGAATAAGACAGTACAATTGGAATTTTAAAAATTATTACAAATACTCATACTTTAGTATTACTGATACTAATACTTTATTAATACCAATACAAATACAAATACTTTTTTAAAATACTAATGCCTGGTTGACATGTATAAACTTTTTTTTTTTTTTTTTAGCAGAATGTTATACTGATCCTTAAAAATGCAACAGAAACAGAAACATTTAGAAATGTTCCCTAATGTTTTCATTTAAATTGAGTCCTTTATAAAGAGGATGGGTGACATCTTTCGTTAAACACTGCTTTTTACTAGACTTTGAGTCTAGTAAGGACTAGAGAAAATAGTTGCATTTTATCCTATTTCTCTTTCTTCTAGAACTGAAAATATTTTCCTAGGGAAAATAAAATTTACTGCCCCTTGGTATTCAAACAATTCAGTGTACCATAGAGTAGCAAATCAAGCAATGAAGGAATCATGGATGGTCTTTTTAAAAGAGTCATAAAATCTAACCTCTGAGGCAGGATGGACCCCCTTAGGCTTCCATTATTATATATAAAAAAAGAAGAAGAAAAAGTTGTTAACTGAAGTAGCCCCATTAAAGAAAGAAGTACTCTCGAATGTGGCTGAATAAAATGTAAGCTACTTGATGCAGGAAATACTTGTACAATGAGTAGCTAAAGCATTTGCTGAATAATAGAAGGTAGTGACCTATTTAAAGTTAAAAAAGAAAAAACACCAACCACATTCTTTAGATTTGCACACAAATTGAAACCTATCCTTTTCTGTGGCAGATAGTGAAATCAGCATGTCAGTCAGCATTGCATTGCTTAATCCAAATAATCACAAATTTTAGTTCCACAAGCTCCTTTTCTCCTCCCCTTTCTTGTTTTGGTTCTTGGAAAGAAAAGTTAAGACCCTTCCTCTGGAAAATCGGGTTTTTGAGGCACCTGGGTAGCTCAGTCAGTTAAGCATCCAACTCTTGATTTCAGCTCAGGTCATGATCTCGGGGTCCTGGGATCAAGCCCTGCGTCACGTTGGGCTCTGCACTCAGCAGCAGTTGGTGGGGGTGGATCTGCTTGAGATTCTCTCCCTCTAACCCTCCCCCTGCTCACTCTCACTCCCTCTCTCTCTTATTCTAAAATAAGTAAAAAAAATTTTTTTTCTTAATTAAAAAGAAAATTGGGTTTTCAAGGGGGATATTATAGGGATAGTCCATATTTCAACCTGAAATTTCATCTACAAACCCCTGGGTAGAATGAGACCCTGGAAAGTGAAAATTGCAGACAGATCAGTTCTTTGAATGTATACTGAGTTCTGGGTTTCCTCACAAAGCACAGTTGACCAGAACAAGTCATTTTGTGGAACTTTAAGTAGCCATATAAATGTGTGACTGTGACATCCACTCATTTTCTAGGTAAACACAGAAAATCTGAACTGACATGTATCATTTATTAAAGGCTTGTATGGACTAGGATCCAGATCCTATTTTGCAGGATAGAATAGATTCCAAGATTTTGAAAATCAGGAAGAATCTAGAGAGGGGGGAGAGAAATTGAGGAAACTATAACCAAATGAACCCCATAAATCAGATAGTTCCTAGAAGCAGATTAAATAGTACTATTTTAACCTAGTAAGAAGGAAGGCTTTAAAAGAAGAAATTTAGTGCTAACTTAATTAACTTAGCTATACACATTGCTTTCAATGATAAGACTTGAACCCTTCTGAAGAGATCATTAAAATTTGAAGTCAAATGCACTAAAAAATGTGAACATACAACAATATCATGTTATATTCTTTTAAAGGCAGTATTAACTGCAAACCAGAAGGGGAAAAATTGTAACATTCTTTTTAGAGCTGTGCTCCTACACAAAAACCTATAATCAACAAATTTTATTATTTGCTCCTTTTAACTAAAACAGAATTTTAAGAAATATTTTATGTGAAAATAAAGTGTATTTGTTACCAGTAGGTTTAGCTATATATAATGAAGAGCAAAACAAGACAGAAGAAGTGTCCTAGGTAAAATAAAAGTCTATATCTTTCTCATCTAAAAGAAACCCAGAAGTAGGCAGTCTAGAGCTGGAACAGTGACTCCATGATGTCATTAGAGACCTTTAGTGTGTGGCTTTACCTCATGTTTGAATATGGCTGCTGGAGCTCCAGTCATTACATCCACACCCTAGGCTGTAGTATAAATGGAAAGTAGGAATGGCTCATCTCTTTTCTTTGAGGAGGGGTCTCTAAAATCCCACAGATTTCAACTTACAGTTCATTGGCCAGGAGTTAGTCACACCACAGGCCTATATCTACCTGCAAGGGAGTCTAGTAACTGTAGTCTTTTTACAGGTTATGTTGTCTCTCCAGATTAATTTGGGTGGCATTACTAAGAAAGAAGGGCAGAATGGAAAATAGGATGGGCTACCAGCAATCTCTGCCATTGAAAGAAATGTAAAGGACATTAAGAAAAGGAAGCAGATATATTTTAAGCAATAGATGTGTTCCTAATGAGTTTCTGAAAGTGTATCATTATTATCTTGTATATTGAACCATAATCTGAATATATGCAAGAGATAGGAACTTGTTCCTATGGTGACTAATTTTCTTTTTTTTTTTTTTTTTTTTGGTGACTAATTTTCTGAACTGAATTGAAAAACAACTTAGATTTTTTATTAATCCATACCTAGTTTGTATTATTAGTTTGTATATTTTTTCCTTAGGTTTACTAAAAAGTGATTCTGAATCTCTAAAATTGGTTTTCTGGGAATGTCAGACTTCGAAGAGTTGGTGCTATCTAGAAAACAGAAAGTACAGGTACATCACAACCCACTTGAGAATGGTGTGAGCATAGCAGGTAGACAGAATTTTAGAGAGCCAGGCGGAAATTACCCTGTGAGAGTAAGTAGTTATTAAAAGAAACTACCCGTTGATGAAGAAGCATATATAGGAATACTGCGTTATGAAAAAAGGATTTGTTCGCTTCCTCCCCCCAACTTTATTCCCCCTAGTATATAAAATATTTAAAGCTCTTATTTGAGTAAGTCAAGGAAACAGATATCAGAAATAGCTTAACATCCATAGTGCGTTCTGTTTTATTTATTTCAACATAGGGAGGGGAGGAAGGGGAAGGAGAATAGGAGAGAGAAACATTCTGAGCTGTTTATGCTAACATCTGTATTTCATTGCACAAGGCTACTTACGAGCGATAACGTAATATTGTAAACAGTAACAATAATACTATAACAAAACATGTAAGACTACAGAGCATTAATTTCTCATTTACCAAGACTTACTGATTTTTTAAAAAGATTTTACTTATTTATTTATTTACTTGATAAAAAAGAGTGTGAGTGGGGAAAGGGGCAGAGGCGGAGGGAGAGGGAAGGGGGGGAATCTCAAGTAACCTTTGCGTTAAGTGCTGAGATCATGACCTGAGCCGAAACCAAGAGTCAGACCCTTAACGGACTGAGTCACCCAGGCATCCCTAGTAACTGATTTTTTTTTTTTAATTATTAAGCTGGTCTTCAAATACATGAACATACCTATTAATACTAACCTAAAGGAAGTCCTTTGCATCCTTCAAAGCAATCTATTTTATAATGATATTAACTGTAGTTCAAAGGCAACACTCTTTTGCAGTGTCATGTTACTTATCCCACTTATTTTGAAATGTTCTTCCTCCTTATATTCTCATGAAGAATAAGCAGTAATAAACAATTCACACCTTGTTCATTTTTTTTTCACATGTCATTCTTGCATTTACAAATGCCGCTATTTACCAGGCAGTGGTTGGAAACTCAAGGATCCAGAGTCAAGGACTTTATATGTTGTGGTAGAGTGATACGTTAAAACCCGTATCTTAACACTAGTGGCTGAGAAGAGTGTTGTTTTCCTCGAAGAAGCATCTAGGAGTTCCTTCTCCTGAGCCCTGCCCAGGTCACGTTTCCTGGCTATGCCAGGCCCTGCTTGCCTTTCCCAGTTCCCGGTGCACTCTCCTCCACCCCACTCTGTGCTCTGGAGACACATCTCCGTGTGTTGCCATCTTGCTCTCGGGCCTCCTACTGGGGTCACCCATGGGAAAACCCAGCCACACTGGATGGAGTGTGGAAGAAAAGTGAGATTGTGGGATTTATTTCTCCAGTTCTGTCGCTGCCGGGTCTCTGTGGTTGGCACAGCCTTCTGCTGAGGGCCAGGCTCCTGGAGGTGGCCTTTCCTCCCCACAGCTCTGGCTCCCCTCATTCCAGTACCAGCTGCTACCCCTGCCCCTTCCGGCCCAGGAGTGGAAAACATTACCCTCCAGCCCCTCACAGCAAGCCCCTAGGGGCTCCAACATCCCTTTGCTGATTCATTTAATCCTGTCCGCACCTCCATGAAGTAGTTCCTTTTTTAAAAAAAACTGCTCCTCAGGAGTGTGCCATCTGTTTTCTGCCGGGACCCTGACTGTTATATTAAGTTTACCTCATGTACGGGAGGTATATTCAAGTGTCTTGAACTTCCATTTGATCTTCACTTGATTCATGGTGCCTTTTGATTAATCAAAGCCCCCATTTGGCTTTGATTCAGCGTATGGATTGGGGCTCTGGGGATTATTTCAGGATTTAGGAGCTCATTTCGTGTGAAGTCCTTTTGGAAGCTGTGTTAAATCACAAAATCTATAGGCAACCACCGGTGTTAAACGCGAACCTTCACTTCACTTTCAGGGGCTCCATTTCTGCCACGTTTGTATATTTGCAAATGAAGGGGGGTTGTGTGGATGGGAAGCAGGTGTGCCTGCTGACAGGCAGTCTTGGAGACCATTAAGAGGATTATTGTAGAAGGGGAAACGTGCTAGTTAAATAGATTATTTGTGTGCTTGCTTCTCCAGGCAGTGCTGACTGACATTTTACTAATCTATTTAGCAGATTGAAGTTCCAGAACAAGGCAACCGTAAAAAACACCGCGTTCAACAAAGCCAGGTCTGTGAGTAAAATAATGTAATTGAGACATTATAATTTTGATAAATCTGTCCTTTTCCCCCTTTAAGTAACCAAAGTCATTCATTCTACTTTTAAGAACAAGCCAGAATTTTCTCTCCCAGAAGCTCTTTCACATAGGATTGTGCCAATGGGAGGACTACCACAGAAGGATAGTATTTTTTTTTTTTTTTTACTGTAGTACCCAGCAGGGCCGGGAGACAAACTCTCCTGAATTTTTACATAGAAAATTTCCAAGAACAGAGAATTCTTTAGTGATTTTCTCCTACACTCCATGCAATTTTTAAAAAAATCCTCTTTCTGGTTCACATTTTCCTTTCATGAATTCTCTGCAATGTACTCTGTAGAAAACAGCCTTTAAGTTTATTAAATACTCTTTGGAGCATTTAGGTCTGTTGGGCAGAT
This sequence comes from Neogale vison, assembly GCF_020171115.1. Lineage (NCBI taxonomy): Eukaryota > Metazoa > Chordata > Mammalia > Carnivora > Mustelidae > Neogale > Neogale vison. The sequence goes on from NC_058094.1 coordinate 36,670,441, forward strand.
AACAATAACAGTAAATATCAAAGTGGAAAGCATAGTAGGCACTCAGTGCCAGGCACTGTTCTAAGCATGTTTATGTGGATCACGACATTTATTCTCACCAAAGTCCTATAAATCATTGGGGGAAACAGGCACAGAGAGGTTAGGTGACTTGCCCAGGTTGCACAGTAATCAATGGGGGGAAGAAGCAAGATGGTCTGTCTCCACAGCTGTGCCCTTAACTAACTCTTCCTTTCTACGTTCAAATCCTAGTGTATGTAAGTGAAATAAAGGTGACCTCCAAGTAGCATTTGAATGGGATTTATTATTGATCCACTCCTGTTACACAGTCTGCTTGCTGTGTATATAAATGCACTAAGTATATAAGGACAGTACTTCTGAAAATATAAGGTCCTCTCTTGAGTGACTAAGCTCAGTAAAAAGAAAAAAAATTTAAACACATAATACCAGCTTTTCTGGCTGCTTAGATCAGAGATAGGGGGTAAGAACTCCACCACGGACTGGTGGATATGTCCTCAAACAGATCAAAAAACTAAATGTTTAAGGGACTCCTGAGGTGCTTATTAAAATGTAAATTCCTGGGCCCCACTCCAAAAGAGTGATTTAGCAGATCAGCATTTATAGCAAGCACCCCAATGGGGAACACTGCACCGAGGTTCAATTTCTTTACCTGTAAAGTGTAGGTAGTAATCACTCCATCACTCCCATTCATCAGCAGCATAGTGATTAGCACAGAGCTGTGGTTCTCAACCTTGGCTATGTGCTGGAATCACTTGGGGAGCTCTAAAAACAAATCATGGCTGGGCCCCACCCTCAAAGACTCTGACTTAATTGGTCTAGGGGCCTGGCAACAGAATTTTTAAAAGCTCCTCAGGGCATCTAATATACAGCCAGGATTGAAACTATTATCCTGGAACAGTGGTTCTCAAAGTTTGGTCCCCAGAGCAATACCATCAGCATACCTTGGGAACTTACTAGAAATTTAAATTCTAGTTTTGGACCCCAAACCTACTTCATCAGAAACCCCAGGGATGGAGGCTAGTAATCTGTGTTTAGCAAGCCCTCCAGATGAGTCAGATGCATGTCAAATTTTGAGAGTCCCTGTTCTAGAACAATAGATAACACATAGCACAACTATGATCAACATTGAAACTAATTCAGATGTCCTCTCAGATGAATAGCAATGCTAAAATAGGCCAGCCTCCCTTATGCTCTAAGCAGGGCCAGCATGTCAAAAGTTGTCCAAGTGTATTGAATTCCAACTTATTTAGCAAATCTTTTTTTTTTTTTAAGATTTTATTTATTTATCAGAGAGAGAGAGGGAGAGCACAGGCAGACAGAGTGGCAGGCAGAGGCAGAGGCAGAGGGAGAAGCAGGCTCCCCGCCCAGCAAGGAGCCCGATGTGGGACTCGATCCCAGGACACTGGGATCAAGACCTGAGCCGAAGGCAGCTGCTTAACCAACTGAGCCACCCAGGCGTCCCTTAGCAAATCTTTATATAGAGCTTATCCTGAGCCAAGCACTGTTCTAATTGCATTCCACATATAACTCATTTAATCCCCATAACAACCCAGCTATTATTATTATCCTTGGTTTATAGCCAAAGGAACTGAAAACACAGAAAGGTTAAGTAACTTGCTCAAGGTCACACAGCAAGTAAATTACAGAGCCAGTATCAGAACTGAAGCAGTATTTATTTGTTGTTTAACCAGTAAAGTTTGTTTATTTCTTTGAACACTTTGCCATGGGGGCCTCTCTATCAAGACAAATCCCTCAAAGAAAAAAAAACTTTTTTTTTTAGCTTATCTGGCCATTAAGGAACATTTGTTTCACCAGGGACAAAGCCATGACCTTGTCTTTGAGGTTTCATAAATATTGAAGGCCAATTCTTCACTCACTGAGGGTTTATAGCAACCATAACCACTTACAATGTTTTAAAATATAAAACTTGTTTGAAATTTGTATTTGTGTGGGGTGTGCATAAAGATTTGACATAGAGTTAAAAAATGGAAAGTTGCATAGCTTTAAGAGGGTGAGACTGGGGTGGTGGGGGGGAGGTAAAAGGATGAGGGCAGCATCCAAATGTTACCTGGGGACATACCAGTGCCTAGAAAGGCCCTCTGAACAGGTCTACCTCAGCTACCAGCAGGAGGCACTCTTGGTCCTAACACAGACACCTACCCCAAGACAAAGCTTCTATGGGGAGAAAAAAAAAATACTTGAAATAACCATCTTTTAAATAAATGTAACCTTTCTGTTGCCTTTTTAATATTATTTTAACATTCTCGTGACTTTGTGATTATTATTGTTGTTATGGAAATTATATCCTCACATACATTTCTGACCTGTTTATTTCACAACAGAAAGATTTTTCTCGTTTTCTACCAAGAAAAAGCAAGATTGAGATGGCCAATGTTGACTGTGTTTTGGGGACCATAGAGGAAGAAGACCTTTGATGAGAAACTCTCACATTTTTAAATGTCCTCTGGGCTGTCTCAACAGTGAAAGAGCTTGGGGATTGAAAGTGGGCTGTCCACCAGCAGTGGAAGAAATGGGACCCCTTCCCATTTTCTCTTGCCATTAAGATGAAACAAGATGGGCTCGGGAGGGAGACAAACCACAAAAGACTCTTAATGTCACAAAACAAACTGAGGGTGGCGGCGGGGTGGGGGGGGTAGAGAGAGGGTGGTGGGTTTATGGACATTGGGGAGGGTATGTGCTATGGTGAGTGCTGCGAAGTGTGTAAATCTGGCAATTCACAGACTGTGCCCCGGGGGCTAATAGTACATTACATGTTTATAAAAAAATTAAAAAATTAAAATATGTATATATAAATGCATTGCAAAAAAAAAAAAGATAGACTGTATTCACCAAGGGTACTTCAGAGCTCTGTGAATCTTAAGATTAAAAAGAAATATGAACCAAGTTATACACTTTGCTTTTAATGACTCATAAATGACAAGTGGCAAATCCAAATCAATTAGTATGAAGTTTGTTTGTTTGTTTGTTTGTTTTTTACTCTAACAGATGTTTACCTGGCTTGATGAGTCTTCTGTATGTTCTGATACTACATGAATGAAAAGCTTAGCATAAAGCACTATAAATGTATTTGGGGTTAAGTTCTGAAGACATGACTCACCCCCTCCGGATAATGTGGCTCTAGGAAATGGAATCATTGAAAAAGAAATCTGGACTTCACTGATCCATCCATAGCACCGAGTAAGGAGGTGATGAAATACTAATTTCTTTCCTTACATAATCCTGAGCCTCCCAATAGGGACAGACCAAAAGTAACAGTCTGCCCATTTCTCTACTTTTCCACTGATGTAACTATATTTTATCTTTGAATATGAAATTCAGTTTAATAATCACATGCTATTTTGAATATTTTTTATTTTGGAAAGCAGTGGGACCCTGCACTCAAATTCAGATACTCTGTAAGTCTCTTAGCTTTAAAACCATGGATATTTTTTTCACTAGATTTTTCCTTATCTAGTTTCAGTTTATCATGATAATGAATGAATGTAATTATATATGGAATTAAGACTGCAATAAGGGAGAGGGACAGAGAACTCTATGTAATGTAATTAGATAAAGTGCAATATTCTAATGTTCTTTTCTCACTGGATTGTGTAACTAATTATGTAATAAATGTGAAATATATTCTAGTGAATATAAAATTTACTGATGAAAATTCTGAGATGATCTTTCTGAAATATAGAATCTATTAAAGTCCTGTAATGTTTATAAAGCAGAGCCTCCAGCCATAAATTCTAGTGCCGTTAAGTTTTGTATTTATATTTTAGGCAGTAGTAGGAGGTTTTGTGGGGGAGGGGGTATAATAAACATCCCAAATCATCCATGGTGATGGTATTAATGGATTAGGATACATTTTCAGATTAAAGTAGAAGTTTATCTACTATTTTGCCAATTTAAGAATAGTTTGTCAATTTCTTTTTTTATTTTATTTATTTATTTGATAGAGAAAGTGAGAGAGCACAAGCAGGCAAAGCAGGAGAGGGAGAAGCAGTCTCCCCACTGAGCAGGGAGCCCAATGCAGGGCTTGATCCCAGCACCCTGGGATCTGTTAGGCAGACACTTAACAACTGAGCCACCCAGGCGCCCCATCAATTTCTTTTTAATTGCAAACCCTACACTGTGTAAGAGCCTACTAGAGAGACTAGGAATGCAAAAAGAACTTGTATTTGGGGGTGAGAAGGTACATATACTAGATTGAACCATACCCAATTGCTGTTTTGTAGGTCAAAAACAGTTTTATGTTGTCAGTTTCATATGTTTCAACCTGATACCTGAGAGCTAATAATCCCAGACAACACATGGCTGGTGTCCAGTGTGTAGTGTAGACCTGTGTGTCGGAGGAAGTTGGGGATGGTCAGGAAGGCCCATGGGGAAGAGAGACCTTGAAGAAGGAGTACAGCCACAAGGAGGAGAGACACATGTGAAAGGGTAGGATAGGCTTTAACAGGACAACGAGTGGGAAATGATGAGCAAAACCACACTGTGTGCTGGCAAAGTTTTAGGTTAGGGAGTAGTTAGGAGATAAAGCTAAAAGAGAAGAGGGATCAGTACCTATGCAGACACAAATGCAGCATTCCTTTTTTTTTTTTTCTTTTTAAGATTTTATTTATTTATTTGACAGAGAGAGAGAAAGAGCTGGAGCACAAACAGCGGGGAGAGGGATGGGGAAAGGCGACTCCCCACTGAACAGGGAGCCTGATATCGGATTTGATCCCAGGACCCTGAGATCATGACCTGAGCTGAAGGCAGACACTTAACTGACTGAGCCACCCAGGTGCCCCACAAATGTAGCATTCCTATAAAATGAGCAGAGTGGTTTGTCCCTTATTTGAAGATGGCAAAAACAGAAGGATTGTAACTATAATATAATAATATTATAATATAATATAATATATATAATATAATATTATAATAGTTTTTTCCCAAGACATAGAGATCATCATCAATATCAGGAAATAAGAAACAAGTACCTTCCATAGTATGTACCATGAAGAATAAAGGAACTGGGGTGGTAGAAGACAAAACTCAAAATTTACTTTGTAAAATGACACATTCCTTAGCAGTTATGTGGGAGAAGAAAGAACCATTAGCCCCTTTGGGGATTATTGGGCCTGTCTTTATCTAGAAAGAGTTGCAGGCTTGAATTACTTCTGCATCAAAACACTTCATCAGTGGGTGAAAAGTCTAAACTCCGACCCCCAGAGTGGCCTTCCCTGCTGCAGGCTCCGAGAGGGTGCCTATCCTGAGGGTGATGACCTTACTCTTGTGTGGTGCTGCTGGGCAGAACCTTCCCAGCAGCCTAGCCCCTCAGCACGGGACAAGACATGAGCCAGTGCATGAACATTGTAAAGGTGGGCAGCTCCTGAAACCCTTCAGGTAACTTCTGAGTGGTGTGGCAAGGCTTTGGAAATTACCAGCATATGCTATCGTCTATAGATTCACTCCCTTAGACCTTTGTGACTGGTCTTCAGTCAGCCAAATTTCCTCCTGATGCATCTGTTCTCACCAACATCACTTCTCCCTGCTTCTAGATGCATGTATGTGTTTCTATGGCTGTTCATTCTCCTAAAATTACTGGCCTAAGCACCTGGTTCACAGGCCAACCCAAACGTGTGAAAAGTTCACAAAATAGAAGAAAAAAGGGCAGAGCTGATTCAATTGTGATTAGGCCCCCCAAGGGTCTGAGCCCCTGGAGGTTCTGGAGAGAATCATGTGAGGCTTTGTCTGGAGGGCCGACATGCTCCTTCCTAAAGCCAGGTCTCCATGTAGGTTCGTATGTGATGAGACTGTGGCTTGCACACATCTCCAGCGGGGCCCTTGGGAAGCAAACTTTATGCTACCTATGTAAGTGAGAAATTACCCAATGTTTACCCTCAAAGTGACTTTGAGAAGGGCTGAGTGACCCTAATTTGTGGAAAACCAAACAGGTTCCAAGCCTCAGTGGGAAAATAATGGCCAAAGTGATCGACAATACAAAACAAAAGAAAACTCAGCAACAGAGTCAACTCTCCTTCTCCAGGGGCTTTTTTAGTCCTCCCCCTGCCGTGTGTGGACCAAGGCTCACCAAGAGGACTGCAGCCAGAGGCCCATGTGGACTCTGGACTGAGGGAGATGGGGTACGAGGTACTTTTCTGCTTCGTGAGGGTGGTCTCAGTCCTGTCCTCGGGGATCCCAGAAAAATAGTCAAGAAAATGTTAGACATATTTTGTTGGCTCTTACACTCCAAAATAAAGCATGCTGAGTTAACCTAGAAAATGTATAGCAGGAGCACCTTTCCCAGTCGATTTCAGTTCAGGTCACCATCTCAGGGTCCTGGGATCAAGCCCCTCATTGGGTTCCCTGCTTATTGGAGAATTGGTTTTAGGATTCTCTCTCCCTCTGTCTCTCTCCTCTAAAATAAAAAGTCAGAAAGAAAGAGAGAGAGAGAGAAAGAAAGAGAATGAAAGAATGTATACCTAACACCAATAATCCCTTAGAAAATGGCTTTTTGGGGCGCCTGGGTGGCTCAGTGGGTTAAGCCTCTGCCTTCAGCTCGGGTCATGATCTCAGGGTCCTGGGATCAAGTCCCACATCGGGCTCCTTGCTCAGTGGGGAGCCTGTTTCTCCCTCTGCCTGAAGCTCCCTCTGCTTGTGCTCATGCTCTCTCTCTCTAATAAATTAATTTTAAAAAATTTTAAAGGATGGCTTTTCGCCTTATCATTGTATTCGACTCCCTCCACTTTATTGATGTATAATTGTACTTTGCTTATAAGTTACCTTATAATAGCTATTTGTTGTATTCTTAAGAAGTCATGTGTTGAACAGTTTTCCAGATAAGAAAAATTAGAGCTATGGGAAAAGTCCGTGGTGGGCTTGGCTCTTCGTTCCAGCCGTGTAGCCTGTTTACTTTTCTGTGGGGCAAAGTCTTCAGCTCACCAGTTGGGCTTTGGTTGTGTAACATCTTGGAAGAAGTCGGACACTCCGTTGATTTAAAGGCATTGACCTTGGTGAGTTTGCACGGCTCCTGCACTAAATGTGGTTTTCGTCCCGGAAATGTGGGAACACGGAGTTGGCTGTACTTCCTAATGGCTTTTCCATCTGTCCACAGGAGCCCTCATTGGACGGGCTCTGCGGTGCAGCGGTGGTCTGGGGTGGAGGCGCCTGGAGCGGCAGGCTGCAGCCGGGAGTGTGAGCTGGCCTCTCTGCGCGCATGCGTGCTCTTCTTCGCACTGAAAACGAGTCCCCACAGAATGTCTGGGGAGGTCCCCCTCTTTGTATCGCGTCTAGTGTGCAGAGGAAGAGGGGATGGAAATCTACTGCATCTGGGTCCTCATCAAGGGAAGTTAGAATTTGATTTTCTGCAAAATGTTGAGTAAAACAAGTGAAATGACAGTGATGAAACATACATGTGTCAAAGTCAACCACTTGGAGACAGGTTCTATTCAAAACTCAACTGTAGCTGTTTTGCCATTGCTGGAGGAGCTTTCCAGAGGCACCATTCCAGCAAGTGCACTTATTTATGTGCAAAGGGAAAGCAGTTCCACGTCCCAGGACTTGTATGGCACCGTGTTAAGGGAGAAAATAGGAAGACTGTATATCAGAGGTGGGGTTTTCTTTTCTTTCTTTTTTTTTTTTTTCATATATTGACTGAATACATATCACAGTAGTTAAATCGAAGATTTCTTACAGGTGACTGGATTTATATCAATTATGTATGTCAGTATTAGTTTCTCTTTTGCAATTAACTGTGGGTGGTTTGTGTCAAGATGTCTTTTTCCCTTGTTTTTCTTCTGTCATATCCTCTTTTCCCTTTTCATTTGTCAGAATTAAAACAAAAGTGATGTGTGGGCTAAGGGTGATAATGAAGATGGGCTGAGATCTTAGTGAAATCACTGTAGGAAAAAAAATCCTAAAACCTTCCTGCTCAAGTGTGGTAAGGACTTGTTACCTGGGACTTGTTAAAAAATCCTGCTGGATGATGACAAAAAGAAACACAAAAGACAACTAACTCCATTTCTTCTTTTAATGTGTCTCGTGAGCTTGGAAGATAGATATATAAAATACATTTTTGAGGTTTATAAAAAAAATCAATTGAAAGTCTTTTCTGATTCTGTTTGCCTTAAAACAAATGCATAGGCTAAGAGTAATTCTCACTACTTATCCATTCCTCCTGCCCCCCTTTTTTCCCTATAAAAATGTCACAAGTTTCCTTTCTTGCTGGTCAGGAGTTTAAGTTCAAAAGATGTATTAGTCCAGGTGTATTGGCAGAAAATAGTTGTCAGAGTAGAATAGCCTCGGGCTTTCTCCTGACTGGGGCATCACAGTTTCACAAAGGTGGAAATGAAAGCACCAACTCCGTATTTGGAGAGGAAGAGAGCAGAACTGAGGCAAGTTCTGATAAAGCTCATTCCCTAGAGTGTGTTTCAGGACTGAGAAGGAGAGGAGCTTGGCTTCTGTTTGAATGACTGCCAGGAGTTTATTTTGAGACGAATGTAAGAGTTAAGATCCCTCTAAGCCAAAAATGTCGGTTCAGTGTGAGCCCCCGGAGTGAGCTTAGCAGCGTTCCAGGGTTGAAGCGAACCCTTTAACAACACAGATTGTTGGAACGAGCTGCTCATTTTCTGGACCAAGCAGACATTCCAGAGCCCTCTGGGACCAGCATGAACCCTTCCCTAGCTTCTCCTCTGCCCACACTGAACAAACCCTAAACGAACATGTTCTCTAAGGGGTGGGAATATTAGAAGGATAGGAAGGAAATTTAGGGCCAGAAAGGAAAGGAGAAAAGACTAGACCTTTTGGGTTGGTTTCCTGTTGGTTTTCCTTGCATGCTTCTGAAAAAAAAATTTATAAACCTACTGACTTCTGAGTTTCTAGTGCTTGTTTTGAAGTATAGAATAAATGAACAACATGCGGACCTCATCATTTCTTATGCACTCTGAAGAGTTTTTATTGACTTTTTCAATGACATACAGTGTTGCTCTTTGGGAGATAGTCTTTTAGGTTCCCCACATAATCCCTATATGCCAAGTAAGATATGGCTTCCACATTCCTAAGAGTTCCTATCTCATTACTCAATGACTGATACCTGCTGATCACAGGCACAATTTCTCACCAGTCGCTTTTTTTTTTTTAAATTATTTATTTGAAAGACAGAGATCCCAAGTAGTTAGAAAGGCAGGCAGAGAGAGAGAGGAGGAAGCAGGCTCCCCACTGAGCAGAGAGCCCGATGTGGGGCTCGATCCCAAGACCCTGGAATCAATGACCTGAGCTGAAAGCAGAGGCTTTAACCCACTGAGCCACCCAGGCGCCCCTCACCAGTCGCTTTTAAAGGCTTTGCAAATCAATGCATTTGCTTACACCTTTGCAAAAGGTGTTCCCTTACTAATGATCAGTTCCTTAACTTTTGGAAGGGAAGCTTAATCAGGGCTAAGTGCTATATACTTTCCCATCACATACATTAATTAGTCTAATATATGTCATATATATATGTATATATACATACATATATATATATATATGGTTAGTTAGTCTAATATATTCATCTGTGTGGTTCTGGCATGTGTGGATAAGAAAACAACAAATGGGTATTGCAGAGAAGGAGTCAAGTTCTTTTCTTCTTTCCAGGGATCTAACCCTTATCTTAGTAACTCCAGAAATTCAAGATCTAAGATGTTTACTTTGCAATTAACAAAGGGAGAGAGATCCCTTTCTGAGGGTTTTGCTTGCATACTTAATTTCTAGTTATGGTTGGTTGCTAGAGGGACAGATTATCCCCTGAGGCTCCCAATTTTTTCCTCAGTGTTGCAGATATAATAATGCTTGGCACACATGCAAACTTCATTTTTTTCCTGGTGGTTTAAATGTTTAAACTCTTGGGGAACCGAAATAAATCTAATTCTTGTGTAGATAAATATATGCAATTTATTCATTCGATGGTTAAGCCTTCAGAATCCCTAGTGTTGTTAAAAACACCTGATTCTCCCTAGCCAGGAATGAGAGATTGGGACGCCCATGGAAGCAACATTTTCAGGAACATGTCTCCCTCTGACGGTCATTTGTTAGTACTACAGAAACCAACCTGGAACAGGAGTAAAGCTCAAAAACAAGTAGAAATCCCTCTTCCTTTGAGGTATGGTGTTGTTTTGTTTTGTTTTGTTGTTTTAGGGAGGGAGAGGGAAAGAGAATCTTAAGCAGGCTTCACACCCAGCAAGGAGCTCAACACAGGGCTCAATCTTAACCATGAAATCATGACCTGAGCCAAAACAAGAGTCAGACACTTAGGCAACCAGGCACCTCACTATGATGGTTTTTTTTTTTTTTAAAGATTTTATTTATTTTATTTGACAGATAGAGATCACAAGTAGGCAGGGAGGTAGGCAGAGAGAGAGGGAAGAGGAAGCAGGCTCCCCGCTAAGCAGAGAGCCCGATGCGGGGCTCGATCCCAGGACCCTGGGATCATGACCTGAGCCGAAGGCAGAGGCTTTAACCCACTGAGCCACCCAGGTGACTATGATGGGTTTTTAAAGCACTTTCCCATTCCAACATATCTCTTTTCTACAGTGTAACAATTGGTTAAACTGGGATGGTTGCTGTTCAATTATGTTTGGGAAAATCCTTTCTGCATTTCCTAAGACTGGATAGTAATATATAATCAGTCTAACCCTTTTATCCCTAACCAGAAAAAAATGACCTAAAAGAAAATCCTACCCCAAGCAAATCTTTTCTGTCATCCATTCACTCATTCACTCGCTCAGCTGTATCTGACACAGCAATTCTCAACCCTGCACATTGGCTGCATATTGGGATTTCCGGAGCAGCTTTTAAAAATGTGGATGCCGGCACCATACTTCAAAATAATTCTGACTTGGTTTTGACCAGGACGTAGTTGTTGGTATTTTTAGGCTCCTGTGGTGACTATAATGTGCTACAAGGGCTGAGAACTACTAAGCTAATATTCTTGAGCACCTACTATGTGCCATTCGTTGTGGTAGTGCTAAGGATTCAATGGTAGGGACACAAATGGGCCATGCTTACCTTCTTATTTCTTCTTTCTCTTCCTCCTCCTCCTTTTCTTTCTCCTTTTCCTCCTCCTTCTTCTGTTTTAACTAGGCTCCATGCCCAACATGGGCCTTGAACTCAGGACCTTGAGATCAAGAGTCACATGTTCTACTGACTGAGGCAGCTGGGCACCCCCACACTGACCTTCTGACACCTCCATTCTCAGGCCATATATACTATCCCCTCATCTGGAACATTGCCCTTGTTCATTGCATAAATAACTCTTCCTTATCCTTTGTGTCTCAGATGCAATATCACTTCTTCAAAGGTATTGCTGCCTTTCTACCTAAATTAGGTCCCATATTATTTGCCTTTATTTTTTTTTTATTGAGAGAGAGAAAGAGAGAGATCTTGAGAGGGGAAGGGTCAGAGGGAGAAGCAGACTCCCCGCTGAGCAGGGAGCCCGATGTGGGACTCGATCCTGAGACTCCAGGATCATGACCTGAGCCGAAGGCAGTTGCTCAACCAACTGGGCCACCCAGGCGCCCCTATTATTTGCCTTTATATAGCATCTCTTCTCTTCCTTCATAACACTTATCCCAGTTGTAATTACAGGTATTCCTCCCCAGTGGAAGTCTCACAATCAGAACTCGGGATCAAACAGACTTTGGTATTGAGGAAGAAGAGGCAGATTTACCTGAAAGGAAAGGAGTTGGAGCTTCAGGACCCTGTATGGGCTGAATAACATCCCCTCAAAGATGTCCATGTCCTAATTCCCAGAACTTATGACTATGTTACCTTGCATGGTAAAAAGGACTTTACAGATGTGATTAAGTTAAAGACCCTGAGATGGAGAGATTCTGGATTAATAAAGAATGCCCGATGTTATTCAAGTGTCCTTATAATGAGACAGGAGGATCAAAGTTAGAGAAGGCATAAGAGTAGAAGCAAAGATCAGAAGGAGAAATGATGCTAGATGGCTGTTTTAAGGATGGAGGAAGGAGCAACAGGCCACAGAATATGTGCAGCCTCAGGAAGCTGGAGAAGGGAAGGAAATGGATTTTCTCTAGAGCCTCCAGAAGAATGCAGTCTTGCCTACATTTTGATTTTAGCCCAGTGAAACTGATTTTGTACTTCTTACCTCCTAAACTGTAAGAGGATGATTTAGTGTTGTTTTAGGTCATTAAGCCTGTGGTAATTTGTTACAGGGACAATAGGGAACTAATACAGCCCACCCCTTCTTTGTACATTTCCCTTCCAAGACCCTGAAGTACGTTCACAGGCCAAATGTTTCTGTAAAGCTTGTAAAATTAATATATTTTAGCTACAATAAAGACTGCTGTCTCTTTCTACTCAGATTTCCCAAGGCCTTTTCGCCAGTTGAGCAGCACTGGAGTGAATACAGATATTTTGGTGCTCTTGCTAAGTAGAAATGCAGTTGGGAGTACTCTGGTTTGCATTTAATGAGATACATTCCATGTGGTTCATGGTCACATGCAGCATTAAGTTATTGTTGGAGCATAGAAATGACTTCTATGAATACTCCTAATGACCAATTTGCTGACGTCCCCAGGTGTGGTGACATGGAGGAATCACAGAGTATGTGTAGTGTGCATCTCACTCCTTTAATCTCATCAGAGAAAAAAAACTGTGGAGTGCCTGCATTTTTTTCAAATCAAACAAAAAGAGCAATTCACAAAGGGGAAGGAATATGTTTGAATAGAAGTAATAAATAGGTTCTCAGATTGTTAAGTAAGCCAATTAATGGAGAGAAGTGCATCCCATCAACAAACTGGGAAAGGTTTAGATTCTCTGCAGATTTGACACAATTTACTGGCATCAATGAAGAGATTATAAAGTCAACCCAAACCACAAGGGAGATATCCATGACATTTTGGTTAATAAAAGTCACCCATTCAGAGAGTATTTAATACTTAGGATTAGTCACTTTACCAGAAAATGTGAAATGCCCTGAAATCATAATTCTTATGTGAACGAAATTTGAGAGAGAGTCTCTTGAATTTGACAGTTATCTTAAACATTTACATGACTTTACCAAGAACAAACTGTTAGACTGAATAATAACGCTTGAGTGAATGGACCTGAGACATCCCAGAGGGTGGCCTGGTCAGGCGAGAGGTGCTAGAATTTGGAGAAGGGGTAATCACTGTGCAGAGGAAGTCTGTCGGAACAGAGCTGGTAAACTAAAACATATATATATATATATATATATATTTGTATACAAATATATTTATATATAAACATACATATATATTTATTTACCTAATTATATGTATACCTAATATAAATATATATTTGTGTATATTTATATTTTTATATTATATATATAATTTTATGTTTCCAGTAAATTAACTTCTACTACCCCACTACCCACTACATTTTTAGTGAGTTTTGGCTGTATACACGTTGCGTTTAGTTCAGGAATCCTAAAAAATGGGATGTAAATATCCAACCATTGTTAAAAAGAAACAAAAACAAAAACAACTTTGCATCGTATTTTAGAATTAAAGCTGTTACTATTATGAGTTTGTCCATTTGGCTTCTATATTAACTTTACCTGGAGGCCAGTGACTATTAATTGATACCTACGGCTTTTAATAAAATGGTCCTTGCTTAGAAGCCTTCATTTAGCTGAGGGGGTGGGATGTCTATTTAGAATAGGATAGTGCAAAATGCTCCTGGACTCGAGTTCGAAAAACCTCTTCCAGGCTTGTCATTCTCTTCTCCCCACGCCAGGTTCGGTCCTTTTGCTAATTCAGAGCAGGCTCATTCCGAGTTTCAAGTTCTGGGCAAGCCGAGCAGCCTCTCGGGCCTCCCGCCTCCAGGGGGCGTGCGGACCGACGTTGCGTAAGGCCGCTCTAGCCCGGAGGTGGGGCTCCGCCTGTCTCTATGGCCCGCCCCTCTCCTTTCCTCACCCTGCTGCAGCCGGCGCTCTCTCCTCAGCTCGGCCGTGTGTCAAAGGTACCTGTTTCGGGGCTCGTGGGCGGCCCCAGGACTGAACCGCTGACATCTCCTCTGCCGGCCCTGACGCACTTGAGAGGCCCGGCCGGGGCCTGACCGAGGGGCGAGGGGTGGAGAGCGAGGCCGCCGGGGGTCCCCCGCACCTACTCGGCGGCCGGAGGGAGCCCGACCGGGCGTCGCGGGTCCGCGGTGGCTTCCCCCAAGGGTGTGTCGCTCGTGAGGGCAACGAAAAGGCCAGCGAGGGTTCTTGTTTGTTTTCGCGGGTAAAGGTTGTGGTCGTCCGCAGGAGAGGGCCAGCCCGGGTTTGCGGGCCCCGGCGGGCGGGCCCGGGGCGGAGCGCGCTCACGGTTAATCGGGAGGACCGAGTGGCAGCCCTCCGCCTGCGCCTCGTTGTGGCGCCCGGAGCGAGCGTGTGCTTTCGCGGCGGGAGCGCGGCAGTTCGTGGCGGATCGCAGGGAGCCCGCAGTCTAGGTGTGAACAGTTGCGGTGAGACTGAACCGTCTCGAATGGCACCTGGCCCCGTGTTTAAAGAGCCGTTTGCCTCTTAATGTGCAGTGCGAGGAAGCGGGCGGTTTACCTGCCGGTTTTCCAGTGCAGCGCCCTGCCTGGGGGAGAAGATGCGTTTATTCTTTAAGATTGGCTACTGAACATAATTAGGTAAAAAAATTACATATATACCGCTGAATAGTGACACGTCTCACTCTTAAAATAAAATAAAATAAAATAATGGTGACACCAAGGAGCTCCTAGTTTAAACAGTTGCAATGTCCGTGGTACAGGAATCATAGGAATAACTGTTTGCAGTGCTTGCTATGTGTCAGACATGATGCCGAGTGTTTGAATACCTCTGTTTAATTCTTGTAGCCACCCTGGGAGGTACCCTTTCCATTTTCCAGATAAGGAAACCGAGCACGGAGAGTGTGCGTTCACTTGCTGAAGGTCAGACAGCTAGCAGAGGGTGGGCTGGGGTCTGAGCCTCATCCGCCTTACTGCAGTGTTCTTGCTTCTGTTACCGGTCCACACGTGTTTTAGAGAGGGGTGTGTGTGTGTGTGTGTGTGTGTGTGTGTGTTTGATTTGGTTTGTAGCCTGGGCCGATTTCTCTCAGGCGTAATTTTCCTGGCTATACTCAAGAGCTTTCTATGAACTTCTCTTTAGTTTTGAAGGAGTTTAGTGAGCAAGATGTTTGCTCATTACAGATTATAGTGGATAGTAAGTCAGGCTTGGACTTGGACCCTCACCCCCACCAATGCAGTTTGATTTGAAATAGAGTTGGGTTTCTTTGGTTGTGTGTGCGCTTCGTTACTATTCTTCATTATCTGTGTTTTGGGATCCCATTTTAGTGAGTTCACTTTGTCTTTGCAATATTAGGACAGTAGTGCTGAAGGGAAATGAACGGGTTTTCAGTGACCGTTAACATCTTACTGGATGTAGGAAAGGCACTGGAGAGAGACTGAAATAAAAAGGAATGAAGAAGAGATTTTAGGCATGTTTTTCAGAGCAAATTGAGTTACTTACTGTGAAGGATAAACAATCTCCAGGGTTCCTATGAACATCAGAAGGGAAGTCCTTGCTTCCCAAGAGGAAAGAGGTTGGATACTAGAATCTCCCAAATCTCTTAGCCTTAACAGGATATAGGAGTTTATATACTCAACATTCTTATAGCAAAGGTATTATTGAATGCCTTCCATGGCCAGGCACTGTTCTACTCACTGGGAAAGAGGAGTGGGGAAAAAAATCTTTGTGTTCATGGAGCTAACTTTCCACTGGAGGAATGTGAGAATGGGTACAATAAACAAAATAATTGAAAAATTTAAGTATATCCAGTCAGATGGTAACTGTTGCTAAGAAGAAAAATAAAGCAGCTAAGGGAGATAAGAAGAACCAGAGAAGAAACAGATGCAGTTTTAAAATAAGGAACAGCGTCGTGGAGAAGATTCTTGAACAAAACTGGAGGGAGTGAGGGCCAGCCATGGGGCTATCTGGGGGAATAATAGTATACCGGGCAGGTGCAGAAGGCCAGAAACGGCCAGTCCTACTGGAGGACCTGCAAGGAGGCCAGCAGATTTCAGCAGATTAAGGGAGGGCAGAAGGTCTGAGAGCTGACTGGTCCTGGTAAAGACCTTGTTTTTTTTCTGAGTGAAGAGGGGAGTGGGTGGAAGATTTTGAGCAGAGGAATTGGGGGATCTGACTTAACGTTTTTAAAGAGTTGCTCTGGCTGCTTTGTTCAGATCAGCTGTGGGGACAAGGATGAAAGAGGGGAGACTGGTTAGGAAGCGGTTTAGGAATCCAAGTGAAAGGTGATGGGAGTCCCTGCCTACTTGTGATCTCTGTCTGTCAAATAAATAAATAAAATCTAAAAAAAAAAAAAAAAGAAAGAAAGAAAAAGAAAGGTGATGGGAGCTTAGACCAGCTGGTAGCTGCCAGGATTTCCTGATATATTGGATGTGGAGTATAGGGGTAGAAGAATGAAGCCTGATTCTAAGGCCTTTCCAGCTGTTGGAAGGATGGATTTGCTGTTTATAGAGATGGGGAAGATTTAAGGGTGGAGAGTTAAGGGAAGGTGGGTGAAGTGGGAATTAAGAGTTAGTTTTACATGTGTTAGGTTTGAGATGTCTGTTCACATGGAGTTATATGTGGCTGGAGTTGATGGGAAAGATTGCAGCCTGAAATAGAAATTTGGGAGTCATTAACAAGTAGATAGTATTTAAAACCATGAGATTGTATGAAATCTGGTCTAAAGAACAGAGGATTGAGCTCTGGGCTTTCCACATACAGTGGTTGGAGGGATTAAGAACCTCAAAGACTGAGAAGGAAAAAAAGCCCTTTATTTTTTTTTTTTTTAAAAAGATTTTATTTATTTATTTGACAGAGAGATCACGAGTAGGCAGAGAGGCAGGCAGAGAGAGAGAGAGGAAGGGAAGCAGGCTCCCTGCTGAGCAGAGAACCGATGCGGGACTCGATCCCAGGGTCCTGACCTGAGCCTAAGGCAGCAGCTTAACCCACTGAGCCACCCAGGTGCCCCCAAAAAAGCCCTTTAAAGGTAGGAATATGGAGTGCTGGAAACCAAGTGAAGAGAGTGTTTCAGGAAGGAGAAAGTGATCATCTGTGTCTCCTCCTCAGTTGACAAATCATGTAAGATGAGGACTGTGAAATGGCCATTGGATTTAGCAATGTGAAGGTCTTTGGTGACTGCGCAGGAGTACTTTCAGGAGAATTGGCAGGGAGAAAACCTGGGCTAACACCTGGTTTTACAGAGAGAATAGGAGAGGAATTGGAGCTATAGACAACTCTTTAGAAAAAGTTAGTTGTAAATTTTTCATACATAAATTATTTGAAAGCACTGAAGTCATTTTCATAGTGACTAATTTTATTTCCAGCTTCACCCACTTAGCAGCTAGACTTGGATTATTTTATCAATAACTCTTGGAAGTAAATAACTATGCTACTACTACCGATAATAATAATGTATTATTAACCTTCAAAACCAATACACCAGGAAGCTTGACCTTTTGATATAACACATTTCAGGACTCATGAAAGTGCTTTGGTGACATGCATTCTTTTACCACTTTGTTCTTACCTTAGGTTAAAAAACTAACTTACAAGTGTTACAGCTGTATATTTAAAAACAAAAATACATGGATCCAGAAGTTGAGAACTAGAATTTATTTTGAAGTGTGCTATCTCAGTAGTAGTAAGAACTGACTGTGTTGATATACATCATTTCTGTTTTAAGAATTAATTTATAAGTAACAAAGCTACGCTTGTCTTCTGTTACTTACAAAGTGTGAAGACTAATACTTCTTTGCAAATAAATAATAATATAAGACCGCATGGTTTAAAAAGGGAGTAAATGTAAAACAAAACAAAACCAGACTGTGGTTTTTATTTGAAGACATGAATTTAGGTTCTTGTGTTTGCTCTGAGTAAGTTAATGCCCACATACAAATACAAAGTAATCAGTGAGATACCCAGCATATGGTATATTTACATCATCTTAGCTGTGGGTGTAAGCTCTTTCCCTGATCTTGTTGTATACTGTTTCCATAGTAGCTACAGCCATTTGTTACATTGTAAAGATTTAGTGATCAAAATATTTCAAAGTTCAGTGTTACGACCACTGATTTTTTTAATCCATCAATCTTATCTGCAAGATGCAGGTCCTTCAATCTATTTTTTCAGCTGAGGCAAGTATTTTCTTAAGTTTGTGCCTTTTGTTTTGTTTTTTCATTTTTCATGTTTTCATGTTTGATTTATCATGTTTCATTTTTCATGTTTTCATTTTCATTTTTCCTGTGGGAATTTTTCATGGGTTGGCTCTGGTTTCTAGTTGTATTAATCATGTCACAAATCTTTAAGTTTTTTCTTTTCTTTTCCATCACGTCTTAAAGAGGCCTTTCTGTCCCCGATTTGATTTTCTGCAATATTTGTTCTGTTTCTTACTGCTCACAATTTGGATTTACTTTTTTTTTAATGTTTTTATTTAACTTAGAGTTTTGTTTTATCCCAATCTCCTTCTAATATTTTTTCCTCTCACCCTGAGTTCTTGTTTTTTTGCATATTCCTAAAGCACATTTTTTCCCCTGGATTTTTTCAATTTATTATTTTAAGTAATTTTCAGTGGTATGGTTTTCTTCATGTAAAGCTGATGAATCTCTTCTGGTGCAAAATTTTTCATTGACTCCATGTTGATTTTGTTTTGTTATTCATCCTTTTAAAAATGAAAAAACTTTTGAGATTGTTACTATACTGTTGAATTGTCATGCCAAATTTGCTCAATATCATTTAACTAAAGACTTTTTCTAGATTTCTTACAAGGAAAATAATTAGAGAATTGGATTGTGTGTAGGCATTCCATAAAGCACTCTGTTGTAGTGTGGACGAAGGATTTACTTATTTAAAATAATCTTTGCTATTATTAAAACTTACATTTATAGTTAAGTCTTTGTAATAAAGTCCCTTTTTTATGAACCAGTTAGTAGACATAAGAATGATCAGCTTAACTTAAACTTTATATATAAAAATAAAATCAGGGGCGTCTGGGTGACTCAGTGGGTTAGAGCTTTCGGCTTGGGTCATGATCCCAGGGTCCTGGGATCGAGTCCCACATCGGGCTGTCTGCTCAGCGGGGAGCCTGCTTCCTCCTCTCTCTCTCTCTGCCTCTCTGCCGCCTTGTGATCTCTGTCTGTCAAATAAATAAATTAAATAAATAAATAAATAAAATCTTAAAAAAAAAAAACAGTGGCAAAGGAACAGCTAATTTCCAGATTAAAAGGATGCTTGTCCTTTTTCTTCCAGCTTTACTGAGGTATTAGTGACAAATAAAATTGTATATATTTAGGTTGCGCAACGTTAATTTTTTAAGGGGTACAACGTGATGATTTA
This sequence comes from Neogale vison, assembly GCF_020171115.1. Classification (NCBI taxonomy): domain Eukaryota; kingdom Metazoa; phylum Chordata; class Mammalia; order Carnivora; family Mustelidae; genus Neogale; species Neogale vison. Next base: position 36,689,822 of record NC_058094.1, read on the forward strand.
GTATTCTTTTACACTATGAAATATTTACCACAATCAGGTCAATTAGCACATCCATTATCTCACATAGTTACCTTTGTGTGTGTGTGTTGAAACACCTAAGATCTACTCAGCAAATTTCAAGTATATAATACAGTATTACTATAATCATTATACTGTATATTAGAACTTCAGAGCTTAGTCATCTTCTAACTGAAAGTTTATGCATTTTGACCACTATCTTTTCCTCCACCCTTCAGTCCCAAACAACCACCATTCTATTTTCTGGTTCTATGAGTTAGGCTTTTTGAAGTTCCACATATAAATAAGATCATACAGTATTTATTTTTCTGTGTCTGGCATATTTCACTTAGCATAATGTCCTCCTTGTTTAAGCATGGTATTGTAAATAGCAGGATTTCCTGCTTTTTTATATCTGAATAGTCTTCTATTATATATGTGTGTGTGTGTGTATACATATATATGTATACTGTATATATACATATATATGTATATGTATATTCTGCATTATTTAGCTGTTGACTGACACTTGACTGACACTTAGGTTATTTACAAATTTTATGTATTTGTGCTATTGTGAATATTGCTGCAATGAACATGCAGGTATCTCTTTGAGAGAGTAATTTTATTTCCTTTGGTTACATACCCAGAATTGTGAACTTGTTCTTGTTTTATAGCTAAGTTTTTCTGAAGCTTCTCTTCGATCACCAAGACTGTTAGCAATTCCTCCAAGGCAGTGTTTAGAAACCTTAAATATTTATTATCTTTATGGCCAGTAATTATTGAAGAAACAAAACAATTCTAAGACCAAAACATGTCCAGTAAATAGTGGAAATATACCCATTTGATTAAAAAGTGGACAATTTGTTGCCTCTAGCTCTTTCATGTCACCGTAAACACATATTTACAAAAAAAATAGTGATATTTGTATGTATTCGATAAGCTATTTGGTAAGTAGACTTATTTTCCCCCTGGAAGTTTGTGCCTCTTAATCTCTTTCACCTACTTTGCCTATTTTTTAATCAGATGTTTATTTCGTGTTGAGTTCTGTAACTTCTGTAACTTCTATATATATTCTAGATATTAACCCTTTATTGGATATACCATTGCAGATCTCCTCTCCCATTCAGTAGGTTGCCTTTTGTTTTTTTGATGGTTTCTTGTAAAAAAGCTTATTTGGTGTAACCCCAATAGTTTATTTTTGTTTCCCTTACCTGAGGAGACATATCCATAAATATGTTGCTAAGCACTAATAAGTACTTTCCACAAATTTCTGAATATAATCACTTAAAAGATATGTGCACGATATTATTTAGGAATGGTAGCAAGTCAGTCAGAAATAACTGCAAGAACATAGTTTACTTAGCTACCTTTTCCACACTGGGTCTTCATGAGACTAGATACTTCGTTGTATTACTTTCTAAAACAAATGTATTAAAATTAGCCAAATAACCTATGTATTTTCTCTTACTAATTACATTGTCTTTTTTTCCTTTAACCTAATTTTAATTTTTTTTTTTTTAAAGTAGGCTCCATACCCAGTGTGGAGCCCAATGTGGGGCTTGAATTCAGAGCCTTAAGATCAAGAGTCAGATGCTTATCTGACTGAGCGACCCAGACGCTCCATCCTAAGTTTACTTTTAAAATAAAATGTCCTGAGTGTGACGTTGTTGGAAGAATTTAGACATTTGTAACTTTGGTGGCATTTTTAGCCCTAAAGTCAAGTCAGTCATTTTTTTCCCCACTTGCCAACTGGCACTGCTTCTTTCATTTAAATCTTTATCTCCCCTTCCCCATCTTTTGACTGTATTTTGCCTGTTGACTGTTATATTGATTTTTTCTTGAAAACAAAAACTGATATTGCCTAAAAAAAGGGTTTTCCCACAGTGAGCTTATTTTTATCTCACTTGTTTATTCAAGGTATCTTTTCAACTTGTTCTCTGGGTTATCTCCGTGGTCAGTTCCTAGAATTTACCACAGCTCTCAGTCAGCATCCAGTTCCTTGTGCTGTTTGTTCCACTTAAGTGTGGGATTTCTTAGGCTTTAATTCATCTCATTCTTGAAGCGATAGATATCTTTACACCCCACCCTTCCTTTGACCTTTGTCTTTTAATGAAACATGTAACAAAACCAGTATTTTTACTGTATTTCTTCACAGTATTTCTTAGAAAGCAGTTCTAGGTGCATGTAACAGTAGGTTAGATATTAAGTAGTAATGATCACTCTAGGTTCTGTGTTAAATATTTGGCTCTAAGTAACAGAAAACCTAACTTAAACTGGCTTAATAAAAAAATGGAACTTCACTGATGCCTGTTTTTCAAAATTCCAGAGTTAATATGTGCTTCAGATGAGGTTTAATCGAGGCTTGACTCCATTTTTCTTTCTGTGTGCTTCCTGTATGTGTGTGCACACATGCATATGTGTGTGTATGTGTGCACATGTGTATAAAATATATGTCAAAATGACAATTTTTTGGTATTATTTACACACACCGTATTTTTAGGAAAAAAAGAGAATGTATCACTCCAGCATTCCAAGCAGAGACTTATTGGACTGGTCACATGTTTATCTCTCAATAAACCACTACAGCTAGGGGAATATAAATATTAAATGGCTTAATATAATCAGGTCTGACCCCTTTAAGGCATGTGAGCAGTGAAGAGTTATACTGTTGGGTACTCTGGTGCAGAAAAACGTAGGAATAGATAACTAGGTTGGCAGCCAGTGTGTCCACTACAGTGGCAGTAGCCTTCTGAGGATAGAAAAACACATATAGTTGGTTTAGATCAAAATGGTACATTAAGTTCACATTTCAGTACATGGCAATAATTAATCATACATAAAAAGAGGGAACCAGAAAAGTGTAGTGAGAACAGGACATGAATTAAACTTCTCTATGGAGCAGAAGCACAGTGTGATGAGTGGAGCTGCAGCTGTTCTGGAAGTGGGCAGTGGTGGGCAAATATTTGGCTCCTGCTGGGTGATGAGGATTATAAGTGCTCCACACAGGACAGGAGTGGAAAAAGATTATGGCTTAAAGTCAAGGCTTTGGGTAGAAATTCCCTAAGCAGGAAAGGAGTCCAAATAAAACTGTTCTTGACTGCTGTTGGAATCAGATGGCTTAAAGAAGCTGGACCTAGCAAGGCAGAAGGACATGGCAGTCTCACAGCCAGGAACTGAACTGGGCTTTGGCTCAGTGACTAAATCTGTAATAGCCCCATTATCACTGAGAGACAAGAGCTTAACTTACATTTTATAAGACCTGGTTCTGGACTACATTCCCAGGTGGCAAAGTGGAGGCAGCTCTCAGAAGGAGTGAGCATAGGGGAGAAGGAATGGAGAACAAAAAACAAACAAAACTTTCTCTCAAAAGAAGCTTGCAGCACAAATTCTGAAAGGAATGAAGAAGATGCTAAGTGCTAAGAAGAACTCATCGAACAATATTAACACTGGAACACAGATTCAGTCCTGACAAAAAATTTTAGGAAACCATCCAACAAAGATTTTTAATTAAGTGTCTATATGCTCAAAGAGAAAAAGGACTCCCATTTATTAAAAATGAAGAGTAAATTATGAAATGAAAAGTAAAGTGGGTATGAAGAATTAATTAGAAATGAAAAATTATAGTAGTTGAGGTTTTTTTTAAGGTGTAATAAAATTTTAGATTCAAAGTAGCCTGAGCATAAGTAAATTAGAAGATGGAGCTGAGAAACTGCACTTAGCATGTAGCACAGAAAAACTTTTTTTTAAAGGATATGTTGATCATTGAGTTTCCAACATATATCCAATAGGAAGATATTGTTGAAAAGCACTATTTGAAGAGAATTTGCCAGAATGCAAGAAAGGCATGAGTACTTAGATTATAAATCCATTCTGAATTCCAAGCAGGATAAGTAAATTCTCCTGAATAGATCCCAGTAAAGTGTAGAATATTGTAGAACATTAAGGATAAAGTGAAAAATTTTAAGCCAAACAAAGAAAAAGACATTCCTACACAAAAACAACAGTTAGACTGAAACAGACATCTCCTGGCAATAATAATGCCTAGAAGCATCAGGGCGAAAGCTTCAAGGTACTGAGGGAAAGTGACTGGCAACTATAACCTCATGATCACCTGAACTTTTATTCAAGAATCAAGTCAAATCAAGTCATCTGCACATTTGCAAAGAGTGAAAGAAGCTACTTCTCACATATCCTCACTAAAAGAAGTAGAGAGTGAACTTCAGCCAGAAGAGTGAATCCCGAGGGGAGGCATGGGATTTTTTGAAAAAGAGTGATCTGATTGATAAAATGTTAATAAATTTAGTTGACTTTAAGTTTTAGGGGTTTGGGAGAGGAATTTTTTAAAGGGAAAGCTAAAACTCTTAGACAGAAATCTTGGAGCCTTGTATGGTGGTTAGTGCATTCTGATCATTGTGTTCAGAATAAAATTCCAGGTAATTTTAGACTTCAAGAAACATTATTAACATGTATGTTAAAATTTTTAAATAACTCGTTAAAGAAAAGAAATAGAGAAAAAAGATAAACAGAAAACACAAAATAGATGATAAACAGAAAACACACAAAATAGGTGGAAATCAGTCCAAATAGGTTGGAAATCACAGAAAATATAAGTTGATTAAATTCACCTGTGGGGGGACGCCTGGGTGGCTCAGTGGGTTAGAGCCTCTGCCTTCGGCTCAGGTCATGATCCCAAGGTCCTGGGATGGAGCCCTGCATTGGGCTTTCTGCTTAGCAGGGAGTCTGCTTCCCTTCCTCGCTTTCTGCCTGCTTGTGAACTCTGTCAAATAAGTAAAAATCCATTAAAAAAATAAGTTCACCTATGGGGAAAAAATCTTCAGAACTGTTTAAATGCAATCTGGTTTCCTGTTTACCAGACATATACCTAAACCAAAGCTATACATAAAGGTTGAAACAGAAAAATATCCCCTCAGAGTTATAACCACAGAAAGATACTACAATAATGTTAATATCATTAAGGTCAAATGTTGAGGCAAGAAACATTAATAGGAATAAAGAAGCACACTAATAAAAGAAACAGTCTTCTGGGAAGATAGAGCAGTGATCCATGTACCTAAACATAGTCCCAAAATGTAACCCCAAATTACATGGGGTTATAAGAAAAATCGATAAATTCACCATCATGGGGAAAAACTGTTAACACTACTTTCAGAAACCAATATATCAGATGGCAAAAAATTGGAAAAATACAGAATATTTCCACAACAAAATTAACAAGATTGATCAAATGTATGTATATGAAGAGTAGAATCCTGTCTTCAACTAATGCTTCATACATTCTTTTCAGATACACATGGTACATTAACCAAAAGAAAGTCTAAATTTTAAAAAATTCTTGCCCCAAAGACCATTTTCTTTTACCACAATGCAAACAAATTAGAAATGAACAAAAAGATTTTCAAATCCCATGTATGGGTATTTAAAATGCATTTCTATATAATTAATAGGTTTAAAAGAGGACATCACAGAAATTATATAATATTTAAACAACAGTGTGAAATACCAATGGGGTCCAGTTGACACTTTAATGTAAATTTATAGATTTTTTTTCTTTCTTTTCCTAAAAAAATTGTATAGATTTAAATAAATTTGTTAAAAGGTAAGATTAAAAGTGAGTTAAGGATACAAATCAAGAAGGTTAAAAAAAAAAAGAAACCACATATAAAACTTAAAATAGAAGAAGTTAAAAAGAAAAACCATTAGCAGTAAAACAGGAGAACTGGTTCTCCCCACCCCCCATTATTTATTTGAGAGAGAGCAAATGCGCACATGCAGGGGGAGGGGCAAAGGGAAAGGGAGAGATAGAACCCTCAAGCAGATTCCCCACTGAACTTGAAGCCAGATGGGGATGTGGGCTCAGTGCCAGGGCTCTTGAGATCCTGACCTGAGCCGAAATCAAGAGTTGGCTGCTTAACCGACTGCGCTACCCAGACGCACCAGTTTGAAAAACTAAATGTACAAACTTTTACCAATAATGATCTAGGAAAGAAAAACAAAACAAGAAAAAGTGCAAATAAACAGCATCGGAAACAAAAAAGGAAACTATGCAGATATAATAGAGATTTTTCAGTCAGGAGCGTGTGTAATGTATAACTTTATGCCAATAAATTGGAAAACTAAAAAGTTTAAAATAATAACATCTGTGGGTCAGAGATTTCAAAGTGGCTTAGCTGAGTGGTTCAGGCTCAGTGTATTTCAATGAAGATTTCAGCCAGGACTAGCCATCTGAAGGTTTGGCTGGATCTTTTCCAAGGTGGCTCACTCACAAGTCTATTGGCAAAAAGCTTCAGTTCCGTGCTGTTTACTGGCAGTACTTCATCACAGAAACGTCTATAGTACTGCTTGGGTGTCCTTATGACAAGGCAGCTAGCTTGTTTCAGAGTGAGTAATCCGTGACACAGTAAGAGGGAGGCTGCATTGTCTAATTTATGACCTGTCTTACAAGCCACTTCTACCATGTCCTGTTTGTTAGTGGTGAATTAGTAAGCCTGTACTGGGGGGGAGTGGGCGGTGGTGGTGCATAATTTAACTTGACCTCTTGAAGAAAGGAGTTGTGAATTTTCAGGCATGTTTTTAAACCAGCGCCCTGTACTTAATGTAAGTGATATGGCAATACATAGAAAATTCAAGAGAACCTGTAGATGTATTAATAGAATTAGTAAGAACTCAGCAGGGTTGCTGATGTGAGTCAGCACATATGCATCAGTTTCGTTCTTTGTACTGGTAATAACCAAAGTAAAACTGTAGTAAAAAGAGACCTCAATCACAGCAGAAAGAACAATGGGTTTTTTAAAAAATAAAATGTATAAAAGATACACAAGACCTTCATGGGGAAGATTATAAAAATGTATTAAAAAGATAACAAAGAATATCCAGAGAGTTCACGTTCAAGGGTATGACTTTGTGTAGTAAATAAATTTTCCAATAGGCTTTCTGTGGTACATGTCAAAATAATCCTGACCCTCAGATGGGATAGAAGATTGCAAATAATTGTTATAATGATTATGAAGAACAACATTGTGAGACTTGCCATAGAAGATATCAAGAACTAGTGATGATGATGACATTAAAGTTATTAAGACAGTGTGATATTGGCACATATATGTTCCACAGACTGTTAGAACAGAGTAGAGAGCCAGAAACATATATATAGAAGAAATTTGTTGTATATTAGAGCTACATTATCCAGTATTGTGGCTATTTAAATTTTAAATGTAAAGTGCCTAGCATTAATAGCTGCAGTAGTGGTTCTCAGCATTCTGGTGTTGTAGTATTAACGCTGTTTTTCGGTATTTGGGGTTATATATTGTGGGGTTTGGGGCATTTTTAAAACTTTTTAAAGTATTTATGTCTTGGAACATACCAAGGGAATTATATGGAGAGCCATGTAGCTAAGAACTTGAGATCCTTGGTCACTGATCACTTTTTCTCATATTAGTCACAATGACCTGGTCGGTCTCTGGGCAGTTAAAAATAATTTCTTGGGAAACTGATACAGGGATTTGCCAGCCCTACTCCCATTTCTGAAAAATTTCCTAGAACTCTGAGTACATAGACTTGAACTGAGCCAACTCTTAGATCTGCCATTTTAACAGGAGAGGCTTTGTAGGGGCTGGGTCTCAGTCAGAAAGAATGTTGTTATAATTCATTGTCCTTTTCACTCGGAAATACTGTTCTATTGACGAAGCTATCAGGACTGCTGATTCAGCTCTGCTGTAGAATACTGGCATTTCCCACTTTGTGCCCCACATTTTAGGTTCCTAACTGGCAGCTAGAAGAAAGCTCCAGCCAAAAAATACAACTTCTCCCTGTAATTCTTATTTTTATCCTTCTAAAATGGGCCGAAAAATTTAGGGGGGAAAATCCTTATTTTTCTTTTCTTTAACCTATAGTCATTTGTATGTCACTCCTCCCCAGAATAGGACGCCTCCCCAGAATAGGTTGCGCCCGCAGTCAAAAACGGGGCAGCAGGCAAGGAAACAAAGGCTCTCCTTAAAGTCTCAGACGTCTGTTCTTCATCCTTGACTCGCTTTCTACCAAAGGTCCTATCCTTAATTCTTAGGGAATTAAGGAAAAAGAGGAAATGTCTCACACCCCCAATGGTGGTCCTTTTGTCACTGTTCATAACCATGCCCTTTTTAGAGGCTGTTTGATCTAGTTGGTTCCTTAGTCCTCTCTTTAGTCATTTTTTTCATTGTATATCCTTATTTACTAGGGTCCCCAGAGGTTCAAGTAAGTGAGGTAGGACACGAGTCTAATAATGACATGTCAGGAGTTCTTGAATTTTAAGTGTCTTCATAGGCGACATCACTGTAAGCAGTATGGAGCCCTCGACCACAGTGGTTCATATAGCTTTACATGCAATCAGAGCACACCTCAAAGAAGTCTGCTAGATCATTTGTGGGCTTGTATAGCCTAGCGAGGTCCCTTGTCCACCATGTATAGCATGCCATACATGCTAGCATACATCTGGTGCACAACTGAAAGCATTAGGTGGGGACAGATTACAATAAAACTGTGACAAACTTATGTTAAAAATGATGTACTTTATATTTCCACCGTGAATCATGAATGGAGCTAGAATCTTGAGGGTAAGGGGTAGTTTGCTTGTCAAGTAGCATGTTAACGGCCTTTCTGATTCTCAGTATCCTTAAATGTAAAATAAGGAGATTGAGTTGAATAATCCTGAATGGACTTCCTGGCTGTAAAAACTTCATAGAAGTATTCAAGTTTCTGCTTAAAACAGAGTCTTGTGCCATCAGACTACTTGAGGTGACTCTGGTTTACATTTTGTGAACTATTTAGAAAATGAGTAATTTACAAAAGTTGTAGTTCCTGTATTTTTAAATAACACCAAATAAATGAATAAGTCATTTTTTTAGGGGGGGAAGGGCAGAGGGAGAGAGAATCTCAGTTTCACAACCCTGAAATCAGGACCTGCGCTAAAATCAAGAGTTGGACGCTTCACTGAATGAGCCTCCTAGGCACTCCAGGAGTGTCATTTTTTTAACACTTTAATTTTGTATAAATGAAGTCTGTTAGGGTGGGTTTAATGAGATTTAGATCTCTAAATAGTCCTGGAGTCATATTTATGCTATTAATATGCTTGGTAAACTTTTAAATTGAGGTATAATTGACATGCAACATTATGTTCGGTAAACTTTTTTTTTTTTTTAAGGAAAATTGAGCTTTATCTCCACTCTGAATTTCACTAATTAAGAATTATAAGAGAATTAGGGCGCCTGGGTGGCTCAGTGGGTTAAGCTTCTGCCTCCGGCTCAGGTCATGACCTCAGGGTCCTAGGATCGAGTCCCGCATCGGGCTCTCTGCTCAGCAGTGATCCTGCTTCCCTCTCTCTCTCTCTTTGCCTGCCTCTATGTCTACTTGTGATCTCTCTCTGTCAAATAAATAAAATCTTTTAAAAGATATATTAAAAAAAAAGAATTATTGAGAATGATAATATCAAGTAACTGTGAAATAAAACGGGAACGCCTGGCTAGTTCATTCAGTAGAGCATTAGTCTCTTGATATCAGGATCGTGAGTTTGAGCCCCACATTGGGTGTAGATATCTAAAATAAATAAGTAAGTAAACTTTAAAAACAAAAACAAAACAAACAAACAAAAAAGAAATGAACAAAAACTTTTGCTCTATTCTGGTTGAAGATGCTGAAGTTGTACTTGAAGCCCAGGTAGGCCACAAGGTGGCACCATTAGGTCACAGATAAAGTGTTGTTGCAAACAAAACAAAACAAAACAAAACAAAAAAAACCCTGATTTTAAAAAAAAATCACTTCATCACAAAAATAATTCATATGCATGAAAGACTTCAGATTGACATTCCAGTGCTTATTTAATATCTTTATTATATAATTACAAATTGTAAACTGAAGACTTCTATGGGGGCAAGTCATTTGCTAAGAATATTAAACATTCTAAAATTACACGGTAAAGATTTTGGAAAATACTGAAAGGTATTAGAATAAAATAAAATATCCATGGTACCAGTACTCCATTTGTGAACAATTAATTTTTATCTTAAGCCAATATTTTTCCAAAAGTTGAACTGAACTAAATTTTAATGCAAGACTATAAGTAAAGTAGTACAAACATTGGAGAAAATATATAACAGAAATCCTTGTTTGGTGTTTTTTGATTTTATGATGGAAAAAGAGAATTTTACACAAGTGTTTTCTCACTATCCCAATGAGTAAGAAATCCATGAGAATAATGACTCCAGGAATTTAGTCACTTCCTATAAAGTAGAAAATATTCCCAAATATTTTGTTGTTGTTTTCTCACACTTAGAAAAGATTACTTTGAGAAGATTGCAAAGAGTTAATTCAGAATATATGACTGAATGTTTCCTGTAAACATGGACCGATGTTTCCTGTGAAGTAAGAAACATTTCCAGATATTTATATTGTTTTCCTGCAGTTTGAAAAATTTACTTTGAATGAAATGATTATAAGGAGTTAATTCAGAATATGTGGGCTAGATTACTGTTTCCCTTTACGTAATCTCTGATGAAAAGTTTCCTAAACTAATTCATTATACGAAAAAGAATCTTATGAAAGCAAACTTAGTGCCATTTGTTTTTTGCCCATAAAATGAGGATAATTGATCATACTTACCTTTTATATAAGACTTATCTAAAGGTTAAATCAATCATTCCAGGAAAAACAGTAAGTGCCTGGAATATAATAACTTAGTAAATGTTAAATATTACGTATCTCATGTTGCTGAGCAGTTGTTGCATAGTAATAGCAGACATATAAATAAATTCTTGTTTCTTTTTTCATTAAGCTTTCTTTCCTAAGAGTGTTTACTAAGTAGTACCTGATTAGCCTACTTTCAGTTATTCTATGAACTTAAACATAATGAACTGGCCTTTAGTAGCATCCTATAATTCACACATTTCAGTTAACCTCACCTTTATTGTTTTAATAAAGTTTTAATTAAGCAATTGAAAGCTTGGCATTGAAGAAATCACAACATTAAGAATTTTAAACAAATCAAGTTAGACTTGGAAATATCACAAAATCAATGTAAAGTAAAAATATATCTGTAGTAGATCCAGATCTATCTAAAAATTATTCTTTTTGAACTTCTGTTAATTATTTTTGAGACTTGGAAGTAAAATTCGGAAGGTTCTATTTCTAATCTTCCTCCTCAGATGGTCTTCATGGTGCTAGAATATCCTGAAAGGATAATATTCTCAATTCTTTTTTAATTTACTTTCATGCTATCAAAAAGGGGCCTACCTTTTTTCTTTTTTAAGAACTCAAAACAAATATCCACATATTTTGCCTTTATTTTAGACAGATAACTCCAAGGTTAAGAATTGGGATTCTAGCCATACAATCTGTGAGGATTTATTTCCCAGGCCCTTCTAAGACAGTCATCCAAAAAAATCGATAAATAGGGGTTCTAAAAGGGATTCAGATCAAAGTGAACTATAGTTTAACATGAACCATACACCAGAATTTTTGAAGTTTTTATTGTGAGCAAAGCAAGCATTACATCAGGATTGCTGTCAAAGTAAAACTGTTTGCCATAAAGAAATAAGACGAGGGGCACCCAGGTGACTCAGTTGATTGAACATCCATCTGACTCTTGGTTTCAGCTCAGATCATGATCTCAGGGTTGTGGGATCAAGCTCTCAAGTGGGGCTCTGGTGTCAGCAGGGAGTCTGCTTAAGATTTCTTTGACTCCCTCTGTCCTTCCCCTGCCCCCCACCACATTCTCTCTCAAATAAATAAATAAATCTTTAAAAAAGAAAAAGAAACTTATTCCACATTGTAGCTGGATCCATTTGTGTCACATCTGTTAAATACATTGCCTGGGAATCCATTACGATAGATTCCATTATGAGAATTATGAGAACCTATCATGATAGTACTAAAAATACTATTTAAAGGTCTCTTAGACTATGTTTTGTTTGTTTTTTAAGATTTACTTATTTTAGAGAGAGAGAGTGAGCAGGGGGAGGGGCAGAGAGAGGGGGAAATAAGCAGACTTCCTGCTGAACAGGGAACCCCACACAGGGCTTGATCCCAGAACCCTGAGATCATGACTTGAGCCAAAACCAAGAGCTGGTCACTTAACCAACTGAGCTACCCAGGTGCCCCTCTCAGACTATGTTTTGATGAGCTTAAAATGTCAGTGAATTTAAATTCAGGTATTAGGAAAAATGCAAAGCAATTTTTTTAATGTGCTAAGAAATTTAATAAGGAAATTATGGAAAATTAGAATAGTAAAGAATAACATCATTAAAATTATTTTTTGAAAACTGGTAATGTAGAAGGGTGTTCATGATACAGTAAGTAAAAAAGTTTAACATTTGCATTTATAGTATGATTTAAATATATATTCATATAGAGAAAAAAGGCTGGAGGGCCATAGCACCAAAATAGTAATAATAGTTATTTCTAGTTGGTAGGATTATGGGTAACTTTTATTTTCTTCTCTTTGTTCATATTTATTTTCTTAATAAATTCTAGGTTTGGTCATAAAAAATGTTACCTTAAAATCTTCCTAAGATGGGGGTGCCTGGGTGGCTCGGTCAGTTAAGCATCTGCCTCCGGCTCAGGTCATGATCCCAGAGTCCCTGGATTGAGCCCCTCATCAGGCTCCTTGCTTAGTGCTGAGTCTGCTTCTCCAACTCTGCCTCTCAACCCGCTCGTGCTTTTTCTCTCTCTCTTTCTCAAATAAATAAATATTTTAAAAAATAAAATAAAATCTTTTTAAGATGAACTTAATTGAATGTATAATCCACAAAGAATTATTGGATTCTCCTATGTCTAGATTTCAGAAAAAATGTGCCAGGCACTATGTAATATGCAAAGATACACAGACATCTCAGACCCATTTCTTGCATTTTAGAGACAAGGTCTGGCAAGAATTTTTGCAAACAGTTGTGAGCAAGCAACCGAGCTTTGTGTGAACCATTTCCTACTGATTATCTTGATAACTGCATAGAGGTGGCATATTAGAAATAGTGTAGACTAAATTTGAAGCCCACTCTGCCACTTAATAGCAGTGTGGCATTAGACTCATTAACCTCTCTGAGCCTCGGAAATTATTAAGACCACTATGTTAAAGAAATATAGCCATTGAAGGAAAGCAGGCTGAAAAATTTTATTATTAACATTTTGAGAAGGAATTGTTAAAATTTTGACTTGTGCAGAGCTAGATTTCTTTTAGATGTGGCTTTTTTCCCTTACCTAGTACCTGTGGATCTGTACAGCTCTTGGATTTTAAGAACAGTAATTCTAAAGTGCTAGCAGTTAAGATTTAATGACTTCATTGGAAGTTCTTATTTTATGGTTCTTTGAAGTTATTTTTGTATTTTGAAACAACTGTATCCTTTTAAAAGGTTAAGAATAACCACATGAAGTATAGAGAATCCAGATTTGGGTTTCCATTTACTGCATATCACTCTCAGTTTTAGTACTTTTCTAGGACATTAGAAAATGTAGGCAGTCCGATCTGATAATGTGTCTCTCCAGGTATGCCATTTTCCCCTTGCATTTTGCTGAAGTGTCTGATGCTTTGATCTCTGATCAAAGTTGCTATGTAGGCATAATGTCAGTCCTTGTGAACCAAGAATGTATCACTTAGTCTTGCCTTTCCCAGTGAAAGGCAAAATGAAAAATAAATCAATACATTATGTATGGTTGGTGATACTGGATATAGAAGATGAATTTAAAGTTAGGTTTAATGAATGTATATTAAAATACAACAGGTTTTCTCCATTAGTTCTTACCCACCAAGAATACTACCTTAAGTTTATATAGATATGGCCCAGTATTGACATAAAAATATAAAAGAAAAAGAAAATTAATTAGAACTTTCCATCAAGTCAGTGACTCACATGCTTCCTCTAAAATCTCCTTATTGTTTTGTCATTTGGATTGAGACATGCGCTGTGTAGCATTAAGAGTTCTTGTTACTGACATCTAGGTGACTGCTTCCCTCCAGGACATGACCCCCAGAGTCTGCCTTTTAACAATCCCAGGGAATTGGCCTCTGAACTAGTCACTGTCCTTCATGGACACTGTCCCTTAGGAACTGGGCTGTGGTGAACAAGGAGAGGATTTGGGGGGCTTGACTGTTCCCACAATTGACTGTTCTTGTGGGTTTTCCTCTGCCAGGAATCTGTTATCAATTTCCTTTCTTGGAAGTCTTTACTCCCCACTAGAGGTCACCCCATTGCTAGATGATGCTCTGTTACCAGGGGATCAATGCTCAGTGTTCCATGCAGGCTATCGTCAGTACAGCAGAGAAGTAGCTCCCCAGAACTATGCCCATCCTCAGGAAGGTAATAACTATTAATTTTTGAGTACTTAAGTCATACAGTTATTAAGTAGCTAAACCGGGGTTCAAACCCCAGCTCCAGATACATTCTGGGTGAGGGAGCCAAGCTCTTTAACATCTTCTGACACTAGAAAAAGTGCCTGTCTAGAGTATTATATACTCCTGGAAGTAGTCCCTCAGGAAAGTCAGACAGTATCTTAGCTCTCTCCCTCCTCCTCTTCTACTTTGAAAAGCAGTCTTCACTATGCTTAGATTTTATGTTCATTTACAGGGGAACAGACTCATCCATCTGTGAATCTGGAAAGATAGTAGTTCAGTTTTCATACTCACACATTAATGTTTCTAACTCTATTTGTGGAATTGTTCTTACTGCACACTACCTTTGGTAAATACTAGGGTCTTTATTAACGCTTAACGCTTAATCCAACAAACTCTTCTGTAAATTACCTCTTGCTGTCCTGGTTGCGTGAGCCATCCAGGCAGATGATTCCCAAAGAACACCTTACTTTTTCTTTTCTTTTCTTTATTTTGCACAGGGACAGTAGGCACCTTCAGATTTGACTGTCTTTTTTTTTTTTTTTTTTTTAAGATTTTGTTTGTTTATTTGAGAGAGAGAGAGAACACAAGTAGCGGGGAAGGGCAGAGGAGAAGCAGACTCAGCATCAGGGCCTGATCCCAAGACCCTGGGGCCAGGACCACAGCTGAAAGCAGACGCTTAACTGACTAAGCCACTCAGGCACCCCATAAATTTTCATTTAGTCCAAATCTTTAAACCTCCATACCAGCAATTAAACTCCTGGCCAGTTGTCCTAGAGAAATGAAGACGTCCATTCACATAAAAACATATACCTGAATGTTTTAGAAGCTTAATAACACCCCCAAACTGGAGACAACCAGATGTCCTTCAAAGGGTGAGTGGCTAAACAAGCTCTGGTGCATCCATACCATGGAATACTACTCCACAAGAGAAAGAATCACACTATTGATACACACAACAACCTGAATGAATCTTCAGAGAATTATGTTGAGTGAGGAAAAAAAGCCAACCCCAAAAGGTTACATACTGTATGGTTCCATTTATATAACATTCTTGAAATGACAGAATTCTAGAAATGGAAGACAGGATAGTGGTTTCCAGGGGATAAGTGGGGTGAGGGTGGAAGGGAAGTAGGTGTGGCTGTAAAAGGGCAATATGAGAGAGCTCTGTGGTGATGGAAATGTTCTAGATCTTGATTATCAATGTCAGTATCCTAGTTGTGATATTAGAGTTTTGTGAGATATTAACATCCGGGGAAACTGGGTGAAAGTACACAGGATCTCTTTGTACTATTTCTTTGAACTTCGTGTGAATCTACAATTATTTCAAAAAGTTTAATTAAAAAAATCTTTAGTCCTCTTCATTCCTTGAACCATAGTTAATATGTGTTCTGAGTTTTACTTTCATAACTTCTTGAGAAGCTATTAATAGATTTCTAGTGATTAGGTTCTAAATGGAGTGTTAGACGTTTTCTTGGCAGGTTTCAAGTATAATTAGGTCTAATGCATTTGTGTAATATTAAATTTGAAATTACATAAATCTGTAATTTGATCAAATGTATTTTCTTATGGGACTTGCCATCAAAAGAAAGTGGCAGAAGCATTGTCTTGTGAATTTAAAGAAACTTTCTTAGGGCTTTTTAAAAAGTTTTTATTTAAATCCCAGTTAACTAACATAGTGTAATATTAATTTTAGGTATATAATACAGCAATTCAACACTTCAACACCCAGTGCTCATCACAACAAGTACACTCCTTAATCCCCATCACCCATTTAGTCCATCCCCTCACCCACTCCCCTTACGGTCACCATCAGTTTAGGAACTTTCTTATGAATTTAACAGGTCATTTAAAGGGGTAACTATTTAATCTATAATTCTATCTCCAAATGAGAAGCAAAGTTTGTTCTTTTCATAATGTGAACCCCACTATCTTCAGAATAACATCCGTAGCATTTTAACATTGAAAATCATGTATTAGAGGTAGGCTTTAGTCATGAAGATTCAGCCTCCAGTGGTCAGGATAAGAAAGTAAAGGTACTGTACTTTGGATGAACTCAGAATATTTGTGATTAGAAATTGATTAGAAAGTGACTAAGTGGCTGTAATTTGAAGTTTGTTTAAATTGGTACATATAATTTGTCAGCCTTCATCTTCTAGTCTTGCAGTGACAACCCTTATGATACAACCTGATTTATGTATTTAAATGGAGCCTCATAAGATACCATTAATTATTTCTTGTACAAGTTTATTTAAAGGGATTTGATAATATTGAGCATGAATAACCAGTAAAAACTTAATCTGAATCTCAGCCTGAGCCACAAATTCGAGATTTAGTCTTTATACCCTACCACTTAGCATAGTATCTGCCATATTTTGAGCACATAGTAAATGTTAGTTTCATGAATTTACACTGATTTTTTGTGGTCCCTGCTGCCTGTGCATGACCCTACTTCCACAATCCCTTTAAGGGGCAGACAGGGTACTTGAGATGTCTCTTAGTTCAGAGGGGAAACGTGAGGGGGTCCCAACAAGAGCATGAAGGTGGGACAGCAGCATGTTTCAGGAGGAGCATGGTCTGGTGTGTGGAAAATTCTGCAGATAGATTTGGGCCAATTTTTCTTTCACACTGAAGAGCAAAAGG
Source organism: Neogale vison (assembly GCF_020171115.1). Lineage (NCBI taxonomy): Eukaryota > Metazoa > Chordata > Mammalia > Carnivora > Mustelidae > Neogale > Neogale vison. Next base: position 36,706,836 of record NC_058094.1, read on the forward strand.
GACAGAGGATCCATCTCATAGGGAGATTTAAGTATCAGTTTAGGAACTTTCTTATGAATTTAACAGGTCATTTAAAGGGGTAACTATTTAATCTATAATTCTATCTCCAAATGAGGAGCAAAGTTTGTTTCAGGATGGATTAGAAATATTTCTCCTTAATTTATCCTATTTGGTTTAAATATAAATATTGACTGTTTTTACTTATCCTCCATAGCATTTTATTTCTAGAAATGCTTTTGTGGACTACTGTGAGATCTAGACACTATTTATAATATGAAAAATAGGCATTCTGAATTCCAGTGACGTAGAATGAATTTTCAGAGTCCAGTTTGTCCTCTACTAGTGGCACATAATTTGATTCTTTTTCTTTTATCTTGTTGGCCATGCTTTCTTGTTTGGGGCAACAGATCCACTCCTTAGGAGGCCTTCTGTTCTCCCTTTTCACTGCTTTATTACTTGTCAGTTACTACTAGCCTCACAAATTGATGCTTTACCAATAGATTTTCTGGAGAATATCCACAGAGCCCACCAGCTTGTCTGTGTTTAATAGAACAGCTAGACTTATGTCACACCCTTATTATAACTGAAGTTTTTGTTTACTGTAGGTCCTTGTTGTCACATTTCTCGATATTCTGTTGAACCTTCTTAAGAATTCAGAGAAACTGCTGGGTGACCACTGAAAGAAAGATCTAATCTCCAGGCTTACGTGAGTATTTTTCTGCTGTCAACTTCCTCACAATATGTGAAAGCTACGATACCTTGTTTTATGGCTTATTCAGTTCTGTGATCAAGATGAAATATGTTGTCTATCATTGGCCTTATTTAATTTGGGGGTAAAGTTAGTTTCTCAAGGACACAAAGAAAATCACAAAATACACCACTTAAAAAATAAACAAACAAGGAAGACTTTTTATCCCCCACCACTGAGCCAACATTCAAAAGAATCCCAAGTCTTCAAACCACAAGAATTCTTACTGTGTTAGAACCAAAAATATCAAGTTTGTTTTTCATTATCTGTTCTTATAGAATTGAACCAAAAGATGGTATCTCTTGAAAAGCACTTGATATGTGGTATATTATTTTTTTTAAATGCCTCTGATAACTTTGTCCTTTTTAATTATCTAATCCAGTGAATATGGTAGGGGAAAATAGGGAGGTTACCCTCAAAAGAGAATTCTTGACTATTCTATTTTATTAATTTTTTTTTTTAAAGATTCTATTTATTTACTTGCTAGAGATCCCAAGTAGGCAGAGAGGCAGGCAGAGAGAGAGGGGGAAGCAGACTCCCTGGTGAGCAGAGAGCCCGAGGCAGGGCTCAATCCTAGGACCTGAGCCAAAGGCAGAGGCCTAACCCACTGAGCCACCCAAGTGCCCCAATTCTTGACTATTTTAAAGAGCATTGGGTGTGGTGAAAAAATAATGAATACTGTTTTTCTGAAAATAAATAAATTGGAAAAAAAATAATTGTTTAAATAAAAAGATTATAATGTGTGGCCAAATTTATAACATGTATGAGAAAAATGTATAACTAGGAGGAGAGAAATAAAAGTAGATTTTATAAAAAAAAAAAAGAGTAATTTCTTCTTAATGGGTTGATTTCTTTAAAAAGCATTATATAGTGTCATAATCTAAAATCTGTTTTATCTCGATCTCTGTATTTCTTTTTTTTTTTTTTTTTAAGATTATTTATTTATTTATTTGAGAGAGAGAGAGAGAGAGTGAGAGAGAGCACGAGAGAGGAGAAGGTCAGAGAGCGAAGCAGACTCCCCATGGAGCTGGGAGCCTGATGCGGGACTCGATCCCGGGACTCCAGGATCACGCCCTGAGCCGAAGGCAGTCGTCCAACCAACTGAGCCACCCAGGCGTCCCTCGATCTCTGTATTTCTTAATCCTTAGCAGGTTTTCCCCATATTTAGAATTATCCTTAAGAACGACTTCTCACCTGTTATATGCAGCATGTCATTAAGTTGTGCTAATTCTATCTTCTCTATCCTTCTCCATTGTGATCCCTTCTATCTGCCACTGCCTTAGATCTGGCTGTCATCATTTCTTAGTGACCTGCTGATCTTCCAGTCTCCAGCCTCAACCCCCTCTAAACTAACCTTTCCTTCTGACAGAGTAATCTTTTTGAAAGACTAATATAATAAGACCATGCCATTTCCATGACTTGAAATCTTTCAGTGACTCCTTACTAAAATTCAGTGTAATAACCTTTACATAGAGTTGTTAGGAAGATTAAATAAAATTCATTAGACACCCTTGGTGCGATGCCTGCCTTGGAACAGGCCTTTAGTGTGTGTTAATATCATCCCTTTTCACAGAGAACCCATGAAACCAGCAGAGCTCTGGTGGAAGGTAGCCCACATCTAGAAGGACCGTGGCTCTGTTGGGAAACCAGGCTAAAAGGAGTGGTGGCCAAGAATCTCAACAAACTCGATAGCCATGCTTTCCTGAATCCCCTTGAGGTTAAACACAAGAATAGATTGGTCTAATATCCAGCTCTATCAGTGTTCCAGAAAGAAAGCCTTTGTCTGACAAATTACAAGCCAACCCTGTCTGTGACTCAGTTTTTGTAACTATAAAGTGAGGCAGTCATCTCTATAAACATATTGGTCTTTGCCTTTGTGTTTTCTTCTTTTGGTTTGTTTTCTCTTGAGTTTCTTAGCAAGGTTCTTTTGTCAGACTTTAACTTTTCTTAAATGAACCAAGAGGAGGTCAGGGAGATACACACACACACACACACACCAAGAGACTGCTGGGGTAGTGCAGTATCAGTGAAAGAGCTGTGGACACACTGGAGAGGCTAGGTTGTTCAGTTGGATTAAATTTGCAGAGTGGAAACAGTTGGGATTGTTGCCTTTGTTCAGCCTCTATTCCCAAACAGACCTATTTTTCTTCGTCTCCGTCTTCAGACAGTGGGAGTTTGGCAAAATCAGATTATTTAGATAACCACAGAATAGCAAAATAGAATCAATACTATAAAAAAGTCTGAATTGATTTCATGGTATTTCCAATTTTTCAATTCAGTTTGTTGCTTTTCTTAGCTTTTCTCCTTCTATGAAAATTGAAGTTTCTGCTATAGACAAAACATTCAGCGGTCTTTATTAAAGACGAATAAGCTATTTCATTGTTTTTTCTTACTGATTTAATTAACTTTTGAGTAGGTAGTTCTGTTTACCATGTAGAATATCTCAAATATGATAAAAAGCACATATGGGAAAGAGAGTTACTTTGTTTTAAATAAGAATCTCTACCAGCAGTAGCGTGTGTTTGAAGTTTAAGGGTAACGTTATGTATGTCTTCTGACAATGCAATAAACTAAACTCTAAGCAATTATATCTTCCTTAGTTTTTAAAAGTTCTTTTGCCTAATAAAAAGCACAATAGAGCTTTATAGTAATTTATTTGCAGTTTTGATCAAGTGGATATGAAGAAAATAAGACATTTTAATGAGAAATAAAATCTAATTGATAACTTTGTTGATGTTTCTGTTTGCTGAGGTAATTTATTAGAGGCAGGAGGCCAAGAAGGATAAGAAATAGTGCTTCTCTAAATGACTTCATTGTCTTGATTTAGTTTGGCTTCTCCGAATCTCACCTCATATTTCATTACAGGCATAGTCCATCCACTCCATCAGAATAATGTCCTACGTTTTTGTAAATGATTCGTCTCAGACTAATGTGCCCTTGCTACAAGCCTGTATTGATGGAGACTTTAACTATTCCAAGCGGCTTTTGGAAAGTGGCTTTGACCCAAATATTCGTGACAGCAGGGGCAGAACCGGCCTTCACCTCGCAGCAGCCAGAGGGAATGTAGACATCTGCCAGCTGTTGCATAAATTTGGTGCTGATCTTCTGGCCACAGATTATCAAGGAAACACAGCTCTTCATCTCTGTGGCCATGTGGATACTATTCAATTCTTAGTTTCCAATGGACTCAAAATTGATATTTGGTAAGTGCTCTGTGGTTTTTGAAGTCGAGTCATTTCTTCCCATTAGTTTGTCAACCAGTGGTCCAATCTCAGAGTCTATTGATTTTGCTTTCTCATTGATCAGCTGCAGTGACAAGTTCAACAAGGCATGGAGGACAAGGTAATCTTGTTAGGGGAGTGAGAAAACGAGAGGCTGACTTCTAGATTTATGCTGAAGCAGTACAAGTTTTCTGTGAAAACGGTGGTGAGGTTCTGCTACCAATTATTGTGTATTGACAGATAAGAGAAAAAAAAAGGAAAAAACTAACATTTGTTGAAAACGTGTTATGGACCAGGTGCTGTGTTTACTTACATTAGCTCATTTAATCCTTAGAATGAATAGCTTTTAAGGTTGGTGTTATCTTCATTTTGCAAATGCAGCATTTGAGACAAGAAGGGTTTAAACAAAGACAGAGGTCACACAGCTGGAATTTGAACTTAGTTCTGCCAGATTCCAAATTGTTCCGTCTTCTATCGTATAATATTCCATGCTGGCTTCATAATCTCTCTGGGACTCAGAGTCCTTTTTATACTGAACAGTTTGAAGAAATAGTGTTTGTTTTAATGATACCTTGTCTCAGAGTGGAAAAGGTGTGAGACCATCTTTAAAACCGAGCTTGACCTTTAAACTACACTTACATGTTGCATTGATTTATTGGTGCTCTGCTGTCCCTAAATCTGAAAAAGACAGCAAATGTGATGGACAAATGTGGTGCGAATTGGCTTTGGGATTCACTATTACTTGGCTCTTTTCTCTTACTAGGGTTCAGTAGCTAGGTGAGCCAGAGCAGCTTATTTGGTTGCTTTGGGCTTTTATTTGCTTTTAATTCTTAGACTTTTAAAAAAAAAATATGCTCTATTGCCATAAAATATAAATGTAAGGTAGGAATGAATTTAGAATCTAGAATTTGCAGTTAGTTCCTAAGAAAACGCCCTATTTTTCTTTGATTTATTCTCATTTATTTACAATTTTGCCTATATATTCTTCTTCCTTTTTCCCTATAAGGAAAAAAATAGCTTAACTCAAAATTAAAATTCCAGTTCAGTCATTGGTTCTGCTCTGGGCTTTGAGTTAATTTGGCCCACTCCTTTGTCACTGAGAGCTAAACAAGAGGGTACTAATGATATAATCCAACTATAATGATGACGTCTTTATAGTTATGAACTTTTTTTTTTTTTTAGTAATCATCAAGGTGCTACACCCTTGGTTCTGGCAAAGCGCAGAGGAGTGAATAAAGATGTCATTCGATTGCTGGAATCTTTGGAAGAACAAGAGGTAAAAGGATTTAACAGAGGAACTCACTCAAAACTGGAGACCATGCAGACAGCTGAGAGTGAAAGGTACTTAACAATTTAATTTTTTAAGGGACAAGTCACTTTAAGTCTTTGGATCTTTTATAATAACTTTGTGAGCTTTCTATTTATTTGCTTTCAAGTACAGAGCTTTGATACTTTCTTTGAACTTTATATAGGTCCGTATGGCTCCAGATTACAATTGAGAAGCTATTAAGAGAAAGTACTACGTGCCCACATGCACGTAATGTTCTGTTAGTCCCTGTGCAAGGAAGCCTTGTGGTATTGTCAGCACAAGGGAGAAGAGGTGGTTAAGAGCTGAATTTGAGGGAAAGAAACAGGAGTTTGAGAACTTTAAGTGCAGGTCACAAACAGAATGGAATTGCTTAAAGCGAGAGAAGGATAAGTAAGACTAGAAACTTGGACAACATTAGGAAAGACTGAAAAGGCCATTTCAAAGGTAAAGTGGAGCACTGAGGAAAAGTAAAACAGGAGGAGAGAAATGAAAATTTAACACCCAATTCAGGAATGTGAAAGTGAAAGTAACTTTCCCATGATTTGGAACGAATGAAATTTGGTCTCCTGTAAGTAACTGAAGCTAAGATGTAGTGACTGACAGGCCTTCAGTATCTCATCATTTCTCATCTAGAAGCAGTTTACAACATGGGTCAGGGAGCTCTGAAAAGGTGACAAATCATCTTTTCTCCTGGCCCCACTAGCTCAACAGGTAAAGTCCATAGTTCAGACTGAGTTGTACTAGCATGGAGTCTGGTTGATTGCCACGAAGTTTCAGGCTTCCAGGTAATTGCGAGGTAGGACAGGTGATGAACCTGCTATTGTCTCCTCCCAAAATTTTCAGTGGAATATATTTCAAGGGCTCTCATGAGCTGTTGACCCAGTAGTTTGACTGATCAGGACTTGGAAATAGGATCATATGCTCCAGTTAGACTGTTGGGATCATTGTTTCTGTGAGTTCTAATTGAAATTGTCTGTTTTTTTTAATAGTTGACCCTTAATTTGATTCCTTTGTACCAGTGATTGCTTTCCTTTCCTTCATGTGCTGGCTGGTATACTCCTTAGGAACCATGAATTCTACTCTCAATCTTAAGACTATTTGTTTAGATACTTCCAAGAACTTATTACTGTCCAAAGAAACTAAGAGTTTTACTTCTAGAACAATGCATGCTGCTCATGAGTTATCACTGAAAACTGACATGTAGATAAAATAAGAAGTCCAAGATATATTGCAAGCTCTTTTGCTCCCACCTGTGTACTCTGAATTGGCAGAATGTCATAATATGACAACACTGAGTTTTCTATCATTTGTTGAAGACTGTGTTATTCCAAAATATCTTGAAATTTATTTTCATAAATACTTTAAGCTTCTTTACCATGAAAAACGTCCAAGAATGTGTTTTTGCTTGGTATGTTCTGGGGACCTTGCTTGCTACATTTTGTTAATAGCCAGTTTCTTGGCATCTCCTTATCAGAAATATACTTCTAACTTTATTTTGCCTAGGTAGTGATTACTTACTAAGTAGTAGAAATAATTAGTCGTTTGAGCTGCTCCACATGAAATATTTACTCCTGCTTCTCTCACATACCTGTCATTTTCTTGCATAAGGATTGTGTAAAGCCAGTTCTTAAAAAACCGAATTACTAATACTTGTACTGTGTGGTTGCGCTACCTTACTCCTGCCCTTCAGTATCATGGCAGACATGTGGTAGTTGAAGTTAAAATTAAAAAACTCAAGGACAACATCATTGGTCATTAGGGAAATGCATAGCAAGGCCATAGTGGGTTACCACTTCATACCAGTAGGATGGCTACAGTCAAAAAGATGGAACAACAACAAGTATTGGTAAGGATGTTGAGAAACTGGAACCCTTGTACATTGCTGGTGGGAATGTAGAGTAGCAAAGCTGCTTTGGACAACATTCTGGCAGTTGTCAAAAAGCTATACAGAATTACCATATGACCCAACAGTTCCACTTTAGGTATATACCCAAGAAAATTGAAAACCTGGTTTCGTACAAGAACTTGTGCACAAATGTTTATAGCAGTATTATTTATAATAGCCCAAAGGTGGAAACCACCCAAAAGTCCATCAACTGATAAATGGATAAGCAAAATGTCATCTGTGCATCTAGTGGAATATTACACCATAAAAAGGAATGAACTACTGATATGTGCTACAATGTCAGTGAGCTTTAAAAGCATCCTCCATAAAAGAAGCTGGTCAAAATGCCATATATTATATAATTCTGTTTATATGAAATGTTTGGAATTGGCAAAAAGAAAGTAGGTTAGTGGTTGCCAGGAGCCGATGGAAGTGGCAATGGGAAGTGACTGCTAAAGGGTACGGAGTTGATATAGAGATGATTAAAATGTTCTGACATCAGTGGAGGTGGTTGTATAACTTTTTCAATATACTAAAAAAAACACGCCTTATTGTACAAGATGAATTTTATATATGAACTATACCAATAGAAAAAGTTATGGAATAAAACTTAATGGGATTGGCTAGCACGTGGCATTGTGGCAAAGCTGTGTGATGATTAGCAGAACATAAAGCAAGTTTTGAATGTACTCAGTATTTTCCATCACTCTTAGGATTCTCTGAGACATAGCATAACTTAAGGGTCTATAAATCAAGATGATGAAAAATATTTTCCCACTCCCCCATATATCCTAAATTTAATAGTTATTTTAAATTTGTGGGTATAGGATGACAAAGACACTGTAGATGACACACGTACAAAAAAACTTCTGAGCATTCAGTAGAAAACCTTTCATTGGATAAGGTCACTATGGAAAATTCTGATTGGCAGAGCTTCTTAAGCTCCTAGAGATTGCTCAGCGGAATTCTCGTTTTATATCTAATATCTTTGAACATGAGATCACATCAGCTTGGACATTCACTATATTTCATACAAGTCCGAATTAACCTCTCCTGAACTTCTTTATCTAATCATGGTATCATGTGTTTAAACCTTCTCAAGGTTCCAATCTTATTTTTGAACTTACTTCAGTTTTCTTAAATTTTTGTATTCATGTAGACTCCCACTGAAAATGTCTTTTCTTATTTAGAGAATAAACATCTTTTAATATAGAAGAAAGAAAAGCTTGGATATCAAGCAGAGTGGCCAATTAGGAAGTCAGCTTCCTATGATTAGAGAAGACCTCTAATACTAGTAAATGCTGAAGAATGTCTGGTTAAGTGTCAAGAAGTAAAGTAAAAGGGGTTTGAAGTGGCGGGGGGGGTGGGAGGTTGGGGTACCAGGTGGTGGGTATTATAGAGGGCACAGCTTGCATGGAGCACTGGGTGTGGTGAAAAAATAATGAATACTGTTTTTCTGAAAATAAATAAATTGGAAAAAAAAAAAGAAGTAAAGTAAAATTATAGGTTAAATAAAAATGCCAGTTTGTAAGACACTGTTTTATTTTGTTTCCATTGTTCTGAGCCCAGACGGTTGGAAGAATATGAAGAGAAAGGTTTTAGGAAGGGTGGTAAATGATCTTTTATAAGCAACAGTTGATACATAGGATTATGGTGATTGTGACTTTAATCTAAATGATACCCTGTTATTGGACCTGCATTTTGTGACATAATTGCGGGTGCTAATCGCTCTGAGCTTTAAATTCTTCACAGTGTGGCCATCCACATATCAAAGTCAGATACCCTGTTTTCTACTTTCAGGGGTCATATTTCTCAATGATAGGGTTCTGAAAACCAGAATTATTCTTATGGCTTTTGTGCTACCTTATTACCTATTGTGCTACCTAGATTCAGCTATGCAGAAACAAAATAAACTTATTTTGTATTATTGTACAAGAGAGAACTACAGCCAGTGGGTGGAAGCTATTAAGAAGAATTCCTAATGACTAGGCTTGTTCAGATGTTCAACAGACTGAGCTAAGCGTCCATTTTTAGAGGATTACAGTTAAAAGAAGTAATTCCTTCATTGTTCAGATAATTTAAAAGTTAATGAAAATCCCCTTTTGACTTTAAGATTCACACACTGTGTAAAAGTGAATCTAAAATCATTTTTAGATTTACCCATCTTTGCTTATTTTCATTAATATGAATTCTTAAAATATGAATCTTTGTTTTGAATTCTTCTAAATTTAAAGTAACTTAGATACTAAGAGTTTAAAACAACTCATTTGACCCAAGATTTCTGCTTGGGACCTTTTCATTAGAAAAGGATTTTTGACTCTAACTCTGCTGGATACCAAACCAAGAAACATAATCATTGCGGCTTAATTGGCAGTTGAATGTAGATTGTCCTGATACATGCAGATACATACATCAGTACATGAATGTATGAGAGCACGTATATGTCAGTTTTCTTCTTGTAAGTGTTGTCTTGGCTTTTCTAAGTAACATGGTTGCTGTTGTATCTTTCTGAAATGGGTGGAATGTGTTGTTCATGCCCCTTTCCTTTGTCTTTGCTCCTTTTCACAGTGCCATGGAAAGCCATTCTCTCCTCAATCCCAACCTGCAGCAAGGGGAAGGAGTCCTGTCCAGCTTCCGAACCACATGGCAGGAATTTGTCGAGGACCTGGGCTTCTGGAGGGTGTTGCTCTTGATCTTTGTCATTGCTTTGCTATCTCTTGGCATTGCATACTATGTGAGCGGGGTGCTCCCCTTTGTGGAGAACCAGCCGGAACTGGTGCATTAAAGGAGCCCATGGGGGTGGGGCCTGTGTCTCTTTCCTGGCTTCCACTGTTGTCCTGAGTTTCTCAAACGTTTTCTCTTAGTGCAAGGCAGTGAGGGCTGTACATTTTTTCTTTGTGCATTTTTATGTATTGTAATCCTTTTCGAACAACCTGGTCATTTGAACTAACCACATACCGTAGTCAAGTATACTTCATCCTAAAGCTACCTCTGACTCAGCCCAACTTGTTAGAATGCCTTCACATAGCCTTGTTTCATAAAAACGTGTAGGTGACTGAAGAATGAAAAATAAAGGAAGAGACGAGGGAGTCCTTGCTATGGAAACCTTACCCTAATATGGACCAACTAAAGTGAAGTGTTCAATAGGAGAAAGATTTTCTTATGTGATTACTTTTTTGTTAGTTGGTTGATTTGGGTTTTGTTTATTTTTGCAGGAGCCCCTTTTCTTCTTTTTCTTCTTCTTTCCTGGGAATAGGGGAAAGAATGAAACATTAAGCTTAAAACTTGAAGTGCTTTTTTTCACATCCTGGATAGCAAATCAGTATTGTGGGAATCTGTTTGGTTTATTTTAATATTTTTAAAGTCTAGTTACAAACCGAACAGAACTCTAGAAAATTAGCTGTGTTTTCTTCAAAAATGATTGATTTGACCTTATATTTATTTGTTTATAGGATAATTTTGATTCTCTTTTTTGTAAACTGCTTTGCTTGTTGTTAATATCTGTGAAAAAACTTAAGTTCATTTAGTTCACTTTCGCGTTTCCCCTAGTGTTTTTATCAAAGATCTCCTGTTCATCAAAAACATAGTCAGGAAACACTTTTTCTACTCAGTAGTTAGCAGGGAAAGATAATTTGAACATCTGTCACTGTAATTCTGTAGTGTAATTATTGTGGAAAATTCAGCTTTACAGGCTAGCTGTGCTGTCACAACTGTACATGCAGTCCTGTTTAGAGGCCCTGTTAGAATTGTCTTAACAGTTTCATCCGTGTCAGTAATTCTCTGATGCAAGAACGGATGGAGTATTTCTGAGGTAACTATGTTGAGCACTACTGTACTGGGTGCCATTAACTCTTTATGGATGGTAATATTATGTAAATCAAAATCTGGTCCTCAAACTATATTGCAGCTTTCAGCAGTATGTTTGAAGGCCTCTTTTGTTAATGACTCTGTTATGTATAAATCATATTCTTGAGTTTTTAAAAAGTATGTGAAGTTGATAATTATTCACTGAGTGTAGTCAGAAAATTGTAGTGAAAGAACTAATGGTTTTATTTTTTAGAACAAAGGCATCTAAGCTACTGCTAATTGAATTGTTGTTAGAGGTAGAAATTATAGTTTAGAGTAGGATTGGCATTTCTGTGATTCTCATTGCTTCTTGATATTTTCTCTTGTATTTATATATGTAGGATGAGGTGTTTTCTTTCATGTGGCTTTATCCTCTCTTAAAGAACTGTTTAAAAATTCCTGAGTTTACTGACTGCTTCAGGATCAGCTCAGAGAGCCTTGTTTTAGGGTAGAAACAAAATAAATAAAATACGATAAAATAAAAACCGACTTTAGAGTGGAGAACACTAGAACTCAGAATCAGAGTATATTCAGAATGAAAGCTTTGGAGTTTGCTTTATGTTTGTAAATCTAGATAGATAAGCAGGATTGGTTAACATATATGTAAAGATACTGCATTTTTAGAAGATTTTAAGTGCTGATTTCTTTCTATTTTAATCTCTGCATTCAGCATTCAGTAATACTACCAATAAACGCGTTTATAGTCTCTTAGTCACAACCCATTTTCTTAGTGTGTCATTGTTTTCTTTTAATTTAGGACTCTTTGTAATAGGTTACAATTGCCTGTTTAAAAAAATGGTTTTTTTCAAACCTGATATAACAGGTATATTGAATTTCACATATGTTTGCCTTATAAGTGCTCTGAAACTAATTTGGGTGAATTGCTTGTGGATTCAAGAGCGACAGTAGCTCCCATGATCAAGCACCTTTCTTATTTTTACTTAACATGCCTCATCTTGTGCTGCCGGTCAGTCCCCCGACCCAAGCTACATTTTCCCATTTTGCAAAGTGAGAAAACTGACACAGGGAGCGTTGTGACTTATCCAAAGTCAGACAGATAGAACATAGTGGAACAGGGATCCCAAGCTGAGGCTCTACCCCAATTATAAGTTTCTTTTTCTTTCTGCCCCACTGTCATACACCTAACAATGGAGTCATCTAGAACTTTGCCTGCTGCCATCACAGTAATACATTACTAAATTTTCCACCCACATTCCTAAAAACTTTCCTCCTCCTCTAATGCTCCATTTACCATATCATCTTAGTATTACCAACCTTTAAAATTAAAGGTCTAACTCTGGCATGTTCAGAAGACCTTCCCTAGTTAACCTTGACAGCCCACTTCTCTGCCTCTTATTTCCTCATCAATTACCATACTGAATAAACAATGTTTTTTCATTTGTCTCTTATTATAAGCTTCATGAGAGCAAGGGCTTAATCCCTATTACTACCCTATTTGTCCACAATGCCTCCTATGTGGTGTAGGACTCTTTGTACACACATACTGACAGCATTGCTTTTTCACCTGTAGCTGTATTTTTTCTTTTCAGATTAAGTAGCTTTTTACCTTTCACATGTTCTAACAGGCTGCATGTGTGAATGGTGTTGTTCATTCTTTCATAGTATGCCTGTCACTTGATAGAAGAATTGCACAGTCATGAACGCTGTGGCTCCTTTACTAAAAGCATGCAGGCTCATTTACCATAGGTAAAAAATATATACACACACACATATATCATGGGTGTATTCTTGCTCTAGAAGTCCAGGAACAATACTTACTGTTAATGTTGTTTTGGTTTGGTTTCCCCCCCCCCCCAACCAGGTCTTATTCTTTGTCTTGTGAAGTTGTTCATGTATGTATCAAAGTACTTTTAGCTGCAGGAAACCAAAATCCAAATTAAAAGTGGTTTAAACTGTAGGAAGTTACTGACTGATACAACTGGAAGTATAGAGGTAGAGTAGAACCAAGGGTGATAATCCAAATTTACCTCAGTTCTCCTGTGCTTCTGGCTCTGCCCTCCTGCTTATTCACTTCATCTTTCAGCTGGTTCTGAGATAAGCTTGGAATTTTCAGGCCTCATATTCATTTGTAATCATGAAGAGAAAAAGAAAGAAACTGTCTTTCCTGTGGTTTTCTCCTAGGAAACTTCCTGCCAGGCACCCAGCAAACTTGCTCTGTGTTTCATTGGCTGACATTACATCATGTTTCCTTTTCTCAAACCAACCACAGCCAGGCACTGAACAGTGAAGCCTGGATTTATGAGCCAGTTACTGGTGACGGTGGCAGTGATAGAACCCATATGATTGGCTTGGAGCAATGGTTTTAAAAATGGTTGGAGGTGTTGCTGGCAACTAGTGGGCAGGGGCCAGCTGTGTTTTATGTCCCATAGTACATGAGAAGGTTTAACACAATAAAGAATTGTTCTATAGGTCATGATTCTTGAATGTTCTGTTGAATATTCAGAAAAAAAAGAAAGTTTAGTTGTCTGAGCCTTAAACCCAACTCCATTTTTAGTTTTTTTTAGCCTCTCTAAAACAACTGATTTTTGCATATTCTCCTTATGACATATAAAGTTGACATTGCTTACTGACAGTGAACATGTTTGAGTCCTTTTCTTTGTGCTTAGTGTTACATTACAGTATTTAAATTTTAACCTAAGTCGTATTTGAAAAAATTATATGATATTATCAACCATGTGTTAGATGTATTTTAACATCCTAAAAAATTTTTTTTACCTAATACATTTTATTAATTGTGTTAGTCACCATACAGTACATATAGTACATATACAGTAATGTACAATGTACATTCAATGTACATTGAATTTTCCAAGAATACAACGATGCAATCAGTGAGGGAAGATTTTACTTTATTTCATTAAAACTTGACCAAGAACTGTACCTGTCTCAAAAAATCTTGTTACCAGTGCTACTGGTGATAATTGAGTCACCATCACAGGTCTGTGTATAGGTATTGATGACTTTATTGCTTCTTGTGTGGCCGTGCCTAAGCATTTATATATTGAAATACACGTTTTATTATCAATTACGTGACCTTTATTTTGCCTTTATATTGTGTGACTTATATGAAATCATTTTATAGATTTTAGCAGTTGTTACTTTTTTCTGGGACTCATATCCATACTATACCTTCTCTCATTTAGTCGTCTTAATGTACCTTTTCCAAATAGTTTATCCCGGAAATCGCATTTCTTGAAGTTAATAGAACACTGGGGGAAAAAAGAGGCCAGCACCTGGTTAAACTACCCTTTAAAATTGTTCAGGTCCAGGGTACCTGGTGTGGCTTAGTCGGTTAAACATCTGCCTTTGGCTCAGGTCATGATCCTGGGGTCCTGGGGTCCTGAGCAGGGAGCCTGCTTCTCCCTCTCTCTCTGCCCCTTCCCCTGCTTATACTTTCTTGCTCTCTGTCTCTTGAATAAATAAATAAAATCTTTAAAGGAAATAAAAATAAAATTGTTCAAGTCCAAACACTTCCAACTCTGCTGATCGAAGTAGGATCCTGGGATCAAAGCCCATTCCTTTGTGCTTTAAAGTAGCTTCAAAGCAGTTTTTTAGGGTGATCTTGGCCTTGCTGTGGATACCTCTTTGGCTTCCCTCACAGCATAGATAGGTGGGCATTCTGTTCAGTCACCTTGGACTTTGCACATCAAAAATGGACAGGTCCATAGCCCAAGGAGTAGGAACTGTGTTTACCTGGCAGTGGAGGTGGCCACACTACAGTTAGAGGTCAAGGAATACGATCTGGAGAACTTATTACCAAATACTCATCAAAAACTTGCAATGGTATTTAGAGAATATTACTTGGAAGATGTTTATAGATCAGTACTGTTTAAACTTTCTGAAATTTCTATATCCGTGCTGTCCAGTGTGGTGACCACTTGTTACTTGTGGTTATTTAAATTAAATTAGAAATTCAGTTCTTCATTAACAGTTATCTGAGCTTAAAACCCAACTCCATTTTACATTTGAAAGCAAAACTAGCCACATTTCTAATGTTCAATAGCTACAAGAGGCTAGTCTATTGAATAGCACAGATTTTTGCAGAAGTTCTTTTGGATAGCACTGTCCTAAAATCTATAGGGTCAAGTTAGATCGGTGTACTCAATTGTATTGTGGCAGTGCCCACCCTAATTACTTTTGCTAAGCTCTTTATTAAAAGTGGTAACACAATACAATGCTTATTAACTTGCTTAATCTTTGCAAATTGCTGTTGTTCTCTCCACCTCACAGTTAAAGAAACTAAGGACCCGTGGCAGGTCAGAATAACCTACCCAAGGTCATCCAGCAGAGCTGGGATTTGAACTTGGACAGTGTGGAACTGGAGTTTCTCCTAACCATCGCGCTTTGATGCCTCCCACTGTGTGAATGTGATGCTATCACTTTCTAGTAAGAATTGTCTTGAGGACTAGCCCTGTGTACCCACCCACTGCATCTATTTAAGGAAGGTTACTGAGGATGCTGTTGGCACAATTCTTTGTGAAGACCCCCAAAGAGGAGCTTTTGCTTCTTCAACTGTAAGCAACTGCATTTCTGCTGAGCTTTTGCTTTCATCTTATTTTCTCTATGAATTATGTAATTGATCAAGTAGACTTCCTCATTCACACAGGGTGCTGGAAAACTTAATGCCAAATTTGGGTTCCACTAGAAGTAGGAGTGCCTGGGTAGTTCAGTGGGTTAAAGCCTCTGCCTTCGGCTCAGGTCATGATCCCAGGGCTCTCTGCTCAGTGGGGAGCCTGCTTCCCTTCCTCTCTCTCTGCCTGCCTCTCTGCCTACTTGTGATCTCTGTCAAATAAATAAATAAATCTTAAAAAAAAAAAAAGAGAGAAGCAGTTGTAATGTTGACTGTTAATGGTGATTTATTAGAACCTCATTCCTGGCTTATTTTGTATGCTCATCTTTAATTTTATTTTCCTGTTCTAAATGTTCACTTTTTATTTATGCAATTCTGTATTATTTAGGCCCCTTTAATTTTTTAGATCATGATAGCAGATGATAGTTAATTAGATCATTATTTTTATTAGTATGAATTGATAGGACTACTTGATAATTCATTAGTATGAATTGACAGCAAAACTGTCAGTTTCTGGAAAGTAACAGCAGAAAATGCACTGACTTTTGCAATGGGAAACAATGGTTTTTACCTCCTATTCAAAATACAATTATGGTTTCTGGTGTAGCTGCAGTTGTCAGTTTATCTTATTCATACGTCTCTCTGTTCCACAAAAAGATTTAAGTTCTGCTGAATAAGCAGGTATTATTCTAAGCTATGGAAATTGAATGTCTTGGTTCTCTTCTAGCATTCGGATGAATCATGTGAGTGGAGCCTAAGAAAATGAACATTGGGGCGCCTGGGTGGCTCAGTGGGTTGAAGCCTCTGCTTTCTGCTCGAGTCATGATCCCAGTGTCCTGGGATCCGGCCCCACATTGGGCTCTCTGCTCAGCAGAAAACCTGCTTCCTCCTCTCTTTCTCTCTTTCTGCCTACTTGTGATCTCTATCAAATAAATAAATAAAATATAAAAAAAAATGAACATTATAACAAGTTACTATAATCACAAAATTTTAAAGATGAAGGGACGTTAGGAGTCATCTAGGGAAGGGAAAAAGACCGAGAGGAATGGAATGACTGGTCCCACAAGTAAGAAAGGGGTAGAACGGTTGTATGAATCCAGATCTAGTGTATTACTCTTACCACACTTGCCCGTATCCACATCTCCAGGCTCCCCATAGGCTATCAGAAATGTTACTTAAAAATACAAGTATCTCGTGTTGGTTACATAAATATAAACTTTCTTGCCATGGTGTTTTGTGTACTTCAATAGTTAACCAAAATACTGATCTAATCAGTAAGTTGATCATGTCATAAACCAAGAATGTATTTTTCTGTAACCCTATTCTGTTTGTTTATGGGGGAATCACCATAAACCTATCATCTTCTCTTGATAAACACTTCTTTCACTTCTCAAAAAAAAAAAATTGACATCAGATAATGCACATTATCTGTAAAGCACCTTACACCATGGAAATGCTGTGGGGAAGCCAAGCAGAAGGCCCCCAGAGTTGCTGTCAGAGGCACAGTGTTGCCTATTTTTCACTGGTCAGCCACAGTACTTTTTCTTATTAGAACAACTAACTCTTTCTTCAATCCCATTGTCTGTTGTATACTTTTAATTCAAGGTAGGAGGTTGATGACAGAAGGACTGTGAATGTGAACCCCGAGTTCTAAAATGCCCTACTCGATGATGCTTCACACAGCCATTCACCACTTAGTTCTCTCATGATTCAGACATGTTTTACGGGTGTCAAGTGAGCTCTTTAGTACATGTTCCCATGTGTCCTTTCCCACATCTCTGGTAGGAGTTTTTAAAAAAGTAGTGAGAAATGAGTGAAGATAAGAGAATAACCCAAAGTCAGAAGAAAAGTATCATTGTATCTGCTTAGGACTTACTCACTTAGGGGTGCTCAGTAGATTCTTCTTGCCCCCTTTTTCTTCCTAAAGATTTTCTTTTTAATCTGGGTTATTTTTTCATGTCCAAATTAGTCTAAGGATCAATGTAATATTAAACTCTGACTTAGGGTAATTCCAACTTGAGATGTACAGTAGTTAATCTACTCTTAGGAAGAAAAAATACTAGATGGATTAATTTTTTATTTGTAGGAGTCATCACAAGTTAATGTGTGCATATATTATTTTATGATCAAACCTAGTTCAGCAAATTTCAGGTGTTTATCTTTCTCTTTTTTACAGTATTCTTTTTGTGCATTTAAAATTGTATGGTGTGCTGCGTTAGCTCTACAGAATACTTGTGTATTTTTGTATGTGTCCATAAGCCAGAAAACCTTTCTGGAGGTTAAAGAATATTTGTCAGCCTACTTCTCTTGCAGCTTCCCGGTGTAAATAGCAAGTAATTTCAACTTTAGAAGGGTGGCATTGCAGGGTTAGTTATTTCTTCCTATAATTGGGCTAGGAGAAGGTTATTCTCTGTCACAATAAAAATTAATATTCCCTTTCTTTGGGGATTGATTTCTAAATTTGAAGACTCCAGGTCAGAGTTGGCTGGGTTTTTTCACTGAAATTTCAGCCCCTAAGAAACAAAAATAGGTTTTGGAATAGTTTCTAGGTCACTGGCACAGAAAGCCGGCAAAAAGCGCTAGCTTGCTTTGGATGGTCCTCGTTAGTACAATTCCATCAGTACGGCCTGTTCCTTTAGCCTGTGACTCAAGCTCAGGAGGAAATAAAATGTAAGGATCCCCAAATTTGTACTCTGTAGTAAATGTTTAGTCTTGGATTCTCCTGTATTTTAATAGAACCCCTGACTTAAGGGATAGAGACATATTTAATCAGATGTCAGTTCTATATTTTACCCTACTGAACTGTTCACATTCATCTGTTATTTTACTCTGTGTTCCAGTTCTGAATCAGACAGTGGAGACTGGGCTTATATTGAAAAGCATGCAGTCTTGGGAGGTGATAGATTTCAGCTATTCTTAGTGTGGACTGACCTTGATCAAATAACGTAAGCTTTCTAAGCCTCTGTCTTCATCTGTAAAACAGTTAATACCTACCTCACAGACTTAACAGTGAAGAAAAATAACTTGAGAGCTGTGCGCCTGTAGGTATGTGTACCTAGCCCTTTGAGTGTTGATAGTGTTATTATTCCCATAAAGAAAACAAGGCTTAAAAAGTTTAGTATGTTTCCTGAGGTCATGGAGTAGACCAAACCAAGAATCTGTCTAATTCTGGCAATTTTGTGCATAGCCGTTAGAACACGGTGCTTCTCCCATTAAGTGAGTCACCACGTCTGCACGTACTTGGTACTCAGTGTAGGGACCCACTATAAGTTCTCCTTTTCTCTTGGCAGAGTAAGTAATGTGGTTTTTTGACTGAACTCTCGCTTTTTATGTGCAAGTGATCTACACTTTATCACACAATTTCTGATTCATTGAGGATGGTTTAATAACTCCCTTATTAATTAAAATTCCTGTCTGTGTTTTTTTTATACCTGCAACCTTGTAAGAGCTCATAGAACCTCTTAGGCATCATCTCATTAGCTCTGACTGCCCCTTCTCGATGAAGAAACTTCTTATCTACAAAGAGAAAGCCCAGAGATCTTTCCAGGCAGAGGGAAAAGGAAAATGCACAGACTTATGACTGCTGGACTGTCCAATCTCAAATTTACATTGAGAAGGGAAGTGTACCTTTTAAACCAACTGTTGAGTTGTAAAATGCCAAATGCACACCATTTAAGACTGAGGAGGATGATTTCCATTGAGTTCCATGAAAAAAAATATCTGGATGTGGGTAGCCACGTTGACTATATTCTTTCAAAAGGGGTTCTTCTTATGGAATTACTTTTGAACATAACAGAGTAAATGAGAATTACGGAAGCTTATATTTTCTTTCTAGTTGAGCTCTTTTTTCTATTTGAGAAACATGATATTTTTTCTCTCATGATTTTTGTATCTGTGATTATGTTGGCCATGTCAGATCCCCAGAGATGTGGTGATATCATTTTGCCTAATTATAAAATGTTTCAGTGGCTGAGCTTAGAAACCCAGTATACTTCTTATGATCTTCAAAAAGTATGTGTTAGTCACATGAACTGGGAATGCACTAGATCTTCAATTAAATCTGCAGCCATACTGGAATTCCCATTCTGGAAGGTGGCAGTCCCAGGCCCCGACCAGGAGTTCTGCCCTATCTTATTTCCCCTTTGACAAATGTGACACCTTTCCAAGGCCTGCCCTGCCCTAGCCTTGAGCTGCAGTTGGAAGAGAGAAAGACTTGAAAAGCAAGTTCTTGTTCTTTTGGTCCTGACTCAAAGAATGCTAAAAATAGAAGGGGCTGGAGCTCCCATCGTGCAAAATTACGATTCTCTTTGCATAGATTAAACATCTGACCTTCCTCAGAATACAACTTCTATTTAACCAGAAGTCTTAGTCTTATTAGAAAGAAATCATTTTGATTCCAGAGTTAAGTGGCGAAGCCCCTTTTCTCCTGCTGATTGAGATTCTTTGTCGTCATTAATAAAGCCCTGTTACTCACACTGGGGCTTAACTTTGGTTTCCTGGCTTACAGCTGCTCAAATAGCATTTCCAGCTGTGGAATAAATATAGGTGGTTAACTTATTTCACACATCAGCCTTTTAAAATATGTATATGTGTATGATGTTTCTTGATAATTTTTTTTAATATTTTATTTATTTGACACAGAGAGAGAAATCACAAGTAGGCAGAGAGGCAGGCAGAGAGAGGGGAGAAAGCAGGTTCCCTGCGGAGCAGAGAGCCCAACGTGGGGCTCAATCCCAGGACCCTGGGATCATGACCTGAGCTGAAGGCAGAGGCTTTAACCCACTGAGCCACCCAGGTGCCCCTGTTTCTTAATAATTTAATTTGGATAAGATAAATTGTAACAGACTGTTGCTTCTGGGGCTTCTGAGTTGCAAGAATGGATAATGAAGGGATGAGGTAAGATGCCCCACCTTCAGCATTCCAAGGGAAATGCAAACACACAACTTGTTCTCTCTACCTCACTATTTGCCAGGTTTATATAAAAACAAAATAAACAAGGCACATCTTTCCACAGGCATCCTGTGTTTGTGATTGGGAGACAGAATGGCTTAGTGGTAAGCACGTGGGCCTTCAAGTCGGACCTGGCTTTGGATCCCAAGCTTACCGCTATAGTGGAGTGGTCTTGGTCAGGTTGCCTACTCTTCTCCCCTAGCTTCAGCTTCACAATCTGTTAGATGAAAATAGTAACACTAACCAGAGTCTCAAATGAGATAAGCAAATGCTGGACGCAGGGTCTGGTAACTGTCAGTTATTAGTGTATTTATGTGATTAGTTCTGTTTAGGCCAACCACTACCTAGAACTGAGCCAGCCCGCAATGCTACACTTCAGGAGGCATTTAAAAGGACAACTTCTGTTCTCTTATAATTGGTCAGGCCCTCAGGCACTGGCTGATTGGATTCCAGGATGACTGGATGGCTTCCTCTCTGAGCTTTCTTTAAATAATACCTTAATTATTAGCTCAAGAGGGGGTTGACCACAGTCTCTGCCAATCTCCCAAAACCTTCCCTGCAGGAAGCCCAGAAATTTGAGGAGCTACAGAGCACTTCCCATCCAATGTTTGAGAGATCTAAGGCAAGAACTGGAGAAGCAGGACCTGTGCTTGCCAGGTCCAGACATTCATCCCCTTGTTTGGTCCCAGTTCTGCTCCGTAGAGTAGCAGAACTGAGATTTTTTTTCACCCTCCCCACTTCTACAGAGAAGGAAACTGAGGCCTGGAAGCTTTGCAAGACAAGACAGAAGCTGAGTCCAGACTATCTAGCCTCCAGGTGCTCTCTGTACCTGGCTCTTACCACCTGAGCAATGGAAGCCAAGAAAGGAGGGACACAGACATCAGTATCCCCGTGCCTGTATCCCCAGCATGACTGTGTTAATGGAGCTGAATCTCCATAGAGAAGAAGCAGAGAGACCTCACCGCCAAGCCCCTCCTGTCTAGTCCTGTCCTGCAGTCCACCTGGCATATCTGTGGCTTTCCCAGTTCCTCCAGCTGAGCCCAGAGGACCATCCCCTTTGCTGGGGCAGGATGCAACCTCCACAAAGTAGATCACATCCATTTGATCTTGAACAAAAGGCTTCGACCGTGTCTGAAATGACAACTCCCCAGTGGGTGATGTCATGCTGTTTTGTCTCCATAGACTGTGGGGATCTGATTTCAGTTGTGAAGAAAAATGGTCTGGGGAAGAAAGTTACTTCATTCGGAAAATTCCAAGAAGCCATAAATACAGTTTGCAGCTAATGAAAGCACATTCACAGGCAGACAATAGCTTTGGGATGGAAGAAGAGCCCTCTTGAGAGGCCAGGCCTTTCACCCCCACCCATAGCCAGCAGTGGCCCTGCTTCTCCCAGGCTTCTGGCAAGATGGAGAGCAATCCCTCTGCTCAGGAGACTCTCTGTATCCCAGTGGCAAGTTGGCTAGGGACAGATTTTCCCTGGTTCTCATCCTAAATTGCCTCTTGCCCAGTTCATCCTGGAGTGTTTGGCACAGTTGTGTCCACCTTCCTATCCGAAATGGTTGACCTGCATTTCTGAGTTCTGAAAGCAAATTAAAAATAATATTTTGTTTTGTTTTCATTTCTTACTCACTTTCTAGCCTTGGAATCTCTCTTGAATCTTTTTCACTTTGCATATTCTTTTCTCTTTTTCATACAGTTGGCACGGTAGGAAAGAGGGAGAAAACAGAGGATGAAATTCTGTTTTGCTTTTCATAAGAAATTTAAGAGTATAATTCCTAGTCCAGATCCTTAGGCCTGAGTCAAGAAGGAATAACCATTGCCAGGAAGACCAGAGGCAGAGAGCTTAGAACTGGGGGTAAGTTTTCAAGAGATGTTGCATCCCCCTGACAAGCTCCCCCCCCACACACAATAATATAAAAACAATATGACAAGATTACAGAATTGGGGGAGATCAGAGAAAGTTTTCCTAATCTATCCCTTCCTTCCATCATTGTATCTTCCTGGTGCCAGGTCCCTAGTTTACTGAGTCCCTCATTCTGTCTTTCCTATTCCCACAACCCCCAGCTTTGGGGCACCCTTCTCTTGGGGTCTGGCCTCCAAGAAGTCCGTGGTCTTCCCAGACCACAGGAGCTGTTTTTTCCGGAAACTCACCCACAGCCTCCGATTTCCATCCCCAAATTGGTTCCTAGAGATGACGAGCCCCTTGCGTTTAGTCCTGAGAAGGGGAATACCTTCCCTTTGGCCCTCAGCCTGGGTGCCTCCTGCACAGATCTGCCCCAAGTACCTGCAGCCCTACCAGTTGCCCATCTGCAAAGTCTGAGCTGGGCCACTGTGGTGCAGACACTGCCCCAGGCCTGGCAGGCCCTGCCTGGTTCCTGCCTCTACCCCCGTGAGCCTCAGTGACCTGCCAGACTACAGGTTCAGGCCCTTGGAAGGAGAGTCCAGTTCCTAGAGTTGGTGCAAGTACAGTGTCAGAGGAACCTTGGGTGGAGACCACATGTGTCCTTTGGGGGGTTCTCAGTCCCTCAGGCACAGCATCCCCAGAAAACAGAAGAATAAAAACAAAGCCAAAGCTTCTGGAAAAGTCCCCATTAACCCAATTAGTCAAATCCTGAAGGGGCTTTTGTCTTAATGGAATTTGACTATATCTCAATATTACTTGAAATTTTTTAAAAAATCAATTCACATTTAGGAAATGTGGATTTTAAGCTCCTGGGATTTGATTTTTAGACATGAATAGTTTTGCCTCATAGATCAGTGTTGCCCCATAGAAGTACAATAAAAGCCAACTGAGTAATTTTAAATCATCTAGCAGCCACATTTTTAAAAAGCAGTAGGAAACAGATTAACTTAATAGTATATTTTATTTAACCCAGTATGTCCAAAATAGCAACATGGAGTCAATATTGAGAACTATTAATGAGATATTATATATTCTTTTTAGTGCTAAGTCTTTGAAACTTTACTCTTTCAACATACCTCATTTTGGACCAGCCACTTTTCAAGCACTCAGTAGCCACATGGGGCTAGCGGCTGCTGTGCTGGGCAGTGCTGTTACAGGCAACTGTCATCTCTCCTGGGAAGGTTCCCTGTGAGAGATGATCCTGGCAAGTAGGCAGTGGCTCTGAGGACACAGCTCTGAGAACACAGCCACTAGAGGCTGGCATCTGTCAGAGAGCATAGGGTACAACCAAAAGCAGTGGAGGAGTCCATTAGAAAGCAAGTGCTATGGGGACAAAGGAAAATTGGAGCAAGATAAGGAAATAAGTGCTGGGGTGGATCAGGTTGGGGTATTAGAGTAGGTCTTCAAGAAGGTGAGATTTGAGCAAGTCTGTATGCAAGAGCTGAAAGAGAAGTTGGCCTGTAGAACATCTTCACAGGACAGCTAGAGCAAAGGCCCTCGGGTGAGCAGGCATACACCTGGCATGTTTGAGAAATAGCAGAGACACCATTGTGTCTGGTGAAGAATGAGCAAGGGAAAGAGTATTAGGAGATGAAATCACAGAGGTAAGGTGGTGGGGGCTAGATCGTATCGGGCCTGACAGGCCATTGAAAGGACTTTGCCTTTTATTCTGAGCAAGAATCACTATAGATTTTTGAATGACATGATCTGACTTAAATTTGAACAAGGTCACTCTGGTTGCCGTATTGAGAATAGAGTGTAGGAGGGCAAGCGTGGAAGCAGGAGGACCAGTTAGGAGTTTATTCCAAGACGATGGCAGTTGGGCCAAGGTAGTAGTAGTGAATATGACAAAGAATACATGCCTTATGGATATATTTTCAAGGTAGAGCCAGTGGAGTGTGAGAAAAAGAATAGTCCAGGGAGCGCCTGGGTGGCTCAGTGGGTTAAGTTGCTGCCTTCGGCTCAGGTCATGATCTCAGGGTCCTGGGATCGAGTCCCGCATCAGGCTCTCTGCTGAGCAGAGAGCCTGCTTCCTCCTCTCTCTCTCTGCCTGCCTCTCTGCCTACTTGTGATCCCTCTCTCTGTCAAATAAATAAATAAAATCTTAAAAAAAAAAAAAAAAGAATAGTCCAGGATGCCACCTAGGATTTTGGTTTGCATAAAAATCTGTCATGGCATCTATGGGGGTAGAAAAGGCTACAGAGGTACAGGCTTATGGAAGAAGTTCAGGAGTTCAGTTTCAAATGTGTTGAGTATGAGATGTCTGTTAAACATCCAAATAGAAATGTCAAGTAGGCAGTTGGAATTACGAAGCTAGAATTTGAGAGGTAGGTCTGGGCTTGAGATACAAATTTGAGAATTTTCAGCATATGCATAGTATTTAAAGCCCTGAGATTCAATGAAATCAAATCATATGAGTACGTACAGGAAGAGCAGCCTAAGGCACTCCTAACAGTAGATGGTTGGAAGATCAGGAGAACCAGCAAGGGATACAGAGAAAGAGTAATCCGAGATGGAAGGAAAACCAAGAGACTGTCATGTCCTGGAAACCAAAGGAAAAGAGAGTCTCAAGGAAGAAATGGTGAGCTGGATGGGATGTCCTGACCGGTCAGGTCAGATAAGAGAAATGAGGACTGACCGTCGGATCTAGCAGCCTGGAGGTCACTACAGTCCTGATGGAGCAGTTCCATGCGTGATGGAACAAATGGGTGTGGACAAAAGGGGAGAGTCTGTGGGGCAGAACTGCAGACAACTCAGCCTTGCAGAACAGCTGGTGGGGTGAGTGGGAGCAAGAGAAAGCATTTTTTTAAAAATCAACTTTATTGAGGCATAATTTAAATTTACGTCTGAAGTATACAGTTCGGTGAGTTTTGACAAATGTAGACACCCATGTAACCACCACAACAATCAAGATATATAACACTTCCACCACCCCAGAAATTCCCTCATGCCCCTTTATAGTCAGTCTCTCCCACCCCCGCCTCCCAATCCCCAGCCCCAGGCAACCACTGTTTTGCTTTTTGTTGCTGAGCTTTGTTTCACATTTTCTAGAATTTCATAGAACTCGAATCATAGAGGATGTACTTCTGTGCCTGGCTTCTTTTGCTCAGCATGTATCAGTAGTTCCTTCCTTTATATCATTGCGTAGTATCCTGTTGGACAGATAGACCACAATTTGTCTACCCATTCTGTTGTTGTTGGACATGTAAATTTTCTAGGTTGGGGCTTTTATGATTAAAGATGCCAAGAACATTTGTATACAAGGCTTTGTGTGGACATAAATTTCACTTCTTTTGGGTAGGTATATACCTAGGAGTAGAACTGCTGGATCATATAGTAAAGTATGTTTAATTTTATAAGAAACTACGAAAATGTTTTCTAAAATGACAATGTAATTTTACATTCTTACCAGCAGTGTATGAGTTCCAGTTGCTTCACGGATTCACCAACACTTAGTACTGTCAGTCTTCAAATTGTAGATGAAGATTTTTGTGGAGGGGGAATAGACTTTTGATTTTAGAATAGCTTTGTGTTCATAGACAAGTTGCAAAGACAGAACAGAGAGTTCTGGTACACCCTTTGCCCAGCTCTACCCAATGTTACCTTCTTATAAAGCCATAGTATATTTGTCAAAACTGTCATTGGCACAGTTCAAGTAGCCCCACCATGACCTCTACCCACATCTCACCAGCTTTCACACTAATGACCTTTCTCTGGATCAGGAGACTTTCTCTACTTTCTGGAAGCCACTCACTGAGTCTAGCTGACCCTCAGGGAGAGGGGATTCAAGTTCCAGCTCCTGGAGTGGGTAGTATCTACATGTATTACTTGGAATTCTTCTCTAGGGAAGATTTCCCCTTCCCCTTTATTTCTTTGTTGAATCATTTATTACAGAGAAAACTTTCTTTTCAAAAGATGAGAAAATAACAGCGCATTTGTATGTTCGTAGAAATGATCCAATAGAGAGCAAAATATTGTGGGAGTTTCTTTAGTTTTTTCAGTAAATGTTGAAAATTTTTTCACTGTTAAGAGTTTCTATTGGGTCTTTTCTCATGTCATTTTAAACATCACTTTTTCCTGTAATTGTTTCCATAGGCCTCACTGGAAGTCAGAGGAGTTGTGGAGGTCAGGGCAGAGTTTTCATAGATGGCCCAGGCATTAGGTCTGTTCATCCAGCAGAACTCCTTGGTACTTGTGAAAGGATGGCTCCTCTCCCTAGCCTTCACCCTTTCTAACGTCTCCCTCCTCAGCCCACAGTAGCCCAGGCCAAGACGGAGAACTCCAGAACTGGGAAAGAGCTTGTGTTTCCCTTGGGTAGGAAGGAGCCAGACATCTGTCACAGGGAGCTGTGGCAGCTGGAGCCCTCTCAAGGGGGCTCTGGGGGCTGATGGAGTCTGAGGAGGAGAATTCTAGGGGAAGGAAAAAGCAAATGGAGCTGCTTGGCTCCAACTCAGAATCCAGAACAGTGGGCTCTATTTCTTCCATCCCCTCATTGGGAGGACAGAGCTCTGAGGACAATAGTCAAGGCTCTGAGCCCCAGTCCAGTGTGGGGGGTTGTTCCAAGAAGAACCCAGGGCAAGATGGGGGGAGGATAAGATATGAATGACCTTGGAGGTTCGGGTTAGAAACTCAGTGCTGGGAAAGATATCTGAGGAGAGAGGCCCAACAGGCCTTAGAAGGGACAGGGGCCACTGCCAGCCAGCATACCAACCCCACTTCCCCATCCCCACCCCCCAGTCCCTACACACAGAGACTCTCATCTGACCTCCAACTGTGGAACCCCAGACCCACACGCCTAAGATTGCAGGGTGTGGAGGTGGTGGAGAGAGTGGTTGTGACAAGAGGTGACGTATTCTGGGCTGCAGAAATGATCTTCAGGCTTGTATTTTGCAGAGGCCAGTGGTATGGTGTCTACACAGATACAGATATTTGTAGGTGAATCAATCCATAGCCTGCCGTGACAGCAGAAGCCCCGCCACCATAAAAGAAGGTGGTAAATTCCCTCTCATTCAGAGAATGCCTCTCTCTTCTCAACCAGCTGCCCACGGGTTTCTCATCAAGATAGTAATTAATTGTACAGGGAAGGGAACTTACCCTGGGGAAATTCCCACTTCCTCCCGAGAACAGTGTGCACAGTGTTAACCTCGGTGGGTAAGAATCCCCCTGCTCCCCAAAGGCTGCTTTTCTCTTTGGAAGCCTGCAGCCACTCTAGGTCTTATCCAGACCTTCTGTACAAGTCTGAAAAATGCCCAGGGAAGACCTGGGGGTGAGCTCAAAAGCACCAATAACCTGATTAATAGGAACAGATATGATAATGTTCTTCCTGCCCAGCATCTCCTCCTGATGGCAGCCCTTAGGTTTTCCTTTGGGGTGGTAGCTCTTCTCTCCTGTCCATGTGCTTCCACAGGCACAGGCTGCCGAGCCAGTCAGAGCCTTGGGCAGGTACTGCTAGCCTGGAGTCCAGGGCAGAGCCTGCCTGAGGACAGAGTTGAAGCCGAGGGATCACTTGGCTCCAGCTGGTCTTCTCAGTTACAGATCAAGCAAATTTCTTTCCTGCCTTCCTCCCTCCCTCCCTCCCTCCCTCTCTGTCTCCTGCCCACCTCCCCCACTCCCACTACCTTCCCTTTATTTTGTCTCGATCCAGCTTGTGGTGTTTATCTCTTGCCCTAGAATTGTTCCAACAAATACCTTAATGCCATAGCCACCTCACGTGCCTTCCTGCGCCCCCTCCCTTATGCCCCAACACTGTCTGAGAAAGCTTCAAACTGGTTTTTCTCAGGTGCCACAGGGCTACTGCAGGAACCATCCCACGGGTCCAGCCCACAGTCCCTTTTGTCCCCTACAGAATAAAGTGAGAATGTATTTTTTAAAATTGAATACAGGTGTCTTTCTAGTATACAAGAACTTATTGTTTTAATTAGAGAAAAGGGGGAAATTATTCATAATGCAGCTGCCATGAGGATTTTAGCTTATTTCCTTGCAAATGTGTCCCTAGTACACATGGACATAGTTGTAGCCCGAATGCACACACAAAATGCACCTGCCTGCAGCAGCCTGGCATTGGCACTAGTGTTTCTCTCTTTCTGTGGTTTTTCACTGTCTCTGTTCTCAACAGCTCCCCTTCTCAAAGGTCCAGCCTTGAGACTGGAGAGTCAAGAGCTCCCCTAGTATAAGGTAAACCTGCTTGTTCAGGTGAGGACTATTCCTAACTCTTTCCAGGAATCTGGTTAGCCTCAGCTGGAGTTGGACACTGATGCCAGGGTTGCACCCCTAGGCAGTCTG
The DNA here is from genome assembly GCF_020171115.1 of Neogale vison. Lineage (NCBI taxonomy): Eukaryota > Metazoa > Chordata > Mammalia > Carnivora > Mustelidae > Neogale > Neogale vison. Next base: position 36,735,571 of record NC_058094.1, read on the forward strand.
CTTCAGGGGCTCTGGGGTGGGTTCCAAGAATGTGTATTTCTGAGTAGTAGCCAGATGATCCTAATGCTGCAGGTCTCAGTATGCAGGGTTTACCTGGAAGCTAAAACGCATTTGCTATTCAGGTGACCCGTAGGCCCATTCCAGTTCGAGAAGCCCAGATAGAGACATGCCCCAAGTTTCAACTTAATAGTCACTTACTAAACACTAACTCATGCCTCTGTGGTTTTTCAGAAGCCTACCTTTCTCTTGGGGGCGAAGTTTCCAAGTGGGGTAGGGACCTTACAACTTCACACCTAAAGCCCCTGGGAACCCCCAATTTCACATAACCTAAAAAAGGAGGGTTATGGGGTGCCTGGGTGGCTCAGTGGGTTAAGCCTCTACCTTCGGCTCAGGTCATGATCTCAGGATCCTGGGATTGAGCTCCACATCGGGCTCTGTGCTCCACGGGTAGCCTGCTTTCTCCTCTCTCTGCCTGCCTTTCTGCTTATTTGTGATCTCTGGCTCTCATATAAATAAATAAATAAAATCTTAAAAAAAAGGGGGGGTGAGTTATGTGAGGGTTTCTTTCACTGTTCTCTTATAACCCTCTCCTTTTGGTTGGAGATGAAGAGGCAGGCTGTGGGGGTTTGGAACCTCAGGTTAGTTTCATATTTATTGAGTGTTGGGGACTGTGTCAGGGGATATAAAAATAAATGAAACATGGTCCTTGTCCTCTAGGAGCTGATGGATAATGGAGAGGTAAACACTAAATAAATAAATGCTCATAAGCTGAGAAGAGCAGGGCAGAAGAAGGCAGTGTTCCCTGGGAGCACAGAGAAGGAGCACTCAGCTGGCCGTATGGGATGGGGAAGCTGAGCCGAGCAGAATTTTGCAGTCCTTAAGCCATGAAGGAGCATGGGAAGGGCAAAGGAACAGTGAAGGCCAGGGGCCCTGAGACATCCTGGTGCTGTCAGGTGTAGGATGGTGAGAGACGGAGCTGGGGGGTGAGGTGGGCCTGTTGTAGACCCTCTGAGCTGAAAGGACACTTTAGAACCTCCCAGATCTCTGGTCCTCTGGCCCAAGAACCTGACATGGAGCCAGCATAAGACTGTTGGAGGATTTTGAACCAATCCACTGAGTGGAATGACTTGGTTTCCCTTATCATTTATAATTTCACCCCAGAGGCACCAAGTTTGGGTAATAATTGCAAGGCCTGCACATACCTAGCCACCACAAGATCTCACGAATGGCTCCTGCAGCTGAAACCACATGTCTGCTTAAGGACGAGGACAATGGGTTGGGTTGGGTTGCTAGTAATAAAGAACCAGATAGCAATGAGTTTATTGAAATCCAGTCATAGTTCCTCCAGAAGGCAGTCCAGGATTCATACAGGGGCCATGTGGTCAAACTCAAGAACTTCTGGTGTTCAAATCCATCATTCTTGACTGCCTTGCTGCTCAGAGTGTGAGAACCAGTTAGAAAAATGGGAAGGGCTTGCTCCAGACCTGCTGAGCCACAGCCTGCATTATAATCCATCCCCAAGTGACTTAAACACCTATAATTGAACAAGCTGGGCATATCCTCACTGCAAGGAAAGATACCACACACCTTGGGCAATGGTGGACCATCTCAGTAGGAAGGGGTTTGACAGGACGTGCAGGACGTAGCATTTGGTTGAGTGAATTTAGGGAGGACCCAAGAAAGCAGTCATTTTCTCTGGTTTGGGTTTTGCCAGGAAATGGGACAGTTCTATGAGTATCTTAGCAAATCTTATCAATAAGGAGGGTAGATGAGACCCACGCTAAATGTGCAATTGATAAAGAAGTAGCCACCACTCCCTATTAGCAAGGAAAGGAAGGCATTTAGCATTTTGTGGTGGTTTTGTCTATTCTTAAATAAAATTATGAGGCAGTCCATTTGACTCGCTTCAAAATAGTTGCAGAGTGACCTTGACTGATGGCACTCTGTGAGATTGTTTATGTCCAACAAGAAAACATCTAGGCCAGCTTCAGACAAATTAAGGCCTAGCAGAATGTGTCAGGCCGGTTCCCAGATGTCAGGAGCTACTTTCTCCTTTCTCAACATTAAAGATTGAGAGTTAGTGTTTTAGAGTGTGGCTTCCTTTTTCAAGGTTATTTCATGGTACAATATGGTTGCTAGAGCACCAGCAATCATAGTAGTGTTCCAGAGACCGTGGGGAGAGTTGAAAGCACAGTTCCCAGCTCCATTTAAGAAGCCTTTAAGAAGCTGCATCCAGCTCCTTGCATTTATACCTTATTGGCTCTCCCTAGTTTCAAGAGCACTGGGAAATGTAGATCTTTAACTGGCTGTGTTGCTGCCCCTCCCCCAATTAGGGACTTTTCAGTAAGGCAGAAGGGGAAATTGGGTACAGGGTAGGCTACTGGCAGTCTCTCTCAGACAAGGAAGACTGGACTCAGGAATGGGGAAATTCTGGGCCCAGGAGGGTAGCAGGATTTTATCTTCCCCTCCAGCAACCAGAGCTGGCCAGTCACAGTGAAAAAGAATCAGGGAGTCTCCAGTGTCTGCAAGAAATTCTTAATAAAGGTAGAATTTGCTTCTCAAGTCTTCGATACCCCTGGCTGGGAAAGCAAGAGTGATGTAAATATACAAGCCAGAACTGCCCCCACAGCCACAGGTGGGAGAGCTGTTGCAACGAGAAGGACATCTGTAAGAAGAGTCAGTCTGCTCCGTTAGAAGGCTTTCTCCCATCCCTAGGGAGATGAACAGTGGGAGGAGGGGAAGACGACTCCTCAGAACATGGTATGGGAGCTAATGAGATGGAGGCATGCCTTCGCTTTTATTCCATACACTAGCCCAATGCCCAGGAGTCCCAGAGGTCACCAGCCGGAACACACAGCAGCGTCACACTGATGCCCAGGTCACAGTGATGCACCCCGCTCCACACCACAACACACACACCACCACCTGAAGTAGAATGGCACTTCCTTCCGAGTGCCCCATCATTTCCCAGAAACCCCAAAGGGACCCTTCCCAGGTGCCCCTGGCAATATGCCAGCTGCCCACTTCCTCACCTCATTGAACACATTTGCTAAGCACCTTCGAGACCCCAGGCCCCGTGCCAGACACAAATGATTCAGGTGTCAGTGAGACAGATGCATCCTTACCACAGAAAGCTGACAGCTCACTGTGGAAAACACACAAGAATCTACTAGACATAGTTACAGATTGTGCAAATGCTGTGTTAAAAACAAAAACCTGGCAGTGACCAACAGGAACTAGGGTATTCCTTGAAAATACCCCGAGCAGCCGGGGGTGTTCCCACCTCAGAGCACAGCTGCTGTTCTTTCTGCAGGAACAAGTTTTCCCCTACAGTCCCCATGACTCACTCCCTCGCTTCCTTCAAGTCTTTGTTCAAATGTCACCTTCCTAAAGACGCCTTCCCCGACACCCACCCCCAGCCCCCGCTCTCCCTACTTCCTTGCCTTACTCTGTGTTCTCCACAGGTTTACCATCTACCGTCTCAGATGTGGGTTAGCTGTCTACCCTCCCCTCCACTAATAGTTTGTTCTGTGACATCAGGGTTTTGTGTTTGTCACTGTCCCCCGTGTCCATAAACAGTACATGTGACCAGGCTTCGGTGAAGGTGTGTTGAATGAAAGAATGAGTGAATGAGTGAGTCAGCACAAGAATGGAGCAGTCAGGGAGGGCCCCTTGCGCTCTTCTGCCCAGGAGGCAGAGAAGCCTAAGAGACAGTGATTTGATTTCTGTTTTATTACCAGTCATCTGGCTGTTTGGGCCAGAATGGCTTTGAGAGAGCTAAGCATGGCAGTGGAGAGGTGGACCGGGTAGGAGGCCACTGCAGTGGCTGAGGCAGAGAAATCAGCCGGACATGGTCCTGCAGAAAAGTGGGCAGTCGAGAGCCTTTTTGGAGGTGGACGGGATAAGACTTTGAGTTGTGCCCCTGAGCGGGGGGTGCTGGCCTCCGCTGCTTGAGATGGAGCAGATGGGAGGAAGAACAGGTATGGAGGAAGCCAAGCATTTCCCTCTCCTGCTCTGCCCCCGCTGTTGACTTCTGTAGCCCTGAAGAGTCTTGCAAAGGGTCTCAGTGCTGCTGCTGGGACAGAGCCCCCCAGGGAAGGCCCATGGCCCTGCCAGGTTGGACTCTGACCCCTGCTGAGGCTGCCAGTCCTTGGGGAGCAGAGGGTGTGCCCAACCCCTGCTGGCCCTTGCCCCTCCAGGGTACGTGGGGACTAAGGGAGCAGATCTGCCCCCTTCCCACTCCCTCTCTCCCCTTCCAGCACCCACAGCTCCAACCTGAGCTACCCAGTTCAGCTGCCTGGAGGACCTTGCTACACAGGCCAGTGTCCACAGGGTTGAGGCAAATAGTTAACTAGCAGGGCAGCAAGCACCACATTCACTCAGGACAGGGGCCCAGATAACCATCAGCCCCGCACACACCCTCACCAAACCCCAAACACCAAGTTGGAAGGAACAGGATGGTCAGACTCCCCAGAATCCTGAACCCAGCGGGTGACAGACCCTCAAGGGTCAGCCCAACAGCCTTCTCCAAGGGCTCTGTCCCCACTTCCAAGGCAAACCAAAATGGCCTCTGAGGAGCCCACATGCCACCGCACTGAGTCCAGTCTCCTCAAGGTTTGCACCTTATCCCTTTCTCCACTTCCATTCCTGCCCCTACCTTCCCATTCCCAGACATTCTCTGACACCATCCCTACTCTGCCTCCTCTCCTTCTTTGTGTTTCATTTCTGGGTTCTTTGGCATCTGCATCCTATTTCAGGATTTGGGACTGTGTCCTTCAGCTCCTGGCTTTTTTACTTCCTAGAGGTAAGAGGGCACTTGTTACATGCCCACAGAGTGGGGGTGGCGAGCACAGACTACCCCAGGCAGAAGGTGTGCTCAGGTCCCACCCGCCACATGTGGCCTTGGGCAAGGAACTTAACTTCTCTGTGCCTCATTGATCAAGAAGGTATTCATGCCTCTTTGAGAGGTTCCTGGAAGAATTGGATGAAACCCTGTTTGTGAAGAACACAGCCTGGTGTCCTGTGCTCAGTAGGAACTCTAGAGAAATCAGCCATTATTCTCATGAGACAAGTCCCTGTGATATCGAACAACACACCAGGCATTCAGGAGGTGCTCAGTAAGTGCTCAGCGAGTAAATGGGCTGAATCTCTGTTTTTAGCTGCTCCACACTGGTTACATATTAGGGCATCTGTTTCTATTTCTCTATGAACTTGGGTCACAGCTGTGGGACTGGAGAAGCACAAGGCTGATGTCCTATTTCCTTAGAGCCTGAGCCAGCAAAGAGACAGGCAGGTCAAGTTTCCAGATAAGTGTAGACATTGGCTTTGGGCCCCTCTCAAGGGGTGGAGAGAAACTTTCTCACAAATATGTTCACAATTCCTCCCATCCTTTTCCTCGCAGACATCCCTAAAACAAGGGCAGTCTCTGTGGCAACCCTCTGCTTCAAAGACAGATTCTAGAAACACTCCGAAGACCCTTCAGGTCCCACAAGACCTGTTGCAGTGGCTGAGGCTCTGTCAAGGAGTGATGTGGTCATCGTGATACTTCACTTATTGACCTCGGGGTTCCAGGTCCTGGAGCCAGCCGTTTTATATGTATATATGTCCCTTGTAGCCTCATGAAAACTCCATTCTACAGTTAAAGAGACTAAGATTTGGCAAGGTTTAAGAAAAGTGCTCCAGGCCACACAGTTGGCAAATAGCAGCCCCAAGATGTGTACCCTGTTTGACCTCTACAAGCTCATGCTTCTCCGTCTGGGCCACTCCCTTTTGTAATGGGGTAGCCACCAGCCTAGAAGCCAGATCTGGAAACCCGGCTTTGGGCTAGGTGATAGACTCTCCTGCTGGAACTTCTGGCTTATCCCTTTCTAAACAGGGGAATGAAAGTCTATCCCCACCTCCTCCCCAACTGCTCACATGAGGGCTTTTGGGTAGGGGCAAGAAGAGAGTAAAGAGTAAAAAAAAAAAAAACCAAAAAAATTATTTTAATTTATAGCTAACCAAATTTCTCTCTTGCAACAATTTATATCCATTTCCCCTAATTCAGGCAACTCTGAATATGAGAAAAAGCATTCATTTGTTTGAAGAATGCTATTCAACTCATGACAAAGAACAATTCTTTTGAATCTGTGAGAATTTTCTGTAAGTCACATGTCATCTTCACTTTCACCTATTAAAATCGAAGCTTACATTCAGCTTTTTAAAAAGTTCCTCAGCATGGAGGCAGCCACCAGCTGCTCCTGCAGGCTGGGTCTCAGGTCCTTGCCAGGGGTCAACACTGGAATAACAGACCAGCTCAGCAAGCCACGGGCTTGGGCTCAATCCTGAACTGATACTGAAAGAAAGAAAGACTGCATAAAGATCACAATGAACCAACAATGAAAAAATATTCAATGTCTGTCATTATCTCAACTTACTGGGGGCTTGGGAGCGGGATACAGCACATTCCAAGAGCCCCTTGAGGGAAGAATGAACCATGAGGAAATGGAACTCCTGGGTTGGACAGGAGCCTGGGCCGAAGGGAAAACTGAGCCACGAGGAAATGGAGCTCCTGGGCTGGACAGGAGCCTGGGGACAGGATGAGGCCTCTTCACACATCTGCTTCCCTCATAACGGGTCCCTGACTCACAGGCTCTGCCAGGTGGAAACCAAACCAGCCCTGGGCCAGGGGCCAGAGCAAGGACTTACCTGGAAGAGACCTCTGCTAAGCAATTCAAACCACATGCAAACGCTGCTATTTTAATGATCATACATTTCTACGGCAGGTTCCCCCAGTACCTTGGCTACCATGTGAGTGGAATCATTTTTCAATGTACTCAGTACAGAGGAGACACAGTGCACAGGGCCAGGCAGAGGGTGCGTGTGCCTGTGTGTGTGTGTACACGCCTGCATTTTTCGGGAGTGAGGGTATTTGCATAATGCAGATATCTTTGCAGATATCAGACAAACAGGAAGTTTCAGAACCTTTGCCATTTCCTTTCCCTGTGAATCAGCGGCCTCTTTCTTCACACTCATAAATGATGAAAATCACAGGGTATGGCACTGGAACATGAAATACAAGAGAAGAGCACAAAGGCCTGCCAAGGCACCTTCTTTGGTGGGGGGCTTCCCTGTCGCCCAGTCCTACCTGCATTCCTCGGGCCATCACCTTCCACCTATCAGCTTCCTGAGTGCTTCAAGTGATGTTTGGGCACTAGCCTGAAACACAGCAGCAAAACAGTCTTCAGCCCCACAACCTATGTCACACCAATGCTTGGGGTGAGGCCCAACCGGCTGCAGTGGGACCTCCTGCATCCTAGTTCCTGGCCCCAGGGCTGTATACCAGAGAGGCTCTGGGGAGTAACACACACACCCTGGACTTGGCACCAGACTACCTGGGCTCACATCCCTGCTCCAGCCAGAGAGGCCTTGGCAAGCCCCCTTCCCCTTCGAGCCTTGGTTTCCCTGACAGTTACATGGGACTGATAGCGACTCCCTGTGGGTTTGGGGCTAATAATACCTGTGAAAGGCAAGGAATATAAGGCAGCAAAGAAAAGCACAGGCATTGGAATCGGGGATCTGAGTTCAAAACCCAGCTCTGCGGTGTACTGGCTATGACACTTGGGGAAAATTACCTAACTTTGCCAAATCTTACTTGCTCCTTGTAAAATGGAGATAATGAGCATATCTACTTGACAGTCAACGGAGAGGACTAAATGATGTAATCTCTTGGCTCACAGGAAACTCTCTCAACAACTGTAAACCAGTTTTCCCGCCACCTCCCCCACTCTTCCTTCCTCCTGCCCCACCCAGTGTGGCAGAATCCCTGGGTGAGACCCCTGCTGAGCCTTACCCGGGAGGCCGCAACTGACTTGGCCTGTAATAAATCAGGGGAATGAATGGAGGGATGGATATTCCCGGTCCACAGCAGGTGCTGAGGAAATATATCTGCATAAAATAAATTTATACAAAAGTCACAGCCCTCTACATTTTTGAAACTCCTGAAGGTGGAGTTGGGCAGTAGAGAATAGTGATGACAAACATCCGGGGCTTAGACAGCAGTCAAGTATGGCCCGTCTTTTAACCTCGCACTCTGCAGAAAATATGGAGAGGCTGTGAAGAAATGGGTCCATTGGGTCCGGTAAGTCCCCCTTGACGACCCGGGAAGATGATTCCAAAATCTGACTTCCTTTCTAAGAGGACAGGTCTTGCGACTGGCATCCCTCTTGCCTCATTTCTCTCCGGTCCCTCCTTAGGCCTAACGGTCTTTTCTTGTTGAAGAACTGGTAGGTCTGAAGCCCCACAGCTTCCAGCAGCCTCGCGGAGGCCAGGGAGCAGCCCCCACTGCCAACCCAGCCTGCAGAAGTACAGAGGTGCAAGAGGCTTGTGTCGGCAGGAGGACAGCACACTCACCGGGGCCTTCACTCTGGGGCATGGCTGTTCAGCGCTCTCCTTGTGTAGGCTATGCCGGAAGAGTCCTCCCTAGCCACTCCTCCAGGAGCGAGTCCAGAGCTCGGCAGACGCTCAGGCTAAGCGCCAAGGTCTGGAGTCAGACAGCCTGGCTTTACATCCAGACTCTGCACAGACACGCTGATTGATCTCAGGCAAGGCTGCTACCTCTCTTAACCTCAGTTTCCTAATCTGTAAAATGGAGACCAGTGCTAAAGCCCAGGCTGAAAACATTTACTCATTAGCCTGGGCACCGAACTAGGAAGTGAATCCCAGCCGAGACCAGGTTAGATGACTAAATATTAGCTCTGCTCATTTCTACTCCCAGAGCACTGTAAACACTCTGGACATGAGCCGCTGCTTTCACTACACAGCTCCCAGGGGAGGGACTTTCAGAGGAGTGGTGGCCCTAGACAGGCCCCATCATTGCCCTGGCCCAGGTTAACAAGGTGCCCCCTGCCTCTCACTGTTCCCCAGAAAGTCACAGGAGTGGGACACCCTGGGTGGCTCAGTCAGTTGAGCATCTGACTCTTGATTTTGGCTCAGGTCATAATCTCAGGATCATGAGATCGAGCCCCTGCGTCAGGCTCTGTGCTGAGTGTAGAGTCTGCTTGAGATTCTCTCTCTTGCCCTTTCCCTCTGCTCCTCCCCCCACTCCTGCTCTCTCTCTCTCTCTCTCTCTCTCTCTCTCTCAAATAAATAAAATCTTGAAAGAGAGAGAAAGAAAGGAAGGTAGGAAGGAAGGAAGGAAGGGGGGAAGGGTGAGTCCCAGGAGTGCTGGGGATGGGACAGGACCTTGATCTCATCTGCCTTGTGTGAATCATGCTCCATTCCTATGTTGCCCATGGCAGGAGCTCTTTTCCCTGTGAACACGCTGCAAATCTTTATCACAGCAGCAAAAGAGCCTAATAGCTAGTGGTCTATTCACTGAGCATATATTTACAGTACATATATTGTACATATATGTATATGTATATATACATATACATATACAGCATATATTTACAGTACAAACCAAGCCAGTGTGTGGCTCACATACCACACACTGGGGTACCATGCACTGTCTGGAAGGAAAACCCCAGAGATATTTATTGTGCACATACCCCTACAAAGGATCTGTGTCAGAGGCCAGGGTCACTTTTCCTCATGCTTTGGACCAGTTTTTTTGTTGTTGTTTTTTCTTTTTTTTTTAAGAGTTCTCAGGACATTCAGAGCATGGAGGCTGCCCCCACAGCAGCAGGAGTGGAAGCTCAGGCATCCTGTGCCCCAAATACCAAGCCAGAAATATCAAGGACACTGTGCCCAGCTGGCTAGAGTCTGGAGGTCATCTTGGCCTCCGGGGAGAGCCCGCTGGAGCTGAGTCTGCTCAGGGCCAGGACAGCCGGTTACCCTGGGGTCCTGTGACCCCCTGCCTGGGCTTTGATGGCCTGCTGGGCCCCCATGGTGAGGGTTAAAATGGCCATCGCTCTCCTGCAGACCATCAGTCCCACTATGTAACTGACTGCCTTTCTATGAACACCTCTCCTGTCATCTCATAAAAGATGCTCCAGCTGGAGGAATGTGGAAGCCAGCCAGGGAGGGAGGTGTCGACCCCTCAGAGCACTGGCTCTAGAAATGTCACCCAGGCGATGGCTGCCCATTGAAGCCAGATAACAATGCAAACCCAAATGGGATTGTCTGATAACTGTTCCATCAGCAGACTTTTTTTTTTTTTGAGAACTCCAACCTTTGTGAATAGAACCCAGCAGGAGTTCACTGTGGGTTTTTCGAGCATCTGTATCTATCCTTTGCTGTGTCATGACTATGGACAATATAACATAATTTTGTGATCCCAAAGCTACCATTTCTTGTCTGCAAACTGTGCTTCTAACTTGAGCATTTATACACGTTCTCCCCTTTGAGCTATCCCTTGCCAAAAACCTGTGAGAAAGGAGTTATAGTAACACTTACTATTATTCTTTTAGTTTTAATTATAATTTATCATCATTATTAATTAAATGAATTTTATTTTAATAAGTATAACATTTATTAAGCTTTTTCTACATTCCAGGCATTTGTGGTCATTGTCTTATAACAAACATCTCCTTTGTTCCCTCCAAGAGCCCCATGAAGCATGTACTATAATGACCCCTTTTGCAGGGGAGTTAGGGGAGACCTGGGACACCAGCCCAGAGCCGCTGTCCCCAGAGCCTGTGAGTGTCCCACTGCGCCATCCCACCTCCCTTCTCAGCCCTGCTTCTCCCTCTTCTCTGACCAGCAGGGGCAAGGGCCTCAGGGCTTAGGAACTTATGGCCTGAGCACAGGCAGCCGAATCAGCAGAGCTCTGGAATACCACCCACTTGGCTGTCCCAGCAGTCAGTGAAGACCAGTGGTCACTTCCGTGAGCACAAACACACTGGTCGGGATGACTCCTGAAGGCGCGGGCAGCTCTGGGTCAGCCTCAGAGTAGTAGGTCTGGACTGTGGAGGCTGACATCAGAGCTGGGAGGCCGGAGTAATGTTAGCAAAGAGTACAAAGTTCCCAGACGCCCCACTTGTTACTGACACCTGTGTTGGTGTGATACATTTATGACGCATGATGAATCAATTATTATTATTATTGACTACAGTCCCTAGTGTGCACTGATTCACTCCTGGTGTACCTTCTGTAGGTTCTGACGAATGGAGAAAGACACGTCTGCACCAATACAGTATATCAGACTAGTTTCGAGGCCCTCAAATTCCTGTGTGCTCCACCCATTCGTCCCTCCCTCCTCTCTGGTCCCCCGCTGCTCACCTCCTGCCCCAACCCCTGGCAACAGCGGATCTTTCTACCGTCTCTGTTGTTTTTACCTTTTCTAGAAAACCACGTAGTTGGGATTACACAATATGAAGCCTTTTCAGATTGGCTGAGTTCACTTAGTAATATGAATTTAAGGTTCCTCTCAGTCTTTTCATGGCTGCTTAGCTCATTTCTTCTTATTGCTGAATACTAGTCCTCTGTTTGGATGTATCACGGTGTATCCATTCACGTGTTGAAGGACATCTTGGCTGCTTCCAGATTTGGGCAACTATGAACACAACTGCTATAAATGTCCGTGTCCCGGTTTTTGTACCGAAGTTGAGTTTTCAAGGAGCTCAATTGCTCGATTATATGGCAAGAGTATGTTTAGTTTTGCAAATAACACTTTCAACTTCATTTTACTTGGGATGTTTTGTGTTCCAGTGTGAGCGCTGAAGTGGTTCTGCAGATTTGCCACTGTCCCAAAAAAAGCTCGAGACCCCCTAAGAGCAGAGATCTAACAGTCTAGCCTCACCTCCTGTCCCTGTCTCTCCCCTAGTGTCTCCATCAGTTCCCACTTGGGGAAGGGAGGTGGGCACAGGACAAGTCTGCTCTTAAACCCACCAGGCTAAAATTTAGTGCAGAAGGACAGGTTCACACCTTCTCCGGGGCAGGGAAGTAATTGTATGGCTTTGTACCACTAGTTAAAATTCAGTTCCTGCTGAGCACACACAAAGATGTCATTCATGTCAAGCTAAATAGTTTAGAATGTTGACAGAATTTAAAAGTAAAATTGTGGGATAATTCTGGAATATAATCAAATGCATTGTCCGTTCATTATTAGATTGTTACGTTTTAATATATTTCATTTCTTTCTCTCCCTGGATGTTCTTTTTCTTATTGAATTGCCCCCTTTCTCTTCTTTTTTTTTTTTAAATTTATTTTTTATTTATTTTCAGCATAACAGTATTCATTATTTTTGCACCACACCCCGTGCTCCATGCAATCCATGCCCTCTATAATACCCACCACCGGGTACACCGACCTCCCACCCCCCCGCCCCTTCAAAACCCTCAGATTGTTTTTCAGAGTCCATAGTCTCTCATGTTTCACCTCCCCTTCCAATTTTCCCCAACTCCCTTCTCCTCTCTATTTCCCCATGTCCTCCATGCTATTTGTTATGCTCCACAAATAAGTGAAACCATATGATAATTGACTCTCTCTGCTTGACTTATTTCACTCAGCATAATCTCTTCCTGTCCCGTCCATGTTGCTACAAAAGTTTGGTATTCATCCTTTCTGATGGAGGCATAATACTCCATAGTGTATATGGACCACAACTTCCTTATCCATTCGTCCGTTGAAGGGCATCTTGGTTCTTTCCACAGTTTGGCGACCGTGGCCATTGCTGCTATAAACATTGGGGTACAGATGGCCCTTCTTTTCACGACATCTGTATCTTTGGGGTAAATACCCAGTAGTGCAATTGCAGGGTCATAGGGAAGTTCTATTTTTAATTTCTTTTTTTTTTTAATCTTTTTATTTATTTTATTTATTTATTTGTCAGAGAGAGAGGGAGAGAGAGCGAGCACAGGCAGACAGAAAGGCAGGCAGAGGCAGAGGGAGAAGCAGGCTCCCTGCCGAGCAAGGAGCCCGATGTGGGACTCGATCCCAGGACGCTGGGATCATGACCTGAGCCGAAGGCAGCTGCTTAACCAACTGAGCCACCCAGGCGTCCCTATTTTTAATTTCTTGAGGAATCTCCACACTGTTCTCCAAAGAGGCTGCACCAACTTGCATTCCCACCAACAGTGTAAGAGGGTTTCCCTTTCTCCACATCCCCTCCAACACATGTTGTAACCTGTCTTGCTAATTTGGGCCATTCTAACTGGTGTAAGGTGATATCTCAATGTGGTTTTAATTTGAATCTCCCTGATGGCTAGTGATGATGAACATTTTTTCATGTGTCTGATAGCCATTTGTATGTCTTCATTGGAGAAGTGTCTGTTCATATCTTCTGCCCATTTTTTGATATGATTGCCTGTTTTGTGTGTGTTGAGTTTGAGGAGTTCTTTATAGATCCTGGATATCAACCTTTTGTCTGTACTGTCATTTGCAAATATCTTCTCCCATTCCGTGGGTTGCCTCTTTGTTTTCTTGACTGTTTCCTTTGCTGTGCAGAAGCTTTTGATTTTGATGAAGTCCCAGAAGTTCATTTTCACTCTTGTTTCCTTTGCCTTTGGAGACATATCTTGAAAGAAGTTGCTGTGGCTGATATCGAAGAGATTACTGCCTATGTTCTCCTCTGGGATTCTGGTGGATTCCTGTCTCACATTGAGGTATTTTATCCATTTTGAGTTTATCTTTGTGTACAGTGTAACAGAATGGTCCAGTTTCATTCTTCTACATATAGCTGTCCAGTTTTCCCAGCACCATTTATTGAAGAGACTGTCTTTTTTCCACTGTATATTTTTTCCTGTTTTGTCGAAGATTATTTGACCATAGAGTTAAAGGTCCATATCTGGGCTCTCTACTCTGTTCCAGTGGTCTATGTGTCTGTTTTTATGCCAGTACCATGCTGTCTTGGTGATCACAGCTTTGTAGTAAAGCTTGAAATCAGGTAACGTGATGCCTCCCGTTTTGTTTTTGCTTTTCAACATTTCCTTAGTGATTCGGGGTCTCTTCCTCTTGACATACATACCTCTGCTTTGGAAAATCACACTCCTACTTTATTAGCTCAGTGGGTCAGGAGGCAGGCCTTATTTCTCTCTGTAACCCCTAGGAAAATATTTATTGAATGGATAAAAGTATCTTGTTTTTTCCCTCCAGTTTGAAAATGTCTTTTCCACTGAGTCAGTCTTTACAGCTGAGTACCCAAGGGCAGTGTTGGAATGTCATTAACATAGTGACTTAATACATATTTAAATGTACTGCTTACTTCCTAGGGTTGTAGCATCTTGGAAGAGCTAATGAAGGGCTTGAGTCCACCTCAAGAGTGTGTCAAAGGCGTGTCCCTGGAGTTCCATACCCACCTCTCAGGCCTTTCTCCTGATGTCCTAGTATCAGCCTCTTGCTGCTGCAGTCCTTTACACACTGTCCCCAGAGGCTTCATGGAGGCGGGCTGCTCCTGATCCCACTGAGGGTCTCTGATTCACGCTCACCAGTGGCTCCTTCCCAGGACCATATTATGGAGGAGCCCCTGGAGCCTGGGGCTGCTGGAGCTGCACTCCTCTGTAAGCTGACAGCTCCTCCTAGGGTTTGCATTCATACCCAACTCCTCAGCAGAAGCCTGTGATGTTGGATTTGTTTGGCTGCTATGTTTGACTAACTTCTGGTTCCTTCTACTGAAGAAATGGACCCTAATTTCCAGAGGGCATTTTGCATGACTGTCAGTCTTAAAGTCTTTACCCCTGTTTACCCAGGAATGGCCCAGGAAGAGCTTTGAGGCTCTCCTCCCATCTCAGGAAAGGGTCAGCCCCTACCACCCTCCATACTTCATTCAAGGGTCTTATTTCTGGGTTCCCAGACCTTGACCATCAGCCCCAGTGTCCTCTACATCTTTCTTCCAGAAAGATGTCTTCCTAGGAAGACTCCTTTCTTCCTAGGAGTGAGCTCTCATGAAAAGCAAAGTTTCTGTGGTCCTCCTTCCCATTTCAGAATTCCTGTGGTGGGTATGCTGAATTGGCCCTGCTCTACTTAGGACGAGCTAAACCACTGTAATAACTAGACCCCAAAATGTCTGGACTTGTATACATTAGAAGTGTATCTCTAGATCCTGTAACATTCCAGGGTGGACGTTCCAGATCAGCAGGTGGCTCTATGCTGCAGGGTGATTCAGGGACCCAGGCTCCTTCCAGCTGTAGTCTCATTATCCACAAGGGCCTTGAGCCAATGGAGGGAGAACAAGACCATAAAGGAAGCATGCTGCTGTCTCAAAAGTTCCTCACACTCCATTGGCTGGAAGTCAGTTGGCCAGTCCTTGGCCACTCTTACTTGCAGGAGGAGCTGGACAATACTGCCTAACTCTCACCCAGCAAGAAGGGGAGATGGGTTTTGGTGGGAAGCCAGTGGCCCCTGCCAGAGACCCCATCCATCTTCTTCTCATATCTGCCCTCCCTTGCCTTCCTGCTGTCGCCTCATTTGTCACATTTGCAAGGTGATGTGTTGAGAATTTATAATTCAGGAACCAATACAATAAAGAGGTAGCCACCTACTGCTCCTAAGAACCAGATAATAGAATCTGCTCAGTAAGGTCTAATCACCACGATCTTAGCAACACCCGCCATATCCCAGCAATGGTCTGCATTAGCATTCTTTCAGTTTTTATTTTGTTTGTTTTAAAATTTATAGTCCGTGCTGTTATTCATTATCCCCAGGCCTTGCTGATGTATACCAGCTCCAAGGGAAATAAAAGCCAAACACTAGCAAACATCTTCCTGAGCACAAATATGTTTTAGAGCTTTGTGCTCAATATCAGGCTTGTGATATTAATCTTCAGATAAGTTCTTAGGGGCCCACTCAGATGCATTGGCCTTAATGATATTATTAATGGAAAACAGGACCAGGCTTGCAGTTACAGACCTTGAGGCAAGGGTCCTGTAACCTCCACCCCTACTCCAGCTGAGGCTGGCTCCTCCCATCTATCAAGGAACAAAAGAAGTCAAACTGATTTAGAGAAGCACTGGACATTTATTGGGTGCCCTGTGGAATAATGTGAACTTTTGGCTTCAAGATGGAGGAGGGGCTGAAGGGGAAGGGAAGTTTAAATGTGGCATCTCCAGAAACTCTCTATTGGTTCAGCTTACGATGAGACTCCCCAGTTTTTAATCGCTCCATTTCCCTTTTCTCTTCCTAATTATTCTGTGAGTGCATCCCAGCCAGGGGCTACCTTCCACGATTAATCTGCTGACTGACCTCAGCTTGTCCTGTCACTCTTCCTCCTTGTCTCAGGGCTTAATATCAGGCCAGTACTCTTTGATGGCGACTTTACTAAGCCCCTTTTCCAGGTTCAGCCCTCTCCCCCTTGAGAGTTCCCTACCTGAGTCTCTGCCCTCAATTCCAGGTGAGAACATCTGGCCGCTGCCCCTCCACCAGGCTGGCCCTCAGAGGAGCCTGCGCCTGACTGCTTCCTGCAGGCCGAGACCCGAGGGTCTGGACACATCTAGGTGCCATCCGCCTCTTTGGCCCCTACCTCCATCCGCAGCCTCCAGTGGGATAGGTTCTTCTCCCTCAGGAACCCCATTACTGTCCTCCTCTTCCCCCCACAGCTGGGGGCTCCCATGTGCTGCCTGAGGCAGGTAAGGAGGGTCATTCCCACCTCAAAACCTTCCTTCCTGCTGCGTACCCAGCCCAGAGTTCCCCATCTGTCCCCTTTCCATCTGGGCTCGCCTTGTCCCCATGGATGGCCCAGCTCCCTTCCAGAGCCTCCTCTGATGAGCCCGACGTGGATTTCTTGAGCTCTATGTCCTTCAGGACGCTCAGGTCGGGGTACTGTTATCAGACCCAGGGGAGTGGTCCTTAAGCTTAGATTTTTCTGTAGGATGAAACTACTGAAATTGTACCAGAGGCAATAAGCTGCTCTCCCCTGTTAGATAATAGAAGCTGTTAGCCACAAAGGAGTGGGAGGCACACTTTGTTTTTGCAATTGGGGAGACTGTAGAAATTACCAGGTGTATCCACTCTCTGTGGTTAAAAATGAGCAATCACTTCCTTTGTTTGGTGGATATGGTGTGGCCTCAGGAGGTTTGGGTAAAATTTTTATCCCAAATGCCTCTGAAGGAGAAATTGTCTCCAGGTTTGGTCCCTGGAACACCTGCATCAGAACCACCAGCAGCACTAATTAAAATGCAGATTCCTGGTCTCCCCCAAGACTAGTGAACCAGGGCCTCTGAAGGTGGGGCCCAGGAATCGGCATCCAATGCTATCCGTGGCTTGACCACGGGCAGCTGTTTGGCACAGGATGCTGTCACCTTCCACCCTGAGGGCGTCGTGGCATACCCTAAGGATCCCGGACCTCCCACCTTAGTAGCAGAGACTTGGCAGACCCACCTAATAGCTCTCAGCCATGATCAACCCTGGTTTTGGCCCACTGCCCTATACCAGTTCGCTCAAGTAGGCAGTCTGTACATATTTCTTGAACTGAACTAGTACCCTTATGGGCATGGCTTTGTATTCTTTATTTCTTTGGGCCCCCTGCTGGCACATAGTTAGTGCTCCCTCTCTCTCTGACAGCAGACTGATGGATGAGGTCACAGATCCAGGCCCTATCTGTAACAAGACTGGAAAGGAGACAGCAGCTTTAGTTAACACCAATCTACCTGCTCCTCAGGGTGTTTTTACAGGAAGAAGCTGTTTTGTTCATGTTCAAAATACACAGATTGTCAGACTCTCAGCTGGGTAGAGGCCCCTGATAGGACTTGGGAAAGAAAATATGCACGGAGGTGCCTTTTCCAAGAAAGAGCCAATACTGGTAAGTGAATGAAGTTGGCCTCGAGGGCCTTGACAATGGCTTGGCCAGACAGAGCTTCTGTGTACAACTTTGGTTTTTGTTCTCTGGGATAAAAGCCATGGTGACAATTTTTGGTGTGCTTCCTGGGTCTCTCAGCTTGAAGGTCATAGAGCCCTTGAGATATGCAGGGAGGGAGCCCACCAGCCATGGTGGGAGAGATTTGAATATGGCTGAAAGAATTCTTAAACCTTTTATGAGGAAACAGTTTTAAACCAAAGACCCAAAGGAAATTGGAGAAGGCTTACATGACAACCCAAAATAAATGGACTTAAGACAACCCAAAATGAATGGAATGTCGCACCCAGAGAATACACATACATTCACATGGGACTGGGAGAATTACCGGCTCGTAAGAAATGTTCATATTTGAAGAAAGCAAATGACTTCTATTAGTGTCTCAGTCAATCAGTAAGTATTTACAGAGCAAAACTACCAGCTAGCCTCTCAGCTGGACTACAGGAGGACTCAGAACAAGCCCTACCTCAAGGCTTTACAACCTGGATGGAGAGCTGAGACAAGCTCTCTGGAAAGAGAGAACCACACAGAAGATCTCAAAGGTAAGCACACCTCCCTAAATGGCTAGGAAAATTCTTGAAGGGATGAAGAAATTTTGAGTCTTACCTGGAATCCTAAATTCATAGTTGTTCAGTATCTTAAATGCTTATATAGATCAAATCTATTCGCCTAATTGTGAGCAACAGAAAAATGGTCTGGTTCCAGAAGAAAAGAAATTTAGAAAAGTATAGCTGGGAAGCTGAGCTGGGACCCAGACTCAGAAAATGGGCAGAAACATGAGAGGCTGGAGAACAAGAAGAACCACTGGGTAACCTCAGAGGAACCAGCTGCTGAGGCTACCCCTGTCATGGCAAAGCCTAGGATTCCAAGTCAGAGGCAGGAGTCTAGAACCACATGCCCACATCCTAACCAAAAGGGAGGCTGAAAAACAGAGTGTCTGGAAGGTTCTGGTTTTTTTGTAAGAGATAAACATTCATTCATGAGGAGGGGAATTCCAGGGCAGGCAAAATAAATAGCAAATGTTCACCACGCCTTCCTTATCTGGTATGGAAACGGAAAGTAGGGATGTGAAAGAATAAAAAAAGATTAAAAAAAAAAAAAGGAATACTGCGAGATAGGAATTGTGCCGGTTATCCATCCAAAAAGCTCTGCTCCATGGGAATTGGGGAAGTCTTAGTAGAAAGGGGGACCTGATGAATTTGAAGGATTGGGATAAATGGGAAAGAGGTGGGGAGAATCCCCAGGCTGGGAAACTACCTAGAAGCCTTGGGGATGGGGGCAGGAAGGAGATACTCTGAACTTCCTCCTACCCAAGGCAGCCCTGTCAAGGCTCAAGATGCCACATGAAGATACCTGATGCACATCTGCTGCAGTGTCTTCAGCATCACCCAGATGTCCAGTTTATCATCAACTGCGAGTGGCATCACCACTACTCCTTTGAGCAGGGAAATGAGGAGCGCCTGCATTTAACATCTGACTCCATTATACCTAGAACAACGATGAACTGAAACCAGTCGCTACTAATCGCTCCATGTTAAACTGTTTTCAAAGTACAGGCTTAACAAGTGAACAGAGATGACCAAAACTTAAAATATTACTTGATTTTCCTTGTATACAGTATCTTTCCCTTCTTGCAGGTGAAAGTAACTATGGCCTCTTCGACCGGTGTTCCTAAGATAGATGGTTATCAGGGATCACCTGGTGAGCTTTTAAAAGTATTTCCAGCTCCATCCCAGATCAGTCCAAAATTAGGACTTCTAAGAGGGGAGCTGAGACACCCATATTTTTTAGGCTCTCCATGATATTTTCAGGACTATCCAATTTGGAAACAGTGCTGCAGACATTTCAGTGCACCTCAGCGTTCATTATACACTCCTTTGATTGTCTATGAACCCAAGACCCCGCTTCACTTTTTTCCCCTACTTAACTCTATTCTCTATTCTTTTTTTCTCAATCTATAAAAAATTTCAAAATCCAGAAAAATTGAAAGAACTCTACAGTGTTCAGTTATATACCCTCTATCTAGATTTTGCATTTGTTAACATTTTGCAATATTTGCTTTATCATGCATTCATCCATCTATCCACCCAGAGATCCCTCCACCTTATTTGATACATTTCTGAGTTGTGGACCTCAGCATTCCTCACCTGTAAATATTTTAGATTGCATATCATCAACTAAAGTTCACTATTTGTAGGTAGCTCTTTCTTTTTTCAAGTAGAATTTACAAAAACTAAAATGCACAAATCCTAAGTGTACCAATCATTTTGTGTTGAGAAATTCAGATCCCTGTGTAACCCAAACTCTTATCAAGATATACAATATTTCCGTTACCTTAAAGGGTTCCAAATACTTCTTCCCCCTCAATCTCTATCTCCACTCCCAGAACAAGTGTTATTCAGATTTTTTTTTAAACTTAGGTTAGTTTTGCCTGTCCTAGAACTTTCTATAAATGAAACTGCACAGCACATAATCTTTCTGTGTAAGGCTTTTGTCACTCAGCTAAGGACTCATCCTTTTTTGCATTTATTGGTAGTTAATTTGTTTTTCTTACTGCTTTTATTCCATCTGTATGAATATATCATAGTTTGTTTATCCATTCTCTTAATGATGGACATTTTGGTTGTTTCCCAATTTTTAGCAATTATAAATAAAGTGTCTATGAATATGCTTGTATAAAGCTTTTGTGGAAATATGTTTTCATTTCTTTTAGGTAAGTACTAAAAGGAGTAGAGGAGTAGAATTGCTGAGATGTATGGGAGGCATATGTTTAATTTTATAAGAAACTGGGCAGATTTTTTTTCTAAAATGTTTGAACTATTTTCAATCTGCTAATAATGTATGAGAGTTCTGATTCCTTCTTGACATCCCTACATTTAGTGTTTTTAGTCATCTTTAAGCTATTTTGGTGGGTAGTAGTGGTATATCATTGTGGTTTTAATTTACATTTCCTTGGTGATTAATGATGTTGATCACTTTTTCACATGCTTTCTGGTTGGTGATATATCCTATTTTGTGAAGTATCTGTTCACATCTTTTGCCTGTGTTTAATGGAGTTGTTTCTTTTATTTTTGAGATTCAACTTGCTAATATTTAGTTAAGGATTTTTGCACCCATGTTCATGGAGAATATTGGTGTGTGTTTTACTTTTATTGTAATAGCTTTCCTTGGTTTTGGTACCAGGGTTATGATGATCTCGTAGAATGAGTTCATTTTATAAATTAGTGTTAATATAGTTTTTCCAACTTCCTTACAAACTTCCTCTGAATTTATACTTAAATTGTGCTTGTAGACAGCATAAAATTAGGTTCCTCCTTTTTCTTTCCAGACTGATAATTTTTAAATTTTAAGTGGAGTGTTTTGGTCAATTCATATTTAATGTAATTAATATACCTACGTGGGTATTCATTGTTTTTAGGTGGCCCAATCTATTTTTATTCCTGTTTCTCTTTCCTGCTCTCTTTGGAGGTAGTATGGTTGGAGGTGGGGGTTGTTTTGTTTTCTGTTCTGTTTTGTTTTAGAATCACATTTTAATTTATCTACTGGTTTTTTTAGTGATCCCTATTTGCACTAGTTTTTTTTTTTTTTAAAGTAAATGTTCTACAGATTATAATAAATATCCTTAACTTACTACAATTTACTTAGAGTCACTTCACAAAATGTAAAAATTTTGCAACCATGCAGTTTTATTCACTGCCTTCGCCTGTATACTCTAGTCATGTATTACATCTACATATGTTCTATGCTTTACAATATAATGTTATGAGTTTTGCTCTAAGTACTCGTATGTATTTAAAACTTTAAAGAGAAAATAGACTCTTACCTGTATCCACATATTTACCCTTTATAACATCCTTCATTCCTTGCTGATGAATTGAGTTTCTGTCTGATATCATTTCACTTCAGCATGAAAGAACTTTCTTTATCATTTCTTGTAGTTCAGGTCTGCTGATGACTAATTCCCTTAGTTCTTATTTATATGAAAGTGTCTTTATTTCACCTTTATTTCTTGAGGTGTGTTTTTTTGAATACGGAATTCTGGATTGACAGGGTTGTTTGTTTGTTTTTTTCTTCCAGCCCTTTAGAGAGGATCAACTGACTTCATATCTCCACTCTTTCTGTCCTTCATGAATGAGCCAGCTGTCGTTTATATTGTTAGTCCCTTGTATGTAATATGCCATCTTTCTCTAGCTGATTTTCTCTTTATGTTTGGTTTCAGCTAAGATGGACTACTACTACATATGGTTTTCCTTGTATTTATCCTGCTTGGTGTTTGCTTATATTTTTGCATCTATAATATTATGTCTTTCATCAAATTTGAATTAAGATTGGCAATTACTTCTTGAAACATTTTTTTCCTACTTCATTTTCTTCCCTCCTTCTAGAGCTCCAGTAATAAATGATAAACCTCTTGATACTGTCCCACAGGTCTCTGACCACTTGCTTGTTTTTTAAACTTCATTTCTCTCTGTTCTTCAGATTGTTTAATTCCTGTTGATGTATCATTAAGTTCACTGACACTTTCTTCTGTCATTTCCAATCCTCTCATGAGCCGATTCAATGAATTTTTATGTAAAAATTCAATGAATTTTTACTGTTTTTTTTAAATCCCAGAATTTCAAGTTATTTTTTAATCATTTCTGTTTATCTGCTAGAATTTATGTCTTTTCATTGATTGTGAACTTATTTTTCTTTATATTCTTAAGCATAATTATAATAGCTGCTTTAAAGACCTTGTCTGCTAGTTCCAATATCTGGATCTTCTCAGTGTGTCTCCATTGATTGCCTTTTTTTTTTTTCTTAAGATTTTATTTATTTATTTGACAGAGATCACAAATAGGCAGAGAGGCAGACAGAGAGAGGGGGGGGAAGCAGGCTCCCTGCTGAGCAGAGAGCCCGATGCTGGGCTCAAGTCCAGGACCCTCGGATCATGACTGATCCAAAGGCAGAGGCTTTAACCCACTGAGCCACCCAGGCACCCCCATTGCCTTTTTTCTTGAGTATGGGTTACTCTCTTGAGTACGGGTTCTCTCTCGTCTTGAAACATCTCATGATTTTGAATTTGGTCACTGTGAATGATACATTGTACAGACTCTAGTTTCTGGTATGTTCTTAAGTAACATGTTGATTTTTATTGATTATTGTTCTAATAGGCAACTAGCTTGGTTGAACTCCAACTTCAAACTCTATCTCCCCTCCACTGGGCAGCAGCTGCAGTTTTTGTTTGGTTCTCTTCGCCTCACTTAACTGCTTGGAGTTTGCCCTATATGTGTGTAGCTCAGAAGTCAACCAGAGATTTGAGCAGAGTTTATATATAGAATTTAGGGTTCCCTCCCTTTGCTCTATCCTTTCCAGGATTTTCCCCTTCCCTTTATAGCTGCTTTGGCAGCCCCAAATTCACTTATCTGATTCCTCAAGCTGATAAGATTTCAAGTTTGTTCCCAGACTCTAGTTACCTTGCACACCTGACTGAGGTCTACCACCAGGTAAAAACCCATAAAAATTAAAAAATAATAATAATTAAGGGAAGCTCACCCATGGTCATTTTCTTCTTCCATGTGTCAACTCCCCTCCGGCTTCTGCATAATTATGGTCATGCTCTAGGGCTTCACACAGTTGTTTTGTATGCTTTATTTATCACTGTCATCTGTGTGACATCTGTGTAGGGTTGGTCTAATACAGACTATTACACCTTTTTTGGAATACAGAACTCTACTGCTTTGACTACTTTTTAGAGATAGTCGCTGGGCAGTCAATCACTTGGATTTTCTTTTTCTAGCAAGCCTGTAAAACACAATAGTAGTTAAGATCCTAGACTCTGCAGATCAACTTCTTGGGTTCAAATCCCTGCTCTGGCTGCTGTGACTTTGTGCAAAATATGGGTCTTCTCTATACCTCAGCTTACTCACCTTTAAAAATTAGGATAATCCCAAAGTATCTCCTAGGTTTGCTGTGAAGTTTAAATAAATTCATATGTAAAGATCTTGGAGGAATGCATCTTTCATGGCCAATAATAAATAAGGCAGCATCACTGGATTTTATTGATATTACTTCACTTCTCCCTTCAGTAAACGTTTTGGTACACAGAGTTTGGGGCAAAGTTAATTAGCACCATTTCATGGATATGCAGACTGAAGATCTTGAAACTGTAAACAGAAGTCAGAAATTACAGCTCCAGGCCTCTTGTTCTTTGCTAATTTACTCAGTTGTCATCTTCCCTCACCACACACTATCCTGAATCCTTCAATGAAATGAGCCTGCCTAAAAAAGTTTATCCCAGGTTTTATTCATTAGGCTGAGAGAACTCCCAGACCCCTTCTTAAATAAGGACATTCTGTCAGGAAGCTTTTTTGGCTTTTATTTACATTTGAAGGGCTACAACATTCCTGCTGCCTAAGAGGAAAAGCCTGTTCTCCCAAATGCTTTTCTCCTTGCCACATACCCCAGGCTTGAGCTCATATTCTGAACCAATGACTTCTCCTAAGTGGTTGAGTTTATTATTAACAATGTCCTTTAAACTTTATCTCAACCTTGGCATCTGCAGCTGGGGTGGCAAGGAGGGAGAGAGCTGGTCTTTTCAGGGCTCAAGCCTGTCATCAGGAAGGTTCTGGCACCTGATGATCCCTCTCTAGCTCTCCCGTACTAAAAATCAAATTTTTAAAAAGCTAGAGCGGTGGGTTCTCTTTATAAAAGGGGCCCAGAGGAAGCTGTGAAAGAAGGCTGGTTTTTGAAAGGGGCTTAGTTTCATTAGAGTTACAAAGTTGGCCTCAGGCTGCATGGGATGTATTTTTTAATCCTCTGAATTCAAATGATTTTAGGGCGAACAGGCATCACCATTCTTTATGTTTGACTGGCTCCTGCAGGATTTAGCTTTGTATCAAGTTCTATCTAGGGGCACCTAGGAGAGTACAAGAAAATCTGGATTTTGCTGCAGACATTGGCACCTGATGAAGGGATCAGAGACCGGAAAGCATCAGCAGTAGCAGATATAATCCACTAAAGACATACAAACACAGGCCCCAAATTCCAGCCCACCAGTTCCAGGCCCAGCTGCCATCACAAGTTAGTTTCCTCATTATAGTTACATAAGATCTAGTTGGAAAAATCCACATGCATCACCTAATTTTATATCTCAAAAATTCAAGCATACCACAGTGTTATTTGTCAACAATGACCATAAAGAACAAACTTGGGTACTTCTGTACAAGTCAGGAATGATTCAGTATTTAATTAAATGAAATGAAGTTGATCTAGTTCTTTGGAGGAGAGTTTGGAAACCCAATGGAAGCTACTAGAGCCAAAGAGCCATGAATATTGCCTGCATCCTCTCTGCCTCTGGGTTTAGGCCCCTCCACCCTCCTCAACTGGGACTCTGCATTACTAGCCAGAGATATCTTCCTTGGTCACCATTTGATAGTGTCTCTTTCCTGCTCAAAACACTCTTAATGACTCCCAGTGCCCACAGGAGAAACCCTAGTTGAGTGATGTGACGTATAGGGTCTGAGTTTTTACCTTAAGCACATCCTCAGTCTGAACTCTGACCACATCATTCCCTCCCCTCCCTGACATCAACCTGGTCCTCCAGCTGCAGTCCTAAGATGTGTCATACCCAGTCTTTGCCAGGTTGCGTCCTTGGCTTCGGCCACTTGCTGTCTCCAAACCCCACCCCCACTGTATTAGTTTCCCATTGCTGCTGTAACAAACTTTCACAAACATAGTGGCTCAAAACAAGCCAAGTTTATTCTCTTAACCTGCTATAGGCCAGCAGTCTGAAATCTGTTTCCCTGAGCTAAAGCCGGAAGTATTGGTTGGGCTGGTTCCTTCTGGAGTCTCTGAGGAGAGAATCCATTTCCTTGCTTTTTTCAGCTTCTAGGGGCTGCCCGTGTTTCAGGCTGGAGGCCCCCAACTTATCTTCAAAACCTATCACTCCAGGCTCCTCTCTGGAGGAGAGGAGAGCTTGCTTTCTCCTCGGCCAAAGTCAGGTCTCCCTTTGTCTCCCTCTTACAAAGACACTTGTGATTACATTTGGAGCCACCCGGATAATCCAGCATAACCTCTCATCTCAAGATACTTACCTTAATCACCCCTCCAAAGAGCTCTTTGCCATAGGGGGTAATATTCACAGATTTGGGTGAGTAGGATGTAGACATCCTTGAGATCCAACTGCCCTCCAGGTTCTTAGCTCAGATTTTGTTTTTCTCCTCTAAGAGGCATCCCTGATCCCCCAAGCTGTGTTCATGGGCAGACTCCCTCATGGAGCATGTCACACACCAGACTGTAATTGCCCTTTTGGTCTCCCTTCTCTCAACTGTCCATTGCTCCAGGGCCGGCATCTTGGTCACCTTCCTCCTTTCAGTGTCCTCAAGGTGTGGCCCATGATGTATGCTTAGATTTTGTTGGCAGGGATGGAAGTGTCCCTCTGGCTGATCACTCTAGGATGAACAGCCCTGACAAAGTGGACACAGAGGTCTCCCCATCAGGGGGTGAAGGGGCCTGAAGAAAGCAGGGCTGTAGCTAGGCCATTTGGTGGGCCAGATCACATAGTACCCTGGCTTTTGGATTCTAGAGCCTTGCACAGGGCATACAATGGCCCAGTAGCCATAGAGGACTGGGTTCCTCAGGTCATATGCCCTGTCCCTGCAGCCTACCTGTCGCTCTGACCCCAGGGACATGGCCCTTGGGAACAGATACTCAGAGTCCAACTTTACTACACCTCTGTGGTGCTCTGTGACTGGTTCCTTTAGATACTGATTAACTTTTCAGGGAAACACAATCATTAGGCAAATTCCATCCACCTACCAGGCAAGAGAGAAACATAAGCAAATATTAACCTAGACACGCAGTTTACAGCCCGCAGCTGCACATGGCCGGTGCCAGCTTGTCCCTGGGTCCAGGGAGCTGTTTGGTTGAAGGGAGTGAGGCTGACAATTCTGTACTTTCAGTTTACGCCAACAGATACAGGAACATGACCTCTGGAATGTGGACTTATCCATGGAGCAAGGTTTACGTATCAGCAAGAAACACAAACATTCACACACCCCCAAGACTATATTATATCGCAGCTGCAAGTGTTTATTTCTGACAAGGCTAACCTAGTTTTAATTATTTATGCCAAAACTTATAAGCCACTAAAAATGCCCTGCAGAATGGGGGTGCAAAGGGAAAGAAGTCTTGGTAACCCGAGACCTTGCTACGGCAGGCACCTTGCCCTTAGCTCCTGCGGGCAGCAAGCTGAGGCTGTTTACTGGTGCACTCTTTCGACATGTGGTTGAGGTGGTGTGGGTGGGAGAAGCTTCTGTGAGCTTCTTTTGGATGGTTAAGGGTGCAGAAAGGGCTGGGGAGTCTGGTCAACCCTCAAAAAGCACACACCTCTTTGAGACTGCAAAGGGTGAGCTACTGTAGGACTGACCACCCCCTCCGTGGAGGCCCTCAGGCCACTTCAGCTGTCCCCACCCCCTGAGGTGTCTGGGGCTGGTGGCTGGACACTCTGGAAATCCCGGTCAAAACACTGGACCGATTGGAAACACTGAAATCTTCATTCCCTCAGTTGGCAGGCCCTCTCTGGCCCTTTCTAGAGAGTTCAGAGGACATTTCTCTTCATGCCCACAAGAGGATCTTTTCTGCCCTCTCCTGTCCTGTCTTTCTTACCCCCTTTACTCTCATCTATCTGGAGTCCCACACTTATCAGCATCCTGGGCACAGGAGAAGATGAGCACAAGAAAGACCTTAGAATGAGAAAGAATTGCATTCGATTCTGCCACGTCACATACCTAGTGCCAGTTGTGAAACCGAGATTCCTTTTCCTTATCATCAACTCCCACTTGACAGACAGTTTAGGGTCCTGGCTAAAAGCATGGGTTTTGGAGTGGGACAGACCAGGGTTAGCGGCGGTGCTGCCATTTATAACCTCAATGCCCTTGAGCAAGTTAGTCTGCCCAACTGCTCCTTCGTTTCCCTGTCTGCACAATGGAGTAACAGGGATGGATACCCACCTCACAGGGTTGCTATGGGAACAAAATGAGATAGGCATGTTAACGGCTTAATGAGTCCTTGTATATGTAGCGAGTGATTGATAAATGTTAGCTGTTGCTACTATTGGCCATGATAGGATTGTGGGTAGTATAAGAGTAACATGGAGAACCTCTGGTTAGAGAATGCTGGAGAATCAACTACGGTGTCATCTCTGTCCTATATTCAGGGTAGTTGGAAGTACAATGGAGGGTGGAAGATTTTTCCAAGAGGTCACAGGAGGTAAAGTCACATAGGATGGAATTCGGCAAGCCCACTCCCCAGTACCTCCAGGATCTCTAAGTGAATGAGGAGAATCACATCTTGATCCTATATTGTTCTTTGAGAGTCTATCCCCCTACCGCACCCCCCAGCCCCCATCAAGCAAAAGAATCTCAGCAGAAACTGGCATAAGTAAATTTAGTGCAAGAGGAAGTGTTGAGCCACCCACTAGGGAGGGGCTGGGCCTTCCAGCTTCACATTACAGGTCAGAGAAAAACAGAAAGTGTTTCAGGGACAGCTTTAACTCACTGAGCCAGCAGCCTACTGGGGTCAAAAGCTACTTCCCACAGGTATCAGGCCAGAACCTTTCAAGAAGGAACTACCCAGGGCTGAAGTAACCACAAATGGATCCAACTGGTTTTCGTGGTGAGGAATGTTTGTTTAACATTATGTCCAGATGTCTAGAATGCAAGACACATATGTTGGCCTCAGAAAGTGTTTATAAAATGCTTATTTGACCTCCATACTGGGTTAGATACTGGGATAAATCAAACTGAAACCAAACTGTTGGCCCCACCCTTGCAAAGAAGGGCTGGAACTGGTCCCAGGTTTCAAAAAAAGTGGACAAAAAAACAAAAAAAGAGAATCATATGAGCAAGGAGAACTTGCCCGATATTCTCAACTGTTTTCCCGTTCCAGGAAAAAGGCTAAGTTGTGGACATGGCAAAGTAATCAGGGACTTTATTGAGATCTGGTTTCCTAGGTGAGCCCCAGATAGGGAGAAAGCCCCCTCCCTGGGAACATCTGGCTCCTTTCTATTGCTGGGCAATTAATTATATACTTGGTTAAACAACCTCCCTGCAAGAGTGGGAGGTGAATGCCCCACTCCCCAAAAAAGCAGGTTACTTTTTCTTCACTTTTCTACCAAACATAAGCATTAATATCCTCTATTCGGCAATAACTTCTTGTTCTGGCAAAGAAGTGGAAATTATTGTGAGGTTTTTTGGGCTGTTTTCATTTTTCAAGACTTACGTATTTTGGGTGGAGGGAGAGAGAGAGAGTGCGCACGTGCATTGCATGCAGGGGAGAGGGAGAGAGAGTCCTAAGCAGACTCCGAGCTAAGCACCGAACCTGATGCGGGGCTTCATCTCAATGTGCCTGAGATCACAGCCTGAGCTGAAACCAAGAGAAGGTCACTTAACCAACTGAGCCACCCAAGCACCCCAGAAATGAAAATTGTTTTAATGGGGTTTTTGTTTGTATTCTGGGTTGTTTTTTGTTTTGGGGTTTTGTTTTTTGTTTTTTTGTTTGTTTGTTTTTGGTTTTACTTTTTTTACCCTAATGTTGGCTATAAATTCAGATTTGTATTTTCGAGTTTGACTTTAGGTAGCAGGACAGACCACAATTAGACCTGGCCAAGAGCTCTAGTACAGAAACAGCTTAGGCCAACATCCACTTCATTTCTGGGTTCCCCAGTGCTCTGACCCCCAAAAAGGGAAATGTCCAAAACCATCGTACTTGTGAAAAAAGGAGGTATAGATAAGAGACTTTCAGAGAGGGGCCTCTATTAGCTAACTTAACTTCAACAAAGTATAGCTTACATTTAGGCCTTAGAACAATGACAAAAAAGCTCCTCCACATATATACAAATACTACTAAATGTATTTAGTACATTTATGGTAAGCACATCTGTGCTTACCATATTAATGGAAAATCAAATAATTAAAACATTCTTAATATTGATTATTCCTAGCGAATGGATTCATGAATAGGAGAGCTAGTCTAGATTTTACTTGCTATCTTTTTTCTTTTTTTTTTTTCCTGGTGACTTTAACTGCCATTTTCCACAACATTACTATTATAATTTTTGAAAGATTTAAGAAAAAAGTGTTTCTCCACAAATAGTATGTTTGAAACATCTGAAAAATCATATATTCACAGCTTACTGTGACAGAGCCTATGACTGAGAGTCTGTTATCTTGAAAATAGTCTCTAAATTGCTTTCTTCCTTTGATGGATAAGAGGTGAAGGGTTGGAAACTAGGCCAGATTCCATCTCACTGCCCACCCCCCTCCACTTCTCACCACTGTTTAAACTATTCAGGCAAACTTGCTTCAGCAAACAGAAGATAAGGCTGAAATAGCTGATGTAATGGTGACCGAGTTTTTCCTTCTGGCAAATTAAAACAAATGATTTTGCTGTCAAACTTTACCACTGAAGTCACTTGGCAATTCAGAACTTTTCCATCAAGAAATTGAAAAATTGGATCCACTTGGAGGGACACAAGAGAATGGAATATTTGACCAAAAAGATAAGATAAAAGAGTGAATCTTTGCATTCTGTTGGATGAGTGTGCAGGACATTTTCTAGAGATACGAGGTGGTAAAATGTTGCATTTGTATGGGTGAGGCATGTCAGAGCGTAAGACCAGAGAATAATATTTTAGAAACAGTGACTCTCACTGGGTTGTATAAGTTCTCATAGGGCCTCCCTTTGAGTCTTGAATAGGTGCTTTAAGACTCAGAGGGGAAACTAGATATTGGGGGATGACAATCACCTTTGACTCTTTGCTTCCCTGTATACAGACACTGGACGAGCCCCAGAAACATTCTGGTGGATCAGATACAGAACACTCAGTGGTTAGGACTGTAGGCCCTGGGGTCAGCAGGACTGGGTTGGAGTCTTGGTACCACCATTCACTAGCAAATAATTCAATGTTTCATTTTCTTCATCAACTGCAGATTACTATACGACATACATCTTTCAAAGGCCTTGAAAGATAAATCTGGTGATGCACGCAAACATTTTAGCATGGTATCAGCCACAATCTAAAAATGTCTCTGACTGGAGACTCTATATAATCTCTTGAAGTCCATGTAGAGGAGGGTGTCATCACTGGGAGGCTTATGTTTAGTTTATACAGGCATTAAAGACCCGGCTGAAAAAAGCCCAGGCTGACTGTTAAAGACCCGGCTGACTAAAGTATTCAATGTGTACAGTTGCCCCTTCATTGTCTTCAAAGACAAGGTGATTTTCAGATAGTAGAGATTTGGGGGCTTGTCAGCCTGCCTCCAATAAAAATATTTCAAGTGACAACAAATTTTAATTAGTGGGTGGTACCAAAAATATGGCAGAAGTAAACCAGTCTTCTCCACTATGGTTTCACACTGGGTAGCCTACCATAGCTATTGGCTTCTAGAATAGGCAGATAGAGATACTCTGTGTGTGTGAAACTCTCGAGACATACCAAATTTCCAAAGCTGAATTGTTTGTTCCTACCAGGGTGTGTTTTAGGCCATTATCTGGTAGAAAGTTTGCAGAATAAATGAGTTCAAGCATTTATTCACAGTTTGTTCAAGAGTGATTTATGGAGAACCCCAGTATGTGCTGAGAATGGTTTGGGGTGCTAGGATCGTCCTGTCCATGAATATAGCAGTGTCCTTGTGGAGTTTACATTCTATAAATACTCTGGTTGGAGCAAAGCAGAAATTAGCTAACTGAGAATTTCTTTGGACTCTCTCATGGACTAGTGGTGAATTATCTAAGTAAGAAGACCTCAAAGGCTCTGTGAACAGAATGATGGCCTGGCACTCAGAACCTGAATGGACACTCCCAAAGTGGTTTCCTTACGGGCAGCCATCCTACAGGAGCACTTGGCCCTTCTCTCCAGGAGTGAGGACTTGCACCTCTCTCATGAGGGGCTGCCTCTTTGAAACCAAGGCCAAGGCCAAGAGCGACTCATGTGGTCACGTGAGGTTTACACATCACCTCTTCACCAATCTATTTCCTGCAAAGTGGCTATTAGCTTGGCCGTGTGAGAGGATAGGTCAAGAGGAAAGTAGGAGAGGCCTGGATCTTATAGGCAGGAACGATATTTGTGGAGGGCCAAGGTTTGAGATGAGAGATTCCTGCTGCTGCTGTGGCTAGCAATGTCGGGGCTCAAGGTATCATAGGAAGGGGTAATGGAGTTAGCAGCTGCTTGCTGAATCCTTCAGGACCCTCCACTATAAACCACAGGGGCTGATTCTGATTATCAAGCAGAAAGGAGTTTATGGAAAGGAAATTGGCTTGCTCACAGACTTAGCCTAGAGAACCAATCTCTTAGAACAATATTTGAATCCACGCTACAGAACCGCCTGCGTGAAGAAGCTATTGCTTGGTGGCCACCCCACCAAGGAAAAAGGCCACCAGCACTGCCACTGATCCACTAATACTATTTCTGACCCATTTCTTCTAAAAGAAACCTCTGCCGCTCCCTGTGACAGCAAAATGGACTTCACCCGAGAGCCTTTTCCTTTAATGTTCTCACTTCTCAGTCAAATGTAACTCGGATTCAGATCCCTGAGCTCTAATTGCACAGGAGCTTGGGAACTGATTTTCTGGATTCTTCCTGATAAAAGTAGGACTCATAAAGCTGGAATTTCCCTGATAGAGCAAAGACGGGTTAAAAAGTTGCTGGACAGCCAGGCAACACTGCAATTGTCTATCTCACTCAACCCCTTAACTAAGCCAAGGCCAACCTACACCACAATGTGAAGCACAATGTCAATAACAACAAAATTCTCTGCCTAACGTAATTCAGCTCTCTCTTAAGCAATCTAAAATGACTCCTCTGCCTGAAATGGGTAAAACTCAAACTCAAACAAGAGTGGGCCCTCAGAAGTAAAGAAAACAAAACAACGACCAAAACAAAAAACCCACAAAATAACTGTAGCCATTTTATCTTTTACTGGAGAAACCTGGCAAGCAGGGTTTATGGTATAAAATCTTTAGGGGGGCATTAGTTTGGTAATCAAGGCATTCTCAAGGACACCATGGGTACCTCTACCTTCTGGCTAGCTTATCCCATAATCTGATGCAGGAGAGAGGAGCTATCCTAGAATCCTCTCTCCTGCATCCTCTCAAGAGATAGAGAATTTGGATTCAGGGAATAGGGCTGCCTCCTCATAAGGGCTCAGGACACAGTTGTCCAGAGTGTAGCATTGTGGGCCCTAAGATGGGAGCACTGACTTCTCGGTATTGGGAAGCCCTTGCCTAGTCAGATAGTAGAGCTCCCTGTCAGGGCTCACAGCCTCCCAGTTTCTCTCCCCTTCCATTTCCCCTCTAAGCTGCCCTCTGGAAAAGACCACAGTCAAGTGTGAGGGTCATTCATTCTTATCTGTTCCCCTTGGACTCCTGGCAGCCCTTGAAGGTCCCTCAGAGAGGGTGTCCTGTGACCGGGTGTGAGGGTGCTGCCCGCAGTCTCTCAGAAACTGGCAGGCAAATGGGCACTAGAACTAGGCTCTTTACTCTCCCATGATGGCACCTCTTGTTCAAGGATATTTGCATTTAATAGAGGACAGAGACTTGAGCCAAAGGGTTGAGTCACCTCTTGTGTAATGTTGCTCACCTTTGAGCCCTCGTGCTAGGGATTGCTGAGTAACACAGCGTTCCCCCAGAAGCCACAGGGAGATAATACGGCAGTGAGCAGAGCAGGCAGCCCTGGGGCATCTCTACTGCCTGAAAGCCTGCCACCCTCCACTCACAGGGCTGGAGGAGAAATCCCTATCTCCTCCAGTGGAGGAACCCAGTGGAGGTCTTTCAGGAACTTCACTTTCTAGGTCTTCCCATCATGGGAAAGATGAGAAGGATGAGAAGATGAGAAGGATGCTTCTCTCTCACTCCACACCTCCAAGGAAATGCCAGCCCTCTGGCCAAGTTCAGCTTCTGTGACCATCTGAACTTAGCAAAGCGTGTGCTAGAGGAAGGAAGTCTACAGGATTTCAAGTTGCCTTCTGCCTAAAATGAGGGAGTGGTAACTACGTGATCATAAAACTGTCCTGGGCCAGGCTCTGAGATTTGGAGAAGGCTGGAAGAGGAGGGATGACCATGGAGGAGACATAAACAGGCCATGAGGAAAGGTTCGGTCAGAGCTCAAAGTACTGGAGGCTGTGAGTGAATCTGAATTCCAACTAGAACCTAATATGAGACCAACAGTCAAGGCTCTGAGGTGTTCAGATGACCACAATTGTTGATTCATCACAAGAGGAGGAGACCATCCGGAGATTCTGGGCTTAGGGAAGCCTGCCTTCATGCTGGCTTCACTCCTCTTGGTTTGGTCAGCATTTATAGGGCTGAGAACCAACATGGGTGCCACCTCACCTTGGGAATCTGCTAGCCTTTCTCATGGCATTTCTACACCTGTTGCCCCAGACATACCCCCTTGATCCTGTCCCTCAACTATACAAATGTGGCAAGTTTTGACTTAAATTTTCAAAGAAGCTTCTTGATCTGATTGGAAGACAGATATCAAGCTATGCAAAAATGTGTTATGACTCTACTGACACTAGGGCCCCTACGGTCTGGTCAGACTAAGACAGTGGTGCTTGAAAGTCAGTCCAGACTCCACAGAGCAACTCTCTTGAACTTCTGTCCTTTCTTTGTGCTTCTTGAAGGAGAAGAGATGTCTGGGCCACACTGCTCACAGTCCTCCTCCACGCTTCTGTCCGTTTCCTTCTTAACCCAAACACGCTCTAGCTTCTCTGTCCTCTGAAATATTGGAGGAAACCCTCTCCAATACTAGTTGGGGTACTTCTTATCCTTTTTCCCTTTTTGCTTTCTGCCTTACAATAGCTCCTAAGAGCTTCTGGCCACACGGAACCCTGGGGACAGGTCATGGAGGGCAGTGCTTCCACACGAGGACAGTAGTTCCCGAACAGGATCCACTGTTTACTGAACCAGATAAATGCACATTCAACACGCTTTTGGTGCCACTTCCTTTGGATCCACCTACTTCTCATTTTACAAAATGCTTTTAAGTGCCTAAATTTGTTGTAGCACCTCAGGTAAATACTAGAAGGAGGGGTGATATCTGGGGGACAGAGTAGAAGAAATACAAATACCCCTGAAAGAAAAGTGTGAGTTCTTGGTGGGAATTATCGGTGTGAAGAGGAAGCGAGAGGAGAGACCAGCATAGCGATGGTATTGATTGGTGGGTCAGTCCGCACGTCTGTGATGCTGAAATCGGCTCAGTGAATAGTAACCGTAGTACTGATATTTGCTGTGTTGACTGAGTGCCAGGTACTTTACACAGAATGTTCCATTTGTTCCCCATGATGACTCTGTGAAGTGATATCCCCCTGCTGAGGAGAGAGGATTTGAAGTCAGAGAGGTGAAGCTACTGGCTCAAGGCCTCTCCTGTTAGTAAGTGATGGCATTTGGAATTGAACCTGAGCAGTCTGATTCAGAGACCGTGCTTTTCACTTCTACACTTGCTTTACTGTTTCCTCACAGAGAGGCTCCGTTTGGGAGCCAGGAGAGAGAGAGAGACTCACAGAGACTCCAATGAGGCCACAGGCCTGTGGGCAGGACTGGTGTTTTCTTCAGGGAGAATGTTAGGACCTGGGGAAATCCCTAAGGCACATCGCTATTTAGGAAATGCTGCGCAGGCATGATCTTAGTCAGTGTAGGCTAGTGGGCAATGAGCAACTCCATATCCTAACAACTGAACACAAAAGCTTATTTCCTGCTCCCATAAACCCTAAGCAGAAAGTTCTGCTCAGGCAGCTCTCCTGGGCTTCTCCTCCATGCAGTGACTCGGCCCCAGGACTCCGAGGTGGGAAGAAAGTGAAGGAAGTCATGAAGTCATGCTGGCGACTTAACCACCTCAGCCAGAAAATGTCACCTCACCGAGACTCCTGTTTCACTGGCCAGAATGAATCACCAGGGGAGGGTTGAGGGGTCTCAGAAAGGTAGTCCGTGGATGGTTCGCTGCTTTTCAATAGTCACTACTCACTCTGGAAGGTCACCATGACTCTTCAGGGGTCACTTGCCATTTCTGTCCCAAACACACTTGAGAGCACATGTGGGCAGTGATATGATTGCCTGGCGCATGCTGGTGAATGGTTCCTGAAAGCTGGCGTTGTATGGGCTGCCCAGGAACTGGAATGCTTGAGAGCTTTGCATGGGGTGCTTCTCCCAAGGAGCAAGTCCAAAGGGTCAAGCCCATTCCCTGGGCACCCGTACCTGCTGAATCTTGGCCTCGCAGCTTAGACTGGAGTCTGCCCTCGCCTGTGGTCCAATGTCACTGACTCTGACCTCAAAGGCAGCCTTGCCAGAGGCCGGGTTTCTGAAAGCAAGACCAGCCTTCCCGTGACTCTAGCTGGACTCAGTTACATCGGGTCACATGACATACTGAAGTGTTTAATAAGTTCCTACTGACAGGCTGCTCTGGGAGTCTGGGCAAGAAAGATTGAATACCAAGATCTAAATCCTCAGACTAAAGACATTTACAGAAAGAATTTGAATAAATGTGGCTGTCAGAAGGAAAAGGGGCCAGAAAGAAGGGTGGACAGATTCTGAGGGGGGTGGAAAAAATAACCACCTCACCAGCCTGTTCTCAGAATCATATTTCAAATTCCAAATCTTTTTTTCCCCCAAATTGTCATTAATTATGGATTGTATGTCACGTGGAAGTTTGTTAATATTATTAGCTTTGGAGAGGGGTTTCCTGCTTCTTTGCCATATGCAACTGTTTATTTAGTCAGCTGGTTCTCATTTCCAAGTGCAGGTTCAATGGTCCAGCTAGAGGATAATGGGCCGAAATGTCTCAAACGAGACTTGAATAAATAAATAACTCTGATATTTGTTCTTCGGGAGTAGACAAATACAGTATTAAATCCATTGGGACTCACCTGGCCCCTCTTTAGGAAAATGCCCCTGGAAGGAAAGAGTAGTGGATTTGAAAACTTGAGTTGTAGATTTTTCTGGAACGCCAGTGTTCTTTCTGTACATCTGACACTTGGTACTTGGAAAACAGTCTACGACTACTCTTCAAAATATCCCTCAGAGGAAAACTATAAAATTTCCCTTTGTTTCCAGATGAGGAAACAGGCTCTGGAAAGATAGCTCTTCCAAGGTCATAGAAAGGGCATGAACTTGGAGATTGTGGGGCCCCCAGTTTCTCACCCACTTTCCCACTCCAGTCAATCCCACCTTCATGAGGCCATTTTTCTTACCAAACAGCCAAAAGGACTGAAGGGTGGGCTCACAGACACCCGGTGAGTTGTTCTGAGACCTTTTAGAGCAATTGTAGGAATTTCCACTTGAAACCTGTGCTCAGGGCCTTAGTCAGTGTTGTGCCTATAAGCTGTCATGTTAAAAAGCCTCTGCAAAGCAATCTTTTTCCCATCAGCCCCAGTGAGCCTGCTGTATGCTCCTCTGGCCCCACTGTCCCTCTCCTGTGATCCTCCCTCCATCTCCCTCTGCTCCAGCGCTCCAGCATCCTTGGCTGTCTTCCCACTTCCTCCTCCCCTCCACAGCCTTTTCCAGGCAGCCCATTGCTCCCTCTGCATAAGCACAGCTGGTCTGAGTGTGTGGGCTCGTGCAGAGAGGGGCCGAGGGGCCCAAACTCTTGTGTGTGCCAGTGAGCAGGTGTGGGCCGTGCTGGGCTGGAACAGGCTCGGCTGCTCCAGCAGGTCAGGGGCCACAGCAGTCTAGCAAGGCAGAGGTCATGGTCTTGGGCATGGCAACAGACAGATGGGACTCTGAATCAGAATTGGCATCAGACGTGGCTGTAGAACAGACATAGCTTGTGTGTCACAGGGAAGGGCACTCTGGACACACGGTCAGAAAGCCTGCCTCCAGACCCTGCCCCTGACAGTTTCCATCTGTGTGACTTTGGGACAAATTCTCTGAACCTTGGCTTCCTCATGTCTACAATGGACGCTACCTCAACATTAGCAAATGCGCAGCTCTTCAGAAATCCCCGACGGCACTCCGAGCACTTTACGAACATGAATATACTTATTCCTGATACACACGCTCTGGAGTGTGTACTCTGATGAGGCTTACTGTATAGTTATGGAAATGGAGGCACAGAGAGGGGGACCAACCTCCCCAAGATCTCATGGCTTGCAGAAGCTGAACTGAGATTTGAACCCACGTAGACTGACTCCATTATCTCATCGAATGGCTGGCAGGTAATCTTCATCATGTTCCTAGCTCAGTGCCTGGCACAGAGTAAACACCCAATAAAGATTTAGAGATAAAGGAGGCTTGATGCGGGGTGCAGGTATGGATGGGGGTCAGGACAAGACTAGCAAAGGGAAGATGCTGGATTGAAGGACAAGAGGCAAGCTTCACAGACAGACCAGAGTGGGGGCTTCAGTTTGAACTAGGCCTAGGGTCTCAGCCTAGCTGTTGCTTCTTCCAAGAAGCCTTCCCTGATCTTGCATGACTGAATTAGGAGCTCTTCCTTTCTAGTGGATCCTTTGGCATAGAGACCAGGCTCCTGTGGAAATGCATGGACAGCTCTGTAATTACTCAAACTCACTTATTCTCTGTACTGTGGGCTCAGCAGTGACTCTGGCCAGCTCCCCTGTGTACCCCAAGGGCCTGGTGTCTAACCTGACACACAGCTGGTTTCAAGAACTCTACTTAGGAAAATGAAGGCATGAACAAAGAGGCACAAAGGGTGTCTGGGCAAGCAGACTGACAATATTGTCTCTCATCTAAGCACTTCGATTCGCACAGCAGTGAGTCCCACTGAGAAGCCCACTCAGCCTTTGTTCCCACTCCAGGCCTGGGTAGGTCAGGGTGACATGTCTGTAGGGTCTGTGGGTTATGTGGCTGGGCCTTGCAGTGAGGCAGTAAATAGCTGCTAACAGCGAGGCTACCTCAGGGCCTGAGGGAGGACCCATGAGCAGTGTATCTTTGGACCTCTCTCTTCAGACTTCTCTGCCACTCCTGGCCCAGGCAAGTGTCCAGGAGAGTGACCAGAGTGCCTGGGAATGGTCCTGGGAAGTTACCCTTCTAAGTCCTTTACCCTCTTAGGATCACCAAATCCTTCCAAGGGGGTTTACCTCATGTCTGGAGAGAGTACCTGAAATGCTCCTCTCAGCAGACTTTTTAACCAAAGCCCGTCCCCAACAAAGCAGGCACTGAGGTCACCCACCCCAGTCCCAACCCAGACTCTCTGGACCCTCCTTCCTCATTAACACAAGCTCTTCCGGCTCCTTCCAAGCCTATGGCTTGTGGGAGCAGCTCTCTCAGGGAAATCTCCATGGGAACCTCCCGGGGAATTCCAAGCCCCACAGATGGCCTGCCATCTGAACTTGGCCTCTCTCACAGTTGCTCAAGACCGCTGGCACACTGATGGGGAGGCAAGACAAAACACTTGGTTTTCTTTCCCCAGCAGTGCTTCCTGGGCCAAACCCCCATGCTCAGAGATGCCTTATTGTATAAGCTGCAGGTGGGCAGGCCGGCATGGAATAGGTTCGGGCGCAGAGTGTAAACCGGATGTGTAATCACCTCACAGGCCCGAGGTCAAGGTTTATGGTTCGACTTTGCAGCTTCCATCAGGCCTTGCTCTTTCTACAGAGCAAGGCAGGCAAAACCGTAGCTGCTAGAACATCAAGCACAATTTCCAGACTTGGCCATTCCCAGCTGGGAAAACTCTGGACTTGGCACTTGCACCTCCAACACCTCCTTTTGTGGATGCACGATATAGCAGGAAACACAGGTTGAAACAGTTATTGTGCCGGAGAGATCCAGAGATCTCTCTTGTTGGCAGAGATCAAGGGCTTTCTGATAATCTGTTCTCTGGAAAGCACAGGGCAAGGAACGTTCCAGGCAGCCCCACAGATAACCCACAATAATGAAAAGTTCTCAGTAAACGAAATTGTTGTGAGATACACGAACAATGTGGCCAGCCTCACTGAGGCTGATGGAGTAGGCAGGGTGGGTGAGAGTGTGGCATATCTCCATAGTGCTCTTGACCGAGTGGGGATCAGGCCAGCCTTGGATCAAGTGAGAATCCAGCCTGGACCCAGGCAGGCAGGGCTGCTGGCCTCCCAGCTGTGACATGAGGACAGACAGAGCATCACGACACTTCTAAGCCTTAGAGCCCCGTCCCAGTTCTACTCTCAAGACCTCAGTGGGTCACGGACCTAAGGAAGAGGAGGACAACATTTGCTCTGCTTCTCAGGGTGGTCACGAGGTTTAAGCTGAATGACCGCGACAGCTCCTAAGCTGTTCTTCTAAATGCTCCTCTGTGATGCTGGGGACCCTGCAAACCATGATCCTCCTTTGCCAGCTGGTAGCAGCTAAATGTCGCCAGCAGTGAGAAGTAGTGGCAGGCCAGGGTGCAATGAGCAAGGCTCCTAGGATGCAAACTTGAAGGAGCCACTTACTCTGCCAAGCACCCGGCACCCGCATGACCCTCCAGAAAGGCCTGCAGAGACTCAGATGAGATGCTGTTCCCTGCCACCGTGATTTACAAGCACATACCTCGTTGTTGCTGATGGAGAGCCACCCTCCTATATGTTCCCTGCAGTTCATTAATGACTTAGTTTTGTTTTTGTCCTTTGTTTTCTTTTTTCCCTTTCGATGACAAAGACAAGCAGCTTTTCATCCGTGAGGGAGCACTCAGGGCTTCAGGATAGCTGTGGACATTCCCGAGGGCCGTGGGGCCAGGAAATCCTCACTTCCTTCTCTGGAGGGGTTGAGCCTAGGTTTCAGGAAAGGGAAAGATGCCTCTCTTGTTGCCAGTGGCTTCCCCGTGCCCACATCTGACCTACACTGGTCCACCAGAGGAAAACAAGCAGAGTGAAGGACCAATGAGCAGTCAGCAAGGATAGGCTTGGAAGAAGGAATGGAAGGAAGTCCAAATTGCTATGAACAGAAGAAAGAGTCACCTGGAGTTCAGAGGCGTGTCTGCCAAGAGCAATCAGACATCCGTGTGGGCATTATTATCCCCAGTTTCCATGAAACCATGATTCCATCTGGTTTAAGGAAAACAAAATCTATAGTATTTAATGATTTCGTTCCCGTAATAGCACTAAATGAGCAACCAATGTCTTTCGCTCTGCTTGGAGAAAAATGCAAACCATCCTCATGGAGTGATGTTTAAATAAGAAGCTCACTCTCTGATTCTCTGTCTCTCTCACCACCCCCCTCCCACCTATTGCTCTAACCAGTATTGACATAACAGACACCAAATCATTAAGCTGTTGATGCTGTGCTCTGGGGCATCTTGGTTACAACAGTCACGTGATCTTTGTGTCTGTATTCCATCTGAGGTGTAACTCTAGCTAGCCAAATCCCACAGACAGCAACCCAGGGTCAGAAAGTAGAGTATTGGAGGATTTTCTGTGCAAGAAAATGATAGAAACAGACCAAATCTTAACACTTGTCATTTAGGAATATATTCTTGTCAGTAGTACTTACTTAGCTTGCTAGGACTGCTGTAGAAATCACCATGGGTTAGATGGTGTAAATAACAGAACTTAAATTTTCACGGGGCCCCTGGGTGGCTCAGTCAGTAAAGCATCTGCCTTCAGATCGTGATCCGAGGGTACTAGAATCAAGCCCTGCATCGGGCTCCCTGCTCAGTGGGAAGTCTGCTTCTCCCTCTCCCTTTGGGCTCTCTCTCAAATAAATAAAATCTTTTTCAAAAAGAAAATTAAATTTTCACAATTCTGGAGGCTAAAAGTCCAAGATCAAGGTGTCAGCAGAGTTGGTTTTCACGGAAGTTTCTCTTTTTATCTTGCAAATGACTACCTCCTCCCTACATCTTCACGTGGTCTTTCCTCTGTGTGTTTATAACCTAATCTCCTCCTCTTGTAAGGACACCAGTGATACTGGACTAGGGACCACTCATGTGACATCCTTTTCCCTTTTACCTCTTGGAAGACCCTATCTAGAAATACACTCACATTCTCAGGTACTGGGGGCTAGAACTTCAACATATGGATCTGGGAGTGAACAGACACAGTTCAGCCCATGACAAATATTTGGGATGTTAACTGCAGTTATAGTTAACCTTTCCTGTAGTGTTTGGAACTGTACTAAACACTCAACTTGAATCTAATCCTTAAAAACAGTTTTATACGGTGGGTGTCATCACTGTTCTCATTT
This sequence comes from Neogale vison, assembly GCF_020171115.1. Lineage (NCBI taxonomy): Eukaryota > Metazoa > Chordata > Mammalia > Carnivora > Mustelidae > Neogale > Neogale vison. The sequence goes on from NC_058094.1 coordinate 36,777,407, forward strand.
TAGAGCTTAGTGACAAAGGCTTTAAGAGGTTGAGTGACTTGCCCAATGATACATTACTAGGAAGTATGGAATCAAGAATTATGAGTTAAGACATAATGTGAACTCAGGTCTGCCCACTCCAAAGAAATCCAAGTTTCAGAGGTCTCGCAATATTTCCCTTTCCAGAAAATTAATGAAAACAATTTACTAACCCTCAGCACATATATACATTGAAGAGAATAAAGTGAAATATCTTTAGAAGAAAAATATAATGTCTCAGGTATGCAGTGAAGGAAGAATATGATATATGCCATTTTGGAAGAAAACTGGTTTCACAATTGGGAAGTATTTTAAAGACTAAGCAAAAGGGGAAACAAAAAGAGCAATGAATAATTAAACTTTATTTGTTGATGTTCTTGGGATTGCATTCAAAAACAAATCCATTTTGGAGAAAACCGCAGATCTCAAGAACACATTTTGTACTATGAAATTTGAACCTTACACAAAGACAAGAACAAGAGCTAAGTCAAGTAGATAAGAAACATCTATGTTTATTTTTCTGTACTTGAAATATTAAATCACATCTATCTCTACACCTATCTCAGAACTTTCTGGTTTAACTCCTTCGTTTTCCTTGCCAATCTCAAGATTCTTATTTATCGTCATTATCAACATAAAGAGGGCATGTGATGTAAGGAGCACTGGGTATTATACAAGACTGATGAATCACTGACCTCTACCTCTGAAACCAATAATACCGTCATATGTTAATTAATTGAATTTAAATTTTAAAAAAGTTTATCAATGATCCAAATATGTCATTTTTAATATAATATCTATTTTACCTATATTTTCCTCTCTGTTCTGCTACCTGACCCATCCAAGCTGGATATTAGCTAGCTAATTAAGATTTTATTTATTTATTTGATAGAGAGAGAGAGCAACAATGGGGTTGGAGGGAGAAGCAGATTCCCCACTGAGCAGGGAGCCCAATTTAAGGCTCAGTCCTGGAAATCCAGGATCATGACCTGAGCTGAAGGCAGATGCTTAACCGACTGAGCCACCTAGGTGCCTTGGAGCTAGCTAATCCTAACAGGAAATGAGTAACTATGATCTGAAATGATTCTTGAACTAAATATTTCAAACATTCCAGATAAACCTAAATTGGGCTTCATTCAAAATGCTAGCACCACTCAGCAAACATGGCTTACTAGTTAATGATAGCCAGGGTTCTGTAATTAGCAGTAATGAATATGCCATTATCATTGTCCACCCCCCAAAAAATACATCCGTGCTCGCTTCGGCAGCACATATACCAAAAAATACATCCAACATCTCCTGTACATTGTTTTGTCAAAGTTACTATAAAAAGATGGAAAGATTTAGTTTTATGCCCCTAAGAGGCAAGGGAGACCATAATTTAAGATCAATAGTCTACCTTGTATATATTCTGGTTAAAAACTTGAGCTGGCATAAATTGATATTAACCTGCTAACCTTGAATTTATCCACAAAGAGTGTATAAAGACTGAAATAGATAAAAAACACTAATTCCTAAACCCAAGCCTTCAACCTGATCTGAACATAAATCCACTTAACATTGAGTTCCTGAATCTGTAATGCACAGTAGCTAATAAAAACATTTGATAGAGGGATTAGTGACCCAAGTCCATAGCTGTTACATCGAGACTTGAACTGCGACAGACATTAATCAACAAACCCTCCAAGGAAAAATAGTCCCTTTGTAATAAAAATCAATATTGCTTTTTAAAATCATAAATAATGCAAAGCAGGACCAATGTCAACAGTGGTTTACCACAAAGACACACAGGTTCCCAATTTTACATAACAAAAATTCCATCCTATGCCCAGTTTCTATCGGTAGGGGAAAGGGGGACGTTGCTGTTGGCTCTGTTTTCAGGACAGCCTGGGCGGTGACCTGCATATGTCCCATTTACTCTCCAGCATGGAGAGCACCTTGCCCCCTACCTCCGCAAGCACATTCTAAACTCCAAACCTTTCTCCCTTTCTTTAGCTTCTCCCTCTACACATTATAATTCTCACTCATTAAATTACCCTCAACACCTGATTATCTCCTTCTTGCCATGCTGTGAGCTCTAGGAAGGCAGGTGGCAAACGTTTTAACTGTCCTAGCTACTTAGTCTAGTCTAGTAATCATTCCAGAAATGCTTATTTAATAAATGAATGAATTAGAAATTGGTCTCTTTTTAAACCATATGCAATCCCTGCAGTCTGCTGTAGGATAAGCTTTTATGCCCACATTGGATTTCTTTCCCTGGTAATAACATTTCTAACAACAAACTGTGTCTTTAAAATGCATTATTTTTGTGACTAGTATGATCATAGTACGCATTCAGCTACTCTGCTAAATATTAAACTGACTTGTTTATTAACTAAAGTTAAATATTTTCAGTAATCTAAAGTGACCGAATCTCTGTAGTATCTAAAGAAATGTACTCAAATATCAAATATTCTTTTTAACTCTTCCAAGAAGAGAATCTTGGGGTGGGGGTTTGAGGACACTGAATAATTACTCTTACATCTTACAATGTGACTCAGATTTTAGGAGCAATATGACAAAGTGAGGGCAGGACTCTCATGTGGAAATCCCCCAAACTGGGTACTTGTGACCCAGGCCAATTTGAAATTTTGTGGCATGGCATGGACCTGTTGCTAGGCAGCCCTGGTGATGGGACCACAACTCTGCCTCAACAAAGCTGTACTCCAGCCCAAGTAAACAACCCCCCGCCGTAAGCAGGCACAGGGCTGTGAACACAATATTTTCACTCTGTTCTGAAAACCTACCATTTCCAACCTTGGAAAGCACACAGTGCTCTCTTGCTGAGAGGAATTTGCTGCTTAAAGTCAGAGGAAACATACTTCAAAACTAAGAGGTTACAGACCATCTAACACTCAGGACCCAACGTCTAGAAAACAAGACCTCCATTTTGTGCTTGAGTGTTCGTTTTTCTGCTGCACCCAAGTGAAGAGTACTGAATGTCGGTGTCCATATTTGTATGTTCCTCTCACACTGTAATTCTATTTGCCAGTGGCCTTGACCTGTTGGGCAGTTTCTGTGAAGCAAGGGAACTGTTTGCACTGACTGGACCTAACTGGGATGCTCTGCTCGATTGGCCTGCTTTTAACTTAGAGTCTGCCCTCGGGCTTGAAATCCTGATTTTGTGGCAGAAACTTCTGAGGAAAAGATGGTGGTGGGGGGGGGCAAAATCAGACCCCTTTCATGCCCTCCTCTCTCTGCCAAGATCCTAAGAGATGGAGTCTAGATGGACACTCCTTGAGATGTGAGCTGTTATGTTGTTGGCATTCCCTTATGCTATTTTTTAGTAATTCCCAAGAAACGAGGAAGCTTTCATTATTTTCCTCTTCTATCACACATACACCCCCCACCGCCACACACACACACACACACACACACACACAATATGTATGTATCCTCTACCTTTGACTTTGCATTTGTAATTAATATTTTTCATAAAATAAGTCAGTATTTTATGTTGCTCAGATTGTGTCATGGTTCAGGGGTGTTCGGGTAGGTCAGTGAAACCTGTCATAGTGCTGCGTGGAGGTTTTTAAATATGTCCACGAATTCTTTGACATGCCTTGCTTCAAAAGATAAGAACTAATTCCTCTCCTCTTGAGCATGGGCCAGATTTAGTAACTTGTTTCAGAGGAATACAACGTAGCAGAAATGACTCTATGTGACTCTGACTTCAGCTCATAAAAACAATAGCTTCTACCCAGCTCTCTCTTGGCTTGCTTTCTTTGGTGAAAGTCAACCACCATGTTTTAAGGACACTCAAGTGGCCCTTTAGAGAGGCCCAGGAAGAGAGGAGCTGAATCTGGTGCCAATAGCTTATATCAACTTGCCTACACAAGTGAGCTTTCCTGGAAGTGGATCCTTCAGCCTGGCAAGCCTTCAGATGATTTCCATCCCAGCTGACATCCTGACTGCAACCTCATAAGAGATCTTGAACCAAAACCACCCAAGGAAACTACTGACCCATAGAAATGATGAGAAATAGTAAATGTTCATTATTGTTTGTTTTTTTCCATTTTCATTCCAGTATAGTTAGCATATGGGGTTATATTAGTTTCAGGTGTGCAATGTGGTGATTCAACAATTCTCTACATTACTCAGCGGTCATCCTAAGTGTCCCTTTTAATCCCCATCACCTATTTCAGCCATTCCCCCACCCACCTGCCCTCGGGTAACCATCAGTTTGTTCTCTAAGTTAAGAGTATGTTGTTTTGGGGCACCTGGGTGGCTCAGTGGGTTAAAGCCTCTGCCTTCGGCTCAGGTCATGATCCCAGGGTTCTGGGATCAAGCCCCATATTGGGCTCTCTGCTTAGCGGGGAGCCTGCTTCCCCCTCTCTCTCTGCCTGCCTCTCTGCCTACCTGTGATCTCTGCCTGTCAAATAAATAAATAAAATCTTTAAAAAAAAAAAAAAAGAGTATGTTGTTTTTTCTTTTTTAATTTGTTTCTTTTTTTTCTGTGTTCATTTGTTTTGTTATTTGGATTCCTTTATCTTTATTGTTTGCATATCTACCACTGGTTTTTGATATGTGGTTACCATTATATTTGTATATAACATTTTATGCATAAAACAGTCTATATTAAGTTGATGGTCACTTAAGTTTGAACCCACTCTTTATTCCTCTCCCCCTCATGTTTTAGGTAAATGGTGTCATACTCTACATCCTTTTATTTTGTGAATCCCTTGACTGATTGTTGTAGACACACTTATTTTTACTGCTTTGGTGTTTCCGTTTTTCTCAATCCTACTTGTGTACTTTCCTTTCCATTCAGAGTCCCCTTTCACATTTTTGTAGGCCTGGTTTAGTGGTCGTGAATTCCTTTAACTTTTGTTTGTCTGGGAAACTCTTTCTCTCTCCTTCTATTCTGAATGATAGCCTTACTGGATAAAACATGCTTGGCTACAGATTTTTCCCATTCAGCCACTCCCTTCTAGTCAGCAAAGTTTATGCTGAAAAATCAGCTGATAGCTCCCTGGAGGTTCTCTTTTATGTAACTGTTTTCTTTTCTCTTGCTGCTCTTAAAAGTCTCTCTTTACCACTGGTTTTTGCCATTTTAATTACTGTGTCTTGGTGTGGACCTACTTGGGTTGATTTGGGTGGGGGGCTCTCTGTGCCTCCTGGGTCTAGATTTCTGATTTCCTTCCCCAGATTCAGAAATTTTCAGCTATTATTTCTTCAAATACATTTTCTGGCCCCCTTTCTGTCCTCCTTCTGGGATCCCTATAATGTGGATGTTATTATAGTTGATGGTGTCACTTAATCTATCTTCATTTATTATTATTTTTTTCTCTCTTTCTCTCTTGTTCAGCTTGATTGCTTTCTTTTTTTTTTTTTAAAGATTTTATTTATTTATTTGACAGAGAAAAAGAGAGGGGTCACAAGTAGACAGAGAGACAGACCGAGGGCAGGGGAAGCAGGCTCCCTGCTGAGCAGAGAGCCCAATGTAGGGCTCAATCCCAGGACCCTGGGATCATGACCTGAGCTGAAGGCAGAGGCTTAACCCACTGAGCCACTCAGGTGCCCCACTTCATTGCTTTCTTTTACTCTGTCCTCTAGGTCTTTGATCCATTCTTCTGCTTCCTCTAGTCTACTATTTATTCTTTCTAGTGTATTTTTAACTTCAATTACTGAATTATTCATCTCTGATTGTTTTTTTGTTTGTTTGTTTATTTTATCTCTCTTTGTTAAGGGTCCCACTGATGTCCTCCACTCTTTTGAGTATCTTTATGATCATTACTTTAAATTCTCTATCAGGCATATTACTTATCTCTGTTTCATTTGGGTCTCCTGCCATGATTTTTGTCTTTCATCTGGGACATATTCCTCTGTCTCCTCATTTTGTCTCTCTGTCTGTTTCTGTGTTGGAAAAGTCAGCTATCTCTCCTCTCTTGGAAAGTAGTGGCTTTAGGGAGAAGAGGTTCCTACAGTACCCTGCAGTGTAATGTCCCCTGTTCACGAGAACCTGGCACTTCAGGGTTTCTCCTATGCATGTTATGAGAGCCCTGCTGTTGTGGCTATGCTGCTTTTGTCTTCAGTGTATTCATCTGCAATAGCTGTCTTTGCCTTTTGTGGGCAGGGTTTTGTCCCTGTGTTGGTAGGATGAGTCTACGGCCACCCTGGACTTAAGCTGAGACAGAACAGATCTTTGTTAGAGATGCAATAGTACTGAACTGCAGGGGAACATAGGAGCAGGGCACACAGTGCCAAAAAGGTCCTTGCTGGTGGAAGGAACCTGCAGGTATTGGGGATTGAGCCATATCAGGTTGGAGGGGGTGGATTTTCAGAAGAGCAGGGGAGCAGGTGACATGGTGTTAGCAAGGTTTGGGTGGGTCTGCTGTGGGAGTCAACCTAGAGCTGAGGTTGGCTGGAGGAGGCCTGTCTGCTGGAGCATGTGGAAGTGGCACACTGTAGGCACAGTGCCAGTTCCAGCAGACATCCATGTGTTTATGCTAGGAGGTAGGGGAGGAAAATGGCACCCACTAGCTCCCTTTTTCCTGGGGAAGTCTCCCAATGACCTCCTGCCCTTCCAGCACATGCTATTAGATAAGTAAACAAATCCCCCTCCTGCATACCCCAAACAGTTTTCAAACTGCTGCTTCTATGCTATATCTCTGTGGGGCTATTTGTTATGCTGTCTCTTTAAAGGCAGGGACTCAGTTTCCTCTTGCCCTCCCAGCCCTCCCACAAGTCTGCTGATTTTTAAAGTTCCAGATTTTAAGCCTCACTGATTGTAAGAACTCATGAAATCCAGCCCCTTTGGTTTCAAAGCCAAATGTTATGGGGATTTGTGTTCCCTTTGCATGTTCCCTGGTGTTAGAGTCTGTTTCTCTCCCCTCACTTTTGCCCACAGATAGTCTCACAGTTCCATTTAGTTTCCAACTCATCTCCACCCTTCCTACCCTCTTCCATATGGTCTTTTCTCTAAATTTAGCTGTGGAGAGTTTGTTCTACCAGTCTTTGAGTTGTTTTCTGGGTTATTTACACTGACGGAGGTGTCACCTAGTTGTATATTCAGGGTTAGGTGAGCTTAGGGTCTTCCTACTCTGCCATCTTCCTGGAAGTCAAATGTTTGTTGTTGTTTTAAGCCATTAAGTTCTGAGTTAGTTACACAGAAATATATACATGTTGTCACTCCTCCCTTCTGTGCCCCTTACAAAACAATACTGATTGATTATGGAACTCTTGTCCCCTGAGCCTGGGCATGGCTTTGTAACCCTTCACACATTGCATTTGGCTACCACCATTATAAAAGATTAAGCCCATTTGCCAGCACTTGTCATGGGGACAAACTAGAACTGTTGAACATTCAATCCAACATTTTATAAAAATGCCCTTTTACTATTAATTATAAATGAAGACTAACTTTAGCAACCCTTTTATTACAATGTAGATGCTATTTACGCAATATTTACAATAGTGCACAGATAAAAAGTATGGCCTATGGAGAATGATGTTTGTGTATGTTTGATTCTGGTCTGTTTCCATGATCTATTCAGCTTACTCTACAAAAATCGGGAGTCATATACCAGCTCAAGAATTTGGTCAGAGAGGATTTTGTGTGTGTAACCCAGTTGCCCAGGCCACAGTAGAAGTAAAAACAAGGTCACTATCAGAAGTATAGCTTGGGAGTGATGCCAGCAAAATGGTGGAGTAGGTAGCTGTAAGCTCTTATTCCCCCAAAGAAACACATCACACACACACACACACACACACACACAAGCTGAAATTTTCAGAACCAAGTTGTCAGAACTCTAGAAAATAGCCAAAGGTTTATAGCAATCAAATAAACGCTGAATCAAAAAAAGTCAACTCGATAATGGTAGGAACATTATGTGGCATTTTGCTTGCTCTGGCCCCACTCACTCCCCAGTATGAAGATGGTCTTGAAGAGATGGCAGCCTGGGTTCCCCATGTTCACACATTATTGTTTATATCTGTTCTAACACACATTTTGTTCACCCATTATTGTGTATGTCCACTATAACCTGTCTGGAGGTTACCAAAAATGCTTGTCTTAGTTTTGCCTACCTCAGACCTCAGAAAAGCAGTGGGATGTTTGAGAATGTTGCTGGATGAACCAACAACCAGCAGGAGCCTGAGCCAAAAGATTATCATCCAGATACAGGTTACCAATAGATCCAGGAGGAAAAGCTGCGGCAAGTTCTTTGGGAAATTAGGACATTCAAAAGCACCTATATATGCAGGGGAATTTAGAAAGCCATGCACATGCTCAAGCAAGCTTCATGCTCAGAAAATACCTGAGAAGACATTCAGCTTTTACTCTGTGCCAATCCCTAGGCTTAGTGCAAGCCTAAGTTTTGGAGTGCTCCAGCAGAAAGTCAGCCTGTGAAGATTAGGATAAGTGTTTGCTTTTTGTGTTTTTTCTTTCTCTCTCTCTTTCTTACTTTCTGGTTTTGTTTTGTTTACTTTTGTCTTAACATTCAACATTCTCTATCAAACATTAGCTGAACATAAGCAAATGGAACAGAGACATCAGTGACCACACATACAACAAGGAATAAGCTTTGCATAAATAATTTGGGGATGCCTGGGAGGCTCAGTCTGTTAAGCATCTGCCTTTGGCTCAGGTCATGATCCTAGGGTCCTGGGATCGAGCCCCGCATCAGGCTCCCTGCTCAGCAGGGATTCTGCTACTCCCTCTCCCTCTGCCCCTGTTCATGTTCTCTCACTCACTCACTCACTCTCTCTCAAATAAATAAATTAAATCTTAAAAAAATAATTTGGAAAGTCATTAAACAAGTGGGCAATTACAGAAATTAACAGTCAGTTAAAAAAACACAATAACAAAAAACAGGAAATCCTGGGGAGGGGAAGATGCTGATTTTCAGTGTCATGACATAACATTCAAATGTCCAGTTTTCAACAACAAAAATTACAAGCCATTAAAAAAAGAAGAAGAAGAAAAGTTTAGCTAATTCAAACGATCAAAACAAATGAATAGAAACCATCCCTGAAGAAGCCAAGGCACCAGATTTACTAGACAAAGACTTTAAAACAATTATCTCAATACTGTGAAAGAACTAAAGGAAAAGACAGACATGGAAATAGACAAAATCAGGAAAACAATGTATGAAAAAAAAAAACCATTGTTGTAAAAAGGAACCAAACAGATATTAGAGGCCTGAAAAATGCAATAACTAAAATGAAAAATTCACTAAAGAATTTCTACAGTAGACCTGAGGACATAGAAGAAAGAATCAGCAAACTTGAAAATAGGACCACTGAAAGTATCCAGTGTGAGGAGCAGAAAGAAAAGAGATGAAAAGTGAATAGAACCTAAGAAACCTATGGGAGACCATTAAATGGACCAACATATGCTTTATGGAAGTCCCAGAAGAAGAGAGAGGGAGAGGAGTAGAAAGAACATTTGTAACTGAATTTGGTTAAAGACATGAATCTACATACCTAAGAAAAGAGAGAATCCCAAAACCAGCAAAAGTGACTTTTGATACACAAGGGACCCTCAATAAAACAAATAGCTGGTTTCTCTTCAGAAATCATGGAGAACAGAAGGCAGGGGGATAATATATTTAAAGTGAGGGAAGGGAAAAAGCCTGTCAACTGAGAATTCTATATCCAGCAAAATAAAGGAGAAATTAAGACACTCTCAGATAAAAAGTACAGTTAGCAACATAATAAAGGGCATTTATGATGATCCCACAGCTAACAACATAGTTAATAATGAGAACTGAAAGCTTTCTCCCTGAGATCAGGAACAAGACAAAGAGGCCTATTTTCACTGCTGTTATTCACCATTGTACTAGAAGGTCTAGCCAGAGATACTAGGCAAAGAAAGAAAAAAAGAAAGAAAGAAAGAAAGAAAGGTCATCCAAAGTGGAAAAGAAGAGGTACAAACTATCTCTGTTTTCAGATGACATGATCCTACATGTAGAAAATTCCAAGGGATCCACAAGAAAGAAAGCTACTAGAGCTAATAGACAGATCTGGCAAAGTTTCAGCATACAAAATCAACACATAAAAAAGTTGGGGCCTTGCCTTACACCATATGCAAAATTAACTAAAAATGGATTGGAGACCTACACTCCGAAGATAACACTCTTGGGAGAAAACAGGGAAAATCATTATGATTTAATGTCACTGAATTGGGCACTAAAAATTGGTTGAAATGGCAAATTATAAATATACATATATATAATTTATATATGTAATATATATACACACATTATAGATATAGATATCTGTATCTCTCTCTCTCTCTTTCTCGAGAAAGAGAGAGAGAGATCTCGAGAGAGAGAGAGAGAGTGCACAAGCTGGGGAGAGACAGAGGGAGAGGAAGAAGCAGACTCCCCACTAATCAGGGAGTCCAATGTGGGACTTGATCCCAGGACCCTGTGATCATGACCCAAACCGAAGCAAACGCTTGATGGACTGAGCCACCCTGGTGTCCCTCCTCACTTTTTCTTTAACTAAAAAAAAAAAAAAAAAAAAAAAATCTGATGATGTTTATGATATCTGCATGTTTTGGAAAATGTGCAATATACATTCAATGTACATACATACAAAAATTATGTGTATGATAATTAAAACCTGCCCTCCTATTGCCTTTTATTTCATTTAATCCTGACAACAATGCAGCAGGGATGATCTCATTGTTTCTGTTGTCATGGCAAGGAAACCAAGGCTCCAAGAGAAGTTATGGGGCCTGCCCAAGGTCACGCCTAGGAAATGGACTTGCACTAGGAGAGCCAGAGCTCCTTCTCGTAAACACACTGCCTCCTGAAGCTGAACTCCAACCATGTGTTACTGCAGAGCTTCCAGGGAGCTCAAAGCTTTCTTTTATAATGTTCTATACTCAGATCTTGCGGAACTGATGATTTGGAAAAGAAGGAAGGGAACTCCAACTGTTACTAGCCACAGAAACGGCTGCTGACAACTGTGGACCTTGGGCAAGATGACTTCCCATTTTTTTTATATGTGTTGCAAAATGATTAAATAACACCTTCATAATTTCATGTAATTACCATTTCTTTTTGTGGTAAGAACATTTAAGATCCACTCTCTTAGCAACTTTCAAGTATATAATACAGTGTTATTAGTGAGGACTTCCTAATCTTAACTGTAAGGATTGGACCCGTCTAAGGACCATTAGAGATAACCCACAATATGCTTAAAGAAACGCCAGGTACTAATACATCCTTGGAAATTTCGGTTGCAGGAATAAATGGATGCCCCTTCACAGGTCAAACATTCCTGATTGCTACCTTTTCATGTTGAATAGTGATTCTACCTGGATCACTGAAAGAGGGTCAAAGTGGGAAGCATCCCATCCACATAGGCAGGCACCTGAAAATTAGAGGGGAACACACCCCCAGGGCCGTAGTTGGAGTAGGAGTGTTAGCCCCAAGAGGAGGAATCATTATGCTTCTCCTAAATTCTGCAGTGGTTCTTGGTTTTGCCATTTTGATGTCTATCCCTCCAAAGCCACTTTTAAGTTGTTTCCAACTCTCCTGCACTCAAGAGGCTTGGGAGTTCGCTCTGAATCACAGGCATAAAGAATTGCCAGGAAGTCCCTGAGTTATCTTTGTGATCAATTCCTTTCCCAACTAATTTTAAATCTTCCCAGGTGCTGCTTAGCGATTGCGTGAGCAGTCTGCAGAACAGAGAGCTGGGTTCCTTCAGCTGGTGCGACAGCCTGGCTTTGGGCATATCTGGTCAAGGATGCCATAAATTCTGTACAGCGTACCTTTCGTCCAATAATCCTCAAAGTGCACCTACAAGCATTAGAGAACATACCTTCCACTTCAGAGTCACCCCCCCAAGAACTGACTTGCCTTCCCAGTTCACAATGTCACCACGAGAACCACTGCAGCCCTCACAGCCCCATGTTGAGTAGACAGCCTGCCCACCACTTCCGCAACAACGCAGCCAGTCTCTGACTAATCCCCAACTTACCAGTGATTCATAGATAGGAACAAGCTCATTACGTCCCACCACCTCCGCCCCTGGATTTCTCCCCACCATTTCTCTGCCGCAGCCAGAGCCACCAGCAGCTCCCTGTCCCCTTCTCAGGGCTCAGGAGCTGCAGCCTCTCCGGCCCCCCTCGGCAAGCATCGCTGATGCCAAAAGGCATTTGGGGCAAGTTTTCAGAGTGAGGGTTTTGGAATCAGACAGGCCACTGATCAAGTTTGAGTTCCTTCACTTGTTGGTTGCATGGCCTTAGGTACATTTATTTATTTATTTACTTATTTATTTCTCTAGTCCTTGTTTTCCTCATCTGTAAAATGGAAAGCTAACTGTACAAATCCCTTAGGGGGGTTGTGAGTGTCAAATAGCAGGGGGCATAGAGAGCATGTAGCACATGGGAAGTCCTTTCTAAGAGCTAGCTATTAGTATCATTATTATCACCATTAAAAATACTCGAGGGGCGCCTGGGTGGCTCAGTGGGTTAAGCCGCTGCCTTTGGCTCAGGTCATGATCTCGGGGTCCTGGGATCGAGTCCCACATCGGGCTCTCTGCTCAGCGGGGAGCCTGCTTCCCTCTCTCTCTCTCTGTCTGCCTCTCTGCCTACTTGTGATCTCTCTCTGTCAAATAAATAAATAAAATCTTTAAAAAAAAATACTCGAAGACTCAGCTGCGCTCAGAGGCATCAGTAACGCAGCCCACTATCAATGTCCCAGATTTGTGCCTGATGATCTATCTGCTCCCACTGTCTCACAACCCATCCCACTTGCTCACTCTCTCCAGCGAGTTCCCAGAACATTCCATCCTTCCTCCTGATGTGGCACTGGTGCTTCTCTCTGTCTAGAATACTCTTCCTATTTTTATTATTATTCTTCTCTTTTGCCTGGTTGACTTCTCATCTGTTAGGTCTCAGCTTAGATGCCACTTCCCAGGAAGCCTTGTTAAGCACTCCTAGTCTCCCCCACCAGACCCAGTTATGTTCCCCCTTAATGCTGTTAAGTGCTGTATCTCTTTGGAACATTATCCATAATTATAATCATGTCATTATGAATTTAACCATGATTATGTGTCTGTCCCCCTCTACCATAAACTATAATTTCCATTGGGAAGGAATTGTTTCCATCAGGGCATCCTTATCGCCTAGGAAATGGCTTGGCAGTTAGTGTGAATGAATGAGAGAAAAAAAAAAAAACCAAGGTGAGGTGTGGGGGAGGAATTGGGGAGGAAAGGAAGATCCTTGGCTACAGTATGAGCTATTCAAATTTTACCCTTCTAGATCCTAGCCACTTGCCCAGCTCACGAAACTAGGCTTCTCCTAGATCCCAGCCATCCTTATAGAGCCTAACACCAAACCAAGCTTTCCTAGACCCTTCCTTGGAAGATTAGATGCTGCTTCTAAACTCAGCAGGCAGTGCCTGAGGTCCTACAGAGCATAAGCTCAACTCCTTGAAACATATCCAAGCTACCTGCCTGCCTTTGCATATTCCCTTCTACCTGGGTCCTCACCATGGTCCTATATCCCCCAATTAGCCACCTCTCCATGAAGGCTGCCTGGACCTCAGCTAAATTCCCATTCCCTAAAGACATAAGATGCACCTCCAGACCCCACCCAGTGAAGCCCCAGGTGTGGCTGAAGCCCCACCAGCCCTCCTGTTTCTGGTTCTGGACTCTGGGGGAGACGGGATTCAGGGTGACCATTAGGACTCCTAAGGAAGTTGAGCAGACCAACTCTGTGTGACAACCTGGAGTCATTTCTTACCAACTTTCCATGGAATATCACAGAAACATGACATCTCTATGAATTTTAAAAATAACTCATTTGAAAAATACTAATTTTTTGGTAAAAGTTCTTACTTGTTTGGGTTTATCTACTATAACTATGTTACAGGAACCCTTCCCCTGCTCAGCACACACATATTTCAGTCTTACTACACCTACGCTAATTCCAGGTATACCTTGGTTGGTTTCTGTGGGAAAATGCATGCCCAGATTCAATCAACCAACCTACATAGCAGTCCTTGGAATCTCAGTTCTTGGTGAGTAAAGGATTGCCTGCCTATGCACCGGACTGGAAGCTTCCTTATGATTAAGAATGGGAGAAATTCCCGGAAGGATATAGTTCAGGTTCAATTTTAATGTAATAAGACCAGTTTAGGAATGTGCTTGGGGAAATGGATCACTCGCCACGTGGATCTCCTTTTGTCTTCCACAATGCTGTACATCCACTCCTAAGCCTTTGTTCACACTAATTCTCCTGAATAGGATACCTGCTCCCTTCCCCTCCACCTGGCTAGACTCAGTCTATCTTCTAGGTCCATCTTGAAGCTGCCTGAAAACTTCTCCAGGATGTACCCACCTCCCCTACTGAACTCTTGGGGGCACTTAGCCCATGTTGTCATCTTCACATGCTCTACAATTGTCTCATATACCTTTCTCCAGATCACATTAGAAACTCATCAAGGGCAATGGTCATGCCTGGTGCACTGCCACGGTCCTTTTATGGAATTGACACTGAAATCCCGGCCATCTCCTACCCCTCTCTACTGCATATGCTCTAGCCCTCTATCTCACAAAAATGGGGAGAATGTTATGGGACTAGCCCAGAACAGCCTGGGATTATAGATATCAACAGAAGGTATGGTTGTTTATATCCTCCAAGGTCTCTGCTCATGTGGGGAAACCACATGCTTCTTAGGAAGGAGGATTAGGGCAGCAAGCTCGGCTCTGGGTTGTGTGGAGTGACAGTTTGAGAGAGCAATCAGAGAGGCCAAGAGAAGCCGAGTTACTCTGCATAAGAGAAGCCAAGGGAGCTACCCAGCCGAAAGAATCTGATGTATCAGGAGAGGCTAGAAAGCGGGCTGTCCGAAGGACAGCCTGTGTGGTTACAAGTACAAAAACAGGGAGAGGACCAGGAAGAAGAAGACAAAGAAGTAGACATAGAGCAGCCATCATGAGGAGTGAAACTTTGGGGGTAAAGAAAGACATGTTTAAAGACAATTTTGAAGAGTTGTGCCATGTGACATATAGCCTCCTCCCCCCCCCTTAGAAACCTGCAGTAAATATCAACATTGCTCCCTGACGTTTTCCAAATCAGGTGTGTGTAGTGTTCTGTTCACTTTTTTTTTCAATAAGATAATAGGTATGGCAGTTCTCCAAGTGGATGCGGGGTGGTTGAACAGAAGTCCAAGGAAGCCCAGCTTGGGGACATATGGGTGACATTCTCTTCCTTCCCCTTTCCTTCCTTCCTCCCTACCTTCCTTCTTCCTTTCCTTCCTTCCTTCCTTCCTTCCTTCCTTCCTTCCTTCCTTCCTTCCTTCCTTTTTTCTTTCCTTCCCTCCTTCCCTCCTTTCTTTCTCTTTCTTTCTTTCTTTCCTTCCTTCCCCTTTCTCTTCCTTCCCCTTTCCTTCCTTCCTCCCTTCCTTCCTTCTTTCTTTCCTTCCTACCTTCCCTCCATTCTTTCTCTTTCTTTCTTTCTTTCTTCCTTCCCTCCCTTCTTTCTTTTCTTTCTTTCCCTTTCTTTCTTTCTCTCTCTTCCTTCCTTCCTTCCCTCTTCTTTCCTTCTTCCTTCCTTCCTTTCTTTTTTTGGAGGGTGTCAGAGTCATTTTTTATTGGCATAAAGACTAAATAAGAAAAATACAATTTGAGAAAATAAAAAATAAAAAAGGTACTCTGAGTCTCACTAGATTAATACTAGCTTTCCTAGTTTTTTTCAAACTGGCTGAACTTTTGAGGAATGTGTTTCTAACCTAAACCCCACATAGACCTCGGAGATGAAGAATCCCCATCTTTGACAATTTATATTGTACACGCGGACAGCTGATTGCTGTTTACCTGTGGCTCAATTAACAGGGGAAAAAAAAATCCAGCAGTTCTGAAGTGTTTTCCTGTCTCTCCTCAGGAAGACCAGAGGTTGCGGGAGCACATGTGGTCCCCGCAGCCACACCCCGTGGGCCACAGAGCATGCTCACACTTACCATTATATTCGAGAAACTGGAGCAAGCCCAGAGCGACAGATTGTGATTTGTGGGTGTCAAACACGCCAGAAAGCGGTCAGCGTGAAAGCGACAGATGGGAGAGGGTGGTATTCCTTTGCTGCAATGGAAGGGAAAGCTGAGGGCCTCCTTCATTTTGAAACCTGTGGCTTTTCCCTGCCCAGGAGACTTGGCCACACTGGGGTGGCCCGTGGGAAAGTCTGAGTGTACAGGCCTCAAAGCCAGAAGGTCAGGCGTGGTTACAATAAAAATAAACTCTTGTGTCTAGAACCCTGGCTCAGTGCACACGTTTGCGGCCTCGGACTGAAGACGCTGGCCACAGTATGATTTGCATTCACCAAAAATAGTCATTTCAGCATCTGAGAGTGAGATTGGGAAGGAAGAGCCAAGCTCAATTTCTCACTCTCTAGCTGCTATTTTTCTCCATGGGACCAAACACATCAGCGCAAGTTCTTGTTCTTCCTTCTTGTTTCAATCTCACCTGCTCAGGCTTGGGTACCGTCAATCAACGAAAGATTATTTAGGACCATTTGTGCCCCGGACATGGTGCTAGACACTGGGGATTCCACCGTGAACAGATTACACGTGGCCCCTGCCCTCAACGGCCTGAGAGTCTTGTTGGGTATGTGTGCATTTCCTGGAGACTGTCCTAACTATCCCCCACAAACAAGGGGGCTTAAAAACCAGAACTTTATTGTGTCATAGTTTGGGAGGCCAAAAGTCCAAAATCAAGGCTTTGGCAGGGCCGTGCTCCTTCCAGAGGTTCCAGTGAAGAGTCCTTCCTTGTCTCTCTCAGCTTCTGGGGGCTGCTGGCAATCCCCAGCAGTCCCCAGCCTTCCTTGGTGTGTAGATGCCTCACTTCAGTCTCTGCCTCTGTCTCCATGAGGCCTTCTCCCCCATGTGTCTGTGTGTCTGTGTCCAAACTCCTTCTTCCATTAAAGGCAACAGTCATATTGGAGTTAGACCCACCCTAAACCAGTAGGATTTCATCTTAACTAATTACTTCTCTAAAGACACTATTTCCCATAAAAGGTTACATTTTGAGGTTCCAGGTGGACATGAACTTGTGGGGGGAGGGCACCTGTTGAACCAGATGTCAAATGATAAGCCAATAAACACAAATAAAAGGTACAGGGTAGGATTATATGGAGGCTGATAACCATTGTTTTCTGGGCATTTCCACTCCACCTCCTCACAGGCACACCCAGTCAGCATAGACCAAAGCAGAAATAAGAGCAAAAGGAGAGAGCACACTGGGGGCTCCAGGAAGATTCTTGGATGCAGGCAACTTACAGAGTCTCCCTTTCCTCTCACAGTGAAGAGCCCAGATATGGCAGGACCTGGAGAAAGGAGAGTGAGAAGACAGCATGGCAACAAGAACAGGGGACGTGGGCAGGAGATGGGGGGGGTGGTTCTCCAGACTGGCAGAGGAAGGGGCAACTTCTGTGAGGAGGAGCAGGGAAAGGAGTGTCTGGGCCATTCTTGAGTGTGACCTCCCCCCCCCCACACACACACACAACTCTCCACCTCATAAGAATCCCAGGCACTTGTAAGTCCCTCTAAACCAAAGGGAGGAGACTTGGACACCTCTGTGGACATGGAGCAGTAGGAAGAAAGAAATAGAACCAACTGGAATTTCTGTCTGCGCTAAGGCCATGGTAGACACACCACCACTGTCTCTGTAATTGCAGATGGTGATAAGAAGGGAACAGGTGCACTGGCACAGAATAACAAAAGGGGCTGCTTTCAACTGAGGCCTGACAGGAGCTCTCTGAAGAAGTGACTGGTAGGATGGGATATGAGGACAGGAAGAAGTTCATAGGCAGAGGGGCAGGGCTGGGGACTTTTCTGGCAGAGAGCACAGCTGGTGAGCAGGTCT
This sequence comes from Neogale vison, assembly GCF_020171115.1. Lineage (NCBI taxonomy): Eukaryota > Metazoa > Chordata > Mammalia > Carnivora > Mustelidae > Neogale > Neogale vison. The sequence goes on from NC_058094.1 coordinate 36,795,278, forward strand.
CGTACTTTCGGTCTTCTGGATGGAGGCCCTGAGCATCAGGGAAGCAAGCAAGAGAGAGAGAAACACTAAATGGGGTGAAGAGGGAAGCAGGGGCTGGAGCCACAGGTCTGGCAAGACCCAGTGAGGAATTTGGAGGTAAATTCAACAGGACCAGGTTAAAGAATGATGGCGGGTTGGGGAGATGGTGTTAGGGGACTGAATAAGAAAAAAGAAGCTTCAAGAATGACTCAGAGGTGGAAGTAGGAGGAGCAAGTTTGGGCAGGAGGGGATGGAGCACTAACTTGGGGGCATGTGGAGTTTGAGAAGGCTTCTAGGTGGTCATGTGAAAATCCTAAGTAGGCAGAGGAATGGCTGAGTCTGAGCTCAGAGAGAAATCAGGCTGAAGGTATAAAGCATAAACGTGGGAGTTACTGCAGGAGGGTCAATGAGGGCAAACCCATCCAGGTCAGCTGTTCGGCAGAAAAGAGAGAATCGTAGGCTTTATTTTTAACAAAAAGTAGACGTTTTTTCCCTAGTTACAAAAGCAAAACATACTCATTACAAAATGCTGGAAATTCAGACCAGCAGTAAGAGGGTAAAAAGAGGAATTTCTGCTCCCAACAGTGTACTATAAATATGGGTATATGTCAATATATATCCTACAACAGGGTGGGGAGCAGCTGGGGGGGGTGCGTTGCAGGAACATAGAAGTCATTCCTGATCATCTCCCATTATAAACAGCATTGCCATGAACAAGCTTTTCGTGTGTATCCTTTCATTATTTCTATAGGATAAATGACCTTGCAAATCAAAAGAGGTTTATGCTCTCTGTGGTTTTTGATCCTTGTTACTGTACTGCCCTCCAAAAGAGCTGGATCTATTTAAGAAGTTACAGGTGTGGCTGGATCAGGAGGAACACAGACTGGCCAGGTTCCCTCCCAACCCCTCCACTACCGACAGGGATGAACAAGTCCAAGGGGTGGAGGTTGTCGTCCCAAGGAATGGGACATTCCTGCCATGAGAGCACATGCCTGCATGAGCTCTCAGGCACTGAATGTTCCCGAAAGGAGTGATTCTCCTGAGTGCCAAGAGCGACGTCAGGAAGCTCAGCTACCAGATGAACGGAATTTACATGACTACAGGTGGGCCGGTGTTGCTTGTGCTGATGCATGAAGTCAGGTGTCCAGAGTCGGAGAGAGGTTTGGGGTTAACACGCAGCCCTTACGACCTCCTTCAGGCTCGCAGCCTCACACAGGTGCAGCCTGGCAGCACTCCATGGGGCTGCTGAGACCATGACGGGGAGAGCGCCGGCACCTACCCTGGGGCTCTGCACATGCGCCCTGGCACGCGGAGGCGGTGCCGCACCTGGCATGTTTTCTCTCCTCGCCGCGTGGTCCGTCTTCAGGCGATGGCCAACTGGCGAACACCTCTCTGCGGCTCTCCCTCCTTCCCGGCTCGGCTTGGCATGTCTTCCATTCACTGGCTCTCACTCCCCAGCCTTTGAGTCTGTTTGTTAGGCTCTGCTTTGGGAGCACACTCAGGCTAAGACAGTTGCTCTAGTTGTGCGACCTTGAGAAAATGCCTTAATCTCACTGACTTAAATGTTCTCATCTCCAAAACGGGAGGAACTAGGAGTGCTTCTTGGGGTAGGCAGATTAATGCTCTCACACCCCACCACCACCAAAGATGCTTGCATCCTGGTCCCCACAGCCTGGAAATATGTTTGATTATGGCAAAGGGAAGTTGAAGTTACAGATGGAATTAAGGTTGTTAATCAGCTGACTTGAAAACAGGAAGTTGATCCTGGCTAATCCAGGTGGACGCAGTGTAATTAGATCATCCCTTCAATGTAGGAGACGGAGGCAGAAGAGAGAGAGATGGCCACTGAGGAGAGACCCCTGAGGAGCTTTGTGGCCAGCTTAGAGGCTAGAGGAAGGGGCGCAGAGCCAAGGAATGTGGGCAGCCTCGTGGAGCTGGGCAGGGCACAGAAACAGATTCTCCCCTAGAGCCTCTAGAAAGAATGCAGCCCTGCCGCCACTCTGGTTCTAGTCCACTGAGACCTGTGTCAGCCTCTAACCTCCCAAGCTGTGAGGTAATACATTTCCCTTAGTTAAGGCACTAAGTTTGCAACGATTTGTTACAGCAGCAAATAGAAAATGAATACACATTCTGTATGTGACCATTTCACAAGCTGATGTGTGTAAAGTGTTTGGCTCAAGGGCAGGTGCAGAGGAAATGCTATTGCTGTTCTTGTTTGGTAGCAAATAACCCCAGAGCTCCTGTCTGGTACACTGAGGTGACAACCTGAGTGTCACCCCTGCTGATTGGGGAAGAAAACATCATCCTTTAAGGGGTACATGAGTGATGCCGATGTACTTCCAGGATCTGGGACATGTCTTTGAGCCCCCACGATAGCCTTTTGGCCACCAGCACCACTCATCCCCTGACCATTGGCACCCTGGTCCTTGCCTCATCCCAGGCTGCACAGCCCCCCAACCACTGCCACCCCCAGCCCCTGAAAAGGAGCCAGGGCCAGAAATAGCAGCCCCATCCCTCAGTCTGAAAATGCGCTCCTGCCAATTTGGTATTTTTGTCACTGTGAATGCATTTAAAATGTGAAGACAGTTTTTCAGGCAACATCAATATCCTAGACCATCTTAAGGACACATCTTATTGGACACATCTTAAGGTAGGGTCCCGGACCAGCAGCATCAGTGTCACCTGGAACTTGTTAGACATGGGAATTCTCCATCCCATCCCAGACCTACTGAGTTAGAAACTCTGGGGTGTGGGGGGCTCTGCAATATGTTTTAACAGGCCTCCAGGAGATCCTGGTGCATGGAAGCTTCGAGAACTGTGGTGCTGCACAGGCACAGTACCAGATGCCAGGTGGACTGCGTGTCTCATTGGGCCCTACCTTTCACATCATGTCTTTTCCTACCACCCCCCAGGGTTCAGTCACACAGGATATAAGGCTTACTAGTTAAGTCAGTAAATATTGGGTGCTTACAGTAGGTGAGGCACAGAGCTAAAAAGTGGGGTGCAGTGGGGAACAAGCCAGCTTGAGGCCTTTCATGGAGCTAAAAGAAAAGGCATTTAACAGATCATTCCCCAGTCATACCTCACAAGGTACAATTTGCAGTACGGTTTGTTTGTTTGTTTAAATCCAGGCTTCTCAAGCTTTAATGTGCAAACAGATCACCTGGGATCTTGCTGAAATGTAGATTCTGTTCAGGTAGGTCTGGCGCAGGGCCTGAGAGCCTGCATTTCTCATCAGCTCTCTGGTGGTTCGGAGACCGCAGGCGGTATGGCCGCACTTTGAGTAGCTAACCTCTTATGGCAAGTTCATCTTCGTTATCCCATTCCATCCCCCAGACCCTCTGATAAGCAAAGGTAGCAGGAATTAGAGCCTCATGTTCAGGTCAGGAAACCCAGATCCTGAGACGTTGCCACGTTGAGGGCTGGCACCCTAGAACCCAGGAGTTTCTTGGGCGTCTGGCGGTTATCAAGAAGGGCTGGCAGTGGAGACAAAGAACAAAGGCAGCTCCCTGATAAACTGCTGCCCTCAGCATTTATCACAGAACTGCAGAGCTCTCCCTGCACGGGTCCTGAGGGGAGGGAGACCGCTGCTCCTTCTCCCTCCTGTCCGATAAGAAAACAGATGCGAATTTGCGATGCTTCAGAATTAAACTGCGCTCTTGGGCCAGCACTGAATGATAAGGAAGCTGCACTCCCCAGTTGCTGAGGGGAAAGAATAACACTGGAGATTTGCAGTGCCCCTCACTCCCCCACTTTTAAAAACAAAAGCCTCTCAAACTCCTTCCTATAGCAAAGGGAAAACAGGGTGCAGGCTTTTCTTGGCTTGTTTCCAGCCAGGGCAGCTGGAATCTATTGGACACATTCAGTTACTCTTTCCTGAGATGGGGGGCTTGAGTAAAGGCTGCATTTCATTCAAGACCGCTCTTTCCCCCTTGGGGCCCCCCTCTCAAGGCTAAGGAATGCCCCCACCACAGGCCACGCGCGCTCTCTTGTCCCTTGACTATTTCTTGCCTATACTGAGGGTTCTCAAGATTTGGGAAGGTGGTAGGATTCCAAGGGATTTAAGGGATTCTTTCCCACATCCTATCAAGCCTAATTAGCATCCACATCTCGTGTATTCAGCATTTGGCCAATTTGAGCAAATGACTATTTTGGCTGTCAAAAGCATGATATGACTCTTACGATTCTGCTTTTCGAGCGAGTTGCCTACAAGGGATACATCTAATTTATAACAGGTCATGATTTCTCAATAATTGTTATTGCAGACTAGAAAATTTTCTGCAAAGTAAGGAAAGCAAGCCTTATTGTTTTTGAACACCATGATTTTTTGTGAATCCCAAATTTATGAAGTTTAGCATGATATTTTTGTAGGCATTTAATCAGACTTTCATTAACTTCAATTTTGCCACTTCCTTTTCCTATTTGGAGTTCCCACAAAAAAAAAATTTTTTTATTTTTCATTTATTTTTTTTTCCTGAGTCTTGGGCATTTCTGTAGGCTCTTGAAGGTACTTAGCAGTTGAAACAGCCCTGGATAAGGAAGGGGGTGCTGCTGCTGATGGGAATCTGGACAAAGGGTGGATGCCACCTGAGGGAACTACTTACCAACAGCATGAACCTTCACATTTTGCTTAGTTCCTGCATTTCCCTACCTCCAGGGATCCAGCTTCTTCCAAGAATCTGGTTGCCATGGTGCTGGGGAAATCTCAAACTGTGCGGAGAAAACTACAGAGCATCCTCAGGTCCAGGGGCTTTGTTCAAATTGACTAAATTTTAATTATAGCAAGTGTGGAGAGTGGTGGGCAAAGGGAGTGTGGTCCAGACTGGAATGAAAGAGGCCACCAAGAGTGAGGGGATGGGATGGGGGTGGCAGTGGGATGAGGGCCTGGGAGCTGGGGCATCTACGTGAAGGCCTGTACGTGGGCTTAGTCCCGTAGACTTGGGCATTGGATGGTTTTCAGTCCTGGTTCATCTTCCAATTTGTCATGAGACCCTGGGCAAAGTACTTCACTTCTCTGTGCCTTTGATCGATCTGTATACCAAGATCATTATAATGCCTGCCTTCTAGAGCTGTTGCTGGAATTAAATTAGCTATTGTCTGTATACTAGATGTTTCTATATTGTATGCATATATGTATGTCTGGAATTTTATCAAAATAATGGCTATTGTATTTATATTCCTGTGGGTGGGGTCATTTTCCTTGTCTCTGCCCTCTTTTTTTTTTTTTTTTTGATTGCTCCAATGCATGGTAGGTCCCCTCAGACACCCACAGCTCTTACCTGCTTAGGGGCAAATCCAGCAGCAAACATGGGCTGAGGGAAGATTTTTGAAGTTAAAAGAAGAAAATGACAGTCTGTATTTGTAAGTTCTCCTCTCACCCCGCCCCCACCCTGACCCGCCACCGAAACCCCAAGGAAGCATTAAGGGTAACGAGGTGGTGATTAAAACAAACATATTGGGCTAGTGAGTCTCAAACCCTCAACCCCACGTGTAAGTTGGAACAGCCCCAGAGTCTGGCCCTGGATCCTGGGAGACAAGGAGGAGGGAGGGTTTCGAGGGCAGTTGGAGGAGGCAGACTAGGAGGTGACTGGCCTGGCTTTTCCCTACCCTTTTGCCAGCCAGACTCCAGCACACACTACCTCTGAGAGTGAGGGTGGCTGAAAATCGGGTCAGTCACGTGGCAACAAGGAGCATCGGCCAGCTGCCACCACGAGTGATTTTTTTTTTTAAAGATTTTATTTATTTATTTGTCAGAGAGAGAGGGAGAGAGAGCGAGCACAGGCAGACAGAGTGGCAGGCAGAGGCAGAGGGAGAAGCAGGCTCCCTGCCGAGCAAGGAGCCCGATGTGGGACTCGATCCCAGGACTCCGGGATCAACAACGAGTGATTTTTAAGGCAAAGCTAAGTTCAAGAACTGCTCTTCTGGGGCAAAAGGCAGCACTGAAGTCTCAAACTGAAGAGACCGAAGGGAACAAAGCCTGTGTGACCCAGGAAGGGAGGCTTACAGTTCGCAGCATTATCCCCTGCGCTCACTTCAGCGTCCTGATAAGGTAGCACAGGCTCCCACTTACCCTCTTATGTCCCCTGGCCCCTGGGAGCCTCCCCCTCCCCACACGGCACAGGGGTTTCTTGTGTGCCTGCAGGGCCCTGTTCTAGTGTAGGCCAGGCTTTCTGCATAGTCAGCCCCAAATCCCAAGGGTCTGACAGGGTGTTTGGCACAGGGTAATAGGCGTTGGTTGAAGGTAATTGCAGGGGAACTAGATGGGGGAGGGGGGAGCGAGACAGAGAAGGACAATCCCAGTGGTTAAGAGCACAGGTTCTGGTTCACTGTCTTGAGGTCTCAGTGCCTTGATTTCCTTGTTGTAAAAGGGTTCGTGGGTGTGAACACTTAACAAGCTAGTCGCCAGGTTTAGAAGAGCATCTGACTCAGTGAGTCCAGGTTAAATATTGTCGCTAATTTTGTTAGTAAGACAATAAGAAACCTTGCACCTGGAAGGGTACGAGGGCAGAAATGTGCAATCACGAGAAGGGACTGTTTGCACACAGCACAGGGGGGAAAGGGGGAGTCGGATGGAGAAAAGTTTCCCCGCACACCCTGGCTAGGAAACTTCAAAGCAAGTAAACATCAGAGAGTGACATTTAACTTTTCACAGAGCAAATGGAACATCGCTGTTCTTGCCCTGTGCAGGCTGGGGCAGGAAATGGGTCAGTCATTGCCAAACACAGGTGACTTAAGAGTCCCACGGTGCCAAGGCAAGGCTGGTGTTTTGAAGAGGGAATGAGGGGGTGTGTGAGAGACAGAGATACATGTGGGGTATCCGAGATCCACCAGATAATACTTGACATGGTGTTCGGGCCACAGGTGGCTGATTTATTGCACTAAAATTTCCATAATTCAGAAGCTCTCTTGTAGCAGCTGTATGATTAGATGTCAAAGATTTGGAGGGACTTAAAGATCTATTTGGAAAAACCCTGCATGATAAGACTAAGAGGGAGATAATGTCACAAATTTCAGTTCAGTCATTCAAGGCTTAGACATAGCTCTCCTGAAAATGGAACACAGACCACTTCTGAGGACACCAAGACTAGATGTTTAATCTGTGCTTTAACTGGGCCCTGCTAGCTCTTTCTCCATTCGTTAGCCCCTCTCAGAAGGTGATCAAGAGGTCGAAAACGTGAGAGGCCAGTTACAAAAATCTGATTAAAATGAGGGAAATCATTTGAGCCTGCCTCCAGAAGAGCCCAGGTAAAGTGGGCTAAGGCTCAGAGGAAGGCCAGGATCCCATCCATTGTTAAGGCCCCAAGATTCAACCCCTGCCCTCTTCATGCTGTGGTTCCCCCCTGAGGAAAGGGAGCACCACGTGTTTGCTTGGCTTCCTTTGATCCCGGTTAAAAAAACAGTCCCTGATTAAAGAACTTTTCACACATTCGTCTCCTCCTGGCAATGCACCTCTATCATTTTGTGATCAGAGAACCCCTCCTTACCTCAAGGTTTTGCCTACTGTTACAAGGCAGACTCCTGGAAATGTCTTCTGGCATTGACCTCTTTCAAGTGAGGGTTACCTTAGGAATGGAGGAGTCTGGGGAAAGGGATGGAGCCTGTGGTGGGTGGTGAGGTGGGTACAGGGAAAGGAACACCATGGAGAGGCGTGAGGGGAAGCCAGAGTGGCCAAAGCCCAGCCTCCTGCCTCCGTTTACACTCCTTTTACAGTACTCTGCTAGCCAAAGCTTCGTACCTACACTGTTCACCATGGCTTCAATCCCCTATGAATTCCACCCTCATTCTTCAGCACTTCCCATTCACTGCCCTGAACCCGCACTAGTCTTGTTTCAGTTTCTTGAACATACCAAGCCCTTGGCCACCTTTCTGTATTCTACCTTTCCACAGAGGCCTAGCCTCTGCCTGGGAAACCCTTCCTACTGCCCATCAGAGAACGGACTCCTCAGAGGTTTGCAGTCTTTTCTTGAGAAGAGGGGGGCATTTCCACCGCCAGAAGGGATCTTACTATCTTGATTACGGTTGTCCCCTTGGCACCTGGCTCATCTGTATAGTCCCCATTCAAGTAGTTGTTGAATGAATACATTTGTTTCATGGTTCAGTTGGGCAAGTCCCACGGCTCAGTTCCCGGTAGGATCAGGCTTGGTGAGTGGGCTGAGTTTCTATAAAAGTCTCCTGACCAGGTTCCAATTTTGGTGAAACTATCTTTGTGGGCACAGAAGAATGTGCTTGCCACTCCCGATTCGTGCCTCCAGTTACCCAGCCGTGGATCATGGTCCTGGCCCACGGAAGACGGCCTCACCCCGCCCTTTCACTTTTCATCGCTTGCGGTCGGCAACAGACACAGGTGTTCAATGGGAACAACCAAGTGCCACCAAGTTAGTGACCTTTGGGAAGGGAGCTCATGAAGGTAGTCAGAATCTCGTGGTTACAGGTGATTCAATATCCTGGCTGATATCTCTGTTATCCTAAATTTCCAAATTAAATTCTGAGCATCAGGAGTGAAATGAAAGTAAGAAGACAACTATAGTTCTCAGACAGAAAGCAATTTTCCTCTTCTAGGATCCAGAAACACTTTCTGCCCTATGTATCCTGAAGGTAGAAAGCAGGGCTGCCATCCCACGGTAGAAAATGTGAGTAACCCTCACGTAAGATGTGTTAGACCTTGATAAGTCAGCCTCATTAAGAGACTATAACGTGTATACAGCTCACCTGTTGTTACCCACTCTGGATACCAGAATATTTATGATTTTTGAAAATGTATAAATAAATTTATAATTAAAAATTACAAGAGTTGAATCCTCTTATATATCATTTTTGTATATATGTATGTATATATATCAGAATACATACATATATGTATAAATAGAATAAATACATATACACTATATATGTAAGAATATACAAGAGGATTTAACAGCGGTTATTTCTTTTTTTTTTTTTTTAAGATTTTTATTTATTTATTTGACAGACAGAGATCACAAGTAGGCAGAGAGGCAGGCAGAGAGAAAGGAAGAAGCGGGCTCCCTGCTGAGCAGAGAGCCTGATGTGGGGCTCTATCCCAGGACCCCGAGATCATGACCTGAGCCGAAGGCAGAGGCCTTAACCCACTGAGCCAACCAGGCACCCCAACAGTGGTTATTTCTGAGAGGACAGGAGTATAGGTAGTTTTCCGGATTTTTCTGAGCTAGATTACAAGTTTCTAAAGTGAACATGCTTCTAGAACAAGAAAACAATAAAATAATTTTTGATAAAACAGTATGTTCTCATTAAAGAAAAAAATTACAAAATATAGTAGAATTAACAAAAGAGGAAAAATTACTCAAATCTATTATATCCACATTTTGGGTTTTTAAAAATTCAGTCTTTCTGAAAAGTAAAATGTTTTCTATAATTTAGCATAGTTATAAATCTATATATAAAATATTTTTGCCTCCATTTTTCAAGTCATTTCATTGTAAACACTTTCCATGTTGCTACTAATTATAGCAACATTATTTTAACTTGTGAATAATATTCTAACTACTGAGTTATTATAGTTTGACTTCTTTTACTTTTTTCTCATTAGAGGACATGTATGTTTCCAATGTTTCATAGTTAAAAGATGGCCCCCTAGCATGCCACACTGTAGAACTTCTATTTCATTCTGAAGGCAATGGTAAGTCACTGACCCATCTTAAGCAGACAAGTGACACAACCACGTTTTCATTTCAGAAAGATCTGGTTGGCTCACCTTCAGAGTGAGGCTGAAGGCAGACAGGACTAGACTGAAGTGAAAACCTCCTGAGTCTCCCATTTCACAGAAATCTATTCCTACTGTCCCAGATCTTGCCTTCACTTTACATGGGCTTATAAAGTTCTGGAGCGCTGTGGAGATCTAGGAATCCAACTTCCCTATTTTACAGATGGTCAGGGAAGGCTCAGAGAGTTTACACAACTTCTCGGAGGTTCCATTAAGATGCAATGAGGCGCTGTCACTGGAATGCAAGGGATCTGATCGTAGTTCACCATAGCAAATAAGATGACTGGAATGTCCTTTGGATACTCAGAACTGTGGGAAGTCAAGAGAAATTTATAACTAAGTAGCAAAGGCAGGGATCCGTGATGGCAGTGGTGATTCTTCACAAAGGCCAAATACACCCACAAATGTGATCTTCCAAATAAATAAATAATGCCCATGATCTACTTCCAAGCTGGGCATCATGTGAGATATTTTATATACATTATTTCATTTAATTGACTCTATAACCCTATGAGATTGGTATTCATCCCGTTTTACAAGTGGGAAAACTGTGGCTCAGAGACATGAAAGGACTGGCCCAAGCGAATAAGGAAGTTGGAATTAGAATTCTGTTCTTTTGTGTGAGTTTTATCAGGATTTCTTTCAGGACTAACCATTCAGACAATACTTTCCTCTGGCATGTAATTTAAACAATTGAAAGGCAATTGCTGAAAAGAAGGGAGGCAGACGGGCTGGCCAGGCCAGGTGCATGGCTATTGAGAAGGGGCTGGCCACTCTTTCCAAAGATGACCCCCTTGAAGGACATAGAGGGTAGAGATGGAGCTCCACACAAAACATTCTCCACAAAGATCTTTGGCCATAGCCATAGATCACCAGACAGGTACAGGACTGTTTAGGCAGAACTGCACTTATGGACCTAATCATTAAGAATGCCATTCCCAAGGGGTGCCTGGGCGCCTCAGGCGGTTAAGCATCTGCCTTCGACTTGGGTCATAATCCCAGGGTCCTGGGATGGAGCCCCACGTCAGGTTCTCTGGTGAGTGGGGAATTTGCTTTTCCCTCTCCATCTGCCCCCCGCCCTTCCCCCTCTGCCTGCTCATGCATGCATACTCGCTTTCTCTCTCATAAATAAAATCTTAAAAAAATAAAAAATGCCTTCTCCAAACTCAGAGTACAAGATATGACAAGAACATGAGCCATTAAGAGAGAGAACTGTTTTTAAACTTTGAAATCCTCTAAAAATCGATCACTTCTCACAGGCTCCCATCAGCTTAAATCTAAATACTTGTTGCCATAGGCAACGGAGTTCGTGGACTATCAAACCGCCCAGTGCAGATGCGCTCTGCCAATGCGATAACAAGCATTTGTTATTGGGTTATTCCAACGTGAGCTTATTTGGAACAGCTATACCTGGTTCAGGAGCATAACAGCAGCCCATAAGTAATTTACCATCCATGATTGATTTACTGGGAAAAATGCAGGACACCAAGAGAATAAATGTCACATTCATTTTTATTTCCTGCCATAAACAGGCCATAGTATAATAGTTTGACACTATTGTGTTGGGGACATCCTCCTCTAGCTTAGTGAGATGGAAGGAAAGTGTGATGGGTTGCCCAAAGCACTCAAAGTGAGGAAAAGTAGGTCCTTCTTGAAACAAACAAAACCCCTCACCCTTTTTCAATGAAGGAAAAAACCAAGGACGACCTAGAGTGCTGGTCTGTATTTCAATACGATCACTATTACCAACTGGAGTTTGTTTCTCAGTGTCACTGGTTAGGCTGGCCATGTGACAATGGGTTTTCTCTTCCCTATCTCACTCCCAGATATCAATTCACCCTTCTCCTCTGAATGATTCAAAAGTCACCTCCTCTGAGAGGTCTTCCCTCGTTCTCTAAAATCCCACAAAATGTCTGTCTAAAATCCCCTTAAACTACTTACGTGTCCTTCCTGCTTTTTAGCTGCTTAGCATTATTACTGTTTCATATCCTCTGTTTTACTGAGTTTGTTTATGTTGATTGTTTTGTTGATATTTAGATGATTATGGTGGTTTTCTCCCTCCCTAAAATATAAGCTCCATGAGAGCAGCCATCTTCATCTTTTTTTGTTTTCTTCTGTTTCTCCAAATTTTGAACATGGTGCTTAGCACATAATTGGCTCTCAATACATTTGTTGGGCAGATGAGTGGAAGCATAAATCAATTTCTTCAAGAAGGTCATTGAGAAACTCCAAAGATGTGTGACTAGGGGTTGATGGACAAAAATATCACTTATTTTGTTACTAAAAGATTAGTCATTGACCTTTATTATCGACCAGACACTGGCCACAAGCTGTCCATGTCTAGGGCAGAAAACCCAAAATGTTTTTTAGAGCTGGCTGCAAGTGGTACCCCTTGCTCAAGGGGAGTGAGGGCAGAGTTCATCCTCAGGACAAAACTGCTCTGCTGTTGAGAAAACAATCAGGAGCACCTTGGATGTGCAAAAATGAGGGGATCTTCGTAAATGACGTCAAATCATAGCTCTAACTTCCTTGGAGAGTGTTTTTGGTCATTTCTGTGAAGGGATTTTCAGTTTTACCTCACAAATGTTTGAGCTAGGGTGAGGGAGGAATTCTGGACTTGAGAGTGAATGGAGACTAGAGAAAGAACTTGGACCCCAGAATCAGGATGGCCAGCTGGTGTCCAAGAAGGGAGACCCCTGACATAGGGCTCCTTTTAATGTGGCTTGACTCATAGGCTTGCAGTGATGTCTGAGACCAAATGTTCAGCTGCCCCATCAACATGCCATCTTTCAGCAAATCTTGCACGAGACTAATGTACATACTGGCAAATAGCCTCTTGGCCTGTACCTTCTCCCCCAGTTCCCACCACCATTGCCTTAAGCCCCCTGGCTCCAAACCCATGACCCCTTGATCTCTCCAGTGATCATGGCAGGGACCCATTAGGACTGACTGGCCATTCCATGGGCCACAGCAGTTGTTATATATTTTGACTCTCATCCCTGCCTGCACATACACCAGCTGGGCTCTGGAGGTGAGTGGGAAGTAGAGGAGGAGGGGGCTGTGTCCACAGCTGTGTCAAAGCTGAGTGGAGAGAGCAGTGGTGTGAGAAGAAGTGAGGAGACACCTGAAGGCCCAAAACCAGAAGGTGCCCTTAGGTGGCAGGTGGGGACGAGGGATAGGCAACATCCAGGGCATGCAAGCACTTGCCAGGTCTCTCCAGAAATATCCAGAGGGGTCCGGGTTCCTACAGTCAGAGCAAAGGTTCAGCCCGTAAAACTTGAGTATTAAAAAAATGAGCTTACAGAAGTCTGGGAAACTTGGGGATACTGAGATCACGTATCGGAATGAAAAAATGGCCCTTCCCATGCTAATTCTGATAGTTTCAATTTTATATCAAAGAGTAGTTTGTGTCAGCAAAGAACAGGCTGAATGAAAACAGCATAATTCCCCCCATATTTAATCAGATGTTGAAGCATGTGGCGGGGGTGGGGGGTTATGCATGGCAAGAGCTGGCTCCTCAACCCCGGTTTCAAATCTGACCCATTCCTCAGGCGTGAGCATCCCAGGGAGGAGTACAGGACCCGCCGCGTTCCTTAGACTCTGCTCAGCAACAGCAGCCTTGTCTTTTCTCTTAATATTAAGCAAATGGGAAGCTATGAGGCAGAAATATGAGTGATCCTTTTCCAGAGGCCCAGGCAAACGCTGCTGGGGGGAGGAGAATGTCCTGCCACCCTGGTCATCCCACACTTTCACTGGCTTTTGTCCGAAGTTCTCTCCCCTCTATTTGTCCTTTGTTGCTGATCTTCCCTTTTCTTCTCGGGCCCAAGGCTTTCCCTTACTGATAACGCTTGTATTCTGCTCACTGACAACATGGTTGGCCCCATGTCAGACACCGAGGCTGACTCTACCCCAGGGCTTGCAGAAAGCAGACAAACAGTTCCCATCGCGCTGCAGAGAAGCGAGAGAATAAAAAAATGGTGATTCACCCCCATAGCTAGGACTCAGGAGAGAGGGCTACCAAAGAGCCTGTGAGGAAAGAACGGGGGATCCCTTCAACCCCCTTGCCCTACAGAAGGGTGAACTCCTTCAAGAAAACCTCTCATTTGAGACCAGGAGGCATGCGTGCCACGTTTTGCAATACTCCTTTGGGACATTGAGAGCAAAATATCTTCTCGGCTGCCTCTTGAACCCTCTTGCCTGCAACTCTCCTCTGGCTTCAGTCTGGACACGCCAACCTCCTTGTGGATCCCACGATCTGCCAAGCACATTCCTACCTCAGAGCTCTGTACCTGTGACCTAGAAACCTAGGATCTGCTCTCTTTTCTGGAACACTCTAGATGTCTATGTGACTCCTTCCCTCCCTTTCCTAAGGCCCCTACTCAAATGTCACCACCTCAAACACCCTCCACAATGACTGTATCAAAAATAACACCTCTAGTCGCTACTCTAACCCTACCCTGCCTCATTTTTCTTTCTAGCATTTGCCCCACCAGACATAGCTAATATTTGTTTGATCTCTGCCTCTCTTCATTAGTACAGAAGCTCAAGAGAAGAGTCACGTGTCTGTTCCGTTGGTGACTGAAATCTCCGTACCCAGAAAAGATCCTGGCACAAGGAAGTTCTCATAAGTGCCATTGACTGAATGACTCCCCCAACTTTTTCACCACCAGATATTGTTTTCTTACTAATTTTACTCCTAGAAGTCTTCGAAATTCTTATCGGATTACTGAAAGCCTCTCTGAGCTTCTAAGAAGCAGAAACTGACCTATTCTCACTAACTTGTTTTAAAGCCAGCCGTGTGGGTCTTCAGTAGACCTTGTTAGCTACCTCTCAGGTTTAAAGTAAAATTTTAAGTTACCTTTTCCAGCTCCCCACACCCAGGGGTCAGGAGCGCTCAGGCTGGGAATTGCTGCCTCATACCTTCGGCAATACCGCTTCTTCCCACTAAGGGAACACCTGTCCACGCACAGCGTGTGGGCAGACCTGTCAACGTATCATTCAGTCTGCATGGCACTGGATGAAAAAATATCCTCTCTGACCACTTTTTCAGGCTCCTACTCAGTCCTGGAAACAGCAATGCGTAGCAGAGCTGTGGTGCACACATTATGGAAATGAGTGAATGCTTGTTAACTTGAATTCAAAGTGACCTAGAAACCTAGGATCTGCAAGGACAGGAATCCATGTTAAAATGCTTCATTCTCAAAGCTCTGGAGATGAGTAGCAGTGGTGGTTCCACAACATGGTGAATGTACTTCATGCTAGTAATTGGACACTTAACAATGGTTAAAGTGGTAACTTTTATGTTATCTATTTACTTTACCATCAACGTTTTTTTCCCCACTCTCTCCTTCCAGCGTATATTCTTTTTTTTTTTTTTAAGATTTATTTATTTATTTGGCAGACAGAGATCACAAGTAGGCAGAGAAACCACAGAGAGAGAGGAAGGGAAGCAGGCTCCCTGCTGAGCAGAGAGCCCGATGCAGGGCTGGAACCCAGGACCTTGAGATCATGACCTGAGCCGAAGGCAGAGGCTTTAGCCCACTGAGCCACCCAGGCGCCCCCACCAGCATATATTCTTTAAACGTGTTTTGTGTTTCACAAATCTGCACTCCTTTCACTGAAATTTCTTCGATCAGGTGGAAAAGGAGTTTACCAGAAGGGTATCGGGTAGCTGGCAGAATTATCAGCAGGGCTAGAGAAACATGCTTGGGGCTGTGTTTTGAGGGAAACGGTCACATGGCCACCAGGCACTGGTGCTGAAATATACAACATTGCAACTTAGACCTGAAACTTCCTTTACTGCAACTTCCACTGCCTTTTGCTGCACCAGTAAGCACTTCTGCTCCAAAAACCACCTTTCGGTTACCGCCACTGCCAATAAAATCCCCTTTACCTACTTCACCAAAAAAATAGATTTTAGATGGTGCTGGCATCCTTACATTACCCACTTTCCAAGAGAAGTTTCGTGAGGACTTGGTGTCTGATTGGTGGAGCCCAGGCCATATGTCATTTGCTCAAATCAGAATCCAAATAGTCCATTCAGTTTAAGTGGTTACACCTCTTACGTGTTCTTTAAGTCACTTTTAATCTAGAGGAGTCCTCCCTGCATTTTTCTTTACAAGTAACTGACTTGAGAAACCAAATCTTTCTTTCGTGTCTTACATCCCAGCTTTCAGTGATTCCTTTTTCATGATGCCATTTAATATGTCCTTCTCCCCATTGTATTTTCTATAGATGAGGAATTAAGAGTTAATGGCTGGATTTGACTCAAGTTCAACTTTTTTTAAGTATACTTCACCGGTGATGCTGTTTGTATGCCATGCTTGGAGGTTCATAACGTCTGATTGCACTTAAAGCATTGCCAAGATGCATCTAGGCTGGAAATAGCCTGAGCTCTCTGTTATAAAGCCAGATATCCTATTAGCCTCTATCCTATCTACTGAGGACCGCCACGGAATTGTAAATTTTTTTAACTGTGCCATTTCTTCCGTAATTCAACTCCTCTGTAATTTTGATATTGAAGAATTTTCCTTCATCCACGAGAGCTGTTTGGTTACTCTGAGGTTTGGATTGTACTAAAACAGCAGGATAAGTTCTGGAGGTATTCTGGAACATTCCACAAAATCAGTGTTTCAGTTGAGTTACCTTTAGAATACACTAAAGAAACTGAATTTTTATTTATTTATTTTTTATTTATTTTCAGCATAACAGTATTTATTATTTTTTCACTGCACCTAGTGCTCCATGCAATCCGTGCCCTCTATAATACCCACCACCTGGCACCCCAACCTCCCACCATCCCCACCCCGCCACTTCAAACCCTCAGATTGTTTTTCAGAGTCCATAGTCTCTCATGGTTCACCTGAGAAACTGAACTTTGAAAGGACATCTGTATTGAGTCTTTGTAGAATGAACAGATAATGCTTTAACCACTTAATCCCTGAAATATCAGCTTTGTCAACCTAGATACTCCGAATTGGTTTTCCATAAAGGAAGCATAGAGTTTTCAAACAGGAAAGCCCTGGAAAAATACTGACCAATTTACTGATGGGGTAACCAATAGATGACCCAATGTAGTGTTTCCCCATCTTCTTTCTCCTGGTAGACACATGGCCAATGACACCCAATACCTCCAAAGAAGTGACAATACAGTAGCATTAATTATATGTCAGACACTGTTCCTAGTGCTCTACACCCACAAATGCATTTAATCCTCCCCATAACCCACTAGGATTGATACTTGTATCATTCCCCCCATTCCACAGATGAGAAAACTGAGGTAAGAAGATAAAGATAGTCGCCCAAGGTCACACAGCGAGTAACCCAGAGGAGCCAGGAGTTAAACCAGGCAGCATGGCTTCCACATGTGTGCTTAGAACCACGTCACCCCACGGGACAGCCAGCAGACACACACGATTGTGTGTGGCTCCCACAGATCTAGCTGTAACTAACTTTCTCTACTAGTCAGAGAGCAACTTCATATCCATTCTGATTTAATTATTTTTTAAACGACCAAAATCAGTAGGAAATACTTACTCTTAGATTAATGAAGAACTCATGGGACATGGATAACACTGATCGTGACAGACTGGTAGAGACTCTGACTTATGGTTCAGGGAGGAAGGCTGACGCCATTCAGTTCCAGATGGGTTTGAGGGTGCCGCCCGAGCAATTGGATCGCCTAGTAATAACAGCTAATATTTATATAAGGCTGGATGCTGATGTATGCTCTCTAAACATATTATCTCTCTCAGCTACTTAAAGGGCTTTTTTTTCCCCCCAGCATGGGTCTCAGGCCAAACCTATACCCTTAAGAATGCCCCTAGGAGGTCCTATGGGGTCCAGGCCTGGATGTTGTTTGATCCAATTTCTGGAAGGACCTGTCACCCCGGCCCTGCCTCATAGAAGTCAGTCCCAGAGCCAACAGTCTCTAGGACCTCTTGGTGAGCTGAGGTGACCTCTGAGAGAGAGAAAGAGAGAGAGAGAGAGAGAGAGAGAGAATGTCATTACTCCTCCCTAAAGCCATTTCCCACTTCCCGCCAACCCAGGAGGGTCACTCTCTGATTAACGCTATGAGGCTTCTGAGCTGCGCTCTGCATACACAGCTGCTGTGTATGAATCAAAGATCATGCCTCTGTGGCATGAATCAAAGAAACAAAATCTGGAGGCAAGGCTGACAGGCGAGCCTCATTCTGACCTGACAGCTTTCATGTCTGTGTCAACCTGTCTTTCCCCATTTAGGAATCGTCACGGCTTCAGCCTCCTTTCTAATAATATAGTAAACATCCCTCAGTGACTCAAGCCAGATATTGGTAGCTACCCAAACTGCACCTTCTTCGGGCTCTCTTGTGATTCCTGAGTCATCACTCACACCAAGCCCGGGCTGGGCTCCTCCTGACCAGGCCTCCCATCCCGTGGCTTCTCACCAGGGCTGCTCTGGGCCAGGGCTAATTAGCAACACACACACACACACCCCTGCCCCCACACCCCAGACCCTGTCCTCTGCTGTTTCACCCTCTCTGGCAGGCAGGAATGGAGAGGGAGAGTTCAAGAGCCGTGAAAAATGAGCCAGCTTCGGAAAACAAGAGAGCCTGCAGACTGGGAGCCCTTCACACCAATTTTAGGACAGCTCCTGTGATGAGAGCAATAAAGAAATGGCAATTTATGCAATTGAGGAGCAAATGCGCCTTTCATCTGGAGTGGCTGTTTAATGCAAAGCGCACTCCACGGGAGAGGAGGAGCCGAGCCCTCTCGCAGGGTACCCTCCACGCAGCGGAGGAAAGGCTGTCTTGCTGAGCCGCTTGTAACAACTGGAGGTGGAGACGAGGCAGAAAATCTCCTGGCGAACGCAAGGTTTCATTTTATGCCTTGTGTCTCCTGAATGTTCTCTTCCAGGGGCCAGCTCTGGGCGCAGTCACAGGAGGCAGGAGGGACCACGGCGGGAGCATTCGATATTGCCTGCCGGTGTGATGGGTAAGGGGACAAGAAGAGATACTGAGAGCAGCATCCGTCCCTGGGATCATTGCCAGGGATAAGAGTGACGATCCGCTGTCACCCTGAAACGCTTTATCAATGTAATGGCCACATGAGGCAACTTTCCTCCCCTCGGTGTGACTAAGTTTTGAGGCTGCTCGGTCCCTGCTGCCCCGGGGTGGTTCAGAGACCACGTCAGCACTGGAACCCCTTGCCCTCTTGGAAACACAGACCATTGGGTCCCACCCAGAGCTACTCAATCAAATCCTGTATTTCAACAAGATCCCTTGTGCTAGCTGAGCAATACCTTCTGGGCCCCCCTCTTGTTTGTGAGGAGACACGTGGGGGTGGAAGGGAAAAGAGGAGCTTGGAAGGCACTTTCCTTTGTAGGAGAGAGGGGGTCTGTGAGTATCACAGCCGCTCTCCCTCCCTGCGGGAACACTGCTGAAATCGTGACACCCCAGCCGTGAGTCTGAGTCAGCGGCAGGCTCTCCCTTCTGGCTCCCAGTGGGGCCTCCTCTCTCCACATCCGAGTGCCACGACCTGAGCCCTTTATGGATGCAAAAGTATGTGTTCTCTTTCATCAGTTGGAAGTCATGTTCCTAAAGCATTCACGGAGCTTCTGACAATCAGAGCAAGCGAGGGCGGGGCTCAGCCCTCTCTCTCTGGAGGGGCCCCCTACCACCCCCTTTCTGGGTGCAGGCCTCAGAGCCTCAGAGCCTCCACCATCTGAGACCCACAGGCAAGTCAGCCCTCACCCTGGAGGCCCCCTGCTCACTTCCGTGGATGGGCCCCCTTTTATTTCTTCCATGTCGCCCCCACCGAATGCCAGGAGCCAAGAAAAGTTCTATTACCGAATGTGTTCTAGAGGGAAACCTCCCAAGATTTTTTTTTTTCAGCTTGCAAAAATTTGGGGAATGTCTGTGCTGTCAAGACTGGGAAGAATGTCTGCTTGAGCAGCCATCAGCAGCGTTTAAGAAAATCAGTCTCTGATGTGGTGAATGTGGAAAGTGGACTCTTTATGAAGGAGAAGCGGGGCTTTTGTTTTGGGGATGAAAACCACTGGCGCCTGTGTTCCCAGCTTCTCAATCAGAGCATGCTGCTGGCATGGCTGCCTAGAGCCCTTCTGCCCTGGTCCCCCCTTTCCATGCTTCCACGAGGTGCTCAACGTGGGAATGCTGTTTATTTGAACAGAGATGTTTCAAAATTAAAAAAGCATGGCTGGTGAGAAAGTTCTATGAACATCATCTTTAAGGCATCTTTAAGCCATAGTGCAGACTGTGTGGTCACTTTCAAGTATTAGGTATTTGGCAGAAAAGGGACACTAGGGTCCTAGCATAGGATGTTGGCTAAGGCCCTCACACTGTGCTCTGTTCCTGGGGCCAGTGCGGCCCTGCCACACTGTAGCCCCTCGGGAAATGTCCAACCAAAGAAGTAAAGCAATGAGAGGATGGAAGGACAGCCACCAGGCCGTGAGCACATCGCACCTCAACTGCTTTTCTCTGCAAGGCGATATCAGGCACCCAAAAAGTCTCTGAATGTTACATATAAATTGAGGATGAAAATGGAACAATGAAGTTTTGGGGGAGAGTGAGCCAAAACAAGCCTCAGTCTTCCTGGTCCGCTCAAGTGACTCTCCTATCCCATCAGCTGGGGCCTGCCCTAGACCAGCTTCCCTAGAAAAGCAGAATTTGAAACAGGGATTCTTGAGCAAGTGACTTGCAGAGCCTGCTCCCAGGACAAGGGGAGTGAGGGAAGCAGGATCGGACAGGAGGACGAGTAGAAGGGTGTGGCATCCCTGAAAAGCTCGGGAGCGCAGATTACACCACCAAGTCGACCCCATGTTGAGGCAAGGGGCTGTCAGTAGTCAGTGAGTCATGGACAGGGTAGTAGGAGGGGGTGGGTAAGGACGAGGGAAGTTTGGGGAGTGAGGAGATGGGTATATCGGCCTAAAGGGGATCTGGGTGGGGTACCAAAATCTACTACATTCCTCAAGTCCAAGGTGCTATAAGCCTACCTGTCAAGCCTTTGTAATATACAAGTTGGTTTTTGCAGATACATATAATTTAGAAGAAATTTTAATATCTCTTCATCTGGCAACCTCCCCCCATCTTGCTCTATTTTTTACCCTACCACATTTATGACCATCTAGCATGCTATAAAATTCACCTATCTTTAGATATACTAGTAGCTTATTATCTCTGCTCTCGTACACTAGAATGTAGGCTCCACGAGGAAAGGCATTTTTATCTCTTTTGATGGATCTATCCCAAGAATAGTGGCTGACACTTAGAAAGTGCTGGGTAAGTGTGCGTTAATGAGAGAGTATTCTGAAGAACATATTTCTCCTGGGGTTGCTCATTTTGTGATGATTCTTTAGGTCCAAAGAAATCAAATTCCAATCTGCATGAATAAGCAGGGAAGTCTACTGTTCCAGATATCGACCTTAGAGCCCCGTGAGTCTCCGATTTCCTAGTGTTGAAGAACCGTGTGAGGATCTTGGTAACCGTGGGATTCTTGGTCCTGCTACCCAGAGATTCTGATTCACTAGTTCTCGGAGGGATCTAAGAATATACACTTTAAAAAAAAGCGTGACCATTAATGTTGATGTAGGTGACCTGAGGCACGTACTTTGAGAAACACTGATGCAGTCTGAAACTCTGGTTCAGACAGCTATTAATAGCTTCCCCAGAGTTGCTCAGCCACAGGACTGGGGGATGGACCTGGCTCTCCTCACTCTCCGTGCAGCATGTTTTCCACTCAGTCTTAGTATATGTGTATAAGCTTTGCACGTACGGTGATTACCATGGGAACATAGAAAGCTTGATGAAATCCTACCGTTCTAGCTGGGTTTTGAGGCGTTGGTGGAGAGCTGTCTTCAGAAACATTTGGCTTCACAACGTGTTGTGGCTTGTGTTGTCCCTATGCTCCTCCAGACTCTGTTAAAATTGTAAAGGGGCTTTTGTGATGTCCTAGTGCCATCTTATCTGACAGGAGGGGACAAGATGAGAGCCAGGAGCCTTGGCTCGGTCTGATGTGGGGCATGTACTAAAGAGACACGGAGAGCTTGTATGGAAAATCTGGAATGAGATCCTGTGATTTAAGGCGTGGGAAGAGCTTCAGGGTGTCTCCAATGGAGGACATTAACTGATTAGAAGTCACTAAGCTAAAAACCGAGCTGTCATGAAGAGGAATTTCACGGAGACTGAATATATAAATGAATATTTGTTTAAAGACATTTCAATTAAAATTTTTTTATTCACCACAAATCCTCTGGTTGTGAGCATGGACCATCCTCAGAAGGAGTGTACTTGGGATGGAGGTTAGACTCCAGAGGGATAATGTGGTTGATAAGTTGTCGCTCAAGAATAAATCCTTAAAGAATTATATTACCATGTATGGCATGTATAGGGAGCCAGGTTCTGTTTTGAGATTTATGTATTATCACATTGGATCCTCATGGCAATGCTCCGTGGTGGGTACTATTATCCCCCATTTGACAGAAGAGGACAGAGAAAAGTAAGTTGCCTAAATTCACACCCTTCTAAAGCCTCTGACCTAGGACTTGGTCCAGGCAGTCTGGGTCCAGACCTACGCCTTGAAACAACCACGTATCTGAAGTCGAACAGGCTGACTCCTGTCTTCCAGAGCCAGGCCCTGAGGGTTGATAAACCATTTAAAAATGGAAACTGGAACACAATGGAACTGCTTGTATCTGTGTGTGTGTGTGTGTGTGTGCGTGCGTGTGCGCGTGTGCATTCTGGTGGAGAGGAGGAGAGAAGCACCAAAAAAAGGATTCAGGAGCACAGAAATATCCAGGATCGATTTCAAGCCTTTCACTCTGGAGTTGTAGGTCCTAAATTGTCTCCTCCTCTTCTCTTTGACGTAAACAGAAAATTTACAGTGCTCACTGCTGCGTTTGTCACACGGATTCTTTTCTGGGAGAGGAACTGGAAGAGGAAAGATGAGTGAGCTGCCATCTGGTTTCACTGAGGAGGGAAGGCACTGGGTCGAAGAATGTAGTTTCCCTTGATGGTGATCGCGCGCTGTGGGCCCTGCACGGAGCAGGAGCATCAGGACCGGGGAGGGTCACAGTCGGGATCCCAAACCTCTGTGGGCTGTGGCTGGAAGCTTCGGGAGGAATCATGTGGCCTTGGCAATAAAAGCTGCGCCAAGAAGGAGAGTGTAAGGGGTTGGCTTGGGGGAGGAGACAGCTGTAGGCCAGAAACTAAAACCACAGCTGGTGACAACAGCTTGGACCAAACCTCAAACCAGAGAGCAAAGAACATAATTTTCATATATTTGCCACCAGCTAGAGGCTCTGTGAGCAGGGATTTTTCCAGAGCTCATCCTGAGTAGAGAGAGGCTAGAAGTGGAAAAGGAAAGTGAAATGGGTCTAACTCTGGTTGGTGCAGAGCTCCTCCTCGGCCCTTGTTTTTAGTGATATGACCTTCTGCCCTGTGAGCCTCCACACCTAGCTGGCCACATTCAGTTCTGTCATTGTACTTCAGCATTTTCCACCCTTTGCCATTTAATGGTAAGCAGGCAGCTACAGATCTACACAACCAGTGTACTTTAGCCATAAATAACATGGCTTCTTGTTTGGTCAGTTGGTTTTTTTCTAAGACTTTATTTTAAGTAATCTCTACACCCAAGGTGGGGCTGGAACTCACAACCCCAAGGTCAAGAGTTGCAGACTCCACTGACTGAGCCAGCCAATGCCCCTTGTTTGTTTTTTATTTTCCAGTTCTCTGTGTATTTTTGAAGAGTGAAACTGATTTTTTTGTTTTTTGTTTTTTGTTTTTAGGGGGCAGCACAACATTGAGGGTTTAGAGAGGGTTTTGGTCTGGGAAATGTGCAACTGACACAAAAGTTTTTCAAACCTGAGAGTACGTTTTGCCGTTATGGGCTAGACTCCAGAGCAAAGTGGGATGGAGGGGAGGTACCACCTGATGCCTGGTGACAGCCAAAGGTAGTCAGGAATCGAGGCTGTGGCCACTCTGGAGGCTGGAGGGCCAGAGCAGTCAGGCACAGGGGAGGGCTCCTGGACTCCCAGTAATTCCCCTAGAAGGGCACTCAGTGTGATGGGGAAGGCTCCGAGGGGCAGACACAGCACCGCAAACAGGGTCTGCTCATGCACACAGCTCCCTGAACATGCTTTACCTTGTGCTTCGATAACTGACCTTCTCATCCCTCTTGTGCCTCCTGTTCTTTGACCTCTTATCTCTGGAGGTGCCTGCTTTCTGTTTGCTTGCCTCATTTACCACTTTCTTACGCACAAGTTACGGGTTCAGGTCAATGGTTCAGGGGCAAATGGCTCACACTGAGCCTGGGCTGGCTCTCAGCAGATGCACACCGGTCTGGAGTACCAGCTGTTAAACACTTCAACCATCCCCGTTGGAGCTGAAGATGCTGGCACTGTGGAAGGCCAGCCCAGGGACAGGTCACTCCCGCCCCACCCCCCACTTGTCTTCAGGACCGCCCTCCTCATCCATATCATTTCAACTGCTATTTTCCTCCTCTCCTTGTTCCTCTCTTTCCCTCTCTTGCCTGTATTGTTGAATACAAAGTGAATGAAATGTGGTTTTGATGGGCCTCGACCGCATTTCACCTTGATCTTTATTCCTGTGTACGTCTAGGTCTGGGCTTTCCTGCTGTCTGCTAATCCTTGGCTCACATCAGACCCTGTCTGCTTGCCACTAACCCACCCATGTCAGCTCTGCTAACACCAACGCAGGACACTCTATTTTGAAAACAATGCTGGTAGCAACATCCTCCCGCTTTGTCATTCTGTAACATCGAGACCCAAGAAGGGACGCCTATGTCACATTCACCTATGTCACAAGTTTCCGCTCATGAACACCTTGTGTGTCCATTCATCACTAATAGATTTTGGTTATAAGTAGGTTGCCAGATTTAGCAAATTAAAAAAACAAAAGCAAAAACAAAAAAACAGACTATCTAGTTAAATGTCAGTTTTAGATAAGCAACAAATAATTTTTTAGTATAAATATGTCCTATGCCATATTCAGAGCCTATTTCTTATAAAAAATTGTCTCGTTTATTTGACTTCCAAGGTGAAGTGGATGGCCTGTATTGTGTCCGGCAACCCTCGCCACAAGGGCTGCGAACTTGTGTTCGCAGCGAACGGGAATGTATTGGCTTAGCCAGCTGAGACGTCTGCAGGCTGGCCTGCCTTCAGCACAAGCTGGTGCGGGGCGTACTGGAAGTCACCAAGAACGTGCCCATAGTCTCAGGTAAGGGTCTGTCCTTGTGCTGACAAGATAGCTACCTTCTTCAAGCCTCTTGCTCTTATTCTGAGTTGACAAAAAGAGAAATGTTGTTTTTCCAAAGCACCCCCTCTCCCCCCGGGAACTAAGATTCATTCCAATGAGGTCAGATGAGGTCATGTGTCCACTACCAAGCCCATCTTTGTGGTCAAAGAAATAAGATACACTGATTAGTGCAGACTGGGGCCAGTTCTCCCCCTGGAGTGGGAGCAGCAAAACCACACATGCCTCATGGGCAGAGAGCGAGCTGCAGCCGGGGAAGGGGAAAAGGACCCTGAGAAGGCCAGCGATGCACACCCTCCCCATACATGCGCTGGACGATGCTCTTTGTCTTTTGCAGCGGCTTGCAAAAGCCTGGAGGGAGGGAATGTGGGGAAGCCCAGGGCCGTGCAAGCAAGCTGCTGTCTCCAACCGCTTTCTAGATCTGGGCAGCTTCACTCCCTTGCCTCTCTTCCCGACTTCTAGCTCTTCCACGCTTCTAGCTGTTCCCCAATTTGTCTTGATTGAGGCAACACTGGAGACAGTTCAAGAATGTTCTGGACAGGGGCACCTGGGTAGTACCATAGATTAAGCGTCTGACTCTTGATTTGGGCTCAGGTTGTGATCTCAGGGTCATGGGCTGGAGTCCTGCCTTGGGCTCTGTGCTAAGTGCAGGGTCAGCTTGAGATTCTCTCTCTCCCTTTGCCCCTCTCCCCACTCTTGCGCCCACACTCGCTCATGCTCGCTCGCTCTCTTTCTCTCTCTCTCTCTCGCAAATAAATCTAAAAGAAAGAAAAGAGCATTTTGGACTGAATATTTGTGTCCTCCTCCCCCGCCCCCCACCTCACACCAATTTCTTATGTTAAAATCCTGACCCCCATATGGCTGTCTTTGGAGATGGGCCTCTAAGGAAGTAATGCATGTTAAATAAGATCATAAAATGGGGCCCTAATCTGATAGGATTAATCTGATAGGATTTGAAGAAGAGACCCTGGAGGACTTCCTCCCACCCACACTCCTCCCGCCCCTAGCACACAACAAGAAGGCAACTGTCTATAAAGTCAGGAAGGTAGCTCTCACCAAAAACTGAATTTTCTGACACCTTGATCTTGGACTTTACAACTTTACATCTAGACTTTACAACTGTGGGGGAAGAAAAAAAAGAGCCTGCTGCTTAAGTCACCCTGACTGTGGTATTTTGTTATGGCAGCCCAAGCAGACTAACACAAGGACTCTGGCTGAATCTTGGAAGGGCAACTATATTTTCACATAATGCTACTAACGGGAAAGGTTTTTCAGGATGTCAAATGACCCAGAAAGACATGACCTACCAGATGGCTTTTCTGTGTATCTGTTTGCAAGGACATATGGTTTAGGATGCTGTTAGTCCTTAACCTGAGTTTACATTTTAAGAGACTTCATCAGATTTGTTAGGTATTTTTTAATGATACAGTTAAAAATAAATTGTTTCTTTTGAAGATCAAATATAAGATACTAGAAATTACTACAGTCAAGGTTCTGTGTGCAGAACAAAATGAGGAAATTAACCACCAATAAGTGTATTAGCAATATTTTTCTTTAAATAAAAAAGTTTAAAGACTAAAAGCCTAAGAAATAAGATAGAAATTTATTTCTCTTTCACATGAAAGAAGTCTGGAGGAGGTAGTCCAGAAGTGATATCATCATAAAGGCAATTAGGCATCTAGCCCTCTCACTGCCCTCCTATTCTTGGTATAGAGTACTTCATGATCCAAGATGGTTGCTTAAATGCCAGCCATCATATCTGCGTTACAACCAACAAGGAGGAGGAAGGGACAAAGAGCATTTAAGGACATCTTAAATTTATATATGATGTCTTCACTTACATCTCACTGGCCAGAACTTAATCACATGTCCATATCTATCAATAAAGGAGCAGGGAAATGCAATCTATATTCCAGATGGCCTTTTCCCCAGGTGAAAATTGGCAGTTCTGTTAGTGAGGAAGAAGAGAATGGCCATTAGGGGCAAATAGAAATTTTGGAGCAACCGACAGTTGGAAAACTTTTCATATTATAATGAGCATGAAACCTTAGAATGCTTTTACAAGAGATATTTTAAAATAAGTCTTTGAACAAAGATACCAAACATGAACAATTTGTAACATTCCATGTTTTCTTCCTATCTTTGTTAAAGTTATTTTATATAGTTATGGTCAATGTCTACTTGTTACTTGAGTGGTTATCATTATATATTATGTCATATAAACATTGTCAATATGGTCATAATTCACATAGTGGTAGTTTTAATATCCTGTCATGTTAATTTAACATAGTTTTAAATAGCAGATGTTGGGGGGGCACCTGGGTGGCTCAGTGGGTTAAAACCTCTGCCTTCAGCTCAGGTCATGATCCCAGGGTCCTGGGATCAAGCCCCGCATCAGGTTCTCTGCTCAGTAGGGAGCCTGCTTCCTCCTCCCTCTGCCTGCCTCTCTGTCTACTTGTGATCTCTGTCTGTCACATAAAAAAAAAAAAAAAATTAAATAGCGGATGTGGGATAGATGAAATGAGAGTGGTAAAAAGTTGATAATTATTGAATTTGCTTGATGGTACAGGATGTTTATTATTCATTATCTCAACTTCTCTGCATGCTTAAGAATGTCCATCCTAAAAGAGTGGTCCATATGTATCATAGTTTCCCTAGAGAAGACAAATTTTGAAAGAATAGACTGCTAGATTTTCCTTTTTGCAGTCAAAATACTTAGAAGAAAGAGGAAGGATAGTAGAGAACCCTTTTGTACTTTCTTCCATCTCCCTCAAAGCTTAAACAAATTTCATTCAGAAAGTTGGTTGCAATCTATATATTTTTTTAAAGATTTATTTCTTTATTAGAGAGAGAGAAAGAGTAGGGGGAGGAGCAGAGGGAGAGGGACAAGCAGACTCCAAGCTGAGCACCCAATGAGGGGCTCAATCCCACAACTCTGAGATCGTGACCTTAGCTGAAACCAAGAGTTGGATCCTTAAATGACTGAGCTACCCAGGCACCCCAGGTTGGTCTCAATCTAAAAAAGCTAATCGTAAGACTCTTTTATTCAAGACCAGTGATACTGTATTGCACTTTAGGAGGATTGGTTTCAACAGGGAATACGTTCTTTCATAAAGTTTTCCTTATCAGAAAAAAAATAAGTAGAGAGGTGTTGTGCATGATTCAACCCCTCACCCCCAACATTTATCTAGAACCCATTCTGAGTTCTTGTGGGGATACAGAGATGAGTAAGGCCATTGCGGCCCTCAAGCAGCCCATAGTCTGTTGGGAGAAGCAGACACATCAGTAGATGGTTATAAAATAATGTGGTTAGTGTACAGCATATCATGACCATACAAAGCGTATTCATAAAAAATGGTTCATTTTGAAAATGTTGCCTTCATTGAAAGAAACTTAATACGCAGTGGTATTATACAGTTAAATATGTGCCAACTATGACCCTGCTAACACAAACTACAAAGATGCTTTTAAAACAAATGCAACTTGCAAATGTTAATGTATTCCACATACTTGAAATGGTAATATGACTTTACCACAAATTCCTCAGTGCAATCAGAAGAAATGTGATATTTCATGAGGAAAGGCCTTTAACAAAGTCACTGCAAGATAAGTTATTATGTAACTTGATGCTCAAATTCACAGAAAATTTTTTCAGATAAATATGATAGGTTTAAATCGTTAAGTAAGTCTTTTTGGATATAGCAATTAGTGCAATGACTGGGATGGGAAACGTTTGTGAATGGATGGATGGAAGCTTGGAAGAAAGCTTGGGTTCTGCTCCTGGCTTTGTCACAAAGTAACCAAGTGTTCTATGTAGGTCAACTAACCTCTCTGGGAATTTATTTCTTAACCAGTAAAATTAGGAGGTAAAATATACTGAGGGTTTCAAACTTTATTTAGCCACATCACCCTTTGTTCTAATGAAGTGTTGAGTGTTGGCTTTAGGTGCAGGCACGTGCGTGCATGCGTGCGTGTGTGTGTGTGTGTGTGTGTGTGTGGTATGTCAGAGGTATATTCTTGGTTTCTTCTCATGTTCCCCTCCCCTGGTGATCTCAGAGTCACCTCCTGCCACGAGTCAAGTTTCTGAGAATCTCTAGTCTGGGGGATCCCTAAGGTCATGTCCCACTGTAATGCTGGACGATCTTATTATTGTAAACCGTGTAGCCATAGAATAGTTGAGGGAATGTCAAAGAAAACCTAAGCCCATCTGTGGAGATAGATGGTGGAAAGGGGGCACATTTTGAATTGATCAAACCTGGTAGCATGTTCAAGAAGCCAGGAACTAAAGACTGGACAGCTTTTTATCCTGATTCACTCTTAGATTAGGCTCTTCAATGACGAGAATATAAACCAAGCAAGACTCAGAATTAAAGTCTTCCAGAAGAATCCAAGGGGCAGTATCACCAGCCCAGAGAGTTGGTTTTTCTCAGCCCTCTCTGTTTAATTCTTTCAGCCAAAACATCACAGAGGAGAACCATGGGTTTCAGAAAGTGGTGCCTATTAATATGAACACTGCCTGTTGTACTGATAACAGATGTGGTTATAATGGAAGCTGAGTGAACAGAAATACATTTCCCCAACTCCAAACCTCAAGCACATTTTTCATCATCTGTAACAGACCGAAACGCTGGCTCAGAGCAGATGATTTTCTTTGTTCATTTGTGGACATTGCTTCAAGCCCGACTTGGGAAAGGAGAATCCGAGGCCTCCAATGGCCAGTATCCAGGAGATAGTGGGACTGCAGCCTCTTCCTCTCCCTCACTAATAGGGTCTGCTTTGGGGGCTGGTGCTACAGTGGCCTTTCTCTTTATACAAAGCTTTCCTGAGCCAGCACTAAGCACACATTTCTCAGAGAAAGTTTCAGAAAGCTGAGTATTGCTTAGCTGAGCTGTAACAGTCTTATGACCAATGCCTTGGCCAAAACCTTCCCCATAGTGCTCAGCCACGAACTTCACCTTGTGTTAGTGCAAAACCACATGCTATCTGGAAATAGCCTTGAGGAACTCACGTAGTAAGAGACCAAACCCCAAAACTTTACTCTCCCAGAAACAAGCCACCCACAAATGATCACTTTGTCAATCTGACAGCTTTTCTGGAAAAGAGATTGAGAAATGACCGCATGAGGACGGCATGCTAAGCCAGCAGGAGAGGACTGATCTGAGCTTCTGGCTCTCGATCTTGCATTTAATAAACTAGTCCAGCCCCTTCTCTGTACAAACTTATGTCTTTAAAGTGTGGGGAGAAACCATTATCAACAGTGTACATTTTATAGCTAAGTTCCAAACCCCATGACATTTCATTTTTCTCAGTACAGCCCTCTGTGCTGAAAGACTGTGTCTCTCTGAAGTGCACTGTAGCCTTCATTTGAGCGTCTGTTGGGAAGGAATCCGATTTTCCTGTGGATTGGTATTAGCTAAAACATTTGTCATTATATATTCCCCAGAGTTTTCTATACTTTGTTGGGTCAGCCCTTGTCCTTTCTGGCCAGAGATCATTGTCTAGGAGCTGGAGTTACAGCACTGCTGTGAAGTCACCCAGGAAAGTTCTCATTCAGGCTGGAATTAAGGCTGTTGACTGGATCACTTAAACTTTCTCTTCCCCGTGCCCAAACTGCCAAAGCTGGAGCTCACCAGTTAGTTTTGTACCACATCTGTATCACGTCAATAAAGAGCTCTGGACACTCAGAGTGGCATCTTTTAATATTGTGTCGTCTTGGGATGCCTGGGTGGCTCAGTCGGTTAAACATCTGCCTTCAGCTCAGGCCATGATCTCAGAGTCCTGGGATTGAGTCCCCACAACGAGCTCCTTGCTCAGCAGGGAGCCTGCTTCTCTGCCTGCAGCTCCCCTTGCTTATGCTTCCTTGCTCTCTCTCTCTCTTTCTCTCTGGCAAATGAATAAATAAAATCTTTAAATATTGTGTAGTCTGTCTAAAGGCAATGTCTACAGTATGATCCATATTTGGTTATAATATATACACTAAAACTGGAAGGAAATTCCCCAGTTGACAGCAGTGCCTTCCTCAGGAGAGTGAAAATCTAGATGATTGTTTTTCCTTTATCTCCTGGACTTTCCAAAATTTCTACAATAAACAGATATTACTCTATAGCACTGTGGCTCTATTACCATATATTAGTGTATTATTCTTATAGTGATATGACTATACATAATAGTAACTATGTTATACAGTACATAGATACATAGTACTATGTTATACAGTATTGCTTATAGAAAAGAAAAGGGTGTGTGTGTGTGTGTGTGTGTGTGTGTGTGTGTGTTGAGTGTGATGTAGCTATCATGCCATAACTGACATAGACTTTGCTTTCCAGAAAGCTCAGGCTCCCAAACCTAGACTTTATTTCCTAGAAAACATTCTTTGCCTCTCCCTTCCAGTTACTCGGAAAACTTTATCAAATTCCCACTTCATTTCAGCTGTAGAGACAACTTGGGAAATATTGGCAGAATTTTCAAGCCCTCCCACTAATTGGGAAGGAATGAACAGAAAATGATGGGAGCCCTAATCAATAATTTAATTTTTTAAAACTCAACTTTTATACATGCTTATCTTCATTGGTTATAAAGCAGACTTCTTATCAGAGAGATGACTATGGCTGGCAATCTGGTATCTTTGTCTTCTTCCACTAAGCTCATGCTAAAAGTTGCCCACGGGAATGCAGGCCCCAGGACATTTCTTTTCCACTTGTCTTTTCTAGACAGGCCCTTGAATGTCACTCTTTCTCAGAACATCGGGGGACAGCAATAGGGCTGCCGTGATTTCTATCTTCCAGTCTGCTTCTCTTTAACCCGAAAGAAAAGGCGTTATTTGCATAACGCTGTTCAAAGACCTCCAGTATTGGGCCTAGATTCTGGTTGTACAAAGATCAGTAAGATGGCTCTGAGACAATGTATGAACAAATAATAAAAATACAATGTGCAGAGTACTCTGATAGATACACACTGAGACGACAGCCCAAGACTATAGCAGAGGGAAGACCTAGGAACATCTTTCACAGGGTACTTCTGGATTCCTCCAATTGTTGAGTTCTTAGGAGTGCTGACCCCTGGAATCGGCCAAAGTATATTTAAGCCCAGTCCTGCCATTTACTTGCTATGTGACAGTGGGGGAAAAATACGTTCTAGCTTTCTGAGCTAGGAGGGACTGATCCCACCTTCCTCATAGGGTTTGTAAGAGAGTTACTTCAGATATGTCAGTAAAGCCTTGGGCCCGGTGTGTAGCACATGATGAGCACGCTGGAGGTTCTGTGGCAGACCACCAGGCTCCCCTTCCTGCAGCTCTGTCCTCCCAGCTTCCTCCTCATGGATCCCAGACTGACACCACCTGTAGTCCCCAGGGATGAGAACTTGGTAGTGAAGAGAAAGGCTCTTCACTCAGCATGGCCAGCCACGCAGGTTAGCTGAAAGATGAAGCAGATTGGTCATAGAACTCTAACCTAGTTCCCCAACTGTGCTCAGCCAGGGTGGGAGACAGAAGCAGAGGCCAACAGGAACATGGTTTTGACCATATCTAGCCTACTGTGGGTTCAGGAATAGACATTCAACTTGGGCCTGGCATTTGCCTCTGTAGTAAATTTGGCAAAAGGAGGTAATACTGCTGTACAGTGGCACAGCACATATTGGCACAGACATTAATGATGCCAATTTAACTCTTTTGTTGACCGACATCATTGCACTGGGACTCCAAACACACTATCACCTCACTTGTTCAGAAGGAAGAGTATCAGGAGGAGAATTGATATTTTTTGGTGCTTCCTCATGTCGTTTCTCATGAAACTGACACAGCTGTCCTGTGAGCTTTGTATGACACTATCACCCTGGCCATACAGAAGAGGACACTGAGCTTGCTGATAGGAAGAGATTTGCCCAACCCACACAGTGAGCAATATCTGAGATGGGGCTGAACCCTTATCTAACTAACACCAATGGCCATTTTTTCCAACACTTACACTGTAGTTTGAATGATCCAGAGCAGTGCCAAGAACCAGGGAGTCCTTTAAAGGTCAGCTAAAGTACATGGCATTGACTTTATGTACTAACGAGAGTTTATTTTATTCATAGGCAATCTCCCAAGGCCTTGTTCAGAGATTTTTTTTTTCCCCTGCATAAAGCAGGAGAAATACTGAACTTCTTCCAAGATGTAAGTAAATCTTATTGACTCGCAGGGATGCTCCCTGATAAGAAGGGTTCAGTTCAGATATGCCTGTTGGACCACTTAGATCTTGTTTTGTCATGGTCCCTTCCACACCCCGCCCGACCATGTCACTGAGACTTAGGATCGTGTACAAAGAGAGGATAGTTTTTGAGCTCTAAGGATACAGGAGAAAGGGTTCTTCTTGATTCCCATCTGGGAGCAAGTACTTTGAAACATCTACAAATATGATTTAAAAGTTAAAATATATTCTTTCCCATTCCTAAAAGAATTTCTGGCAAATCATTTTGGTGTGAGATCAACAACACATAATGGATTTTAAAAATTTAAATCTGTGCTTACTTTAGCTTCTTCCTTTACTTTCACAGAGTTTTGTGTTGCTCTTGTTTACTCAGTTATTGACCAAAAATAAAACTTGATCATTAAGAGTCATGGTCCTGGGATCCCGGGATCAAGTCCCACAGTGGACTCCCTGCTCTGTGAAGAGACTGCTTCTCTCTCTGCTTCTCTCTCTCTCTGCTTCTCTCTCTCTCTCTCTCTCCACCCCCTGTCTTTCATGAATAAATAAATAAAATCTTTAAAAAAAAAAAAGATTAAGAGTTCTCCTAGATCCTACAAGGGAATTACTTATTAAAGCATTTTGAAGCAATGGGGTCATTCCCCATAACATCCATTAGGCCATTTCAGAGCAGATGGGTCTGAGCACTTAAAAAATCCAGTCTCAAAGAAAAAAAAAAAAAAGGAAAAAAAATCCAGTCTCATCATAATGGTGAAGAAAAAGCATACCTCAATATAGCTTCAAGAGCCAACAAGAAGTTAGGACAAATGGCCACGACAGCACAGGCTAGAAAACCAAGACTTTGGGGAGGTAAAAAAACTTCAAAAAGCACCTATTCAGAGTCAGTATTTTCAAAAAGGCCACATAGAAGTGTTTTTTCCAAAACCAAAGGCTCAGAGGTTAAGTTTAAATTTTAATAACTTAGGCAGCTAGCAAAGGAACTTTATTAGACTCAAAATTGGCATTAATCAGAATTTTCCATTAGATCCACTTTCTTTTCTACACAACACTCAGCATGCTTAGACATTAACCAGTTGTTATGAGGACTGTGTGTTTGTTATTATTTTATACCAGTACATTTGGGGCTATGGGATTATTTTCACAATAAAATTTTAGAAGCGTATAGCTGCCTGATACAGATCCAGCTTTGCCAAAATCTGGCATGGCTTGTTTCAGCTCTCTCCCAAGAGTGGGTCTTTATTGGGATAATTTGCTATAATGACATTTTATGAGAGAACAGTTTTCATGAGACATTCTTTTGGAAATAGGCAGGGATAGCCAGATGTTGTGCTTTATTTTTTGAGTTCCTAAATCCTGTTTTAACTCCACTTGATTTTAATAGTTATTAAGTAACCCTGAAATAAGTGCCAGAGTTTTCTTCAGTGTTTCATAAATCATAGACAAATGCCAAATGCCCCAAACAAAAGTTATGATAGAAGAGCAGTGACAGGAAACACACATACACACACACGAAAAAAAACCAAGGAAAACAAAAGATGATGTGAGCAGAACAGATTTTTCTGAAACCCTTTTTTATAAGCAGAGGTATGGGTCAGGAAAGGGTCCCATTTTTTTTACTATAATGTATTCTTTGTCTATAAAGATGTCTCTAGCAGTGATGAGTCTGAATGGATTCATCCACACATTCTGATCCTCTATTTTTTTGTGACTAAGGGATATGTTTTGCAAGGTGGCTGCCTGAAACCAAGATGGTGGAGGGGAAAGGGAAGGGAAAGGTGCAGAATCCAAGGTCCCAGAACAGGAAAACAAGAGCCACGTGACTTTTTGACCTTGGCCATTTGACTTAATAAGATACACAGTAGCCAAAATAACTCAAGTCCCTGATGCCCCTGTGACATATTATTCAGTTTATAGTGTGTGTCATGATGTCTGAGCAAGCATCTGCTTTTTTGTGTCCTGAAAAGTCCTAAAAATTTGCATTTTATAGTCATGGGCAGGGTGGTTGGAAAGCAAACATGTATTAAAAGTTCAAAGTGAAGGGCCCCTGGGGGATTCGGTTGGTTGAGGTCAGGTCATGATCTCGGGGCCTGGGATTGAGCTCCGAGTCAGACTCCATGCTGTGCATGGAGCCTGCTTAAGATGCTCTCTCTCCCTCTCTCTCTGCCACTCCCCACCCCGCACCTTGGACAAGCTTCTTTAACCTCTTTGTGCCTTAGTTTCCTCGTCTGTAATATGGGGATCTTAACACTACTTGCCTCACAGAGTTCTTGTAAAGATTAAATAAAGTGAGATGTGTAAAACACTGTCTATAGGTAGCATTATGCATGAGTTATTATTACTGAATACCTACTAGGTGCCAGACTGTTAGATGCTTTTGTATAATGTTTTATTTAATCTTTTTATAACAAACTTAGAAGTCATGCAATATTATTTCCATTTTGCAGATGCAGACATCAAGGCTCAGAGAAGTCAAGGAAATCACTCAAACATACACAGGTAAGTGGCCCCACCAAAAGGCATCAAATCCAGGTATTTCTGCTCCAGCATTATATCAAACACCATTGGTGCCCCCAGCTAACTTTAGCTGCCATTTGATAAACACCTACTGCATAGTCTAGACTATTACATTTTTAATCAATTTTATTGATTAGAGAATTATGTCTTTCCACCATCATTTGTCTAACTCATTAAAATTAATAGATAGCATTAAATAAGTGTATTTGACACCTGAAATTGAGTCACTCTGGGAGAAAGCCCTGTATATTACAGGTTTGGGTGCAATTGGAGGGAAAAAGAACAGTTGCTCCTTCCTTCCTTCCCTCCCTCACCAGACAGGAAGGGCCAGCAAACATACAGCTGCCTCTCAACAAAGTGACAAAGCCCAGGACAGCCGTTCTTCCTGAGCTGGGGACCATCTGCTAGCTCAATTACCAGGCAGTCGCTCTCATATGGGCTATCCTTTGGGGGCTCAAACGCACTCATAAATTTGGGAACAGGACTTTCCTCACCAAGAGGACTCAAGCAGGAAGCAGCCCTTCCTGACAGGCTGCTCTGCTCAGCTTCCTGGTATAGAAGAAGGAGAGGGGAGAAAAGGCAACAGAAAAACACCAATTAGAAACAAAACAAAACAGTAAGTGACAGTGTTAAAATAGCACAATCATTTAAAATTTGAGTTTATAAGGACTGTTGTAGTCGTGGTTGACATTTACCCTTTTGATTTGCCTAGTATTGGCAAAGTCCTTTGGAAGTTTCTCTAGGTTCCTTCTGGTTGTCAAGGCATAGGGTTGTGGGAGGAAACACATTTGAGACTGTGGGGAAAAAGAGCATGGGCACTGCTGGAGCCCAGAAAGGTAATATCTAGAAAACCCAGTAGACAGAATACCATGATGACACCATCAGAGAGAGGCTTGCAAGGGCTTGGTGTCTGTAGGGCACTTGGACTGGGCATGACGAGAGAAATAACATAGTTCATTGGTGCATCCAGAGATGAGTTTGTGACCTTAACTTCATAGGTCTCTGTGACCTGACCAAAGATACTAACTAAAGAATTACTTCAACACATCCAAACAGGTTTTAAGATTAAATTAATGGATAGGCTATCCATTATAGGGACTAACTTGCACTGTTGGAGAAATGATCCTAGAAAAATTTCTTTTTGTATGTGCCCTCTTTGAAGCAAATACAGTGCATACATATTTGGATGCATAGAACTGATTACCTAATTTTTCATGTTACAAAAATTTTTCCTTTTCACAAAAATTATCTTCTTGTCTTCTCTTAAATAGCAAGCTCTTTAAAAAATATGTGCATCTTTCTAAGTACACAACTACCAATGCTCCTTTCTTGCCCCAGTGATTCCCAAATGAGAATTCTACATGGCTACATGAGA
This sequence comes from Neogale vison, assembly GCF_020171115.1. NCBI lineage: Eukaryota > Metazoa > Chordata > Mammalia > Carnivora > Mustelidae > Neogale > Neogale vison. The sequence continues at coordinate 36,832,373 of NC_058094.1, forward strand.
ATCATTTGGGTGTTCATTAAAAACAGCTTCCAGGGGCACCTGGGTGGCTCAGTGGATTAAGCCTCTGCCTTTGGCGCAGGTCATGACCTCAGGGTCCTGGGATCGAGTCCCGCATTGGGCTCTCTGCTCAGCAGGGAGCCTGCTTCCTCCTCTCTCGCTGCCTACTTGTGATCTCTCTCTGTCAAATAAATAAACAAAATCTTTTTAAAAAATTCTTTCAACAAATAGTGCTGGAAAAACTGTATATCCACATACAAAAGAATGAAGTTAAACCTTTACCTTATATCACATGCAAAAATTAACTCAAAATGGATCAAGTACCTAAATATAAGATCTAAAACAATAAAACTCTTAGTAGAAAGCATAGGACAAAAACTTCACTACCCTGGATTTGGTTTATTGGATATGACACTAACGGCATAGGTAACAAAAGAAAAATTAGACAAATAGGACTTCATGAAAATTAAAATTTTTGTGCATCAAAAGACACTGTCAACAGAGTATAAAAGCAGTCTACTAGGAAAAAAAAAAGGCAATCCACTGAATGGAAGAAGATCTTTGTAAATCACATCCCTGATGTGCAAAATATGTAAAGAGCTAAAATTCAACAACATAACAACAAACAACCCAATTCAGAAATGGGCAAAGGGACTGACTAAACATTTATCCAAAGAAAATATATGAATGACCAATAGGCACATGAAGAGATGCTCAATATCACTAATAATTAGGCTCCTGATACAGGGGCTCAATCTCAAAACCCTGAGATCATGACCTTAGCTGAAATCAAGAGTCAGTAACTCAACTGACTGAGACACCCAGGTGTCCCAAAAATATATTTTTAAGTTAGCAGACTAAAAAGGTTAGCAATTCCCCTAATCCCCACCTCCAAGCTTACCACTGAAGTCAGCATGGCTTTGGGCCTCTCTGAGCTGATTCTTACTTAAATCTACTGACAGAAAAATGGTGCCTACCTGAGACTGCCAAATAATTAAGTAAAGCAATCTACATGAAAGCACTGTGAGAGCTATTAACTATTATGAAAAGCAGAGGTGTCATTAAATCTATTTCTGTAGAATGTAATGAACTTGTTCTTTCAGTTAAATTTTTTATGGAATTCGGAAGCTGTTCTTATAAACTGACAGAGGATTCAAAATTTACACATTAAAAAAATATTTATTGCCCCTTTCAAGCTGGTCATCTTGAGAAACCATACATTTATTCTGACATTGCTACATTTGCTGGAAATATCTCTTTCAGTTATTATTTACATTTCTCCCTTTTTAAGTTATTAATATTTTACTTAACTGAACGCACTTACTTATCTTTTTAAATTTTTTTATTGTGTTATGTTAGTCACCATAAAATGTATCATTAGTTTTTGATTCAGTGTTCCAAGATTCATTGTTTATGTGCAATACCCAGTGCTCAACACAATACATGCCCTCCTTAATACCCACCACCAGGCTCACCCATCCCCCCACCCCCCTCCTCTCTCAAACCCTCAGTTTGTTTCTTGGGAGTCCACAGTCTCTCATGGTTTGTCTCCCCCTCTGATCCCGCCCCCTTCACTTTTCCTTTCCTTCTCCTAATGTCCTCCATGTTATTCCTTATGTTACACAAGTAAGTGAAACCATATGATAATTGACTTTTTCTGCTTGACTTATTTCAGTCAGCATAATCTCCTCCAGTACCATCTGTATTGATGCAAAAGTTGGGTATTCATTCTTTTTGATGGTTGAGTAATATTCCATTGTGTATACGGACCACATCTTTATCCATTCATCTGTTGAAGGGCATCTTGGCTCTTTTCACAGTTTGGTGATTGTGGACATTGCTGCTATGAACACTGGGGTACATATGATCCTTTTTTTTACTACATCTGTATCTTTGGGGTAAATACCCAGTAGTGCAATTGCCTGGGTCATATTTTTAATTTTTTGAGGAATCTCCACACTGTTTTCCAAAGTGGCTGCACCAGCTTGCATTCCCACCAACAGTGTAAGAGGACTCCCCTTTCTCCACACACTCTCCAACATTTGTTGTTTCCTGCCTTGTTAATCTTTGCCATTCTAACTGGTGTAAGGTGGTATCTCAACGTGTTTTTGATTTGAATTTCCCTGATGGCTAATGATGATGAACATTTTTATCATGTGTCTGCTAGCCATTTGTATGTCTTCATTGGAGAAGCACTGTTCATGTCTTCTGCCCACTTTTTGACATGATTATCTGTTTTTTGGGTGTTGAGTTTGAGAAGTTCTTTATAGATCTTGGATATCAGCCCTTTGCCTGTAGTGTCATTTGTGAATATCTTCTCCCATTCTGTGGGTTGCCTCTTTGTTTTTAAGACTGTTTCCTTTGCTGTGTAGAAGATTTTTATCTTGATTAAGTCCCAAAAGTTCATTTTCACTTTTGTTTACTTTGCCTTTGGAGATGTGTCTTGAAAGAAGTTGCTGTGGCTGTTGCCGAAGAGGTTACTGCTCATGTTCTTCTCTAGAATTTTGATGGATTCCTGTCTTACGCTGAGGTCTTTCATCCATTTTGAGTTTATCTTTGAACACACTTATTTAAATTTAACACATAAAACTTATATTTATAAGGACCAAATTTATATGTCAAAATACATCTGTTTTTACATACTTGTTTAGAAAACAAGAAACTCTGTGATTAATAAATAAGAGTTAGAAATAATTATATAATTCCTATAATACAAATGCTTTCCTGATCTAACCAATCTCAATGAATTAAAATTATTGTAATTTTATTTTACCCACTCATACTTAAAATCCCATTAAAGTTGAATATTTCATTATAATATATATCCCATTACTTTGTTCATCCTTAGTGGTAGCAAATCATTACCAATCACCAATTTTTAATGCAAATTTGATTTCTTGCAATGATCAGACGTCATTGAGAGCCAAGTCTAATGGTTCAGTGAAGGCAGTGATCAGTCTGGTTAATGCTTTTCTTTTTTCAAGACTAAGTGTTACTACTAGGTAATATTTAATTTTTCTTTAATTAATATGTCGAGATTTGTGTGTTTAAATGAGAGTTGCCCTACAAAATAGTCCCTGGACTGAGCAGCTTATCGACTTGTGATATGATTACTGATTAAGAAAATAATAAGGTATTATTTCCCAGCTATGACTGAGAAGCATGTTCTGCTCCTCCTTTCTTACCCCAACCCATTCCCTAGAACATGGTTTTTCAACTTTGTAATTAGTGACATTTGGAGCGAGATAATGCTTTGTTGTTAGGACTATCTGTGTGCACTGTGGGATGTTTAGCAACATCCCTGACCACTACCCACTAGATGTTGGTGCCAAATGTATCTGGAGGGCAAAGTTGCCCCTGATTGAGAACCGCTGCCCAAGATGGTAGCCAGACCTTAGTGTCCTATAGGTTTGGGCTTCTATTTCTCCAGGGGATAGGTATTTTTACTATCAAAGTCTAGGCCAAAAAATCTCAAATACAAATCCTTCCAGGAGCAGGAAGATCATTTGTATTAGTGAGGTGGACCAGATGTAAAAAAAAATTTCAAGTATTTCACTCTCTTCACCATAAGAAATAATGTGTGATTAATAATGCCAATGAATGGTCAACCCCAACACTAAGGAGCAGTAGGGATTGGTGAAGACTATAGTGAATTATAGAGCTTGTGCCCCATCTAAGTGGAGGCAGCCAGTTTTTGGCTCTAGCTAGTCACTGTCATGGAGGCATGTGCTCTAATGTTTCAGAACTTTCAACTTTGAGGGAAAAAGCCAGAAATTAAGATTTTCTTTTTGAACAAATAATCCAGTTAAGATATGGGCAGAAGATATTTTTCCAAAGACAATATCCAGATGGCTAACAGATGCATGAAAAGATGCTCAATATCATTCATCATCAGGGAAATGCAAATCAAAACCACAATGAGATACCACCTCACACCTGTCAGGATGGCTGAAATTAACAACATAGGAAACAACAGGTGTCATCTAGGATGCGGAGAAAGGAGAGCCCTTTTAACGCAATTGGTGGGAATGCAAACTTTCTACAGCCATTCTGGAAAATAGTACAGAGGTTCCTCAAAAAGTTGGAAATAGAACTGCCCTATGACCCAGCAATTGCACTACTAGATATTTATCCAAAGGATACAAAAATACAGATTTGAAAGGGCACATGTATGCTGATGTTTATAGCAACATTATCAACAAAAGCCAAACCATGGAAAGAGCCCAAGTGTCCATTGACTGATAAGTGAATAAAGAAGATGTGGGGTGTGTGTGTGTGTGTAAAAGGGAATATTATTCAGCTATCAAAAAGAATGAAATCTTGCCATTTGCAATGATGTGGATGGAGTTACAGTGTATTATACTAAGCAGAATAAGTCAGAGAAAGACAAATATCATATAATTTCACTCACATGAAATTAGGAAACAAAACAAATGAATATAACGGAAGGGGAGAAAAAGAGAGAAGCAAACCATCAGAGACTCTTAATGATAAAGATTTTTCTTTTTGATTGTTAAATCTTCCAAATTTTCTCACTCTGTCAATTAATTCAAAACGTGTAAAACCTTGAATGTGAATCTTGTGCCTGACCACTGGTCTCAGATATGCTACCCTGGGCAGAAGCACAGAATTAGATTGCTCTGAGGGGAGGGGATAGAAGCTGTGAGGGAAGGAAGGAAATGATTGGGATCCCAGAAGTACTTGACCCTTGATTCTGGGAAGATATGCTCTCAGGTAGCATCTTAAAGGTACTAGGATCTCTGCCAGGATGTCTCTATGATGCCTGGGGACCAGACACTTCTGTGTGGCCAAGTTTGCTACAGATGGAGCAGATGCTATGAGCACTGACCTTCAGATGGGCAAGGTCAGCTCGGTTAATGATCGTCTTGATGTCAGTGATGACCAGGATGTACTCAAGAGCAGAGACCCTTTCTCAACTTTCCTGGATCTCATGAGCCTCAGTGTCCTAGCCTCAGTGTCCTTAACAGTGGGGATCCCTCCCTCGGCAGTCCCCGCCCCTTACTTCCACCACATGACTGAGATTGGATTTCCCATGTAACCTGCTGTCATAGTGTCTGTAGATTGCTTTAAAACAATTTAGCACAGACTGGATGCATTAGTTTTATTCTAAACCCTAGGGGCAGTTAGCTGACATTTGAAATATCTGAACCAGAATATAAACTCTACAATAGTTTGTTAGCATTTGAAAGACTCTAATTAGAAACCCACACTCCCATGGTCTTTATCTCAGAATACTAGAGGCTTGTTAATTGGCAAAATGGATGTTGGAAAGGATTATTCATTGGAGAAGTCAATAGTGGACAGCGTATGGACCAGCTAGAAATCTGTACAGCCACACCTGCCCTTGCACAAACAAGGACTGAGGATCAAGTGAGCCCAGTAGTCTGTACCTACACCCTTCAATATGGCACTGGTCCTGTAATGCTTTTTGGAGACCACACATGTTAGCTGACTCTGGCCATAAAATGCTGTCACATCCACCTTTGGTGAAACTTTCAAACAAGATGGCTTCAAAGATCTTAAAAATCAGAAATCTGGGATTTTACTCTGCAAAATAATTTCATGACTGTTTTTGTACCTGCTTGGGAATATATGTGTGGCAGAATCCAGCCTGAAACTCACTTTAACAGTAAAAGAGGGTGTGGTTATGGCTGTCACCTAACTGAACTATTAAAGACTGAGATCGCTACCAATAAGAACCAGGGCTTGGGAATATCCAAATTGGCTTAGGTCAGTTCTCCATGTCTTCCAACCCTGGTGGATAGATGATGAGTCCAATTTCATAGGATCTTGAAAATTAAGAGTATGATGCTTCCTACTACAGAACCAGGGAATGGATAACTATTACACACTTATTCCATCCATAATGCCAATGCCAACATTTGGAGGCTCTCTTTTATAACCACTGTTCGTGAAAGTCAGCCTTCCTAATTGTTACACCTGACATGTTAGAACCACACATTGTTGGAACTGTGTGTCTGTAGTCTCAGCAAATGAAGCTGATGTTCCTGCCCAGAAGGGATGGGAGAGAAGTCTCACAGAGCTTTTACTATATTTTATTCATTTTCCATATTTTGCCTTGAAACGTCCATTCATTTCTATTCAACCAACAAATAAGAACCTATTATGGGTTAGCCCTCAATAGACGCCATGTAAAGATGATCAATATGAATTAAATGTAAATCCTGAAACAACTGACTTTATAATTTGGTGAGAAAGAAAGAAATATGTGCAAATGTCAGTCAATAATTCAAATCAGAATATGATAATTTAAAAATAAAGGGATAGAGGCTTCTGGATGGATCAGTCAGTTAAGTGTCAGACTCTTGACTTCAGCTCAAGTCATGACCTTGGTGTTGTGAGATCAAGCCCTGTGTCGGCTCCACACTGGGCATGGAGCCTGCTTAAGATTCCCTCTCCCGGGGCGCCTGGGTGGCTCAGTGCGTTAAGCCTCTGCCTTCAGCTCAGGTCATGATCTCAGGGTCCTGGGATCAAGTCCCACATCAGGCTCTCTGCTTGGCAGGGAGCCTGCTTCCTCCTCTCTCTCTCTCCCTCTCTCTCTCTCTCTCTCTCTGCCTACTTGTGATCTCTGTCTGTTAAATAAATAAAATCTTAAAAAAAAAAAATTCCCTCTCCCTCTGTTCCTCCCCTCCCTGCCCTCTCTTGCACTCTCTAATTAAAAAAAAAAAAAAATGGTGGGGGGGAATAAATATCATGCTGGGAGCTCTGACTGCAGGGATAATCAGTCTTCAGAGAAAAGGATGAGATGAGTCTTAAAGAATGAAAAGGGATTTGATAGAGCATGAGGAAGTTGTTTTGTGTAGGTGGAAAGTCCCAGAGACAGGAAAGTCCTAAACTGTACAGGGAAGTGTAGGTAAAAGGACACAGCAGGAGGAATGTGGAACTAAATCTTCACCATATCTAGCTGGGCAGTTTGCACCTGGCACTGAGGGACCCTGCCACATGGTCTCTTTTCTTTCTTTGATTTTTTTTTAAGATTTTATTTATTCATTTGACAGCAAGAGAGGGAACACAAGCAGGGGGAGTGGGAGAAAAAGAGGCTTCCCAACGAGCAGGGAGCCCAATGTGGTGCTCAATCCCGGGACCCTGGGATCATGACCTGAGCCAAAGTCAGGCACTTTATTTTGATTTTCATTATTATTATTTTTACAGAGCATAAAGTATTTTACTGTGTGAGTTGTTAAAGCAAAATGGTTAATTAGCTATGCAAAATCCTTTGGTACCTCTGAGCATAGCACACAGCATTTCTGGAGGCCAGTATAGTGATATGTATCAAAGGTCTTTAAAATGGTTCTTAGGGCTATTTTTTCTAATTTGTACAAAGACCCCCTACGGGTTAGTGGAACCTCATTCTTGCTAGTCTTGAATGTCACCTCGCATCCCTCAGGAGTCTGGGCTTTGTTCTGTAGGCAATGAGAAGCCCTTATGAATTTTGGGGAAGGATTAGAAGAGTCTTTGAAAAACAATGTGAATAATGAGAATAATAACAAGATGGGTATTAAGCACACTTTTCATTGGGGCTCACTCTGTTTCAGTTATATTCTTGGATATTCACAAAAGCCTCTGAAAAGTAAATTTTCTAACATACAAGCAAATGGATCACACAACAGATGGATTTTTTAAGAGCTCACACCAAGTACAAATCTAAAGCCTGGCTCTAGACCCTCAGTCTAGAACCTAATCTCCCTGGTTTTTATTAGGTTGGATCTCTTCAATGATCTCTAGTGTGGTATTCAATGGAGTGTTTGGATGAAGTGCAAAATAAAACAGAAAAAAAAACCCCACATATATAATCTAAGAGTAAAAACTTCATGTTTCTCCTTTTGTTTAGACATTATTCATTTTTCCATTTATAACTAAACTTCCCTTAAACCTTCTAATAAGATAAAACTAAGATGGAGCACCTGGGTGGCTCAGTGGGTTAAAGCCTCTGCCTTCGACTCGGATCATGATCCCAGGTTCCTGAGATAGAGCCAGGGAGCCTGCTTCCTCCTCTCTCCCTGGCTGCCTCTCTGCCTACTTGTGATCTCTGTCTGTAAAATAAATAAATAAAATCTTCAAAAAAAAAGATAAAACTAAGATTATAAGGCATCAATAGGTAGTTTACCCGAATCAGTTCAAGATCATGAGCAAAAAAGGACAAACGACTTTCCTTCATGCAGACTCTGACATATTTCCACGTGTCTCTGTGTTAAATAATATACAGCATCGATCCAGCAGTCACTGGGTCATTAGTCATTAGCAGATCCAGCCTAAAGTCTTTCCAGGCCTCCAGAAGCAGCAGTGTCTTTCCTTCCTGGGTACAGATCAAATTTCCACTCCAGGGAACACAAAAAGGAATTCAAATTCCAAGGAGAGACCTTTTCCAGAAGGAGGCTCCGCCCCCTTACTGGAGTTTGGCTTTCCCACCTGGTGTTCTGGGATTTCTGCACAGATAAAGACCAGGCCTCCAGGTGCAGGGCATGGAGGCGGGAAGGGGGAGGCACTAAAAGGAAATGTTGGAATCATCTAGTAGGATTTCTCTAACCCACATGCGTCTCATCTAGAGAAAAGAAAATTGAGTCTCAGAGAGTTTAGGTGACGCTTCAGGTTACAAGGTTCCTGATTTCCAGCCCACTGCTTTCCTACCACACTATTCAGCCTCACGAAGTATGTATTGTTCTCTCTTGCTTATGCAATAGAATAGTCATTATTGGGTTTTTTTTTTCCCAATTACCATCCTCTCATAAGGAGGTGCTTTTTTGTTAGCATTTGTGATAATTGAAATCTATGTCACCTAACAGACGGTTGGTTCACTGTTTTGAAGTATATACTTAAGTGGTTTTTAGTAGATTCCCAATTTGTACAGCAACCAGCACTTACTAATTCTAGAACTTTTTCATCACCCCCAAAAGAACCCCTGTACCACTTCGTAATTATTCCTCATTCTCCCTTCCCCTAGGCCCTGGCAACCACTCGTCCACTTCCTGTCTCTATGGATTTGCCTCTTCTGAGCATTTCATATCAGTGGGATCATACACTACGCGGCCTTCTGTGTCTGGCTCTTTTCACAGCACAGTGTTTTCAAGGTTCATCAGTACCATAGCCTGCATCAGGACTTCATTCCTTTGTACAACTACAGAGATGGGCTTTACAAAGAAGGTTCTAGACTGACAGATGAAAGTCTTTCCCTTTGAAGATTTTTCTTGGGGTTAGTCCTGGTGTATCTGACCTAGGGAATATGCAGCCCTTCTCTAGAAGGCAATTTCACTGTGCACAACTCAGTGGACCCAATTTTCTCCCTCTCTATTCACACTCTCTTTTCTCTCTTCAGCTTCAGAGGCTCCATCTTGGGCAAGACTGTAACTCAGAGATACAATCAGCAAGTGGCTGTCTTGTAATTCATTCCTTTGCTTAGATATAAGATGTCACCAAGGAGAAATTCTGTTAGACATTCTGCTCGTGGCAACTGAACCTAGTCCAGGATTACTAAGCCCACTGTTCTTAGGGACAGTTCACTTGTTCGCTGAACAGCACACCCAGCCACCCACCCGGCTCAGGATCAGAGCTAAACCAGATCCATTTAAGCTACAGTGAAATATAATTCGCTGAATTCACTGAAACAGAGCTCAGCAGGAGGGCTGAGGGGGCGGGTGAGGTGGAGAAGATGGGCGGCCATTGCTCTTTTGTGGTAGGAAGCTGCTGTGCTCTCCTTATATTATAAAATAACCTCCCAAGTGTGAAGGTTCTGTCACCGGGAAAGCAGTGGTCCCTTCGGAGACATCATAGCTGTATTTATTAACTGTCACCCTCCTTTCAAAGGGGAAGATGACTTTCTTTTTTAGAGCCCAAATCTCTTTTAACAGGTTATATTGGACTTTCCAAATGTTTGCATTTTGTGATTTTCTTTTTTTACATTTGTCACTTTCTAAAAATTCCTTTGCTAGCTGATTTTTCAAAGTTCTTCCTTGGAATAGATTAAATGTTCAGAAATGAGGAGGTGGGGCGCCTGGGTGGCTCAGTGGGTTAAGCCGCTGCCTTCGGCTCAGGTCATGATCTCAGGGTCCTGGGATCGAGTCCCGCATCGGACTCTCTGCTCAGCAGGGAGCCTGCTTCCCTCTCTCTCTCTCTGCCTGCCTCTCCATCTACTTGTGATTTCTCTCTGTCAAATAAATAAATAAAATCTTTAAAAAAAAAAAAAAAAAGAAATGAGGAGGTTTTTTCCTCATCCAAGTTCATGGATAATTTGGCATGATTTCTTAGAGAGTTTGGATAGAATTTAATGGTGAGTGTTGGAAGGTTTGAGACAGGGAAGGAAGAGATGTGCTAATGGTAGTCACTACTTGAGAGCAGGACACAATCATAGGGAGAGTTCAGCATCATCTTTCTCTAACACATGAAGTTCCACTGGTGATTCTTAGATGCACATGGACTAGGAAAAGCATGTCACGTGGCATTATTTGACTCCAAGAACTCAGTCAGGAGATGAGCATGACAGTCAGGAGTCAGGCATGAGCACTCCAGGCCATCCACTCTGCGGGCACATGTTTGGCTGACACTTCAATGTGCCTTTCCTGTTGTCTGTTACCTGTCACAGTCATTAACTACTCAATTTCTCAGCCTCCTCTGCATCTAGAAAAGCCCTATGAGACAGGTACACAGAGAAGAAGCTTTTGCTTTTCCAGTGAGAGGAGTAACTGTTGCCACTGTGACCTGCTTCTCCCTTACTTCCTCTGAAGGTGTGAGGTCTGGCGCTATAGCAGCCGTTTTGGGGCAGTCATCTTGCTCTCATAAGGAAAGGTCAAGAGACTCACTGAGATGTTAGTCCTGACATCACATCATGGACATGATGAATCAACACTGCCTACTTCTAGCAAACTGACTAAGAACTCAAAACCCTTATTTTTTGAAGTCCCTTTTTAGCATGATTTTCCCTACCTGAATGCACTGCTAATATCAACAATTTATGGAAAGAATGTTATTACATACCCGTCTTCTACCTTACTAATATTTAACAGCAAACATTCCTTTTACCTTAATATTCACCATTTCCCTTTTTCTCTGTCCTGTGTATTCCAGTATTGTCTAAAGGGAAATCATTATTTTTTTTTATTATTTTATTCCATTTCATTTATTTTTACAGAAACTTAATAGAGGTGTAAGTTTTAAGTTGGGGGTGGGCAGATTTACAAAATCCATTTTGAAAGACATATATTCAGGAGTGAGTTTCATTTTCACAATCTAACATGTGTTGCTCCATTGAGACAAAAATGTTTTCTGGGGAAGTTGCAACCCACACATGGTAAAACAGGTTGGTGTGCGAGAAGGACAAAGGGAAACTGTGACAGAGGCAGAAAGCGCAAAGCTGTCTGACCATAGGTCTGTGCATAGAAACCCATAACCTTTTGCAACCTCAAATGCCAAAAGCAGAGTGTGAAACAACCAGCACAGAAAAAAAAAATGGGGGCTTACGATTGATCTTCACTATAGTAATAGGTTTTAAAATTTTAAAGACATTTATATTTTTTTAGAAGGAAAAAATCTCTACTTTTAATCATTTTCAGATTAATCCCTTGCATGGATGCCTGTGGCCTGTTTAAGAGAGTCTGGATGGCTCATACATCGTTTTGTCTGTTAAGGATATTGTCCATTGAATCATGGGCTTTCCTGTGTATTAGGACCTTTGGGGAAAATCTTCTGTCTGATCACAGAACCAAGAATATTCAGAGCTTAGCAATGGGTTTGTTTTTATCCCATGGATATTACAGTTGGTTTCATTGTCACTGAGCTGCTGATTTTTGCTTTATTGGTGCTTAAAAAACAAACAAACAAACAAAAAACCCTGGGTGGTTCAGTTAGTTAAGCCTCTGCCTTCGGCTCAGGTCATGATCTCAGAGTCCTGGGATCAAACCCTGCATCAAGCTCCTTGCTCACTGGGGGGCCTGCTTCTCCCTCTCCCTCTGCCTGCCACTACCCCTGCTTGTGCTTGCTCACTCTCTGTCTGTCAAATAAATAAATAAAATCTTAAAAAAAAAAAAAAGTTTATCCAGAAGGTTATGCAACTCTCACAGCTTTAGTTCCTGTTAGCAAAGAATGCGCTAATTAGGTCAGATTTTCATGTAATAGCGAAGAATGACTCTCTGGCTAATAGTGTACCCAAACCCTCCACTTGAAGTTTCCCAACACGGACTCAGGATATGCAATGTTAACTAACATTATGTGAATTTTCACATTATTGCTATCCCCAACTTTAAGGATTCTCATTATAATCACAGTAAATAGAGATTAGTGGGCATTGTAGTTAGGAGAACAAACAAGTCCCAAAATATATAATTGTTTCCACATCGCTACTGAAGTCTAGTTTTCACTCAGGTTGAGTCTGACATGCATGTTTCTGATCAGCATAGAGTTCTTCTCTACCCTAGACTCCTTTCATCTTATAACTCCACTCCCTTGACTATGTAGCTTCCCAAATTGCCCTGCTGCTCGGCCATCTCGCCTGCAGCAGAGGAAAGATCATGAGGTTGAGGGCCAGGCCACTCATATTCCACTGGCCGAAGGGCAGCCCCATGGCCACACCAAAGTGCCAGGGAAGCTGCCAGAGGCACTGGAGCCCGGGCCCAGAAAGAAGAATGAAGAGGGTAGATGAAGCCCTAGCTAGTCTCCGCCACAATAAAAGTGATGATAAAGTCAAAGGCACAGAGCGTTTTATAACCTGAAGAGGGATGGAAAATTCAATTAACTCTCATCACTTGGTGTGAAGATAGGCTACACCCCAAGGGGGACTGTAGAGTTCTATCTACCCAAATCATGCGTTAAAAAGTGAAAGAGGCTATGATAAAAATAAGATAAGGGTGAAATTTGAAAGATACTCTGGGGACACATGGACACATTCCTTCTCTGGTGACACAGAAGCCAGAACCAATCCAACTATAAAAAGCAACTCAGTGTGTTAACCCATTGCTCAGGTAGAATTCTCCTGGAAAAACTCCCAGTTTCATATATCTTGCTGATAATCAATATTGTAGTTCCAAAGAACTCCAGCCTGCCCAGAATGCCCCCCCCCACTCCTTTTGGCTGGTGACAATGACTTTGCTTCTCTCAAGAAGATGCAGAAAAAGTGTGCAGATGGCAAAGTCAATCAAACTCACAATATGATTTACTCTTGTGTTAAGTTTAAGGAGTAAGTTTTATGACCACTGTGATCATCTGTTTGTGTTTGTTATTTAAAGGGTTTGAAATGTTTAAGAGACTCTAACAAATTAGCCTTGTAGTTTTATTTTCAAATGATAAATTGGTGCTCGATTTGTGATTTTTTTCCATTTGAACATTGTAAAGTAACTGAATATGTTTGTGAAAAGCGTTTGTGTGTTGAAGGGAACCCCAATGCACCACACATATAAATTAGTTTTATTAGATTCATAAAAGTTAATTGAGACGTAGGAAGATTTTACTTGCTAGGTTTGTGTTGCCCTCAGGTATATGAATTGTCTCAGAAAACAAAATATATTAAGTTTGTGAGGGCAGTCAAAAATACTTCAGGAAACCTAATTACATGGCCAACATTTGAGGAAGCTTAATCTTTTTAAATTTATAAGTTAACTGAAGACTAATCCATAAAAAGCAATTGTTTTTACATAAAAATGTCTATATTTACTGATCAAATAAATTGATAAATTTGTAGATTATTTTTATAGGCTAAGTTTGAAGACTTAAGGTAAGCTAAAATGTCCAACTTTAACAAACAATATTAATTAATTAGAGTAGATGCAAGTAGTTCATTTTGCTCAATAACCTCTCACAAATACTCAACTGGTAGGAGTAAGGAAGAGGAGAGAGAGAGAGGGTAGGCATTTAATAAAATGCAAGACCAGAAACAGTTAAATTCATTTCTTTCAAAGAGTAGTATGAGGCTAGATATTGGTCTATGGTATATCTTCAGAGAAAAAAAAAAAAAAAAAGCCAAAATATAATCTCTATATATCACAGTACCACAACTTGGAAATCAAAAAGGTACAATGAGTTGCTTTATTATAAACACATTAAATTTTCACAAAGTCAGCTACACAAGCTTGGTTATGACCAAAGAAGTTAATTTTGTCTCAGTCCCTAAAATCTCCTAAAGATTACGGGAATTTTTGAGAGCAATGTTGCCTTACATATCAACCCTGGAGAAGTCAGGCATGATTCTGCCCAAATGACCACCTGACCTGAGTCTCTCTGCTGGCTGGTGCTGCCTTTTGCCCACAAAAGGGAGGTGGTTCAGCTGAGCCTCCATGGGGAGCACTAGAGAGGCTGAGGTGGTCAAAATGGGGAGGAAGCTGGGAGGGTCTAGAGAACTGAAGACTGAGCTGTGTTGAGGCTCCTGGGGAGCCAGTGGGATTGACAGGTAGAATAGAGGCCGTTCTAGGAATTCTCCCCAGAGCAGGGCAAGAGAGAGTGGGGGGCAGGTCTTGGTCCCAGGAAATGGGTCTGACCAGCATTCCAAAGGGGCACCAGTGCCTTGTGTCAACAGAGTAACTGGCAGCGAATGAGAGGATGGGAAGAGTCTTGTGGCAGCGGCTACAACTGTAGGGGAACTACCTGGCCACCTGATGCTGAGACAGAGCAGAACAGAGACTAAATATAACCAACTGGTAAGAATTTGTTGAATGAATGAATGGCTTCTAGGTAGTATCATAGCAGTGGAAAAGTGGGGATTAGATGATGATAAAGTTCCAAAACCTTCCTGGATTGAGACAGGTGAAAACTGATTGATAGAAGAGAGAGTCAAAAGAGATTTATCCCAGTAAAGAAAGAAGTAGTGGTCATACATAAAATGGGATATTACTCAGCCTTAAGAAAGAAAGCAATCCTTTCATATATGACAACATGGACAGACCTTGAGGACATTATGCTAAATGAAATGAACCAGACACAGAAGGACAAATACTGCATGATTCCACTCAGGAGATGTCTAACATAGTCATAACAGAAGTAGAGAGTAGAATGGTTGCAAGTGCTGGGGGAATGGGATAGGAGGAGTTGCTCTCCAACAGCTGTAATAAAGTTGTAGTTATGCCAGATGAATGAATTCTATAGACCTCTTATGCAGCAGTGTCTAGAGTTAACAATCCTGTGTCATACACATCACAGTTTGTTAGGAGGATAGGTCTCGGTGCACCTGCTTGGCTCAGTTGTTTGAACGTCCAACTCTTGGTCCAGGCTCGGGTCTTGATCTCACCATTGTGAGTTGGAGGCCCCATGCTGGCCTCCAAGCTGGGTGTAGAGCAAGCCTACCTAAAAAAAAAAAAAAAAATGAACACAGATCTCATATTAAATGTTCTCACCACAATTTGAGAGAGAGAGAGAGAGAATGGTTTATACTTAAATTTAAATTTTTTTTTCTAGCTGGTACATGGGTTTATCTCCTCATTTAATAATGAGTATGAGTTTACCATTTTTAAATACATTTTTAGTCCATGTAAATACAGATGTGTTACTTCTGTGGAATTCTTAACATTCCCTTCAGAACCCCACTTCTGTTTTAACCGGGAGTCCATTCATTATATTATTTATGTGAGCTGACTACAAATCATCTAGTGACAGCAACAGGACGGAGCAATCACTGGGTGAAAAGAGGAAAGCACAAAGCACTGTTCACGTTTTCCCCCAAAGTACTAGGATGCAGTTAGCAGTATCCCAAAGGAAAATCTGGTTGAGTTTGTGCAGTGGGTCTGGTTTGGGAGGATCCTGGGAGGCCAAGCCAAGGAGTTGTTTTAAGGTTTGGAGCAAGGGAGAGCCCCGAGGTCACATGTTGAGCACAGTCACATGTTGTCCACGATGCCCTGAGAGGATTCTTCAGGCACTGGTGGGCAAGGCGGACAGGAGAGGGGAGAGATGCCTCAGGATGTGCTCTGATGCCAAATGAATGAAGGGAGTTGGCTGTTGGATCTCAGAGCCAAAATGCCACGTGGAAACGACTATGAAGCTATAATTGTGTCCAGCGAGGATGGAACTTCCTTATGGCTTACAGTTAGTGGAATTTAACACTGTCATGATGATCGTAGATATATTTTCCTTTTCAAAAAAACTCTGGGAGCGGGTTACTAAGGCACGGTCACCAAGACCCGGACAAACCAATGCTCTCACTGCTTTGGGTAGCCTTGGTCATCAGGTCAAACCCAGTGTTATTTGAAAGGTCAAGGCATTATTTTGTCTCAAGGGAAATCAGTTTTAAGATAAGATTCTAGGATGGTCAGGATCCCTGGGTGGCTCAGAGGGTTAAGCCTCTGCCTTCAATTCAGCTCAGGTCATGGTCCCAGGGTCCTGGGATGGAGCCCCGCATCAGGCTCTCTGCTCAGCAGGGAGACTGCTTCTCCCTCCCTCTCTGCCTGATTCTCTGCCTACTTGTGATCTGTCTCTCTCTGTCAAATAAATAAATAGAATCTTAAAAAAAAAAAAAAGATTCTAGGATGTAAACTACATTTAAAAAATTATTTTTATTGAGATCTGGGGAATAATTTTTAGCTATTATGAAATTACAACCTCTTAAGCTTGCCTTTTTTTTTTTTTTTTTTAACAACATTATGGGAGGGAAAGGCAGTGAGGCCCCAATATCCTTTCTTATCTCCCACAGTAACAGAACTCCTGGTTTTTCAGCAGGGAATATGGATCCCTAGAGAGCATACCTTACGTCCTGGCTTCCCATTCTAGATGTCGCCCTGTTGCTAAGTTCTGACAAATGAGATGGGGACAGAAGTATCCCATAGAGTCTTCCAGGAATCTTCCCTTGAAAGACACCCAGTGTCTGCTCTTTGCCCTCTCTTTCTTTTGACCCTTCCTCCATCTTGCTGCTAGGACCCAGATGTAGCCGGCCTGGACCATGAGGAGGCTGACCACCCCTAGGCGTGGCAGAGTGGGAAGCCAAAGGGGGCTGGGGGCTTGAGGAACTCACAGAGCTGTCATACTAGCCTGGCCTGCCTGACTGACTTTGCCTGAGACAGATGGAATCTCACATTTTGCCTGAGTCTTTCTTTGGAGAGTTTTGCAGTCGAAGCTAATCTTCAGCAATACAAAAAATAAAATTCTGTTCTGTTCTTACTCACCTATTAAAAATATTTTTAAATTTCTCTCTTTCATTTTTTTTCTTCCCTACCATTTGTCCCACATCACTGAAAAATGTCCTCTTAAAAAAAATTTCCAACCTTCTCTTCCACCCCTCCCTCTGTTTGGCTCGAATGAGCCCTGTTCTCCTGAAATGTTTATCCCCAACTCTGCCTGTCACTGTTCTCTGTGTTGTTCAAGGCCCAGCTCAAATATCATCTTTCCCAAGCAGATTTTCCTCCTTTCCTTCAACAGGATGGGATCCCTCACTCTGTTATCTAGAGCAGTGTATCTCTCTCACCTGACAATTATACCCTCTGATGCCTTTTCATCATCCTGTCCTTCCTTTATTCCCATCCTATACAGCAAGTATTGTGAAAACAGAAACTATGTTTATTCATCTGGGCATCTCTATTGCTGATCCATTTGCTTTAGATTTTATTGTTCAGTCTCTCCTATCTTCTAGTTCTTGAAACAGAGCCCTTTGCAGTGGGGAGAAAAATTAGATACAGTCTTACATAATTAGTTGTCATAACCTAATAAATTGTAGCTCCTTGATATCAAGAACCATGTTTTTTTTTTAAAGATTTTATTTATTTATTTGATAGACAGAGATCACAAGTAGGCAGAGAGACAGGCAGAGAGAGAGGAGGAAGCAGGCTCCCCGCTATGCAGAGAGTCCGACTCGGGGCTCTCGATCCCAGGACCCCGGGACCATGACCTGAGCCGAAGGCAGAGGCCCCAACCCACCAAGCCACCCAGGCGCCCCAAGAACTATGTTTTAAATGCATTTTCTATTTCCTTTTTCTTGTCACTTCCCCACCCCACCAAATAGTTCTGAGCTCAGTGTCACACTCACTGAATTATTTAAAATATCTGTTGAAGTAATGAATAAATGAAGCCAAGTTACTTCTTCTTGACATGGATCACATTTTCTTTTCCCCAACCTTGCTTTCTCTTTTCCATTTTCAGAGCCTGCCTCTTGCTTTGATGTCCCCGGTTTTCTTCTCGGTTGCCCAAGCATTATTCTTCAGGGATCATGCCCAGCTCTTCCCAGAGCTCCCAGATGTCCACTAACCAAAGAGAGGAAATAATATAGACCCTCTTTGGTCTCCATGTAGTGAAAAAGTGGTGCAACACTGAAGGGCTTGAAATGCCAAAAATGTTTAAAAGGCACGATCATAGCTTAGGCAAGGTTTTCAGATATGTACATGTATATATTTAAATCAGAAACCACTATGAGGCCAACAAATATGATGTTATGTGGTCAACACTCCAAGACAAATAATGTTTTTATAGCCAATCAAGATCTGTTCCCATTTGGTTTTGTATGAGTACATCCTACCGCTTTCCAAATTGGAATTAAAGTAGATTAACATCTGTTCATTTTCTGATTTGAGGCTCGCACGGTATCCCCAGGGCACATGCATTTGGGAATTACGCCAAGGACAGCACCATCAACAAAAAAATCTATTGCCAATAGATTCCCTATGGGTACTGCCAAGCAGAAGGATTTCTTTTCTAAAGGCCCCACTGTTTTCTAACATAGCTTTCTCCATTAACTCTCCCTGGGGTTGCTCTTGTCTTCTATGGCGTCTTCTATGATTAATACAAACTCAGTGGGTAAGCATCCCCAGAAGGACATAATCTCATTACTTAAACTACTTTTTGTGGTTTAAATTTTATAGCTGATACTAGATTTACTTCTTAATCCCATTCTTCTGGATCAACCAAGGGCCCTTTGCCTCATGGATTCTGTCACTGAGGACATTATGGTCCTACTATCTGGGTATATGGGTTAAGCCCATATATTCAGGCCAGACTACCCTCTATATGACCTTGGGTATTATAAGTGGAGATCCTTCCCTAGTATCATGCTCGCATAAATTTCCCAAAACTCACTTGCCCCTTTTTGTGAACACAGGCCTCTAGTAGGCAGCTCTAATCTATGCTTCCTCTTCTGTTTAGACAGGTCCTAAAGGCCACTACCCGAAGTCATTCAGCCTGTGTTGAATCACAGTGCTTGACAGCTCTCCACACTTCCAAAGGTCTGTTTAGTTTAATGGATCTTTATTGACAGACTACCTCATGCCAAGCTTGATGCTAGGCTATGGGGATATAAAGATTAAGGCATGTTTCTTGCTCTGCAGAGGAGGGGACTATAGCTTCCCCTTTCGTTTTCCTGTATTTTACACTCCTACAACGATCAGCCCACAGGACTAGAACATTTTCTGGGAATTGCCACAGTTTTCGGGAATGGGAAGTATACCTTGTGGTCCTACTAGCCAAACAGGCAAAAGCCATTCAGATGAATGTCCATCATTCCCACTTTCCTTATTCTAACAATCTTGTGTCAGAAATGGCTTAGTTTGACTTGTCCTATAGACTACAGGGGAGATTTGGGAGAGAGGGACTCTTGTTGCTTTGAACCAAAATGAAACTTGGATCTGGGGCAGTTGAACCCCTTACTGGTTGCCTCCTATTATTTTACCCTAACAGGAGTAATCTGGGTATCTTGCATGAAAATCTGGTAAGTAAAGATGGTCCACTATCAAGAATAAAGAGTGGGGGCGGGGGTCAAGTAGACCAGCCGTCCCAAGGAAATCTAGGAAGGGAGGATGGGAAGGAAACAAGAAAATACAAATCAGTTAAAGGTTGTATTTCCTCCCCCTCCCCTGGTGGGCTTTGCTCCTTATCTTTGGCCTGGAGGAAGTGTCTGTAACTCCTCTCTGGGGTGGGGGAATTCCACCTGGGACTCTGTGTTGCTATTTCTCCAGCCAGGCCATCTCCATATGAGGTGCACCCCCCACCACCACCACCACCCCTGGAGGCTATCACTAAAAGGGATCATCTTTCTGGTTAATCTTTGGCCATTAGCACCCACTAGATCGTATATCTTCCTATTAAACTAAATTTTGGACTTTGTTATACTATAAAAATGCATCTCTTCTTTCTGATTGTGAGTTACATTACAAACCCTTCTTCTATGAACTTAATCTTGAGTGGCACAGTGACTGCCCCCCCCAATCAACTACAAAAGTATGTGGGGAGGGGTGGGAGCCTTCAGGATAGCCCCCTCCAAAGAAAACTGACAGGAAAGGGTGAAAGTCAGGAAAAATTACTCCTAGAGATTTTTGAGATTTCTTCAAGTTTTGTTACCTCCCCGTGGTGTGTGTGTGTGTGTGTGTGTGACTCAATTTCGAACGAGCAGTAAAAAATCCTTAATAACCCAAGGTAGATTGTGTGCTTGTCTCAGGAACAGCAAGGCTGAAGCAGAGGTGAGATGCAGAGCTTCCTTGCTATCTCAAAATCAATCTAGGCCAAGAGAGGGGTCAAAAGGAAGTCACTGGGAGCCTGGGAAGAAGAGGTAAGCAGGAAAAGTCCGTGGACTTGTGTCATCAGTAAGAATGGAAGGGCTGAGAAAGGACCCTGCCTGGGACTGGGAAGTAGGGGTTTTCACCTGGAGAAAGGCCCAGCTCCCCAGTACTTCTGTGCCTTGGTAGCTGGTCTTTGACGCTTCTGGACACTTGTAGATGAAACGAATGAGAGTCCAGGCACTCTAAACGAAGGCTTCTAGATCTGGGGACTTTTTCCTGGGAGCGCCACTCTCTTTCATGCAGGAAGTCCAAGATTCAAGTCCTGGCTCCTGAGACTGCTGGCTGTGCCATCCTGAATCTGTCGCTTATACTCTCTGGGTACTTGGTTTCTTCATCTGTGAGAGGGATGATAATTCCACCTGCCTACCCACCTCACCCCCCTTCAGCAGATATCTGAAGCGCACGCCATTATACTCCAGGTCGCGGAGCCAGTGAGTGAGGAAAAATATGGTCCCTGCTCTCTGGTAGCTTTCGTTCTACTTTGAAATTGGTTGTGAGCAACTATCTACAGGTGTGACAGTGTCACCGTGGAAAAGCCCCCGGATTCGTGGGTGCATTCACCAGGGTACCTAACCCAGACCAGAAGGTCAGGGACGGCTTCCTCGCTGGAGGCACACTTGAGCTGAGATGCAAAGGATGAGTAGAAGTTAGACCAATGATGTAGGAAAGGGAGAGCTGGTCATGATAAAAGGACAACAGGAGAAGAAGGTGGCGTGAACAACAACAAAAAACGGGCAGAGTGACAGGAAGTGCAAAGCCACGCGGGGAAGGTGGAACAGACCGGTGCTCAGCCTCACAGGCTGCAGTAGGTTAATTCTAAGGGAGACAAAATGAATAATAAAGTGATACTATTTCTCGGGCCAGATGGCGTGGTCATCACTTTCCATGCACCATCCCATTTATTTCTCCCAATACCACAAGGTCACATAATTATCAAGTAGGGGAGCCAGAACGCAACCTCAGGCAGCCTGCCCCAGCCCCCTCACGCTATAAATGTGCTTTATATAAAAATTCTGTGCAGACTCGAAGGCAGCCTGCCACTGTCACATATGGACACTTAAGACCCAGAAGGAATCCTTTCTCCCCAAATCTCTTTTGGATATTTCTATTTTTGTAGGAGGTGTTTCCCAAGGCCACAGAGAATGTGAAAAATGAAATCAGCTTCTTTTTAAAGAAACTCATGAGGAACAAATGATTCTCGGTCAGGCTGTTCCTCTCTCTGGTCAACATCCTGGCAGGAAGCTTCCATTGCTGCCTGCAACAAACACAAGAGACTTGAGAAGGAAGGAGGGTTTTCCTTTGCCTATAATTTGGTTTCCTGTTTTGCTTTCCATAATTTCAATAGATATCTTTTAAATGCTTTTAGGAAAAGTGGGTTTTTTTCCAGTCTTTTCCGGGAGACAAGATTTATGTCAGTGAGGGATCAGCCATAGGAATTGCCCAAGATTGGCTTGAGCCTTCTGGGTGTAAACTCGGCTGCCTCCTCCCTGGAGCCTGTTCTGTGCCCCTTCTCCCAGTTGCCTAGAAATATCTGCTCCTTCCTTTGTACTCTCACACTGGCCCCACATTCCTCTGAGGCACTTTGGCAAGCTCATTTGCTTTTATGCCCGTTCCTCTACTAGACCGTCTGCTCCTTGGAGGCAGGAACTGTCTGACTCATCTCTCCATTCCCATGCTTACTCACATGGTTTCTGGTACATGCTGGCCATTCACTGGAGGTTTATAGACGGAATGAGCGAACAGTGATACCAGCAGCAACTAAGTATCCCTTTTGTGAATAGCACCATGTCAGTGGCTTGGATGTATCATCTTGGAAGCCTAATAGGCAGGGACTCTCTTGTTCCCTGGTTTTCAGGTAAGGAAACTGGGCTCAGGGGACTAAGTAAATCACACAAGTAGTAAACAACTGAGCCAGGAGTCTGTATCAACCTTTTCTGGCATGTTCTTGGCCTCCTTCCTTAAAGTGGCAGGTAGAAGAAGTCAGCAGCTCAGAGGGCTTGCTGGTCCCTGTAGGTACTGACCAATTTTTAAATGCCGTCTCTTATGTGGCATGGTTAGGCTTGCTTTGGGGCTGCTCTAGGAGGGTGAGGTGATGGGGACCGTTACTGCCCTCGTGTTCTGTGCGCTTTCCCACCAGCATTGAGCGGGAGGGAGGAAGGAAGCCATGGGTCGGCGAGGCCACAGTTCAAATCCCGGTTTTGTCACATTCCAGCTATGTGACTCTGGCAAGGTGTTCATCAGCTCTGTGTCTCTTAAAGAGGAGTCCTTTATAAAGGCTGGCTGGTTTGGGTGTGAAGATGCCCAAGAGATAAGGTCCCATCCAACCACACCCTCCAGCTTTAGCAGACTCGAGGCAGCAGATAAAGCTCTGTCCCTCTTCCAGGAGCACTTTCCCGTTCTGATGTTCTGACACAATCCTCCCCATCACACCTTCCCTTCTCTCCTTTCACCCTGCCTGCCTTATGGCTTGTTGCTGTCTGTTATTTGGTCATTGGTTGGTTGGCAGGTATTGGGGAGGTCTTGAACTCTGGGCATGGCCAGGGCTCAGCAAACTGGAACCTGCAGGCTAAATTTGTCTCTCCTTGTTTTTCTATGACCCACAAAGTAAGACTGGTTTTTACATTGTTAAATGGTTGGGACAAAAAATTTTTTTAAAGGGTACTATTTTGTGACAAATGAAACTCATGTACAATTCAAACTTTGTGGTCCATAAATAGTTTTATTGGAGGACAGCCAAAAAAAAAAAGGAAGACCGTCCTGCTCACTCATTTACATATTATCTACAGCTGCTTTCCTGTGACAAGACAGAGCTGAGTAGTCACAACAAAGGCTGTAGGGTCTGCACAGTCTAAAATATTTCCTATCTGGCCCTTTACAGGAAAGTTCGCCAATCCCTGGTATAAGCAAATAACAGCGGAAGATTCCTCACTCAGAAATACCCAAGCAAACCTCTTCCCCTTCTCCCTCGGTTGCCCATCCCCAAACAGAGCCTCAGGTCAGAAGTTCTACTGGGTGCACAAACTGCATATACTCCCTGAGAACTCCACCAGTGCTCACCACGCTTCACACTTTTATATTATTTGACTTCATCACACCTTAGCATAGGGGAGGGAGGGAGGAGAAGGTGGAAGTAGATGAGGAGGAGAAGAAAAAAAAAAAAGAACAAGAGAAGTGAAGGAAGGAGGGAGTGAGAAGGATACACAGGAGCGTAAATAGACTTGTCCCAAACAAATCCATTAAAAGTCAGGAAAAGATTTAATGGAAATGTATAAGTTTCCCCATTTTCCCCTCAAATGACACAATCATACCATGTCTTCTTCTCCAAAAAAGTAACAGTTCTGACAAGCTGGCAACGAGAGCTAATGACACCAGTTAGAGAAGACAGCTGTTAACCAGGCAACTATTGTTGACACAATTTAGTATTTACTCAGCTTAGAAACTGACCAGTTGACAGAGATGACCTCAAAACTCTTGGCAAAATGTGGCTGTCCTGGCAAACAAGCTGAGGGACCAGAACTATCTAGAAGTCACTAGATCTCTGGAAAAGAAAGAAATAGCAATTTGAGCACTGAAACCTTCATATTTTTTAAACTTTAATGATTATTTGCCCCAGGGGTACAGGTTTGTGAATCATCAGTCTTACACAATTCACAGCGCTCACCATAGCACATACCCTCCCCCGTGTCTATCACCCAGCCACCCTATCCCTCCCCCACCCAACCCCCCCAGCAAACCTCAGTTTGTTTCTTGAGATTAAGAGTCTCTTATGGGGGCGCCTAGGTGGCTTTGTGGGTTGAGCCTCTGCCTTCTGCTCGGGTCATGGTCCCAAGGTGCTGGGATCGAGCCCCACATCGGGCTCTCTGCTCAGCAGGGGAGCCTGCTTCCTCCTCTCTCTCTGCCTGCCTCTCTGCCTACTTGTGATCTCTCTGTCCAATAAATAAATAAAATCTTAAAAAAAAAAAGTAAAAAGTCTCTTATGGATTATCTCCCTCCCCAGTCCCGTCTTGTTTCATTTTTCCTCTCTTCCCCCCACAATCTGCTGCCCTGCCTTTCAAATTCCTCATATCAGAGAGATCACATGATAATTGTCTTTCTCTGACTGACTTATTTCGCTTAGCATAATACCCTCTAGTTCCATCCACGTCATGAAACCTTCATGTTGAATGACTATAGTAATTAACAGGGAAAGTGCTGGGTAGAAAAAGACATGGGCATTATTTTAAAAATTAAAAAGCTAACACATGCACTTGATTAGCATAAGCCTTACTTCATCAATAGAAAGAAAAGCCCTGGTGATGGTAAATACCAGAGAAGATCCGGTTTTATCCTCATGTCTGGGGAGCTCAGGGCAAGATTTCTGAGCACAGGAATAGGGATTGTTAAAATACCAGAATAAGCCTAGCAAAGCATTTCTCCACTTTAACACAAAGACCAGAGATGATGACCACAAGAGCACAAGTGTTTGCCAAAGTCAAGTCTCATGGGGCTTCGTTTTTTTCTGAGTGTGCACTTGACACAGAGGGGGAGATTTAATCTAACCCGGACTCAACAGAGGAATGGGAAAAGCTGAAAAATCTTATCTCCTCACCTCCAAGGCATTTAGTAGTACCAAAAGAAGATAAAAAAAAAGAGAGAGAGAGAGAGAGAGAGAAAGAGAAAGCAGAAAAGCAAAAACCAAAGTGGTATAAGCAAAAAGAATAGGAAAACACTTGCTATGTTCTCTACACTCTGGGGCTTTTAAGCATTTGCTTATGCTCCTGGCTCCCCCAGTTCCAGCATTCCACATTCCCAACTTGGGGGAGTTAGTGCACAAGTTTATGCCAAACTGTAAAAGGGCCCCCCCCACCCGATTCACTGCCACAAATTAGATAGCAAAAAGGATAAGAGAAAAATTAAGTGATTCCAAACGGTGCATCTCAAAATAGTCAAGGTCATGAAAAGTAAGGCCGGTCTGAGAAACTGTCACAGCCAAGAGGAGCCTAAGAAGACGCAATGACTAAATGTAACAGCGCAGAGGATCAGAGGGGAAGGAGGGCAAACCGAATGGGAAGTCATCAGAGGGAGACAAACTGTGAGAGACTCAACTCTAGGAAATAAACTGAGGATGGCTGGAGGGGAAGTGGGATGGGGTGGCTGGGGGATGGGCATTAAAGAGGGCACATGATGTGATGAGCAACCGGGTGTTGTATGCAACTGATGAATTATTTAACGCTACCTCTGAAACTAATGATGCATACTATGTGTTGGCTAACTGAACTGAAACTTTAAAAAAATGTTATGTGGTACCTGGATGGGATCCTGGAACAGGAAAAGGATATTGGGTGTAAGTAAACAAATAAATTATATATATTTATATATATATATATATACTTTAGACTTGGATTAATAGTGATGTGTCAATATTGACTTATAAACTGTAAAATATCCACCATACTTTTGCATCTCCCAAAATTCTCAATGGTTTCACTACATAGGGGGTAAACTGTCCTCTTGACAGTTTCTCTGTGAGATTCAATAGGTGTTACTTAAAAAGAGAGGGAGAGGGAAGAGGGATGCCTGGGTGGCTCAGTGAGTTAAGCGTCTGCCTTTGGCTCAGGTCGTGATCCCAGGGTTCTGGGGTTAAGTCCCCACATCAGGATCTTTGCTCAGCAGGGAGCCTGCTTCTCTCTCTGCCTGCTGCTCCCCCTCCTTCTCTCTCTTTCTCTCTCTCTCTCTCTCTCTCTCTGACAAATAAATAAATAAATAAAATTCTTTAAAAAATTAAAGAGATGGCACACATTTAAACAAAAATTAAAAGACAGGGAGAGAAAGAACAAAAGAGAGGGTAGATTTTGGTTAAATAAATTCCAGAAAAACTGAATTATGCACATTTCTCTACTGTGGGCCCTTGCAGAGCCTTTCTTTGGTGCATGAACATTGCACATACCCAGAAAGATGTAGAATGCAGCATTTCCCAAACTTAGTTGATTATGAAACTCTTTTATTATAGAACAACTCTTGGGACTAGCTTTCTCCTGAACGTACTTTGGAAAACACTAATTTGTGCAACCTAAGAAGAGGACTAAAATAGCTGACAACAACTAAAAGAAGGCCCTGATAAAGTAAAAAGAAACACAACGGAAACTATCCAATTAGCCATTGCTGATTTTTAACAGGGTTGCTTCGGGATCTCAAAAGCAAGAAATTCTGCCAAACTAATTGCTGAAAAATTCTCATTTTACGCCCAGGGCCTTAGACAAGAGCTTAATGGACTGTGTATCTTGTTAAAAGCAACTGGATGAGGAAACTATTAACATGGGGCTCAGTTGATTTCCTTTGTTGCTAAACAAAAGGCATTTGTATCTCAGTCCTTTGAAGAGTTACACAGATTTGCATGAACAATGAATATGTGGTCGAGATTAGTTAATGCGAGATGAATAAATCCTCCCTCTTCTGGGGAACAAAGACAATTCAGTTTGCAAATAACTGCAGACACCCAAATGTATCTTGGGCAGCTGGAATATTTAGAACTCATATGTGAAAAATTGTACATTTTATTCCTTTAGACGTGAGAGTTTCTCAAGTCCAAACTGCATTCTAATTTAATCAGTTTGGGCTGGTGTATCTCATCAACGGAGATTAAAATAATAACAGGCTCAAACTATTCAGGCTTTTCTGGCAAATTTGTTTCAAAATGTAACAGAGGATAAGGGATAAGACTTGAATCTGGACAACACAGCTTTGTTATGGCATACATTAGTAGCATTTTTATCAACTCTGACTGTTTTTAGCACAATCCTTGAGGAATTGGAAAAATCTCGCTTGAGATGCATTTAAAGTAGCAGAAAAAAAATCGTTGAGGAAAGAGAAGACCTGAGACAGCAGAATAGACTAAGGAATCAGACTGGAATAGAAAGACACAGGCTTTTTGAAGGGTAACATATATGGGTTTGAATCCTAGATCCATTCCTTCAAAGTTGAATAACATTGGGCAAATCACTGGAAATCTTAGCTTCCTCATCAGTAAAATGTGAACAAGAATATTACCTTTGCAAGGTTGTTGTCATAAAAATAGGGCTCACAAACTGTCTTTTACAATACTAGACCCTTACTATACTCTCAGCAAATGATTATTCTAATAAGAAAGTACCATCATTAATCTCCAGCAGCAAAGAGTTTAGCAAGGATACAAGCAAATGTGGGAATATCAGTGCAAAACTCCTGGAAGCCAGGTTTATAGGACACAGAGGAAAGGAAAAAATGTTAGGCCAACTAACAGTGAATGCTGTATGGAAAGAACAACTTTATTTGCATCAGCTGAGTTTCTTGGATGGCAGGCAAGACTAATAAACTTTTAGCCTGTTGGCATAACTGAACCCGATTACAGTCATTCTGCTTGAGTCAAGTTCATAAAATGGGCTACCCTGTACTTCTCAGATCAAAGTCTTCTAAAACTAAACTTCCTAAACTCAAACAAACAAACAAACAAAATTATTAGATTCTCAAAAATAATACAGTGAAAGTAAACCAAGGAAGTGTTTCCCAAAGTACCTTCTGGATGTAATTCAGAGGAAAAGAAATTGTGAAATTATATATTTCAGGAGCCTTTGGGTTAACATTAAACCAATTTCTAGGTTTCTTTAAAAAAGCTAAGCATAGGGATGCCTGGGTGGCTCAGTCCTTAGCATCTGCCTTCAGCTCAAGTCATGACCCCAGCATCCTGGGATAGAGCCCCGAATCGAGCCACAGGTCAGGCTCCCTGCTTGGTGGGAAGCCCGTTTCTCCCTCTCCCTCTCCCACTTCCCCTGCTTGTGTTCCCTCTCTCATTGTCACTCTCTCTGTCAGATGCATAAATGAAATCTTAAAAAAAAAAAAAAAAAGTAAAGCATACACATGTATAAATATTTGGACAGTAGAAAAGAGCAAAGAATGCAACAGAAGATTCCTTCTCACCTCTCCTACTGCCCCCCAGTTCTTCACAGAATCAAGGATTGTTAACAGTTTCTTGTGTATCTTTCCAGAGACATTGTATACATTTATAAGCCTCTTTTTAAAAAATATATATTTATTTATTTGAGAGAGAGAAAGAGAGAGGCAGAGGGGCAGAGGGAGAGAAAGAAACTCAGGCAGACTGCGCACTGATTGCAAAGCCCAACATAGGTCTTGATCGCATGACCCTGAGATCGCAACCAAGAGTCAGACGTTTAACCAACTGCATCACCCAGGTGCCCCTACATCTCTTATTTAAATCAAGGTGTTGGTAGCTATAGGTAAATAGTTTACACAAATGATAACATATTGGGGCACCTGTGACTCAGTGGGTTAAAGCCTCTGCCTTCGGCTCAGGTCATGGTCTCCAAGTCCTGGAGTCAAGCCCCGCATCGCATCGGGCTCTCTGCACCGCAGGGATCCTGCTTCCCCTTCTCTCTCTGCCTGCCTCTCTGCCTACTTGTGATCTCCCTCTCTGTCGAGTAAACAAATAAAATCTAAAAAAAAAAAAAAAAAAAATAGCATATTATACCTGTTTCTCCACCTTCCTTTGTTCACTTAAATATAACTTAGGGGAGCTATTAGTTCTTTTAGATCAGTAGTGGTCGGGGGTGCCTGGGTGGCTCAGTGGGTTAAGCCTCTGCCTTTGGCTCAGGTCATGATCCCGGGGTCCTGGGATCGAGTCCTGCGTCGGGCTCTCTGCTCAACAGGGGGCCTGCATCCCTCTCTCTCTGTCTGCCTCTCTGCCTACTTATGATCTGTCTTCTCTGTCAAATAAATAAATAAAATTAAAAAAAAAAAAAAAAGATCAGTAGTGGTCAACCAGGGGTGCTATCTGGAGACATTTTGCTGTGGGAGCTATCGGCAACTAGAGTTCAGGGATTCTGCTAAACATCTACATGCACAGGACAGCCTCCTACAGTGATGGATTATCTAGCCCAAAACAGCAACGGGGCTGCCATTGAGAAACTGGTTTAGGTCTGTCTCATTTTTTTAAATGACCTCATATGCTTCCACTATATGGATGAATCCCAATTTATATAACTTATGCAATATTGGTGGTCATCCAGGTGACTTCAATTCTTTTACTAGGAAAAAAAAAAGAACGCACAAATGCAGAAGCATATCTATAAAATATTATCCTATAAGTAGAATGGAGGGGTCAAAGTGTGTATTTTTTTTAATGATTTTATTCTATTTCTTTAAGTAAACTCTATGTCCAATGTGGGGCTCGAAACCACAACCCCGAGATCAGGAACCCTATGATCCACCAACTGGGCCAGCCAGGCCCCCCTGTGTGTGCATTTTTATCATAAAAATGATCAGTTGTTTTCCAAAGATGATACAGTAGATTATACCACCATCAACCATGCAGGAAAATTCCTGTTTCCTCAGATCCTATCGAAGGCAGTGTCGTCACATAATTTTTTATACTTGCCCATCTAATTGGTTAAAATAGTTTGTTTAAATTTGTGTTTACTTATTGTAAGTGAAGTTGAGCTTTTGTTCATATACCTAAATTCCATTAATTATTTTTGTAAACTATCTGACTAAAGTTTGACTTAATGCAAGTCTTCTTAGAGCCTTTCATATATTCTTCTATATTATTATGAGTCTCCAAGAGATAACATTCAGCATCTCCCAGTTTTGGTGCCCTCATTACTGTATTTCCCTCGTAAATCATTTTTAGTAAGTATGGTTCTGTGACACACTCTGAGAATCACTAAACACAAGACACCAGGATAATACTGACTTGTGAAAGGACTTTGTGGACATTTTAGGGAATGTACAACAGTGACTTATCAATCCTTTGACAGCCTTTTTAGCTCATAGGGAACCTCATAGAGAACCTTCCTTCCTTAGAAGGAAGGTCAGTCACACTTGAGCCCCCTGGACTCTTGCTTTTCCACCAAGTGTTCTGTCAGAATCCTTTCCCTTACAGACTGAAACCCAGCTGAATGAAACCCAACCGACTCAAACTAAGTTCGGCAAAACAAAACAAGACCCAAAAAACCTCCTTTGCTCACATAAATAAATTTGGGGAGGGCCTGTGCTTCAGTTGTACCTCAGTATTAAGTGGTGCCAAGAACTCAAACTCTGTGGGATTTTCCTCTCCTTGTACTCTCTTGCTCACTCACATTCCCTCCTTCTCTTATCAGTCTTAGCCCCTCAAATGACAACACCCCCGCCCTCCACCTTGCAGCTCCTATACCTACAATTTCACTATTTCACTACCAGAGAGACTGAAACCCTTGTTGTTGGTCCCCAGGTTCATAAGTACCATGGGTGACCCCTGAGTCACTGCCCACCCCTGCACTGCACTAAGGTGCCAGGGCCGGATACCGTGAGGAGGCCAAGCGTCCATCCCCTAGTCTGCATCATGGCAGTCAGGGAAGGAGTTTTGCCCAGAGAGAGGACAAAGGAAGTTTCTTTTTCACCAAGACATCACAAAATGTCCTCTGTGTTAACAAAAGAGACCAAAATCTTGGAGCATAAGTGACATTTGTCAAATAAATTTAAAAAGAAGCTATGATCCATATATACAATGAAGAATTAAGCCTCCATCAGAAAGGATGAATACCCAACTTTGTATCAACATGGACGGGACTGGAAGAGATTATGCTGAGTGAAATAAGTCAAGCAGAGAGTCAATTATCATATGGTTTCACTTACTTGTGGAGCATAAGGAATAACATGGAGGACATTGGGAGGTGGAGAGGAGAAGTGAGTTGGGGGAAATCGGAGGGGGAGACAAACCACAAGAGACTGTGGACTCTGAGAAACAAACTGAGGGTTTTGGAGGGGAAGGGGTTGGGGGGTTAGGTGAGCCTGGTAGTGGGTATTGTAGAGGGCACGTGTTGCATGGAGCACTGGGTGTGGTGCATAAACAATGAATCTTGGAACACTGAAAAAAAATTAAATTAAAAAAAAAAGAAATTTAACATTCAGTGTCCTTGTGCAGTTTACACAGATGTGCCAACATGAAAAACAGCATCAGACACTGGAAAAGGGCTACTAATTGACACGATTCGGACAGGTGAAGAAATAAATATCAAACGGATTGCCGGTTGTGGCACTGGGGCAGAGGGTAGATTCATAAACCTTGCCAGATATAATAAATAAATAAATAAATAAATAAATTCTCTTCTTCATAGTTAAAAGTCTAGAATGGAGAATAGGAAAAACTGGACTATTCAGTACCAGTCTGAATGTATGGAACACTTAGAAATTATATTCGATTTCTATTTGCTGCCAAAACCTGGGAAATGCTGAATACTATCTCTTGGAGAGTTATAGTAGGTGAACATATTAAAGGCTCACACAAACTTAGGGGCTTCAAAAATGCAAATGTATTATCTTACAGTCCTGAAAGTTAGCAGTCCAAAATGGGTCTCCCTGGGCTAAAATTAAAGTGTCGGCTGGGCTGGGTTCCCTCATAGAAGTTCTAGAAAGAGAATCCCTTTCCCTGCCTTTTCCGGTTTCTAGAGGCTGCCCACATTCCTTGGCTCTGGTCTGCTTTCTCCATCTACAAAGCCAGCAATGGTAGGCCCTGCCTTTCTCACATCCCATAATACTGACTCACTTCTGTTGCCACATTTCTCTCTCTAACCCCCTCCCACTTTTAAGAACACTTGTGACTACCTTGGGCCCACATAGATAATCCAGAAGAATTTTTCTGTCTTGAAGTTGATGATGAGCAACCTTATTTCCTTAACTCTGCAACCTCCTTCTCCATTGCCTGGTAAAGTACCATTTAATTTTCCATGGTTCCCAGGGGTCAGGAAGTGGATATATTTGGGGAGGCATGATTCTGCCTACTCTACAAATTAAGACCTTGAAAACATTTTCTCCTAAATCACCAGAAGGACAGTCAGCATTTGAAATACTGATTATCAATGATATTAGGTACTCCAGATGTATAAAGCAATGTCTAAAGTTTAAATATTTCAAATGCTCAGAGGACAGTTTGCATGGACATGGAAAGGTAAGTCTCTCTGTAGAGAGGCGAGAAATTTCATGAAAAGAACTAGGTGAACACTTTTGAAACTGGCTATTTTTGAGTCATTCAGGAAATTGTTCACATTGCTTAATTTATATTTTATCCTCCCAACAACAGTACACATCATATATAGTATTACCACAAAAATCCCATAAAACTCATATATTCAATATCTACAACAGAAAACCAAATGGCAGAAATTTTTTTTCATATTTTATTTATTTAAGAGAGAGAGAACATGACCAAGGGGAGGGACAGAGGGAGAAAGAGAAGCAGACGCCACTCTGAGCAGAGAGCCTGATGTGGGGCTCTATCCAGGACTCTAAGATTATGACCTGAGCTGAAGGCAGATGCTTAACCAACTGAGCCACCCAGGTGGCCCTCAAGGGAAAAGATCCTTACAAGGTGTATCAAAATTAGCACAGCATTATCCTTTCCTTAGCTAACAGGGAAGACTTCTTCACAGTACTCCTGAGATTAGCCCCTCCTTCCTTGAAGGCAACACTTAGGCTTAAAGCTATCCAAATAGACAGATAGTGATGATAGTTTCCTGCAGATATATCATGAAATGAGGGGGGAAAAAAAGGTGGATTTTATGTTATGTGAAATGTGGTATTGAATTATATCTCAGTAAAGATGTTACTAAAGAAAATAGTTCAGAATCATAAATGGTGGATCTGTCACAATTAAATAAAACCAAGCCCTCAATAATAGTTCACAATAATTGAATATTAAGGACCAGAATTTTCCTGAATATTTCATATGTATTGACTTGTGTGATCCTCACAATCATCCTCTAAGGCAACTACTCTTACCCGCACAAATAAACTGATTCATCCAAGAACCCCAATAGTGAACCCCAATAGTAAATGGCAGAGTTGGGATATGAACTCAGGACATCTAACTTCAGAACCTCTATTTCTAACCCTTCACTGTTCATTCCCTTAACCACTGTACTATGCCCTACTGCATCCTTAAATAGATGGAGCCCATTTATATGAAAACCGAAGTTACTATTAGACATTCTAAGCAAAAAACTATAGTGGAAAAATAACAATATTTCACTCTAAATAGCTGTATATTTTGGCAGAACTAAACAATATAATCAGCCTATACCCCAATCCTGGTTTGACAACATATGAGCGGTTATAAAATTGAGAAAGTCATCATAGATTAAAACCACCTCCCACCCAAGTTCAACAGGCATTTTTTATCCTGTTGAATGCTCTAGAATTTTATCAATAAGAAAAACAGTGCAATCAGAGAAGAACATGTATTTCACATCCCATAAACATTTCCTTGAGTAGAATAAACAAAAACTTGACATCAAGATGAAATATATCTTCAATATCCATTTTGATATGGAAATGACATTAGAATTCCTGTATCATGTAAAAAAAAAAGTAACTTTTTCTTTTGTTTCTATTTCCATTAACCTAGTCTGGTGGGGAAAATTGAAATATATACGTGAGAGTTTAGGAAAGATTTCAATAGCATTCATTTTTCTCTCCACAAAACAAAAGGACACAAAAGTGTTAAGGGAGCAACAGTCCATGCTTT
The DNA here is from genome assembly GCF_020171115.1 of Neogale vison. Taxonomy (NCBI): domain Eukaryota; kingdom Metazoa; phylum Chordata; class Mammalia; order Carnivora; family Mustelidae; genus Neogale; species Neogale vison. The sequence continues at coordinate 36,866,381 of NC_058094.1, forward strand.
GTAATGAGCTGAAGTTTCTTTGCCCTTTTGTTTTAAAATTAGGCTCTTGGGTTTTGTTTGACTAACATTTGAAAACTGAGTATTTTGTGCCTTATTAACACATAAAGTACCTTCTTGTTGGAAAACGATGATTCCACTTACTCTGAAAGTTTCCTGTATACAAGGTCAGAGCCTCATCTCTCTCACTCAATGCCAAGGTTTTTGTAGGATACCAGGACTGGGAAGTGGGGTGAAAGCTGACTCAGAAGAGCTGGGCAAAGGCACCTGGGTGGCTCAGTTGTTAAGTGTCTGCTCTCCACTCAAGTCAAGATCCCAGGGTCCTGGGATCGAGCTCTGCATTGGGCTCCCTGCTCAGTGGAGAGCCTGCTTCACCCTCTCCTTCTGCCCCTCCCCCCAGCTTGTGCTTTCTTGCATTCTCTCTCTGTCCCTCAAATAAAGAAGTAAAAATCTTAAAAAAATAAAAAGAAGAGTCAGGAGAATTGTCTTGGAGATGTGTTGGGATTAAAATTCCACCTGCAAACAACAGTAGTTACAGTCTTAACCCTGAACAAGTTGTGTGCCCATGAGCTTCCCTCAAAGATGTGAAAAAGAAGAAAATGTAACAACTAGCCAGTTACCGCTCTTTCAGATCGCCTCTCTTCCATGGCTCACTTACCAAAACCCTCAGGCTTCATCTTCACCAAGCCACCTTCCTATGTGTGTTCTACACTCCACCACCCTGGGTGACCAGCTGCCCAGGTCCCTGGAGAAAATCTCCCTCAACATACACATATACACCTTCTACACTTTTTCTTCTTGAACTCTCCACTGAACTCATTTCGTTGGAGAATATTTTCATTAGCTATCATTCATTCATTCAGTAATTTTATTCAACCAACGCCCATTCACTTAGAACCAAAACTATGGGCCAAACATTACAGAAACTACGCTTAAATGACTATTTCTTTGGGGCAATTTTGCAATTATGATAGTGCTTGCATCGATTTATATGGTAACTCTGTCCTATTGCTTGATGAGGACTTGCCTGTTCTTTGTACCCTTAAGCACTCTGGATTCTGGCATTATTGGTACTCACTGGTACTCTGTGAGCTTTACTTAGCCTCCCAAGAGTGAACCCAGAGCAGCTCTTCTCACTATGCTCCACGGTAAGAGAAAGTACATGAACTTTACCTCACGTATCTGAGCCACACTAATCCAGCTGACTTTTGACCCCCCCTCCACCCTCCTCACCAAAACAAACATGGAATAATTATCCCCAAGAATTATCAACTTTGGCCAAAAACAGGAACCCTGAAGCCCAGAATCCAAGTCCTTTGCCTAAAGACTCATTAACTGAAATATCTCAGGAAACAGAGAATGAGGACACAGGATTCGAATCCGGGTGCTGCCACATCAGCTGGGACATCCCCAAAAGAAACCACAACTTCACCGAGGTTCACTGTGCTCGTGTGTAGGATGCAAAGGCTGGTGCCTGCCTACCAGGACTTCTGGGAGGGAAGAAATAAGGAATCATCTAAGAGAAGGCTGGGAAAACTGCATAGACTTGGGGGGAGCGGGAAACAACTATTGACAAGCCTCTCCTGCCTTTCTCTAGCTCACTTACTGCCTTCGGAAGGACCCCAGTGCCTTCCTAATAAACCCAGTTTTGAGTCAATGACTCAGACCTTTAATCTTTGCCTTTTGGCACTGAAATTTCAAATCAAACTTCACAAAGGAAAATCCTCACAGACTTTCTCCATAATCAGTCATGCCTCAACCCCCTGTAATCTGGCTTCCGTTCTCAGAAATGTAATGAAGCTGTAGCCTTGAAGTTCATATAGGAGTTCAGTTTGCCAAGTCTAAGAACTTCTTGTCAGTCAACTGGTCACTTGATGCTCTCAATCATTTTTCTTTCTCCACTCCTGAGACATAGCAACAGTGTGGTTTTTCTCTTACCTCTCAGTCTTCCTTCCCAGCACTCTTTGTGTTTCTATCTCCTTCTACCTCCTAATGGCTTCTGTCTGAAGCGTCCTGACCTCCATTGTGCTTTTTCGCTTCTGACTCTTGGACTCATCCACTATCATGACTCCAGCGACCACTTTCTGAGCAAATGACCCCCATTTGTAGCTTCAGTCCCCATCTCCCTACAGGCTTGCTGGATCTTCCCACACAATGAAAGCTTGACCATGTCATGTCTGCAACAAAATTCATTATATCTCCCCCAAACTGACTCTTCTTTCTGCTTTTTCTCTCCCTCACCCCCCTTATGTGGTTAATCACCTAATGCTGGTAGTCCTTCCCTCAAAATACCTTGTCCAAGCCGCAGTCACCATGGAGAGTCTTCTTTCCATCTTGCATGACTAGGGGGCTCTCCTTTTTGACACAAGGGGGCAAGTTTGGATTTGTGGTTTAATTACACAAGAGCATTTAAATGTATGAAAATTGTTTCTAGGCAACAAATTTCTGCATTTTTAATACATTGTCTTAGGAGGAAGTTTCGAGTTGATCATTCTCATTTGGCAGTAAAAAGATATAATAAAAGATTACCTAATAGGCGTTTCTCAGATCAACAGACTGGGGGCGATATGATTATCCCCCAGATATTAGTGGAACAGGTTTCCCAATTTTGTAAATCTCTGCTCAATCCAAACTGACCCATGCCTCAGAGGGTCCACACATCCAGGTCTTAAAGATGAGATCTATTTAACTCCTAAGTGTATAGGGACACTGTACTTCCCCAAAAGTCCATGCCCAGCCCCCTACCCTACCCCACACACCCCTATATTCCTGTCTAATGAACATGCCAACCCCAGTGAAGCTTTTCTTTTTTTCCTGCCATATACAAATGGCTGGTCATCTCTGCTTCATTGACCGTCCACCTTCCAGGTGTTCTGCCACCAAACCTCTGCTTTCTGCCCCAGTGAAAGGAAATATGCCTGTAGCTCCACTCAGGAACAAGAACCAGGAGACCCCCAAAGAGTACATGAGGTTTTGATACAAAATACTATTTCCAATAGATGAGGTAAAGCCACCTCTATGTCCCCCACCCTTGACTCTCAGGATGCCACCTCATTCTTCCTGGGAAGTCCAGACCCCCCACCACCACCCTGCCTGAACAGGGGAGAAGCTTCTAACAGCCATGTTATCTGGCCCTGTGCATCCTGCTTCACTTCTCTTGAAGGGGATGATTTGGACCCCCAAATCCATTCCAATACTCTACCCTCTGTTGCTCTCTTCTCTCCTTCCAGCTGCTTCTCTGTTCCCCCCAGAAGGTCTTTCCAAAGCTCAAAGGAAAAATTGAGCCCTGTGACATTGACCGTCTCTTTCAGAGTCTCTCATGATAATTGCCCTTCACCTAAACTTAAACAAAAAATCATGGCAAAAGATGTCACGGTACTCCATTCACTCCCAGGAGCTGACTCTGTTGAATTAACCGAGCATGCCTGTCTCCCTGTGATGTATATTCTTAGGCTGTTGGTCCATCATAGTCAACAACTTTGTACTAGCTTTTTATTAAAAATTACAGGCATAGCTTCCCAGAAGACCAACAACAACACTGAGACATAATGTACTGGCGGGCGCATAGAAGGACACATGGGGAAGGAAAACAAGAGGCCTACAGATAGACTTGCCCCCACTTCAAGAAAAGTCTGAGTCAGAACAGACCATCACAGGAGTGTTCGCTAGGAACCTGACAGGACCAACCTCCTTCCATGCTAATTCACAGAGATGTTTATGCCTCCATCACCATTTAAAACATTTATTAATTTCTTTGGGCTTTGAGGTCTACAACATTGTTTTCAGTTTACATTTTCCACCTGGTGTATAGCCCACACACTCACAAGGCCAGAGCAATTCCATTTTATTTGAGGCAGAAAGGTCTTTCAGAGCCACTCCTAAGAGTCAGAGGAAAAATTTCTTCTCTCGTCCTCTCTCATCTTCTCCCCATCGCTCCCCACACAGCCTCTAGTACCCACTCACTGGTATAGAATCCTCCTAGCAGCTCTTCGTCCTTGAATATTATTAAATGGGGTTTGTACGAAATTAAAAGTGAAATATCATGAGAGGAAGTACACGTTAAGTCTCACCAGTCATTTGCATTTTGATGAAAGGCTTAGTTGATTTTATCTCTTTTCCACTTCCCACAGAACAAATTTTAAGAAAGGAAGAACAAATGGGTTGTGGACACTGAGGACCTAATAAGGCCATGGAAAAACCTAGAGTCCAGTTGCCTATATCACAGTCTGGCTAAAAGCAGGGTCACGCGTATTTCTCTTTACAGTTCTGTCATATCCCCTCAGTCCCATGTGGTATCCAAGGGATAAAAAGCCCAGCACCCCCATCGCTATCTAAGAAATGAGAAGAAGAAAGAATAAATGAGTTGCAAGTGGGAAGGTAACACATGCCAAAGAGATCAAGCCAATGGTTTGAGAAGCTATTCCTTGTGTTTGGCCTTATTTATTTATTTATTATTAGTCAATAATCAATGCAAGTTCGTGTCTTCAATTGATCTTTGTATTAAGCATTATAGGAACCAATTGATACACAGCAAAATGTAGTGATTTCTGGAGTAAGATGGGGAAGGAAGAAAGAACCCTGTGGCCATCATCTTGGGACCTTGAGTCTGATTTTCAATGGGAACTTAAACCAGAAATTACAGACATACGAATGGAAAAACAACCCCCTTTCAAGACTGCAAACCGTTTTCAGTGTCATATGCAAGGAGATTTAAAGGACCAGTCAGGACCAGATACATAATTTGTAGAGCCCAGAGCAAAATAAAAATGTAGGACCCTTGTTCATAAAGTCATAAGAAATCCAAAATAATGACAGCAGTGCATTCAAACAAACATCCCTTCTGAGCATGGGACCTCGAGAAGCTACACAGGTTGAAGGCCCATGAAAGTGGCCATGGGGACATTTAATCATTCCAATGTGGACAACTGCTAATGTGGACATAGTTGAGGCCTGACTCCAAGGAGCTGAAGTGCTCTGTGGAAGAATATGACTTTATGAAGGCAGGAATGTAGGCTGTTTGGTTACCACCGTATTGCCAGAGCATAGAGCAGGTGTTCAATCAATATTTGTTGGGGAGAAAATAAGCAAATGAACATAAATGATGCTTGCGTATGAAGCTGCATCATTGCAGACTTTACTTATGTTTGCTTCCAGGTTTTCTGTGTAGGAAACTGAAATGAAAATGCAGGTAAACCATTGCCTGTGCTTACAGAAACATGAATATTCCATTTACTCAAGAAAACCAAGGAGTTGTTTCCATCAAGGTGTTTGAGAAAATCTGAGCCCAGATGGTGCCTGGGGTTGAGAGGACCGAGTGTGGCCCCAGTTGGGAGCAAGTCCTTCTTGTCACTAATGAAAGGAGAGCAGAACCATTCATTCACCTCAACTATTGGAAGCACTGGGAGCATGTCTTGGAGTATTAGCCATATACCTATGTGTTTAAGACCAAGGGCACCGAAATCATACTAGCTTCATTATTCGCTGCTCCTGAACCTTGAACAAGTTATTTAGCCTTTCCATGCCTCCATTTTCTCTTCTATAAAAGGGAGGGATAATATAGTATCTACCTCACCAGACTGTTTAGAGGCTCAAATGAATTTTTTTTCCAATTTATTTATTTTCAGAAAAACAGTATTCATTATTTTTTCACCACACCCAGTGCTCCATGCAAGCCGTGCCCTCTATAATACCCACCACCTGGTACCCCAACCTCCCACCCCCCCCGCCACTTCAAACCCCTCAGATTGTTTTTCAGAGTCCATAGTCTCTCATGGTTCATCTCCCCTTCCAATTTACCCAAAAGCACATACCCTCCCCAATGTCCATAACCTTACCCCCCTTCTCCCAACCCCCTCCCCCCAGCAACCCACAGTTTGTTTCGTGAGATTAAGAGTCACTTATGGTTTGTCTCCCTCCCTATCCCATCTTGTTTCATGGATTCTTCTCCTACCCACTTAAGCCCCCATGTTGCATCACCACTTCCTCATATCAGGGAGATCATATGATAGTTGTCTTTCTCCGCTTGACTTATTTCGCTAAGCATGATACGCTCTAGTTCCATCCATGTTGTCGCAAATGGCAAGATTTCGTTTCTTTTGATGGCTGCATAGTATTCCACTGTGTATATATACCACATCTTCTTGATCCATTCATCTGTTGATGGACATCTAGGTTCTTTCCATAGTTTGGCTATTGTGGACATTGCTGCTATAAACATTCGGGTGCACGTGCCCCTTTGGATCACTACGTTTGTATCTTTAGGGTAAATTCCCAGTAGTGCAATTGCTGGGTCATAGGGCAGTTCTATTTTCAACATTTTGAGGAACCTCCATGCTGTTTTCCAGAGTGGTTGCACCAGCTTGCATTCCCACCAACAGTGTAGGAGGGTTCCCCTTTCTCCGCATCCTCGCCAGCATCTGTCATTTCCTGACTTGTTGATTTTAGCCATTCTGACTGGTGTGAGGTGATATCTCATTGTGGTTTTGATTTGTATTTCCCTGATGCCGAGTGATATGGGTTTCTGCAAAGAAGACATCCAGATGGCCAACAGACACATAAAAAAGGGCTCAAATGAATTTTAAGTGCCAAGCCCTTAGAGTAGTGTCTAGAACATAGTAAATGCTATATAAATATTTGCTGCTTCTTATAACACTCTTTGAAAGACACCATGGTCTGAGGCAATCATGAGGCACCTTTAAGGACCTTCCTGGACAGTGAACGATGGTGGGAATGGGAACAGAAGAGGAGGAACAGGCTCAGTGCTGCCAACAAGCAAGTATGTGAGCACTTTTGTTCCCCCAGCCCTTAGCATATTGCTAGAAACATCCAGGGAAGAAGAGTTCTTTACTTCATGGGCGAGGGAAGGGAGAGGCAGACAACAAGCATGGGAAATTCAGGACACCAGTGCTATAGTGTGATTTGACTTGTAAGTTTAGGCCGGAAGAAGAAGTACACAGTGGGAGTCTACACACCTGGATGGTTATGAGCAAGGGTCCTGGGGTCAGACTGTCTGGGTCCAAGTCCTGGCTCACCTGTGGGTTCAAAACTAATTTAGTAGTATAACTAGAACCCAGCCCTTGGGACATCTGGGTGGCTCAGTCAGTTACCTGCCTTTGGCTCAGGTCATGATCTCAGGGTCCTGGGATCAAGTCCCTGCATTGGGCTCCTTGCTCAGTGGAGAGCCTGCTGCTTCTTCTGCCTGCTGTTTGTGTGCTCTCGCTCTCTCTCTCTCTCTCTCTCTCTCTCTCTGATGAATAAATAAATCTTCAAAAACAAACAAAAAGAACCCAACCCTAAGTGATAAGCCTTCCTCTACAAGGGAAACCTAGAACGGAATTGGTGTTCTAAGGTTTTCCACGTTCTCACAGAAGATCAACCCTGTGTTGGGTAACCGAAAGGACTACTGGCCCAACTGGCCACTGTGTGTGAAGCAAGAGAAGTCTTCATTTTCTGAGCTTGCAAAGCTCAGGCTGGACTTGACTTCCAATGCATCCCCTTTGCCAGAAGCCCCTGTCAGGGTTTATTTAAGCTTAACACATATACTCAAAGCACAGTTAACCAAATCAGTTACTATTTTAGTGTAAAGAAAACAACAACTTGGAAGAAAAGCATCATTTAATTAAAAAATAACAAAGTCCATGAATTTTACATGTATTTTTGCAACTAGTCAAGACCAAGAAGACTGAATCTGGAGGCTCTGGCCAGTCATACTTTCTTAAGATGGTTAGGATCCTAGTAGAAAACAATATATTTTATCGTTTTTAGAAGGAAATGTTAAGAAATGCTTTGCCAAACAGAGATTGGAATTAAAAAGTAGTGGTCACTTTCATCACCAATCATATATGAAGTTCAAAAGAGTGGTTAAAAAAAAAAACAATTTTCCTATGAAATCTTTAAGTAAGGAAAAAACCCATAAAAGTAATTTGACACAGTTATACAGTAAGTTATCTCTGTGGTTTTAAAATGGAAAAAATAGATATATTAAAATATCTTCTATACGTAATTTAGATACAATTTGCAATTTAGATGCAAGTTATAATTGAGTCAGTAGTAAGAGATGTGAAATCTTTGCATTTGGAAAGTAGAACTGATTTAGGATTTTCACAAGTACCACCAATTATATATATTTTCCTGATATATTCTCCAGATTCCTGTCAAGAGTCTTCCCAAGACTGAGGATTTCTTTCCCTGCAGTATGGAGAGACGAGGGCTGGACTGGATCAACATACAGGGGTTTAGATCACATTCAGCCACCAAGCAGCTGGACCTGCTGGAATGATCCTCCTCTCATTCTCCTCTGGCAAAATCCTGCTCATCTTTCAAGACTCAGCCCAAATCCCAGCTCCTCTAGGAAGCCTTCATGGACTCCCCCCAGAGAGTCTCTGGATTCTCACACATTTTGCTGTATGTCTTTTATAGTTTTTTAGCTGTTTCATAATTTTGTTTTCCTAGCACCTAGTACAATACTTGACTAGGTAAATGATTAATGAACAAGCAGTGCTCCTAGGCAGTTCATATACTCTCTTTGGTACTGGTTTTCTTCATCTATAAAAGGAAGACATCAGGCTATTTCTCAAGGTCCCATCTGGTTCGAATGTTCCTTGAATATATCTTCAGTTACCAATATTCTGCCCAGGCCTTTTCCAGGCGTAGAGCAGACAGGGTTCTGTCATATCCCCTTTGTACCCTCTATTCATCTGATTCCCCTCACATATCCTGGCTATATCTTTTCCACAAGCCCTTGCACTCAACTACTAGTCAATAGTATTAGGGTTAAGACACAGGGCCTGGAGACAGACTGAAATCAAGCATTGGCTCTAGCACTAACTAATATGACTTGAGAATGTTAGTTAACCTCTTGATTCCCTAATTTTAAAATAGAGATGATAATAACAATGACTTGCCTTCCTAGTATGTCTAACACAGGCTCTGACCAATCAGAATGGATCCAGGCTTAAACAACCTGCACAGATACACTGAGCACAGGATGCCTTCCCCCAACCTTGTAGCCTTCCAGTGCTGAGTCTGTTGTAGCCATTGACTGATATTTTTGAGAAGAAATCAAATAAGGGCTTAACAAAAGATGCTCCCCCTCCCTAGGAATTTTAAATAAGGCCTTGGAGGTGGGACAATTCAGATAGTTGAAGTCCAGTCCCAAGAAGGCTCACCTTAAGAAGATTTCCAAGCTTCGTTGATTTCACTTTGGCAATGAATGGCCAAGCTTTGGAACCTACTCCTCCTAGTTTGTGAACAGAATATATGTCTACTTATTATCAGAAAATAATATTAACGTGGTTTCTCAAGATTTATAATTCTCCGATCATATGTGTAACTTAAGAAACTGTTACTTTTAATAAAGTATTTAATGTTAAAATAACACTTCATGAATTTTCCTGTAAATTACTTCATACAATTCTCACAAGCCCCAAGTGAGGTGGGTAGGGCGTTATGAGCTGCCCCATTAAAAGAGTAATCACAAATTTGTCGTATCTGGGAGCATCTAACACATACAATTTGGGGCAATTCTTCAGAAACTTGTCTAAATACTGATGAGCTGGTAGTATTCTCTGGGAAAGTAGGAGAGTAACTCAGATTTTCTTAATCAATTTCCTGGAATCTAATTGGAAATCTTGGATGATGTAAGACTCTAAGGGTAATCTAAGGGTAATAGCTCATATTAAATGGATCTGTAGCTTAGAAATTGCTGCTGTCACAGATAATATATTACTTCACTTACTCCAAGAATATAAGGTAAGTGACTTTTGTAATTCACAGAGCAAAGTAGAAATAGAGGCATACCAAGCACATAGATTAGTTATAAAATATCATAGTAGAATCCCTCTGAAATATACAGCTATTAGGAGCTCTGTAGACCATCTCTCCAATGTGGAGATGAGCAAATTACAATTTTACTTAACTTGACAGAATACGTGGTGCGGAAAGAATAACCTTCACCCGGCAAATCACAATTGTAGTCCCAATCCTCTTCCACTATTCATTAAATTAATATACCCTTGACTTCTAAGAGAATGCTTAACAATAATTAAAGCTGATGGCTTAAAAATGTAAGTTTGACTCTATTAATGGGTCTATAGATTAGATATTAATATATAATAGCTAGATCTTCTGTCTTCAATCCTAGACAAGTATTTGTTCACTGATCATCTCATTTGATAAGTTCAGAGGAAAAGAATTGTGTCAACTCATCACTGAATGCAATTCCTGTGAAGCGTCCTTATGCCTAAGAGCAAGTGAGGTAGGCAATCTTTGTTTATTGAACAGATTGATGGAGTAACATTTTGGAAAAATTATAGGAGTAAGCAGATGGGAAATGGGCAAAAAGCCACACGGGTAAGAAAAATCACGAGTTTTCATCATGTAACTGTGAAATACAAAGGAAAATTCTTTGGGGAACCCCATGGGTCACTTGATTCAACAACAGTGATTTATTTTCTATTGAGCAAGGGTTCTAAATTTTGGGAGTACGGGGAGTTTTATGACATATGGCTCTCAGCACCAGCTGTGACAGAAAAAAAGGCAGGGTGGGGGGAGGCTGTTGATAGAATAATTCTGACCAAGATAATGAGATCCTTAGCTGGCTGCCTCTAATAGCCTCACAGGAAATTTTAGAATGGAAGTCAGCCAACGAGCCCATCTTCATTTGCCCTTTCCTTTGAGCTGGCACAAACAGTAGACACTTATTTATTTCTCTGAAAAATTAATTCCTTTAAAAAAAATTTAATGGAGTCCTTTCCCATGATAGTCCAGCCTATATTTCAAACTAGATAAAAGCTTCAAAATAATGTTCCATCTTGCTGGCTTATTCCATCTCATCCTTGGCCCCATTGTGTCATCCTGTTATGTCATGACTACTGAAGGTGGAGAGACCGATCATACGAGAGCCACTGGAGATGGGAGTGCAGGAGGGAAAACAGCCCCCGGGGAGCTCTGTCTCCATATAGAGAAGGGTCTCATACAGCAGGCGAAGGGTAAGCAATACAAGCTACAGATGCTTCCCAACTAGGAGTGCTATAGACTGAATCTTTGTGTGCCCCCCCACCAAATTTCATAGGTTAAAATCCTAACCCCCAGCATAATGATATCAGAAGGCAGCTGGCACATTTGGGAAATGAATAGGTCATGTGGTCCAGATCCTCAAGAATGGGATTAGTGCCCTTATAAAAGAGGCCAAGAAAACTCCCTCACCCCTTCTGCCATATACAATTATGGGGAAAAGATAGTCTTCAGTGAGAAATCAGGCTCTCTCCAGGCACTCAATCTGCCTATGATCTTGAACTTCCAGCCTCCAGAACTTTGAGAACTAAATGTTTGTTGCTGGGCTGCCTGGGTGGCTTAGTGGGTTAAAGCCTCTGCCTTCAGCTCTAGTCATGATCCCAGGGTCCTGGAATCGAGTCCCGCATTGGGTTCTCTGCTCAGCGGGGAACCTACTTCCCCCCCTTCTCTCTCTGCCTGCCTCTCTGCCTACTTGTGATCTCTGTCAAATAAATAAATTGAAAATCTTTAAATGTTTGTTGTTTATAAGCCATCCAGTTTATAGTATTCTGTGACAGCAGCCCAGTGGACTGGTGTCCAAAGGAATATGGTGTAACCAGATCTGTGCTTCAAAAAATCACTCAGGTGACAACATGGAGGACAGATTAGAAGAGAAAGACTATGGACTTTGTTATATCACTTGGAAAATTCTCTAAAAGGGCTGAGGGGAGAAATGCTGAGAACCTGAACTAAGTGGCTCTGGGGATAGAGAGGAAAAAACAGATCAGCACACTTAGTCATCAGGTCCTGTTCATTTTCTCTCTGAAATCTCTCCACCAAACTAATCAAATATCCCAGTAATGTCCTTTAGAGCATTTTGTTTTCCTGCAGTAGGAGACGCGGTTCAGGATCACGAATGGTGTTTGGTTGTTATGTCTCTTTAGTCACTTTTAATCTGGAACAGCTCATCAGCTTTTCATTATCTTTCATGACACTGACATTTTTTTTTAAGTACAGGTCAGTTCTTTTATAGACTGTTTCTTAACTTGGGTTTGTCTGATGTTTTCTCGTGATTAGATTCAGGTTATGCATTTCCAGCTGGAATACCACATAAGCAATGTCATGTCCTTCACGGGGTCACATCTGGAGGCCACATGAGGTCTGGCTGCTCCTCATTGGTTATGTTGATCTTGATCACCCGGTCTGGTTTCTCCACTGTGTAGTTACTATTTCCCCCTTTGTGGCCAATAAGCAATGTGGGGAGATATGGTAAAACCATACAAGTGTTCTGCTCTTCAGCAAACTTTCCTCCCCAGACTGAACATTCTCTGATGATCCTTGTCCAAATCAATATTTACTAGGATGACTACAAAGTGGTGATTCTTCCAGCCTCCATTTTTAGCTGGACGTATTACTGTCAGAAATGAGGGCCCCCTATCCAGTCTAGTTGTTGTGATTTTGTGACTAAATTCTCCTTGTAGCAGTCTGTGGGATTTCCAAGAAGTGTCCTTAAAGGTGAGGTGGGGTGGGCAGGTGTTCATCTTCACCCCGCTTCCTGCACCTCTAGGTTGAAGGTCCATCTGCCAGGTTAGACCACTTTGGACCTTGCAAATGAAATCTTCAGTTAAAGGATACCAGAGCAGAAATCTTGTGTCCCTGTTGACACCATGAAGCTTCTACACCAGCATTAGGCGGTCTACATTCAGACTTGCACCTTGTTGAAGCCAGTGTTTTGGGGTTCTCTGTTATAGATGAACAAAAATTTCTGGCTATATACATACATAGTAGTTGAATCCTTGAGAAAGCATGGGCAGTTTTTTTAAGAAGAACATGGTGTAAGAAGAGAGAAGACTCTAGGGGCACTTGGGTGGCTTAGCTAAGTGTTTGACTCTTGATCTCAGCTTGGATCTTGATCCCAAGATCCTGAGTTCAGGCCCCATGTGGAACTTACAAGAAGAAGGAGGAGGAGGAGGAGGGGAAGGGGAGGGGGAGGGGGAGGAAGAAGAGGGCCCTGGGGAACACTGCAAATTACTGGGTAGAAGAGTAGCAGCTGTGAATCTGTGAAAAATCACGCACCAGGACAGAGTAGTGCCTCCAAAATCAAGGAAAGAAAGAGTTTGTAGGGAGAATGGAATGAGCAGTTCAAATATCGTAAGAACGCCAAAGTAAGTGAAGAGCCTCCATTGAATTGGCCATAAGAAATCTTTGGTCAGGGGCACCGGGGTGGCTCAGTGGGTTAAAGCCTCTGCCTTCAGCTCAGGTCATGATCCCAGGGTCCTGGGATTGAGCCCCACATCAGGCTCTCTGCTCAGCAGGGAACCTGCTTCCCTACCTCTCTCTCTCTCTCTCTCTCTCTCTGCCTGCTTGTGATCTCTGTCTTTCAAATAAATAAATAAAAATCTTAAAAAAAAAAAGTCTTTGGTCACCCACCAAAAGGAATTTTACTGAAATGGAGGGGGAAAACCTAGACTGTACGAAGATGAAATATGGGCATTACAATCATTTAGTTGACTCTTCTGTAAAGCTTCCCAGAAAAGAAAAGGAATAGGATCAGGCTGTAACAAACCCTCAAACTAATATACTGAAGACAGAGATAAATTGTCTTGATTACCCTGGTCTCCAGCAATTCATGCACACTTGGCACATTATAAGCAGTAAATAAATACTAGCTGAATGCAAACTACACAGAAAAAGTCTCTTCCTTTAGAGACCTTTGAGAGTAGGATGCATGGTGGAGGGTTCTTTTTTTTTTTTTAAGGATATATATTTTTTCAGGTTTGTTATATTAGGCATACAGCTCTGTGAGTTTTGACAAACATACACTGTCAGTCACATATTAACCACAACGAATTTCAAAAGTTCCCTTATGTCCCCTTTCTCTTACTGCCAGTTTTTGGCAACCACTGATCTAATTTCTATCTCCATAAACTGACTTTTTAAGAATATCGTGTAAGGGAATCCAATAGGAGCTTTTGCGTCTGGATTATTTCATTTAGTATAATGCTTTTGAGATTCATCTATGTTTTTGCATGTACTAGTGGTTTATTCCCCACATTCTTACCAACACTTGTTATCTCTTATCTCTTTGATGATATCCTAACTAACAGGTATGAGATAACATACTGTGGTTTTGATTTGCCTTTCCCAGATGGATAGTAAAGTTGAGCACCTTTTCATGTACCCACTGGCCATTTGTGCACCCTCTTTGGAAAATCTACTATTTGGTTCCTCTGCCAGGAACCAGATTTTTAAATTTTTAAGTTTGATTGTTCGGTTTGTTTATTATTTTGGTTTGGTTGTTGTTGTACTTATTGTTTATGTTGTTTGTTATTGAGTTGTATGAGTTCTTTATGTATACTTGTGATGTTAACCCCTTATAAGATATATGATTTGAAAATAGTTTTCCCATTCAGTAGGTTGCCTTTTCATTTTGTTAATTATTTCTTTTGTCATGCAGAAGGTTTTTAGTTTGATGTAGTCTCATTTGTTAATTTTTGCTTTTGTTGCTTGTGCAAATTTTTGTGTCCTATCCAAAAAATTGTTGCCAAGACCAACATTAAGGAGCTGGCCCCACATGTTTTCTTCTAGAAGTTTTATGGTTTCAGGTTTTGTGTTTTAGTCTTTAATCCATTCTGAGTTAATTTTTGCGTGTTGTGTAAGATAGGGGGTCCTATTTCATTCCTCTGAATGTGATTATTCAGTTTTCCCAACACCATTTATTGAAAAGACTATCCTTTCCCCATTGAGTATTTTTGACTCCCTTGTCAAGGGGACAAGCTGACTGAATATGCACAAGTTTATTTCTAGGCTCTCGGTTCTGTTCCACTGACCTATGAGGCTATTTTTCTGCCAGTACTGTTTTCATTACCACAGGTTTATAATACACTTAGAATCAGGAGGTATAATGTCTTTATACTTTATTCTTATTATTTAGCTTTATTCTTCTTTCTTGAGATCGCCTTAGCATTCAGGGTATTTTGTGGTTTCATACAAATTTTGGGATTGTTTCTAATATTTCTGTGGAAAATACCATTTGAATTTTGATAGGGATTGCATTGAATCAGCAGATGGTTTTGGGTAGTATGGACATTTTAACAATATTAATTCTTCACACCCATGGACATGAGATAATTTTCCATTTATTTGTGGCTTCTTCCATTTCTGTCATCAAAGTCTTATAGTTTTCAGTGTATGTATCTCCTACCTCTGTGGTTAAATTTATCTCCAAATGTTTCATTGTTTGATGCAATTGTAAATGGGATTGTTTTCTTTATTTCTTTTTCAGATATTTCATTGTTAGTATAGAAGAAGTGCAACTAATTTCTGTATGTCCCTTTTGTATCCTACAACTTTACTGAATTCATTGATTAGTTATAACAATTTTTGGGTGGAGTCTTTAGGATTTTCTACATATAAGATACCATCTACAAACAAGACGGTTGTACTTTTTCCTTTCTAAATTGGATACCTTTTATTTCTTTTGCTTGCCTTATTGCTCTGGTTAATACTATGTTAAATAGGAATTGTGACAAGAGTGGGCACCCTTGTCTTGTTGCTGATCTTAAAGGAAAATCCTCCCAATCTTTCACTGTTGAGTATGATGCTAACTGTGGGCTTGTCATATATGGCCTTTATTATGTTGAGGTATGTTCCTTCCATACCCAATCTGTTGAGAGTTTTCATTATGAAAGGTTGTTGTATTTTGTCAAATGTTTTATCTGGAACTGCTGGGATGGTCATAATTTTTTCTTTCATTCTCTTGATGTGGCGGTATATCATATTTAGTGACTTGCATATGTTGAACCATTCTGGCAGTGTCTGTCCTATTCGTGCTTCTAGAAAAGTACCTTAATAGGACAAAAACCTACAATCATGAAAAGGACCTCAGATATAGTTCCTACCCCTTAGGAAAGGCTGTACCTTAATTGTTTACCAAGTGCATAACTTCAGTCATCTTTCAATGGTTTCCAGGAGGAAGATTTTTCAAAAATGAATAAGAAAATTGCCTGTTTTAAAGGAGCTTACAGTCTAGAAAGGAAACAAATTCATTATCACAATATATAGCATATTATAGGACTCAAAGTTATATATAGGAACAGTGAAGAAAGCAACTGATTCCAGCTTGACATACTGCTCATCAGAAGATACAGGGTTTGGGGCACCTGGGTGGCTCAGTGGGTTGAGCCGCTGCCTTCGGCTCAGGTCGTGATCTCGGGGTCCTGGGATCGAGCCCCGCATCGGGCTCTCTGCTTGGCGGGGAGCCTGCTTCCCCCTCTCTCTCTGTCTGCCTCTCTGCCTCTTGTGATCTCTCTGTCAAATAAATAAAATCTTAAAAAAAAAAAAGAAGAAGAAGAAGAAGATACAGGGTTTAAGTTGACCCTTGGCAGATGATTGGAATCTCAACCAGGAAAAGGACATTCTAGACTAAGAAAACAGAAAGCAAAAAAGTCAAGATTCAGAAGTTCTAAAGTACAAGATTTATTCTTGAAACATTTCTTGTTTCATGTGGCAGTGGGATAGGGTTTTAGAGATAAGGGTGTGAGGCAATAGGGCTGCCGAGGTGGGTTGGGGGGGGCCTTCTTGTGGAAAGCAGAATAAGACAGCAAGCAAGATGGATTTTTTTCTGTACACACTGGGAAGCTACTGCAGGTTCTGAAGAAGCAAGTAAATAATAAGTCAGTTTTGAAAGGATTTGACTAGAGGCCAAGGGTAGAGGGAAGAGTTTAGAGACAGGGATGGGTTAGACGATTTTGCCATGTGATACCTAAAGAGTCTGTATGGGCTGTGGTTCTAGGAAGGGAAAGAGGAGGATGAACGCAAGAGCCATTTCACAGGGCAATGAAGGGAAAGTGTCCTGAAAATGTGATTACCATAAGATTCCTCTCTTTGCAAAATATTACCATAAACCAGCCTTTGCAGACATAAGCCACAGAGTAACTCCTACTGCTATTGGTATGACTTTTCCCCAATGCCAATCAGAGTAGCATTCTGCTAACTATGGTCACAGCAGTCCATGATCATCAAAAGTCACTAATCCTTAAAATATCCAACTAATAGCTACCATTTATTAAGTGCCTACTATGTGTCAGTCACTGCACGAGTGTTTCATGTATTTTCCTGCAAATATTTATGTCAACCCAATAAGGAATAATTTTCTCATTTGTCAGATATGGAAAATGAAGCCCGTTGAAGGGAAGTAAATTGCCAGGCGTGTCTCAAGACTTCCCATGTCCAAGGCGCTTAGCCCATGGAGATTAAGATAAAAATGCTGCAAATCCTTTGAACCTTTACTAAAACATCTGCCTTTTTCAGAATAGCTAAATTTCTACTATCTTTTTTTTTTAATTAAAAAATATCCTCCTTCTACCTAAGCTCTTGGGTTTTTTTTTTAATTAATAGACATCCAAATACATTGCAAATACTCCTAAAGAAATAATTTTCAGCATTAGATCTTTCACTTGATCTCCTGACTTCATTCCACAGTCATATATTAGATGATACCCCTTAATTGCCTCTACCTGCCAAAACTGGATCCTTTGCATCTCAGATTCATTGTTTTAAATGATTATTTGCCGTCAATGGGGGGAGCTGGCTAGTAGACAACAGGTCAGTTTCAAAACATACTGCCATTTTTCTCTGCCTCACGGTGTTCAGAAAATTATTTTTTTTCCAATTTATTTATTTTCAGAAAAACAGTATTCATTATTTTTTCACCACACCCAGTGCTCCATGCAAGCCGTGCCCTCTATAATACCCACCACCTGGTACCCCAACCTCCCCCCCGCCCCCGCCACTTCAAACCCCTCAGATTGTTTTTCAGAGTCCATAGTCTCTCATGGTTCACCTCCCCTTCCAATTTACCCAAAAGCACATACCCTCCCCAATGTCCATAACCTTACCCCCCTTCTCCCAACCCCCCTCCCCCCAGCAACCCACAGTTTGTTTCGTGAGATTAAGAGTCACTTATGGTTTGTCTCCCCAGAAAATTATTTGAATCATTTATTGCACTTTGTCTTTATTTTATTGTAATAGTGTAAAATATAAAATAACAGTGTTACTAATAGGAATGAGAAGCATTGGTCTTACAAACTTAAGACAACCGTGACTGTCAGAAAGAACCAAACTTCAAGTTCCCTAAATGCTTTCTAAACTTTAACTGGTTAATTTCTATTCAGTTGTGATGGAAAAATACAAAATCAAGAATACGAGTAAAATGCTAGAACCACATTATGAAAGATTATATCTAAGAAGTTCTACATATAACTATGAATATAAATTGTATGTCTCTCTATAGATAGACACATGGATATAGTTATAGATGTAGATACACACAATTTATATTTATACTCTGGGATAAAAATCCTTCCTTCAAACATGTATTTCTATTGTTTAGCTTTTACATATTTAATTTTAATTCACATTTCCACAAACGCATGTGCGAAAAGGAGACTTATTCGCCTCTCTACATTCAGAGTTTTCCAACGTAGAGGTCTTATTTAAATAACCTCTTACTTCTTCCCAAAATCTACCTTAATGAATCCTTTGGGTCTAAACAGAAAGCTAATGCTGCTGTCCTTCTATATTTATCTCTCACTGTCCTTCTACGTTATCTCTCACTTTTCTTCTCTGTTCTGTACTACAGCCCTCGGCCCCTCAGCTCTTTTCTCTCCATAATCCCAGCCTCGCTCTCTCTTAAAATGTTACCTAAGTATCTAGATTATTTTTCTTCCTCAAATGAACCTAAATGCCTCCAAGCAAAGAGATTAGGAATATAGTCACACAAAGAAGGACTGATTTGAAATAAAAATAACTCATGTGTTGGCAGGTGCCCCTCTGTTTCTCAGTATTTTATTACATGTGGGTTATTTCTTGCTCATACTCTGTAAACCATAAGAACTATTAAAATTCCTTTGCTTGGCATGGTTCTGAGAATCCTGTTATAAGCACCAAATGTGATCTTGCCGAACAAAATTTAATGAATCGTGAACGCAGAGGACCTAAATTCCAATCTCATGGTTGCCCTTTGTACAATAATAAACATAGCAAATAGCAAATCTTGCTCATTTTGGAGATGAACAATAGAGAGGAAAGCAAATCTAAATTCACAAAAAGTTAAAGAGCTGCTTTGCTATACTACCTTTGTATACCAAGAATAATTTGAACGCCAAGGCTAAGGAAGGTTTTCTAAGTTAGAAGCCCTATCTTTTTCAATATTTTATTTATTTATTTGACAGAGAGAGAGATCACAAGTAGGCAGAGAGAGAGAGAGGAGGAAGGAGGCTCCCTGCGGAGCAGAAAATGGGATGTGGGGCTCCATCCCAGGACCCTGAAATCATGACCTAAGCCAAAGGCAGAGGCTTAACCCACTGAGCCAGCCAGGCACCCATTTACCTACTTCAGAGATAACAAACCTTTGGGTAGTTAACAGGATCTATTTACATATAAATAGCAAATGCACTTATCTCCTTAAAAAACATTTCTTCTTTTAAGTAGACTAACGTAGTAACCCCCCCAAACACAGAACCACAATCTCATCTAGGGGATTGATTTGCTCCCTTTAGATAGCACGGACAGTTACTCCTTCCAAGAATGGTTTCATTAGAGATTTACATTTTATTTTAATCTCCATAATTAGGGCTATATCCCTGACAAAGTTAGAGTTAGAAAAAGATACACTGGTATTACAGTTAAAATAGCCTATGAGAGGGTGCCTGGGTGGCTCATTCTGTTAAGCGTCTTCCTTTCTGCTAAGATCCTGATCTCAGGGTCCTCGGAAGGAGCCCCGTATCTAGCTCCTTGCTCAGCAAGGAGCCTGCTTTTCCCTCTCACCAGTGCTCCCGTTCTCTCTCGCTCTTTCTCTCTCTCTCTCTCTCTCTCGCTCTCAAATAAATAAGTAAAATAATAAGATCTTAAAAAAAAACAAAAAAAAATAAAATAAAATAGTATGTGTGATTTCAACTGTGAGGGACCACTCTAACATTGTTTTAGGCTGTGGCAACCTCAATTCATCACTCTTAGTTTAGTACAAAAAATGAAGTTGTAGTTTGTTTCTATCATAAAGTGTATGGGTTTTGGAGGTAAAGAAACCATTTGAGATTATATAGAGGAGTTTATATTAAGAATTTGTGGATTTTGAAATAGTTCACTGGTACCGCCTCCCCAAAAAACCATTAGGTATAAAGTAAAGGAAAAACAAAATGTGATGCAAACCCCACAAGATTTAGAGTATAAAAACCTTAGTGTTTATCTGGCATATATATGACTTTGGACACATCCTGTAACCTCTCTGGGGCTGTTTTCCAGCTACAGAATAATACTACAGTACTAACCTCAGCATATTATTTTGAGTATTAAATTCGATCACATGTGAGAAAAATGTTTTGTAAACTATTCAATGCTTGATTAAAAATGGAAAAACACTTAATTTGCATTTTATTGCTTTTGAAATAGAACTGTTCCTGTCTTGGCCTGAGAGAAAATTTTCCTCTAACACTTGGCATCTTTTGAAAAGCTAATAATAAACTCTTCTACCAGTAGTTGACTCGTAATTATTTCATACATTTGTGAAAGGAAGGAAACATGATACAAAGTAGTGACTTTAGATAAACTGTCAAAACATCCTTACAACAGTGACAAGTTTTTGGTCAGGAAAACATTCCCGTGTAGATGCAACGTGGAGTTTAAAGCGGTTTTTGTTTTTGTTTTTTATTTTTTAAGATTTTCTTTATTTATTTGACAGAGAGACAGCAAAAGAGAGCACAAGCATGGGAAGTGGGAGAGGGAGAACCAGGCTCCTTGCAGAGCAGGGAGCCCAATGCGGGGCTGGATCCCAGGACCCTGGGATCATGACCTGAGCCGAAGGCAGACACTTAAGGACTGAGCCCCCTGGGCGCCCCTTAAAGTGGTTTTTCTTTTCTTTTCTTTTCTTTTAAGATTATTTATTTATTTATTTGACAGAGAGAGAGATTACAAGTAGGCAGAGAGGCAGGCAGAGAGAGAGAGGAGGAAGCAGGCTCCCTGCTGAGCAGAGAGCCCAATGCGGGACTCGATCTCAGGACCCTGAGATCATGACCTGAGCCGAAGGCAGCGGCTTAACCCACTGAGCCACCCAGGCGCCCTAAAGTGGTTTTTCACTACAACATCAACAACAGCTCATAACTATATTGTTAAAAATGAGATATGCATTGTACTTAGTTGAATATGAACTAAAGTTTTACAAAGCTAGTGGAGTAGTAGCATCCTGAGATGTGATAAGAAAGAACTGAAGAGGGGACGCAAGGGAGGCTCAATGGGTTAAGCGTCTGCCATCAGCTCAGGTCATGATTCCAGGTCCTGGGATGGAGCCCCGCAGGGGGTCCGCAATCATCATGGCAACATCAGGGCTTCCTTGCTCAGTGGGGAGCTTCCTTTCCTCTCTGCCCCTCCCCCCTGCTTAGGCTCACACTCTCTCTCCCTCTCTCTCTCTCTAGCAAAAATAAATAAATAAAACCTTAAAAAAAAAAAAGAACTGAAGAGAATTGTCTCGTCGTCCTCAATATTTTTCACATTTGTACATGAATGAAAATGAAAATAAGTGACTATTGACTGATTCCAGATGGTGATAGGTAGTACCACCAACAATTGGTTATTGTTAGCCCGACTCTAAGCACTGAACGGTGAAAAACAAGGAAGAGGAAAAGGAAATATGTAATAACAAAATAGGGCTCAGAAATTCAGAAATTTCACCCAGGTGGAAATGCCAATCATTTCTTCCCTGTCAAAATCTCTTCAGGTAGCCTGCTGCCTGTAGCCTGTGAGGGTGTTCTTTCGGGAATAAGGACCCTGCGCTACTAACTAGCTCTCCCACCAGCTAGCTGGTCCAGGAGCAAAGACACCAGGCTCAAACTGGGTCCATTCTCGAAGACATGGAGGCAGAATTGGATGTTCTTGGCAAAGAAGAAGCAAGGTCATGAAGAGTCATTGCCAAAACTGGCAATATGGCAACCCAAAGTCATGCACTAGCCAGTGTGAGGAGGGCAGAGAAACTAAAATCCTTACAGAGAAGCAGAATAACCAGTCGGCAGAGAGAAAAATGGATCAGATGTGAAACAAGGACAAGGAGAGATTAAGAAACCAAGCAGCCAGTAGGAGAGAGGGAAAGAAAGAGAATGAGAGAGAATCTGTCTGACCATGCATACTTTCTTCAGCTGGGTTCTGTATAATGTCTTAAAATAAATCTCCTTTCCTGTACTTGTGCTGGCTTCAGTGTGTTTGGTTCCTCAGAACCGGGGGATATTTTGGTAAGACATTCACTGATTGGACTAGAGCCAAAAGTATAAAAGTAAACAAGAAAGACATCTGAACAAACTGCATTTCCAAAACGTATACTAAAGCTCATGTGAAACTAAAAGTCTTCATGCTTATTTAATTTTGTGTAACAGCTTTATTGAGATGTAATTGACATCTCTGATACTATAACATTCACCCTTCTCTAAATGACCGTTTACTTAGAGTTTTTTTCAATTCCGTCAGGCTTCCAGATCGAGTGTCCAAGCCTACAAGTAGCCTTAATAACAAAGACAGAAAGACGAGTACATGCAGACACACTCTGGCAATGAAATGTGACAGTTGACAGCCTAGCAGCAAAGGAGAAACAGAAAAACTATAAATAGGAGAACAATAATTCCAAGGGGGAAAGAGAGAGCAATCTGGGGCCGTGTAGAGTGTTTTCCTTAGGCTCTTTTAGTTCCGAGGAACAGCTCAAGTTACATCTAATATTGGGGGAAGGAGTTATAAGGAATGAAGAAAACAGGGATCTCAGCCCCACAGGGCCTCGTGGGAACCACTGAGGGCCAGATCACCAAGCCTCTGGAAGAGTAGGCTCTGTCACCGAGCCAAACCTTGGGAAGACTGAAACCAAGACACCACGAAGAATCCAAGGTTACCCCAGGACTTCAGCATCAGGAGCCTGCACATCATCACCTCGGTGATTGGTTATTTATGTGACTCAGCTGTCCCCACGGGCTGTGGCCGTCCATATCTAACTGGCTTCCTCATCCTCTCTCTGGAATGTGTAAATGGCCAGTTCTTGACCTGTTTCAACCTGCAGACACATTTTGTTTGGCCGGCATGATGCCTCCACATTGTTGAGAATTCCAGTCTTTGGGTGGGACATGAACTTGGAAGTCTTCAGAATCTTGACTAGGCCCCATTACCTTCGCCACACCCTCTTTTCTCAGCCACGGAGCCTGCTGGACTGCTGAAGGTACCTGAGTTTGTGACTCCTGCTCGCTCTCTCTTTTCCACCGCCCAGCATCCTCGTACCATTGTGTCTGGTTCCTCATAACTTTTGCTTTTTCTCCCCCATCAGCTTTCTCTAATATATATGCCTTCAGCTCCCACTGCTAACTAGCAGTTCCCAGTTCAAATTCCCTACAGGGAGAATCTGGATCACGTTGCCCATTCTTGGCTACCTTCTCCCACTGGTTCATATTGTAGAATTCTGGCCAGACTGGAGCATGTTTCCTTTAAGACAGGTGTCCGTTCTGTCAGCAGCTGGGGCTGGGGGAGCTCCAAGGCCTGCACCGAACAGAGCACAGCTGTCTGGGGCCAACGGCTCAATCGGGTCCATGAGCTGCGTAGCTAGTTACCTTGAGAAGGGACCGAGGGCAAGGTGGCTACCACACTTGTCTAGTGCAGTGGGTCAAAATGACATGACTCTGCAAGTTTAAAAACAAAACAAAACAAAAACAAAAACTGAGAGAATCAGCCTCCCTCTAGCCTCCCCCAAGTAAGTACAGTCCATGATGCTAGCACGGAGTCTTCAAGAAAGGGTTAAATCATGTTCGCTTTCCTCTATTTAAAAAGCAGCGACATGAACAGTATACTTTGGAAGAATTTTCGTTGAAAACTAGAAAAGAAAAATAGTGGAAGTTATTTAATACATACTCGGATATTTGAGAAACTTTGGATATCTAAAAAAAAATCTCATTTTCCTTTGAAATAGGAATTAATTAGTCTTAGAAAGTTGTTAAGAACAGAAGCCCTGGAAGTTTTCTAATCCTGACTCTGATACTTCCCAGCTAGCAAATCCTTGAGCAATTCAGTGCCTCCATTTCTTCATCTATAAAATGAGGGTAATAATAATACCTATCTCACAGGGTTGTCAGATTAATGAAACAATCAAAACAAAACAAAATAAAACCTTAGAACATGTACTTGGTGCATAGAGAGGGCTAAAAAGTATTATTGTTGCTTTTGTTATTATATAAATAAGCAGTCTGTGTTATGATGTCATGAGTCCAATTTTTATAATAGTTGAGAATGGCTGAGGTTTTCTTCTTTGTACGTATATATTCTCTTCTCTGTGATATTTAATTCTAGCTCCGTCACACAAATTATGTATCACACGTCCATATGAAACAAATTGCTTTGATCGGATCAGATTGCTGTACCATTAGCAATAGTGTTTTGTTTGGGGAGATCTGAGCTTATTTTAATGCTAGTGCTGGCTTGTCTGTTCATTCGCTTCCCTTCGCCTAGACTGAAAGGCAGCCCATACACGGCAATCTTCAGAGCAGGCTCCAATACAGACAGTTGTCTATTTGAAAGTAAACACCTTTGAAACACAACAAAGGCTATAGCTGATGCCAGAGCATTTATCCAAAGACAGTCTCTTTGGAGTCTCTGGCCAGGGCTAGGATGACTTCCTGCCTGGAAACAGGACAGGAAAGTGCTGGAAGGGGTGCATGCCAGAAGGGCTGGGGCCTGAAAGCATTAGGGCTCCCTTAGTGAAGCCATTAAAGGCAGATAGGGAGCTTTAGAAAACAGATCAGTGCTGTCCCGCCTTTGACCCATTAAATTCTAAACCTCTGAGCAGGGCGGGGGAAGGAAGAGAGCAAACAGTTACATTTTTTAAAGCTCCCCCAATGTTTATAATAGGTAGCCAGGGTTGAGAACCCTACCATTCGCAGGCTGTGCTCTGTTCGGTGCAGGCCTTGGAGCTCCCCCAGCCCCAGCTGCTGACAGAACGGACACCTGTCTTAAAGGAAACATGCTCCAGTCTGGCCAGAATTCTACAATATGAACCAGTGGGAGAAGGTAGCCAAGAATGGGCAACGTGATCCAGATTCTCCCTGTAGGGAATTTGAACTGGGAACTGCTAGTTAGCAGTGGGAGCTGAAGGCATATATATTAGAGAAAGCTGATGGGGGAGAAAAAGCAAAAGTTATGAGGAACCAGACACAATGGTACGCGGGCTTTCTCTAATTTGCTTCTGCCACTGGCGGGGCCTCCTCGGAAGAGAGGCTTCCGGGAAAGATCCGGGTTGGGGGGGTTGATGAAGAAGAGAGGACATTGCCCACCAAGCTCTCCTCCTAGCAGCCGCCTCAGGACTTGGCCAGGGCTTTGCCTCTGCTCAGCACTTTGCAGAAACCAAGTGGGAAGAGAAAAGAAGATTATGATTAGCGCTGCCTGCCCTCACAGAGCTCTCAAAACAGTTGGGGATTCCCTATTAGCCCATGAGAAATGGCGGCAGAACCGTGAGGAATTACCCTGCAGCCAGGATTGAAAGGACACACTCCGAGAGTTCCACCAAGGGGGGATGGGGAAGGTGGACATGGAGGAGACGGGGCCTGCTAAGGATGTGAGAGAGAGGGGCACAAACGGAGCGTGATGAAGGCGGTTGAGAGAGCAGTGAACCGAATGAGCAGGGTCACAGCAAAGGCCTGGGGTGTCCCAGTGACATATACATATATGTATGTTCTCCACCCCCATACCTTTACAGAGAGTCTTTGCACCCTACTTTTTTACTCAACAATGTATCTTGGAGAAACGCCATATCAGTACCTACAAAGGCCCATTGTTCTCTTTAATGGATGGGCAATACTCAACCGCATAGAGACACCCTACATTACTTAAATGATCTATTGATGTACCTTACGTTGTTTCCAATATTATGCTCCTACCAACAAATTTGCATTGATTATCTGAGTCCTAGATTATTTCATACGTATTGTGAATTATCCATAGGATAAAGTCCTAAAAGTAGAATCGTTGGGTCAAAGAATATG
This sequence comes from Neogale vison, assembly GCF_020171115.1. NCBI lineage: Eukaryota > Metazoa > Chordata > Mammalia > Carnivora > Mustelidae > Neogale > Neogale vison. The sequence goes on from NC_058094.1 coordinate 36,892,420, forward strand.
ACTAATTTTCTGTATTGATATCTATTGTCCACTTCTCCCCCAAAGTGATCACATAAATTAATAGTCTGTCAACAATGGATGAATGTCTGTTTTCCAGCATCCTCTTTTTTTTTTTAATATTTTATTTATTTATTTGCCAGACAGAGATCACAAGTAGGCAGAGAGAGAGGAAGGGAAGAAGACTCCCTGCTGAGCAGAGCGCCCGATGCGGGGCTCGATCCCAGAACCCTGGGATCATGACCTGAGAGAAGGCAGAGGCTTTAACCCACTGAGCCACCCAGGCACCCCTCCAGCATCCTCTTTGACAAAGTCTATTTTTAAACATTTTGGTCTTTGTAAATCTGCAAGTGAAAAATGCTATCTCGTTTTCATTTTAACCTTACATATTTTATTATGAGGTTGAGTATCTGCTTATGTTTAATACTCACTTGTCTTTCCTTCCCTAGAACTATTTGTTCATATTTGTTGCCGTTTTTCTATTAGATTGTTAACCTATTGATTGGTATATACATTTTACATTTTATGGAAACTAGCTTCTTTTCTTCCATATGTATTTGCAACTTTTTTCTAGATTGCTATTTAACCTTTCATTTCATTTATGTGTTTCTTTTTTTGCTTTCGTGTTTATTTTTGCCAAGAACATGACAACTTTGAGTCTTCTTTTTTAATCCTCTGTATATTGCTAAGTCTTAAAGTTTGTTCCTTTTTACTATTCCGTGATGGGAGAAAAATGAGCAGACCATTTATAAGCAAGGAAGTACAAGTGGCTAATAATAAGCACATAAAAATTTCATCCTCATAAACAACAAAAAAATACAAATTGGTTTCATTTTTTACTCAAGCAAATTAGCAAAGATAATTAGAGTGAAACCAGCATTGCTATACTGTGTTGGCAGGAGTGCAAATTAGTTCAGTACTTTTGGAAAGCAAATTCTCAGTAAGTAGCAAGAACTTTAAATTTTTGAAAACTCTTTATTCAGTAATGGCACACCTAGAAATTTATCCTATGGCTGTACCATCAAGATAGACAAAGATTCATGTTTGAGATGTACTTCTACCCCACACTATTTTAGCAGGGGAAGAATGGAAAGCAATTCATAAGTTGTTGTCCTGCAAGTAAATCACAGTGCAGCTATACCAACGAAGGCCACACAGCTACCAAATTAAAGCTCAAAGCTATTAATGATGCAGGAAAATTCTCATACTCTTATACTAAAGATGGGATACAAGTTTGCTTAGACTGTGAGATAACAACTCCGTTACAATAAATGAAAAATCAAAGAGAAATGTCAAAGCAGTGGTTACTTGTGTTTAGAGAAATTATGCATGAAAATTTTCTCCTTTTTACTCTTCTGTGATTTCTCAAATTTTATGTGCATGTATCATATAGTATGATAAAAATCAAAATCAAAATAAGCACACATCAAAGGAATGTAAACCTATTTCTAGGATTTTTTCTTTCTCCTTGTGCTTCCACAGTGGCCACACAGGCCTTTATTTATTTATTGGTCTTTCACATTGGGATTATTGTATTACCCCATCTTGCTGCCTCTGGTCTCCCCCAATACTCTGTTAGGTTGCTGGAAACCACTGTCATTACTCAAGACCCCGCAACGTCTTCTTACTCCCTACCACGTGATGTTATATCACTCATAGTGCATCAGCCTTCCATAATCTGGCCCCACTCTGCTTAAATCATCCAAGTGGATTTCCTGCTGCTCTCCAGGGACATCCTGCACCCTAGAGGGGTCTTGTCACTGGGACACGCCAGGCCTTTTCCGTGACTCTGCTCACTCTGTACACTGTTCTCATAACCACCTTCGTCGTGCTCCCTTTGTGCCCCTCTCTCGCACATCCTGATGTGAGATCTCCATCTCCTCCATGTCCATCTTCACGCCCCACCCTTGGTGGAACTCTCAGAGTATGTATATATATGTATATATATGTCCAGACTCGTTTTGGATTGATATGTAAGGTACTAATAATAGTTGCCTGGGGGGAGGGTGCTGGAGAGGTGGGACAGAGGTTTTTACCTCTAGAAAACGTTCACTCTATCCTTTTGTTCCTCTTGAATTTTGTATCGTACATCTGCAATGGGAAAATGTAACTCTTAAGTGTGTGATGACGGCTTTCCTACACTGTGTGAAATCAAGGTTCAAAAGGGCAGCTGCTTGGATTCTCTCCCAGTTATGATCTGGATACAGCTGCATCAGTCAGCGTTCTCCCCTGGACTGTCAACCCAAGATGACAGGGCCTGTGTAGGTTGACCTCCCCCATTGAATCACCAGCATCTAGCCCAGATGGGAGGGGCTTAATAAATACATCTCAGATAACTACCAGGGTTTTAACTTAATAGAAAAATGGGAGGAGCCACAGGGAGAAACAGATTAATGTGAAAGGAAGACTCAGAGACAAAAGCATGTAGGAGCGAAAAGAAGGTTCCTTGCAAAAATGTTGCAAGGAAATCAGACTTCAGGACTGGCCCGGAGCCAGGCTGCTCCTTCCGCATCAGCACTGAGCAGTGTTAGAGCCGGCTGGGGGAGATGCAGCTGGAGAGGCGGGCTGGGCAAGTTGCCATGGGCCCAGGACACCACGTAAAGAAATGAGAAGAGCAGTTAGAAAGAAATGGAGAGCCCAAACATGCTGTTCAGACTATTTTGGCTTCAAGAGACAGAGATCTAAACCAAAGAGGGAGTTTATTGGCTGGAGTAACTGGAAAGTCCAGAGATTCAACAATATCATCAGGATATTCTTTCTCTTTCCCCACCTCCACACCCACTTTTCTGTGCTGGCTTCTCTCTCTTGCAGACTCTTTCCACATGCTGGTTTTCTGGCAACTCCAGCTTTACAACGAACAAACAAGTGGTCCCAGCAGTTCCTAATAATTCCAGCAAAAACCTTAGAATGGATTCTCACTGGACAGCTTAGGTCACATGCCCATCCCCAAATTAGTCACTGTCTGAAACATTAGTAGGCCAGGCAAAAGTCATATGATCACCCCTAGGAGTGGTGGTGGTGAATACCACTCTAATCTTATAACCCAAGATCGAGGGGAGTAGTCAGGATGCCATTTTCAGATACAAAGATGCTGAACAGGTAAAAGCAATAATAGCACCCCACTCTAACCAAAAACAAAAGATCAGGGGTGCCTGGGTGGCTCAGTGGGTTAAAGCCTCTGTCTTCAGCTCAGGTCATGATCCCAGGGTCCTGGGATCGAGCCCCACATTGGGTTCTCTGCTCAGCGGGGAACCTGCTTCCCCCCTTCTCTCTCTGCCTGCCTCTCTGACTACTTGTGATCTCTGTCAAATAAATAAATAAAACCTTTAAAAAAAAAGATCAATTGAAGATTGTTCCTTTCTTTAAAAATAAAAATTGGAAAGGATTTTTGGAAGGAGAAAATGTTAAGATACTAGGCAAAGCGGGGGCGGTCATGGAAGCAAACTCTGGAGAAATGGGAAGGGTTGGCATTCAGATGGAAAGACTGATGGTGGAAAGTAACTGTGAATTAGTAGAGCTAATCCAGCCCCCTCACTCCTCTTATGTGGGCCTCCTCTGCCCAAGCCACATACATAAAATTGGGACCTCTTATAGGACCATTCAAATTCAACCTGAACATATTCAATAACAGATAGTTTATGATTTCAGAAATTAGTTTTATCATCTGGGTTTGCTTCTCTAAAATGTCTGTGTGTCAGTGAGCTGGACCCCAGTTCTCAGGTGGTCTTCTGGATTAACAAACCTTCAGGCTACTCCTCTCATCAGATGATCCTTGACGTGTTGGATAACATATTCCTGCCCCAGTAGTCTCTCTTTTGGCCAAGCACAACCAGTTCAGGTGACATGGTTTCCAGATTTTTCTAGAGCCTAATTATCTTTCTCTGGATTCATGCTGGTTTATATGCATCTGTCTTTAAAATATGCTTAGATGTAAGCCAGCAGATGAGGCCTTACCACTGCTGAGTTCAGTAGGGCCATTGCCTCCCTTTATCTGGACACTATGTTTTGCTAATGCAATTGAAGATTTCATTGGCTTTTTTTTTTTTTTTTTTTTTTTAACAACCATATCACAACTCAGTCCTGTTGAGCTTGTTACCAACAAAATCCCCAGGTCTTTTTTTCTTATGAACGGCTGCCAAGTCAGGCTTTTTGTAATTATGCGAGTAGTACTTTTCTGAGCCAACAGAATGGAACTTCCTAGTTTTTTTTTCTTTTAAATCTTTCTTTATTGTTTCTTTCAAGCTCCATCCTGTTACTTGCTCTGCCAAAGGCTCTTTCTGAGCCTTTAGAACCAGGTGGTATAAGGCCTGTAGACCTTGCTGCAAAAGAAGGAAACCCTCTGGTATTCTATTTACCCAACTGGTTTTTGGTTTATGCATGGGCCAGGACTCATGCCTATTCCTGAATAATCTGGTTTCTGTTCCTTGCTAATGCCTTGGTCGTATGTTACACCACGAATAATTGGGCAGCCTTGCTAGCCTACAGTGGCTGGGCATGTGCCTACACATGTGTATCAGATGATAAGCTTTGACCCGTGGTTTCTTTTCAGGTCAGTTACTGCCAAACTTTGTCCCCACTTTAGTTTCATGCCTGCTGTTCCAGATGAGCAGACACTGGTGCCAGTAAAGCCATTCCACCGCTCTCCCATGACCAATGAAAAGATATCAGCCAGGATAGGTCCAGAGGCATTTGGAATTGGTCACATCTGGCCTGTGCTTTACACCAGAGTTGTCGGAACTCTAACTCATCATCACGTAGCCGAACAGTCTGATGAGCCTTTGACCCAAGTCCCAGATTCTAGATGTCCCCCACCCCACATCCTGACTGGAACTAAAGGCCTCCGTACTTCAGCTGTGTCACCTAGGATCTTGACTCCCTGAGGATTCCCTCTTCTGGTTCACAGAAGACCCTTTTCATGGGGTTATGCATATGCTTTCAGAACTCAGAAGGGCCTCTCTGATCTAAGATTTGCATACCCCATTACTGCTTTAAGATGCTCGTCCCCAGAAACTTCTCCTACACATTGCCCTAGTCCCTTGGACTAGACCCTTGGCATACAGACACACTACAAAGTGAACTAAAATTCACCTTGTCGTTCTGATTCAATGATTTTAACTGCTGACCTCTCCCTGATTGGATCTGGCTCCTTTGCTTCAGTTCGTCTCTGCTGTTTTTCTCGGCCCCCATGCTGCTCTCCTATTAGCTTGAGCCTGCTTCTGTACCAAGAGGTCCTAGGCGGTTGAGGCTCTGGGAAAGTGCCAATCATGATCATTAAAGAAAATGTGCATCTGGGACACTGAGGTTGTGGTCAAAAGTGGAGACTCTTCCCTGACCCAGAGAAGGAAGGTAGGTTATGCCAGGTGTAGGCCGTTATGCTAACAATCCTTGCATCCTGTCTCCCGTAATACATGCATTGAAGGCACCTGGAAAGAAGGACCAAGGTCTGAGACTCTCACTAGATAGTAGGACCCATATCTCAAATATTTGAAAGGTCTACCTGTTTGACAGGATTTATTTCTCAGTTTTTTCCCACAAATCTCTACAATAGCTCACTGTCAGATTGTGTCAACAGCAATAAAAATATAATATATTAGCCCTTCTTCCTCCCATATTCTGTGTCCCAGAAGAAGAAATGCTGTCTTGAAGAGCAAGGCTGAAATAAAACCATCAGCGGTGTTCTCTTCACCTTTCCAAACTCGATTCGTGAGATGCCCTTTAGAAGCAGTATTTTAAAAAGAGGAACCAGATGTTTTCCTAAGGGGAAATTTCTGACACCCTCTCTAAAAAAATAAGGCGCTGGAATTGAAAGATCATACACTCAGGATTTTCCAGGTTATGATCATAGTAAAGTAACGGGTGACATCACTTACAGGAGAGAGTTTTCATGAATGGATGCAGTAAACTGTGTATGAGAAGTAATTACTAAATCTAACAGGAAATTTCTATAAGAATTCCTAGATACTGAAGTACTCTTCCTTGCCAATCCAAAATTAGGAGATCAGAAAGAGAAAACAATTTTTCTTGTTATTTGTTAGCCAATCTAAGATTGAAAAACCAAGCCTGTATGTGTGGGAATATTTTTATAGCAAAATAGAAAGTACCTGGAAGGCAATCCAAATAAAATCATCTAAAAAGAAGGATCCTGACATATCTGCTAAGGAACTATTCATTAGAATGTTTAGACCAGATCCAAGAATGTTAATCCACTGGCTCCTGTGTTGATTATTTTGGGACAGAACACAGATTTCAAAAAGAAGAAAACATAAGATAGCATTCAAAGAAACTGCCAGTTCTATAATTTGAAGATATTAACAAACGTACTCAGCATTTCTTTCATCAAAGAAAATAAAAAAACTTTGTATTTAATACAGACCGTCTAAAGTGCTTAAGACATTATCATTTATTTTAGAATAAAAAGTATGAAGAACCATAAGGGGTAAGGTATTGGAAGAGGGAAGAAAGGAATGAATTCAAGAGCTCCTATGGGAAAGTAAGTAAGATTGGCTCTTCCTCTGAGACAGGAGGAAAGGTAGAGACAAAGAAGCAGAGAGAGATGACATAGGGAAAGGGAAGATGAAGAGGCTGTTGCTTGCAAAAGGCCTGATTGTTTCCAGCAAAGCAGAATGGGTGGGAAGCTTTTTTGTTTCCCTCACTAGACCATAAGATCTGTCAGGGCGGGGATTGAGTCTGTATTGTTTACTGGGAATGCCCATCGCCTAGTGTAGCAGGTGGTATATTATTGATTCTCAATTAGTATTTGTTGAATCAAATGAATGAAAGAATTGTGGACATTAGGAATTTAGAAGAACAGGAAATGCTGGGAATGGCTACGTTAGAAATCAGTAAGAAATGAATAATGGGGTTATAAATTTGAGGTTAGCTGGTATGCAATGTTCAGAAGCAAGAATGGAAAAGCAGGCAGATTGGAAATTGGTGTGACTGAGAAAGTGGGATGGAAAAGGAGTAAGAGGGTTCAGTATACAAGCAAAGATGATGGAAAACAGGCTGGAAATGAGGCTCAAAGACGAAAACCTATTGGAAGCAGCAATAGACTGTCAAGGTCATGTGATTAGAAGTACTTCTGAGGGTGTTAGGCAATGAGCCCCTTTAAAAACACCAGGGTAGCATGTAACTTTGTCACAGGCTAAGCAAGCTTCCAACTCAAATTTTTACTCTCAATTCTGTGACTGTTCAGACGTGGACTATGTCTGATTTGTTATCTCTTGTCACCTGATATGTTTTGTTTTATTTTTTTTTAAGATTTTTATTTATTTATTTGACAGAGAGAGATCACAAGTAGGCAGAGAGGCAGGCAGAGAGAGAGAGAGGAGGAAGCAGGCTCCCTGCTGAGCGGAGAGCCCGATGTGGGGCTCCATCCCAGGACCCTGGGATCATGACCTAAGCCGAAGGCAGAGGCTTTAACCCACTGAGCCACCCAGGCGCCCCCGATATGTTTTTTTTTTTAATTTAAATTCAATTTAAGTAACATATGGTGTATTACTAGTTTCAGAGATAGAATTTAGAGATTTATCAGTTGCATAGAACACCAAGTGCTCATTCCATTAAGTGCCCTCCTTAATGTCTATCCCCTGGGCACCTCATCCCCCCACCCACCTCCTCTCAGTTATCCTCAGTTAGTTTCCTAGAGTTAAGAGTCTCTTGTGGTTTTTTTCCCTCTCCATCTTGTTTTATTTTTCCTTCCCATTCCCTATGTTCATCAGTTTTGTTTCTTAAATTCCACATGAAGGAAATCAATGTCTCTCTCTGACTTATTTCACTTAGCATAATCCACCCTAGTCCCATCCATGTATCATTGCAAATGGCAAAATTTCATTCTTTTGGATGGCCAAGGAATATCCCATTGTATATAAATGCCACATCATCTTTAGCCATTCAGTTGTCAATGGACATTGGTCACCTGATATGTTAATCAAATGAACAAAAAAAGGAGGAAAGAAGAAAGGAAATCAAAGACATGATTTACATGTCGTGTCTGTTAAAATTATGAGCTATTCTAGTCCTTTCTGGGGTGGCAGGGAGAGCAGAGAGAAGGCCCTGAAGGTCTGGGTCACACTTCAAGAGTACAAGGTGATGGGGAGCTGCCTGCCCACCCTGAAGGTCGCACTCTGCCCCTCTACTGGGTGTGAATCTTTGCACCTAATCATGTGGTCACCGAGTTCTGCTTCTGGAACTTTTCATCTCAGCTAAAGAAGATGAAGTCTTCAGGGGAAATTGTTGACTGTGGACAGGTGTTGGAGAAATCTCCCTTGTGGGTAAAGAGTGTTGGCATCCGGCTGTGCTATGACTCCCACAGGGTCTCCCACATCACTGGCCAGGAGCTGATCATGGCAGGCACTGTCATCCTTTGCTGTGAGTTGTGGGCACTGGCACGGCACCAGGCCCACTCTATCCAGATCACAAAGATGAAGGAGACTGCAGCCAGCAAGTACCGCCGACTGGCCATCAGATAGTTCCAGGACTCCAAGATCAAGATCCTGCTGCTTTGCTGGGTCCTGCATGACCAGCACAAGCCACGCTTCACCACCAAGAGACCCAACACTTTCTTTTGGATGCAGAGCCTCCCTGTCCCCAGGTCGGCCCAAATAAACCCTGTGGGAAAACCAGGGTAGTAGAAAAAAATAAAATAAAATAAAATATTTTTTAAATTATAAGCTATCCTAATTTTTTTCTGTGTGTCAAAGTGTATAAACATTTGGATATGCATGTATAATACTCACAAATTCACCATTATAAACATCTGCAGATATTTCTGCAGTATTGGGGTTGATAACAAAGATTGGATAATCCAACGGTTAGTTATGTTCTAACTTCTGTGCTATAGGATTGAGCCGAGATCTGGTAAATACCGGGCTTGGGGATGCAGGAGACAGGCTAGAGATTTGAAGCTGCTGAGGGCAGAAAAGTAGAACCAAATTCCTGGGTACAAGCATCTTGTCCAGAGGGTAGTTACTGAAAAGAAAGGGCATAGAGGTGACACGGTTTGACCAGAATCAGAGACCATGGAACTGGTCAGGTCAAACAGGGACAAATTAGCAGATGCTATATAGGAAGTCAGAATCAAGAATGACTGTGTGTTTTTCTTCTTTGGAAAACCCCAAAATCAAACCCTTTGCTTAGACTCTTTAGTTTGAAGTTTTCTGTCTTTGATAGCAAACATACTTTCTTTTTTAGGATTTTCTATTTAAAAGATGAAGCTTTTTTTTTTCCCAAAGATTTTATTTATTTATTTGAGAGAGAGACAGTGAGAGAGAGCATGAAAGAGGAGAAGGTCAGAGAGAGAAGCAGACTCCCCGTGGAGCTGGGAACCCGATGCGGGACTTGATCCCGGGACTTCAGGATCATGACCTGAGCCGAAGGCAGTCGTCCAACCAACTGAGCCACCCAGGCGTCCCTAAAAGATGAAGCTTTTGAGTTAATTTTCTTATCACTTCTTACTGAAATGTCATTTTATAAGGTTCTTTCTATTTCATTTGTTTTAAAATTTTTATGACATTATGAAAATACATATAGTCATATATTCTGTTTCTCAGGCTGGAAATTCTTCACTTGTGAAAAATCAGTGCAAAGGTATATTAGAAGCCAAATTAAAACAGTGCTCATTGTTAGATCAGAGTGAGATGGGCGTGGGCTTTGGAAGGAGAAGAGAAGGAAAGGAACTTTCTCCTCCAGACTTCCTACATAAGTCTTCCAAATGTAGTATTTCAGGAGAATCCATTGTTCATTTTAAAGAAGAAAAAAAACCTCTATACTTTCTTTTCTATTGGGTCTAGAAATCAGTAAAATACTAAGGTGGAAACAAAAGAAATACCTCTTGGTGATTGACCATCTACTTGAGTCACCCGTCCTTGAATTTGATGGTGCTGCAGATCTGTACGTCTGAAAATAGAATGTCTCAAGTATTATTGCTAAGTCCTCGAATGCTTGCTCCCAAATTATTTCTCTTCTATTCAACTGAAATGCAGAGATCGTTTAAAAGAGCTCCTGTGATGTACGGAACCAGCATTGTACAAAATCTGAATTGGGCACCCTCCTCTTCTCGGTAAAAATAAATTGTAATACAATTTTAGCATGTCGGAATCTTTATTTAAACAAAACCATCTCAAAATGACAGCCCTGTAGTAATTATTCAGTTTTCCCTTCATGTCCTTGAGATACATTGTTTGAAAGTTTTGATTTTATCACAGGATATAAAACCCCTAGAAACAAATTGAAATTGAATACATAACACTAACCCTGAGACTTCAGATGTATTTCTCCCTTGCTTACTTACTCAACTATTTTAAAATCTTACTCTCTTTGATCACTGATAGGAATGTTGGCCTGGCACAGTCATTTTAGCTCCAAAGTTGTGATGGTTTTTTGTTTTTTTTTTTGTTTGTTTGTTTTAAAACTCCCGAGTATGAATTTCAGCAAGGTAACAAATTCTTCCCTCAAGCCCCAAATATCAGTTGATGTATTCAAGGTACTACATGTCATCTCTTGTCCACTTTTTTACATCACACAGACTTATAATTAGTCATTTTGGATTCTGACCACATTTGCCAGGAAATAACTGTTTAAGTGTGTTTTCTAACACATTTCTGATGGGATTCCCCTGGCAAAGGTAGATGGGATTTTTAAAATTGGAACCATACTAGACACAGAATTGGTTTTTTTGGTAATTGCTGATGAGTTTCCTGGCTAGCATACATGGGACTAAAGTGACAGTACTATTGAACAGAATGGATGGCCAAAAAAGGGCGGTGGAGTTGGGGGGGGGAGAGGATGGCACCTGCAAAAACAGACTGTCCACTGCCAGCAGGGGTTAATTTGTGCTTAGTTGTCTTTCCTACTATTTTCTCTCTGCTTAAATGTTTTGTATCTTCTTACTGCTTCAGTGCTAGACTGCCAAAAATATTAAACACAATTTGAAACACTTAAATACCACTGAATCCAATATCCACTCATCTTAAAATAACACTATTGATAATAGCTCATTTTTACTGAGCGGTTACTAAGTGCCATGTGCAAAATATTTTTATATTACTTCATCTAATTTTCACAGAAACTCTAAAGAGTTACTTTCAGGGGCACCTGGGTGGCTCAGTGGGTTAAAGCCTCTGCCTTCAGCTCAGTTCATGATCCCAGGGTCCTGGGATCGAGCCCCGCATCAGGCTCTCTGTTCAGCGGGGAACCTTCTTCCTCCTCTCTCTCTGCCTGCCTCTCTGCCTACTTGTGATCTCTGTCTGGCAAATAAATAAACAAAATCTTTAAAAAAAAAAGTTATTTTCATTATCTTCATTTTTATAAAGGTGAGGAAACAGGCATATAGGGACCTTGATTTATGAACATTCATCTCCTTGTATTAATAATTTTAGACTTTCTACTGGAATAGCTCTGAGAATCCAAATACACACACGTATTTTTTTTTTTACCCACTGAATATTAACACTTACAGGTATAATCAGAATAAAGGACAGTCATAAGACAGGTTCTAGTATTTTTCAAGTTTTAAGAGTACTTCAGTAATTCTGCTTCTAGGTATATACTCCAGAGAAATTCTCCCATATGTGCAAAAAGACACATATAAGGGGCACCTGGGTGGCCCCAGTGGGTTAAGCCTCTGCTTTCGGCTCAGGTCATGATCCCAGGGTCCTGGGATCGAACCCCGCATCGGGCTCTCTGCTCAACAGGGAGCCTGCTTCCCTCTCTCTCTCTCTGCCTGCCTCTCTGCCTACTTGTGATTTCTCTCTGTCAAATAAATAAATAAAATCTTTTTTAAAAAAGACACATATAAGAAAACTCATTTATATGGAAGTTTAAGTAAATAAACTAGATTTCCATGTATCAACATGGGTAGATCACAAAACAATGTTAAGTAGGAAAAAAGAAGGGAGGCTGCTGTAGAATGACATATTTGATACAATATCATTTATGTAAGAATGTTATTTAGTAAAAACTGTGTTTAGAACATAAAACAACAGAATATGTTATTGGGGAATATGCACTTAATGTCATAAAAGGATGTGAACCAGAAAGGTAAAACTTTTAGGATAGCAGTTACTTGGGGAGGAGAGAAATGGGACTGGGGCTGGGGGAGGTCCAAAGGAGGTTTCAACTCTATAATGTTTCGTTTCTTTTGCTTAAAAAAATACTACAAGTAAGAAAAATGTTAATATTTGTTCTTTCAGGTGCTACATGGGTTTGTTCCCTCACTCTCTGAAAGTTTGTATTTTAAGAAATATAAATGGGTCTATTCACACTGATAAGGGGCAGAAATCACTATATTCAGTATAATCTCCATAAATTTGGGGTGCGAATGTTTTGAAGCGGATTTAACTAGATGCCCAATTTATCCATTAAATAACATAGAATGTCTGGCATCGAGTCTTGTAAATTCAGTGCAATCTCCAAAATAAACTAGTTGTAAAATGTATTTCTCAGTAATTTAATTTAAGTGAATTTCTTTATGTGGTTTTATGTTATCTACAAACCACAGTCAGCCAGGCTCCCCCTCCCCCGACTCTAGCAATATTATCAAGGCCAACAGTAAAAAGAATTGTCTGGAGACTGTTACAGGCCACATACTTCTAGCCAAAGACTCCTTTTCATGGGTCATCATTATTATCTGGACTGCACGTACTCAAATCTGATTCCCTGACCTGCCCCCCTCCTCTCCCTTTCTTCGTGTCCAACAGTACAGGATTTCATTATGAAGGTAAACACTCCTGCACACTACCTAATTAGGCTATGCAGTTTCTCCCATCCAAGTACTAACCAGGCCCGACCCTGCTTAGCTTCCGAGATCAGACGAGATCGGGCGCGTTCAGGGTGGTATGGCCGTAGACGGCTATGCAGTTTCTGTAGTGAGTGCTCCTCATTGCATTATTTGGCATAAGTTTCGGGGTCATATCTAAAAATATTGCAGCTTGAAAATTAATCTAACCTTTTGTTCATTTCCTTTTGTTTGAATCTTTCCACTTTCTAGATAATGAGGTAATTTAAGAATGCTAAATCCAGCATTACTTAAAATGTTACTCATTTTGTTAATACTACATTTTGAAGTGAGGAAATAATTCGTTGTGTACATTTTAAAATAATCCCTTTCAGCTATGTAATCAGGACCAGTTTGTTTGTGGGCCTGTGTTCAGACACATTTTGCTTATACCTGCCTTGTTTCAAAAAGAATGACATGAGTTACAGATACATACAACATAGTACCAGAGAAATAAATCTGAAAGTGAAGAAATGGAAATAATCACTCTTGATTTAAGTAAAGTACATTTTGTTCAGTCTTACATAGAGGCCAGAAGGAGGCCACATGATACAGCTCTAAACTTCCTCATACCAAGAGAAATACTGTCAGTTCCACAATTAGGTATCCAGAAGACAAAACAAATTGGGATAATAAACAAGGGGAAAAGGGAAACACAACTATACCAGGTGCTAAAATCAAAGAAAAATATTTTCCAGATACAGTCAGAGAGAATAAATATAGCAACAATCTTCACGGACCTTTCTTATAAATCCCTTATTTACTTATAACACCAAAGTAAATTCATTAAGGAAATCTGAGAGGAGGGAGTCATGGCATGAGACTGGAGACTAGGAGGATAGGTAGGGGGTGGGCTAGACACAATCCAAGGGCTAAAGGGCTGCAACTCTTGGTTTTGACATGAGACTCATTACCAGGCTGATGATTTAATGTGTCTAACCCCGCACCCTTGGAGAGTGAAAGGGGTACCATCAATATTTAAGCCTCCACAACATGTATGAGCCAGGATTTTTCTGAGCAAACTGGGACATATGGTCATTAAGTCCTTGCTCATCACCCACTGACATCCTGCTTCCAGGGCAACCCACTACTGTGGACCTAGTCAGCCAAACTCACCCTGTCCAACCAGCAGTAAGTCTAACCAGCTCTAGTTTTAGGGGGCTCTGGGGATTTCTAGCGCAGGTGACCAACTCAGGGTAGGTTACCTCCCGAAACAAATAGGAAATGTAATTAAGAAAGACTGGAATAAGCGAAGGGTAATGGTGACTTGAGGACCCAGTCTCCACCAAGAGAAGGTTAAAGGAGATATCACTTCTGATAATGGGTGGGAGGGAGAATGAACTAGAGTATAGGTAACTGAATGGGTCCCATGAAGAGGAATGAGATACCCTCCTTCCAAAGGAGCCCGATGAGAGATCCTGTGGAAGAAAACTGCTTGAAGTTGGGATACTATCATAACGGCTGGGGCACTTAAGCTGTAGTTCTTAAATGTGTAATATGAACTACCCGGAGAGTTTGTTTAAAATTAGATTCCAGGACCCCAACCTCACAGATGATGCTTCTGGAAATGGAACCCAAGAATCTATTCTAGGAGGTGTTCCAGGTGATGCTGACAATGATGGTTCTAGCCTGTACTGAGAAATACCACTCTAAAGGTTGATTAATAGCCCTTTGGGGAGTCTAATCTTCCCACAAGAAAACGTACCTTGGGCTGACTTGGGGGAGGATATGGTGCCATTTCCCCTGTGGAAGGTGGTGAGTGAGAGATGGAGCAGGGAGAAGAGAGGCATCAGAGCAACTCCGCTTTCAGCCACGTGAAGGAATTTTCCATTGAGGAGCCTAGATTTCTCAGTTTGGAAGGGAAAGGTCCTTTCCTTTCCGGATCCCCTAAATGGTCCTAATCATTATGATCCCCTCTATGCTCAGATCCCTGAGCAGGGATGCAGATGACCCCATTTAAAAAATCCTAGCTGGATTAACTCCCACTCTAGCCAGCTTCCCTTTACATAGTAATAACCACTGATATTTACTGATGGTTTACTACATGCCAAGCTTGAGAACTGTATCTTCTTTTATTTATTGAATCCTGAGAACACCCCAGTGGGGTAGGTACTATTTTTCCTTCCTATTTTATGACGGGTTATGTTGAGGAGGGCCACTGTGTCCACAAGGCACTGTGCACAGTGTGATCTATGTCTTTGATATCCCTTATGGTCACACAGGGCAAAACCCTCATGTCTTACACACTGGGCCCAACACTGTGGGGCACAGGGGCTCTCAATAATTTTCCCAAGGTCCCACAGCTAGAACCCAAGCTCTGAGAACTCATACATGAGAAAAATGAGGGACTTGTATAAAAAGAAATGTCTATACCTGCCGGGTAGGGAACTGAACCAACTTGAGATCAGTACACTTATTCACACAGTGACAGGTCAAAGTGAAAATCAGGAAGTGGCACATTCCAGTGAATCAACTGTGACAACTGAAGATATCCCAAATCTTCCTGGATGAGGTCCCAAGATTGCCTCCCCAAGCCATATTAAATGATGGAGGAGAACAAAGCCCCCAAGCTCCCATTTCCGCTTGCATTTTTTTTCCCCCAGTGAAACAACCTTTAGGCCAAGCTTCTTGCCTCCGATGTCCTGTCTTACAACATTTTGTTTCTATGACCCTTTTGGCCTTTGTATTAGAATGGTTTTCTATGAGTCTGTTTCCCTGTCAAGTTTACAAGCTTCTTGAAGGCAATAACAATGCTTTACCACATTTGCCTCTCTTAATGCCCAAGGAAGACCCCTTTGCTCTCTCCCTTATGTATTTGGCTTTAAGCTAGCCACCTTCAAAATCTAGTGGGAAAGACCTACAAACAATAACGATGCACTTTACATAGAAAATTTTGGAGGTATGCACAGAGAAGATGATTTTAACCTAGCCCACAAGGATCAGCAAAGGTCATTAGATTGAGCCAGGCAGAGAAGGAGAGAGGGAATTCTAGGCAGAGGAAGCAGCATGTACAAAGAAAAGTAAATGCTCATGTGTAAGAGAGAGGGAGGAGAGAAAGGGAAAAAGAAAAAAAGATTTGCAGTATTGTAAGTAGTTTAATGAGGCTGAAAATTTCACTTTGTGACACCAGTGGAGGGGGCTTATGGTTGGGGTAGAGAAAGAGTATGAACTGTAGAGCCAGACTACCTTGCCTGTGTGGTCCAAATCCCAGCTATGCCACTTACCAACTATTTAACTTTGGGCAAATTACTTACCCTCTCAAGCCTTGGATCCTAATTTGTTAATGGGATAAAAATAGTACCGATCTTGGGGTGCTTGGGTGGCTCAGTCAGTTAAGCATCTGCCTTTAGCTCAGGTCATAATCCCAGGGTCCTGACTCCCTGCTCAGCAGGGAGTCTGCTTCTCACTCTCCCACTTCCTCCGTTTGTGTGCTCTCTCTCTCTCTCGCTCTCTCTCTGTCAAATAACTAGGTAATCTTTTTTTTAAAAAATAGTACCTATCTTTTGGGACTCCTACAATAATTAAATGGCTTAATACTTATAAAGCACTTAGAACAGTGCCTGCCAGGTAACATGTATTCAGTAAAGAGTAGCTGCATTTTTAGTCCATTTCCTGCCTTTATTCTAAGCAAGTCTTACCAATTCTGCCTCCAACACAAATACCAAAACCATTCTTTTCTGTCTCTGCCTTAGTCTGAAGAACTATGATTTCTTTCCTGGATTCTTGAAGTAGCCTCAAAACTAATCCCCTTCTTCCACTCTTGTTCTGCCACAATCTGATCCCCAGAGCAACCAGAGTGATCCTTTCCAGAGATAAATAAGGTGTCACTCCACTTAAAAATTTGTTATCTAGCCACACATCATACCAATCATTTAGAATTCTCTTTATCATGATCTCAGAATGTCTTAAATAATCTGGCTTCCTCATACCTCTGTAACTCCATGTGGTATATTCCCTCTTACTATGCTTCAGCCTCTAGCTAACTTGAACTTGGGAAGTTTGTCTTGCAAGGGCATTTGCTGTTCCCTCTACCTTCCCCACCCCTTAACTTGTTTGCCTTCTTCTTGTCTTGTAGAACCCAGCTCAAATGTCAGAGGAGGTAGACTTTAGTTTGAGACTTTTAGTTTGAGGTAGATTTTAGTTTGAGACCTTAGTATAAACTAAGGTAATGTTCTCCCAGGTTTCTGTATGTCATGAAGGTAAATTTACTTCATTTGTTGTTTTTTTCTGCCTTTTCCAACTGTGCCACCCCACTCCCCCACACCATAAGCGCTATGAGACTGGATACAAGGGCTGTCTTTTTCATTGTTGTATTCCCAGTTTCTGGGAAACTCTAACCCCTTCCTCCTCATACACACACACACACATACTAAGGCATTCAATTAATATTTATTGAATTGATTCTGAATGAATTAGAAGAGAGTAGGAAAAGAAAGGAGAATGCTGCCAAAAATCAAGGCACCTGGGGCCAATTATGATCTTCCAGTAATCTGGTGAGAAATGATGAGGCCCTAGCAGTGGTTTTCAACCGTGGCTATGCATTAGAATCACGAGAGGGTGTTTTTGTTTTCTGTTGGTTTTTTGTTGTTGTTTGTTTGCTTTAAATCTTGAATCCTCAGATTCTGACTTAATTGATGGAGGCATCCCAGGCATCAGGATTTTTTTCAAAGCTCCTCAGGGGATCCTGATGTGCAAAGTGGAAATCACTGCCCTAAAGGCAGGAGGACGGGGATATAGAAGAGAGAGTACAGGGATATTTAACAGAACTTAAGGTTGATTATGAATTGAAGTGACTGAACCAGGGGTACTTGGGAAGAATCCTAGATTTCTGGCTTGGGCCTGGGTGAATGACAGACACAAGTTTTGAGGGAAAGAGAAATTGTGTCTTGGGCAGGCTGAGTTTGATGTACCTGTGGGAATCCAAGTGGAGATGTTCAACAGATATTTGCTGTTGTTGTTTTTAATAGATCTATGTTGCCTCAGTGAAGAGTAGGAAATCCCTCTAGTTTTCAAGAGGACAGCAGGAAAAGGAATCTCTGGAAAAGATGACAATTGTACAGAGTACAAGACCCGTTTCCACTTTGCATAGCCTCTTTCCTCAAAACCTCCTTCCAAGCCAATGTCCCATCTGTTCTGCAATGTTCAACATGTTGAAATATTCTTAAGGATTATATTATGTATGAACAAGTTCCATAAATCCATTTAACTTATACTATTTTTGTACTATTGGTACAAAGTACCCCATTTATTAAATTGTAGGCAGCTTTCAAATAGGATTTTTTTTTTTTAAGATTTTAATTTGACAGAGAGATCACAAGTAGGCAGAGAGGCAGGCAGAGAGAGAGGAGGAGGAAGCAGGCTCCCCGCTGAGCAGAGAGCCCGAAGTGGGGCTTGATCCCAGGACCCTGGGATCATGAACTGAGAGAAGGCAGAGGCTTTAACCCACTGAGCCACCGAGGTGCCCCTCAAGTAGGATTTAAAGGAGTGCATAGCAGCTTTAACATTTCCAATAAATGAAAATAAACATACCCATAATGATTTCCTTTAAGATTTGTGGACAAAAAAGCAAAAAACAAAAACAAAAACAAAACAACTTGGACCTAAACTGCTTAGCTTGTTTAGTTTTCTAATTGGTAAACATTTACTGGGTTACCAAAGATACCAAGTACTGTCTTCCAGACCATGGCTCCTTGGTTTGTTTCTAATTTAAATTAGACAGACGCTCTAAAACAAGGATTGATAGGATGATATATTTAGTTAAGTAACAGATGGCAAATGGACATTCTGTCCAGCATCCATCACATTCCGTTTCTCAGTATTCCAGGGAAGAGTGACTCTAAATCTTGAAATCAACTATGAAGGAATTAACCCAGTCTGCACTGAATGTTTATTCCACTGAAAAGAACTGATACTAAACCAGACGCAGGTTAAAAAATTCAAAGGGGAGGTATGACTGGCTTAAAGGATAAGAGGGGCTGGAACACATAAAGCTGGATTCAAGTAATTCAGAATGTATCAGTAAGTACTAAAGTATGAATTCTGAATACTTAAGCGACTTTGTGAAAGTAAGCGATGCGGGGGAAGAGAAGAGGCGAGGGGCAGATACTCTCTGCACGCACACACAGGGTGTTAAACGTTGGTGAAGCGCTGCTGCTAGCAGCCCCTGCAGAAGAATGGGGTCTCTTAAAACTAAGAACGAAAGGGTGGGAGCGCCGTCACCCTGGGGGAAGACAATTCCACGCGGAGAGGAGAAGAATTCGCAGCAACATCCCGGCTTTGCCCTTCCTGGGGTTGCCACCCTAACAGGTGAACCGTGAGAACACAAAGAAACGAGTCATAAATGGTGTGCGGGATGCCAAGAGCCAGAGTCCTCAAGTCCAGCATCTACCACCACGTCCGGAGCAGCTCCGGCCACCCCACCCATCCTCGGAGGCTACACCTGCTCCACAGCCCCGCCCGCTCGGGGCGAAGTGCTGCTTGCCGAGGGGCAGAAAGGGCGGCTGACTTGACCGCGTAAGTGACGAGCGGGGCGCCGTCCGCCCAGCCACCCGATCGCGGGCGGGACACACCAGGACCCGCCAGGCCGAACGTGCGCGAGCGAACGACGGCGTCCCAGAGCCGCCCGCGGCGGCCCCGCTGGGCGTGACGCCATGACGCACGGCACGCGGGCGGCGCGCCGGGGCGGGGCGGGGCGGGGTGGGCCGGGGGCGGGAGGAAGGAGTGGGAGGAGGAGGCGGAGACAGCGGGGGCTGAAGGAGGGGGAGAATGGCAGTTGGGGCGCTGGTTCCCGGGAACAGCCGTCAAGACAGAACTGCGGAGGAGGAGTTCGGGAAAGCGGCGGTCGGGACCCCTCCTCTGCGTTCCCCCCGCCCCAGCTGAGAGGCGTCTCGGCGGGTCTGAGGAGCCCTCCTCCGTACTTCCTTCGGCTTCTGCCGCCGCCGCTGAGAGATGGGCCTCCTCACCCGCACTCCGGCACCCGCCGCCGCTCTGAGGAGTTGAAGGTACGGTCGGCGCGGGTGGAGGTTGCGCCTGGGTGCGGGAGGACAGGGGCGGCTCCCGTTTCCGACTCGAGGCGCTCCGGCACGGCCGCTGCCCCTCGCGCCCCTCCCCGGGACGGAAATGGATTCAGAAATCCCACGGGAAAGGCGCCCCCTCTCGGGCCGGGCCCCGGGGTAGGGGCCGGGGCGGGGGTCGGTCCTGGTCCTGGGGGTCAGGCCGCTGGCTGGTCCACAGCCGGACCCGGCGCTGGCGCCCTCCTGGGCCGCGCAGGCTGAGCCTGAGCGTGGGATCCGCCCCGAGCTCTGCCCTCCCGGCCGGGGCAGTCTGTGGAGTCGGCGGCCAACCCAGCAGTGTTGTGACGGGCCGAGGCGGCGCTCCCCGGCAGCACTTCCCGGGCCGCCGAAGCAGCCGACACCGAGGGCGGCCGCCGCGCGGAGGCGGCGGGGGTGGAGCGCATTCCTGATGGGTGAAATCGGTTCTAACGGGACCGATTCCTGGGCCTCGCTGCAAATTCAGACCTGGGGCGAGAGCCCCCAACCCCTGCTGCAGGGGGCTCTGGGGAATGGGTGGCATGCACCCGGGAAGATTCTTCGGGGAGAACTGCCATCCCCTTCAAAAGCAGAAATTAAACAGACGAAAAATGGTGTTGCTTTAGTTAAAGGGTGCTTTAATAGGGGTCTACCCAGGATCGTCTCTCTTGCTAACCCCTCAGGGTGTTCCTAGCCTTCACCCAGCAAGAAATGCCACGATTTTTAATTTCGTTTTCCCTGTCATTTGGGTTTCCCTCTCTCGTTGCTCTTCCTCCCCATTGCCATTAATGGGAAAAAGAAAAAGAAGTTTAGGGTTCATTAGCCCCGCGACAAGGGCAATAAATAAAAGAGGGGAGAGAGGGGCGCCAAGGCTATATATGGGAGAAAAAAAGGTCTTAATTTTTTCCCATTGGTCCTTAAAGGTGGAAATACGCGAACGATGCTTTATTCTGGTTAATGTTTACTATTCAGAACGTTGCAGAATGTTCTGTTGGGTTTACGTTGGAAAAGACAATGTTTCCGTGCTGCTATTTTCAAACCCAGGTGTTGACTAGAAATGCTAGTTTTAAATGTTAGTAAACAGTGGAGGCGTAAAGCAATCTTTCCCCATGGTTGCCTTAAAATGTTTGTGATCTTTTCGTTCCGTTCTACTTTTTTTTCTTTTTGTAAGAACATGGCTGTCTTATTCATTTTTTATTATTTTAACCTAGATTCCTTGACTCTTGGTTACACGAAGTATGACGGTATGCCTTGTTTTCATTTTCAGTTTTGCCATTAACCATCTTAATAGGCAGCCTTCCAGGTCTGTTTATAATTCAAGCCATTACCGTATTTGCCTTTTTATGCTTCCTTAACACCCAACTGACTGGACTGAATTAAAATGTAAATACTTCTCTCTGTGTCGAAAATGGCGATGATCTATTGTTAACTCTTATTTTCAAATGTTCTTTTCTTGCTATTTGGAATTCCATGGTAAAGATTTGGAATTAAGTCTTGGGACTTAATTACATTATGCAACAACAACAACAGCAAAAAGCCCTTTTTCTTTGCTTAGTATTCTTTTTTATTGTATACAATATACCAAGTTTAAATTTCATGCCTCCATGGAAACTATTTTAATGTCACCACAAGGTGTCTTTCTGAGGGGGAAAAAATTACACTTGGCAACTAATGTTAAAATATTTTTTCAAGATTGTTGACTTCCAGGAGGAGTCCAGTAAGATTAACTTTTTAAAAACTGCCGTGTGTTTTAAGAGTTGAAACACAACCCAAGTCTCCAGATAGCGGCTACTTAAAATATTGTTGTTTCACTTTGGGGAGGGCCTCAGTTGATCATTAGCTTAAATAAAGAACAGTCCATTTTACTATCTAACCAGTGTTGAAATTTCTTTTTAAAATTTTCATGGCGGGGCGCCTGGGTGGCTCAGTGGGTTGGGCCGCTGCCTTCGGCTCAGGTCATGATCTCAGGGTCCTGGGATCGAGTCCCGCATCGGGCTCTCTGCCCGGCAGGGAGCCTGCTTCCTCCTCTCTCTCTCTGCCTGCCTCTCTGCCTACTTGTGATCTCTCTCTGTCAAATAAATAAATAAAATCTTTAAAAAAAAAAATAAAATAAATAAAATTTTCATGGTGATTTGTAGAATTTGGGGTGCCTTTTTACTTGACTAAATGAAACCATATTTTTTTCTACCTAATGTATGGAAGGTACTAGGTTCGTATCTGTTTTTAAAGATACCTCAGTATCTTAGTTGCAAATAAACGTATTTCATAAATTTGAAGTAGGGAAGGCCATAAAGTAATATTTTTCCAGTTGTGAATGTAAGACCCTTGGAGCCCCCTTTCTTTAGTGAGATCAGATTGAAAGATACTATTTGTTCTCATAGGGTTATTAGATAGAATTAAATATAGGTAATTTGAAGCAAACTTTTTTAGCATGTGAAAGACTCTCTTGTGTATTATGGCAGGTTCTGATTTTAGCCTTAAACATTTAGGTTTATCACAGAAATGCTTTGGTTTGTAATCATCTCCCACTCTCCCAGCTTTGTTTTGCTTTTTTAATCTGAAGGGCACTGAGGATTGAAAAATGTAGTTTTCTGAATTTATCAAGGAGGGAGGGGGGAGGACAAATAGTTGAGATAACATGTAAAAAGACCCTGGTCTAGTGCTGAGCACAGAGTAAGGGGGGGAGCAGATAAATTTTGTTATGTTTACATCTGAATTGTCTCCTTATATTCTCTCTTCAGGTTATGAAGGAAATTTTAGGGAATTGTTATTTGTTTTCCTGATGCTACTAACAAGTGACAATCGATTGTCAAATGCAGACTGATTTTGCACTAAGCTTTATGCTCTTTTGTTTGAGGCCCATATGAAAAATAGGCCATTTGGGGTTGAAGACCAAAGAAAAGTTGAATTTGTCAACTTATATTTAATTGCATTGTATTTGGTATGTTAGCACTAGTAGTTTAGTGATTGAAAGGACCCATGATCCTGTATGAATTACTTTCATTTAAAGATTTTTGATTTGACTCCTTTTTAGCAAAATGCTGATTTGATTATTTATGGAAAATAGCTCTATTTTCCTTAGGCATTTTTTCCCCCAATGAGTAATTATTATTTTCTTTAGCTTTTAAAAAAAAAATGTCATAATAGTTTTTTGTTTGCTCGTAGAAGATGCATAACGTTGAAACAACTATGTATGTAACCACACCTGCACAGCAATAGACCGAGGGATAATAATTCCTTTGCTCACCACATCTGTATTTCAGATGGTGGTAGACTTAAACCAAAAAAGGCAGGGAGATCACTTTGGGTGTTTGAAACTTGGGTACTTCATTTGTTTCTCAATAGCTATCATATGTCAGTAATACTTTCTCTATTAAAGTGGGAAAAATTACCACCTTTTGATAAAGTAGGTTTGTTTTTCTTGCTTTCTTTGTAGCTGTCAATAAACTTGAGCATTTAGTTTATCGGTAATAGTTTCTTGAAAGCAATGTCATTAGCCTTAAAAACATACATATTCTTGACCTATTGATGTTACCTAGTATTTTATTTTGAAAATCATTTGCTAGATAAAATACCACTAGTTAATTCATTTTAGAAGTCCTATTTGGAAAAGTTTTCTTATGTGAACGCCTCAGTGGGACAAAACTAATGAGTTGTTTTAGCTCTCAAGTAAATTTGTGCTTTTAATTATGAAGTAAAATCCTACAGAAATCACCCAAGTTTTAAACCCAAAAGAAACTTCAAATCTCAGTCTTGGGTCCAAAAAACAGGAGTTGGCTGCCTAAAATTATGTACACTTTACATTTTCAACCTCTTTCCTTCTTTGTAGACCCCTGAAAGTATAAATAACCCTGCTGTAATATGATTAGCAGGCAGGTTGCCAGTTGAAGAGACAGTCTGGGAGAGGTGAGCCATAAAGAGGGAGCAAACTAGTTAGAGGGAGGCATCAAGAAACTGGAAGAAGCTGTTGGAATGTGATAGTATTAGGCTTCCAGATAAACATTATATAGCATGTATTACAAAAATAGACAGCCATTAGTGTGAGTCTTTATGCTTTATATTCTGTCATTTCTAAGTCAAGTATTGGCATTTGCTCCCCCATATGGTGAAGTATTCTAAAATTAAATTATCCTTATGCATTGTCACAAATGTGATAATATATGTGAAATGTGCATTAGAAGTGTAGGAGATAATTTAAAAATTATGGCAGGGACCATTCTCTTTGTTCACTGTTAAGGTCTCAGCATTTAGCATAAAGCTTAACAATAATAGATGTTGAATAAATATGTGCTAACTGAGTATGTGTAATGTAAGGTATCTATTTCATAACTCTCTACAGCAGGGCTGTCATTATTAATGAAGTCTAATGTGAGTCATAAGTAATTAAAGATTTTTCTATTAGCTAAATTAAAAGTAAAAAGAAGCAGATGAAACTAATTTTCGTAATATATTTTATTTAACCTAGTGTATCCAAAATATTACCATTTCAGCATATATTGAGTGACTTTACATTCTTTTATTCATACTAAGTTTTTGATCCAGTACATATTTATACTGAACAGCATACATCTAGGGGCATTTTGCATGAAATGTTTGTTCCTTTCCACAGAAGTTCTATTAAATTAGATTCATTAGATATTTAACCATAGACTCCTAGGAAATATCAACCAAAAGACCAATTTGAAAAATCACTAATCAGGAGACAGAGGGCATCTCTTAAATTAATTACAGAGATACAAAGAGTGAAATGACAAGGTTACAAACCTGGAATTGCTCTAGTTATGTTCAGGTGCATCTACTCGAATACTCATTTACTTTTTTCTTGGAATGTGGCACCAACTTGATTTGGCTGTGGAACTTACCCTAGTGACACTAGTGTTCTAATTTAACCTCTCTATTTTATAAGTGAGAGAACTATAGTGTAGAGCTACTCAGTCCAATGTATCATCACTAGACACATGAGGCTATTTAAGTTTAAATTAGTTAACATTTAAAAAATTTTAAAATCCAGTTCCTCAGTTGTACCAGTTATGTTTCAGATACTCTGTAGCCATATGCGACTACTGGCTACCATATTGGACAGTGCAGGTCTAGAATATTTCTGTCATTTCAGGAAGTGCTGTTGGATTGTGCTGGTCTAAAGATTTATCCACAAAGCTAATGTGGTAGAGCCAAAGTTTCAAACCACTTTCTCTTATCTTCCCAAACTGAAATTTCATTAATCACCTGGTTTCTGAATGATCACATAAGTCTTTTTGTTTACAAATCTTCATTTGCTTCTCACAGATAAATTTCAAATTTTCATGGCATTCAAAACTTTCCACAAGCTAACCTTATTCTCTCACCATTGGGGCGGGGGGAGGACCTCAACATTGAAGCCAGTTGATCTTTTGGTAAATATGTTAATAAAACATCCTTAGTTTCACCCCCGTGACTTTTCATAGGCCTTTTATCTCTGCCTGGAATAACCTTTTCCATTTTCCCTACTTATCTAAGGTCCTCTTCTTTCAAGGTCTGACTCCTATCTTATCTCCACAAATCATTCCAGGTTGGTGATTCTAAGTTAACTACTAAAAATTTTTCTGAGATATTATTAACAGGTTCCAGACATGAATGGGAACATAACTTTTGAAGACCACCAATCTACTACGTGGTGCCACAAGTTTTTGCTAAGGACATTAGTAAAGTATATTATGTTTATGTAAAAAGCCAAAGGATAGTCATTCGTAATAAAAATTTTGTTTTGTTTTGTTTTTTTAAATGGTATTGCTTGCCATAAGGAGACATCTGTTTGATTTGGCTATGTGTAACTGCTTACCAGGTAACCTGATTTGGATGAAAGAATTAGTCGTTGTGCTATACATAATCTATCTTGTGATGATAGGCTTTTCTAAATGGTTGTTTTATTTCCCCCTTTCACACCCACTGATCAGTCCCTAGCTCTCTTTCTGAAGGACTTTATTTCACTATTTTAAGAATGCCTATTTAAGAAGTGTTGGTTATTCATATAAACAAAAACTGCAGGATAGATTAGTTTAGGCAGTATTTATGTAGATCAGAGATTTAAAATCTGGTGCTGCAGTGGACCTACTCACCTTTCCAGATTCTTCCTATTACAGTAGCATTTTGTATTGATTTATTCATTGTAACTGATTCCGGTGTGGGCAGTAACAGGACCTTCATATGCAGTAGTCTCATGGGAACTTCTTTCTTTTGTTTTTATACTTAGATTTGCTATGACAAGTTACCAATGGGAAAAAAAAATCTCTTGTCTGAGTTCAGGATTCAAAATACACTTTCAAAAATATACTTTAATACTAATCCAGTGAAATAGATGATAGCACATTTTCCCTTATTTGATAGGGAAAAAGAGTGAAGCACAGTCATTCTGGGAGAGTTGTAAAGCCAAGAAAAGGCTTATATCCTGACTTTCAGTTCAACTTAGTAATTCTGGATCAGTCACATATGTGCTTCCGTATTTGGTCTCAGAAGACGACTACCAAAAAGGCAAAGATTATACTCATTCCACTGGATTTACAAAAGAGTATACTAACATTTTAGAGAATTTGGAGATTTTTTAAAACAAAATTATCTCAGAAAAATCTAAATTATCCACTTTTAACTCTAAAGTATGCTGTATATTAAAACTGTGCATTTGTAATTGGAATTTTAGTCTTTTTTTTAAAAAAAGATTTTATTTATTTATTAGAGAATGAGAGCAAGTAAGCATGAAGGGGAAGGTCAGAGGGAGAAGCAGACCCCCTGCTCAGCAGGAAGCCTCAGGACTCATCCAGGGACTCAAAGTTTATGAACTGAGCTGAAGGCAGTCGCTCAACCAACAGAGCCAGCCAGACACCCTGAATTTTAGTCTTTTAGAATTAAGGGACCTTTGACATCATCTGGTTCAGTCATTTCAACTTGTAAATAAGGAAACTGAAATTCAAAAAAGTAGATAGATGTGGCTAAGATTTCAGATGAGGTTAGTATTACCCTTTTGTTAATCTGTAGCAATAAATATTTTAACCAGTTCAAAAAATTTTTGGCAACTAGATCTCTTTTTTAAAACCTATTTAAAAACCTTTGAATGTCTCTAGGCATTCCATCATGTGTGGCATTTTGAACGTTTCTGAGTACTCTGTCATGCCCAGGATTTTGTTTTATGCTTTCCTATTTACCTGTTGGTTTGTCCTTCTGAACAAAGAGGGCCTGGCATGAGGCAGCCAAAATGTTTCTAATCTTTCTCTTTTTGGAAAAATGGAATGAATAATGCTTTTGCTTTCTGCATCAGCTTTCTTTTTGTAATAGATTAAGTAAATAGTAGTTTTAATGAGTATTATTAAAACCACAAAGTACCATTCTGCTCTACATCCCAATCAAGATAGGCTTCAGGAGGTGAATGTGGCAGGTATATGTTTGTGAAGCTGTTTAACAACCCTCTTTGGAGAGGGTTATGGAGGTTGGAGAGGTTATGGAATATGGGTATGCTCTGAACTTTGTTTCTTTTTCTGTGGAATTGTAGAAACTATTTAAAGGACAGAGCTCAAAATAGTATATTTGAATCATTCTTAAAAACTTGCTGGGTAGGGCGCCTGGGTGGCTCAGTGGGTTAAGCCTCTGCCTTCGACCCAGGTCATGATCTCAGGGTCCTGGGATCGAGTCCCACATCGGGCTCTCTGCTTGGCAGGGAGTCTGCTTCCTCCTCTCTCTCTCTCTCTCTCTCTCTCTGCCTGCCTCTCTGCCTGCTTGGTCTCTCTCTGTCAAGTAAATAAATAAAATCTTTAAAAAATAAAAACTTGCTGGAAACTGTACTTGCCTATGCTAATGATCTGTTTGAATTACCCTCACCTCATACAGTTATACGTAGTTGAATCAAAATTTTTAATCCATTTTTTAAAAGATTTTATTTATTTATTTAACAGAGAGAGAGAGAGATCACAAGTAGAGAGGCAGGCAGAGAGAGAGAGGAAAGCAGGCTCTCCGCTGAGCAGAGAGCCTGATGCGGGGGCTTGATCCCAGGATCCTGGGATCATGACCTGAGCCAAAGGGAGAGGCTTTAACCCACTGAGGCACCCAAGCACCCCTAATCCATTTGTAATATTGGAAAGACCACGGGACGCTTGGGTGGCTCAGTCAGTTAAGTGTCTGCCTTTGGCTCAGGTCATGATCCGAGTCCTAGGATAGATCCCGCATTGGGCTCCCTGCATGGGCTGCTTGCTTAGCAGGGTATTTGCTTCTCCAGCTGCCTGGTGGGCTTGTGCATGTGCGCGTGTGCTCTCTTTCTCTCTCTCTCTGACAAATAAATAAAATCTTTAAAATATATGCAAGACCACTTGAGGTAGGTTTGTAGCTGTATAAACATAAGACTAAAAACATTTATATTTGCCTTAGAGAAATTAATGTACTATAATGATGTATTCCAAACTTCCACATGACTAATTTTTCTGATTCCATTAGAAAAGCCCTCTCAGAACCAGCAGTTTGTTTTATTACTACCCTTAAATATGATAATCTTTCCAACAGTTTTATCCAGTAGGTGGTTTAGTTAGATTTGTGCCATCTTCTTAAATATTTTTAATAGTTTGGCTAGTATTTGTAAAGTAGTTAAAAGTGCCATACCCTATTCTGCATTCTTTGTATATTTTATTTCGCTTAATCCTAATAATAATCTGGTGGGCTGGAGGTATTATTATTATTACTCCTATTTTGTAGTTGAAAAAACTGTATTAGTAATTTAACTCAGTGTCCCATAGCATAGTAAGTGTCAGAGGCTGAGCTTGAACCCAGACTTGTGAATCCAAAGTCCATGCCTTAGTTTCTGGATAAAAAGTTCTTGTCATTACCCCACATATGTATAGTATTTAAAAATCCCTGCCCCCCCACCCCCAAGCTACTCTAAATTTTTTACGTCATTTTATTTCCCCCCACTAAGGTAGGTTAAGATAATTGTATCTGAAACAGAGAACCCCAAAATCTCACGGTAGAGCACAGTAAAACTTGATTTCTCACACAGAGAACCATGTAGATGAATCCAGTATCCACATTCCTTCCATCTTATGACTCAGTTGCCCCTGTGGCCTGCTTGGAGGAGTCACCACTAGAATTACTACATTCAACAAGCCAGTGATGGAAGAGTGAGAGCTCAAAGGATATGTGAAAGGATGATTTAGGGACCAGTCCTGGAAGGAGCATACATCATTGCATTGGTCAGGACTAGATCCGTGGCTGCATGTAGCAGCAAGTGGAATGGAAAATGTGGTCCTCCTATGTGCTAGGGAGAAAAATGAAACAGGTGAGTACATAACCTCATTACTGCTACAGTTGTGTATTCCCTGTTTTACAGATGGTACAGAGAGGTGGTTACTGAACCAAAGCCACAAAACCACTTGGTAGCAATAAATAGAATCCAGATTTCCTTAGAGCTGCATATAATATGCTCATGTTTCTGAGGAGACGTTCAAATAATTGAAAGGCATTTAGAAATAATGAATAATGTTTTTCTGAAAATAAATAAATTGAAAAAAAAATAAACCCTATTCACCTAATAAACTGAAATATTTTCAAGTTTAAAAAAAATAAAATAAGGGGCGCCTGGGTGGCTCAGTGGGTTAAGCCACTGCCTTCGGCTCAGGTCATAATCTCAGGGTCCTGGGATCGAGTCCTGCGTCGGGCTCTCTGCTCAGCAGGGAGCCTGCTTCCCTCTCTCTCTCTCTGCCTGCCTCTCCATCTACTTGTGATTTCTCTCTGTCAAATAAATAAATAAAATCTTAAAAAAAAAAATAAAATATGTATATTTTATTTATGTAAATTATACTTCAATAAAGTTGATTTAAAAAAAAAAAAAAGAAAGGCATTTAGATTGTATTTCTAGCACCACTGCTGATTCTTTCTTATTGGACAGCAAATATTTTACCTCTGTGTCCATTACATTTTAAAAAGAGATACTGTCATTGATTTACTTTATGAGGAATGATAAAAACACATTTTCCAGTGGTAATTGCCATTTTAAGTGAAGAAGATACAGTAGCATTATAATACCTTTATATACATATTAATAATCAGTTGCCCTTTTAGTTTACAATATTAATTTAGTTTACAATATTAATTCATTATTTGTATAATTTTATATAAAACATGGGATAGATTATTTTAGGCCATATACATGCCTTGTGTTTATTCTTTCATTATGAACCTGAGACATTTCTTTTAGGGATGAGAGTTGTTTTTTAACCTTCCCCAAAACTTTTTTTTTTTTTTTTTAGTGTTCTAAGATTCATTGTTTATGTACCACACCCAGTGCTCCATGCAATATGTGCTCTCCTTAGTACCCAGATCACCTAAGCCCCCACCCCCTCCCTTCCAAAACCCTCAGCGTGTTTTTCAGTGTTCACAGTCTCTCACGATTTGTTTCCCGTTTCCCCCAACTCACTCCTCCTCTCCTCTCCCAAGGTCCTCTGTGTTATTCCTTATGCTCCACAAGTAAGTGAAACCATAATAATTGACTCTCTCTGCTTGACTCATGTTACTCAGCATAATCTCCTCTAGTCCCATCTAAACTGATGCAAAAGTCGGGTATTCATCCTTTCTGATGCCTGAGTAATATTCCATTGTATTCATGGACCACATATTCTTTACCCACTCGTCTGTTGAAGGGCATCTTGGCTTTTTCCACAGTTTGGCTATTGTGGACATTGCTGCTATGAACACTGGGGTCACATGACCCTTCTTTTCACTACATCTGTATCTTTGGGATAAATACCCAGTAGTGCAATTGCCGGGTCATAGGGTAGTTCTATTTTTAATTTCCTAAGGAATATCCACACTGTTTTCCAAAGTGACTGCACCAACTTGCATTCCCACCAACAGTGTAAGAGGGTTCCCCTTTCTCCACATCTTCTCCAATACTTGTTTATTGTCTTGTTGTCCACAATGTCTTGTTGATTTTGGCCATTCTAACTGGTGTAAGGTGGTATCTCAACATGGTCTTGATTTGAAGCTCCCTGATGGCTAATGATGGAGAACATTTTTTCATGTGTTCACTAGCCATTTGTGTGTCTTCTTTAGAGAAGTGTCTATTCATGTCTTCCGCCCATTTTTTGACGTGATTATCTGTTTTGTATGCATTGAGTTTGAGGAGTTCTTTATAGATCCTGGATATCAGCCCTTTGTCTGTAGTGTCATTTGTGAATATTTTCTCCCATTCCGTGGGTTGCCTCCTTGTTTTGTTGACTATTTCCTTTGCTGTGCAGAAGCTTTTAATCTTGATGAAGTCCCAAAAGTTCATTTTCGCTTGTTTCCTTTGCCTTTGGAGACATGTCTTGAAAGAAGTTGCTATTAACCTTCTCCAAAACTTAACTCTTTTGGAAAGAACTGCAGCTTCAAACCTTAACGGGATACAAGTGCATTCTAACTGAGTTAACAATTAGTGTAGATAAGAATATCATTCTGATATGAATTGCCGAGAGCAGAAAATTTACAGAAACTGATGTTAACATCTACTGGCAAATTAAATTCCAATAACTCAGCGGTAGCTGTTAACCTTTTGTTTAGACTCCTTGGAGAATCTCTTGAAAGTTATGGATTCTGTCCATAGAATGTACAGTTATGCACTATTTAGTATACCATTTTAGAGATTTCATGGATTTTTTTTGAAGCTTATCCATGTATTAGCTGTTATTTTTAAGCATTTTTATTCTTCTCCAAAAATGTATTGTGGTGCCTATTACATTTTTACTTTAACACACATAGTGTGAAGAGATGTTTAATATTTCAGAGTTTTTATAAGAGTGTGCCTCAGTATTATTTGGGCAGCAAGAACTAGGCCCAGAACCTGCACTGCTCTGATAGCTGAATTTGGCAGCTATATATTGGGGATAGATTTATTAGAGGAAAATATGGCATTTTCAAATTTGACGTTGGCAAAATGAATGCCATAACTTAAAAAAAAAAAACTTTAGACATTTAAATAATCTTTTTGAGTAACAGCAAACATTGTTATAATGAACTTTAGAAGTTTACCTTTGTTAAGAGAAAGCCATATATGAAAATCCAAGAAAATTAAATGCCTCAGACTTCTCTCTTAATGAGATGTTTCAGATTTACAAAAGCACCATTTACTTTGGGCCAAAATCAGCTTATGTATGGACACATTATTATTATTATTATTATTATTATTTTTAGAGATTTTATTCATTTATTTGACAGAGATCACAAGTAGGCGGAGAAATCAGGCAGAGAGAGAGGAAGAAGCAGGCTCCCCGCTGAGCAGAGAGCCAGATGCAGGACTTGATCCCAGGACCCTGGGACCATGACCTGCGCCGAAGGCAGAGGCTTTAACCCACTCAGCCACCCAGGCACCCTGGACACATTATTTTTAATACATCACTTCCAGTTGTGGTTCGATCAAAAGATGGCTTATGGTAATTCTGGTTTTTTGTTTTATTGGGTTTTTTTTTTAAAATTCTGGTTTTTGGTAGTCAGTTACTACATTACAATGTACCTAGCCATGTTTAAATTTGATAGGTTGTTATTTGCAGCTCTCCCTGTAGGAGATCGTATGGAAAGATAGATAGTTCTTTTCTCACTGCCTTAGGAGCCTTTATTTAACACTAGAGGAAGGGTAGAACCAAAGATATAAGTCAGGTTTTGAAGATTTTCCCCACTATTTATTTACCAGTATGGGTTCCTGAAATTATGCACAGTGATCTAAATGAATGTTCTCTATGCTATGTTGTATGGTCAAATAACCAGTGATTCCTTTTTGTATAACTTAAATTGGGTGCCTGGGTGGCTCAGTGGGTTAAGCCGCTGCCTTCGGCTCAGGTCATGATCTCAGGGTCCTGGGATCGAGTCCCGCATCGGGCTCTCTGCTCAGCAGGGAGCTTGCTTCCTCCTCTCTCTCTCTCTGCCTACTTGTGATCTCTCTCTGTCAAATAAATAAATAAAATATTAAAAAAAAATTGTCAGCTGTTTATGGTGTCAGAAAATCATTGTTACAATGAAAAGCAGAGTTGCTGTCAGGGTATATGTAGTTTTTTAAAAGAAAGCTTTAAAATGGATTTTGATAAGTATTTATTTACTTTATGGGACTACCATAATGTCCAAATGTAAAATCAATTTTTCTTTCAAAATTATGCATATGATAAAAGGGCATCACTTTATTATAATGTAGATCCTGGCAAAATCACCCATATTATTGTTTGGGGAAGACATAGTCTGAAATGTCTTTGTTCAGTTTTTTAGATGCACTGGAATGAAAATTCCACAGAACAGAGGCCTTGCCTATTTCTATCTTGGTATTGTATATATACCACCTAGGAGAATGTCTGGCACACAATAGACATTGGACATATTTATTGAAAGACTAAATGAATTAATGCTTACACAGGTTACTTACAGTAAAAAGTCAAAAAGTTTAATAAATTCAGGTATTCCTTGAATCCATTGCAGTTGCAAGTATTATAAATACAAGAACACCTTTTAAAGATCAGTTTTTAAAAGCTGTACAGTATGCATTTATATTTTAGAGATAATGTATACTTAATGTTAGGCTAAGATTTCTTATGACAACATCATATACGGGTTGAACAATACTGTATCTCAGAACCTAGTTGAAGATATACTTTGGAAAACTGCCAGATGTTTTAAAAATAAAAAAAGTTTATACAGCTTTACTCTTGAGCAAAAGACCATGCAGCACAGGGCAGCTGGAAATCAGGTAGAAAGTCAGAGTCTTACTGATTTAAGGTGTCAAGGAATGAAGTTTGAGAGTGCCAGAATTGCTGGAAATTGACGAATTCCAGAAAGGAGGGAGTTATAGTAGGATAGCCTTAAAATCTATGACTAACCCCCCCACCCCAAGACTTAGGTGACCCCTGAATTGTGAATGGAAGATATTGCTGAGCTCAATGGAAAACAACAGCTGTAAGACTGAAAATGCTGACTAGAGATATTGCAGCTATCCTCAGCAGGGAGACAGAATTTGGTTTTTGATTCCCACTAAATTAAAGGGTCTTGGTAAACATGTTCTTAAGACCCATGCTAAAAAAAGTGTAAACCAAGCATCCACAAGTCCAACTTGATTAGCCATTGGTTTAACTGCCAGGTATAATACAAATCCTCATTCTTCAGGAGATCATAAGAGACTCCTAAAGTCTCTACAACATATCTTCCACAATATCCAGTTTATAATACACAGTTACTAGAATCAGGAAAATATGACTTTATGCCAACATCATCTACCCCAAATGGTAGCAGACGCTAATATTAGCAGGATTAGCAGACTTTAAAAAAGCAACTGTAGTATTTTCAATGACTTAAAGGGAGAAGCATGATAATGACTGAACAGATGGGTAATGTCAGTGGAGAAGTGGAAACTATAAAAAGGAATAGACATTCTAGGACTAGAAAGTCCAATGTCTGAGATGAAAATTTCACTGAATGGATTTAACAACAGATTGGGGATGCCAGAGGTAGAATTGGTGAACTTGAAGATAAGTAAAAATTTGTCAATCTAAGGAATGCAGAAGCATTACAAAAAATGAACAGAGCCTCGATGGCCAATGGGACAGTATTAAACTGTCTAACATATGAATGGCAGAAGGAGAGATGAAACAGATCGGATAAAGGGGCGCCTGGGCTCTGTGGGTTAAGCTTCTGCCTTCAGCTCAGGTCATGATCTCAGGGTCCTGGGATCTAGCTCTGCATTGGGCTCTCTGCTCTTCAGGGAGCCTGCTTCACCCTCTCCCTCTGCCTGCCTCTCTGCCTACTTGTGATCTCTCTCTCTCTTGCTCTGTCAAATAACTAAAAATAAAAAACTTTAAAAAAAAAATTGGAAGAAGTAATTGCCATCACTTACTCAGATTAAAACCAATTTCAAATCCAAGAAGTTAAGTGAATCCCAAGCAGGATAAACACAGGGAAAACCACATCTAGGCACATCTTAAACTACTGAATATCACAGGTTGAAAGAAAATATGGAATGTAGCCAAAGGGTAGAGGGCGAGGAGACACATTAGGAACATAGGAATTAAAATATCAAAAAAGAATGACTTAACCAGGAATGATGAAGGTTAGAAGACAATGGAATGACCTGTTTAAAGTTCTAAAAGGATAAAGCTGTCAACCTGGAATTCTGAATTCAGCAAAAATATCCATAAAACATGAAGGTGAAATAGGGACATTTTTCAGATAAACAAAAGTTGAGAGAATTCGTTGCAGGGAGGCCTGCATACCAAGAAATGCTATAGGATGCTCTTCAGACTGAAAGGAAATAACCTCAGGTGAAACTTGAATCCTCAAGAAGGAATGATTACCAAAAAAATGGTAGTTGTATTGGTAAATAGATTCCATCCTCTGAGAAGATTTTGTAAGCATATGAAACAAAGAATTTACAAAGAAACAAAGAAGAACTTGATAGATGTGACTAAATAAAAATTTTAAACACCTTCAAAGTGTTCCACAATTAAAGGGCAAATGTTAGGAAGTAAATATTGTATGTTTAAAATCAAAGAGCATTAAGGTTCCAGTGTAAAAATGGAAAAAAAAAAATCATGGTCCATTTGAACCAATAAACCATTGAAGAAATAAAGAAGATTGTTGAATTTGTTTAATAATCAAATAAATGGAAATTGAAGTGCTTTTTTGTCACTCTGAAAATGCTATTTAAAAAACATGGGATATTAGTAAGAATTCAGGATCTAAGCACCTTTCTGACTGGTGGGAGTACAGATTGGAACAAAACAGTTTGGTAGTTTATTTCAAGAGCTT
The DNA here is from genome assembly GCF_020171115.1 of Neogale vison. Taxonomy (NCBI): domain Eukaryota; kingdom Metazoa; phylum Chordata; class Mammalia; order Carnivora; family Mustelidae; genus Neogale; species Neogale vison. The sequence goes on from NC_058094.1 coordinate 36,927,985, forward strand.
ATTTTAGAAGTCCATACCATCTAGATAGCAAAAATTCATACTAAGATGTAGCTTATTAAATAGGTGGGAGTTGTGGATGAGAAAGGTAACTGGCTAGCCATTTAGAAAACATCAAATTTTGATCTCACTTATTCCTAACATTTAAAATGAATTGAAATGAATGAAAGATTTAAGCCAGAAGATAAGCTGTAGAAGTACCAAAAGAAGCATGAGAGCATTTTAAAAATACACTCTTGGAATAAGCCAAGACTTGTCCGAGACAGGTATAGAAGCCAAAAGTCATAAAGAGAAAGATATGTGAATTTGAAATACCTGCATTGGAAAATTGCCATAAAATCAAGTATAATTTTTAAAAAAAATTTTTGACAGATAAAAGCAAGTGTTTTTTAATATAAATAAGTTTTACACTTTAGTAAGGAAAAGTCCAATATTGGGATATGAGCATATGGTTAGGCCATACATAGCAAGTGAAATACAAATGACTTGTAAACACGTGAGAAATACTGTAGATATCTTGCCCACCAAAGCAAATGTCTCTCTTTGTCTGCCGGTCTCACATATAATAGCAAATACATAGCCACTGAAATGAATAAGTATTTTATTCCTCATCTTCTCCCAACTTCACAACATAAGTGTATATTGCTGAAGTTTAATAGCCTATTACACTTTTTAATACAGAATACAACATCAAAAATAGAAAGTCTTGTTTATCTTCTTTCTTGATTCTTTCACTTGATTATAAGATAGCTCAGGCTTCACTAGTAACCAAAATCAGCTATAGAAACTCTGGTGGGGATCTCTGTGCCTATTTCCTCCTCACTTGTAGTGAGTATACACCTTTAATAAATGAATGTAATAAATAAATGAATAAAGAAATAAGTAACATGTAGTTTCCAACCAAATGAAAACATTCATAGCAAATAAACAAGCATAGCAAATAAGCCTAGACCAATGTGTGTATAGTGATAAGACTAATGCGTGTGCAGTGATAAAGATTAACGTAGAGCAACAAGTTGTAAATATTTTGAGTCATGCAGAATATTGCAAAAACATGTTTACGACGTGCGTGTGTGTTTTGATGTATAAGCATGAGAAAAAAACAAGGGATGTAATGTGTTTATGAAGGAGACTTAGCACAGTACATAAAGAGGCATCAGGTTGGATGTTACCAACGCCCCGATAGTCTCGTTGCCGACCACTCGCTGGTTCTCAGTCACAACTTCTGTGGTGACCTCTATGTCTAGATTGTGAGGCGACGTCTCCTTCATCGTGACAACTTGATGAGCTGCCAAACCACGACGGTGCGGACCTCGTCCCAATAAAGATCAAGTGAGTTATATCTTAAAAATCTCTCTTCATTCTTATAAGCCACGACCTCCTGGCTGGACGCAGGGGCTTGCTCATGATATCACTTAAAAACAAGAAAATGACTTTATACTTAGCTGTTCTCTTCAACAGTGCTAATAAATGTTGTTCCATGCTAATAAATGTTATTCCTTCTTTACATGCAGGTTTTTAGAGGTGTAGAACATCTGGGTGTCAGACATCTAAAAAAATTGAAATTAGAAGTTGTAGGTACTTTTTATTCTTATACTTAGTATTTAGACCATCAACACAAAATTTTTGGATTTTCTCTGTGTTTTAACTTTTTCGAGAAGTAACAGAAAAACCTAATTTTAGCTGAATAACAAGCAAAAACAGATCAAGAGTATAAAGGAATTTTCTCTCGGGAAGTGATTTATTGTCTGTAAACATTTTTGCACAGCCCTCTACTTTCCAGAATACCTTCTCATTAGTTTAAATAATTTGGCATGTGGGTAGCTATTAGATGCTATTGAAGTGTTTATGATTAGGAGATGTTTTTTAGGAGAAATCCTAAATCTTTTTTTTTTTTTAAAGATTTTATTTATTTATTTGACAGACAGATCACAAGTAGGCAGAAAGGCAGGCAGAGAGAGAAGAGGAAGCCAGCTCCCCACTGAGCAGAGAGTGAGATGCGGGGCTTGATCCCAGGACCCTGAGATCACAATCTGAGCCAAAGGCAGAGGCCCTAACCCATTGAGCCACTCAGGCGCCCCCTAAATCTATAATTCTTGAAGTGACATAGTGTCAAGATACTTAACATGTTTTATTTCTCCTGAAGCACTCTTGGGATAAAGTCTCTTATTTTTTCACAATGTAAAAAGCTGGATATAGTAAGATTGTATCCCTTGATAAGGATGGTACATTGATAGCAAACTAGAAGTAAAGATATGGATAGAATCCTCAGTTCCTCATTTCCACTTATGTATATTTTGCATCATAATTTATTTAGCCAAAATTTATTAGGCATCTGCTGTAAGTTACACATTGTGTTAGGCACTAGGGATACAAAGCTTGTGTTAATTTCATTTCAGCTAACATTTAGTATAATGCCAGATTCTGTTAGGTACTTCCAGCACTGGTCAACCTCACTTTATTTGCCTCACATCTGTTTGAAGTGAGTGGCATCATTCATATTTTGTAGTGGAGATCACAGACACGGTATTATACTTTATATATGGATTATATAACTAAAAGTAGCTAAACCAGGTCTTGACTCCCAAATTCTCTTTTATACATCCAGTACTGGATTTTTTTTTTTTTTTAATTTGCCCCTCCAGATCCACTCTTAACCCATTTGTGCCTTGCTCTGTGTCCCAGAGGGAGTTGACTTCTAAGAGCTGCCTCATTTGGGCTCATTTGTTGGATTTAGCCAGTGTGAGGCATGGGCTGGATATTGGAGAGCCACAGAGAGAAGCTGGGTATTACTCTTCCAATTACTCTAGCACAGCTTCTCTTCAGTAATTGTTCCTCCTGCCTCTTCATTCCAAAGGGTGGCAGTGGGTTCCTGAGTGCTTTGCCATTCCTGTTTGGTTCCTTTAACCCTGCCCACACTTTCTTCAATGTGCCCTTCAGTTATCTCTTTGAGAGTGCTTTGTGTTTTGCTAGGACCCTGACTGATACATACAGCTTTTCTTAAACAATGGGCTACTATTTGTATGGATTTGAACCTTTTTCCTATTCTTGTCTATCCTGTGTTTATAAATTGAGTATTTAAAATCTGGTACGTATTTTCATTTAAAAGAATATTTTAGGGGCGCGTGGGTGGCTCAGTGGGTTAAGCCTCTGCCGTTGGCTCAGGTTGTGATCTCAGGGTCCTGGGATCCAGCCTGGCATCAGGCTCTCTGCTCAGCAGGGAGCTTGCTTCCCCCTCTCTCTGCCTGCTGCTCTGCCTACTTGTGATCTCTCTCTCTCTCAAATAAATAAAAATCTCTCAAATAAAAATCTTTTAAAAAACGATATTTTAATTGTTGATTAGATGCTTCAGGTGGAATGCTCAATTTCTGTAATGTTTACAAATATAAAAAATAGTGTGGTTTCAAATTAGATGTATTTTACAAGTCAGTACAAAGTTATCAGCACTTTTACTAAATCTTAATTCTACAGAGTTTTGACACATGTTGGTAGAAATACCTTTGTTTTTGAATATTCCTATTTCATAATCCCTCACGTATTCTCAAGAGGTAGAAAAAAAAGTAGGGGCGCCTGTGGGGGGCTCAGTCAGTTAAGCATCTGATGATTTTGGCTCAGGTCATGATCTCAGGGTTTTGAGACTGAGTCCGCATGTTGGGCTCTGCATTGGGCTTTTGAAGGCTGCTTTTTTTTTTTTTTTCCAATTTATTTATTTTCAGAAAAACATTATTCATTATTTTTTTACCGCACCCAGTGCTCCATGCAAGCCGTGCCCTCTATAATACCCACCACCTGGTACCCCAACCTCCCACCCCCCCGCCACTTCAAACCTTTAAGATTCTTTCTCTCCTCTCCCTCTGCTCCTCCCCAGCCCCCCCACAAAAAGTAGAAAAAGGTAAGAATCAAGAGACCTTGACTTTAAAGGGGTATGGACCCTGAACTAGAGAAGGTTAGATGAGGAGGTATGGATCTCTGTCCTTCTCCATACCAGTCTTAGGTTCTGTTCTTCAGCTGAAAACCATTAAAAAAAAAAAAAAAGATCAAAAGTGGGGCCCCTCTGCCAGCAATAAAACTAATTCCCCAACCATTCTTTTTAAACATTTTATTTATTTGTGAGAGAGAAAGAGCAAGCACAGGTACAAGCAGGGGGAGCAGCAGGCAGAGGGAGAAGCAGGCTCTCTGCTGAGCAAGGAGCCCAATGCAGGATTCAATCCCAGGACCCTGGGATCATGACCTGAGCTGAAGGCAGATGCTTAACCGACTGAGCCACTGAGGTGTCTGTCTCCAGCCATTTTCTTTAGGAGCATGAGTGTGTAGCAGCAATTGGTAGTCTTGGTTACTTGTTGGAGTTATGCTATAGTGAGAACAAGGGAAAGGAGAGACCTTTCTCACAGTTTAATTAACAGGTGACTAGAATTCCTTGTGACATTGGTGTAACAATAATTATGATTGTAGATACTTAGTTGAAAATGCATACTTTAGGATCTATTTCTGTTTTATTATTCTTTTCTGTTTCAGTAACTAAACTCTTCTAGTGTCTTTAATTAAAGATCCCTGCTTTTATTTTGGGTATTCCACTAAGCCAATAACCATATGGAGCCCAACTTGAGTTATCTTTTCCCCCTCACTATTTTATGTTATCAGTGCGTTACAGCCTGACAAATCCTTGTGCTAGTACATCAATTTAAAGAGCTTCCAAGATTGGGGATTTTTAGGAGTTGGGGGTATTTCAGATTATGTTATTAGTACATTTACTGCCTTTCATCATCTGCTCCTGCTCTGAAGTTGTGTGAACTATTCTATTACACCATGCAAATGTTTGATTTTATATATAATCTATTCTGTATTTAATACAGTAGACCTGATATTTCTCTTTGTAGACCTAGTATGAACTAACTGGACTATTAAAAAAAAAAAATAGAACAGGGGTGCCTGGGTGACTCAGTGGGTTAAAGCCTCTGCCTTCAGCTCAGGTCAGGATCCCAGGGTCCTGAGATCAAGCCCTGCATTGGGCTCTCTGCTCAGCGGGGAGCCTCCTTCCCTTCCTCTCTCTCTGCCCACTTGTGATCTCTGTCAAATAAATAAATAAATAAAATCTTAAAAAAAGAAAAAAAAGAACACATATGTGCTTAGGAAGTATGACAGTGAACGAACAGACTGATATTTTCTTCTGGTTATGGAATAGTATCATCACTTCAATGACATTGTGTCACTTTAAGAAATACTCATTTGGCTTGCATGGAGCACTGGGTGTGGTGAAAAAATAATGAATACTGTTTTTCTGAAAATAAATAAATTGGAAAAAAAAAGAAATACTCATTTGGCATTTGTTCATGATGTTTCTGTTTATGACACCATCTTGGCTCTGTTAAAGAAATCGCAAATATTCAAGTTCTACCTTAACCTTATTAAAAATTTAAAGATAATCAGAAAAAAGGGGACAAAATGAAGCCATCGGAATTTTAAAAGTTGTGTACGGGGTGCCTGGGTGGCTCAGTGGGTAAGCCTCTGCCTTCGGCTGAGGTCATGATCTCAGGGTCCTGGGATTGAGCCCCACAGCAAGCTCTCTGCTCAGCAGGGAGCCTGCTTCCCCCACTCTCTGCCTGCCTCTCTGCCTACTTGTGATACTCTCTATCAAATAAAATCTTTAAAAAAAAAAGTTGAGTACAGTTTGGTTAGGAGGAGAGAAAGAACGTGACATTTCAGACAGGAGGAATGGTTTGAGTGAGACATGGAGTTTAAGGATAGTTAAGATGAGCCCCAGATGATGTATAAGATGTAATTGTCTTTTATTTTCTGAGGTAATTTTTGATGTCTTGATAGTGACTAGAGAAGTTTTCATGAAGACAGCTGCAAGCAGATAATGGTACTGAGGCCGAGGTATCAGAACACCTTAATTTCCCTTAACCCTATCCTTTACTTACCTTGCAGTATTTACTCTCTGAACTTCAGTTTTCCTGTCAAATAAGTTTAATAAAACTTTTCTTTCGAGCAGTGAGGCTTGGATTAAGACACAGATAAAAAGGACTTTTAAACTCTATAATGGTATTATTATATACAACATAATTTCCCTTCTTTTTCCAACCTGCAAACCAGCCATTTGTTTTAGAACTCAAGTAATATTTTTGTCTTAATGGTGTGTACATTTGAGAGGCAGAACATAATGCAGAATCATATAGTTGATAGTTACTTCAAAAAAAATTGAGTTCAAAAAGAATAGTACTATATTAAATGATGCAAATAATAGGTTTTTATTTTTCACTGGATAATGAAGTCAGCTTTTTCTAAAAATAAGTTCCTGAATCACTGAAGTTTTTTTTTAAATTTCACACATTTTGTTATCTTTACAAATTGGCAGAAGTTCTGTAGTACTTTTTTATTTTCCTTAGTGGTTTAGGGTGTAGTCTTAAAAATCCCAAGTTAGCCAAAGTTCCCTTGATTGAGGCATTCCCAGTATTCAGTTACATGCTTATAGACACTTCTATGGATTATTTCTGCAGAAAAATAGTCATTAAAGTATGTGGATCTTTAAATAAGTCTCATCATCTCTATGCCATAGGTTAAGGGGTACTTCACCATAATCCTTTTGACTGATGATGACTAATAAACTGAGTTGTTTGTTGTTGTTGTTGTTTGATTATTTATTTATGTATTTATTTGACAGAGCAAGTGTGCAAGCAGGGGGAGCTGCAGAGGAGAGGGAGAAGCTGGGGCTGGATCCAAGGGGCTGGATTCCAGTACCTTGGGATCACAGCCTGAACTGAAGGCACACCCTTAACTGACTGAGCCATGCAGGTGCCCCTTGAGTTGTCGTTTTGTTTTTGTTTTGGTTTGGTTTTTTTTGAGTTGTTGTTTTTAATAGAACTTTTATTTTTTGTACCTGACGTAATGAAAAACAAGGAACTTTGTTTCAGAGGCAAAGCCCATGGAGTTTTGTTTTTTAAGTGAGTGTTTTAAGTCTCCTTAGTTTAGTGGTTCTTAATCAGAGTGTGCCACTAAATTATTGACCTAAATATAAAACACACAAACTCTGGACCCCATCCTTATTATTATTGGTTAGCTTTAGGGAAAAATAATTGTTACTGCTTGTGGGGTTCAGTTAGTTGTTTTTTTTGTTTTTTGTTTTTTTTTAACTCTGCAGGAGGCAGAAAGTCAGTATTAGATTGCACTAAACCACAGTGAGATAACCTCATCACATCAGTCAGAATGGCTAAAATTAACCAGTCAGGAAACAACAGGTGTGGGCGAGGATGCAGAGAAAGGGGAACCCTACTACATTGTTTTTGCGAATGCAAGCTGATGCAGCCACTCTGGAAAATGGTTTGGGGGTTCCTTAAAAAGTTGAAAATAGAGCTACCCTATGACCCAGCAATTGCACTGCTGGGTATTTACCCTAAAGATACAAACGTAGTGTCTGAAGGGGCATGTGCATCTGAGTGTTATAGCAGCAATGTTTGTAATAGCTGGACTGTGGAAAGAGCATACATGTCCATCAAAAGCTGAGTGGATAAAGAAGATGTGGTGTGTGTATATACACAATGGAATACTATGCACCCATCAAAAAATAAAATCTTGCCATTTGCAACAACATGGATGGAACTAGAGGGTATTATGCTAAGCAAAATAAGTCAATCAGAGAAAGGCAATTATCATATCATCTTTCTGATACAAGGAATTTGAGAGGCAGGGCAGGAGGTCTGAGGGGAAGGGAGGGCAAAATGAAACAAAATGGGACCGGGGAGGGGAACGAACCATGAGAGACTCTTAACCTCAGGAAACAAACTGAGGGTTGCTGAAGAGGAGGAGGAGGGAGGCATAGGGTGGCTGGGTGATGGACATTGGGGAGGGTATGTGCTTTGTTGAGTGCTGAGAATTGTGTTAAGACTGGTGATTCATAGACCTGTAGCCCTGAAACAAATAATACTTCTATATTAATTTAAAAAAATACTAGATTGTACTTCCCTTAGTAACTATTGTCAGTGATTTCTTAATGTTTTTCCAAAAATTGTGTAAGTATATGTAAGTCTGTGTGGATATATTTTTTCCACAAATGCATTGCTCATATTATATACACTATTTTGAAGTTATTTACTTAGCATTATGTAGAGAGTGCTTTCCATATCATTGCACATAAATCATGGCTGGTTCATTTATTTTTATCAATCCCCTGTTAGATACATAAGTTATTTTCAGGTTTTGTGTGTGGTTTTTTTTGGTTTTTGGTTTTTTTTGTGGGGGGGTCTTGTTTTGTTTGTTTCTATCAACTAGGCTACGGTGAATTTCCTTGCACATTATCTTTGCACACCTGTGTCCTTCCATTTTCTGAAGGATAAGTTTTACATGTGGGATTGCTGGTCAAAGAATACTTCCATTTTGACGTTTCATAATAAGGCTAAATTGGTTTCCCCAAATTGTGCTGATTTGCACTCCTCCCAACAGTATATGAGTTTGTTTTTGTTTTTGTTTTTTTTTAAGATTTTATTATTTATTTGACAGACAGTGAGAAAGGGAACACAAGCAGGGGGAATGGGAGAGGGAGAAGCAGGCTTCCCACTGAGCAGGGAGCCCCATGTGGGGTTTGATCCAAGGACCCTGGGATCATGACCTGAGCTGAAGGCTGACACTTAACAACTAAGCCACCCAGGTGCCCCAGTATATGAGACGTTAACAGTACACGCTTACCAACTTTTTACAACCTTTGTCAATCTAATGTGCACAAAGAGGATATCTAATGTTTGAATTTTTGCTTCTTTAGTTTTGGTTATTATTAAAAACTGTGTTCAATCTTTCTAATTTTTATAATTCTTCAGACATCCTCCTTGTGTCTTTGTTATCAGGTTGTACATCTTTTTCTCATTAATGGTAAAAGCTGTTTGTATGGTAGGGAAATTTTTTCATTGTTATACACATTTTTCTAATTTATCACTGTCTTTCTGCATTATAATATTTTTTACCATGTAGAAATATTCAAGTTTTAGTATTCAGATTTGTTTATTTTTCCTTTGAGCCATATTTGTGTATTTGCGTAATGTTTTAAGGATTTCCTAAATAGGATGAACACATGTTCTAATTTGCTCACTATCCTAGTTTAAATATTAAGAGTACTTCTAACAGCACCTGAATGGCTCAGTTGGTTGAACATCCAACTCTTTTATTGGCTCAGGTCATGATCTGAGGGTTGTGGGATCAAGCCCCATGTCTGGCTCTGGCTCTCCCTGTTACCCACCACCTCTGTACATTTCTCCCCCTGCCTCGCCCCAGCTCAAACTAATAAATCTTAAAAACAAAAAACAAACAAAAAAACCCTACAGGGTTCTCTTTTGGGGGAAAAAAATTACATGTCTGTCAAGTGTCTTAAAATGTATATATATTTTTAAATATTTTATTTATTTATTTGATAGAGAGAGATCACAAGTAGGCAGAGAGGCAGGCAGGCAGAGAGAGAGGGAAGCAGGCTCCCCGCTGAGCAGAGAGCCCGATTCGGGACTCGATCCCAGGACCCTGAGATCATGACCTGAGCCGAAAGCAGCGGCTTAACCCACTGAGCCACCCAGGTGCCCCTTAAAATGTATATTTTGAAAAATTTCCCAGGTGGATACTGATAAGTACCATTGGTTTACTATTTTAAGTGACAGATTCTGATGATAAGTTCCCCAAAGTTGATTACCTCTGTAGTTCTCTTCTGTGAGAAATATATTTCACTGTGGAGTACAGAAGACATTTTGAAATGCAAATTAAAATAAAAACATGGAAGAAAATAACGCAGAAAATTTTAGTAAAACCTACCATTACACCCCATATTTTCCGCAGAATTTGCAGAGAATGCTGCATATAATGAGAAAATATAAACTGATGGACAAGAATAATGTTTGCCTGAGTGAAATGTTTTTCTAGATTTTGTGTTGGGAAATCAATATGACTTTCAAAGGATATGTGTAGATACCAGCTCAGGAAGCTTTTTTTTTTTTAACTCTATGATATAACAATCATTCAGTAAAGTGTATAAACATGAGTTTGTAGGTCATTGTAGTAGTTACTACTACATATGTCAGACTACTACATATGTCAAAGTTCCCTTTGTGCCTCCGCACAAAAGGTATCTATACTCCTGATTTCAGTCATCGTAGATTAGTTCTACCTGGTTTTAAGCTTTCTTTAAATAGAATTATACATACAGTATGCCATCTTTTGTGTGAGACACATTCTTATTTTGTGTAAAGCAGTATTTTGTTCATTTTCATTCATTTCTAATATGCTAGAAAGTGAATATAATTCTATAGTTGGAAGAAGTGTGGGTTGCATCTAGTATTTTGGCTTGTTAATATGCTGCTATTAATATGCTGCTATTAATATTGTTATGTATCTCTTGATGCATGTAGGCATTCATTTCCCTTGTGCAGTTATTTCTGGTAGTGTAATTGGGTAATAAAGTGTCTATATGTTCAAGTTTGGTAGATACCATTAAACAGTTATCCAAAGTAGTTACGCCATTTTACACTCCCACCAGCAATCCACATCTTCGGTAATACTTGGAAATGTCAGTCTGAATTTAAGCCATTCTGCTAGATGTGTATCTCATTGTGGCTTTAATCTGTATCTCCCTGATGACAGATGTTGTTGAGCACTTTTTCATATCCTTTTGTTAAATGCCTGTTAAATCCCTTGCCCATTTTCTTTTTGTCTGTTTTGTCTTAATATGTAAGTGTTATCCACACTCTGGGTACTTGGTCCTTTATTAGTTATAAGTGGCAACTGTCTTGTCCCACTCTCTTGAATACCATCTCTTGAGTTTATTGTATTCCAATTTGTCAGTCTTTTCTTTTATGGTTAGTACTTTTGTATGTTTAAGAAGTCTTTTCACAGAAATATTCTCTGTTGACTTCTAGAAGCTTTATGATTTTACTTTTCATACTTAGATCTGCGAACCAAATGGAATTGATTTTTATGCACCTGGTGAGCTATAGGTTAAGTTCCTCTTCTCAGATGGTAACCAGTAAAACAATAGTATGTTTTGTTTTTGAAAAGGCTATTGTTGCCTTTGACGTAACTCTAGTATCCACATATACTTGGGACCTTTTCTGGACTGTGTTGTGCTCCATTGGTCTTTGTATCCAGCATTGTGATGTACCACAATGTTGTCTTAATTCCTGCAACTTTCTAAGTTTCTAATTTTCTGCATTTGGCAGGGTAAGAGCACACACACACTTCACTTTTCTTCAAGATTGTATAAGCTATACTTAGTAATCCTTTGTGTCTACATGTATATTTTATAGTCAGTTAAACTCTGAAAAGCAGTGGGGAATCATTGAAGTCTCAGTGAAAATGGTCAAAGATTTTTATGAGATTTTAATAATGGTAAGGTCAGCTCAAATCTAGTTTTTTTATTAAGATTAAAGAATATACTTGTTTTAGTGCTAACTATATATTCTTACATTCTCATGTAGACTACTCAGTAAATTAAATTGGTGTTATTGAAAAAACCCTAATGACTAAAGAACATACTACTGGTTTGAAGTTTCGTAGTAAGGTTGTAAGTTTATTTAAAAATCATGCACACTAAGAATATAAATAAAATTTTCTTGGTGTTATGTTTTGTTTTTCAGACCATCTATGATAACAGTCTTCTGTAAGTCAAGCTTTTTCAAGAATTCGCTGAAGGAACCAAGTAGGATTCTCTTACATCATGACTTAATCTGAATGCAAGAACAAGAAATAGGTTTCATTTCTAAATATAATGAAGGGCTGTGTGTAAACACAGACCCTGAGTCAATTCTAATGAACATTTTAGACATGAGTTTACATCGGCAAATGGGTTCAGATCGTGATCTTCAGTCTTCTGCTTCATCTGTGAGCTTGCCTTCAGTGAAAAAGGCACCCAAAAAAAGAAGAATTTCAATAGGCTCTCTGTTTCGGAGAAAAAAGGATAACAAACGTAAATCCAGGGAGCTAAATGGCGGGGTGGATGGAATTGCAAGCATTGAAAGTATACATTCTGAAATGTGTACTGATAAGAACTCCATTTTCTCTACAAATACCTCCTCTGACAATGGATTAACTTCTATCAGCAAACAAATTGGAGACTTTATAGAGTGCCCTTTGTGCCTTCTGCGGCATTCTAAGGACAGATTTCCTGAGATCATGACTTGTCATCATAGATCTTGTGTGGATTGCTTACGACAATATCTAAGGATAGAAATTTCTGAAAGTAGAGTTAATATCAGTTGCCCAGAATGTACTGAACGGTTTAATCCCCATGATATTCGCTTGATATTAAGTGATGATGTCTTGATGGAAAAATATGAAGAATTTATGCTTAGACGGTGGCTTGTTGCAGATCCTGATTGTAGGTGGTGTCCAGCTCCAGACTGTGGGTAAGATTTTGTTTGGTTTTTCTTGAGTTAGTATTTTTTTCTGTGGATAAAATAAGAGTTAGCTGTTCCTCAAAAGAGAAATCTTAACACGTCAGGTGTGATTCGTTATTCAGTAGACAAATGTACATAGAGGGCATACCATGTGCCAGGCTCAATGTTAGATGCAAATAGCAGGAATATTATCTTACTCATTTTTATATTGTGTCTCATCGCATACTCATTTGAACATTTCTGGAAGAAAGGGATAAGTTGGTAGAGTACAGGGTCTGGGTTGTGTGCAAAATTGATTATCCCTCTAATTTGGAAAATTGTTATTTTAGTGTAGCAGATGAAATGATCGGGGGTTTTGTTTGGTTTTGGTTGTATAAACTCAAATGACCCTTTCAGAAGACACCTTAATGTGTGCACAATGTCATGTGTTCATGTTGGTATGACGTAAGTATTGCTAATATAAAGATTTAAAATATTTTTTCTTATACATTTGATTATGTTAACAGTATCTTCTGTTTATAGAGCATTTCCTATGTAGGGTTGTCAGAACTATGAATAAATAGTCTTATGCTTTTCAAGAATAACAAAGGCTGTAAACATTGGATGTTATCATTAGTAAACTAGAGATTATGTATAAGTAAGAGTTGGGGGAAAACCCAGAGCTTTCAATATTATCTGGGTATAATCAGAAATAAGGGTAGAATGTGAGTTCAGTTTCTCAGATGAAGTTTCAGTATTCATCATCTGAATCAAATCTATTATTAAAAGCTTGTTGCGTAGCAACTTTTCAGATTGCATCTAGCCTATATCTCATTCCAAATGAGAAAATTAATAGTATGTTACCAGCCTTTGCAAATCCCAACCAGTTTTCCCAGGTATAACTAAACTTTTTAACTGTCTACCAGGGATTTCAGTGGAAATAACATATTAAAAATATTACTGATTATTTGACATTTTATGAATTCATTAGTTGTGTGAAGTACTTAGAAATATAATTCATTATCACATTTGAACGGTGCTCTCCTCTAATGCAGGGAGCTTGTACTAGAATATAAATAATAAAATAATATTATAAAGATACTTTCTAAACTGAGCCAAGGTTGACTGTGCTTACAGGTGTATGATAGAAGCAAACTCTGGGAGCCCTGAAGAGATAAACTCTCAAGAAAAAGATTGGAAGAAATCTTGATAATGAACAGTACCTTTAAAAATAACTTGAGCAGGAGACAGTATCCGGTCAAAAGAACAGCTTGCATACAGTTGTATCACTCTTGGTCCCGTGGACCTCTGCACAACATTGTCACTGGTGCAAGCGTGCATTCATTAGATTTCAACTTGGACAACAAATTTTATGTTAACACACTTTTTGCAAATCATTATAGCAAATACTCCTTCAAGAGTTCAAATAGTGAGGAATATACCTATATGCTGTGTTTTGTCTGGAGAAAGAGTGTGGTTTTCTGTCTCTCATGGAACTCCAGGGTAAAAAGTACTTCCCAAGTTCTTCAAGCATTTAATGGTTTGGTTGCCTTTTTTTTTTTTTTTAAAGATTCATTTATTTATTTGTCAGAGAGAGAGCGTGCACACAAGCAGGGGGACAGTAGGCAGAGGGAGAAGCAGGCTCCCCACTGATCAAGGATCCCGATATGGGACTCAATTCCAGGTTCCTGGAATCATGATGTGAGCCAAAGGCAGATGCCTAACTAACTGAGCTACCCAAGCATCCCCATTTAATAGTTTTAAAAGAAAAAGTTTGAAAATGATGGCATGAATTAAAAGGCTTAAGTGTCAGAAGCTATGGCCCCAAGAGATTGAGGCAGTAAATCCTGGGCACAAATTTTTTGGCCACTAAATAGATATATTCTCTTGAGCTGAGTTGATTGATCATGTGTTCCTAATGGATATCAATTGTATTAACTTAATAGAACACAATAGATACAGCTGACACAGATTCTTATTTAGATAAGAATTTGATTTTAGGGGAAACATGCTAAACCAACTGAGAAAGGATTGATTTTTTTCAACATACAGAATTGTGAAAGTAGCTGTTTGAGGGGGGGAAAATACGATTATCTCCACACATAACACACCAAAGCAAAATCAAAACAGATTATAAAGGAAAGTTTTATAAATAAAAGGGAAAATTTTAAATTAAAAGAAAATATAAGTGGAAGATTAGCTCACCAGCTGCCATGTTATTATTAAAATTGAATACACATTTACCCTGTAACTTAGAAGATTCACTCCTAGTGAAATACCTTGAAGAAATTCTTGTATGCCAGGAGACATCTAGTTAGGAGACATGTTTAAGAATGTTCATTAAAAAAGGGAACTGTTTTCAAAAAAAAAAAAAAAAAAAAGAATGTTCATAATAGGCACACCTAGGTGGTACATCGCAACTCTTGGTTTCAGCTCAGGTAGTGATCTCAAGGTGGTAAGATCAGGGCCTGCCTCCACTCTGCACTTAGCAGGGAGTCTGCTTGAGATTCTCCCTCTGCCCCTCCGCCTCATGCACTTTCTAAAATAAATAAATCTTAAAAAAAAAAAAAGAATGTTCATGATAGCAAACAAGAAAAAAAGTGTTCGTTAACAGTAAAATGGATGAATATATTTAGTTTCATGGTTACCTATTAAGAGGAGGTTGTGAACTTGAAGGAGCAATCAAGAGGCTTCTAAAGCCACTGATAAATGTGGTAAAACCATAGGTTCTGACTTGCCAGAGATAGTTCGGTTTTGCTCGCATTACTCTTCTCAAGTGTTTTAGTTTGGGTTGTTAATTATATGATCACCTTACTGATACTTTTCTTAGTTTGCGTGGTAGATACGGGGTATTTATTTTTATTTATAAATCCTTTTTGTATGGGTGACATTTTTCAGTAAAATTTAAAGATGTTTCATAAGCTCATACTTTGTGTTATTTTTGCCCACTTTCTTCTTACTGAGACTTCATTGTCAGAGAGTAAAATGGCTTAGGGGCATGTAGGTGATTCAGTTGGTTAAGTGTCTAACTCTTGATTTTGGCTAAAGTCATAATCTCAAAGGTGTGGAATTGAGCCCTGCATTGGGCTCAGGTTCAGTCTGCTTGTCTGTTTCCCTCTGCTCCTCCCCCAGCTCGCTCTCTCTCTTTCTCTCAAATAAATGAATAAAATCTTTAAAAAAAAAAAAAAGCAAAATAGCTTAATATTTTAAATATTTTGGAGAAGATAAATGTTAAGTGTAAAATATAAAATAATAGAAACAGCTACTTTAATAAATTCTGTTATTATGAACACAACTACTTGATTGCTATGTAAGTTTAACAAAGAATTAGCCTTGGTTAATTTGACTATAAATTAACTCTTGGTTTCGTGGTTGTCAATAGTCTTACCCTCAAAGGGCAAAGAAAACATGTCAGCATTACTTCGTAATGTATTGTCATTTATATTTGATTTATGTTGTCTCTAGATTAAGAGCATATTTTATATACTTGATTACATTGTAGGTTTTATGATTGCATTACATAGAAACTGTCATCCAGTAGCAGAAAATTTATATATGTACTTTGAGAATGGAATGCTACGTAAGCCTTGATTAAAGGTTTCAGTTTTACTTACCATGAGCATTTAGATCTGATTTTAAATGTCTGTCCTATCATGTTGTTATAAGGCTTGGGGTAGACCTCTAATTTTATGACTAACATAATTCCTGGCACACAGCAAGTTTTTTGTAGCTCTTATTTATAATTACTTGTGTCCATTTCTTTTTTTTTTTTTTTAAAGATTTTATTTATTTATTTGACAGAGAGAAATCACAAGTAGGCAGAGAGGCAGGCAGAGAGAGAGGGGGAAGCAGGCTCCCTGCTGAGCAGAGAGCCCGATGCGGGACTCGGTCCCAGGACTCTAAGATCATGACCCAAGCCGAAGGCAGCGGCTTAACCCACTGAGCCACCCAGGCGCCCCACTTGTGTCCATTTCTTAAGTTACGCCTTAATTTTTAAAAATCAGACAGTTACTCATATATTTAAAGTACCTGTGTGCCAGGTACTTGGAAACTTAATAATGAATAAAAGACAAAAATCCCTCCCCCCTGGAACTTATTAAAATCTTTGGATCCACAGAGAGACATATTTTATTTAGAATCCATTTATTATTTAAATCTGGCATAAAGAATACTGGTAAATAAATGCCTGATTATCTGTCAGTGAGTAAAGGAAATACTTAACTAGCTAGAACCGTTGACATGTATATAGTATTTAACCCCTTCTATTGTACAACACACTTGAAAGACTTTTTTCTAGAAATGCTGTATGTAAAATTGTGAATTTTTTTGCATATGATATTTATTAATCTGACCATTTTCTGTATCTGACATTAATTTTACTTAAACATGTAGTTTAACATACTTTGAGAAATATTGCCCTTAGCTTAGAGGAGAAAGAAAAGCTGACCTGGTTTCTATTTGAGATCCCTCAGGTTTTCTGACCTAATATTCTTTCTACTCTTATGAGGGCCAGGACAAATTGAACTTGTTTTAAAAGACAGTATTTCAGAAAAGTCCTCTTGAGAAGGAGCCAAACCTGTGTGCTTTGATTTAACCAGGATGAAGTTTGCAAAACTGCTGCTATAACATGCAGTCTACACAGGCTCAGAAAAGAATCTGGCCATGACTAGGGAGATGTGTTGGGGCAAGGTGAGGGGCACATAGGAAGGAATGCATAGAACTTGTCTTGAGTAAAAATACCTGATTACCTTCTGCCCAGGTAGCCTAGTTTATACATTGCAGGCAGACAGCAAAAAGTTGGCATTTTAGTGTTTGTCATCACGTGTTTCAGTTGGCCACCCTTCTACCAGCACACATTATCCCATGTGAGTGTTACCTCATGTGAGTGCTTCTGACTTTGCTGGGGAGCTTTGAATATACAAGAACATTTATAATACAAGAATATAGTTAATGATTTAATAATGTCTGTGAGCCTTTCAAGGGCAAAAAAGAAAAAAGTATTTGATTTTTCTTTGTAATTGCTGGTTTAGACATGCTCAATAAAGTGTTGTTGAATGAATCAATCTGACTGTATGCCACTAATATAAATCATACATCATAGGAGCTATCAATAAGCCATTTTATTTTACTTTTTTTTCCAATAAGCCATTTTAAAGCAATGTGATCAACTGTAATCAGGTTTGTGTAGTGTCAAACTGGCTGACATTTAAATGATTTTGAATAATAATTTATTCTGGTGGAGGATACTATTCATAATGGATTTAAAAAATGGTATCGGGGGCGCCTGAGTGGCTCAGTGGGTGAAAGCCTCTGCCTTCGGCTTAGGTCATGATCCCAGGGTCCTGGGATCAAGCCCCACTTCGGGCTCTCTGCTCAGCGGGGAGCCTGCTTCCTCCTCTCTCTCTGCCTGCCTCTCTGTCTACTTGTGAACTCTGAGTGTCAAATAAATAAATAAAATATTTTTTTTTAAAATGGTATCGGCTTAGGAACTAAACAATATATATTTTTAAATTCCAGTTAATCTTCATATAGCTCTTATTTCCACCCTACAAAGAAAGGTTTTAGCCATAACTTGACCATCTTTTGACATGCTGAAAGTGCTTTTGTAGGCTGACCTTTTAGAAATTTTATACAGAGAACAGATGTAACTTGTGATTTTCTCCAGAGGAAACAAATACATGTGACTTAGGAAACAGCAGGTTTTGTGTATAGGAAGCCATAATGAGTATAAACTGTGTTTCAGTGGAAGTTGTAATTGATAACTAATGACAGATTGTATCTGTTAGAATAGACATTCATAAAAGTATTCTAAGACTTTGAGCTTAGAGTTTAAAAATTCCTTGAGCTGAGAGTTTGCTCTTTTTAATTTATTCTTCCTAACCATAAAATTGGTCTAGATATATTTTAATGCTCTGCAATTCAGTATATACTGCTGCTACACCAATCATTGTTAAATGATACTGAAATTTTTGGTGGTTTTAAGGGAATCAATAAAAAATAACATACCCTCAAACCCTCAGTCAGAACCAAGTGGATATGTAGGAGACATGTCAGCTCTACTAAAGAATGTGGCTTTAGTTATGCAGCCGGAATGGCTTGCACCCTTGAATTAGACTGACTTCTCCAAATAGACTGGACAGTTCTTGACAATTCCCCTGTAGCATGTAGTGGAAAGCACAACAGAAGGCATCCTCTAGAGGAAGCAGCTCATGAAAGAGGGAACCGGGAGATGAGCCTCACTTTATCTAGACCTTCTCCCAAACATTTTAAACAAGTCACTCCTCTATCGAGTAATGTAACTTCTAGCAAGTAGAAACATAAACCTGTTGATTTTGATGCAAAACTTGACTTTCCCCTCTAACTGGATCAAACAGTATTTGTGATTATATTTTCTTTGTTCTCTAAAGGTTTTGTTAAAGCTTTACTTTTGGGGGGCAGGGGTCTTTGATGCCTGGATAATCTTTCTTCATTCTTTTTCCTCATTTTTTAATTAAAATTTTTGTTGTGGAGTATTATGTTTATCTTAGGATTAGATTTTGTTTTAGGTATAGTTTGTTCTTATTACTTGTTCCTTGATAAGGAATTTAGTATAGACACAATACAGTACCCTAGCTGTTATCCCTACTTGCTCTGTTATCAATGATGTAATTTGTAGAACTCTAGTACTGTGAGACTCTCCCAGGAAATAGACGCCATGGTGAAATAAATTCTGGAAATAGTGCACACTATATACTGATCACTGGCATGTTAAAAATTCTTTTAGCGGGGTGCCTGGGTGGCTCAGTGGGTTAAGCCTCTCCCTTCGGCTCAGGTCATGATCTCAAGGTCCTGGGATCAAGCCCCACATCTGGCTCTCTGCTCGGCAGGGAGCCTGCTTCCTCTCTCTCTCTCTGCTTACTTGTGATCTCTCTCTGTCAAATAAATAAATAAAATCTTTTTAAATAAATTCTTTTAGCAAATCCTGTAGTTAAAAAAGAAAAAAATGAAAAAGTGCTTTAATTTTGCTTAGCATTTTTCTAACTTGACCACTGAGTACTTCCTTAGTATAGACCTCCTGTTGCCACTCCAGTGAACAGAAAATATTTCTGGAAAGACTGTCCTATTTCAGTTCCTGTTTCTCTTTTCCCCACTTTCTTCTTGTCCCTCCACTCTGCTAAATAGGAAGATTTAAACATTTTTAAGTAAAGATAGACATGGAAGAATAGAGATGGAAAGTAAGACTTGAGTTAAATAATCATAGAAGGACAAGGAGCCATCTTTTAAACCAAGATTTGGATACTGTTCAAGCCAAAGATCTTAGGTTAACTAGTATTGCTCAGTTATCCCTGACATTCTGCTGAGGGTGTTCCTTTCCCATATAACACTTAATGCACCAGAACAGAGATACTCCTGACATTTTTCTTTAAAGGAAGCATTTTTTTTTAAGATTTTATTTATTTATTTGACAGAGATCACAAGTAGGCAGAGAGGCAGGCAGAGAGAGAGAGGAAGGGAAGCACGCTTCCTGCTGAGCAGAGAGCCCCATGCGGGGCTCCATCTCAGGACCTTGGGACCATGACCCAGGCCGCAGAGGCTTTAACCCACTGAGCCACCCAGGCGCCCCAAAGGAAGCATTTTATATTTAATTTAGTTTTACCATTTGCTTCCATTGTAATTTGACAGCTGTTTTCCAATGGAAAATAAGTTTGACTCCCACACAATGAAAATCAT
The DNA here is from genome assembly GCF_020171115.1 of Neogale vison. NCBI lineage: Eukaryota > Metazoa > Chordata > Mammalia > Carnivora > Mustelidae > Neogale > Neogale vison. The sequence goes on from NC_058094.1 coordinate 36,948,030, forward strand.
CAAGAGGCCTAACATTCTGTTTTCAATATGTGAATGCTAGTTACATTTAATTCTTGCTATATTATAAAATATGCCTATCAAAGTTATTATTAAGATTGAATGTTTATGAAAATTTACATAGTAAGCACTCAATAACTGTTAATAAGAAAAAACTGATAGACTCTCAACTTTTAGTTATCAAAATATACATTCATGAAAAATAGTTAGGATTATTAAAGATAAACCTGTTTTTCTTTATAACTTGTACAGATTGAATGGGACTTGAATGTTTAATTCTGGGATAGGATCTCTCAGCTTTTCCTTTAAAAAGGAGATACTAGGAAGTAGCATAAACAAGTTTGAGGTACTTTATCTCTGATATTTGAGTACATAATGATGATGTCCCATGAATGAATTCTCTTTCCCTTTCCCTCATTCTTTCCACAACACACAGTTTTATTTAAAGATCACAGTCTTTTTTTTTTAAGATTTTATTTATTTATTTCACAGAGAGATTAGATTACAAGTAGGCAGAGCAGCAGACAGAGAGAGGGGGAAGCAGGCTCCCCGCTGAGCAGAGAGCCCGACGCGGGGCTCCATCCCAGGACCCTGGGATCATGACCTGAGCTGAAGGCAGAGGCTTAACTCACTGAGCCACCCAGGTACCCCTAAATATCACAACTCTTTTTTATTATGATATCCTAATTTCTGAGATGCATCAGACCTACATTTATTTTCAACAAATGCCAAATGACCAGACAAATAGTACTTCTCCAGGGCCAATTTCAAATATCATAATTAAGATGTGATGAATTTATGGGATACAAAAGTAAATGTAAAATTTTATTTTAAAAAATAATCAAATGTTAAATACTTGACATCATGCAGAAATGCTAGTCTACTTTTCAACTCTTTAGTTTGCTCCAGATAATTATACTGCATATATTTTAAAAATCTAAATAGGTATTCACTGTTTATAAACAGTTATTCTCAACAAGTTTAAGTCACTGTAGGGAATTTTTATCTTAAAGCAACTTATAATGCTGTTTTGAAGTTTGATTATTGAGATTAAAATGTTTTGAGACCTCAGTTTTCACACCATACCCTTTCATGTTTTCATGAATTACACACCAGATGTGGAAATTATCTTGTCATGAAAGTTTAAAATAGCAAAGCTGACATTCTGCTTTTAATTCTTTTTAAGATTCTAGACCTTCTTTAAGAATTCCCTAATAGGGCTTTTTCTTAAAAGACCCATAGCTTGGGTGCCTGGGTAGCTCAGTCGTTGGGCATATGCCTTAGGCTCAGGTCATGATCCCAAAGTCCTGGGATTAAGCCCCACATTGAGCTCCCTGCTTCGTGGGAAGCCTCCTTATCCTCTCCCACTTCCCCTGCTTGTGTTCCCTCTCTTGTTGTGTCTCCGTCTGTCAAATAAAAATCTTTAAAAAAAAAAAAAAGACTCATAGCTTAAATCATTGATTAAAAATTAAGTCAGTTCTTAAGTTTTGTTTAGTGATATGGTGGTATACTGAACAACCTATAAAGGTTAGAATTATATAACCGGGTGCCTGGGTGGCTCAGTTGGTTAAGCTTCTGCCTTCAGCTCAGGTCATGATCTCAGGGACCTGGGATAGAGCCCTGCATCGGGCTCCCAGGTTGGTGAAGAGCCTGTTTCCCCCTCTTCCTTTGCCTGTCTCTCTGCCTACTTGTGATCTCTCTCTCTCTCTGCCAAATAAATGAAATCTTTTTTAAAAAAAGAATTATGATATAACCTATTTCTGTTAATCTGCCTTGTGTATTTTTATATTTATTTACTCAGAAAGACTATATTATTCCTAAATTTAGTTCTGGCACTCCAGTGTTCATATTAACTACAAATCTATATCCCTGTTTTAATGAATTGAAAGTTAAGTTTATATCTAAACTTGGCTTTCACAGGTCTCACTAATAATTACTTTATTTTATTCTTAAACACAATGTGCATTCATACTTCAGTTCTCCAGTAAAATTTCACCAGATGAAGCAGTAAGATTTTTTATTCTGTATCTAGAATGCCTGCCAATGTTTGTTTTGTTTTGTTTTGTTTTGTTTTTAAGAATTATTTCAGAGAGTGAAAGAGCACAGGGGGGAGGGACAGAGGGAGGGGAGAGAGTCTCAAGCAGACTCCACACTGAGCCCAGAGACCAGCAAGCCCAACACAGGGCTTGATCTCCCAACTCTGAGATCATGATGTGAGCCAAAACCAAGCGTCAGACACTTAACCAACTGCTCCATCCAGGCGCCTTCCATACATTATTTCTATTGATATAGAAAGGATAATAACTGTGGGTCACATGGTCATTAATCAAGTACAGATGCAGAGGTACTGGAACTGTCATTGAAATGGGGAATTGCTTGTTTGGCATTCTAAAGATCAAGGCTAAAGCTAAAGTTGACTTTGGCTGAATGCTGAAGTATTTGAATCCTGTTTTATGTTTTGGTAAGACTTAGTTGTAGGGAGGTTATGTGATTTAATGAGACTATACAGATAATAAGTGGTGGAAGTGGTATTTTGACCAGGTAACCTAAACTTTTCTGCCTTATATATTGTGACTGACCTTAACAAACAGTTGGTCTTAGCGTCATCGTCCCTTGCACACACACAGATTTCCCCATGTCCCTCTCCTTCCCTCCTTCCTTCAAGAAAAGCTAGGATAGAAAAGAGTTACAGAAGAGAGCATCATTTCCTTTTCAGTGAAATTACTATTTTAAAGACTGCTTAGCATTATAATTTGATAGAAAATAAAGTGTTGAGTCTTTGAGGACTTTTTTCTTTTTATGAGTAACTGCAATGAACTACTTTCCCTCAGGAAAAGTAAACTTGGCTAAATTACCCCATGTTGATAAATAAGTTGTCTTTAATTTAATCATGCTTGGACACATTTATGATTATGTTGGTAACTGGAGAATCGGTCTATCAAAAATAAAATGGAATTTAAGATGTAAAATTTAAGTTTAAAAAGTAAGATAACTAAGGGAGCAACAGGTCCCAAAAGTGGAGGAACTTCCTGACTCTTAAAATTTTATGATTTTACACATTATCTGGAAATTTGCCTGGGTGGCTCAGTGGGTTAAGCCGCTGCCTTCGGCTCAGGTCATGATCTCAGGGTCCTGGGATCGAGTCCCGCATCGGGCTCTCTGCTCGGCGGGGAGCCTGCTTCCTCCTCTCTCTCTGCCTGCCTCTCTGCCTGCTTGTGATCTCGCTCTGTCAAATAAATAAATAAAATCTTTAAAAAAAAAAAATCAGTTACAGTTACTATTTAAATTTTATTGCCAATAACAAGAGGAACCCTGAAAACTCCCTTAAATTTCCAGCCCAAAGGAAATATTTGCTATTTTAAAAAGCTCTTATACATAGATAAGACTTGTTTGTCTTTCAAAGAGAACCAGAACACCAGACATTTTTTATTTTAAGTTTTATTGAGATAATTGTAGATTCATGTGTAGTTATTAGAAATAATAAAGAGAAATCCTGATCCCAGGGGTGCCTGGGTGGCTCAGTGGGTTAAGCCTCTGCCTTCGGTTCAGGTCGTGATCTTAGGGTCCTGAGATCAAGCCCCACATCGGACTCTCTTCTCAGTGGGGAGGCAGCTTCCCCCCTCTCTCTTCCTGACTCTCTGTCTACTTGTGATCTCTGTCAAATAAATAAATAAAATCTAAAAAAAAAAAAAAGAAGAAGAAATCCCGTTCCTTCAGTTTGTCCCAGTGGTACCGTTCTTCAGTGCTATAAAGCAACATCACAAAACAAAACAGCAACAAAAAACATCACAAGCAGGATATTGGCATTGATATAATCTACCAATCTTATTTAAATTTCCCCAGTTTACTTGTGTGTGCATGTATATTTAGTTATATGCCATTTTATCACCTTACATAAGTGTATTCACCACCATGGGGTGGTGAATATACCATGGTGTTATATACCATGGTGGTGAACCTACTGTTCTTTTATAAATCCTCTGTCGCCTTCCCAACCCCATCCCTAATCCCTGGCCACCTCTAATCTGTTTCTATTTCTAAAATTTTGTCATCTCAAAAATGGTCTATAAATGGAATCATAGAGTATATAACTTTTAAATTGACTTTTTTCACTCAGCATAATTCCTTAGAGACTTATCAGAGTGAAGTGTATTGGTAGTTTCTTTTTGTTGTTGAGTAGTATTCCATGTATATGCACCATAGTTTAACCATTCACCTAGTGAAAAAGACATCTAGACTATTTCTGATTTTTGGCTATTACAAAAAAAAGCTGCTACAAGCATTTGTGTACATGTTTGTACATAAGTTTTCATTACTCTGGGATAAATGTCCAAGTGTGCCCAAAATTTAAGTAAGAAATTATTGAAGTGCCAAAATACTAATACAGAGAATAGGTTTCAGGGCTAGTCATGAGTCTACTGTTGTCAGTTTTTTAATCTGAAGTGAAAAAATAAATTTTCTAATTGGGAAAATCGAGTTCATGTATTTTTTGGAGGAGATTGGCACCAAAGAGCACTTTTACTATGCATTTTAGAAACATTAATGTAAGAATTTATGCATAAATACAAGATAGTCACAAAATTTATGAATTATCAGAGTTTGCCATTAACTGATAGGTGTAGCTGATTTAGTCATCGCATTTTTAAATAGGTGATATTTTAATTTTCTGATTTTAAAAGTAGCAGGTAATTATAAAAATCAGAAATATGTAAGTGTATAAAGAAGAGAACTAGAACCTCTAGTATCAGTAAAACTACTGTTAAGATTTTTGGTATATTTCCTTCTAGTGTTTTCTGTGTGCATACAATACTAATTTAATATAATTTTTATAAAATTGGAATTATGCTAACTATACAGTTTGGCATCTTAGATAAAATTGAAAGTTAAAAGTTAAATATTGAACTTTAAAAATGTTTTTAGCCATTTATATGTATTCATTTGTGAATTGTTCATTTTTTCCCCATTTTTATGTTGATGAGATAGTGTTAGGGTTTATGACTTAATTTGCTTATGTATATATAAATAGAAAACTTTTTCAGTTGGATAATTGTTTTACTTAGTATCTCTTCTTTTATTTCCCATTTTAAGTCATTTTTCTTATTCTTTGAAGATATGCTGTGATAGCATTTGGATGTGCTAGCTGTCCAAAATTAACTTGTGGGCGAGAAGGCTGTGGAACAGAGTTTTGCTACCACTGTAAACAAATCTGGCACCCCAATCAGACCTGTGATGCTGCTCGGCAAGAGAGAGCCCAGAGTTTACGTCTGAGAACTATACGTTCTTCATCCATTAGTTATAGTCAGGAGTCTGGAGCAGCAGGTATTTATGTCTAACTTTTTCTAATAAAATATTTGACACGAACAGCACTATAGTTATCTTAATAAAAAATGCAGTATTCAAATAGTTCTTGTTATTACCTTTCCTCCCTTCAGTTTTCAGAAATGTTCTTTGTGTTGTTAGTATTTCTGTTCCAAAAGCACTCATTCCTTACTGTGGGAAAAATGGTATTGAGGTTGGGAAGATTTTATTGTAAAAAGAGAAAAAAGGAAGTGCTGTGGTGATGTATATAACTGATAACTGAGGATGGTCTGAAACTGTTGTTCATAAAAGTATATTATGCAAAGCTTAGCAAAGATGTTTAAAAATCATCTTTTATTTACAGATGTGTCATCTAATTCCAGGATCAAGGATTCAAAATCATACTTTATGGGACACTAAGAATTTTGTGTCTTTGGCTAGGAAAAATTACCTGGGGATCTATTTGAATAATGTATCCATCTCCTAAATCTCAAAAATTAAGAAAAATTATGATCCTCTTAATGTTCTTCAGATAAAAATTGAAAAAATAAATATTTCCCATTTATAGAATGTCATTGTTTATTGAACTTTCAGTCATTTTTAGAAAAATATTTTTCTCACTGATTATAAACTGGAAAAACTTGGAAAATACAGAAATTTGTCAAAATAATTTACATTCCTACTAGCACTGTGTTGAGATAGTCATGTACTTTATGCTGTTAAAGTCAAATTTAAAATTAAACTTTAATTTCAACATTTAATACTTTATACAGTGTACACAGATTTTCATGGTTGTTTGCTCATTGGCTTGTTTCTCTTTCCTTTCCTGAAGATTTGGGGTGGAATTCAAAGGTATTAATAATAATTTATGGGTATGGGTCCAGAAGTAATTCAAAGGAGACCTGATAAACCTAAACTGTATCCTCTAGGGTCAGCTGTAGACATGGAGTGATCCACTTGAAAATGATCTCTCTCTTCTCTGTGTGTGGACATGGGTATTTATTGATTGGTTACAGGACGTACATACTGAGTTAAGAGCCTGGACTTTGGAATCAGTCTGTCTAGATTTGAATCCTAGCTTTTCCACTCATTCTGTGTGACCCAATCAAGTTTTCTCATCTGTAAAATGAAGACAGTAATAATACTTATATCTTTAAGGTTTAAACATTTCCTGACACAAAGTAGATGCTCTAGCTGTTTGAGGTAGAGAAACTAGAGAAACCAGTCACCTGCTAGAGATTTGCGTTTGTTAATTTTAAAATAAACATCATGATTTAGTCATACAAATGAATGTTGATCTTTTTTACTGTAGTCACTGTGAAAGATTTTATGGTTATTTCAGCAGTGCTACGCTGGAATGCTTTATTGTTCATAACCTTTAGATCCCAGTACAGCCACTTAAATTACCTTCTTAATTTCAGTTTGATTTCTGGAAGTAATGAGAAGTTCTTTTGGAACTAAGTCTAACAACTAGAATAACCAAGTTGAATCACTGGTTTGGGGTGGATCCAAACTAAGATGTGACTATATGATCATAAGAGTGATTTTTTTTTTTATATTAAGTAGTTTTGAAAATAATTTGAAAGAAAAACTTCCCAAGTGATTTGAGCCAAATAGTAGCATTGTTGGAACAAATATAACCTCCCAAGGTGATTATTTTAAAAACTTCTTTTGGAGTTTTTCCATGTTCAGAAACCTTATAATTCTGAAAATTTAAAGTACCTGCATTTTTACCTCCAGTGCTCTTAAAAAATCAAAGCTCTCAGGATAAATGTTCATGTGATAGTTTCTTTTGACAAATCTATAAAAAACTTGAACTTAGCTACTCATTGACTTGTGGGGGAGAAAAAAGAGGAAAGGGCACTGCCATCTAAAATGGTTTTATTAATTCCATTATTCCAGATATCTTGATTTTTTTTTTTGTCTCCTGTTACCATGATACATTGAAAAATTGGCTGCACTTTTAATAATTGCTTGACATAATGATAATTAATTGGCTCTTTCTGATCAGCCAGCTGAAGATAAATACGTATGCTTAATCATCTGGTACCTTAAGTAATTTGTATTATGATAAAATTATCTTTAAACTGTAACAGTATTATATCTACATAAGACACTTGATTATAGCTACAAGGGAGTTTATGCACTTGGAGTTAACATTTTACATGAATTATATATTTTTCATTTTTTTACTATATTTCTCCCTTTATTAAAAATATATTTAATTGGCTTTCGAACCTCATCTGTGTCTCCTACTGCTACCACCCCAAGAGATAACCACTTTTAACACTTTGTTTTAAGTCCTTATAGGTAATCTGGTGGAGGTAGGAAAGTTCTTTGAACAAATTTTGAAAACTGTATATTGTTTTGTAACCTGTTGTGTTTATTTCCCCCTGACATGACAATAACCCACATTTTAACAGTAAATAGAAATGTAATGATTAAAAAAAAAAAAACTTTGCCAAATGTACCTTAAATAGAAATGGGAAGCTTTTTTTTTTTTTTTTTCCCCCAATATAAAGCTGCTGTGGCTTAATTGATGTTCAGGGAAGGGGGCATCAGTTGACCAGCCAATCAATAAAACAACTCTATTTAGGAGTTTTGCATTTGAGAATATTTTGAGAGAGATACATAATGTGCACAGTAAATTCCTAATTTAAGAGACAAAGACAAAACAGCCTTTTGTATGGATATATAATTACACAGTAGAAACATGCAGATACAAATCTATAAAGAGACATCAAAAATAAATTGCTATGGCATTCGTTTCTAACATATAATCTTAGCATATTGAAAGGCTGTTTTGTGTTTTAGAACCATAAAAATGGGGATGTCACCTTTCATTTTGTTCTGAAGATTGCATTTATTACAGCGAAAGTCAAATCTTCTTACTCCCACCACTAATTAAGATAGTTACTAGTTGAGGAAACTCTGAAATGAGGAAGTTTATCAATTAATATGCCACTGAAGCAGATAGTTTTAGCATTTCTTTAATTTGATGTACAGGCATTATAAATGCTGTAAAAGCCAGCTTTTTAAAATTCATGCTCCAATGTTAAAAAATTTTTCATGCAGACTTTTATGTTCTTTGGATCATTTAAATTGTGACATGAATATTTTTAATTTTTATATTCTAGTATTTATTATTTGTCTTGGTCGGGCTGCATAGAGTTATCAGTTTGCTCAAAATTGTTTGAAATTGTTAAAATACTAATTATGAGTATTGACCAGTTCTTAAGTTAAAAAACAGCTTTGGCCCTAAAAGAAGCACTAAAGAAACCTGAATTCACTGATAAAGCACAGGTAAATTTGACCATAAAACTTTTAGAAAGGAAAATATAATATAGTTTAATGCTTATCATGTAAGAAAATGGAACAAGTACTTGAATTCAGCAGCTAGTACTACACATACCTTTTCTTAACTGTGTGTAATTGGAAAATATAGCTGGCTACTAATAATAGTAAAATAATTTACTGGTTGCTATTAAGTAGATGCCAAGGTTCAAAGTAGTTGTATAATATAACTCTTACTTTATGTCAGTGATTCCAAAAGTTATTGATTTTAACTTTAACCATTTGATTTTTTTTTATTGTTAGTCTCCATTCTTTTTTTTTTTCCAATTTATTTATTTTCAGAAAAAACATTATTCATTATTTTTTCACCACACCCAGTGCTCCATGCAAGCCGTGCCCTCTATAATACCCACCACCTGGTACCCCAACCTCCCACCCCCCCCGCCACTTCATACTTGGATGGGAAACCATTTGATTTTAACTTGGCACCTTTGTGCCTTATAACCATAGTTTTTGACAGGGATACAGCAACAGCATTTGAATAAATGACTTTTAAAAAGACAGAGATAACTTCTGTAGTACAAAGAATATCTACACTTTAATAAAGCAGAGATGGTTAGAAAAATTCTAGAATATGAAGTGCCACTCAGAGAAGACAAAAGTGGGGTAGGAACAAATACAAACTTTATGAAGTTTGTAGTTTGCTTAGGGCTGTCCTTGGTTCTCCTTTTTCTTTTTATTATTTTGTTGCTCTTTGTTCTCATTGTTCTATTGTGTTTGAAAATGTTTACAGTTTGAAAATTTAATGTAAAACATGTTCCTTTTCTCAGGAAGAAAAATACTTTTAAAAAAGTTAAATAGATACTCTCTGTAGCATTTCTTTTGAAAAAATAGTTTATGTACTAAAAAAAGCTGGCTAAAGCTATCAGTTAACAAACTATATATGTTGAGATTTTTTGGCATTGCTATAGTTATCTATTAGAAATTGTTATTTTTGGACCAGTTTTATGTAATAAGCAGGTCTCTCTGTTTTCCTAATAGCTGATGATATAAAGCCATGTCCACGATGTGCTGCTTATATAATAAAGATGAATGATGGGAGCTGTAATCACATGACATGTGCTGTCTGTGGTTGTGAGTTTTGTTGGTTATGTATGAAAGAAATCTCAGATTTACATTATCTAAGGTAAGTTTATAGACGGAGCCATTTAATTTATGTCCTACCATCCTAAATGTGCCCAATCTTGTCTGATATTGGAAGCTAAGCAGGGTTGGCCTGGTTAGTAGTTGGAGAGGGAGGGAGAAAGAGCTATTTATATCTAAATATTTTATATTGTAAGATAATTGGGAGACAGTATTATCTTAGGAATTTTTAAACTTGATGCTTATACTAAGAGGAATGTGTTTTATTCTAGTTGCATACATCAGGTAATGTGAGACATAAATTCATGATGTATCTTTGAGTGGAAAAAACTTTTTTAAACAAAAATAAAATTTTTATTTTATTTTAAAAAATTTAAAAGGAGCCAAATAATTGTGCTAGCCACTTGGGATTAATTAGTCAAAAATAAGAAGCATTAGATGTCTTCTTTTTTTGTTTGTTTTGTTAAACTAAAAGCTAGTATTTTATATCCCCATGTAATTACGCTAGGTTATAACTATTTCCATTTAATTTTCTTAAATATAAATTCCCTCATTTAGTCCACAAAGTGAGTTTGATATAATCAGATAATTGTATGCCTAAAAATAAGGCATTTTTTTTGCATTAATGTTTTGCATTAATTTACTCTCAGAAACTAACCTAAGATTTTCAAGATAATGACTAGGGATAAATACTTAACCTGAATTCTGGTTGTCAGTTTCCTTTGAAAATAACTGATGGTCATTCTTATATTGATTTTTTTTTTTTTTGGCTTTTTAGTGAACTCAGAATTTTAAAAAACCTCATTTCTGTGTATGAGAATTCTTTTAAAGACATTGTTTTAATGTATTATAAGTCATTTGCTGATACTATGTTTTATAGCAGTTACAGTTACAATTTTTTCCCTTAGTCCATCAGGATGTACTTTTTGGGGGAAGAAACCTTGGAGCCGGAAGAAGAAGATATTGTGGCAGCTTGGAACACTTGTTGGTGCTCCTGTAGGAATTGCTTTAATAGCTGGCATTGCTATCCCTGCAATGATTATTGGCATTCCTGTGTATGTGGGCCGTAAGGTAAAATGCTTAATTCTGTATTAGTTCATTATCTTATTCTAAACCTTCAGGTTTAAGACTGATGATCTTAGGGGTTTGTTTTGTTTTGTTTTGTCTTGAAAGATCATTTTTCGTATCTCAGTATAAAACTATTTTATTTTTTCATAAGATAATAAATTTTCAGTGTTTGGCAAACTTGTATGTACCCATAAAAAGTAGAGTTGCTTTTTTTTTTTTTTTGACAGAGATCACAAGTAGGCAGAGAGAGAGAAGAAAGCAGGCTCCCCGTGGAGCAGAGAGCCAGATGTGGGACTTGATCCCAGGACCCTGGGATCATGACCTGAGCTGAAGGCAGAGGCTTTAATCCACTGAGCCACCCACGTGCCCCAAAAGTAGAGTTGCTTTAAAATTACTTGAATCTGGGGTGCCTGGGTGGCTTAGTGGCTTAAGCCTCTGCCTTTGGCTCAGGTCATAATCTTGGGGTCCTGGAATCAAGCCCACATCAGGCTCTCTGTTCAGCGGGGAGCCCCCCCTCTATCTCTCTGCTGCTGCTCTGCCTACTTGTGATCTCTCTCTGTCAAATCAATAAATAAAATCTTTAAAAAATAAAATAAAATTACTTGAATCTGAAAACTTCCATACATTTCCTAACTTTAAAGTATTGAAGGACACCTGCTATTTTTCTCATGGATATATCCTTTTAAAGTTAAGTCTATAACAATTTAATAACTAAATAACACATGCCCTAACGGCAAAGAATAATTAGCCAGTTCCTGAATTATTTTGAACTTCGGTTCAAAGGTTTTATTTTCTTAGATTACTGCTATTTGTAAATACGCTGTTCTGTAGATTATAACTGTCTTGTGTAAGTCCAGACACCAGTAATTACCACTGGCCTATGAGTGATGAATTATACTTCATTAGCCAGGCAATAATTCTTTTTTGAAAGGTTAAAGGGATAATTTATAAGTGGCTAAGAAGTCTGCTGCTGTCTAAATTAATGGAATCTCAGAATTGAGAAGGTACTTTAGAAATTATCTAAAGGGTGGCTGGGTGGTTCAGTTGGTTGGGCCTCCAACTCTTAGTTTTGGTTCAGGTCATGATCTCATGAGTCTTCAGAGCCAGCAGCAGACTCCAAACTCAGTGGGGAATCTGCTCGATTCCCTCCCTCTGCCTCTCCCCCAACTCACACCGTGCACTCTCTCACTCTGTCTAAAATAAATCTTCAAAAAAAAGGAAAGAAACTGTCTAATCATAACCTTGCACTCAAGCAGGATAAAGAATAGGAATTAAAAGAAATAACATGTGGTGAACCCTTACTGTGGGGTAGTTGTTTTAATTTGACTCATTTTAACCTTAAAGAAATTTATGTATTTTGAATATTGAGGTTTGGGAAAGTTTATGTAGTTTAAGTTACACAGAAAGAAACAGAGCTAGGATTTAAACCTAGATACACACATTCTTTTTTTTTTTTTTTTTCCAATTTATTTATTTTCAGAAAAACAGTATTCATTGATACACACATTCTTTATGTAAGATCCCTGATCGGTTTCTCTAGCCATTTGGGCACTTCAGTGTTGGGGACATCACCAACTCCTGCAGTGGCCCATTCTGTTGCCAGCTGTCTGTAGTTGTTAGGTTGAGTCAGAATCTGTTTTCCTTTCAAATGTTTCGTTAAATTCTGGTTATGACTTTTGGAATTAAACTCAAGAGGAGGCTGATCCTCTTCCATATTCAAAATATGTTGAATATTTTTAAATATTCAACATATATTACTTTAAAATCAGAAAAATCACAATATATACTATTTTTGAAAAATTACCAAAGATAAATAAACATGGATACTTATGAGCCAAATTTTTATTTCAGAAGGTTTTAATTAATTAAATTTGTTTAACGTCCCCAACATAGTAGCTGATTATTTAACCTTTTATGTAGTTATCCAAAGCAAGGCTTTGCTAAAAACAAAACTGTTTATTCAGATACCTAGAAGTAGAAGAGAAGAAGAGACTGTTGTACTGCACACACCTACAAATAATTTATAGAGGAGAGATTATTTACCTCATTGTTCATGTCTTGGGAGCAGTTAAAAGGTTAAAAGTCTCCTTTTTTCAGACATATACCCAGAGGGTTGCCAGTTGATAAATTAGTTTTCCATTGAAACAATGTTCTCTATGGTGTTTAGGGTTACAGACCAGCCCAGGAAAACCTGTTAAGCTGATAAAGTACCTAAAAGCTTAGTCTTTATTTATAGTAACAAATAGAAATATTGCATGAAACAGTAGAGCAGAAAAAAATTAAGCTGAACCAGGAATAGAATGTTGTGATCACTGTAATTAAAGATTGGTGCTTAAGGATGCAAAATTTTCTGAAGATTCCTGTCTAGTCTGTCAGTTTTTTAGCTCTGGCTTTTCTCTGCTTCATTCCTGAGTTTTTCAGGAATGCTAATGAGGAGAGGAGCAAGAATTAGCTGCAGTGCTGAAAGATAATGAAAGATGCCTTGGGAGGCCCTGCCATCTCTGCCTGTGAAGACTCTTGAGGGAGGTAGAGAGGCTCATTCCCTAGGGATGTATAGTCAATGCTGGCAGGACACTGACTAGGAAAGATGAATGCTTCTTGTCCCATGCATGCTTCACCTTTCTTTCCACCCTAGTTTTGTCACTGTTTCATATATGCCACAAGACTCATTGTACTTTATAGCCTTCAAGATAACCACATAATAATAATAATAATTTTATTAAACCTCACCTGTAACACTGTTCATAAGTCAAGTATTTATTTTAGAGACTACCTGTACAGTTTTGAGGGCTGTTTTGAATATGTCTTGAAACAGAAGGGAAATGTACTAACAATGAGACCAAAGATACTGGACTGTTTCTTGAAGTTGATCTGTTTCACAAGCCACTTTCAATGTGGTATTAAATTCTGTTTATTAACACCTCTACTATACAAAGTTGCTAAGTAGATCTAGTTCCTATCCTCTGGCCGCATTCTTCTCTTTTATTCCCTCTTAGTACCTTTGACTTTGAGCTATAAATGAGACCCCAGGATTCTGAGTCACTTGATGATAATTTTCTTTATAAAAAGGGATCCAAGAAAAAATTAACTTATTTATGATGTTTGCTTATTAGTACCGCTTGTTACGGTCTATTAAAAAAAAAAAAAAGTGTGGCAGTCTCCTCTAGAAGCCAACTTTTACCATTTTGGGATGTTTGCTTATTTACTTATTTATTTTAATGATTTTATTTAGCTGAGAGAGACAGAAAGTACAGACGGGGAGGAGAAGGGAGCATAGAGGGGAAAAGAGGGAGGAGCAGGTTCCCCACGGAGCAACGAGCCCAGTGCAGGTCTCAAACCCAGGACCCAGAGACCATGACCTGAGCCAAAGGGAGAGGCTTAACCGACTGAGCCACCCAGGTACCATAAGGGATGCTTATTTAGAAAGAAACCTGTGGAATGCTAAATTTCTTAGAAGTATTAGTCAAACATCCAGTCCATAACTATGTTAAAAATAATACTTTTTTTTTTAAGATTTTATTTATTTGTCAGAGAGAGAGGGAGAACACAAGCAGGCAAAGTGGCAGGCAGAGGCAGAGAGAGAAGCAGGCTTCCCACTGAGCAAGGAGCCTGATGTGGGACTCGAGCCCAGGACCCTGGGATCATGACCTGAGCCGAACGCACCGGCTTAACCAACTGAGCCACCCAGGCATCCCTAAAAATAATATTCTTAATTCCTTCTTTGCTCAAAACATGATTTTATTATTCCTGAATAAAATTATACATCTACTCAAAACTGTTTTTTAAAATCAAACACAAAGTAAAATCTATTAAATCACTGTCTTACTTAAGCAGATTATTAATAAGGACTAAATTATGGGTAAAAATATGGTTTAAGAACAATAAAACAAGATCTTGAATTAGGACACGCGAATGAAATAAAAAATCACTTTACTAGCAACTGTAGGTCTGTTTCATTTAAATTAAATATGTAATGTGTTTTTTCCTTAAACCCCCACCCCATTTTTATTTTTAATTCAAGATTCACAATCGATATGAAGGCAAAGACGTTTCAAAGCACAAACGGAATTTGGCTATAACAGGTGGTGTGACATTGTCTGTAATAGTATCTCCAGTTGTAGCTGCAGTAACTGTAGGTAAGAAAATGCTTAAAAATCCTGATCACCTCAGATTTTGTAGAATTTAAGTTTTGTGGAAGGATTTAAGACAGATCATTATATTGTGGACGATAAGAGAGTTACTTTTTTATTTATTTAAGTACAGTTTAAGCGGAGTCTACAGAAAGCCTCTCATTGAGTAACTATATTGGTTAAAAGCACTATAGACTGAAGAACCTAGGGTTAGGATAATTGGTAAATTCTTACTGACTGATACCCACCCTCACCTCATATGGTTTAGAGGCGTGGGACTTAAAAACAAAAAGGTTTTCATCTTTTTTTCTCATGTGTGTCACCGGAAAGTTTAGAAGTTTTGAATTTGTTTGTGCCCCTTAACAGGTAAATACTTTGGGCAAGGGTTAGAGAACAGTGGCACTTTTCTCCTATACAGTTTCTTTTGAAAAGGCTTTCTGAGAATTCATGTTTCTGTGATTTATTTTTTAACTTATAATGACTAATTTAATTCCTCTTTAGGTATTGGTGTTCCTATTATGTTAGCCTATGTCTATGGCGTTGTTCCAATCTCTCTCTGTCGAAGTGGAGGTTGTGGAGTCTCAGCAGGCAACGGAAAAGGAGTTAGGATTGAATTTGATGACGAAAATGATATAAATGTTGGTGGAACTAACACAGCTGTAGGTAAGTTTTTTAAGCAAAGGAAGAAGATAAACTTACTAATAGTTTAAGTTGGAGAAATAGATAACATGCAAATTAGAATTTCCATTGCCCGCCTTTTGCTAGGCCTAATAGCATTCATCCCGATGTACATCAGTGAAATGAGCTGCCCGGGAAAGGTGAATGGATGAAAGAGGGTGAAAGAGTTCTGGATAATCTGCACTAGAAATGTAATGTTTTAGAAACATCCAGACTTTCATCCTCAGTTTTGCCTTAAACGATACAAATTGGTAAGAACAAGATACGAAGAGAAAGGTAGTTCATAAAAGAAGAAATACAGATGGCCAGTGATTAGAGAGTATCTTTAACCCAGGGTTAGTCAGAGAAATATGAATTAGAACAATACCTGTAGGATGAAAAGGCCCTCATAAAAATTTATTATAGAAATTTGTCTTTAGGAAGTAATCAGGCAGATGTGCAAAGATAATGACCACTTTCTTACCTCCCATTCTCTCTTGAACCCACTCTAATCAGTTTTGGTCCCTGCCACTCTAAGGTTTTATCTCTACCACACCACCAAAGCAGAGCCGTGAGTGACCTCCATCTTACCAGATATAATGGTCAACTCTTGATTTTCATTTTAATGTAACAATTCAATGAAAAGAAAAAAATAATAATACAACAGTTCACCTGACATAGTAGACCATGCCCTCCTTCTTGAAACATTTTCTTGTCTTTCATCTGAGAAACCATTTCTCATCCCATTGTATTTCCTAGCCATTTGTTCTCAGTCTTCATCTATACTCATTCCCTGGGTCATCTCTTAATATGGGTTGTATTAAATAATATGTAGACTGACCACTCATAAATTTGTATCTAGGCTAGAACTTTCCTCTGCACTTCAGTTGGTACATCTAACTCTCCTCGTAAATCTACACTTAAATGTCTGACAAGAATTTCAAGTTGTCTGTAACCAAACTCTTCACTCTAAAACCTGTTCTCTCCAGTCATCATCCTTACCTCATCAGATAGCCTCTCCATTCTAACTGTTGGTTGGACCAAAAACCTTCACTTACAGTGATTCCTCCTTTTCTCTTCTTAGCTTCCATCTGATCTGACAGCTAATTCTGGTGCTTCCTTTAGTATTTAGCCATAATCCAACCATTTCTCACCCTCTCCACTGTTCCGTTAGTTCAAGCTATTGTCCTTTTTCTTGCACTATTGTAATAGGCTCTTTAGATGATCCATCAACTTCTCATCTACTGCTTACTATTCCACAGTGTATGTAGTGATACTTCTTCTTCTTCTTTTTTTTTTTTTTTAAAGATTCATTTATTTCTTTGAAAGAGAAAGACACAATGAGAGAGGGAACACAAGCAGGGGAGAGGGACAGGGAGAAGCAGGCCCTCCACTGAGCGGGGAGCCTGATGCGGGGCTTGATCCCAGGACCCAGGGATCATGATCTGAGCTAAAGGCAGATGCTTAATGACTGAGCCACCCAGGCGCCCCTGTAGTGATACTTCTGAAACATAAATCAGATCGGTTCTTATGCGCAGAACACTCCTTGTGCTTCCAGCTGTACTGAAGGAAAACCCACAATCCTTATCTTAGCCCATACTGCCCCACATGATCTGTCCTGGGCTGCATCTCTCTCATCTCTTTTTACTCTCCTATTTAATACCATCCCTCTGTGATGTTTTGAGGACGCCAAGTACACTTCACTTCTAGGCTTTTAAACTTGCAGTTCCCTCTGCCTGGAACAGTCTTCCTTCTGATAATTTTATGGAATACGGTGGTATCAGATCTTGTAATAGCTTGCAATAGTAGACAGTTGGATCTGAAAAACATACCTAGAAATCAACTTTTGGCTCATTTTATTGACTTGAAGAATAATAAGCTCTTTAAATGAAACCCTTATTGAAAACTCACATATTTTCCTCCAGAGTCAGCTAAATCTTCCAGCTGTCAGATTTTTTAAAGAATTCCTAAATCTTGAAGTGGTGACCACTTTTTTTGAGAATTTCAAGCCAATTTATTTTAGATTGAAGGTAAAAAGTTTGATTCCTTAAAAGCACTTATCACAGTCGGTAATAACTTGTTTCTTTGTTTACTTGGTTTCTTAGGGGTGAAGGCTATACCTGTATTCTTCGTTACTGTATTTTTAAAACCTGGAATATAGGGACGCCTGGGTGGCTCAGTGGGTTAAGCATCTGCCTTTGGCTCAGGCCATGATCCTAGGGTCCTGGGATTGAGGCCTGCATCGGGCTCCTGCTCAGCAGGGAACCTATTTCTTCCTCTGCCTGAGGCTTTCCTTGCTTGAGCTCTCTCTCTCTCTGACAAATAAATAAAATACAATCTTTAAAAAAAGAAAAAACCTGGAACATAGTAGGCACTTGATTTCATCATCTTTATTTAGCATATAAAAATCCTAATACCTTTACTCTTTTTTTTTTTTTTTAAAGATTTTATTTATTTATTTGACAGAAATCGCAAGTAGACGGAGGGGCAGGCAGAGAGAGAGAGAGGGAAGCAGGCTCCCTGCTGAGCAGAGAGCCTGATGCGGGACTCGATCCCAGGACCCTGAGATCATGACCTGAGCCGAAGGCAGCGGCTTAACCCACTGAGCCACCCAGGCGCCCCTAATACCTTTACTCTTAATAAAAGGAGGAAACCATTTCTCTCCTCCCTATTTCTTCTTGGTCCTCATTTCTTTTCTTCTTAATATGAATATAGTTGACACACAATGTTACCTTAATTTCAGTTTTTAACATATGATTCAGCAAGTTTCTACATTATGATATGTTCACCACAAGTGTAGCTACCATCTCACCATACAATGCTATTACAGTAAAAAATGTTGTGACCATTTAATACCAAGAGCCAGTCCCTAATCCAATATTACACTCAGAGATAGTTCCTTTCCTCTTACCCCATAGTTATGTGTTCCTGGTTCCAGATGTCTTTTCTGTTCCTGTGTATGTTGTATAATAAAATGTCCTATCTGAAATCATGGAGGAATTCAAGAATTAATAATCTTTCTTGTTTAATTTCTTTGAAATATTTGCATTTAGACACAACTTCAGTAGCAGAAGCAAGACACAACCCTAGCATAGGGGAGGGAAGTGTTGGTGGTCTGACTGGCAGTTTGAGTGCAAGTGGAAGTCACATGGATCGCATAGGAGCCATTCGAGACAACCTGAGCGAGACGGCTAGTACCATGGCCCTAGCTGGAGCCAGTATTACAGGGAGTCTGTCAGGAAGCGCCATGGTAAACTGTTTTAACAGGTAAGAAAAATGTGCTCTGTTTTCTTTTTGCCTTCTGTTAACTACAAATTATTAGATGAGAATTTTGAAGATTATTATAATTGTGTAATCATTATAATTACATACAGTCCTGTATCAGGGCTGAAAACAGTAATGTTAGCAATGAAATTTAGTGGTAAACAGTGAAATTTTTACTTGTTTGAATTTTCTGTTGTAGTATTTTATACCCATGGTGTGTCTAAGACATGGCATTCTGCTAATTTCTTCACTGCATTTGTCAGATTTGATGTTATGCATCAGTGCTGGAGCTGCTTTCGTGTACGTGGTAAAGGCAGTGGTGAAGTCTGGAACCTCACCTCTGGAGGTGGCCACAGCTAGATGTTAGAAAAGGGGACACTGGCTGAGGCCTGGGGGGAGCAGGTGGAGTCAGGATGTGTGGCAGTGCGTGAGCTGAGGCCAGGGTAGTCCAGTCCTCCGGAAACCTTGTATGTGTTAGCACTTACTTCGTTCTCACCAAGTCTCGTACCAGCAGCCATATCAATAAATAGAAGAAATTAAAGCATTTTTGTCTTCCTTTGTTTCTTCTCTAATTCTCTATTCTTTATTTCTGTTTATTAGCTTTGTTGTTGTTTTTAAACATAGGAGAGTGTGCATGAATTAAAAGATAAGTTGGTTATATTTATCTTATTTTTAGGTAGTTTACTTTTATTTATTATTTGTTTTTAGGTAGCTTGTTTTGATGCTTTTTTTTTTGCTTTTATGCTTTTAAACACAAATTCTCTTATAGTAGTGTTTATTATCTTTTTTAAAGAATTGGGTATTAAATTTAGAGGGTCAGTTTTAATATGTAGAGGCTTGGGATGTTTTGATCCACTCATCTGTCATGTACACTGGTTTTTAATATATTCACATTTTGTTTCACACTCAGACATGGCTAGCATATTTAATTAAAATCTTTTATGTCCTTTTTGTGTTACTCTTACTACCTTATTTGGCAGACAGCTAATTTTTCCTATTTTATTTGGATGGCTGGCACTATTCAGCTTGCTGCAGTAGAATTTGAATAATCAAATAAAATGAAATTTTAAAAATGCTAATAGTTGTTTCTAAAATAGTTTCTTGTTACTAGGGGTGTTAACTGAATTATATAACTGCTATATATTATAGTAGTCTGATATTATATGTAATTTCAGTTTTTATCTGCTCCCTGCTCTTTAAGGTTGGAAGTACAAGCAGATGTACAGAAAGAACGGTACAGTCTAAGTGGAGAATCTGGCACAGTCAGCTTGGGAACAGTTAGTGATAATGCCAGCACCAAAGCAATGGCAGGATCTATTCTGAATTCCTACATCCCATTGGACAAGTAAGGAAAGAACTGTTAAACAGTTCTAAGTATTTTTTTAATTTATTTATTTATTTTTTGTTGTTGTTGTTTTTAAGATTTTATTTATTTATTTTAGAGGGAGAAAGAGAATCCCAAGCTGACTCCGCACTTAGCACAGAGCCCCATCACAGGACTTGATCCCAAGACCCTGAGATCATGACCTGAGACAAAATCAAGAGTTGGACAGTTAACTGACTGAGCCACTGAGGTGCTCCTTAAAATTAATTTTAAAATAATTATTACTATCATTAAGCAAAATTATAATAAATAATGGTTACCAACTATTAGGTTCTCCAGGAAAAAAAAATGATGAGATGTCTAGAGTAGGCAAATTCAGAGACAGGAAGTAGATTAGTGGTTACCACGGACTGGGGGCAGGAAAGGGTGGCAGCAGACTGCTAGTGGATATAGGGTTTCTTTTGGGAATGATGAAAATGTTCTGCAGTTAGTTGGTAGTGACAGTTGCACAACTCTGAATATACTATTAAAAACCATAGGATTGTGCACTTTAAACAGGTGAATTTTGTGATATATATATATTTCAATAAAGCTGTTCTGGAAAAAAGAAATGGAGAGGGAAACATAGTACCTGGAACATAAGCAATCAGTGTAGCTACTTCTGTTTTTTTTTTTAATTGAAACATTATTATAAATACTGTCCTTAGGGTGCCTGGGTGGCTCAGTCAGTTAAGCATCTGCCTTTGGCTCAGGTCATGATCCCGGGTCCTGGAATTGAGCCTTTTAGGCTCCCTGCTAAGTGGGGAGCCTACTTCTCCTTCTCCCTCTGCTGCTCCCCCTGCGTGTGTGCGCGCGTGCTCGCTCATGTGCTCTGTCAAATAAATAAAATCTTTAAAAAGTCCTCTTATTTCAAGTAATATTTTAATAGAGCATATCCTGCATTGATTTGTTTTGATAGTTTTTATGTAGTCATTGAATTTTTCACACAGAAGTCCCTCTCCCTTTGCTTTTATGTCAATAAAAAAGGAAGTTAGAAATGTATTTATATTTGTTACTCTTATGTTCCAGAGAAGGCAACAGTATGGAGGTGCAAGTAGACATTGAATCAAAGCCATCCAAATTCAGGCACAACAGTGGAAGCAGCAGTGTGGAGGATGGCAGTGCCACCCGAAGTCATGCTGGTGCTTCATCCAGCGGCTTGCCTGAAGGTAAATCTGGTGCCACCAAGTGGTCCAAAGAAGCAACAGCAGGGAAGAAAGCAAAAGGTGGTAAATTGAGGAAAAAGAGTAACATGAAGATAAACGAGACCAGAGAGGACATGGATGCACAGTTGCTGGAACAACAAAGCACGAACTCAAGTGAATTTGAGGCTCCATCCCTCAGTGACAGTATGCCATCTGTAGCAGATTCCCACTCCAGTCATTTTTCTGAATTTAGTTGTTCTGACCTAGAAAGCATGAAAACTTCTTGTAGTCATGGTTCCAATGATTATCATGCCCGCTTTGCTACTGTTAACATTCTTCCTGAGGTAGAAAACGATCGTCTGGAAAATTCCCCACATCAGTGTAGCATTTCTTTGCTTACCAAAACTGCTTCATGTTCAGAAGTTCCACAGTTGAATCATATTGCTGAAGAACATGGTAACAATGGAGTAAAACCCAGTGTTGATTTATATTTTGGTGATGCGCTAAAAGAAACAAATAACAACCACTCACATCAGACAATGGAATTAAAAGTTGCAATTCAGACTGAAATTTAGGCCTATAAATGCTGCAGATTAATTACCACTGAACAACCTTGTTGGGAGCTGGTTGAACTACATGTCACTACTTTAAGTTTCAAGTTACCAGCAAATGCCCGGTTACATAATCTAATGCAGATACATTTTTTATGTTGAGCAGAGCATTGTGTTTCATGTGGATCTTAATTACCAAACTATGAAATGAAGGCTTTAAAAGTGATTATTGTAAGGACAATAGTTCTTAAGAGAAGTATGTTTTGTGTGTTTGCCACAAAACATTGCTTGAAGCACATACTTGTGTATTTAGATAGGACTTTGGCTTAATTTATAATCAATATAAAATACTAATACAGTTAGAAACATTCTTATGAAGAAAACTTGAGGCTTAGGGGTAAGTGGTTAGTGACATTTTATTGAAACCACTAAGGGATATTGTTTAAAGAACCTTGTAGGTTACTCTCAGTATATGATACTCTTTGTAACATTTCTGTTCATAACTGGGCATAAATTTCATTTTTTTCTTCATATGCAATGTGGAATTGTAAAGCTTAATGCAGCCCATTTGCTACCATTTGGATACTTAGACACTTTGAGCAAGATTGTGGCAGTTTTTGCACAACTTTGAAATAGAAATACCTGGTACTCTATATATCTTGTATATTGTTGATGCCATCTTAGAAGCAAAATGTAAAGGTAGGTAATTAAGTGTACTGACAGCACCAAATAAGATACATAAAACTACAAAATGAAATTCCATTAGTTTGTAAGTATTATAAAAAAAAAAAAGTCACCTTCCACCAAGGGGAAGTTTGCACCCCATTGATTCTTGGTGCCTTTGGAATAGATTGGATTTTAAGGGCCTAGTTGTTTGAGGATTTTGCTGTATTGTTTTCCATTAGTCCTCTCTAGCCACCTTGGATTATATAGACAAATACAAGATAGATAAACATAAATATGAATAATAATAACAATGCTGAAAAAGTATTAGCCTACCAAAGACACACTCAGGCTTTAGTGAATACATAACCTCAGTTTTAACACACGCGTATCTTCTCCAATCATGAAATCAAAGCACGGTGCAGAGTTTGTACCAAGTGCTAAGGAGGGATCCACGTATGGCTGGCTTTATTTTCCTTTGCTTTTGTTTATGGAAGGTGTTCAGCTGACATAAACAGAAGTCGACCCAAATAACTGCCTATACTGTTAATTTCCTGTATAATTCACTTAAATAAACAGGTTAACCTCAAAGATAGCATTTGAAATGTTCCATCTTCTGTGTTTCTGTTAAGTATTACCATTATGGTGCTACTGAGCGTTTTCTTTTGATAAAAAGAAAAATGCCGTGGGCTGCAGTCTTCTTCCACCACTTTTTCTCACCAGGTCCATTAATATGCTTATAACACTAGTGCCAGTTATTTTATTTGATAATGCTTATTATGGAATTTGTATATTTGTTTGCATTCCAGTTTTGTTCAATAGTGAGTGTGTAAACTGCATACATTAAATAAATGTAAATACTAATGTATTGCTGCCTTATGGTTTGTGTGCAGGTATTTTTATAAGAATAAGAATTCTCATTTGTCACATGGTAGTTACTTAACAAATATTGCAAGCCATTGAGATAATTCTGTATACTGGTCTCAGCCCAAAAGGAAGCATTTGCTGAACTTCCTCAGCAAACAGTGTTGACACACAGTGAATCCTTTCTTCATGTTTAATACCTGCCTTTCTTCCAGAAATAAGCTGCTTTATTCATCAACATATTTTACTTTTTAAAGTAAATTGGTTGGAAAGTAAATAGATCTATCATTTAATTGTGAAGAGATAAATACTATAAAGGCTCATCATAACAGAAAAATAAAAAGATCTTAAAAGACTATTCTAAGAGATTCTACTCTAGCAACATTAGATCATGAAACTAGAGCTGTTTAAATTTAAGCTAGTAATTGTAATTAAATGCTTTCTATCCTCATAGCCTCTATAAAATGGTGATTTTTCTCATTTCCTGTTACATAGTACTTAATGAAATAATATGTATGAATATGTGGACTGCTTCTTGACATTTCTGTAAAAGGCCAAAGATTAAATGGAAAGCTAAATGATTCTCAGAGGAATCCAGCAGAAGGTTAGTGCAGTCAGTTTACCCATTCCTCTTCTGGTTGTACCCTCAACCAGTACCACCCCAGTGTCACTTGAAAAAATGGTCTAAAGCTTTCAGCTGGCTTCAGAAGTTCCTTCATCTCCCAGGAGTCATTCAAACTTGAATTAATTTAGGGCCAAGCCAAATTCCCCCAGAGCTCAACTCTAGGACTAGACTAAAACAAGAGAATACTCCAGGGTTCAAGACAGGCCTTAACTCCCCAAAATCTTTGAAAGTCCCTTTGTACTTTGTTTTCTTTAAGGTCTATGAGGGGGAAAAAATCACGAGGTTGTGAGAGAGAATACAAAGATTAAAATGGCATACCCTACTGTTCATTATATTGACCACCATTTTAACTGCATTCTCTTGAATGTACAAATTCATATCTCCAGAGCATTGGATTCGTTGGCTTCTACATTAAATTAACACAATCCTTCACTCTTATTTTCACCAAAAATTGGGTTAATTTGTAAATATGTAAGACTTCCCATAGCATATTGTCTAGTTAAATACAACTTTGATCACCAAAGGATAAATGCATGTTGGAAACCATCATAGCTATTAATTCCTATGTGAACAAAATACCTAAACTCCTATTCTTCTGATCATTTTGCCTTTCTAATCAGAGTCTTCAGGATTCTCAGGGCTATGTTTTATGTGGTTCCTTTTTATGGACTTGTTTCATTTCTTCCCCTTATTAAATATGAGATACCACTGCTAACAGCCAATGTTTACATACTGGTCAGTTTTGAATGCTCAAAGAGTATTTTAAACTTGGGGAGAGTCACAGTGTTTTGGTAGCCTTCATTTAATAGATAAATAGTGAAAGGGAGTTTGCAGTTTTTAAATTTAGTTCAAATTTAATCACTGTACTTCATATGCCAATCAGAATTTTTGTCATTTCTGCCAATTTATTCATTGAACAAAGTAACAGTGGATTTGGGGATACATAGCATTGTATCAGACACCCTGGCTTCAATGGACTTATAGTTGGGGGAGAGAGGCATAAAAAACACATACACATAGCTTAAAATGATGTCAGATGATGGGTACCAAGAAAAATACAGCGTGTGGAATAAAGTGACTGGAGTATTGGGTAGTGCTATTTCATATAGAGCAAATCACAGAGAGGTCTCTATCCTAGATGACATTAATGTAAAGATCTAAAAGAAATGAGAGAGGAACTGGGTAGACTTACCAAATGGATGAACATTGCAGAAAGAGATCTTCTCCCAGGTCAGTTAACAGCCTATTTAGACACCTGTCTTGGAATTTGATAACTAGTAAGACAAATCTGCCTCCTTGTTTTTCTTGGGAGAATGTCTTGACTGTTCTTCACACTTTATATTTTCATAACCATTTCGGAGTAACCTTGTTGAATTCTACCAGTTTGTGTTGGGATAGTACTGAGTCTGTAATTATCCTTTTATTGAGAGCTTTCATGTTTTTTACTAATTTTATTCCCGGGTACTTGGTACTTTTTGGATGCCATTTTCTTTTTGTTACTAATAGTATATAGAAATACAACTAATTTTCATGTAATGATTTCATGTCTTAGGGAATATTATTTCCCTTTTAATTCCAGGAGTTTCGCTTCTTTGAGATTTCTGTGTACACAGTAATCATCTGTGAATAATGTATATTTTATTTAACACTTTTACAGTGCTTTGAAGTGTCCAACACTTTCTGTGTACTTTCAAAATATTAACCTATTTATTCTTCAGAACTCTGTGAAGAAGGTATTCATTATCCCATTTTATAAATGAAACAGAGGCAAAGAGTTAAGTCCTTTGTCCAGAGTTGCATGGCTGGTAAGTGGCAAAGCCAGGATTAAGACTGTTTTGTTTCTTCCTCTTCGAGCTTTTGATCATGTATTTCTTTTTCTGGCCCATTTGCAGTGGCTGGGACTTCAAGTGTAAAGTGCTAAACAGCAGTGGTGATAGGGGCATTGTTTACTTGTTAAACAAGTAAACCTTTCAGTGTTTCAGCTGTTAAGTGTGATATTTGTGCAGATATATTTGTAGATGCTCTTTATCAAATTTATCAAATTATCTTCTAACTCTTCGTTTGCCAAGAGTTTTTAAAACCTCAGGAAATACGTTGAATTTTATTGGGTGCTATTGAGGAGGTATATCTGTCACATAATTGTGATTTATTCCTTTCATGTAATTATGCAATGTGAATATGATTTATTCCTTTAACCAGGGTTAATATGGTTATGGTTAAAATAAGAATTTGATTTTTCAAATATTAAACCAACCTCCTTGGATAAACTCCAGTATCAGCGCATAAGATTGGAATTACATCTTTTATGAATGCTTAGTAGAAATTGCTGTTAAGGCTGTGTGGGCCTTCTGAATTGTTTTTTAATATTACAGAAAGCCAGGTTTTCAGAGTTGAGAAGCAGTTCATCTTCGTGGATATAATATGAGCAGTAAGGAATGACAGCCCGTTTCCCTCTGTAAGAGTTTCCTAATCCTAGAACGTGTAAATTCTCCTAGGTCTGTGGTGACAACATAGTTTTCCTCTTACTGTTTTTCTTTTTCTGTTCAGCGTTTTGCCTAATAATTGGAACACCTATTTCTACTACCTTTTATCCAGCATAGAGGGGGTTTAAACTTAGATTTTACATGCCATGTGCACCAGGTGCCTCCAAATTCAGAATTCAGGATACTGGGAAAAAGAGATCTTAGAAAGAAGCTTAAGGCTCTTAGGGCAAGGACCTTGTCTTTTCTTTCTGTAATATGTACCAATATGTATATACCAAGAAGAGATTGAGGATGTCTTTGCTATGATGGGACAGAATAACTGAGCCACAGGAATAAGAATGCTTGTGGACTCAGGCCTCAGATTTGGTGCCTAGTCTCTTCATTACACTGCGCACTAGAATAAGCTGTTTGAAACAAGACAGTGACTAAAACAGTCCCTTTTGATAAGGTTTAATGCCACATATGTTAGGTCATAAATATTGTAGAATGTGTGACAGCCACCGGCACATCATTTTTCAGAGTTGATTTAGCCAAGGCATTTTAATTTTGGTTTTGGGGGCTTTTGGTTGCATGTTCATTTCAAGGAAATGTGGTACCTTAAGCTAGTAAAGAAATTTGCTTTAGAGAGAGAACATGCAAACATGTTTAGAGATAATTACTATTGACAGTTTATAAATAGAATACAAACAAAAGAATTTACTCCCTTTCCCCCTTTTTCCCTTTCTATCCCTTTTTTCTATGCTCCACCTTTTCTTAGACCCTCCTTCCCACCTTAACTTCCTCCATAACCGATGTACATATGCTAGCATAGTCTTCTCCGTGTTACTTAGTGACACATGGTGCATATATACATGAATCATTTTCTCAATTTTCTCAGTATCTTACAGAAATTAATCCAAGTCAAGCGGTATAGCTCCAAATCATTCTTTTTAATGACTGCATATGATGGGCATTCTCTTCATGTCACTTTTGTGTTTTTTTCCCCCACAAAACAGTGCAGGAAACATCCTCATATATAAGTCCTATTTTCTGGTAGTTTTCATTACAGGAAATAGTTTCACGGATATCAAATGGCTAGGTTGCAAAGTATATATAGTTTTAAATTGAATAAGGTTATCAGATTGCCTTTTGAAAAAGGCTGTCAACATTTAGAGTTCCACTAATAATACATGAGTCCCCTTTCCTCTGCATCCAGCCAAGAGTAAATATTAGAGCTGTACCGTTTCTACAAGACTGATATAAATTAATATGTATCACCTGATTTTGTATTTATGTATCCCTGACCATTAGTGAATTTGTACATCTTTTTGTGTGGTTTTCTTTTTTAGAGGAGGAGGGGAATTGGTTGGTATTTGATTTGCTGTTTTCTAAACGGAGTATTACATCTTTTGCTTATTTTGCAGGGAGGATTCTTCTTGTGCGGTTTGAAAGAGATCTTTATTGTAGCTATTATATATTACAACTATTACATTTTTTAAGGTTTATTTTTTAGAAAGAGGGACAGGCTGGAGAGACAGAGGGTGAGGGAGAGAGAATCCCAAGGACTCCATGCTGAGCCTGACGCAGGATTCAGCCTCAGGACCCTGAGATCACTACCTGTGCCAAAACCAATGCTTAACCAACTTTGCCACCCAGGTGCCCCATTTGGTAGCTATTATCATAGCTATGCATTGTAGATATCATAGTAATGTGCTGCCGAAGCGAGCACAGTTATTACTAGTTTTTTCTTACATTTTTGTTCAAATCCATTATTTGACCATTGACTTTATTAATTTGTTCTGCATTTTATTCTAAACTTTATTTGAAATATTTTTAGACTATAAAGTTGCAAAGATAGTTCAGAAGCTTCCCGAATACACCACACACACACACACACACACACACACACACACACACATACTCTCACACATTTTGCTATATGAAAACTGTTGTCAAATGTATCTGATTTTATATTTCAGACCTTCTAGTCCTAGTTAAGGTCTGTTTTGTTCCTAAATTATACTTACAGTCTTGTAGGTTTCTTGTGAGATTTTTATTTAATTTTTTATATTTGCCTTAATCAGTCTTGAATTTGTTTACTACAATGTAGAGGTCCAATCTTACTTCTTCCATATGGTAAGCTGTTTGTGATGGTACATTATTTTAAAAATAATCTATCATTTCCCACTGATCTGAATGCTGCCCTTATACTGGAATTTCTAGATTTCTGTCAGAAAGCCCACTGGGATTTTTATTGTGATTCCATTGAATCTACAGTAGATCTATTTGGGGGAAATTGGCATTTTAACAATAATGAGCCTTCTGATCCATGAATATGGTGTATGTATAAATGCATACATTTATTGGGTTTTTTAATTTCATAAGTGCTTTATAGTTTTCAGTATACAGATACTTTTTAAAATCTCAATTTCTGATTATATATAGAAATAAAAAAATACTGATTTTTTTAGATCTTGAGTCCTAGAAACTTGTCATTTATTAACTCTTAATAGATTCTTAGTAAATCTAGAAGATTTTTCTGCATAGACAATCATGTTTCTGAAAATACTTTGATTTCCTTCTTTCCAATCTGGATGCCTTTAAGAACTTTTGGAGTGGGGGCTCCTTTTGTACTGACTTTGGTTTTGATACAATCTTAAATAGAGGTGATAAAAGAGACAACCTTACCTTGTTTCCAATCATGGCGTGTAAGTATATAGTCTTTTATCCTCATTTTTTATTCCTTCTGCTAAATTCTTGACAAGCTTAAAGTGGTTGCCATTTTGGCAACCCCAGAGTTTGCCACTAAGTTATTATTTGAGTTGGGTGGTTTGTTTTTTTTTTTCCCTTCGGTTTTTAAAGTTGAGATATAGTTCACATATTGTAAAATTCGCCCTTTTTAAAGTGTAAAATTCAGTAATTGCTAATATATTTACAAGGTTATGCAACCATAACCATTACCTAATACTAGAACATCTTCATCACCCCAAAAAGAAACCCTCTATCCATTATCATTAATTCCCATTCCCCTGCCTTCTCAACCCCTGGCAACCACTTACAGCTATTTTCTGTCTGAATAGGTTTGTCTATTCTGGGCATTTTATATAAGAAGAGTCATATAATATGTGTTTTTTTGTGTGTGTGTATGACTTCTTTCACTTACCAGTTTTCAAGGTTCATCTGTGGAGTAGTGTATATCAGTACTTCACGCTTTTTATGGTTCAATAGTATTCTGTTCTATGAATATACCATTTTTATTTATTCATCATTTGATAGGCATTTGGGTTGTTCCCACAGTTTTGGCTATCATAAATGAGGTTGCTATTTGTGAACAGGACATTGTATGAACGTATGTTTTCAATTTTATTGGGTATAATGCTAGGAACAGAATTGCTGGGTCATATGGTAACACTGTTTAAATTTTTGGAAAACTACCAAACTGTTTTCCAAAGCAGCTGCATCAATTTACATTCCCATCAGCAATATGTATTGTTTCTAATTCCTCCATATCCTTGTCAACATTTGTTTTTGTCCTTTTTTTAATTATTACATCCATTTTGGTTAAATCTTTGCCCTTGTTGTAGCACACATGTGAATTAGGATTACAATTGTGTTTGTTGAAGTCCTCCCAACCCACTGCTTAATTATAGTAAATACTTGGTCCTATTTTCGGGTGGGAAACAAATTTTAAAAAGGTCAAATGGCAGCCAGTAAGATTCAATTTTTAGCAATTTTGGAATTTGACAGGTCACTATTAAAACCCTAAGGAAAAAATAGATAACCCAGTTTGTTATGTTCCTGTCTGGTGTCGGCCTGCTACACAGCGAAGCTTACAGTACCAGCATTATTACTACTAAGTTTCTAGTGCATTGTGATAGTGGAAATTCCATAGTTATTTAATTATACTGAGCTCTCCCATCTCATCCACTGAAGTCTGTTTAAAAACGTGGCTTAGATTTTACCTTTTCCTGAAAACATTCTTGATTTATTCTACTTGATCCTTTTAGTAACTTTGACAAAAGTTTCACTGATGCTCCCCACCCACACACACTAGAGTCTCTCTCACCCTTTTTTAAGGATTTATTTATTTTAGAGAGAGTGAGCATGAGCGGGAGGGGGCGGAGGGAAAGAGTATGTCAAGGAGACTCACGCTAAGTGCAACGCCCGGCACGAGGCATGATCTCACAACCCTGAGGTCATGACACCGAGGGTGGGAAACCCAAGCAGCTGTGCCACCCAGGTGCCCCCTACTAGAGTCTCTTGAACTTGGTTTTATTTTGTTTAAGTTAGTTGTCAGCTCATGAAAAGCAGGAACTATCCTTTTTATCTCTTCCCCATAATACTTTATTCAGAAGGTCATGAATAGTTGAGTTCACTTACAGTGCTTATCAACTCAGATACTAGTTACTACACACTCGCCTTCTAGGACGGTGGGTCACATATTCCAACCTAAGAATTAAAGAGATATTTTAAAAGTTAGATTCCTAACCCCTGGGACTCAAGATTCCCAAGTGATTCTGATGCAGATATCCTAAGAACTATTTGAGAAATATTTGGGTTTTTTTAAAAATATTTTATTCATCTCATAGACCAAGCAGTTGGGAGAGGCAAAGGTTGAAGCAGACTCTCCATGGAGCAAGGAGCCCAGTGCGGGGCTCATCCCAGGACGCTGGAATCCTGACCTGAGCCAAAGGCAGACGTTTAACCAGCTGAGCCACTCAGGCATCCCTATGTTCCAGGTTTTAAAAATATAGTAACAGGGGCGCCTGGGTGGCTCAGTGGGTTAAGCCACTGCCTTCGGCTCGGGTCATGATCTCGCGTCCCGGGATCGAGTCCCACATCGGGCTCTCTGCTCGGCGAGGACCCTGCTTCCTCCTCTCTCTCTCTCTCTGCCTGCCTCTCTGCCTACTTGTGATCTCTCTCTGTCAAATAAATAAATAATAAAAAAAATCTAAAAATATAGTAACAAAGAATACAGGTGTAGCCCTCACTGCTAAGAAACCAAGTAAACAAACAAACAAACAAACAAACAAAAAAAACAAATTGTTATAGACTGTGTTAAGTCCTTTTAAGGAATCAAACTTTTACTTCAATCTAAAATAAATTGGCTTGAAATCCTCAAAAAAAAGGTCACCACTTCCCGGGATCGTGAAGGGAGTTTTCACCAAAATGCATCTCAGAAGTGAAAACGAAAGCTTTCCTGACAAACATCAAATTATCAGTATGTCCACCCTGTTGTAGTGTCAACTTAAAGAGCCTGTGCTTTCTGAGATCTTGCTCATGAAAAAGTTACTCTCTGAAACGGCCTAGAAACATCGTCCCTCATTCTGAGCAGTCAGAGCTAGATAGCCAATTTAGATTCAGTCTTGCAGCTGCTGTTAAGGTTTTGCTGTTTCACCTTTCACGTTTCATTTTCTTTGCCCACAATCTCAGCAGAAGGGCAAAAACAGGACAGAGTTTATCAGCATTTCTAACTGCATAGTATTCTATTATGTTCTTAATTTGGGCTTCAGTATAAATAAAGGGAGCAGATTTAGATGAGATGATCTCTAAAACAAAATCTCTTTGGGCCACAGTATAACCCAATTCTATGACTAAGAAAAGGCTTCTGGATTTGACCAAGATTGTTGAGAGTAGTTTGAATACTGATGAGAAATAGAGGTCAAATTTCTTTGTAAAAAAGAGGATTCGGGAAGTGGGAAAAATAGAAAAAGCTATTTTTGAAAACATGATGTAGGAAAGAATGGAAACTTGATTGAAAGGAACTTTTAAGTGGGGAAGAGTTGAGTAGGTTTGTAGGCTAAGAGGAAGGTGGTAATTGAAAGGGACATATGCCAAAGATGGTATTATCGTTGGAGGAAAGTCCTTATAGAGGGGATAGGATGAGGGATCAGCCCTAGTAAGGAGGGGGAAATTACTTTCTAAAAATGAAGAAGGGCAGGGAAAATGTGATGTCGGAAGGGGAGCTGATTGGAGCAGTTGTAGGAGATGGCCTGTTACTTCAGTTAAGGTCAAGAGCTGACAGTGGTCACAGCTAGTGGCACTACCATGGCAGTGGACTGTGGGATGATGTAACAGCTACAGAGACTGGACATTAACTGACGGACTGTAGTTAGGAGATGTTCTATACACGGGGAGTTTTCATAGTGTCCATGAACCAGAAATACTGCATATAGCTTAGGAGGCATTTTCATATGTTGTATCACTACAAAATGCTGTCATCCCAGGGGATATTTATCATTTAAAAATATGCAAACTTAAGCCCAGTAATTGTAGATTTCCCCAGGTGTTATACATCTAGTAAGTATTGCCATGTTTACTTTTCATTTGAAAGGCTTTGGGCTTTCCCCCCTTTTTCTGTTTTAATATTTTTGTCTTTCATTCTCATGTCTAGAAATTTGCTTATTAGGTCCCTAAGGCATAAGGTCAAACTTTAATGATAAATCACCCTGACTCAGTATAGAATTACTTTCTTTGAGACTTTGCTACTTCTGGATGCATGATTTATAGCAACCTATTAGGTTAAATAAGTGCTCATTCTATTGAAGTATTTTAATATATGTACCCTAAAATATGTTAGTAATGCTTTTTTAAAAAGATTTTATTTGAGAGAGGACAAGCTGGGGAGGGGCAAAGGGAGAAGGACAAGCAGACTCCCTGCTGAGTGGGGAGTCCGACTCAAGGCTCCATCCCAGGACCTTGGGATCATGACCTAAGCCAAAGTCAAGGTGCTTAACTAATTGGACACTCAGGCACCCCAGTAATTCTTCTTACTCATTCATTGAGGAGGTATTAAATCTCTAGTGTGCCATTTTGCTGAGCGACATGGGGAACAGAACTAAACCAGACATTTTCTGTCACAGACAAATCAACTCAAAATACCAAAACAGTGGGGGTGCCTGGGTGGCTCAGTCAGTTGAGTGTTCAGCTCTTAATTTCAGCTCAGGTCATGATCTTGGGGTCATGGGATTGAGCCCATGTCAGGCTCCACATTTGACACAGAGTCTGCTTGTCCCTCTCCCTCTGCTTCTCCCCCTACTCCCACTCTCTCTCTCTCTCTCAAATAATCTTAAAACAAAACAAACACACACACACAAAAAAAACACCAAAGCAGTGGTTAGAGCTATGATAGAGCTGTGCACACAGCACTTTGAGAAAATGAAGATCACTTAACTCAGCCAAGGCAGGTAAGGAAGAGCCTCTAGGAGGTGACATTTGAAATGGATTATATTGATTTATTTATTTTATTTATATTATTTATTTACTTGCAAGAAAGCATGAGCAGGGGGTTGGGGTAGAAGGAGAGGGAGAAGCAGACTCCCCACTGAACCAGAAGCCCAATGTGGGACTTAATCCCACGACCCCAGGGTCATGACCTGAGCCAACAGCAGACATGTAACCCACTGAGCCACTGAGGTGGCTGATCAAAGACATGATCAAAGACAGATTGCCCAGGTTTGAATCTGATCAACCACATGTACTATTTGTAATCAGGATTTAAGTTTTCTCTGTATCTTTTCTGTGCCATGGTTTCCTCATCTATAACAGTGTTGTTATAAGGATTAAATTACACAGCGTGTGATAAACTGTGCAGTCAAAACCACCTACAGTTGTTTAATTGAAATGTATTTGACATATTGTGTAAATGTAACACGTACATCCTGGTTTGTTACCCTTATTGTGATATTGTGATTGCCAATTTTGTGCTAGGTAGCATCTTCATCACCTATTTTTTGTGGTAGGAGTAATTAAGATCAGTCTCTTAGCAAGTTTGATGTTTATAATGTCTTGTTATCTATAACCATTAAGCCATGCATTAGATCTCTAGGACTTAGCTTATCTACTAGTTGCTAGTTTGTACACTTAAACATTTCTTCTATCCTCCCAACCTCCAGCCCCCTGGTAACTATTATTTTACTATTTTTAGGAGTTTGGCTTTAAGGTTCCACATATAAGTGATATTATACAGTATTTGTCTCTCTTTGACTTATGTCACTTAGCTGTCCTCGAGGTCTATCCATGTCACAAATGGCAGATTTCCTTATGATTGAAAATATTGCAGTGTGTGTGTGTGTGTGTGTGTGTGTGTGTGTGTGTGTGATGTCTTTTTTATCCATTCATCAGCTGACGGGCATACTGAAGTTGTTTCCTTTTCTTGGCTATTGTGAATAATGCTGCAATAAACACGAGATTGCATATATCTCTTCCATATCCTGTTTTCATTTCCTTGGGATATATACCCACAAGTGGAATTGTTGGATCATGTGGTAGTTCTATTTTTAGTGTTTTTGAGGAGCCTCCATACTGTTTTCCATAGTGGCTGCACCAATTTACATTCCCACCAGTGTACAAGGGCTCCCTTTTCTCCACATCTTCACCGGTGCTGATTTGTTGTCTTCTTGATGAGAGCCATTCTAATAGGTGTGAGGTGGCATCTCATTGTGGTTTTGATTTGCAGTTCTCTGATGATTAGTGATGTTGAGCATCTTTTCATGTACCTGTGGGCCATTTTGAGGTCTTCTTTGGGAAAAGGTCTAGTTCCTCTGCCCATTCTTTTAATCAGATTGGTTTTCGTTATTGAGTAGTATGAACTGTTTATATATTTTTACATTTATTTAACAGATTTTAATCCACTTTATTTTTCTTGTATAAAACTATGTACTGGCACAGCTGGGGCCTGGATCGGTCTGCCTTCAGCTCAGGTCATGATCCAGAAGTCCCAGGATTAAGACCCACATCAGGTTCCCTGCTCAGCAGGGAGTCCGCTTGTCCCTTTGCCTCTCACCCACTCATGCTCAAACTCTCTCAAATAAATAAAATCTTTAAATTTTTTTTTACTTCTTCCTATTCAATTGGATGCCTTTTATTTCTTTATTTTGCCCAACTGTTCTAGCTAAGATCTCCAACAATTGTATTAAGGTGATGAGAGTGGGCATCCTTGTCTTGTTCCTAATCTTAGAGGAAAGCTTTTGTTTTCCCACTGTTGAGTATGTTATATCTATATTTACCAGAGTTATGAGTCTTTAGTTTTATTGTAGGTCCTTATCTGGCTTTGATAGCCGAGTAATGCTGCCTCATAAAATCAGCCTGGAAGTGTTCCCTCCTCAATTTTTTGAGAGTTTGAGGATTGTTATCTCTTCACTCTTTGGTAGAATCCGCCAGTAAACCATCTGGTCCTGAAGTTTTCTGTCTTAGGAAGTTTTTGATTCAGTCTCTTACTGGTCTGTTCAGATTTTGTGTTTCTTCCTGATTGCCTTGGTGAGTTCTGTTTCTAGGAATTCATCGATTTCTTCAAAGATACCTAATTTGTTCGCATGTAACTATTCATGGTGTAGGTGCTTACGATCCTTATTTCCATAATGTCTCCTCGTTCATTTCTCATTTTGAGTCTTAGTCTAGTGAAGTCTTGTCTATTTCACTTATTTTTGAAAAAAGTTTTGTTGATCTTTTCTATTTTTTTTTCTGGCCTCTATTTTTGCTCTGCCTTATTTCCTTCCTTCTGCTCTCTTTGAGCTTAGTTTGTTCTTTCTATAGTCCTTTAGGTATAATGTCAGACTGTTTAGACTGTTTGAGATCTAACCTTTAATATATGCATTTACCACTATAAACCTCCCTCTCAGAACAGCTTTTGAATAGGTTTGATAAATTTTATTTCCCTTTTAATTTCTTCTTTGACCCACTGGTTGTTCAGAAGTGTTGAATTTTCACATATTTATAGATTTTTCCAGCTTTCTGCTTGTTATAGTTTCATACCATCGTGGTCAGAAAAGATGTTTGGTATGATTTCACTCTTCTTAAATTTGCTTAAGACTTGTTTTGTGTCCTATCATATAATCTATCCTGGAGAAAGTTCCTTGTGTTCCTGGGAATAATATATTGTTGATATTGGATGGAATGTTCTGTATGTTCGGTCCATTTGGTCCAAAGTATGGTTCAGTTCAAGCATTTCCTTACTGATTTTGTCTGGATGACTTCTCCATTGCTGTAAGTATGAAAGTCCTCTGCTATTATTCAGTGGTCTGTTCCTCCGTTCAGGTTTGTTAATATTTGCTTCATCTGTTTAGGTGCTCTAGTGTTGAATGCATACATATCTTTTTGCTGTACTGATCTTCATTATGTCTGAAGGCTTAACCGTTTTGGCTTAAAGTTTCTCTCTTAACATTTTGGCTTAAAGTTTGTTTTGTCTAATGTTGAGTATGGCTATCCCTGCTCTTCTGGTTTTCAAGTGCATGTAATTTCTTCTTCTTTCCCTTTACTTGGAGCCTGTGTGTGTTCTTAGAGCTGAAGTCTCTTGTGGGAAGCATATAGTTGAGTCTTACTTTTTCTATCCAGCCACTCTCTGCCTTTTGATTGGTGAATTCAGTTTACATTTAGAGTAATTATTGATATGTAGGGATTTACAACAACTTACAATTTCCGTCTTACTGATTGCTCTCTGATTGTTCTGTATTTCCGTCCCTTTTCCCCAGGTCCCTCCTCCCCCTACCCCACCCCTTCCTTTTTCCTTCCTGTTTGTTTCACCTTTGTGATTTTCCATGGTGGGTATACACCATGTTTATGTTTCCCTTTTTTAATTTCCTGTGAATCTAGATTTTTGCTTTGTGGTTAACATGAGGCTTACATAAAACATTTCATACATGGAAGAGTCCATTTTATGCTGATAGCTTATCTTCATTTGCCTATAAAAGCTCTACTCTTTTACTCCTATATTTTTATTACAATTCATCTTTTTATATTGTGTCCTGTTAGCAAATTATAGTGGTAAGTTCTTTTTAAATACTCTTCCTTTAACCTTTATACTATATAGTTAAGTGGCTAATATACTATTCTATTATAGAATTAGAGTTTTCTAAATTTATTTTTCACCTTTACCGGTGTAAAGATGTTTTCACGTCACTGATTAGCATCTTTTAATTTCAGCTTGAAGAACTCCTTTCAGCATTTCTTGCGAGGCAGACCTAGTGGTGATAAATTCCCACAGCTTTTGTCTGTTGGGCAAGTCTTTATAACTCTGGCTGGCAGTTTGTTTTTTGATACTTTGAATATGCCATTGCACTCTCTCCTGGCCTGTAGGGCCTTTTTTTGCTGAGAAATCTGCTGATAGCTTCACGGGGGTTCCTTTGTAAATTACACTCTTTTTACCCCCGGCTGCCTTTAGGATCCTGATTTTCGGTAGTTTCCTTGTAACCTGTCTGGGAGAAGGTATTTCCACATTGAGGTAATAGGGTGATCTACAAACTTGGTGAATTTGGATGTTCAATTCTTTCTCCAGATTTAGGAGAGCTTTCAATTTTTTTTTTTTTTAAATTTCTGCCACCTTTTTGTCTTCTGGATCGTGGACTATTTCAAAATTCCTATCTGCTAAGTCATTTATTCTGTCTTCCACCTGCTCTATTCTACTGCAGAGGCTATTGTGTTCATTTCATTCACTGAATTCAACTCCAGAATTTAGTTATGTTTTTTTCTCTCTGATAAATCATTTTGTTTGGGACGCCTGGGTGGCTGAGTCAGTTGAGCATCTGACTCTTGGTTTCAACTTGGGTCATGATCTCAGGGTTCTGGGATCAAGCCCTGCTTTGGGTTCCCTTGTCAGTGAGGAGTCGGCTTCGCCCTGCCCTCTGCTCCCTCACCCCTGCTTATGCACATTCTCTAAAATCATTTTTTACAGAAGTATGTATTATTGTATGTAGCTGCCTTCCTAATTGTATGTATTTTCCTTCCTAATATCATTGTTTTCTTAGTAACTAGTTGTGTCCTTCAAAAGTTATTCTGAATTCATCAGCTAGATTCGCAATATTGTGTGCCTTTAAGCTGGATTGTTGAATTATTGAGATCTTTTGGGGGTGAAAGTTTTGATTTTTGTGTTTGTGGATTTGCATTGCTATTCTCCCATTTCAAGTAGCAGCCGGCTCCTGAGCCTTTACTGATGACCTTCTGACGGGAGTGCTGCTCCCAGGCCCTGCTACCTTGACTTTTCAGCCACTCCACTCTTCTTGCTCCCTCTAGTGGCAGAATTCTTAAAACTTTTATCTTTTCTTATAACTCACCAGGCTGGCTGCTCGACACCTGTTTTCCGGAAGGTGGCGCTATAGCTCCAAGACTCCAGTTGGCGATTCCTTCCTTGCCCACAGACCCTGGTCCGTTTTTCTGAGAACACTCTGATCACCACACCTGTTCCCACTGCCCCATCAGGAGCGTGCACGGGCACCCAGCCACATAGTGGGAGCTGCTGTGAGTTTAGCACTTGGGGCTGTGGGGGTGCCTGTGGAACCAGTGGGGCAATGTGGTTGGGAGATCCTTGAGTGGGATACTTCCAGAGGTATATGGGCAGACTTCCTGCTGAAGTCTTGAAGCAGTTTGCAGCAACTGCGTTCTTTGAATGCGCTTTGATATTCTTATCTGCTTCCTTCCCTTCACTTCCCTTCCCCTCACAGTCATGGAGGTCCCACTGCAGTACCCTGGCTGCTGCTGGAGACAAATGGGATTTCTCCCGCCATGACCCACACAACAGGCACTCACTGCTTTGCACCTCCTCTGAAGGAGAGGTCTGCCACCACCAGACGGCTTATGCAGCTAGGTGCTGGGTATGTAACTGTGGACAAAAGAGAAGGTTTCCTTTTAAGTTCTCTGAAGTTTACTAAAACTTTGCTTTGCCTGAAGACTAGAGTCACAGATTTTCATTAATGAACAAAGAACAGTTAAAAAATGCCAGAGCTTGAAAATTATCATTTACCCACAGTGATTCTTAAAAATTCTGTAATTCTAAAGATCTGATACTGAATATGAAAAGAGAACTGACTCTAACAACTACAGGAATAAATGACAGTACATTGATACAGACCTGAATGTTTTA
Source organism: Neogale vison (assembly GCF_020171115.1). Taxonomy (NCBI): domain Eukaryota; kingdom Metazoa; phylum Chordata; class Mammalia; order Carnivora; family Mustelidae; genus Neogale; species Neogale vison. Next base: position 36,987,407 of record NC_058094.1, read on the forward strand.
TTTTAAGAAATGCCTTTACTTTGACCAAGTTAACAAAGGAATTTTCAATATGATAAGATCTCTTCACTTCAAGGGAATAAATATGGTCATGCTTAAAGGAGGAGGAAAAGGGACATTTAAACTTGGGGGAAAATGTGGAGGTGACAAAATGCAGGCTTAGTCTGCTTTTTATACAGTAGTGATTTTGTTATTTACATAAGCAAGATATTTAATTTAAAATCTAGTAAAAAGTAGTAGAAATTTTTGCCAATTTTTGTTCTGAATGTTTCCATGTTAAGAAAAAAATAAGTTCCTCTTAAAGCTCTTAAATTAATAATCACTATTAATCATTTATTATAAGACTTAAGTGTTGCGTTTCACTCTAGCTTACTGTAATATACAATTAGTACAAAAGGGATTTATATATATATATCATAGCAGGAAATAAAGGTAATATAATAATCACTGTTAATGATTTTTAAAGAAATACATTTCTATCACACTTTAGAGGAATCCTTCATAGTCCAAAGAAATGTAATTCAACTCAAATTTTCAATGAGAGTAATTAAAAGAAAATGTGTACTATAAATTAAAATGTACTTTAAACAAGTTCCAAATATAATTGCTAAATATAAAGATGTTAGCTCTTGGTACATAAGAAAATATTTACAACTGATAAAAGCATATTGTAGAATATACATGTTCTATGTATAAAAATAAGTAAAATACTTTATACTCCAGATCAAAGGATCTTTTCTAAACCAGGTTTCATCCATGCAACTCTATTACAATACCATCCCACTAGCATTACTGAAACACATACATGCATGGAAGAAATCTAACAATAGTCTTGACTTAAAGCTCATAGTTCCTTTTTAGGGCCTGTACATCTTCTAAAGTAAAATGCTTGTTAGGTGTGTCTGAGAGGTCATCAAAGAGCTGTTCAATTTGCTCCTTTTGGCCCTTGCTAATTAGTGTCAACATCATCTGGAAGAAAGAGAAAAACTTATTAGCTTAATTAAGAAAAATGAACATTTTTGAGTTACAGAAACCCTGGAAGAAAATCAGGTATTATTAAGTTATTTTGCACTTACCTTGAACCTCTCTGCTTTACTCAGATATAAAAGATGCTGATACACCAATGAGGGATCTTTACCAATAAGATTATTTTTCAGAGACTGAATAAGGAAGAGAAATGTATCCCCTTCAAGTTTGTTACTCAACAACACTGGCAAATCTTTCGGTTCAGTGATGGTTAAAAGGTATGCACAGGCTTCTTTATCGTTCCGCATAGTGATAGCGTTTATAACCTGACCAAACTCGTAGGCGTTGTTAGGCTTGGTGATGGGTAGTTTTTCATAGAATTCTGGTGGCCCATTGGTTGTGTCCCCATTCTCAGAGACAGGGCAGTCAGTGGAGAGCTCCTCCGAGGTCCTTCCAGGCTCCTCTTCCTGGCCTTCGCTCACCTTCATGAAGGAAAAAAATGAAACCGTGACATAACAGCCACTGCACACATCCCAAGATACAATTATGAGAAGGGAAGGAGCTGGAAAACACTAGTAAGCTATATTTTAGTCAAATTCTAAGTGAAAAGTGTGTAATTTATAATAGTAAAATATACTCATTTTAGGAAAAAGTTTTAAATATCCATTCATGAAAGTATTTTAAAATTTTTTTATAGTTTTCCATGAAAGAAGACCCATAACAACTTTACCTTTTTCATGATAAATTTTACACTTAATTATTTTCTTACATTTAACAGAGACATGAACATGAGACTTTTTTCTTTCCTCCTTAGAGGGAAAATATTTCTGGTTTCTCTCACTTTTTGGCTTTTACTCTATAATGGAAATATAAGGTGATAAATGGGATGATATCAGCATTCGTGAATACACAAGAATTCAGGAACTCGGGGCGCCTGGGTGGCTCAGTGGGTTGGGCCGCTGCCTTCGGCTCAGGTCATGATCTCAGGGTCCTGGGATCGAGTCCCGCATCGGGCTCTCTGCTCAACAGGGATCCTGCTTCCGCCTCTCTCTCTGCCTGCCTCTCTGCCTACTTGTGATCTCTCTCTGTCAAATAAATAAATAAAATCTTTAAAAAAAAAAAAGAATTCAGGAACTGACTTTTTCTGGGTGGAGCGTGCACGTGAGCACACACATGGCAGGGAGGAGAGCAGCAGAGGGAGAGAGAATCCTAAGGCAGGCTCCACGATGGGCTCAGAGGCTGATGCAGGGCTTGATATCACAACCCTGAGATCATGACCTGAGCCAAAATCAAGAGGGAGACACTTAACCACTGAGTCACCCAGGTGCCCCATGAGCTGACATTCTTCGACAAAGGCAAAGCAAAAAGCTAGAGCACAAGAAACTGAGTTTGATTCAGGAGTGACTGTCCAAGACCTCTGATGAGGCCAGTCCTGTTTCCAAGTGCTAACAAGGCCTAAATCAATCTAAAAATCCCTATTGGGTATGGCAAGGCCACTGACATTTTCAGGATTTCAGTCCTATCAGGATTCTCCAGGTCTACCCGGAAGCAAAGTTCAAAGGCTACAGGTCCCCAGAGCAATCCGGGTGGAAAACCACGCAAACTGTAGGCCAGAGTAGGGGGAAGGCAGAGAAAGGAGGAACTGCAGTAATGCAGAATCCCAATACCCTCCGTGGACCCAAGCTGGGAAATACAATGGCTAATTATAGCAACGGAAAATTCTGTCTCCGTAACTGGTTAAAATTTCTTCATTGGAGATCAGAATAAAAACAAAACTGAGGACATTTTTTGTTGAACTCCTAGGAACCTGACTTTAGAATCCAATATAAAATCCCCCGAGAGTACTTTCAAAGATTATCAAATACCTCTTGAATCTCAATTTTCCTTCTCTCCTTTTCTTTGTTGAATGATGTTGTATTGTCCTTAATGTTAAGGAATCTGGTTACTTCTTCCAGTTCCATCTTTGCCTCAATAATACTTGAATCTAGTAGAAGAACTTTATTGAGATCGTTTAAACTTTTCTGATAATCCTGAAAGGAGGAAGGCAGAGAAAATCATTTTCATTATGGAGCACAGATGAGCTCAAGTGAGAGTGAGAATGATTAAGCTGAGTAGCAGAACGTGTGCAGGGATTCCCTTTAGTAGCCGGAGGATAATGTCAGGCCCACACAGTAGTCTTGAACTAAAATATTAACACCCGTAACACAGAACATCCTTCAGAGAAGAGCGAGCACAGAATCTGGAGCTGGAAGACTCAAGTTCAATTTGGGGTCACCACAACCTTCACAGTCCTTGGTATCCGAGAGGCATGTGTTGTCTGCTGAGTGCAGTGAGTGGAAGAATGAAGAACCTCAGGTTAGCAACTACTAATTAAGAAACTGGAACAAAAAAAAAAAAAAAAAGAAACTGGAACAAAATCCTACTTCATCTTTTGAGTTTCCGTTTTCTCATCTTTAAGGATAACAAAAGCTTATCTACTCTGGTTTTCACAAGGCTTGTACCAAGGATAAATGAATTAATAAGGAAAACTTTAAACCTATGTAAAGGCTGCCCAGATGTCACTTGTCACATAATACTCTGCACTGTCAAACCCTTCAAAGTCGTATGCCATTCCAGCGGCTGGCAGCAACATTTGTTCTTCCAGAGAGTCAGACAACACACTGGAAAGGCTGACGGAAAAGAAAAGGAGATCTAAGCTTAACAAAACATAGCAAAGAATCTGGTAGTAGACATAGATACCACAAAATCACAGTCTGATGTGACAGGCCATTTAAGAATTAGAGACTAGACCAATGTTTTGATTAAACCAAAATTAATTCTGTAAGGAGGCAAAGAATTCAGTGATGTGTAACCTCCCTAAGTAGGGAGCACTCGCTGCCTCGGCGAGTGCTTATAGGGCGTTCCTGGGGCGCTCGCCGTCAGGCCGCATCCCTCCCCCCTCCACCCAGCAGGACACAAGAGCAAAAGTGACCTGTTTAAACAGATAAATGTAGATCTGCTCTCATTCAGTAAAAAAGGTAAATTATTTACAAACCATAGTCCATCACATTCTATTAGTCACAAACCACATACCTCTGTGCCACAACAGTGCAGCTGGAACCGACTACAGAAAAACAAAAACAAACTGTATTTCGAGCCAAAGTGTTCATCCTAGGAACCATACTGGAAGGCAAGGAAGAGGGGCAACGGGGCAAGCTAAGGTCATAGTAACTATTAACTCTTACCATTCTCTGCATTTAGTATTAGTTTACCCCCAATAGCCCTATACATACTAACTGCTATCCCCATTTTTTAAAAATATTTTATTTATTTATTTGACAGAGAGATCACAAGTAGGCAGAGAGGCAGGCAGAGAGAGAGAGAGAGAGGAGGGGAAGCAGGCTCCCTGCTGAGCAGAGAGCCCGATGCGATGCGGGGCTCTATCCCAGAACCCTGGGATCATGACCTGAGCTGAAGGCAGAGGCTTAACCCACTGAGCCACCCAGGCGCCCCTGCTATCCCCATTTTAAAGATAAGGAAACTGAGGCACAGAGAATCCTTGGGACGATCACAGCAGCAATGCCCACCAAGCGAATGAGAACACAGCTGTGGAATCCCAGTGAGAAGCCTGGAAAGAGATTTGTACACTATGGCCTTGGAAATGGAAGAAGTCCCACATCACAGGGGACTTCAACTTACTCACATTTTTGTTTTGTATTTAAGAAAAATCTGTGCCAAAAGAGCGATCTGTCTGGAAGAGACTTAAGAGAACATGAAATGACACTTTGCTAAGAGTTGCAACAGGGGCAAATAAATGTAAAGAGAGAACGAGAGAGAAGAGTGAGGAGTCCCCTGCCAGATCCCAAGAATGGTCAGGCAGCTACGGCCCCTGTGGAAGCTTCTGTCTTAGAAAGGGAAACAATTTTTTAAAACGTAAACAAATGAATCAAGTATGGATTACCACTAATGCAATTAAGAAAGCCAAGGTTTTCCATGGATCCTAATAAGGGGGAAGGAGTCTCCTTTTGATACACTTGTCAGGAACACAAGCCCTGGAGAGAGACAGCCATGCGGCAGAGGGAAGAGCAGAGCCTACACAGAGCAAGTGTGACTCCAGTAAAAAGAAGGAAAAGTTGAAGTCGCTAATTACCTCATTAGGCCTTAAAGAAAAAAAGTATAATCCCCCATGTTTACGTAAATATATACTATTAATAGGTGTGCTTCAACTGTAGTAACAATTCCGTTACCGTCTGCCAGTCTGGGCCTTACAGCACAGCCCAGTTAATGGGTGCAAATTCCCTAAGGCGACACTACGGGCTCTTCACCGCTGCGAGCCACAGTCTAGCACATGAGCGGCACTCGAGCAAGAAAGTCTGAGACAAATACCACCGGACTTGACTCACATGTGAAGCTTACGAAACAAAACAAATGAACACGGGGGAGAAAGAAGGGGCGAACCAAGAAACAGACTCTTCTACAGAGAACTGCTCCATCAGGAGGGGAGGTGGGGCAGAGGGAGGGGCGCCTGTTGGGATGAGTGCTGAGTCCCCGAATTCTCCACCGGAAACGACTAGTGCACTGTATGGTAACTGGAATTGATACAAAAATTTGGAAGAAAAAAAAGATTTTAAGTGAAAGCCCTACGATTTTCAAAGTTGCACACAGTTAAAGTCATCTAGAAAACAAAAGATCTAAGAAAGCGGGCGCTGGGCTGGGAACTAGCGGCAGGGCACTGGGAGCCTCCTCGCCACAGACACATGAAGTGGATCCGGATCCGGCTGTGGGTCCTGATGCATTTTATAGGCAGCTGTCGCCTTTGAGGATCCTGAAATTGTATTTGCTCGGCACATAACTTCAATGACAGGATATATAAATGAAGCTACAAAAACTTAAACCAGAAAAACCAACTGCCAGCCTCAGAACCTAGTGGGATAGGATTACTCCAATTTGGGATTATCTTTCTGCATAATACAATTTCTAGAATTCATGCCAAAGAGGTATAGAAGGTCTTTCATTAAGTACGCCTTCTGCCTTTACGTCAGGGCAACATGCTCCAAGAACCAGCAGCCAGCATGAGGGAAACCTGCTTTCAGTCTGGGCACACCCACGAGTCGCAGATCTACCCTTGCCGGCTCAAATCCACACAACTCCGAAAAAGCGGAGGGAATTTTGAAGCAGCCTCTCTTACTTCAGGGTGCCACACACCAGCAAAGAAACTTTACATGAGGTTTAGGAAGGAGCGTGTTGCTAACAGAAGGGGTGGGGGCGCGGGGGTCAGGTCACAAGGGGAGCCAGGGGGCTGCCGGGTGGACAGTAAAGGCCCCCACGTGCAGGGAACGTGGCGCAGCCAGCCCCGCGTGGACGGAGGCTCCCATGCTCAGGACCCGATTACATGTGTTCACTCGGCTCTGGATCTGTGTCCTTTACAACATCCCTGAGAACAGGCTGGGCACCCCCTCCCTTTCCCGCCCACCTCCGCCCCCGCCCGTCGTGTTCCCGCAGCGCAAGGGCAGCTGGAGCACCACCTCAGTGGCTCTAGGATCTAGAAAACAGAAAAGTCTGGGCCCTGGATGTGCACAGCTTGGACTCATTGGCTATATTACGTAGAAAAAGGGCTGTCCTCTCCCAGCAAAACCCAGGTTTTACAGAAGATATTTTTAGATATTTCCCTGTCAGTGATGAGTGATGGGCATGGAACTGAAAGAATTCTCTCAAACTCAGTAAGGTTAAACTGAACTACCCCTCTCCCTCCTCCTGAACACCCCCATTATTGCACTGTACACTCAATCCCCAAGCCAGGAAGCAGGGAGCTACCCACTTTGCTCCTTCCCGGGGACAAGTTACTCTCAGGTGTTTACCTTTAAACACCTTTGAATTAGCCCCTCACTTCCTGCTACGGGCTAACCTGTGTCCCCCTGAAAATTCCTCTGCTGGGAGGCTTCACCCACAGCACTTCAGAATGTACCACATTCTGAAGAGACAGATTCTTTGAAGAAGTAATCAAGTAATCAAGTTACGATCAGGTCGTCAGGGTGGACCCTAATCCAGCAGGACAAGTGTCCTTACTAGAAGAGGAAACTGGCAGACAGATGTGTACAGAGAGACGACAAAGTGAAGACCCGGGGAGGAGACAGCCATCCACAAGCCAAAGACAGCGGCCAAGAATGCATCCTTCCCTCACAGCCCTCAGAAAGAGCCATCCCGGCTGACAACTTAATCTTAAAATTAAGAACTCTAAGAACCATAAGAAAACACATTTCTGTCGTTTAAGCCACGATGTGTGTGGTACTTTTTGTTATGGAAGTTCCGGGCAAACTAATACTCTTCTCTCTTCCCTCGGCTATTTGTTACCTTCCTTCAGGCAGCGGCTTCTTACCTCGGCCGCTTCTAACCAACCTCCCTACTCCATGCTGGGCCCCCAGTGATCCAGCTTTGGCGCTGAGGCCCAATCTGACTCTTCAAGCCCCCTTCGTCCTCAGGGGTTCCCACCACCTTCAGCATCAAGCCTGTCCACCACAGCGAGACCTCCCAGGCCCTTCATGATCCGACCATCTCGCCCCATCCCATTCCCACCTGCACCTGGCCTCTCGCTGTACCAGTTCATGTACAACTTCGTAAAAAATGTGGGCAGGAATAATCACAGCACCTTTATTCTTAACAGCCCCAGAATGGAAACATCTAAAAGTAATTAACTGGTAAATATGTGTAAAAAAAAAATTATGGTATATTCAGTAATAAAACTCAGTAATAAAAAGAAACAATTCCTGGTACAGAGTATAGGTAACTCAAACACTATGCTGAGTTAAAAAAAAAAAAAAAGCCAAAGAATACAGTACATTCTATACAATTATACTGTTACTGCCAAAAAGAAGCAAAACTAATCTACAGTGATAGAAACTAGATGAATGGCTACCTGGGGGTGGGCGTGGAAGGAGGGAAATAAAGGAAAATGGGCACAGGGAACTTTCTGGAAAGATGTGAATGTTATTTACCTTGACTGGAGTGGTGGCTACATGGGGATATATACATTATTCAAAAATCAAAAACTAAATTAAGAAAATTCTACTTACAACTGTATCAAAAAGAATAAAATATCTCAATAAATTTAACCAAAAAGGTGAAAGATTTGTACATACTATATATAGTGAAAATTGTAAGACACTGATGAAAGAAACCAGAAATGACAGAAATTAATGGGAAGACAGTTCATGCTCATGGGTGGAAAAATTAATACTGTTAAAATGTTTATACTACATGAAGCATCTACAGATTCAATGCAATCCCTATTCAAAATTCCAATGGCCGTTTTCACAGAAATAAAACAAACAATCCTAAAACTCATATGAACCTGGCAACACCCCAAATAGCCAAGCAATCTTGAAAAGGAACAAAGTCGAAGGCATCACAATTCCTGGTTTCGAGCTATATTAAAAAACTATAGTAATCTAAACAGTAGAGTACCAGCATAAAAACAAACACAGAGATCAATAAAACAGAATAGAGAGCCCAGAAATAAACCCATGCATATGTGGTCAATTAATTTATGACAAAGGGATCAAGAATTCTCACGGGAAAGGACAGTCTTCAATAAGCGGTGTTGGGAAAACTGGACCACTCTCTTATACTGTACAGAAACAGCAACACAAAATGGGTTAAATCTGAACATAAGACTTAAAACCATAAAAGTCTTAGAAGAAAACCTAGGCACTGGTCTTGGGTTTTGGATTTGACACCAAAAGCATAGGTAACAAAATCAACAAGTCGGACACACCAAACTAAAAAGCTTCTGCACAGTGAAGGAAACCATCAACAAAATGAAAAAACTACCAAGTAGGAGAAAATATTTGCAAATCACATATCTGATAAGTGGTTAATATCCAAAATACACAAACAACTCCTACAACTCAGTACCAAAAAAAGAATTCGGTTAGTAAAAGAGCAGAGGAACCGAACAGATATTTCTCCAAAGATGACACACAGATGGGCAACACGTACATGAAAAGATGCTCAACATCACTGACCATCAGGGAACTGCAAATCAAAGCCACAATGAGGTGTCACCTCACACCTGTCAGAATGGCTAAACTCAACAAAAAAGAAACAACGGGTGTTACTGAAGATGTGTAGAAAGGGGAACCCTTGTGCACTGGTGGGAATGTATGTTGGTGTGGTTATTACAGGAAACAGCATGGAGGCTCCTCAAAAAACGAAAAATAGAACTACCATCTGATCCAGCAATCCCAGCTCGGGGTATTTATCTGAAGGAAACGAAAATACTAAATCGAAAAGATCCCAGCACTCCCATGGTCACTGCAGCAATATTTACAACAGCCAAGATGTGGAAACCACCTAAGTGCTCATCAGTAAATGAATGGATAAAGAAAATGCAGTGTACCTACACAATGGAGGATTATTCAGTTAAACAGAAGGAAATCCTACCATTTGCAACAACATGGATGGATCCTGAGGGCATATGCTAAGTGAAGTAAGTCAGAGAAAGGCAATTACTGCATGACTTCACTTGTACAAGAAATACAGGGAAAAAACAGAAAACAAAAACAAAACTGAATTCACAGATACAAAGAACAAACTGGTCATTGTCAGAGGCAAGGCAGGGGGTGCGGAGTGGGTGAAATGGGTCCAAACCTCCCATTAAAATATTAAGTCATGGGGACATACAATAATGTACTGCACAGTGACAACAGTTAACAACAGTTATAACAACAGTACTGTAAATGAAAGTTGCTACAACAGAAGAACTTTAAAAGTCCTCATTACAAGAAAAAACAATGGTAATGATGTGCGCAGGTGAGCTGCTAACCAGACTTACCGTGGTGAGCATTTTGCAAATCGATCACTACTCTGTATACCCAAACAAATACCATGCTACATGTCAATTATACCTCAATTTAAAAAAATCTCTGACAGGCTTACAACATGTGAACTGCACTGTATTAGACCCTAAAAACATTGGTTTTAAAGAAATACCATAATTTCAAGAAATGCCAGAGCCCCCTATGTTCTAATTTTTCCTTGTGATGTCATTTTCTACAAACATGAACATTCATTCAAATAGTTCCACACAGAAGAATCAGCCTAAGTAAAAGCGTAACCATACAATACTTCCTCTGGAAATAAGGATGTGGTTCTCTATCACTCTGCAGTCACACTGATGACCATGAGCCTCCCAATCTCCACTATGTCGCTACCAACTTCCACTGAGTCCATCAATCTTCCATTCCAACGCCTTCCTCCTACCCCCATAGACAACCCCAAATCTTTGGTGGAAGAACCAGTGACACCGCAGGTTGCCTTCAGTGATTCAATCTTCCTATCCCTTCAAGTAGACCTATGATAACTAAAAAAATTCCTTAGAAAATCAGGAAATAAATCCTCATTTTTGAGCTGGAAGGAAATCTTAGAAATTACCTAGTTCTACATTAATGGTAAGGGAAATGTGAAGTCTCTTCCAAGGTTGTAAGCCTGATTAGCACAGAACCAGGATTAAATCCAGGATTTATGCTCATAAAATCCACATGCTATTGTCAGAGCTGCAATTTACAGATGAAAATGAAGCTTTCCTCACCTTGAGTCCTTTATGAGCCAGAGCCCGTCTATAGCACGCTTTCACGTTCCCATCATCGATCTGAAGTGCCCGATCACAGTCCTGCTTTGCCTCTTCAAACTGGCACAGTTTCAAGTAACAGAGAGCTCTGGTAGAACGTAATTATGAAAGTAATGATGCGTTATGAAGAGCAAAAACAACGTATCTGGGAATTCAGACAGCTCATAAAAATCAGAACATAGCTCAGTTTCAACCCCACAGCTGTCTCACAGAACCCTAACATTTTACTCCGACCGTGGCATTTTCATGCAATACACGTAATTACGGCATTGGGGATAGAACTGCCAACGAAATACAGTCCGGGCCCCTCAGGGAGGCTACAGTCTAGTGGAAGAGAGAAACAAGTAAATCGTGCAAACACACTAACGTCAAAACAGGATGCTCTGGGAGCACACAGCTGAGAATCTCACTGGATCTGGTGGGGCTGAGTGAGGCAAGGGCAGGAGTCCTCAGGGAACAATTCCCAGAAGAAGTTACATTCAAATTGAATTCCAGAGTATGAAGTGAGAATTATTCAGTGCCAAGGCACTGGGCTGAGAATTCAGATGTAGGACGGGAGAGTGGTGGCCACGGGCCCAACAATAGCAGAGTCGCACAGTCAGAGTGAGTGAGTGAGAGAGAGAGAGTGAGAGAGAGAGAGAGAGAGAGAGAGAGAGCGTGCGCATGCGCAAGCAGTGCTCTTGATGGGCTAAGAAAAGTGCCATATGGCTGGGTGCAGGGGTGAGGTAGAAGGGAGGCCAGGCCAGATGGTGAAGGGTCCCGTAAGTCATGGAAAGAAGGCTGAGCTTTCTCCTGAGCTTCAAGGAAGTCCACCGATGGGTTCTCCAACAGCGGCTAACATGTTTACCGGGTTTTAGAATGATGGCTCCAGCTGCAGCCTGGAGAACGAGACGGAGGGAAGACGACATGCAGGGTGCTACGGAGGGCGCTGCACACATGTAGGAGGAGACGTGGTGGCCCAGGACAGCGGCAATGGTGAGGGCGGAGAGAAAGGCTCCCACCAAGGAATTTGGGACGAGGACATCCGAGCTTGCCCACAGCCCGGCAGAGGGAGGAGTCAGTCAGGAGTGCCGACAGGAGTGGACTGCTCAGGTCTGGAGACCAAGGGGAGGTGGAGGGGGGCAGGGGTTCCCACGGAAAGGTGGTAGCGGGACTGCGGAGAAGATGGACTGGCTCAGGGAGCATGCAGAGTGAAACAGGGATCTACACCTCAGAAGCCTGAGAAGGGCAGGGGAAGGCAGGCCGGTGGAGGGAGGAGAGCACAGCTGGGCGGTGAGCTGTCTGCACTGATGCCCAAAGGAGAGACGGTTTCAGGCCCAACTGAGCGGCTGCAAGTGCCCCCCAGCCCGCGCACCGCGGCTGTCAGTCTCTCTGAAAAACGCTCACTTATGCTATATAAATTCTCAAAATGATGGGAAAAAAAATACTTTGGCAATTAATTTGTCTGTATTTTTTAACCAAAAAAATTAACATAAGAAATACATAAAGTTACAAAGAACTTGCCTGTTTGTATAAATGGCACATTCCTTGTTGTTAATCTTTAAGCATTCACTGTATTTATTAAGGGCATCTTTATAGTTTTTGTCCTTTACACATTGATTTCCTTCTTCTTTAAGGGTTTTAAACATTTTTTCATCTATGGGACACCCCCCAAGGGGGAAAAGAAAAGAAGGATTCACATAAGCACCTCCACAACATCTTCAGTGCATATGTAAGCAGATATTCTCTTGCAAGTTAACCTGACCACAAACTATGCAGAGCTGAAGTTGAAGTGGAATGAAACTTTGTATACAAATTAAAAAGACAAACTGACTGTAAGTAAAAATCATACAATTACAGCAATATTTTTTTCAAATTGGAAAATAAAACCTAAGTAATCACATCACTTTAGCCATATTGGTATGTCTTCTCTACTGGAGATACAAACATATACAGTGTTTGGTTTAGTAACTATTTCACAAAAAATGCACAAACGGGGACGCCTGGGTGGCTCAGTTGGTTAAGCAGCTGCCTTCGGCTCAGGTCATGATCCCAGGGTCCTGGGATCGAGTCCCACATCGGGCTCCTTGCTCGGCAGGGAGCCTGCTTCTCCCTCTGCCTCTGCCTGCCTCTTTGTCTGCCTGTGCTCGCTCTCTCTCCCTCTGTCTCTGGCAAATAAATAAATAAAATCTTTAAAAAAAAAATGCACAAACGAACCTGTTCACAGCTGAGATGGACGTCTGTCCAGTACCCCATCTCCTTGGAAAAACCACACCACACCTCCCTCGTTCTCCATCCTGCAGTTTAGGTGAAGCGAGCCCTACCCTAGCCCAGTTCTTTGGAGTAATCTTTGTGTTACCATCAGCACATTATACTTCCTTGGCCACAATAATCTAACTCATCAAGGACGGGCCTATGAAAGCCAATAAGCTACAACCAGATTTTTGTGGTCGCTTCTGGTATCACTTGCTCTTTCTCCTAGAATATGAGAAGAGGAGCTACCCTGCCATCTGGTGATTACAAGGGGAGACTCTGTATTTCTAAGATGGGGTCAAAAAAAGGCAAGAAAGAGGCCAAGACGGAGAGCTAAAGAAGAACCTCTGATTCCTGAATCCAGCCATCCATGCAGCTACTCTACCTGCGGACGTTTCCACGATAGGAGCCAACAGACCACCATTTTCCCTTATACCATAAAAGGCTGGGTTTTCCGTGATCTGCAGTGAAAGAGTCCCAACTATTACCATTTCCTGCCTTGCTCTCCTGCAGTGACCATGGCCAACTCTGCTTAGAGTTCATCTCCCCTTCCTAATGGTGCCTTTATGTCCACTCAGCTATCACCCCCCTCCTACTCAACTCAGGGGCTCAGGAGAAGCTGACCCCACCCATCAGGAACACAGGCCTCAGCCAATCGGGGCACGGCATATTCTTGTCATACAGACGGCTCAGGAATGGGCACGTGACCCATTAAACAGGTACCAACAGAAAAGGAGTCAAGAAAGTAACAGCATAGATAAAAAAGCTAGGGCTTGGTTACCCTACCCAAAAAGCTAGGGTAACATAGTTTCTCACTTTTAAATTAATGCCACCCAAAGCAGTGGTGTCTCTCTCCCTTTGGACATTCACGGACCTGTACCCACGAAGCCTACAACTGCTAAGGTTCTATTATTTTCAGTCAGGACTGGAGCCCTGATGAACCTTCAGTTACATGAGCCAAGATATTCCTTATGGTTTAAGTCAATAGATTTTCTGTACTTGCAACAAAAGTTTTCTATGACACATAAAGTACGAAAACCTGAAGTTTTAAACCTATGTAATGAAATCTACCTAATGGAGTAACTTGAAAGAAAATCAGAATCCATAAATTAAAATTTCAAATATACCTTTAAATTTCCAATCTAAACATCTTGATATCCAAAACTTTTAGTATAAACTTGGAATATAAACAATAATCTTATTTGTCCCCAGCACAAGGGCATAAAATAGTAACTTTTTGCCCTTTATTTCAAATCACAGAGTATTTCTAATGTTTCGTGTTTCAAAAGACCACACGATGGGACCAAATGACACTCCCCATACATCCTGCTGTATGTAAGCCCTAAAATAGAGTATCACAGGGATTCCTCCCTGCCCATTTGCTGAAAAGCTTTCCTTAAGGTTTTCTTCTCCCACTGTATTTAAGCTTTTGGCACCTATTCTAATAACCACATAAATGTGGAGAGAAAGCGCTGATTATACTGATGCTTGCAATTAGCTGACACAGATCTGCAGTGTAGTTAGACGTGCTCTTTGTTAATAAACAACTACACTTAACTGATCAAATGCTTTGTGGGAGACTCCACTGATAGCCAGCTCTAGAAAACCAGAGAGCGCCAAGGTTTTCTAAGAACTGCTAAATAATCTTAAAGCCTTAGTAGATAGATGTTCCCTGCATTTCCCTTCTATTCAATGAAGAGGATGAGGGTCTAATGGGAGCCACATCATGACTCAGGAATCTCGGGGTCTCTACAAGAGAAGTCTCAACCAGGGACCCACATGGAGTCCCTAAGCAGGAAGGAGAAATGGGGCCTCAACCGGCTTTTAGCAGAAAGCAAGAGTGGGGTCCCATTTATTAAAGACTTTGCACAAAGCAATGAGGTAGGTTCTACGGGAATGTAGATATGCTAACAACAATGATATAAGGCAGAAAGAAATACCTGCTAGATATTTATGTGGTAGAGCTTTACTTTGTTCTTTTATTTCAAACACACCAATCTTATTACTTTAAGCCCTGCCACATATAGGTGTAGGAAAGAACTACATGCTACTTCTTTTTACAAATAATAATGTTAACTAAACCTTTATTAAGCATTTTGTATGCAAATCTCCATTTATTCCTGAGAACAAGCCACAGGACAGTTACTCTAATCCTCTCCTTTCATACACACTAGACAGTGGATGTGGGAAGCAACTTCTTACAACTGTAGAGGGCAAACAGGGTCTTAACTTAAACCTAGGTCTGATGCCCGAGTTCATGCCCTTATCCTTCTGCTTTCCTGTGAAAACAGACATGCAGCTCAAGATTAACTTCGAAAAGAAGGATGTGTAGGCTTGCCCCACCTGCGATGCTGGGCTGGGGCCGGCTGCAGGAATCTCCCCCTTGGTTGTGGGGCGTCTTGGCCACAGGCTGCCAGGCTCGCACATGTGCAGCAGTGGGCACAGCAGGAATGGGTGACAGCTTCTCCCGCCAGCTTGGTCCATCCAGATTCATTAAAATTCTTGTTATTCTAAAAAGAAAATGAGTTTTCTCTATTGATCATGTCATTTTTTTATATCACTGAAGCTCAAATCAACAGTAAGATTTACAGTGCTACATTTCTGTACTTCCCTACAGAAAACACAGTCTTAAGCTATCTGCTGTCCCCATAAATGGTCTTTAAAAGGATTTTTAAAAGTTGCCCAAAACTATGTTAACTTTAGATCCTTTTTGTAGCAAAAGAAAAAATGAAGGCATTTCTAATTGGTTTAAAAAATTTTAAATGCATATGTGATGTGATAAAAAAGTAAAATATAAAGGTAAAATTTAGGAGGCCTAGCAGAAATGTCCCATATGATTATCTAATGTAATTACTAAACTGATAATGCATTACTCTTGAGAATAATCAAAAACACCTAGAATGTCTATGCCCAAACTATACACCAAAGACAGGTATACAAGACCAGCTGCTAGAACGCATGAGGGCAAGCTGCTGTATGGAACACTGTTTTTTGTTTCTTTTTTGGAACATTATTTTTTCTTAGAACATTTACATATGGCTGAGATAGTCTTACCTTGAAATTTTTTTTTGTCTCTACAATTATCCAATTACTGTGCTTTCATATACACAATGATGAAAGGTCAGGATACTGGAAGGGCCCTTACGTTATTAACTTAACTAATGGCCATCATAAAGTTCAGATTAACATCCCTGATTATCACTTTGTCATCATTTTAAATACACATTGTCATATTTAAGTTTAAAAACAAAACTGAATTATGTCTTTCAAATGAAACTGGTTTAAAAAAGGTGTTCCAAGACTGAGAAGATTTACAGGTAATTAGTAGAACACATTCAAGTTAGCTAACTCAGCAGTACTTTTTGTGTGAGTAGTTTTTATATTTATACAGAGACAGATACAACCCACATACTTTTTTTTTTTACAGTTTTTTTAAACTAAAATTTCAATAGTGATCTTTGGTTATGCAAACCAAATCTCACACATCTTAGTGTAAAGAAACTAATTTCAAAAATAATGTAAGACCACCCACAACTGCAGAAAAAAAAAAAAAGCTTTAGAAAAGAGAATTTTCAAGCAAAACTTGTATTACCAGCAGAGAGGAAGGAAGAAGCAGCTGAAAAGAGATGATGTGTTGCCAGGAAGTAAATAAGTATATGCAGGGAAATTTAACATATAAGATTCCTGGAGAGGAAGAGAGGAATATGGTTAATGGAAGACAGAAACAAAATAAACACAAATGTTTAAATTAAAAAAAAAAAAGCTGCTGTTGCTCACATGGAAAAGCAAGCATAAATATGGGATTCATGAAAAAGAACAGTGAAATTTTATGGGTATTGTATAGAAAAAAATATATGGCAAACCAGACAAAGCCTCCTCATCATCTTATACAGTAAGAGAAACACTCGATTAAAAAATGAAAGAATCTTAAAACTCAATCTGTATAAAAGAACCTAAGTACATATTAAAAGTGCAACATAATCCTCAAAAAGCTAAACATAGAATTCCTATATGACCCAGCAATTCCACTCCTAGGTATACCCCAAGAGGAACTGAAAACAGATGTGCAAACAAAAACTTGTACACAAATGCCCACAGCAGACGATTCCCAATAGCCCAAAGACGGAAACAACCTCAACGTCCATCACTGATGAACGGATAAACAAATCGTGCTATGTCCATACAATGGACTGTTATTCAGCTACAAAAAGAAACAAAAGCACTCACGGAGTCTACATACAACATGAACCTTGAAAACGTCACGCTAAGTGAAAGAAGCCAAGCACGTAAGGCACGGACTCTAGGATTCCACTCACAGGGACCGCCCAGGGCAGGTAGAGCCGCAGACAGAGAGCAGAGGAGTGGCTGCCAGGGGCTGAGAGAAGGGATGAGTGGCTGTTCATGGGATACAGGGTTTCCTTTGGGGATGATGAATGTTCTGGAACCAGAGAGAGGTGGTAGGTTGTACAAGTGTACATGTGAACTAAAGGCCACTCACTTGCGTACTTTAAAATAGTCCATTTTATGTTCTGTGAATTTTACTTCAAAATACATAGTGCAGAAGGTTCACAGATAGGAGTAATCACAGCCTCTCAGGTAACTACCCCACCCTTCGGACCTTCCCGTGTATCACTGTGAACTGGCTTTCCTACAACACTTCTCAAGAGGCCCTTCCTCACTGTCGGCTACTTCAGCTGTCTTCCCACTTCGTTTCACAGGAAGCCCAAGCTCTGTGAGAAGATCCTTCCTTCCCAATTACCTTGGAGATGACCGGACAGATGATGGCCAAATTAAAAGCCAACCAGAGGAGTGAATTATACTCTCTGTGTTGAAGAATGAATTCATTCAACACATCTTACTGACGTTATCTACTATTCGAAATACTTCAACTACACAGACGGATGAAACACAATTCCTGACCTCAAGGAACTTCCAGTAGAATGACAGAAAAACAATTTTACAAAAAGGGAGGGAAAGAGAATTTACAAATGATATGGAAGCAGGGTAATAAGAGAAGGCACCGTGTTCCAGGGGAGCTGGGAAGGGCGCCTGAAGTACATGTACGCTGGAGCGTAGGTGGGTCTATCGGGGAAAGTCATTTCCTGGAGGAAGCAGGTCCTCTCCTAAAGGACAGGAAGGAATTAACCGGGCCAAAAAGAAGAAAAGTGTCTCCAGGCAGCCGATGACATTTCAGCAAGGCAGCTGTGCCACGGGGCAAATGGTTGAGACTCCCAGGTGACGCTGTCCAAATTTTACAAGCTCAAGATCAAGAAGGTTGTGAAAGCCCAAGGCTCGATGTGGCCCCATTTCAGGTCCAATAACCAATGAATACCCCTTTCAGACATGGGTCAGACAGGTTCTGCGGGACCAGAATGGACGCTCCAGGAAATGGCTGTTGGCTCTACATACAGATCTTTCTAACAGTCCTCTACAAAGTGCAGTGGGACTGTGGGGGAGGTAAGGTGTATTTGATAAAATGAATTCATCCAAAACATGCCATTCTCCTCTTGCACAATTTTGCTCAAGGTCTCCTCCTGTCCCAATAGTCCTCTTCAAAGACCACGTCAGGCGCTCGCTCGCTCTCCAACAAATGAAGCCTACACAATGGGGCCCGGCCTCCCTGTGATCTCCCCACCGTACTAACATATTTTCACTGTTGGGGATAATCTGTCTTATATTTTTTTCCCCTAGCTATATTTGGTTTGCTTAAATACAGGAACTAGGTTATTTTTTCCCTTTTTGTCTTGGGGGGGCAGGGCACCAACGCAGGGCACAGTGTAACGCACAGAGTAAGGTATATTCTGCACAAACGGGATCAGAAAATAGTATACATAACTAACAATATTATCCAACTCATAATTTTTTAATTTCACTTCAAAGCAATTTATGAAGTCTGGAAATTCTTACCTTCCCATGCTCACTCAGGGGGCAAATAGGTCATAATACAAATTAGATCCAAATTCTTTGCTATTTCACCATATAAATTAATACTCATCCTATGATGAGTGTCTATTTAAAGGGCACAGAACACAAAATCTAGCAGGCTCATGAAGACATCCACTCTCCTGAGGAGAAACAATAAGCGGCTATGTTTCCACTGACAGATGTGGTGCAATGAGCATGTGCAAAACCCTGTAGGAGAAGAAGATTCGATATGGCAGTTTTCACTACATTCTTGGATCTTGTCCTAGAATTACTACTGATTTACAACATCACTGAGGACACCTTCCTAATGCCACAAATGTTTACAAATGCTATAAAATTAAATTCTGTGCATTCGGAACAGCAAAGATCTATATCCTAAGCTTAAAAAAAAATTTACTGTAATTAATGGACCAGGACACAAATATAAAGGTGTTAGAGGACAACTCAAAGTGGATCATAGGACAGTTAGAAATTAAGCTAGAGAGAGAACCCTCTGGTTTTGATGGGAGTGAAAACCATGCATGCAAAGTGAGTAACTGAGGACATGTCTACACTCTGACAGTGTTCTCAGAGGGGAGAGAGAAAAACATGTAATTCCAGTACAGAACAAGACCCGAGACACCACCTCAGGCTGGCTTACCTGTTAATACTGTCGTTTGCCAGCTGGATTCTGCAGTCTATCTGCAACACTGTTTTATAATCCACATAAGCTTTCTGATACTGCTCTAAAGTTTCATAGGCCATTGCTCGGCGAAGAAGAGGTTTGACTGAGAATGGATGAAGTTCCAAAGCCCTAAGACAAAAACATTATGTCATTTGTTTTGAAAATTACTCAGCTTCTAGTAACTAAATATATACTCTAGTACTAGACTTTCAGAAAAGGGTACAGTTGGTATTTCACACGAAGGACACAGGAATATACCAGAAAGACAAACTCAGGGCTAAAGAACAATCAAACTTGCGGTTATTTCCTTTATTTTATTTACTTTGGGTGGGGGAAGAGGGAGAGGGAGAGAAAAAGTCCTAAGCCGTCTCTACTCCCAGTGCAGAGCCTGATGCAGGTGCTTGGTCTCACAACCCTGAGGTCATGACCTGAGCTGAAATCAAGAGTCGGATGTACCAACTGAGCCACCCAGGTGCCCCCAGTTCCTTTATTTTAAACCTGTAGCAAAGCACATCAGCATTTACTCTTCCCCCACTGAGACAGAGCTCCCTGGCAGCAGAGAGTGCACCCCACCCTCTCCAATGCCCCATCCCTTCCCTCTGCCCTAACAGAGCCGACCATGGCACCAAATACAAAGTCAGCTTTCAACAGATTCTTGTTACCTACTGACGGATTAAAAGGAAAATTTTTATTCACACCTGTGTTTAATAAGGCACAGAACAGAACCACAAAAACCTGCATTACATTTTGAAAATCAGCTCCCTTAATTTCAGTTTATTATGATTTACTTGCTGGCAAAGGGCTTCAAAAATGGACCAGAGGGAATCAAGGAAGTAAGTATACGATGATTTCTTGGAAGTCATGAATTTTCATCTTGCATTTTTTTAGGCTATGAAGTATTTCCAACATCACCAGAGATGTATTTCAAGGTTATGTTCCTTGGTTTTGTTTGAAGTAACTGTTTAAAGCTACTTCACAAACAACAGACTTCATTACATTCTGAAACAGAACAATCCAGAGACCGTATTTATGAATGAAAACTATCATACACTTCGTTTTTGCAAACATAACTGAAACTGTAAAACATGGTGAGCAGAAATCCTAGGAAAAACCTACTTGCTAAACACCCAGCAGGAAGTGTCTGTGGCCCCAGCCCCCGTATCGGGGACGGCAGGTCTGCTTCTCAGGGTCACTCTTCTGCTACAAGCAGTTTTCACAGCAGATGTGTAACGGCCTTCAGGGAAAGCACAAGTGATGGCTGCTTTACTTCTTCTCCAACAGTCATGGGGATCTGCTGTCTACCCCTGTCTACAGTAATCTGGCTAAGAGGAAGCTGACAGGACACCTGCCACCTGACACATCTGCCGCTGGAGACTCTCACCGAACTGCCCAAGAGGGCAAGTTCAAGTTCATGCTGCAGGTGAGGAGATGGAGGGGAAAGGAGTGTGATCTGTCCACAGGGCAGTTCTTTTGAATTTTGGCTTTGGGAAACCCAGGACAGTGCCTGTTCCCAGTGCCCAGATCACCAGCTGGCCCGTGGGAGGCATTTAGCCAATACCTCCTGAATGAACCTATGCTTTGCCTACCACACACATACAAAAACACCATAAATAAGGGAACTCTGCTGGAGTCATTCACAATTCTCCACGTTGTACAGATACTCCACTGCAAAGGCGGGTATGCTCCCAGGCTGGGCACCGTAGAGGCTGTCACTGACCAGCTCTAAGATCTAATCAGTTTTGTTCTGCCTGGGTGTGTTACCACTGTGGGTTATTTTAAGGATCTCCCCTGTACTGCACTGGGTTTAAAATTTTTTTTTCTGTAAAATGTGTATTACTTTTATAACTTACGAAAGTTAAAGCAAAGTAAAACTAAGGGGTGCCTGGGTGGCTCAGTCATTAAGCATCTGCCGTCACTCAGGTCATGTTGGGTCCTGGATCAAGCACCGCGTCAGGCTCCCTGCTCAGTGGGTAGCCTGCTTCTCCCTCTCCCACTCCCCCTGCTTGTGCCCCCTCTCTCATTGTATCTCTCTGTCAAAGAAATAAAATATTTATTTTTTTAAAAAGTAAAACTAAGATCAAGTAAAAACTCTTAAAACACTAGAGAACTGATCTCTGAGCAAAAGAATCTATCACTTTTATTTATTTATTTAAAAGATTTTAATTTATTTATTTGACAGAGATCACAAGTAGGCAGAGAAAGAGAAAGGGAAGCAGGCTCACTGCTTCGCAGAGAGCCCGATGCGGGGCTCAATCCCAGGACCCTGGGATCATGACCTGAGCCGAAGGCAGAGGCTTTAACCCACTGTGCCACCCAGATGCCCCAAGGATCTATCACTTTTACCATTGCCTTAAATCTAGCTTTGTTTCATACTTAGGGGATATTAACAACATGAATCAAGATGACAAACGTGTATGATACTCCTACAACTACCCAATGTCACCACAACTACCCCATGTCCCCCCAGACTTCCAATACCCAAGGTGCTATTCAGCCACTGAAGACGGACCCCAGGTAGGCGCAGAATATAACACTGAGATGATGCATTCAATTTTCAGCACTCCCAGCCCAGTAAATGCAAGGTTGTTTTTTTTTTTTCTCTTTAACCACAATCCTGAAAATGAATAGGAGCTTATAAATGGAAATTCCACTAAGAAAAAAAAAGGGGGGGGCATTCATTCATAAAAACAGAACTTTTAAGCCAGAGCTCACAAAGACTTAACTATTCAAGTTAATACAGTTAAGACCCTGCCGAGTTTTAATTTAAAGCCTGTCAGAGAGTAGCAAAAAAGGAGCAAAAGCAGAGAATTACCAGGCAACATTCATTTTTAGTCAATCTGTCAAATTATTCTCAATGGAAAGTCTTCGGAAGGTTTTTTTTTGGTGTAGTGTAGATAACCTCAAAACATTCTCTAGCATGGGAAAAGAGGGTTTGTTTTTGTTTTTAGCTGATAAACAATTCTGAAAACATAAACCAATTTCTAGGACAATGGTTTTAAACTATTTTCCCTGATTCATGGTTCACCTTGAAGACTAAAGTAGAAACTTGGAGACGCTGTGGTCTGGAGAGGGGCAAAGCCCAGAGTCCCCTTGAGCTCCTCAAAAGCCCCTTACTCTCCTAACAATGACCCATCCTCTCAGCACACCCCTGGGACACACCTGAGAGGAAGTGTTTCAGAGCAGGCCCCAGGAGTTCAGATGTGTAAAATCAAACACTTTCCCCCCAAACTGTATCAAAAGTTATTCTTCATAGGTCAAGCTACGAAAGTTAATCCATAGGTTCCCCTCTCTCCCTTATTTGAAAGTTTGCCCCTGTGAGTTTATTTTAGTTTTTTCCTGAAGTTTGACTCCTACTACAACTTGTCTTGGAATAAGGGCTCATGGCACACAAAACAACTTTCCAAAGAGCCGAGACAATTCAGTGAAAAACTAAAACATAGGTTTCCATGAAAATGTATGGAATTTTCTTTAAGTGAAAAGTAAATAGTCCTACTTTGGCTACTAAATGACTGCTAGCTCATACAGATTAAAATACATTTATTTCAACATGTTCACAAAAGCAAATCACAGTTTCTAGCATTAAAAGTAGTTTGGGGTTCACTGCTTTGGAGTAAAATCACCTCATGCCCCTTAGGTTGGGACTCACATGCCGGGTATCAAGAAAACACCTAAGTAGGTCGGGCTCCATAGAGGTCAGTACTGACCAGCAAAACAGGATTCCTTGGCCTAGAACACAGCTCTTATCTAAGGACATCTTAACTAACCCACAGCCCATCTCCCTCCCCACCCTAAAGCCTGTCTCCTGCTCTCCGTCCAGACAAACCTTCATTCTAGCCTTCTTAGACACCAGGGCTGGAATCCCATCTTTGACTTCCTCACAGATGTACACTGAAGCACAACAAATTTTAGCAAGAAAATGCTACCTTAAACCATCTCACTTAAGGTTAAGGTGAGCCCGCTGTTTTGCTGTAGCTCTAACTGTAGGGTTCTCACATTTTAACCGTAGCTCTGAACTCCCTCACTAGGAAGACCCAAGATAAATCTAAAGGTTAACATGTTAGCCACAGACACTTGTGCTGCCTATCACAATGTGCTTGATATTCTACAAATTTGTATGGTCTTATTAGTTAAATGCAGTGGTAAATGTTTACCAACCAGCTCTCCTGAGAAGAAAAACCCAGATTTGAGGTGCTTGCCAATTTTCATGGTGTCAGTACTCCAACCATGGCAGATTTCAAGCTACCAATTTGACTTCAACCAGCTCCTAAAAATGTAATAATCAGTGTGGGCCAGCCCAACAGTGGATGGGGTCTAGAGTCAGGGCCAAGTGAATATAAATAGTATTTATTTTAAATTTGAATATGTAAAATAGGCAAAAAAAAAAAAATCCAAGCCCCTCAACACCTTCTTTTTAAACTGCAGGCACAGATAGTAGCAAGTTTTTACCCATATCAATACACTGATACTAACACTGAAAAAAATAATAAATTGTTCATCTTATAATGAGGTTGTCCACACAAGTTATTGTTCAACCTAGGGCTTCTGAGAGTGGAAAGGGGAGATGTTAGTAATTAGCCAGACAAGAAGAGTAAACCAGGACTGTGAGGGTCAAGCCAGAACACACAACTTATTTTTTAGATGCACTACTAGTAGCTTCTTTCCAAAGGATTTCTGAAACAGGCTTACTACTTGATGGTGGAAGAGAACAAATTTTTCATGTAAATACATTCACCAACCTCAGTATGTAACTTGTTGAGTACCATGGGTGCCTACAGTGCTTGAGGGATGCAAAGCTGTCTGAAACATGGGTCCTGACTTCACGGAGCTGAAAATCGAGTGTAGTGGACAACGCAAGTACCCACACGTGTGAGAGTGATAGTGTACTGGTTAGAGCCATGCAGGGGACCAGGGAGCCTGAGGTGACCAGGAAGGCAAAGAAGAGGAGGCAACTGAGCAGGGATTTCAGAAGGCAAACATGTGTAGAGCATCACAGTGGCCCAAATGAGAGCAGAAAACTTGGGGGGGGGGCAGGTTGTAAGAGGAGCTTATAATTCTCTGCAACACCACACTGAGCCACGGAATACCTGTTTGAACCACAAAAATAATGCTTCAGGAAAAGTTGTTCTGATGCTACAGTGGAGGAGCCAAAGAGACTAGACGCAAGGCTTCTCCAAAATCTAGAACTAACCTGAAAAGAGCATGGATTAAGGTGGTGGCTGTGGAAATGAAAAAAGTTCGCAGTCTTCTATTAATTGTATTCGTATATATGAAGGAGAAAAATTTATCATTTTTATGTAGAATTCAATTAACATGTCTTTAAAGTCTCTAAGAAGTTAGATTCCTGCAGAAAATTCATTAAGGAATGAAATACTGCATTCATTCATCACACTGCTGACAAACCTGAAAACGCGCCGTTTACCTGTTACAGTCTTGAATGCAGCCGCTGCAGTTTCCATCTTTTAGGTAACACGCCGCTCTATTTGAATACAAGATACTTAGATCCTCTGCATTTCCGCTTCCTAAAATCATAGTTCATTAAACACGGTTAAAATCCATTAGCGCAAGTCTCCGGGGGGCACTGCGGTCCCACAGGCCGCCCGGTGCCCGCAGTGGGGCACGTGCTGCGCGTTCCAGGATGCCACTCGCCCGGGGCCGTCCCACCCCGCGCTGGGCCCGGTCCGCACCAGCGCGAGCGCCTGTCAGCCGGGCGGCCGCCCCTCGCCTACCTGCGGGCTCCAGCTGCGCGACCGCCGCCGAGTACTTGAGGGCCGCCTCGGCGAACTGGCCGCTTTTGAACAGCTCGTTGCCCTGGCTCTTCAGGTCCGCGGGGCCGAGCGTGGCGGCGGGGACCGGGCCCGCGGGGGCGGCGGCGGCGGCGGAGTCCCCGGCGCCCCGCCCGCTGCCCGCCGCCGCTGGGGCCCGCAGACGGCCCCGCTTGTCCGCGCCGGCCCCGGGCGCCCGACCCCGCCGCGGCGCGCCCTTCTCGGGCCGCTTGCCGCCCTCGCTTTTGCCGGTCAGCTTCTTCTGGATGTTGCCCATGGCGCGCGGCTCGGCGGCGCTGCCGGGTCCCGCCGGCTCCGCGGCCTCTGTGGGAAGTGGATGCGGGAAGCGAGTGTTTGCATCATCAGGAGAAACTACCTACCGCGGCGGCCGCGGGGGAGCCCGGCGCAGACGCGCGTTGCAGCGCTCGCGGGGGCGGGTCGCGGCGGAGGCCCGGCGGGCACCGCCCCCGCGGGCGGGGCAGCGCTGTTCCCGGCACCTTCAGGGGCACGTCTGCCGCGGGGCCGAGTGCGGAGCCTTGCGCTCCCCCGGCTGCGCACCGAGCCACCCCGTAGTTAACTGGTTGAACGCTGATGGGCTTGGGACGCGAGCACGGCTCCTCAGAATCATTCCCGGAGTCAAAGGATCCGTGGCAGGTACAGCTTACAAAAATGTACCTTTCTCCCATTTCCGATTTATGAGTGCATGAAGTTACCAAACCTTGGGTACGATCATTGCACCCAAGATCGGGGTGCCCTTTTTCTTATGCTAAAGAACTGGGAGAAAAAGATAATTTGAAAGTGATATAAAATCCAAGTGAGTTAAGTCTTTTAAAATGAATTTAGCAAAGAAATTACATAATATAGGCCCCAAGTTTTTAAAGTGAGCCTTAAAAAACATCCACTACAATACCTTATTCAAGCTTTAAATTCCTTTGATCTTGATCGAAAGACTTCAGGCATTAATCATAGCTTTAATAACTGATTACTGAATCTATTATTTTTAAATATGAAAATGATGTATAAATATTTCACGGATAGGTTTCTTACCAATATTTAAAACAAGGCAGTTATTTCACAGCACTGTTAAAAAACACTTAAGTACATGGGGCGCCTGGATGGCTCAGTGCGTTAAAGCCTTTGCCTTCGGCTCAGGTCATGATCTCAGGGTCCTGAAATTGAGCAGCATCAGGCTCTCTGCTCAGCAGGGAACCTGCTTCCCTCTCTCTCTCTGCCTGCCTCTCTGCCTACTTGTGATCTGTCTGTCAAATAAATAAATACAATCTAAAAAAAAAAAAAACACTTAAGTACAGAGACTGCCAACAAATTCTAATCTGATTTCTTTTTCAAAGTAGGCTCCAGGACGCCTGGGTGGCTCAGTTGGTTAAGCAGCTGCCTTCGACTCAGGTCATGATCCCAGCGTCCTGGGACTGAGTTGACATCAGGCTCCTTGCTCAGCAGGGAGCCTGCTTCTCCCTCTGCCTCTGCCTGCCATTCTGTCTGCCTGTGTTCGCTCTCTCTCCCTCTCTCTCTCTGATAAATAAATAAAATCTTTAAAAATAAATAAATAAGTAAAGTAGGCTCCATGCCAAACATAGGGCTTGAATTCAAGACCTTTAGATCAAGAGTGGCAGACCGCACCACTGAGCCCAACAAGCCAGCCCCTCTAATCTGATTTTTAGTGGATATATTTTCCACTCTGTTTCATGAGTGGTAAAGCCAGGATTTGAACCACAAGGACAAGGAGAATTGAAAACCACCAGTATTTAAATGAAAATCAGTGGATGGTCAACCTAAGGCAATCATTCAATATAAAAACACACGAATTAGTAAATATGGGTTTCTATACAGTGTAATAAACAAAAGAGGCTTCATTATGAAAACAATAAAAAGATCTTGTTATAACAATAAATTGGACCCAGTAGGATTATCAGAGCAAGACTCCAGTCTTCTTTGTCTGGTATCTGCTGCTCAAGTCCCCACCCAGCATAAAAACAGATGAAAGCACAGATTCCTGTCAGCAGAAACAATAGACAATTTAGTATTATTCTCCACTCCTTCGTATGTTATCCCCTCACATTTTACCAGTACTGTTACTAAAGAGCTACAGATTATTTACAACATGATATGGGTCAAGACCTTTACATATACCATTTTCCATTATCATTAATCCTTATACCTCGTATTATCTCCCCCACTTTATAAATGAGGCAACAAAGACAGAAGGGAAAAGCTAAAGGTTGTCCCAGAGCCAAGAGAGCTAGAAATCAGCATAACTGGTTTACAGAATTCAAATGAAATGAACCAAAATTAACTAAAAGCCATACCTCTCTCCTTAAGACTGAAATGTCCTTGAACAACTCTGATAGTCTCTAAAGGTAAGCCAAGGCCTGATCCTGAAAGACCTGTGAGTCCTGGCATGTACTGTACTACCTGTGGGACATTCCAAAAGAGTTGTTCAGAAGGTGGCTCTAAATGCAGCTCAGAGGTGTGGCCTATCTTGAGTCTTCAGATAAGTCTCAGTTGACTTGGGAGTTGCTGATATAAATAGGATCACTAGAGTCTGGGTGTGGATGAGGTCACTGAGATCTCCGGAAGGATCCCTAAGAAATACTAACACATAAAGAATGATAATAAGAAAAATCTTCAATGGAGATGGAGGAGTATCTAGAAATGAGAGAAACCCAGGAGGGAGTACTGCCTCAGAAACCAAGAAAGAATATTTTAGGGAGGAGGGAGTCAACAATAGTTAAGTATCAAAGGAAGGGATGGCCAGCAGCCTCAGCTGCCTAAGGCCTACCAACGACCAATGATAAAAAACAGAAAACTAGAAACAAGTGAAATTTCTCAACATGATAAACTACATTCAAGAAAAACCCAATCAACATCATCATCATACTCAATGGTAAAATTCCCAAAGTTTTCCCCTAAAGTTCAAGAACAAGGCAAGGATGCTGTCTTCACCACTGCAACTCAACATTATACTGGAAGTTGTAGCCTGATCAATTAGGCAAGAAAAAAAAATACAATAAAAAAGCATCCATATTGGAAGGGAAGAAGTAAAACTATTTATTAATAAATAACATGATTATTACATATATTTTATATTATATATATGGGTGTGTCTATGTGTATGTGTTTATATTTGGGGGGTATATATAATCCTAAAGAATACACACACACACACATACACACACACAACAACTACTGCTACTACTACTAGGGCTAAAAAGCAAATTCAGCAGTTTCAGGGTACAAGATACACCAGCAATGAACAATCTGAAAATTACAAAAGCAATTCCATATACAGTAGCATCCAGATGAATAAAATATTTAAGGATACATTTAACCAAGGAGGTGAAAGACTTGTATGTAGAAAACTACAAATTACTGGAAAAAAAAAAAACAGTAAATGAAAAGAGATCTCTTGATCATAGATAGGAAGGCTTAGTGTAAAGATATCCAAAGTGATCTACAGATCTGACATAATCCCCTATCACATTTCTACAGGCTTTTATGCAGAAATGGAAAAGGAGATCCTCAAATTCATATGGAATTTAAGGGGTCCAGAGTAATCAAAACAATCTTGAAAAAGAATAACAAAATCAAAGGACTTACACTTCTGATTTCAAAATTTACTAAAAGCTTCAGTAACCAAAACAGTGTGGTGCTGACATAAGGATAGACATCAAGGCCAACAGAATAGAACTGAGATTCTAGAAACCCATACATCTATGGCCAGCTGATTCTTGACAAGGATGTCAAGTCCATTCAATGGGGAAAACATAGGCTAACAAATGGTGTTGGGACAACCGGATTTTTACATGCTGAAGAAGAAGCTAAGTTGGACTCCTTTCTACCTCAATCAATCAAAATAAGTCAGTGGCCTAAATATGAGAACTAAAACCACAAAATTCTTAGAAGACAACATGGGGTAAATCTACATGCCCTTGGATTTGATGATGGATTTTTATTTAGCACACTGAAGTCACAGGCAAGAAAAGAGAAAAATAAACTGAACTCCATCAAATTTTAAAACTTTGCATACGTGGATATTATCAAGAAAGTAAAAACACAACCCACAGAAAGGGGGAAGTTATGTGCAAGTCATATATCTTATCTGCAAGAGTCTAGTATCCAGATTATATAAAGTATATTCATAATGCAACTATAAAAAGACAAGCTAATTCTTAAATGGGCAAAGGACTTGAACAAGCATTCCTCTAAAGAAGATACACAAATAAAAATAATAATATACACATAAAAATGGTTAACGTAATAAGTCATTAGAAAAATGCAAATCAAAACTATAGGAGTTGCCGCTTCACACCCACTATAATGGCTATAATCAAAATGGCAACCCATAGCAAGCATTTGCAGGAATGTGGAGGAATTCAAATCCTCATATTGTTGTTGGTGGGACTATAAAATGGTGTAGCCATTTTGGAAAACATCCTGGCAGTTCCTCAAGAAGTTAAACAAGAATTATTTACCAAATAACCCAGCATTCTACTCCTAGTTATATACCCAAGAAAATTAAAAACATATGCACACACACAAAACTTGTACATGAATTTCATAGCCACATAATTCAGAAGAGCCAAAAAAGTGGCGATAAGCCAAGTGTCCATCAACAGATGGAGAAAATGTGGTATTATCCATGCAATGGGGTATTATTTGTCCATAAAAAGGAATAAAGTACCAATACATGCTGCAACATGGATGAATCTTAAAAATATTATGCTCAGTGAGGGGTGCCTGGGTGGCTCAGTGGGTTAAAGCCTCTGCCTTTGGCTCAGGTCATGATCTCAGGGTCCTGGGATCGAGCCCCACATTGGGCTCTCTGCTCAGTGGGGAGCCTGCTTCCCCCCTCTCTCTCTGCCTGCCTCTCTGCCTACTTGTGATCTCTGTCAAATAAATAAATAAAATTTAAAAAAAAATTATGCTCAGTTAAAGGAGCCAGACACAAAAGGCCAAATATTTTATGTTTCCATTTATATGAGATTCTCAGCAGAGGCAAAGCCACAGAGACAGAAAGTAGATTAATGGTGGCAAGAGGAGGATGATGGATGTGACTGTTAATGGGTATGAGATTTCTCTTTGTGATGATAAAAATATCTCAGGATTAGACAGTAGTGATGGTTGTACAACCTTGTGAATATATTAAAATCCACTAAATTTGAAAAGGGTGAATTTTATGAAATATGAAATATATCTCAATTTTTAAAAGAATGCTTATTTTACTTTACTCTTTTTTTCTTTTCTGTTTTTCCATTTTACTCTTGACAACAAAGGATACTTTACTGTTGTTTGTTGGGTTTTTTTTTTAATCCCCCATCTAGGTCAATTTGATGGGAAAGAAAAAAAATCTACCTTTAATTTTCTTTTTTTGTTAGCAATACAAAATTTGTTGATCTTTTAATTTCTCCGTTAGTGATTAATTGTTCATATGCTTTGTTCATTTTCGTACTGGGTTCTTTTAACATTTTCTTATTATTATGTAAAAGCTCTTCATATTTTAAGGTTATTGACCCCTTGCCATTTGTCCTAGTTTGTCATTTACCTTTTAGTTTTTTTATAGCATCTCACTGATATTGTTTGTTTTTTTTTTTAAGATTTTATTTATTTATTTATTTGTCAGAGAGAGAGAGCACAGGCAGACAGAGAGGCAGACAGAGGCAGAGGGAGAAGCAGGCTCCCTGCCAAGCAAGGAGCTCGACGTGGGACTCGATCCCAGGACGCCGGGATCATGACCCGAGCCAAATGCAGCTGGTTAACCAACGGAGCCACCCAGGCGTCCCACTGATATTGGTTTTTCACTTGTATTTTTTTTTTTTTTTTTACTTTTTGTTGTTGTTTGTTTATTTTTGTGTATGTGCATTTTTTTGTAAGTGAACTTATTTATTTTTTATTTATTTTCAGCATAACAGTATTCTTTATTTACTTTTTTAAAAAAGATTTTATTTATTTAACAGAGAGAGCATAGGCAGGGGGAGCAGCAGGAGAAGCAGGCTCCCTGCGGAGCTCAATCCCAAGATCCTGGGATCACAACCTGAGCTAAAGGAAGTTGCCCAACCAACTGAGCCACCCAGAGCACCCCTGGTTTTTCACTTTTCCAGTCAACATCATTCACCTTTCTTTTCATGATTTTATCTATTTTTTAAAAAGATTTTATTAATTTATTTGACAGAGATCACAAGTAGGCAGAGAAGCCCGCAAAGAGAGAGGAAGGAAAGCAGACTCCCTGCTGAGCAGAAAGCCCAATGCGGGGGCTTGATCCCAGGACCCTGGAAACATGACCTGAGCCAAGGCAGAGGCTTTAACCCACTGAGCCACCCAGGCGCCTGATTTTATCTACTGTTTTAACTCCTGGAAATCCCTACCCTTCCACCTTCCTGATCCCACCATAGAATTGACATAGACAAGAGAAATAACTTTATTCTTCAGCTTGCAAGTTACTACTTAATCTTCTTATATTTCATTTTTAAGTAGGGATTAAGCATCAGCAGGACAAGGGAGGTTAGATGCTTGCTTTCCTGTGATTACTTCTCCCAGACTCTGTAAGAAGACAGAATAAACACCAAAGTCTCTGACAGCTAGTTGTACACTGATGGTCATGTCTCAATGCTCTCCACTAGGGAAGGAAAACTCAAAGTGATGGGGAGTTCCCAAGAAAGCCCAGGAACTCAAATCCTTGGGTCTAATCAGCCTGGCAAATAGGTATTCCTTCAGGTGAGTCCCTAGGAGGACAAGTGTCAGTTGTCTTGTCTCCGTACCTGATACAGAGCCTGTGATCAGTGTCTATTTAACCAACTGTACTGGCTACATCATACCTTAGCCGGGATGAGCTGGGCCTGCCCAGCCCGGGTGGCACTTACAGGGGAGCAGCGTTATCAGCAGAGTTCACACAACACTCAAAGCTGCATGTTCCCAGGGGCTTCAGCGCTCCCTGCACCATACCCCATAATGACCAAGAATTCTTTCTTGGAATGTGGTGGGAAGGGGAAACACATGCAAGGATCCCATCCTGATAACCTTCCTCTGGGCTTTAATAGGATTGCCTAAAAGTGACTTGCATTTCTCCTGTCTTGTCCAAGGCTCCAGGACCTCTTTGTACATGTCCTCTAACAATGGACCTTGGTAGAGGTGAGCATGAGACAGTCCTATTGACTTTATTTCGTTTTAAAAGGACTACTTCTGGGCTTCCGGCCATTTATTCCACCTAATTTTGATTTGCTTTCCTGATAAAAGGGAACTAACTAGTCTTAAAATTTATATTCCTATCAAGACATTTTTCTTTTCAGAATCTCACATATTTTTATATATTCCCTAATCTACAAAATAATTATTGAGGGGCACAAATGCCAAGATCATAAATGATTCGCTTAGGGGCGTCTGGGTAGTGCGCAGTTGGTAAAGCATCGGCTCTTGATTTTGCTCAGGGTGGGGAGATGGAGCCCTGTGTTTGGCTCCACGCTGGGGCTGGAGCCTGCTTAAGATTCTCTCTCTCTTCCCCCCTCTGCCCCTCCCCCCATCCCCACCCAGCAACATGCTCTCCCTCTCAGAAAAAAAGAAAGGAAAAAAAGAAATGGTTTTCTTAAAGCTCTGGCTGCTTAGAGATCTGAACAGGAACATTGTTTCTCTGTGGTTCTGATGTTAGGGTTAACACCTGACTCAGAGAGAAACATCAACCTATTAAATGATATTACACAACAATTTTGCTGACTCACTTTTCTAATCACAGAATATTACTCATTGTTTAATGATTAGCCCTTTCCTGTTTATCTGTTTGTGGGAGGAGGGCCTTTAGTATCTCCACCCCCACCTCCAGCTTTGCGATGTAAGTGACAGGGAACACTGTATACATTTAAAGGGTACAACTTGGTGATCTGATACAGATACGTATTGTAAAATGATTACCACAGTAAGGTTACCTAGCACACCTATCACCTCACATAACTTTTTTTTTTGTAATGAGGACATTTAAGATCTACTTTCTTAGCAACTTTCCAGTATACAATATCATAGTGTTAACTGTAGTCACCATGCTATACATTTCCTTCCCCAAACTTACTCACGGGTGAAAGTTTGTACTCTTTAACCAACTTACTCCCAAAACATCCACCTCTGGCAACCACCATTCTACTCTCTATTTCTACAAGTTTGGATTTTTTTAGATTCTACACATATATAAGATCACACAGTATTCATCTCTCTCTGTCTGACTCATTTCACTTAGCATAATGTCCTAAAGGTCCACACATGCTTTTTTTTTTTAATATTTTATTTATTTATTTGACAGTTAGAGATCGCAAGTAGGCAGACAGGCAGGCAGAGAGAAAGGAGGAAGCAGGCTCCCCGCCGAGCAGAGAGCCCGATGCGGGACTCGATCCCAGGACCCTGAGATCATGACCCGAGCCAAAGGCAGAGGCTTAACCCACCGAGCCACCCAGGTGCCCCCACACATGCTTTTGCAAACAGCAGATTTCCTTCTTTTTTGTCGCCTAATATTCTAGTGTAGGTGAGTATGTGTCTCACATTTTTTGTCTCCATTTATCTGCTGAAGGACACTTACGGTTGGAAGAAAGGCAAGAAGAGACAAGGATAGCTCCCCACTCTAAGAGGAAGCCATCCGTAAAAGGATTTTACACCACGCTGGCTGGAGCCTTCCACACTTTCCCATGTGACAGATAGATGACAAAAGCCTGATTGGATGAAAGGCCCAAGTGGAGGGTTAATCAGATTAAAAGAGCCTGCCAGCAAGCCCATAAACACCCCTAGACTTAGAAACTCCAGTGGCAACCCTCTCGGGTCCCCTCTCTCTTTGGGAGCTTTGTACTATCGCTCAATAATCCTTGCTTTGCTGCCTACCACTCTGTCTGGTCTACCCCTTCATAATTCAAAGTGGCATGACCAAGAACCGCGAGCACCAAAGGAAAAGAAATCCTGCACCATTACCATGTCTTGGCTCTTGAGAATGCTGACATGAACACAGGGGTGCAGATATCTCTTTAAGACAGTGTTTTCATTTCTTTTGGACATTTCCAAAAAAATGGGATGGGATGGGTGGACCATAGGGTAGCTCTGCATTTAATCTTGTGAGGGACCCTCTATACTGTTGTTCATAGTGGCTGCAAAAGTTTGCATTCCCACCAACAGTGCATGGTGTTCACTTTTCTCCACATCCTCACCAACACTTGTATCTCCCATCTTCTTGATGACAGCCATTCAAACACATTTGAGGTGATATCTCATTGTGGTTTTGATTTGCATTTTCCTGATGATTAGTGATGTTGAGCACCTTTTTCCTATACCCATGGGCCATGTGAATGTCTTCTTTGGAAAACTGCCTATTCAGTTCCTATGCTCCTTTTTTTAAAAAAAAAATCAAAAATAATCACAGTAGTCTTTAACTCACTTGCTCTTCAACATAGGTTCAGCTTCTGATAAGTGTTGTTGGTACAATACCAGTGAGCACGAGGGAGATAAACACCAAATTACATGTTTGTTTGACAAGGCAGCCTGGTGACATTCAGTCTGGATTTTATGGAATCTATGCTTTCCTAGTTGGCATCCACTACCCACTTTTATGAGATAGACTTGGAGTCACACAGGTTTAGGCCCATACCCTAGCCATGTGATTAACAGCCCATGAAAATGTGGCAAATAACTGAAACTTTCTAGGCTTTCATTGCCTAATGTATAAAAGTGTGGGTTATAGCTTCCTTGAGGATTAAATAAAATAACCTATTTAAGCAACCTGTAGTTCTTCAAATGTGCTAATCCTTCAAAAAAATAGTAATGAGAAAGGCAGTTCTTTCAAAATGAAATAAACACACTCTACCCATCTCTCCCCTTCAATATAACTAGAAACCCGAGACAGAACTGATGGAGTAGCCACAGGAGGACCCTGAAAAGTAAATGGTAGCAGGCTAGCTGGGAAAAGGGCCTAGAACCTGAAATACCACCAGACCAGCAGTGAGCTGCTCCTTTTTCTTTCCTCTGTCATCTCCTACCCTGGTTCAAAGGCTGTCCAAAACCCAGAGCTGGTGTCAAAATCTTGGTTTCTTTTTTGTTTGTTTTGTTTTTCCTTTCTGTCCAATCCCAACCCCCGGCTAATCCTACATCAGCTGCAGTGGTCATGACAGCCAGTAGGTACATGTAAAATCTGGAGGGAGAGAAACCCTTATCTCTGGTCAGAGAAACTGTGGTCCCAAGAATGTTCTTCTCTGTCCTCTTGCTGCTCAGTCCTGGAGGCACAGGGTCATGGGAAGTGTGCAGTAGAAAAGGGAAAGTAAAAGTCTGCCCTTCTAGCTGGAGGAAGAGGAAGGAAAACCTCTGGGCACCAGAAGGAGTGGGGAAGAATCACAGAGAAGGGGAAACTCAAGATAACAACTGCATATGAACTGGTCTCACCCTCCAGGCAATCTGTCTGCATAGTGACCCTAAACATCATGCTAAATGTTTTGAGAAGTAAATTACAGGGAAAGACCACTGCCCAGACCCTGGCTGGTCCCTGAGTGGTATACAGATGGGACAGATCCAAATAGCACTGCAAAGGTACTGAAACTAAACTGACATTAGAATCCCAGTCCACAGAAGTCGGGCAGGAAAACTGTTACCCAAACCTAACCAGACTGATTAACTGCCTAAAAAAATTCTCCATAAGATTTAAGTAAGACTGAAAATCGCATATCATAATACTTAAAGTTGCTAGTATACAGTACAAAACTATCTAATAATGATAGTTATTATTATCATAATAATAGGAAGAAAGAAAATCTCCACATTTGGCAAGGGAAAAGATGATTAAGAAATACCAGATCCCAGTTAAAACAGATGTGAATGATCAAACACTTTAAGTGACTATTATAACCATGCTCCAAGAAATAAAGGCAAACACTCCTGAAATGGATAGAAGGGTTTAAAAACTGCAGAGAATTGAAAGATTAAAAAACAAACAAACAGGGACGCCTGGGTGGCTCAGTTGGTTAAGCGGCTGCCTTCGGCTCAGGTCATGATCCCAGCATCCTGGGATCGAGTCCCACATCGGGATCCTTGCTTGGCGGGGAACCTGCTTCTCCCTCTGCCTCTGCCTGCCATTCTGTCTGCCTGTGCTTGCTCTTGCTTCTCTCTCTATGACAAATAAATAAATAAATAAATAATCTTAAAACAAACAAACAAAAAAAGAACTAAATGGAAATTTTAGAATGGAAAAACACAGTAACCAAAATTTAAAATTCACTGAATAGGAGCAACAGTAGATTTGGGATCAGAGAGTTAAAAAATTGGTGAATTTGAATATAGATCAATAGAAACTTTTCAAGCTTAATAATGGAGAGAGTGAGAAAAAAAAAAAAAAAAGAAATCCCCAAGGACTTCTGGGACAATTCCTAGGTGGTCTAACAATTGTCATAACAGTCCCTGTGGGAGAGAAATTGTGTTGCCCTCCCAGCCCCCCCAAAATCTGAAGAATTTTGACAGACCAATGGTTACCAAGGTTTCAGGTGGGGAAAGAATTTGGCCATAAGAAGAGCAAGGAGGGGGGCCCTGGGTGCCTCAGTGGGTTAAGCCTCTGCCTTCGGCTCAGGTCACGATTTCAGGGTCCTGGGAGTCTGCTTCCCCATCTCTCTCTCCCTGCCTCTCTGCCTACAGAGACAGATCTCTGTCTGTCAAATAAATAAATAAAATCTTAAAAAAAAAAAAAGAACAAGTAGGAGTCTTTGACATGATGGAATTGTTCTGTATCCTGTCATGTGATTTTATACCTGTTAGAACTGTATAGCAAAAAAGTCCACTTTTAGTCTGTGTAAATTTTTAAATAATAATTTACAAATAGGATCAACTGATCTAGTTTATACTGTATTTTGTCCCAGATAAGATATTAAATGATTTTCTTTAAGATACTTGGCTTGACATCTTAAGATAAAATATAAACCCTTAGAACAATATTTGTTGCCAGAATCATTGAAAGATGAGTTTCAATCCTTGAAAAACTGTTTACTTTAACTTCCCCCTTTTTCATTCCTTTGATGCCCTCTCTTCCTTTCCCATCTCCGTGATGCTCCTACTCTGATTCCTTTTCTCTCTTCCCCCCTGCTTTTCTGTCCCTTTGTCTTTACCCTGATTGCACTGATATTTTGTCTTGAGCTGTATATTTTACATTATACTTCTGTATTAAAAATATTAAAATTTTTACTTTAAGTTGAATGAGCTAAACATTTTATACTTTTCTCTCAAAATTAAAATATTCTGTCAAATTACTTACAAGTTAATTTTTGACTATGAGTAATTTTCAAAACTGTTAGTTTCCCTTTGGTTGCTTGGGAGCTCTCAGAAAAGGGGTAAAGTTGTACCCCCACCCTTGTTATGGGAATAGGTGCATCTTCCCCCTTAAAGGTGATATAACTATCATTACTATATATTATGAAAAGGAAGCTTATCTAGTCTAGATTCTCTAAAAAAAAAATGGTACCAGAAGTGAAATTATACCTATTTCTTTTGCATATTTAAAAATTTTTTGAGAGGCACATAAGCAATTTCCCAACAATGCATTCATCCCTGTGAAGAAAACACATCTGGTTTACAACCAAGTAGCTGGATACAAAACAATCATCTAGGAGAGGGATTGAAGTTTAACTTGCAAATTATCAATAATGTCAACATACCATGATAAACAAGAATTGAACTGAACACTAGAGGAAAGGTGTCAGGTTAAGCAGAAAAATAGGTTGGGGAGATTGTATTAAGAAAAACAGTAAGAAAAAACTTGGGGTGCCTGGGTGGCTCAGTCAATTAAGTGTTTGACTCTTGATTCCAGCGTGGGTCATGATCTCAGGGTTCTAAGATCGGTTCTGCTGCTGGTATCGATCGTCTCTCTCCCTCTCCTCTGCCCCTCCCCTTGTCTCTCTCCCTCTCTAAGAAAAAAGAACAAATTTGTTTGTGGATTTACATGGTGCAGCTAGAAAAGTTTTGGCGGACTAAGAATTTTGGTAGAAATAGAAAATTTGAGCCAGCCCATTCAAAAAGGGATGTTTTTGCGTAACCAAAAGAGGAAAAATGTTTTACTCTTATCTCCACTGCCGTCTTCCTGGGCTCTTCCGCTGTCCTTCCCACATTCATCCTCTGAGTTTTCTATTTCCTGGATAACCATTCTCTTCCCTTTGGTTTGAGCCCTTGATGCAGGTTCAGAATTTTTCAGATCTCTCTCAACCTCCGACAAGGTCTTCTGCAACATAATCACCATGTTAAAGGAAATGTTTTCCTTTAATTAAAAATATAACCATTCTGTCAGGTAGCTATATGAAAATACTAAAAAGTAAATAAAGATGGGGGTGCCTGGGTGGCTCAGTGGGTTAAGCCTCTGCCTTCAGCTCAGGTCATGATCTCAGGGTCCTGGGATAGAGCCCCACATCGGGCTCTCTGCTCAAGAGGGAGCTCCCCCCAGCCTGCCTCTCTGACTACTTGTGATCTCTCTCTGTTGGATAAATAAATAAAATCTTTAAAAAAAAAAGTGAATAAAGATACATAGGACAACACTTTTTATGGGGATTTTTTTTTCAAATAACTTCACTGCTTTGTCTGATTATAATCATACATGTCCATTGCTAAAAAAAAAAAAAGCATAATGAGCATGAAAAAAAGAAATCATCTTAAATCCTGCCACTCTGATAACAGTCATTCTGACATTCTGACATATTCTAATATATTTTGACACATATGTACAGAGATAGTTTTATAAAAATACAATCATACAACACATATTTTTTAGATTAACGTTTAAAGTTTTGTGTTTAAAGTTTTATGTTTTATGCCAATTAGAATGAAAAATATGTATATATCAAAACATTTTCCTCCCCCCCTCCATGCCCATTTTTAACAGCTTACGGAGGTATAGTTCACAGTCTCATGCTTAAAATGCACATGTTAATAGGTTTTGACATAATATATCCCTCATTCCCAAAAGTTTCTTTCCATTTTTTTAAAGATTTTATTTATTTATTTGAGAGAGATAGAGTGTGAGAGAGCATAAGGAGAGGAGAAGGAAACTGGCTATCAGCTGAGAGGTAGCCCCATGAGGGGCCCCATCCCAGGACCCAGAGATCTTGACCTGAGACAAAGGCAGAGACTTAGCCGACTGAGCCACCCAAGCATTGTGGTTCTAATTTACATTTCCCTAGTGACTAATGATATTGAGTAGCTTTTCATATGCTTATTTCCTATTTACATATCTCTTTTGGTGAAGAGTCTGATACTCAAATATTTTGCTTTTTAAAAATGTGCCTGTTTGTGTTCTTATTATTGGGTTTTTAGAGTTCTTTGCAGTTCTTACAGATCTTCCTCAAATTACAACGGTGTTATGCCCTAATTGGAAGGACCTATTTTATATTTTTATATTTTAGCAAGAGGCTTTCATTGAGGTTAAACAAAAACCTCTCGTTGTTTACCCCTTAAACTGTCCCTGCTTCCCTTCCCCCAGGGGATTCACTTAAAAACAAGTCCCGGAAACCAGCTCCAGGTAACAAAGCCCAGATACAAGGGTGGGTCAGGCCAGTGGAGACATGGATCAGTGGGAGGTTGCTTACTGTCTACCTAGCTACCAAGGAGTATGGGCCCCGCCCTTTAGGAGACTTTTTGGTGCCAATCCTAATCAAGGTGTACCAGGCTGATTCAAATGTCTACTAGGGGAAATTGTAATTCAGTTGGTCACCTAGCATCACTGTGGAGTTTCCTGTGTGTTACAATCTCATTGGTCACCTGTGCGTGGCCAGGCCCGACCGCATGGCCTTTGCCCTTAAAAGCCAGTCTATGAAACAGAGAAGGGTCGCCCTCTCTTGCAAGAGGTGCGTCCCTGAATATTTGGTTAGATTCTTGATGCTTGGCGCAAAATAAAGCTTTGCTTGACCTTTGCTTTATATCAGTCTCGCTCCTTTAATCACGGACCCGTTATTGGGGCAAAACACTAATAACCCCACTGTAAGTTGAAAACGCATTTACCACACCTAACCTACTAAACAGCTTGCTTAGCCTCGCCTCAGAACGGCTTATATTAGCCTAAGGTTGGGCAAAATCCTCTAATACAAAACATGTTCTATAATAAAGTGATGAATATCTCATGTAACTTATTGAATACTGTACTGAAAGTCAACAACACAATGGTTGCTTGGGCACAGAATGGTTGTGGGTGTATCTGTTTCCCCCTATGAGCGCATGGCTGACTGGGATCTGTGGTTCGCTGCCCCTGCCCAGGATATTGCTAGTCTGGGAAAAAAAAAGAAAATTCGAAGTTTGGTTTCTATTGAATACCTATCACTTTTGTACCATC
The DNA here is from genome assembly GCF_020171115.1 of Neogale vison. Classification (NCBI taxonomy): domain Eukaryota; kingdom Metazoa; phylum Chordata; class Mammalia; order Carnivora; family Mustelidae; genus Neogale; species Neogale vison. The sequence goes on from NC_058094.1 coordinate 37,027,879, forward strand.
ATAAAGTCAAAAGGTTGTTAAGCCAAGCCATTGTAAGTTGGAGACCGTGTGTATATTCACGATGAAAGTCCTTTTTTGGACATACCATTTGCAAATTTTTTTTCCCAGTCTATGACTTGTCTTTTTTTTCCTTCTGATAATGTCTTTTAAAGAACAAAATTTTTAAATTTTGATGAAGTCCAATTTACCAATTTTTCCTTTTATTATTGTGCCATTATGTCACATCTAAGGGAGATTTGTCTAATCCAAGGTCATAAAGATTTTATCCTATGTGTCCTTCTAGAACTCTTATATTCCAGGTTTTACACTGCGGTATATGATCCATTTTGAGTTAATCTTTGCATTGGTTAAGATGCAATGGTTAAGTCATTGTGTAGTGACATTAAAGGTGGTTTTCCTTGTTTCAGTTTTTTTTTTTTTTTAGAATATTGTCATGTTAACTTTTCAATAAATATACCACTAAAAAATGAAAGTACTATGGGAAAAAGATGTGTTCTTCAGCCAGGCCCTAAACCTAATCCACTGAAATGCTAACTTGACAAATACATAGGACTTCAACTGCCAAAGATGAGAGAGAAACACAGATAACCCAACAGGTGTGTGTGGAAACAGAGACAACTCACTGCTGGAAGACAGTTCTCCATGGGTTTCTCACATTTCTAAGTATGTTGTGAGCAGTGGTATAAACAACACTTGTTCTGGACCATCTTTTTTTAGGATGTGTTACTGAGAGCAGCCTTGGAAAACAGAGTATTTCTTTTCAGAGAAGAGAGGAGGAGGTGCTTTCCAGTAAAATAAAGATATTTCCCTCCATAACAGAATTTTGGGCAGGTTTCCTTGTATCCCATTATAAAAGACAGGGGTGTCTGAGATTTGGGATTCCTCAGCTGTGATACAAACCCAATGAGAGCAGCTCTATCTGGGTCACTCTGCACCACCCCCATGGGACTTGGGGGCCAGGGGAGCTGACACAACCTTGAAGCTCATCAGTTTGCTGTAGTGTGAATGAGAGTCCTTTTGTGTCTGACCCAGAAGTCTTTTCTCTTCTGCTAGACCATCTTGTTAATTTGTAAGTAGGGTAAAATCTCACAGCTCACACTTAATTCTAGTCGTTAGGCCTCAAAACAGGCCCCAGGCTGCATACCTCAGTTGGTCTGCTCAGTCAGGCCGTGAATGTCCTCAGTGGCACTACGCTTACCATGCACTCTTCTGTGGCCACGGAGCGCGCGCCTGATCCTACCTAGGAAACTTCTATACCACTCTGCATAATACATTGAGATTGCCTCAGAGAAAGCATTTTCTACAACACTTCAGGAAAGAGACAAATCAAATATTCCTGTTGTATGATATCACCTACTTGTCACATCTAAAAAAGACAGGCTCATAAGAACAGAAAGTAGAATGACTATTACTAGGAGCCAGAAAGGTACAGGCTTAAGGATACAAACTTGTAATTAGTAGTTGATCAAGTCCTGGAGAGCTAAGGTACGGTACAGAGATTGTAGTCAGCAAGACTGTATTCTAAACTTCCAAGTTGCTAAGAGATGAGATCTTAATTGTTCTTGCCACACACACAAAAATAATAATAATTACGTGACGCGACAGAGGTGTTCGCTAAAGCTAAGGTGTGATCGTATTGCAATACATTAACATGTCAAATCAACACAAGTACCCTTATACACAATGTTACATATCTAAATAAATAAATGTCCTTCAGAAGTAGGCTTAGAGATTTGGACATTTTCAGAGCCTGCTTTCTTCGACTTCAAATAGATATTAACACTTTCAGGTATTTCTGGGATATACTTAGTTTTTGTTTTGTTTTGTTTTGTTTTGTTTTGGGATAGACCTAGTTTTTAAAGCAGTAACCTAATTCTCAACATCATTCATCCAACAAGACTGATGTCATTTTAACAAATACAGAGATAATAACTGCGGATGCCTGGGTGGCTCAAAGGTTTAAGCCTCTGCTTCAGCTCAGGTCATGATCCCAGGGTCCCGGAATGAAGTCCCGCATCGGGCTCTCTGTTCAGCAGGGAGCCTGCTTCCCCCTCTCTCTCTGCCTGCCTCTCTGCCTACTTGTGATCTCTGTCTGTCAAATAAATAAAACCTTTAAAAAAAATAAAATAACCGGGCATCTAGGTGGCTCAGCTGATTAAGCATCTACCTTCAGCTCAGGTCATGATCCCAGGGTCCTGGGATCAAGCCCCACATTGGGCTCCATGCTCAGCAGGGAGTCTGCTTCTCCCTCTCCTTCCTTCCCTGCTGCTGTGCTGTCTCTCTCACTAGCTCACTCTCTCTCTCAAAGAAATAAAATCTTTTTTTCCTAAGATTTCATTTATTCATTTGACAAAGAGACAGCGAGAGAGAGAACACAAGCAGGGGCAAAGGGAGAGGGAGAAGCAGGCTCCCCGCCCAGGAGGGAGCCCGATTTGGGACTCGATCCCAGGACCCTAGGATCATGACCTGAGAAGAAAGCAGATGCTTAACGACTGAGCCACCCAGGTGCCCCAACATCTTTTTAAAAATTGAAAAAAAAAAATAATTAAAAAGAACAACTATAGAATTAGGTGAGGAATCACTTTTTGTACTTACTTTGGCCAACTCATTATCAGGTTCAACATTCAGTACTTTATTCAAATCTTCTATAGCTTCCTGGAGCTTGTTCTGATGTTTATATGTAGTGGCACGGCGCAGAAGAGCTGAAAATTTATCCAAAAAAGTTGTATTTTTTAACATGTGGTATCATGGTGAGACACTATTTTTCAAGTAGAAGGATACAAATAGAATAGCTTAGTGTGCAATTGGGCAAAGCTTAATTACACCCACTTTCATACTGTTGTGTGTATAGAAAATGATACTGGGGTAAACAGAGGAGGCTGCCTCGGGCAACAGTCCCCTCCCACAACATGGTCCTCCAATAGCCCCAGGCCCTGCCAGCTCCTCCAAGCTCTGAGAGACCAGACCCTCACAGGCACCATGCCGGACTGCGATATTGGGAAGCTTTTCAAGAAACAGTAACATTTTCCTCTTAATTATCACCACTAGCATTATTTTGCCTTTTATGAAAATTGAGAAAATCCTTTACTCAAATTTAGTACATTGCTGACCAGCAGATGGCTCAGACTATGAGCCATTAGCAAAGGCTTTACAGCAACCTATAAAATGATTAGAAGAAGGTATTTCACACAGGGAACTGACAGAATCCTGACAACGAGGTTGGCTCAGTTCAGAAATTGAGCACGTTGGTAATTTATGTCAGATTTTCTGTATATTTCAAATCATTTGACAATTATTTTTTACTACTGAATTATTTTAGTAGTAATACTAATAAGGAATGCCTTTATAGTCCCATCATTATCCCTGTATTATCAGAGAACTTCGTATAGTAAGTTATTATTTTGAAAAGAATGAGGCTTAGAAGTTCTGAAAAGCGAGAAATTTATATCCAATATTTTTTTTATGTTTTATATCCAATATATTTTAATATGCTATCTTACAACATAGACTGAGCCATGAAAATCTACAGGATAAATCACTGTCATAAATTTAACCCAAACTGTATACTATACTTTAAGTAAAAGTTTAGCTATTACTATTACTACTCAGAAGGGAACATCCATAAAGAAGTAGGCATGATATAACAGTTAGCATTTTTTTAACTTTTTATTTTTGAAATAATTTTAGATGTATGGCAAAGCTGCAAAGATACTACAGAGAGTTTTCACATGCCTTCTTCCAGCTTTCCCTCATGCTAACTTCTTACCTAATTATGGACTATTTGCCAAAACCAAGAAATTAACATTGGTATATTATTATTATTAACTAAGCTACAGGCTTGAGTTGCGTTTCACTAGCTTCTCCTCTAATGCCTTTTTCTGTTGCAGGCTGAACTGAAATACCACACTGCATTTAGAACAATTATATTTTGAGTTAAACATAAAGTTTTGAAAGGAAATTATTTATTCACTTAAGCCAACATAAGACTTCTTAATGTTTTCTAGCCCTACTCATTACTAGACTTGGCTCTATCCAGTCTGTTATTTATTTTTTTATTTTTTATTTTCATATATTTACTTTTTTAAAGATTTTATTTATTTATTTGACAGAGAGGGAGAGATCACAAGAAGGCAGAGAGGCAGGGGGAAGCAGGCTCCCCGCTGAGCAGAGAGCCCAATGTGGGACTCCATCCCAGGACCCTGAGATCATGAGCTAAGCCAAAGGCAGAGGGTTAACCCACCGAGCCACCCAGGAGCCCCAGTTTGTTTTTTAAATAGTGAAGATTCTGGTGCTTTTGAAATCACTCAAACAAGGAAAAGTGGAAACATAAAGTCATTCTGGTAGCAGATGAGCACTGTGCTTGAGTGTGGGCTCTGGAGTCCACTGTCCAGTGCTGAGTCCTGTCTGCCATTCACTAGCTGTGTGATTGTGGGTAAAATGCTTAATCTTTCTATGCCTGAGTTCCCACTTTTGTAAACTGAGTGTACTAGCAATAGTATCTGCACCTCTACTCAGCTATTGTGAAATTAGTGGAGTTAATACATGTCAAGAACCTGGCACAGTGCCTGGCACTGTGTTGGTGGGGGCCCATCAGCATATTGCCAAACTTTTTTGCCACCTCCTAAAACTGGGGAGCTCACCCAAACTCTGTGATAGAGACAAATTATAGGCGCAAGAGGATTTTGCTGGCAAAAGGAGGGCAATCCATGGCAATGACTGGGCTAATGTTCCAGGATCTCCCCCCTTAGCATGCCCATGGCTTCTGCACACCCATGTTCACAGGCACACAAGGGTACATTCCATGTGAAAAAAAAGTGTTTATACTTCCTCAAATCCGTAACATTTAAAGAAATAGAGTGTATTACAAATTACGCCGCTCCCTTGTGGAGTGATTCCTTCTCCATCACAGAGAAAGAGAGCGAAGTCTGACTTGTATAGTCAGGCTTATACCTGTATAGTCAGGCTCAGACCACAGCAAGGTTGTGCAGCCACTGAGACAGGAAATCCAAACAAAGATATAGTTAGCTTTGGGCACATTTAATTTAAAATGTCTATGGAGGGGCATCTGGGTGACTCAATCAGTTAAGCGGCTGCCTTCGTCTCAGATCATGATCTCAGGGTCTTGGGATCGAGCCCTGCATCAGGCTCCTTGCTCAGCAGGGAATCTGCCTTTCCCTCTGCCCCTCACCCCTCTTGTGTTCACTCTCTCTCAAATAAATAAATAAAAATAAATAAATAAAATGTCTATGGACATGTAGGTGGAAATGCCCAAAACGCTACTGGCAGAAGGTTCTAGACCTCAAGCAAGGGCTTATTATATTAATGTCAGAGAGTTTATATTAAATTACACTTAGATATTTTTCAAATAAAAAGTTCAACAAGCCAGTAACAAAAAGATAAATACTGAATCACTCCACTTAGATGAGATACCTAGAACTGTAAAATCATAGAAACAGAAAGGAGAATTGTGGTTGTCAGAGACTGGCGGGAGGGGAAAGTGGAGTATTATTGTTTAACAGGCAGAGCATGTCAGTCATGCAGGATTAAAAAAAAAAAGTTCTGGAAATGGAGGATAGTGAAAACTGCACAACTATATAAATGCATTTAACACCACTGAATTGTACTGACAAATGATAAAGATGATAAGTTTCATGTTATATATATTTTACCACAATAAAAATAACTGAAAGATAAAAAGAAAACCAACAATGGTTCAAATATAAGCTTGAGATATTTCTCTAAAACCATATATATTTTATTTAATCTCCTGTGATTATTAACTATTTCACACAAATAGCCAGGAATTTAAATTCCAAGTTAAACTTGAAGTTAAAAGTAACTTTATGAAAGTGATGATTCACAGAAATTAGAGTATATTTGAAGTAGGCTTAATATAATCGTAAGGAGTGTCTACAAATAGTCTAACAAATCCTGACATAAATTTAAAGCACTCTGTGAATGTTTTTTACCTTTCAAATTTCCAGGTTCTAACTCCAAGACCTTTTCACAATCCCGGAAAGCACTGTTCCAATTCTGTAGTTTGAGTTCTGCTTGAGCACGGTTGTTATAGGCCGCCACAGTGGGGAGCACGGATATACTCCTACAAAAGAGACACTTATTGGCAAAAATAGACCAGTGGAAAACCTAAGTAGATAGATAAACTCAGCTAAACTTGTGAAAACAGTTATAGCCTGTGTTACGGGTACAGCTGTGTCCCCCAAACTCATATGCTGAAGTCCTCACCCCAAGCAGCTCTGAATATAACTGTATTTGGAGATTGTGTTTAAAGAGATGATTAAGTTAAAATGAGGTCATGAGGGTGTACCCTCATCCATTATGATTGGTGTCCTTATAGAAGGAGGAGATTATGTCAGAGACACATGCCGAGGAAAGACCACTTGCAGACAGAGAGAGAAGATGGCTACCTACAGGCCAAGAAGAGGGGACTCAGAAGACACCAGCCCTATTGACACCTTGATCTCAGATTTGCAGCCTCCACACAGTGAGAAAATAAATTTCTGCTTTTTGAGCCCCTCAGCCTGTGGCACTTTGTAATGGCAGCTCTAGCAAACTATACAGCCGACATCATCAAGTATAATAAAATATAGCTCTGTAGACACACTGAATCAATATTTAGACAGATGCTGAACTTTCAGTTAATCAGTTTAAGGTTGACTCTGGCTATAGAAGTAACCTACACACCCACAGATCTCGTAAAAAAAACAGATTAGTTAACATCAAATATCAAATACATTATTTTGACACCTCGGGGATAATTTCCTAGTACCAAAAAAATGGAGCAATCAGCCACAACTAATATCCTATATTAAGTTGCTATGGTGAGTTTACTTTGTAATCTAAAAACAAGAGTTCAGTTTGTAATCTAAAACTAGACTTAATTCTAAGGAAATGATCATAATTTAATCAGAAAAAGTTAATTGAAGGAGAGAGTATATTTACTGAGGAGTACAGACTTTAAGAAATTTTGTTACATTAAGGGTAGGAAAGCCAAATAACTGATGAAAAGAAGGACTTAAAACCTCCCCTGTTATTGCTTAATAAGTTGATTTGGAGTGCTGTGAAATAATGCATTCCTAAGCATAGGAAAGATAAGGGGATCAGTGCACTGAATTTTCTAAAGCTGGAAAAAAAATAGAAAATGAAAAGGGAAAAAAGCCACAAAAAGTAGCAATTTACTAAAATCATTAAAGATGAATATAAAGAAATCACGTGGTTGGGTAGATTCCAAAGACAGACAATACAAGAATGACTAATACAAGTACCTGACACTGAGTACCTCCCACATGCCTGGCACAAATACCACACTCATTTAATACTCACTACAAGACATGAAGGAGGTATTACTGCTCTTCCTACCTTACAGATGAGAAAAACAGATATGACAGAAAGGCTAAGCAGCATGCCCGAGGCCACAGGCTAGTAAATGAGAGGCAGGACTCAAACCCAGTGTACTCCAGCACCTGCTGTCACTGCCACCAAGTTATCCTGCCTTTGTGTTGTTTTATTAAATCCTCACAGCAGCTCTGAATTAGGCACTGTAACAACCTCATCACATTGAGGAAACCGAGGCCAGAGAGGCAAAGAAACTGCCCAGGGTCAGAAAGTGGCAGTTGAGTTTCCTTACTGCTATGCTGCTTTAATTGTTCACCACTCTGATTTCTTAAAAGAGGAAAAATTATGCTCCCTGTAATAGACTAAGAGATTCTCTACTGGTGGAAATCTACAAGAAGAGAGAGAACAGCATCAAGCTGATTTCCACCTGCGTGAAAAGGGAAGACAAATACTGAGTGAGAGATAGATTAATAGCCTTTTTACCTTGCATGTTCATTTAAATAGGGGAAACAAACTTCTGTAGAGAAGCAACATTGAAGAAAAAAATCTTCCTTCCAAAGGTGAAAAAAAGATCATAGAGAGTTTATTTCTAACATAGCGTAAGGGATTCTATAAGCACAATGAGTTTGTAACAATAATTTAGGAAATTAGTCTACTTTTTGTTTTCTGTTAAGAGCTTCAAAAGTGCACGTAAGTGGACACCTGAGTGGTTCAGTTAGTTAAGTGTCTGCCTTCAGCTCAAGTCAGGATCTCAGGGTCCTGGGGCCGAGCCCCACACTGGGCTCTCTGCTCAGCAGGGAAACTGATTCTCCCTCTCCCTCTACCCACTTCCCGCTCATGCTCTCCCTCTCTCAAATAAATAAATAAAATGTTTATTTTTATTTTTTTTAAAGATTTTATTTATTTATTTGACAGAGAGAGATCACAAGTAGGCAGAGAGGCAGGCAGAGAGAGAGGAAGGGAAGCAGGCTCCCCGCCAAGCAGAGAGCCCGACGCGGGGCTCGATCCCAGAACCCTGAGATCATGACCTGAGCCGAAGGCAGTGGCTTAACCCACTGAGCCACCCAGGTGCCCCCTAAAATGTTTATTTTTAAAAAGTCCATATAAGTATTTATTAAACATCTACTATGAACCAGGTACTTTATTGGGCCTGGGGATACAAAGTTATAAGAAAACTGATAAGGCCACTCTGCTCTGACAGTGTTTACATTCCAGTTACTATCAAAATACACAAATTTAAACTGTACCTTCAACAAGTACCACAAAGGAGAGGCAAGACTGCTCTAAGAGCCTATAAATTAGGAGTCAGAGGTGGGGAGGAGTGGAGTAGGGTGGAGACTTAGCCTTGTCGGGGAGGTAAAGGAAGACTTCCCTGAAGAAGTGAAGCATAGGATGAGACCTTAAGGTAAATGTGAATTAACTAGATAATGAGAAGAGGAAAGAATTTCTACACAGCAGACCCAGCATATGCAAAGGCCCTGTGGTGGGAGGTAGCATCATTAAGTACCAGGATTAGATCCAGGCAATCTAACTGCAGAGCCCGAGTTCTTACGCTCTATACTATATGGACTTTCTGTCACGTTCCATTCAGATGGCTTCTATTTTCTCTGGAAAATGGGAAAGTTGGGACCTCTGTCAAAACTGGGGATCAGGGAGCTTAAGAGGTTGAGAAAAGTATTGAAGAACAAGGCAAACACAAGTGAATTTATGGTAAATCATAATTGTAATATCTTCAGTAATTCTGACACAGACTTTTTAACTTATTTATATCATTTCAATGATTAAATATAAACATTATCATGTTTTTTAAATGGCAAGTTTAAACCACAACAAGGGGTTCCTGGCTGGCTCAGTTGGTAAAGCACGCAACTCTTAATCTCCAGGTCCGAGCCTCATTTTGGGTGTGAAGCCTGCTTAAAAAAACAACAAAAGGTAACAGAAACAACAACAAAAATCTGCTCACCTAGTATAATACATCACAGCCTCTTCATAGTCCCCTGAGTTAAAAGCTTCATTTCCTTTTTCCTTTTCATGAGTAGCAAGAAAAGTCTTTTCCTTCTCAGTTAGACCTAGAAATAAAAATAAAATTGAACAGAATTTTTAAAAAGTTTAAATCCAAAAATGCTTACTTTAACAGAAACAGTCATTTGTGAAGTAAATAAAAGAAACATTTCCTAATGTTTCCTTCAATAATTCACAATTTGGGAGGGTTTAGATTTTTTAAATTATTATTGGTTGTATTTCACTTTATCTTTTTTTTAAAGACTTAATTTATTTATTTGACAGGCAGAGATCACAAGTAAGCACAGAGGCAGGCAGAGAGAGGGGAAGCAGGCCCCATGCTGAGCAGGGAGTCCGACATGGGGCTCGATTTCAGGACCCTGGGATCATGACCTGAGCCAAGGTAAAGGCCCAACCCACTTAGCCACCCAGGCATCCCTGTATTTCCCTTTAAAGGTGCTATACACCTATGGACTTCGAGTGAAAACAAATAAATGCCATATCATTTTGTTTTGAGGCCAAAATAAAAGGGGGGGGGATTTGGAAAAAAACAATTTGAAAAATATAAAGAAAAATTATAGTTAAAAACTAGGTTTATATTTTTGAGTCTTACTAAATTTAAGTAGTGTAACTATTACTCATATAAAATTAAGTAGTTAAAGGATGAAACTGAATTTGTTAGAAGTGGTCAACTCTAGGAGAAAATCCATAAACTTTTAATGGAAATATATAGCACTTAAAGAGAAGTTTATCTAGTTTGATAGTTTTTATTATAATTTTGAAAATGTGAAAACTATGAAATTATTCTTATTTTTTCCTAATTACCTGCTGTGTCTATTCTGGTCTCAATTTTAGACAAATGTGACTTGTTGTTTACTATAGTTTTTTCTTTGTAATCTTCATCAATTTTTGAACATTCCTTTTCCACATCAAACCTTAACGAAAGAAAAAAAAACAAAAAATGTAAAAAACAAGCAAGGAAATTAAATTTATTATTGATAGTCTTATGTCATACCACTATGCCTTTAGAGACATATTCTAAAAATGCATAACAGGTTTATATTATAAGTCATCTGTATTTGCTCTTAGAAACCACGTAATTCAAGTGAGAACTTCAAAATTAATCAGGACTTTGTCATTAAAATTGTGACTAATTTATCTCGACTTAAAGTTTTTGTTCCTTTTTATTTTTGATTGGCATAGGATTACATGAATTATTTTTGGTTGCTTTTATAAATGAAAGGATGCTGTAGATATTTATTTAATGAAAAAATAAGATCAAAAGTGCTTATGTTACAGGATTTCTTTTCCCTCCGTGTCCACAGTTCTTGGTCATGCCACTATGAAAAATCAAGGGGTAGACCAGAGGAAGAGTGGTGGGCAGCAAAGCAACATTTATTGAGCTATTGAGGGATAGTACAAAGCTCCTGAAAAGGGAGGGACTTGAGAGGGTTGTAACCTGGAGTGTCTACATCTAGGGATTTTTATGGACTTGCCGGTGAGCTGTTTTAACCTGATTAACCCTCCATGGGTCTTTCATCCAATCAGGTTTTTGTCATCTATCATGGCGGGGGTGGGTGGGTGGCGGGGAACATTGGAGGACTCCTTTTAAGGGTGGTTTCCACTTGGGGGAGCTTGGGGCTTGTCCCTGCCTGCCTTCCTTTCAACTGTTGTTCATTACTTACACCGGACACTCTTAGTACTCTACCAAAAGTAACTTGGCAGTCTTGATATGTTCAGACTTATAAAAATTAAGAAATTACTATAATATTTTATGGTAGAGAATTTTTCAGTGACAAATTTTGTATTATGAAATAAAAAACATACTTATCCCATTCTGCATAATCCCTTGGAATTTTCTTTTTAGGTTGTCTGCTATTAGAATATTTTTCCTGAGAGAATAAAAGAATATTTTATGAGACATATTTAAGATTAGCAGGTTTTATGATAAATACAGTGTGAAGGATTGAATTAAGATATACTAACTGAGTGGATAAGAAAAATAGATCCTCTTGAAGCTATAACAATTCAAGTACTGTAACTATTAACATACAGCACATTAAAAAGGATTTTAAATCGGTAGTTAATTCTGGGAGCAATCTATTGGACTTTAAGTCTGTATATAAGATTTAAAAACTCACATGTATGAAATGTGATTTTTTAGCAACTTTCTTATAATAAAAACATAACCAACTATCATCCACTCCTTTAAAACCTAGGTATTGGAGGGATGCCTGCGTGGCTCAGTTGGTTAAGGTCTGCTTTTGGCTCAGGTCCTGACCCCAGAGTTCTGGAGGTGAGTCCCACACTGGGTTCCCTGGTCAGTGGGAAGCCCACTACTCCCTCTGCCTGCTGTGCTCTCTCTCTCTCAGACAAATAAATAAAATCTTTAAACAAAAACAAAAACAAAAAACAAACCCTAGCCATTGGAGAAATAAGAATAACTACTTTGCTGTATTGGAGATGTTTTGTTTGCAACAAAAGACACCTGACTTGGACTAATCCTATTTAAAAAGAATAAACTAGGACACCCAGGTGGCTCAGTCCATTAAGCATCTGCCTTCAGCTCAGATCATGATTCCAGGGTCCTGGGATCAAGTCCCGAATTGGGCTCCGTGCTCACTGGCAAGCCCGCTTCTCTCTCTGCCTCCTCTTCCTGCCACTCTGCCTGCCTGTGTGCTCACTCTCTCTCTGACAAATAAATAAAATCGTAAAAAAAAAATAAACTGTTGGCCTACATAACCAAATTGATGAAATGGCAGGTGTACTACTAGCTCAAGGATTGTATACTCTCTCTCCCCAGCTCTCCCACTCTCCCCCTGTCCCTAGTGTCTGCTTTTTTCTGCCCACAGATATCACTTTCCCCCCACTGGCTACTTGCTTTTCCCATATAACAGGCACAGTGGCCACAGGCAGTACAGGATTCTAACCTCACAGGCCTCCCAACCAGAAAGAAGGAGAGTGACTCTTCTCTCCACCTTTAGTTAGAGAAATCCCGGGAAGGAATCAGCATTCCCTAGCTTGGGTCATGCGCCCGTCCCTGACCAAGCACTAGCTTGGTGCTATTCATTGGCCCAGCCTAGGTCGCATGCCCACTCCGAGCACTTGTGGAAAATGGGAGGAAAGCAAACAAGAGCCATTATGCTCATCAACAGTTTCTTAAATGGTTTCTTAAAAGTCAGTCACAATCTGAAACCAGTTTGAATGGGTTGTTTACTCATGCACAATTTTGTAACACTGGGTGTGGTCATCCAAAACTACACAGATCTTCCAAACACATATCTATTTCATTATACAATTTAAAAATCTTATCCATTAATATCTTTTTTTTTAAAGATTTTATTTATTTGAGAGAGAGAGATCACAAATAGGCAGAGAGGCAGGCAGAGAGAGAGAGGGGAAGCAGGCTTCCTGCTGAGCAGAGAGCCTGACATGGGGCTCAATCCCAGGACGCTGAGACCATGACCTGAACCAAAGGCAGAGGCTTAACCCACTGAGCTAGCCAGGTGCCCCTCCATTAATATCTTCATCAAGTTTATCAGAAGAGTCTTTACGTATCCCCTTTAGGGGAAACTTTTTGTTACAAGCAGGTATTTAAGAGCCGCAGAAGAACATGAAATACTCTTAAATTGTGATGAAAAGCTCAGATTTTCTCACTGGGAAAAAACACTGCCAGTTGTTTTCCTTAAAATGACAGGCCCACTTTTCAATACAACGTTTGTCAAAAACCCAAGTCTGAATAACTATAATTTGTCTGTCAGTCGCTCTTTCCGGTTAAACCTGTTCTGGGAAAGAGCTGACTTCAGCTGACAACTCATTCACACGAGTCTTGCCTCTCGAAATAAGTGCCAGGTTTTACCTCACAGTCAAGTGCTTTTTGAATACTTCTGTCACACAGAATATTAGAAAGAGGTGTCCTCAAGACTCAAGACTTAACAATACGTTAAATACATTTTAAATAAAAACGTTTTAAATACGTTTTATTGTTTCATCAAAGACATTTTTAAGTCAGATTGGAGTTTTTGACTATAAATAGGGAGCCGTGGAGAAAACAGCGACTACCAGCCCAGTTTGGCGCCACTCACTGCCTTGATTCATGCTAAGGCCCGACAGCTTCACCCTCAATACAAATGTCAATGCAGTGAAAAGAACAAAGCAGTAGCATTATTTTTAAAAATAGCATTACTTTCCAGACCCTCTGGAAGGATCTCTGGGAGAACAAGGGCCCATAAATTATGCTTTGAGAATCACTGTACCACTATTCTCTCTATCCCACAGAACTATAACCTCCTGTTATATATTCAGGGCACAGACTTAGCAAAAAATGGGTGTTCAATAAATACAAATATATTGATGACAGATAGTGGCATCCTTTTTGAGGATTACAGTGTACCTCATTTAGATGAGCAATTCTTTTTTTTCCAATAAAGATTATCTTTATTCTGGATTGTGGCCAACTCTTACACCTCAGGGCAAGATCTTACATGCTGTGACTGGTGGGAGAAGGGGTACAGTTGCTTACACTTTAGTTCTTGAAGTTTCCCAGTCTTTTTTTTTTTTTAAGATTTTTTTTTTGGTGGGGGAAGGTCAATGTTTTTTATTTCATGCATTTTTTTTGAATTTTAATTTTTTTTAATTTTTGATTTTTTATAAACATATATTTTTATCCCCAGGGGTACAGGTCTGTGAATCATCAGGTTTACACACTTCACAGCACTACATGAGCAATTCTTAATGGGGAGGAAAAAGATGCAGGAAGGTAAATTATTAGCGAGTAGTGTATTGAAGAGCTATGGTTTTTTTTTTTTAAATAAAACTGAGTATTCAAAGAAAAAATGAGAATAAAAAGAGTAAGTTAACCCAGAATGAAGAGACTTGAATAGGCAATCTTTCAGAAATGATAGGAATAAAAGAAAAAAGTAGGGCAGAGGGAACGGAATGTGGGGTCCACATGAAAGGCCAGAGACTCCCAATGCCCAGGACACAATGGGTAGATTCTGGAACAACAGGGTCAGGTAGATCTTCTGGCCAGAAGCTCAGTTTTAACTTGAAGTTAAGTATAAATGGACCTGGAACTCCAACAGGTCCCTTCTCTTTGGAACCCATGGGTAAAAAAGGAAAGGTCTACATGACAAAATAGGGATCAGCCACAGAGAAATCGTCATAAGGGGCTGGAGTAATATGCAGTAAACAGAGGAATGACATCTTCAGCAGATTCAAAGTATCTGTTTAATACTTTAAATCCCAAGTTCATCAAGTAATAAACTATTTCTTCTACATCTTCACTGGACAGACAAAAGTATTCCCTGAAATTCTCTCCCACTGAATTGGATCTTTTTTTTTTTAAGATTTTATTTATTTATTTCACAGACAGAGATCACAAGTAGACAGAGAGTCAGGCGGGGGGCGGGGGGGGGGGAAGCAGGCTCCCCGCTGAGCAGAGAGCTCGATGCAGGGCTCAATCCCAGGACCCTGGGATCATGACCTGAGCCGAAGGCAGAGGCTTTAACCCACTGAGCCACCCACGTGCCCCCACTAAATTGAATCTTATGTGTTCATCAAAACTGGTCAGAGAAGAACAGAAGTCATAACAAAAGAAAAAATGAGAAAAGGCAGTGAGCCCAAGAAGCAAGCCTTCAAAGGGAAATGCGGTTTCATCTGGATCTCCAGGTGATGAAACACACCTCCTGGAGAAGACAACAGCATGCAGTCAGTTTCAAGATAATCCCCAGTTCTCGGAGGACATCACACTGTGGTTACTCTGATTAAACATTAGCTCTCTTAGCCAACAACAATCTTCTCCCTCCCCCACCCACACCTCACCCCAAAACAGCCTACCTTACTAACATGAACACGGCTGTTTGAACCACGAACTGGAGGCAAATGATCTTGCATTGCTGGAGATGCTTCAGTTTCATGAAAGTGCATTTTGTTTTCGTCTTTTTTAATTTCCGAAACCCAACTCTGAGAAGCAGGAGAAAGAAGATAAACATACAGTTTGAAGTAATTAACAAGGTGTTAGAATTATACATTATCATCATTTCCTATGGGTCCATATTTTGGGTGACAATTTGGTCATGGATTCTACCTGAGATGCCCTTCTACTATGCTTTTAAATTGTAGTAAATTACACAAAACAAAATTGATCATCTTCACCACTTTCAAATGTGCAATTCAGTATAATTATGCATATCTGTGCTGCCCTTCCTTCTGTTATTTTGCAAGTTTACTCTCAACCCTTCCAACAAGCTTTCCCTGAACTACCTGGTTGGGCTAGAAATGTTCCTCCTCCATGTTTTAACAGAGATTTAAAATAATCCATGTACTGTTCATCTCTCTCACATTTCTGTAAGTTCCATGAGGGTAGAACCTATGTCTTAGTCTCATCTTTGTGATTCAGGAAGCTAGCACAGTGTCTGGCACATAATAGGTTCATAATCATGTTTATTAAACTGCATTGTCACAGGTTCTAGGAAGAATTGAGTGAGAGACTTGTTATCTGTGAAATTCTTTTTTTTTTTTTTAAAGATTTTATTTATTTATCAGAGTGAGAGAGAGGGAGAGAGTGAGCACAGGCAGACAGAATGGCAGGCAGAGGCAGAGGGAGAAGCAGGCTCCCTGCTGAGCAAGGAGCCCGATGTGGGACTCGATCCCAGGACGCTGAGATCATGACCTGAGCCGAAGGCAGCTGCTTAACCAACTGAGCCACCCAGGCGTCCCATTATCTGTGAAATTCTATTATTGTTATTCAGCAGCTATACGGTGAAGGTCTCATTTTAAATTAGGCGCCATGATACAGCACTAGACTATACTACCTGTCCTAATTGTGCAGGAGGCAGGGGAACAAAATGGGAGCAAAGAGGTGAAAGAAGGAGAAAGAACAGAAAAACAGTAAGAGGAGAAAGGTAAAAAGGAAGAGGAGGCATTACAGAGGAGGACAAAGAGTAAGAAAAGAGAATGGGGCAGAGGGAGAAGTGGCAGGGAAAAGCATGAAAGAAAGGGAGAAGAGGCGAAGTCAAGAGGTGACTGAAAAAGAAGATGCAACTGGAAAAAAAGCAGCTTCTGCAACTAAAACTATGCTGTTACTCCCTAGACAATAAAGTCAAAGAACTCTGGACACAAACTGTTATTTTAACTTGTAGATTAATTACCAGGTTTTCAATTTCAAGTCAGTAAATAGCAAAATGAGAAAGCAGAAAGTTTATTTTTTAAAAGATTTTATTAATTTATATATTTGACAGAAAGAAAGAGAGAGAGAGAGAGAGTGTGTGTGTGTACAAGGAGGGGGAGCAGTACAGGGGAGGGAGAAGCAGGCTCCCTGCTGAGCAAGGAGCCTGATGCAGGGACTCAATCCCAGGACCCTGGGATCATGACCTGAGCCGAAGGCAGACGCTTAACCGACTGAGCCACCCAGGCACCCTGAAAAAGCCAAAAGTTTAAAAAAACATAGCATTCTGGGTTAGAGAATGCATATTCCCCCAAATTGTCTTCAAATGGAGTGCCTGGGTGGCTCAGTGGGTTAAAGCCTCTGACTTCAGCTCAGGTCATGATCCCAGGGTAATAGGATTGAGTCCCACACCGGGCTCTCTGATCAGCGGGGAGCCTGCTTCCTCCTCTCTCTCTGCCTGCCTCTCTGCCTATTTGTGAACGCTCTCTCTCCTGTCAAATAAATAAATAAAATCTTTTAAAAAAACTGTTTTCAAATGTAATACATTAATAAAGTAAATTAATATATTAATAAAGTAAAGTAAAACAAAAAACTGTTGCTCCAGGGACACCTGGGTGGCTCTATCGGTTAAGCCGCTGCCTCGGCTCAGGTCATGATCCCGGGGTCCTGGGATCGAGTCCCCCATCGGGCTCCTTGTCCAGCAGGGAGCCTGCTACCCTCTCTGCCTCTGCCTGCCACTCTGTCTGCCTGTGCTCTCTCTCTGACAATAAATAAATTTAAAAAAACAAAAAACAACAACAAAAAAACCCTGTTGCTCCAGAATCTGTTTTAAGAAGTTATTTCTTGGGGCACCTGGATGGCTCAGTCGTTAGGTGTCTGCCTTTGGTTCGGGTCATTATCCTGCGGTCCTGGGATCGAGCCCCACATCGGGCTCCCTACTCGACAGAGGGGAAGCCTGCTTCCCCCTCTCCTATTCCCCCTGCTTGTGTTCCCTTTCTCACTCTATCTGTCTCTGCCAAATAAATAAATAAAAATCTTTTTTAAAAAGGTTATTTATTAAGCAAAATGAAACCACAAAAGAACTCAGAAAATACAGGTAAATATGCATCTGATGGAGAGGAAGCTTTCTCAAGTATAAATGCAAGAAAACATAAGGGATAAAACCAAGGGAAAAAGTTTTTTTTTTTAATGAATAAACATGAAAAACACCACACACAAGATTTAAAAGACTAATGACAAAGGAAAATTTAGAATATCTGCAACAGAACTATTACTCATAAATAAGGAACACATGGACAGAAAAATCAATAAAGGGACATCTCCTCCTGGTCCTGACGGAGTAAGAGGGACTGGATCTGCCATCCCGCTTAAACTCTAGAAAACTGGATAAATATATGAAACTGTGGTCTTCAGACATCGGACAACAGGTAGCATGGGAAAATGATCCTTGAAAGAAAGGAAACAAAGGAGGGATTGGGACCTGCACTGGCCCCAATTTACTGCCCATAATTTCCAGGCTATAGCACAGGGAACAGAAACCCAAACAGCCCTGTGGCTGAATTCAAAAGAACACAGCTCAGGCTTCAGGGAGGCAAAGATTACAAAGATCTGGGATGCAAAATATCCAAGAGGAGGGAGCCAGAGAGAGAACTCTAAGGAGGACCTACGCAGCACTGTATCTGTTACGGAAATGTAATTAAGCGTCAAAACCTTTCTTACAATGAAAAGGTGAGGCCCAGATGGCATCAGTGGTGCATTCCGGAAAATATTTAGGGAAGAAATAATACCAATCACACACAAACTCTCCTAGAAAATTTAAAAAGAGAGAACACTTCCCAATTCATATTCTATGCTGCCAGCATTACCCCACTACTCAAACCAGACATTACAAGAAAACTACAGGCTAATATCTCTCATGGTTGAATATACAAAAAATCCTTCATAAAATTTTAGCAAATTAAGTCCAGCAATATATAAAAAAGATACAGCACGACTAACTAGAGTTTATCCTCGAAGGCAAGCTGGTATAGCATTTGAAAACAGAGTACATAATTTACCTTATTAATGACTACAAAGGAAATCTTATATTTCTCTCAATAAATGTAGGAAAAGTACTTCATAAAACTCTATACCCATTCATATAAAAATTCTCATCAAACAAGGAATAGAAGGGACACTGCTCCACTTTATAAAGGGTCATGTCATAAAATCTAAAGCCAACACTATACTTAATAGCGAATGGCTGGGGGCGCCTGGGTGGCTCAGTGGGTTAAGCCTCTGCTTTCGGCTCAGGTCATAATCTCAGGGTCCTGGGATCGAGCTGCACTGGGCTCTCTGCTCAGCAGGGAGCCTGCTTCCCCCTCTCTCTCTGCCGGCCTCTCTGCCTACCTGTCATCTCTCTCAGTCAAATAAATAAATAAAATCTTTTTTTAAAAATTAGTTAAAAAAAGAAAACCCAATAAATCTACAGAAAAGCTACTAGAACTAATTTGTAAATTTAAGAAGATCACAGGATACAAGGTCAATATAAAAGATCAATTAGATAACTATAGACTTGCAATATACAAATAAAAATTGAAATTAAACTTCCACGGATATGAGGTATTTAGATTAGTCAAACTTATGAAACAGAAAGTAGAATGATGGTTGCTAGGATCTGAGGGGAGGGAGAAATGGAGAACTATTGTTTAATGAGTGTAGAGTTTCAGCTCTGTAAGATAAAAAAAGTTCTGGAGATTGCTTTCACAATGGTATGAATATAACACTAATGAATTGCACACTTTTTATTATATTCAGAGATTTTTAGTTATATTGACATTATTATATTCAGAGATTTTTGTCAATATAACACTAATGAACTCTACACTTAAAAAATGGCTTAGATGGGGCGCCTGCGTGGCTCAGTGGGTTAAAGCCTCTGCCTTCAGCTCAGGTCATGATCCCAGGGTCCTGGGATCAAGCCCCACATCGGGCTCTCTGCTCAGCCAGGAGCCTGCTTCCCTTCCTCACTCTCTGCCTGCTTCTCTGACTTCTTGTGATCTCTGTCTTTCAAATAAATAAATAAAATCTTTTTAAAAAATTGGCTAAGATGAATGCAAGCTGGTGCAACCACTCTGGAAAACAACATGGATGTTCCTCAAAAAGTTGAAAATAGAGGTACCCTATGACCCAGCAATTGCACTACTGGGTATTTACCCTAAAGATACAAACATAGTGATCGGAAGGGGCACGTGCACCCGAATATTTACAGCAGCAATGTCTACAATAGCCAAACTATGGAAAGAACCTAGATGTCCATCAACAGATGAATGGATGAAGAAGAGGTGGTGTATATATATATACAATGGAATACTATGCAGCCATCAAAAGAAATGAAATCTTGCCATTTGCGACGATGTGGATGGAACTAGAGGGTATTATGCTTAGCTAAATAAGTCAATCAGAGAAAGACAAATATCATATGATCTCCCTGAAATGAGGAAGTGGAGATGCAACGTTGGGGATTGGGGGGGAGGAAAAAGAATAAATGAAACAAGATGGGATCAGAGGGAGACAAACCATAAGAGACTCTTAATATCACAAAAAATTGAGGGGGGGCTAGGGGAAGGGGGGTAGGGAGAAGGTGGTGGGGTTATGGACATCAGGAAGAGTATGCCGTATGGTGAGTACTGTTAAGTGTATAGACCTGGCGATTCACAGACCTGTATCCCTGGGGCTAATAATAATACATTATATGTTTATTAAAAAATTAAAAAAAATTTTTTAAACAGCTAAGATGGTAAATATTATGTGATATTTATTTTACCACACCAAAATACATACATACATACATACATAAAATTTCATAGTTAGGGTGACTCAGAATGAGCAAAAATAAATGAAATTAAAAAACATTAACTTTTACAATAGCATAAAATAAATACTTAGGAATAAATTAAACAAAAAATATGCAAGAAGTGCACACTGAAATTTACAAGACACTGGCACAAAAAACTACATTAGACTTAAATGAACAGAAAACATACAGAAGTTCATGAATCAGAAATTTCACTATTGTTAAGATGTCAGTTATTTTGAAATTGATCCATAAATTCAACACAATCCCAACCCAAAGACAAGCAAGTTATTTTGTAACAACTATCAAGCAAAGGACCTAGAATAGCCAAAACAACTATGAAAAAGGGAAACAAAGTTGGAGGACTTTTTCGATCTGATTTTAAGACTTAACCATAATCAAGAGAATGAGGTACTGGATGAAAAGACAGACATTTAGATTAACGAAAGAGAATAGAGAGTCCAGAAATAGACCCATACATACATGGCCAATTGATTTTTGATGATTATACCAATAAGTTCAATGGGGAAAGGACACTCTTTCATTAAGTGTTACCTGAAACCTTGGATATCTATATTATATGTGTGTGTGTGCGTGTGTGTACCCCAAAATTAAAACAGATCCAGACCTAAATGTAAGAGTTAAAATTAGAAACTTCCTAAATCATATGAAGAAACCTTGGGATCTGGGATTAGACAAAGGCTTCCCAAATAGGACACACAGCACACACTGTGAAAGAAAAATTGATTTTATCAAAATTTAACATCTTTATTCTTCCAAAATCACTGTAAAAAAAATGAAAAGGCAATCCCCAAAATATTTTTTGCAAAAGTATTTGCGAAAGATGTATCTAATGAAAGACATGTATGAAAGACATGTATTTTACAACTCAATAAGAACAAAATACTCCAAATTTTTTTAATGGGCCAAGTATTTAAAGACTTCTCACAAAAGAGGATATATGGAAGGGAAATAAGCACATGAAAAGACACTCAGCAAAGTTAGTCATTAGAGAAGATGAAATTAAAGCCATGATGAGATACCAGTGCATACCCAACAGAACAGCTGAAATTGGCAGTACTTAGTGTGAACCAAGATGCAGAGCAACAAGAATTTTTATCCATTACTGGCAGGAATGTCATTTTGTTCATCAACTGGTAAGTGGATAAACTGAGATATCCATACAATTCACTACTACTCAGCAATTAAAAGAAACAAACTATGGACATGCAACAACAATGACACATCTCAAAAGCATGATGCTAAGTGAAAGAAAACACAAAAAGACCATATACCGTCTGACTGTATTTATAGAAAAGTCTCAAAAACACAAACCCGTAATGGTGAAAGCAGTTCGGGGTTATCAGGGACCAGGATGTGGGGTCAGCACTGACTGCACAAGGGCATAAGGAAATTTTTCAGAGTAATAGAAATGTTTTAGAGCACAGACAGGTGTCAAAACTCCGTGAAATGTAGGCCATTAAATTTTTATTTGAATGTAAATTAGGCTTCAATAAAGCAGATTAAAGAAATCACTGAAGATACAGGCCATTAACAAAAGAAATTCAACTTATGAACAAAAAAATTTAATGTTGTAGGGCGCCTGGGTGGCTCAGAGGGTTGAGCCTCTGCCTTTGATTCGGGTCATGATCTTGGGATCCTGGGATTGAGCCCCAAGTCGGGCTCTCTGTTCAGTGGGGAGCCTGCTTTCCCCCTGTCTCTGCCTGCCCCTTTTCCTACTTGGGCTCTTTCTCTGTCAAATAAATAAAATCTTTTTTTTTTTTTTAAGATTTTATTTGACAGACAGAGATCACAAGTAGACCGAGAGACAGGCAGAGAGAGAGAGAGAGGAAAGCAGGCTCCCCGCTGAGCAGAGAGCCTGATGTGGGACTCGATCCCAGGACCCTAAGATCATGACCTGAGCCGAAGGCAGCAGCTTAACCCACTGAGCCACCCAGGCGCCCTCAAATAAATAAAATCTTAAAAAGAAAAAATTAATCAAAAATACATAAGTTTTTCAATTATTTAATTGATTAAAAAATGATTATAGAGGGTGCCTGGGTAGCTCAGTGGGTTAAAGCCTCTGCTTTCGGCTCAGGTCATGATCCCAGTGTCCTGGGATCGAGCCCCACATTGGGCTCCCTGCTTGGTGGGGGAGCCTGCTTCCCCCACTCCCCACCCCCCACCTGCCTCTCTGCCTACTTGTGATCTCTGTCAAATAAATAAATAAAATCTCTTTAAAAAAATAATTAAAGGGTGGCTTAATCAGGTCAGTGTCTTCCTCCAGCTCAGGTCATGATCCCACCATCCTGAGATGGTGCCCTGCATTGGGCTTCCTGCTCAGCCCAGAATCTGCTTCTCCCTCTTCCTCTCCAACCCCCTGCCCCGACTCATGTTTGCGCATGCATGCACACACACTCTCTCTCGAATAAATAAAACCTTTAAAATGACTATAGTATCCAATGAAGAATACCTTAAATGGGTACTCCTATATATTGCTGGTGAAAAGAGAACAAAGGCACAACTTTTCTGAGAACATGGTAATGTGTTTCAACAGCTTCTGAATTATTCACATCCTTTGATCAAGCAACTTAACTTCCATTAATTTATGCTGAGGAAATAACCAGTGTGGTACAAAAGAAATTATGAACCAGTATGTTTGTATAGCCCAATTTATAGAAGCTGAGCGAATTACCTTTGATAGGAAAGTCATTTAAAATACGCACGTGGATGTCCGGACACAAACATACACATTCATATTATTCTGGGTTTGAGAAGGAACCAATAGTACATAAGTGATTACCACTAAAAGCCCTTCACTGACAAAAAGGAAAGAAGCCTAGGATTTTAGAAAAGTGAAGGAGACACAGATACAACACGAGAATGTCACAAAAACCACGGTCACTCTATACCTTTATATCGCCGTCAATTTTTTCCCATTCTTCTGTTGTAAAACTGGCCGCTGTTGCTGCAGGTTTATCTTTCCTCAAAGCTCTACTTTCAGGAGCCAAGCCTTTAAGACGATTTTCACAGAATTCCGTAAGTTCAGGATAATATCCTTCCTCACCAGACCTTTAAAAAAATTCAGAACTTTGGAGTCACCACTTTCTTTAGAGCCCATGTACATTTGCAGGCTGGGCTCCCTGGAGCAGAGGGGCTCTGCGGAGCTGTCCAGGGCTGCCCCTGCACTGGGAGGGAGGCTGGGCTGTGTGCGGGCGTCCCACTTTCCTTCCTCAACCAGCACAACCTTCATTTTTAGCCGTTAATTACGGAGTGATGCAGTGAAGGAAAAAATTGAGCTCCAAAAACACCAGCTTCCATCGCACACTTTGGAAAGTTGAGTAAATGACATTTTCTCTCCTTTAACAATGTTCATGTTGTTACACAAGGTAATTTTTAACTTATAAATGAAAATTCAATATTAGAGACAGGCGAAAAGTGAGACTGGATGTTCTTCCCAAGGAGGAGTTTGTAGCTCCTTTTTTCCCTCCAAAGGGATAGGAAGAAAATGGCAGAGGAGTGGTTCAATACAGCAGGCCTCCAAATTCAACCACTCAAGGAACAGAATTTGTTCCTAGAGAATTGTAAGGAGAACTCTGTTCTTTTTTTTTTTTGAAGGAAAATCCATCTTTTCCCCTTCTGTTATAGATCTGTTTACCTTTAAATTTTTAGAAAAATAGAAAAAAATCCCATTTTCAAATAAATTTTTCTTAAAAATAAATTCTGGGGATGCCTGGGTGGCTCAGTTGGTTAAACGTGTGCCTTCGACTGAGGTCATGGTCCCAAAGTCCTGCGATGGAGTCCCATGGCCGGCTCCCTGCTCAGCGGGGACCTGTATCTCCTCTCCCTCTGCCTTCCACTTGTGATCTCTCTCACTCTCTAGCTCAAATAAATAAAATCTTTTCTTAAAAATCTTTTTAAGAAAGATTTTATTTATTTATTTGACAGACAGAGATCACAAGTACACAGAGAGGCAGGCGGAGAGAGAGGAAGGGAAGCAGGCTCCCCGCTGGACAGAGAGCCCGATGTGGGGCTCGACCCCAGGACCTTGGATCATGACCTGAGCTGAAGGTAGAGGCTTTAACCCACTGAGCCACCCAGGTGCCCCAAATAAATAAAACCTTTAAAAATAAATAAATTCTGAATCAATACTATATAAGTGAATTAAGTTCTTCACAGAATTTCTTAGAACCAACAGTGTGGGGCTTGCAAACTCTTCAATCACATAAACTGCTCATTTTCTTTACCAGTTGGCCACACATAAAAGAAAATTTTTCTACTGCTGAGAAAAGGAAAAGGAAAAATACATGTCTCACTCTCTGTTTCAGAAATGAGGAGGTTGTAACATCGACTGTGTCTGGGCACCAGCAGGGATGCTGAGGGAGGACAGGAGGCTGAAGGTGATGAGAGAGAAAAAGGAGAGGACACAGTGATGAGGAAGGCGGTCAGAGGGAAGGAAACAGAGAACCACCATCAAACAGAAGGAGCACTACTGATGCCAGGGGAGGAGGGATTCATGCTCCACAAGGGCTTTCACAGTAACAGGCTATTCTCCAAATGAAAACCCCTCAGGACATCCCAAATGGGGGGTACCTGCTAGGGGGCCCCAGACCAGTGCTGCCTGAAGTGGGCTCCCTTGGCCACCTGCATGTCAGTCACCAGGCACTTGTTAAAAACGAGAGGGCCCCACCCCAGGTTTCCTGAAGCAGGGTCCCTGGAAATGGGACCCTCAAATCTGCATTTTTAACAACCATATAAAGTTTGACAATCACCACCGTGGGGCCCTTACCCCGAGAAGGTCAGGATTCCCTGCTTTCTGGTCCCACCTCCAGGCCTCCCCACCAACTCTCAGGAAGTCACCATCCTCGTTGGCAGGTGGTACGGGGTGGTGGGAGTACCAAAGATCTTTATCAACTGTAGCATGGTGAGCTAATCTTATTTCCTAATGGCTACTCTCATGGCTACTTTATCTTTTCTTAGGAAATGTGGAGGAAGCAAGAAAAAAAGGTCCTCTTGCATACTGATGAGCCTTAAGCGGCAAGCTGGAAGTAGACCTAGCCAGAACCTTCTAAACTAACCACGGGATCAAAACCAACTATTTTGGAACCTAACATGGGGAAAACAAAACAAAACAAAAACCTCAACAATCTCAATGTGTGAAAATGTTCTGTAACATTTCTAAGAGTACCAGTTTTCAGAAGGCAACAATGTAATTGGCATACTGAAACATAAAAGGATTTTTGAATGCTTACCTGAGCACACAAAGAATTTTTTCCAAGTGTTTAACATCTGAACATTTTTCAATATACTTAAAATCCAAATGTTCCACAGGAATTTTAAATGTTTTTGTTGTTCCAAAGCCCCATAATGATGGATAATCGTTGGTAGTCATGGCTGAAATGTAGTATAGGAAAATAGTTATGAACCAAATATGTATAGTAATACTTAAAACTAAATAATAGGAAGCATCTAGGCATTTCTATAACATTTTTTTCTTCTATGTAAAAGGAGGTGTGTTTTCTCTAAGGAAGAAGTCTCCACATTTTTAACTCTCTCTCCTTGATAAAAATAGTTATCAGTCATGGAACTAAATTACTAAGTATCATACATAGATTACCTCAGTCTCCACTTAAGCAAAATTGGAACACAAAGCACATTGTGGTACTACAGAATAGGAAAACACTTTTCCTCCACTCATTTAGGTTCAGTGTCTGAGACTCCCCAGTTAAACTGATAAAAACACATTCACAGGAGAAAAATGTTTATTTCATACACTTAACGCATGGAGGGGCAGGGCTTCATAGAAAAGTGAAAACCCAAAGAAACTGCTAGGTTTGGGAGCCTATATACCGTTTTAAAAAAGGGTGGTAAGTTGTGGATAAGTGATTAGAAAAAGAAAAAGGGGGTTTGGATTTTAGGAGAAGGTAAATATATGGGGGAAACTAATGAAAGATAATGGTTTCCTTATTAAGATTTGTTTTTGCAGCCTTATCCCAGTTCTGTGTACTATGATGAGGATTGTTCTCCTCCTGGTAGGAGAGAAGGGGAAGAGGGGACACCTTTACAAAGGGAAATTTATGCCCTGCTATTAAGCAGAAAGGGAGAGGGTGAGAATTCTTCCTGTTGTTTGTTTTCAGTTTGATATATCCTTATGCCTAAATGGCTTATTTGGGGATGGCATATTCTGATCCCCTTAGGTGCTCGAACTGCCTTTTAAGATAGCTTTCAATGTTGATTTCAATGACTTCTGCTTCAGCTGTTTGTTCACACCCCAAACATGCTCTGTGATTCAGCACAAACATAAATAATATCCTTTAACTGTCCTTTACATCACCTTCTTTGCCATTCCCTGCAACCCACTCCCGCAAGACACTGAGCCCATACCTTTCTCATAACATATATTTTAATTATGTGTTTTTGTCTTCCCTTCTAGATTGTGAGATCTTACTTTATTCATTGTCATATATTCAGGGCTAACAAAGTAGTGTCTTATACCCTTAAGAAACACTTGCTGGAGTGAATTAGAAATAAGAGGGCCTCAGACTGTTTCGCTTTAATGATACTGCTGCTAACGATGATGGTAGTAACACCACCGACAGATAATTACACAGTTCTTTTTTTTTTTTTTAAGATTTATTTATTTATTTATTTGACAGAGAGAAATCACAAGTAGACGGAGAAGCAGGCAGAGAGAGAGGAAGGGAAGCAGGCTACCTGCTGAGCAGAGAGCCTGAGGTGGGACTCGATCCCTGGACCCTGAGATCATGACCTGAGCCAAAGGCAGCGGCCTAACCCACTGAGCCACCCAGGTGCCCCAATTACACAGTTCTTAATGTGTGCTGGGCATCACCCTAAGAATTTTACATGTATTACTTCATTTAATCTTTCCACTACTATATCAAGTAGGTTTTATTTTAAGCAGAGAGCAGTAATAACAGTTACCAGTTATGGAGCTAAATTATTGTGTGCCATGGATTATTATCTCACATAATCTTCAAACTTCTCATGAAGGGAATTAATAATTACTCCCATTTTACAAAAAGGGAAGTGTTTGTGTTTTAAGTAACTTGCTCAAGGTCATATAATTATTAAGTAGTGACTGAGGATTTGAATCTCAGGAGGAAACTGCAGAGCCCACACACTTAGCCATCATACCCAGATTTTTCAAATTATGGGTGGCAACCCCTGAAATGAGTGAGCTGCAATTAGCATTGTTTTTTAATGAGATACACTCTAGAACAGCAACACAAAAATCTGACTACTTCACATATTGTGAATACTGTTTTGTAAAAACTTTTATGCCATGTCTATACAAACAAATGACAAATGTGTGAATATAAATGCACATGTTGCAAAATATATTTCTTATCGTGAGTCACTGTCAAAAGTGTTTCAAAAACCACTGCAGTAAAACGTATTGGGTTATACATTTTAAAACAAGAAGTAGCAATGGGCCTAACTGACCAAAAGTATTTCCTTCAGCATGCCACTCTCTGGGATTCGGTCATACATCAGATTTCTGGAAAAAAAAAAAAAAGAAAAGAAAAAAGAAAGAAAGAAAAAAAAAGAGAGAGAGAAGGATTGGTGTCAGCTTCTCCTCCATATTCCTGCTAGCTTTAACTGGGCATAGAACACAGAAGACATCAGCTTTCAGATGAGATCCAGTGAAGAAACGAGATCGTGGTTTTCATGCTATACTGGCAGGGCCCAGAATGATAAATGATACATTCATTACAAGGATAGACTTAAGAGTAGAAACTATGGAAAGCAACATGAAGAACTTTTAAATTACTGATGCTGCCCAGAACAGAATGGGTTGCACTAGAATTTTTCTATAAAGTTGGCAGATCTTTGATGGAAGAACTTAAGCATCCAATGGGATTAAAATAGATGATCTCGAATTTGTCTTGCAACCGCTGAGATTACACGATTTGAATAAAATACAGTGAAAAACATTTTAAATGAGAGCCATCTCTTATCTAAGCAAATGAATTTCATTCTGCACACGGTTTTAACATTTCTCTGAAAATCCTTTTTGAGACTTCCATGTTTGTTTTGCTTTTCCTGGTAAGATGCACATTTCAAGACTACTAAATGTTAACTTTCAAGTTCCAAAAAATAAGTCATACAACAGTTCATTTGCTCTCGTTTGAACTCTCCCACATCCGGTTGGAATTTCTTTGATTAGGAAAAGGTTTGATTCTAGTTGGATTTAATCTCTTCTCGGTCATCCTGATCCACATCCATTTCCCATATTCCCTAATCGGCTGACAGAAACACCACCATTGGAAAATGAGATGGTTAAATAACACGAAAACCTATTTTCCTCCACCAGGGAGCTTTCTATCCTGCAACCACAGGGTCGAGCGCCCCCTGCAGGCCGAAATCGAAAGGAAATTGTTCCCTTTGCCCTAGCAACGGTTTCTGTGTACAGCACCGCCGGGAGCGGCTGGGGGGTTGGGGGGTTGAGGGCGGCCGCGAATCCAGAGTTCTACAGTCAACCCAACTGTCGGGGAGGGCACTTTGGGACCCTCTGAAATTGCTCCCCACTCCCCGGCTTTGGTCTCCAGGACTGGTCGCCGCTGGCGGACCCCGGCAACCCCCATGTTGCGACCCTGTCCCAACATCCGCTACCATCCGCCACAGTAAACTAAAGCCCCCCGTTTATTCATCCCATAACCCGCTCCCTCAGTCGATTCCGACAGTGCATTTGCTTTTCGGGGCCCGCCTTTCACCCCAGTTCCGAAGGGAACTGCGACGGAAGATGTAACTTACTCCTGGCCGGCAGGTACTCACCTGGTTCGCAGACGCCACGCAGAGGATGCGGCCCGGGCACAATTTACCCCCCGAGCCGCAGGTGCGCAGCTGGGGGCGTGTCGCCTCGCCTGAGCCCCCACCCGCCAGAGGCCGACCGCCGGGGGCGGGACCAGAGCCTCTGCGGATGATTGGCTGGCCCTCGACCAGCTACCTCGCCGATAGGCCTCACAGCCCAGCCTCTCACACCGACGACCATTTAGGCCGTGAAAGGAGTCCAAGTGGGAGAGGCCCCTTTCTCCTTAGCGTTCGTTTCCGATCGAGTTAAAACGCCGTTACTGTTCTGGATTGTTACACCACCCGCAAGATAAATTGATAACTACTCCTACTTAATTATAGAACTATAATTAAACGTTCAGAGTATCTACAACGTGTTTCAGAAAGAGCAATCTGAAGAGTATGGAGGCAGCAAGCCTAGTAGCTGGGACACTAATCTTCAAACTAATCTTGTGTGGAAAATAATAATACAGCAATGGTGATAATAATTAACATTGATTAGGCTAAGAGTTTTTACGGATTCATTTTATTTTGCAACTAACCTGTGAGGTAAGTGCTATGATTTCCTGCCTACCTTATAAATGAGGAAAAGTGTACCCTGGTGAAGTCACACACTGTTAACAAAGGACACTGGATATTTGAAACCAAAGCCTTTCACCGAAGTCTGTACTGTTTACTGGGCTCTTAAAATATTAGCCAAGCCATCACTAAGTCCCATTAGCTCAACTTCAAAATGTTATCTTACAGCCAGCCACTACTTAGTCCCTCTATTGCTATCACTCTGGACTGCCATAATCGTTATCCTGAACTACTGTAGGTGGTCCTTAACTGGCTTGCCCATCCATCCATCCCTATGTTATCCATTCTCATAGAACAGCTCAAGTAATCTTGTCTTAAATCGTGTTATACTCCTGTTTACTCCCATCATGAGACCATAAATAAGCAGGCCTCTGCCTACCTCAAAGTTTGAGTCACATGGGCTTCATTCTAAAGTGAGAACAAGGCAAGCTTGCTTTTTTCACCCCTGAGACATTACACTGGCTATTTCCTCAATTTCAGGAATGCTCCTTCCCCTTGTCTTATTATGTCAGGCTCCTTCTCATCCTTCAGCCTTCTGCTCAAATAAACACTCCCTCCTAATTCTCTACGGAGAACTTATTCTAGGAGGTGTGGAGATGTCCACACATTTGTGTATGTGAGGAGGAAACTTGTTTTTACATATTCTCGGCTTACACCTTCTCGACTTAGTCTTATGAATGGCTTTTTTTTTTTTTTTGAAGATTTCTAAGTAATATCTACACCCAACATGGAACTTGAATTCACAACCGTTGAAGATCAAGAGTTGCACACTCTACTGACAGAGCCAGGCAGACACTCCTGAGACTATTTTTTGTTTGTTTGTTTTTTGTCTTTTGTGGGGTTTTTTGGAGAGAGAGAAACACAGGGTGGGGTGGGGTGAAATGTGCAGAGGGAGGAGAGAGAGAACTCTCACCTCAAAACCCTGGGTTCATGACCTGAGCCAAAATCAAGAATCCAATGCTTAACTGACTACGCCAACAAGGAGCCCCAAGACTGGCCATTTCTTATTTCAGCTACTGTTTTTACATTTTTCACAACTTTAATTTCTGAAGATTAACTTCAGAGCCTCAAAGCACCATATTGACCATCATAAATTCCTCCACTTTGACCATGAAGCTTACGTTAAGTGAACTGGCTAGTCACTGAGAAGCAGGGCTGGATTTGATTCAATTTCCATGCTTTCCTCATGGACATGCATGTCCATAGTCATTGGTAAACATTTTAAGCAGGGGACAAGTTACGTGTTAACTTTAAGCTCAGATTTACTGATATTTATACTTATACAAGACTATTTGAAAGTCTTTCTTTTTTTTAAAGATCTGCTGTTATTTGTTTTTGAAAGAGAGAAAGGAGGGGAGGGACAGAGAGAGAGCACCTCTGTGCTCAGTGCAGAGCTTGACACTGGGCTTGATCCCATAACCCTGAGATCATGACCTGAACTGAAACTAAGAGTTGGATGCTTAACTATGCCACCCAGGCACCCCCAAATCTTTTAAAGCAATTTTATATCTATTTTACCTTTTTTTCCATTAAGATTATCCAGGTAGGCAAGAGGTAAAATCACTTCCATTTTTATAGATGAAAGGGACACAAAGAAGTGACTGGTTGAAATGCTGGTCTTGAGTTCCAGTGGTAATACTTTTTCCACTAAACCACTGTCTAGTTAACCAAATAATAATATTCAATTAAACTAATGATACATAAAAGACCTATGATAAAATCAAAACAGCTAAGAGCAGTATGTCATCCCAAGTGTTAGGGTTTGTTTAGGGGACTGTCATATTTATTGGGACTCTTTTGTCTGAAAAAGACAAGGTCAAGAAGAAACAGAGCAGAATTACAAAAGTTTGAAAGGTATGGCTAAAGGAAAACCGGGACCTAGGAAGCACTCTGAAAAATTTGAGCATGGTAGTACTTTGTACAGCACTTAAAATTTATAGAACTTAGTATTCAAGGATGGTAATAGAAATACAGGTGCTTTTTTAATATGGCACAGTTAATTTTTTTGAATGTCAGAGACACACACAGCTATTAGTGAAGGTGGAATATACCTATCTTTAAAATGAATGTTAGGTGACATCCCATAATGATGGAATCCTGGAACAGATGGGAGGATGAGTATCCATATCCCTAAGATCAGGGCAAAACTTTTAAACATTTATCCATAGGCCAGTGTAAACCAGTTCCTATACATATTTTTTTATGTACCCTGAAGGCAGAATTTTTTACCTTCCTGATTACACCTCAGAAACTACACCCGCCTTAATAATCTGCTTCATCCATTTTACTGCGAGTTGATTTTTCCTTACAGATGCAACCATTAAAGTTTCTCTCCCCTCACCCAAGACTTAAAATACAGTCAAGCCTTATATACAAATACAGAAGGCCTACATCAAGTAAAAATGAAAAATTTAACTCTAAATAATGCCTGCATGCGAAGTACATTGGTATACTCAATACAAAATGATACCGGAGAGTTTACAAAGTTGGTGATGTGAAACAGTAGTTTCCAAGGAACTTACTTAATCAGACCTTCACAAGGCCCTAGAAAACATTTTTAACAAGGCCCCCAAAAGATTCTAGGCCTTAATTAGAAGTGTGGTTTAGGGAAGCACTTTAAACTTTCACTCTTTGTCAGATCACATATACAATAAAAGTTATAAATCACGTAATTTTTTAAAAGACTTTATTTATTTATTGAACAGAGAGAAAGAGAGGGAATACAAGCAGGGGTAATGGGAATGGGAGAAGCAGGCTTCCCACTGAGCAGGGAGTCTGATGTGGGGCTCTATCCCAGGACCCTGGGATCATGACCTGAGCAGAAGCCAGATTGAGCCATCCAGGTGGCCATAAATCACGTAACTGAACAAAAACTTCTTTATAGAAACTATCAAATAAATATCTACATACAAGATGGTTTTTAAAATGAAATGCTATTTGTTTTCATAAAGATATATACACTAATCAAAAGCTATATAACATTAATAGCAAATCCAAGTACAAATGAAGATAATCCTCCAAATTCCATGTTTCATCGAGCATCAAAAACCACCACTGTATTAAAATGAGTTAAGGACAAAAAAAAATTTAAAAATTGTATGAAGGATTTAACACTTCCAAGTCACTTTTTCATTGCAATCAGCTAGTTATTTAATCTACAGTGTATAATAGATTGGAACTCAGTATTTACTATGATATTTGGAAATGAAAAGAAAAAAAAAAAGACTTCAATTTCTATTAGTCCCCTTTCAATGACACAAAAGACTAATGCACCAAAAAAAAAACACTAAAGTAATGTTATCAAAGTAACTTAGTTTAAAAAATATTTTAGTTGTACTATTAATTACTACGTAATAATGTACTTTCAGTCTTGTGGCTAATTTGTAAACCTTACTTTATCCATTAAGTAGCATTCATACACAGTATTTGTATTTATTTCTCTGTATAATTTAGTTTGTCCATAAACTCAAAATCAAGGAGTATAAGTAAAATTCGGATCCTGTAAAACAGACTTATGAGAACTAAAATCAACTAATATTCAGATATTTAATATATGCCTCTACACTGAATTTTTATTATGAACATAAAAATTAAATGATTATGAAAATCCTAATCGAGCCCTTTTTTTGGTAATCCAAGTTATTACCTTTTTTTAAACACCAGAAATTCATGTTTGACTAACAACCCAAGCATTATTCTTCATGTCCACCTACTTCATATTTAGCAAGTTAAAAGGATACATCTTTTAGTCCTTTTCTTGTACATTATTCTGTATCCACATTCTCTGCATCTGATTGGATCCCTGGATTTTATTTCATTTTCTGTGTGACATTCTAAAAAAGAAAGCATGTTTATTCAGTGTCTAAAGGGCAAACAGAATAAAAAAGCAAATTACTTAACTGTATTTTTCACCCAAAGCACTAAAATGTACTCAATCTTAAGAGTAAGGTGCTATGACCATGCTGAAAAGAAAACCACAGGCCCCAAACAGCCTCACTTAGGTTAAGATGCCAAGTCAGTAAACCCAGTAAACCAAGGCTTAACACTTAACCTAACTGCAGTTTCAACCATGCAGAAATGTAACCTCTGACCAGTCACCATGGGAATTTCTTTGTCAACATTAGGGAATTTACTGCTTTTCTGTTCCTCCTCTTAGAAAGGCCATCTTACTAAAACAATGGATTCTTTGCTAATAATTTCCTTTTTTCCATTCCTCTCTACCTTTAAAAACCTTTTTTTTCCTGTAGCCCTTTGGAGCTCCTATCTACTTGCTAGACAGGATGCTGCCTGATTCATGAATCCATTAAATAAGCCTATTCCACCTTTAAAATGTACTCAGTTGAACTTTTATTATTTAACAACAATATACTAAGGAGGAAAGAAAAAAGAGTTATGCGCAGTGCACTTTTCTTGGACAGAAAATGAATTAATGAGAGAACTCTTTTTTTTTTTAAACAGTTGATAGTATTCTGCTTTATAAAATTTAAAGATGAGAGACTCATTTAAGACAAAGTTAAATGTAATTACTTCAAAACTCTGAAGTAAAACACTCCTACTTTATGTAAGTTCTATTCTTACCTCCGCAGATATATATCATTGGCTGCTGCTTTGGGGGTTGAACGTCCTTCTGCGTGTCCATTGATAACCCCTGAAATCACAGACTCAAATACTGAGTATCTCAAAAGGGCTCCTCACAAATCCAACCAGGCCTCATTTTTCTCAGGAAAACCGAAAAAAGTCCCAATTCCTAACCTGTACTTTTTCAAACCCTATGGGTAGAGCTAATGGACGAAAAACACAACGTACTGCGCACTTACCCCCCAACTGGACACAATAGCTTTACACATACTATTTCACTATAATCTTTACAACAATCCTAGGAGCTATTACTCTTACATTATAGATGAAGAAATCCAGCCTTGTAGAAGTCAACTTGCGCAAAGCTATTCAGCTATTAAAAGAGGTAGGGGGACTGGGATCTGACGGCAAAGCTCGGTTTCCATTTAACCCCAAGTTCTACTTTTCCAAAATTCAGCGGAAGGCAATAAATTATATCCTTCAACACGGGAACGTGCGAACCGAAAATAAGGGGAGAATAACCCCCAAAAGCCAAACAGGGCAAAGGATTAATATCATCTACTCAATCCCCAGCTTCTCCCAATTCTAGTCCCATACCGGACCCTTTTAACCTTGAGGGTCTTAGCCGTGTGGGTTCAAATACTCACGTCTAAATACAACCCACCAAATCCCCAACCACGCAGACAGAAGAAACTCCGTACTCTAAAACTTCCGGCGGATCGTGGCTCCAGGTCGTGTCTCACACAACTTCCGGCGCTGGCCTATGACGCTTCTAGTCCCCGCCCCTTCCGCCCCGGGCGTGGCAGGGGAACTCGGATTGCTGTATTGCTTGTACACAGGCGACAAAGCCGAGAGTTTTGTGTGTTAGGCTTTGTAGGGAGGGGGTCCGTGTTTCGCGCCAGCTTATTTCGCTTTTCAGGATTGCAGCGCATTTCAGGAGGGAATATGGTCTTCTGACTAGTCAGCAGAAAGTAAACTTTTCCAGGAGGGCTGAGGGTTAGAAGAAAAAGCGAAATGACAGCTGCCCCTGGAATCCTAGGCTGACCGTTACTCGGAGGAACACGGAAGGAGCGACTCCATCATTGATTTTCACTTAAAAAAGCACTTTTCAGATTGTTTTTCCTTGATACCTGTGCTGGGCCAGTGGAGCAGGCGCCGCCTACCCACATAATTTCTTTCTTTTTTTTTTTTTTTTAAAGATTTTATTTATTTATTTGACAGAGAGAGACCACAAGTAGGCAGAGAGGCAGGCAGAGAGAGAGAGAGAGAGGAGGAAGCAGGCTCCCTGCCGAGCAGAGAGCCCGATGTGGGACTCGATCCCAGGACCCTGAGATCATGACCTGAGCCGAAGACAGCGGCTTAACCCACTGAGCCACCCAGGCGCCCCTACCCACATAATTTCATTTTTGCTTTTTGAAACTTTCGTAGGCTCCTGTCGTCCCTCTGACCTTCTCCTTTTACTTGTTTTAAAGGAAAGGCTAGGGGCGCCTGGGTGGCCCAGTTGGTAGAGCTTCCATCTCTTGGTTTCGGCTCAGGTCGTGATCTCCGTGTCCTGGACGGATCCCAGCATCAGGCACTGCACTCAGCATGGAGTCTGTCTGAGGTTCTCTCTTTCTCTCTCTGTCCCTCTCGCTCCTGCTGTCTCTCTCTCTGAAATAAATTAAAAAAAAAAAAAAAGAGCAAAGGCGGTATGAAGGCAGCTACATAAATTAATTACACTTAAAACTGAGGGATATTGGTAGCAGTCACTATCCATTGATTGACCTTTACATCGCATGTATTCCTCCCTAGATGAAACAAAATGGTCTGCGCAGTGGAGGTGTATTTTTTGAAAGATCAAAATCAGTGAGATTAAGAGAAGTTGGATTAACAATGTTTACATTCGTTTGCTCCTTTCACAGGTTTTCACTGATAACAGAAGAAGGAAGAAGAAAATAAAGTAATTAAAATTTAGAAAATACTTGTTTATACTAATTATAGTTAAGCAGAGAAACAGACTTCTTTCTCCCCAACATGTCTTTGATTTCTTATTAAGCAGAATATGCTGCTTTCTAGTCTTCCCTCCAGCAACCTGAGAACTTTCAGCTTCACCTTTCACTTCCAGAAAGAGTTCAAATTGATTGCACCTCTACAGACCACGTTGGGAGATTTAACTTCATCTTCTTGGTCTTCCTAGCTGCCAATTTTTTAATTTCCAAGGAAACATAATGGATTTTCTTGCTGCTGCCTTCACAGACCGGCCAACATACAGCCTAAGTATTTTGACCATTAGCTCTCAACCAAAGAGAAGAGGGTAATGCAATAGAACAGTCGACATAGGTTTTCCTACAAAAATTACTAGATAAAACTGTTGTTAAAAGAGAAAGATGATGGAGGGGCGTCTGGGTGGTCAGTCAGGTAAGTGTGTGCCTTCATCTTAGGTCATGATCCCAGGGGCCTGGGATTGAGCCCTGCGTTCATCTCCCTGCTCAGCCTCGGAGCCTGCTTCTTCCTCTCCCTCTGCTGCTGCTGCTCTCTCTTGTCAAATAAATAAATAAAATTAAAATTAAAAAAATAGAAAGATGATGGAGTGATCCAGAAAGTATAGCTTAAATCATTGCACATGTTATGGGATTCTGACTCTCCAGTTGAGGTATCAAAATGATTCTGGCACATAACACAGTCTATGGAGATCAGACTGGATCAGCACATGTAGGATAGAAATGGATCCTGGGGTCTTTTCGTTCCTAGCGCAGCCATGGCTCGTGGTCCCAAGAAACATCTGAAGCGTGTAGCAGCTCCAAAGCACTGGATGCTGGATAAACTGACTGGTGTGTTCGCTCCTCGCCCATCTACTGGTCCCCATAAGCTGAGAGAGTGTCTCCCTCTCATCATTTTCTTAAGGAACAGACTTAAGTATGCCCTAACAGGAGATGAAGTAAAGAAGATCTGTATGCAGCGTTTTATTAAGATTGATGGCAAGGTCCGAACTGATATAACATACCCTGCTGGTTTTATGGATGTCATCAGCATTGACAAGACCGGAGAGAATTTCCGTCTGATCTATGATACCAAGGGTCGCTTTGCTGTTCATCGGATTACACTCGAGGAGGCCAAGTACAAGTTGTGCAAAGTGAGAAAGATCTTTGTGGGGACAAAAGGCATCCCCCATCTGGTGACTCACGATGCTCGCACCATCCGCTATCCTGATCCCCTCATCAAGGTCAATGACACCATTCAGATTGATTTGGAAACTGGAAAGATTACTGATTTCATCAAGTTTGACACTGGTAATCTGTGTATGGTGACTGGGGGTGCTAACCTGGGAAGAATTGGTGTGATCACCAACAGAGAGAGACACCGTGGTTCGTTTGATGTGGTTCACGTGAAAGATGCCAATGGCAACAGCTTTGCCACCCGACTCTCCAACATTTTTGTTATTGGCAAAGGCAACAAACCATGGATTTCTCTTCCCCGTGGAAAGGGTATCCGCCTCACCATTGCTGAAGAGAGAGACAAGAGACTGGCGGCCAAACAGAGCAGCGGGTAGAATGGTCCCTAGGTGACGTGATTGGAAGTCTTTATACCTAATTAAAGGTCATACAGCACGATAAAAAAAAAAAGAAAAGAAATGGATCCTGGGGCCCTGTGGAAGGGTAGGATAATTAGAAGTGGTATCAAGGAGATCCAGAATTTCAACGAAAGTCCATGTTAATGCTAGTTCCCAGTCCAACACCCTCTTTCCTATCAGCAGGATCCAGTAGTTTTAGGATCACTATGGAGCATGGTCAATGGAAATTATTAACACTGGTAACAGCTAACTTTTCTTGAGCACTTACCATGTGCAGATAGCACTGCATTGCTCTCTCCAAATGAAGGCAGTTGTCTTGTTATCTTGGATACTAGTGCTTTTAATTCCTTAAAATATGGTTATGGAGATGTAGGTTGCTATTTTCCTCCCTGAAACTGTTTTTCATATTCCTTGATCTTATTTCTTTGAAGTATATCAGCATAGCTTAAGCTAACATGATTGGAAAAGTCTTTCATTATGTTTTGCTGGATGGTCCCCAAAAGAATTAGATCTTGTGGAAAACAGTTGGGGTTTAGAATTCTAAGGTCAGTAATGGGATGACTTCCAATCCAGAAAGGAAGCAAAAAGACCAAATACTATGGCGGGCAAAGAATAGGAAAATATGGTTTAGTTACTTGTATTTGGAGTATATGAGTAAAGCCAGGACAAGCAATAGGTAACTAGATTCCTTTTGCCCTTTTGGTTGGGGGCAGTGGGGAGGAGAGTAAAAATTATTCTTAGGATAGAAGGGAGTTATGTTATACTTTTCTGCTCCTTAGTTATGCTAAAATAAAGAAAAATAAATTAACTAGAGAAAGAGAAACCGCAATGTTTCAATGGTGTTTGGGATTTTGTGGATTTTTTTAAGCCATAGGCAAAATTCCCTGCCCTGTTTACATTATAGTGGGAGTGAGGATCAGACATTAAACAAGATAAGTAAGTAATATGATATTTTTATTTTTAATTTTTTTCTGAGTTTATTTATTTGTCAGAGAGAGAGAGAGAGAGACAAGCAGGGGGAGCGGCAGGCAGAGGGAGAAGCAGGGTCCCTGCTGAGGGTACTTGATCCTAGGACTTGATCCTAGGACCCTGGAATCATGACCTGAGCTAAAGGCAGATGCTTAACCGACTGACCCACCCAGGCATCCCAGTAATATGAGATTTTTAGAAGGTGTTAAACTACACAGAGAAAATTCAGCAGAGAACGACGATTGCAAATGCTGTCATGGGGCAAGGGCAAAATGGCTGTAATAGAGATTTGTTTGAAGAGCTAGAGAGGGCACTACTCTATCTTGGTACATGTAGGTGTCTTCTAGACATAGCACCTTCTAGAGAGGTGCTATCTTGAAGCATGCATAATTCACCAATTCCTTACCTTAAGTCCTACAGGTACCTGAAACATAACAACCTCATACTAAATTAGTCTTATTTTCTTCCAAATCTGACCTCTGTGCTTCCTCAATCCCTGCCCCCATGCACTTGATTCTGCTAACAGAATATGTTGAGTCCAGGTTCTTCTCCAACCCCACTGGCTTCCAGAGTCATGCAATAGCTTCCTAAGTGGTCTCCTTGCAACCACCCTCACCTCTTTTCCTTCCACTCTCCCTTCTGCCACTAGAGTGATCTTTCTAAAATTAAAATGCTCTGCAATGCCTAGAGGATCAACAGACTTTCAAATGCATCTGAAATTCTCCATGATTTGGCTTCTTCCCCTTCTCAAAAAAAACTTTCTTGCCCCT
This sequence comes from Neogale vison, assembly GCF_020171115.1. Taxonomy (NCBI): domain Eukaryota; kingdom Metazoa; phylum Chordata; class Mammalia; order Carnivora; family Mustelidae; genus Neogale; species Neogale vison. The sequence goes on from NC_058094.1 coordinate 37,067,493, forward strand.
TTCTTGAAATAAATCTGAATTTCTAGGTATAACAAACTATTTAGAGTTTGTCCATCTATTCCAAGTTTCCTGCTCTTGCACATTTTGAGATTGAAATCACCTGTTGTCTGACTTTTACATTGTCATTCATCTCAAAATCCACCTCAAATCATGGTCTTTATAAAGTTAGCCCTATCCCTTCTCCTTCCTTAGGGTTAGTTGATCCTCTTTCCTTGGTGCTACTACATCCCTCTATTACGGTGCTTGTGAGCCCCTTAAGGCCATAATTTTGCTGTGCTCATCTTTGTATTCCCAGTACCTCGCGTAGTGACTAGCAGAACTTCGTGTTAGTGAGTTTGATTTTGGATATATTTCATTTTGGATAACTAAAGGGCATCCAGACAGAGAAATAAATATCCAGTTGGAGGACTGTGGTGGTAGCTGCTATTATTGGCTTAAAAGTGATGGGAGAGGTTCTGCATAAGAATTATGTAAGCACATAATGGTAAAGTTAAACAAACAAACAAATGCTGAGGTAGGCCGTCTCGTTTAGGGAAAAGGCAGAGAAAAAGAAGCCAGAAAAAGGAGACTAGGAGGAAGCTGCCAAGAGTAGAAGGATGGAGCCTTGCATAGAGTAGGTGTCCGGTGAATAATATAAAATATCCCATCTAGCATAATCAAGCATAACCTCGTGTAGAGATGCTGTAACCAAGTTAGCCATACCCTTCAGACCTCATCCTGTGTGTAGCTCTACTGCTAAAAGGCGTCATTCGGTTTGTAACCTGCCTTTTATATCTCAGCGAACATTTTCAAGTGAATACTCGCCTGCATTTTTTTTTTAGATTATTTATTTATTTATTTGACACACAGAGAGAGAGAGATCACAAGTAGGCAGAGAGGCAGGCAGAGAGAAAGTGGGAAGCAGGCTCCCTGCTGAGCAGAAAGTCTGATATGGGGCTCGATCTCAGGACCCTGAGATCATGACCTGAGCCGAAGGCAGAGGCTTAACCCACTGAGCCACCCAGGCGCCCCTCGCCTGCATCATTTTTTAATGCAGGACCCACTACAGGATTAGTGGCCTTTCTATATAATGGTCCCCGAGGTGAGAATGGGGAGAGGCGGAGCCCATGAAGTTAGAAAGCCCGGCTGAGCTTTGGGTGGGGGTGGAAGGGTGGGAAAAGGGAGGACGAGACCTCCTCCGGGGAAGCGGGGACCCGGCCTCGGCCTGCCGGTCGCCCGGCGGCCGGCGGGGGCGCAGCGGAGGCGGAGGAAGGGGCGGCGCGGGGCGGGGCGGCGCGTAGCGGTTACTCAAGGCGGGCAGTTCAAACAGAAGGAGGGAAAGGCGGCGGCCCCACGCGAACGTGGCGTGGGGGTTGCCATAGCCGGGCATCCCTGGGGGCGAGGCGGCGGCTCCTGCCCGGCGCTCCCAGCGGCGGCTGCCTGTCTCCCCTCCCTCCTGGCCCCGCCGCCCGGTCGGTGCGGGTGCGTCTCGGTCTCCAGGTGGGCGGGAGTGGGGGGCCCAAGTGTGTGCGGGCTTCTGGGCGGTCCCGGCTCGGCCCCACTTTGCTTTCCAGGTGCTGGGGCTAGAGAGGTGCCCGGAAGCCGATCTCTTACCGGCCCGCTCAGCTCCAGGGGACGCCCACCCACTCTCCGCCTTTCGGTAGCGTTCTGGGTCCTGGAGAAGGAGCCGAGGCGACCCCCCCCCTCCCGTTTACCCACCAGCTGGGCCTTCGGGAAGGTCCAGGAGGGACGAACGGGGCCAAAGGACGCCCTGGTGAGACCGTTAACCCCCCACCCGCTTATAGCACCTTGGGGGAGTAAATGACAGCGCTGCGGCTTACACTGCATTTTCGGAAAACCCGAATTTGGGAAGGTTCCTCAGTTCCCAGACTAGCTGGAGAGAACAGGGATATTGAAATTATCATTATCTGGAAAGCTGAAAGAAACTCAGAATGATTTAGGCCTTTTCATGTGTTAGGAATAATCCGTGCGGTATGTACTTTACGTACCTTTCAAATCTGAGCGGTCATCACGCTGCTGCACGTTCCAATTGTCCAAACTAGAGTTTTGAATTGGTAATACTTTGGCATGAGTTTTAAAGGCAAAGTGAAAGATTTTCTTGTTTGGAAACTCACCTAACTGACATCTAAGAACTCAAGACTTACTAATGGTAAGATTTTCCACTTTAACAAATGAAAATTTGGTTTTAATATAGTTAAATAGTAAGTATTACATTCTCTAATTTAACAAGTGGTCTTAGATTGAATTATAGTTGACATGGAATATTACATTAGTTTCAGGTGTACAGCATAGCAATTCTATATTTTTATACATTATGAAATGATCGCCTTGATAGGTCTAGTAGTTACCTAGTTATAGATCTAATATGATATATATCATTATTATATAATATATATAAGTAATCTAGTATGATTATCTAGTTATTATCTAAGTTACTACAATATTATTCATTGTATTCCTTATGGTGTATACATTCCCAAGACTTATTTATTTTATACCTGGAAGTTTGTACTTCTAATTCCCTTCACTTATTTTGACCACCCTTTACTCCCATCCCTTCTGGCAACTTTGGATTTGTTCTCTGTATCTATGAGTCTTTTTCTTTTTTGTTTGTTTGTCTGTTTTGTTTCTCAGATTCCACAGTAAGTGAAATCATATGGTATTTGTTTTTGTCTGACTTATTTCATTTAACGTAAGACTTTAGGAGTCCATTCATGTCACAAAGGGCAAGATTTCATTCTTTCTTTATGGCCGAGTAATATTTCAATGCATATATGTACCAAATTTTTATCAGTTCATCTATCAATGGATACTTAGGTCTCTCCCATATCTTGGCTCTTGTAAATAATGTTGCAATGAACAGAGGTATATATATCTTTTCAAATTAGTGTTTTCATTTTCTTTAGATAAATAGCCAGAAGTGGAATTGCTGGATCATATGATAGTTCTATTTTTAATTTTTAAGGAAACTCCATACAGTTTTCCACAGTGACTGCACCGATTTGCATTCCCAGCAGCAGTGCATGAAGGTTCCTGTTTCTCCATATTCTTGCCAATTTTTTCTTTTTTGAGAACAAATAGAGATGTGTTCTCAACACTCAGGAGCCTGGTGTTTAAAATATGAGTACCAAGGAGGCTCATTTGATTAATTAGTGAGCTGTTGAATCAGTAAAATTAAGTAAGTCAATGGTCATTTCAAAATTTTGCATGAGTCTTTTTAAATGGTTTAAAAATTAAGTTTTGAAGAACCAAGTTTTGTTTGACCAACGTCTTGGGATAATAAAAAGATGGTCTTGATGACAGAAGAGAAAGCACATTGGAGGTAATTTCAGATGGATAGATGAACAGAAAAAAATTATTTTTTTTCTTTACATGTGTATGTTTGTATCAAGTGGCTTATGGGTGGTAGGGGGAGAGGATTATCTGCCTTCCCATTCTAACAATTTGTTTCCCAAATTCTAGCATGGTGAGACACCTAGTGGTAAGGTAGAATAGTTACAATTGCTCTAAAATTTAAGAAGAATTTCTTGACCTAATTTTAACTTGCTTTGTAGACTGATTCTCAAAGAAGAGGAAATATTCATGGGTGGAGGTGCAATGTGAAAGCTCATTATATGTCATTAACTTAATATTTGGAAAACAAAATTGTCTGTCTTGAAGCATAATACAAGTTAGAAAGCAAAGTTTGATTATCTTGGCTGGTAAGCATGTACAGAAGACAGCAGTCATTCTTATGATCTCTGGTGATCTAGATCAGAAAATAACATGTATGAGATTTAGCATAATTGAATATAAGTTTAAAAGGTTGAAAAATACTTAGATATTTTGTCCAGTAGTAATCATCCCATGATCATTTTTACCATAAAAAATCTTGTTTTGTGGTTGAAATAGCATTTGTTGTTGTTGTTGTTTTTAAGAACTCATTCACTTAAGCACTTAATTATTATGCATAAATATATTACTCATTCATAAATATAAACTCATTCACTTAGGCACTTAATTAACCTAGGCATAAGTATATTACTTTCCCCATTATAGACAACTAAAATATACTTTCCCAGGATCTTTCAATAGAGAAAAATCATGCATTTGGTCTGGAGAAAACTTTGAAAGAATGACAGTTTTCTTAGTGTTCTTTGAATAATCTGGAGAAATATCAGAAACTATGATAATTTTCTTCCCTTCACACCCTTTAAGATTTGAGTTTTGAAAAAGAAGGAACGTGATAATACCGTTAAGAAAAGGTTGAGGAACAGACCTGTACCCCTGGGGCAAATAATACATTATATGTTAATAAAAATAATTAATAAAAAAATTAAAAAATAAAATACAGGAGTTGACTGCTGAAAAGAGCAAAACGCTGAGGAGAAAAAAAATCAAAGAGAAAAAGTAAATTTAAAAAAAAGAGAAGGTTGAGGAGGATTTCCTAGTGTTATTCCTTACACATATAATTAACTCATTAAGTAATTACGAAGTAATTTACTTGAATTCTGTACTTATAATTTCAAGAATATTATTAAGGGTGAGTTTCCCCACAAAGAGTTGTCTGTTACCTGTGAATTCAAGCCTGCAACTGGACCTGATGTCTCAAAATTTAGAAAATGAGACAAGAATAATATGCTAGGTTTGTGATGGCCCTGTATCTCTGAGGCGCTGGTTCATTCTGGTTAGCTCAAGAAGAATGTATTAGTAATTTATCAATCAGCCAAGGAGTCTTTGCAAAGTAATGCATCTGGGAGCTCAGACTCTGAGAATGGTCATGGGGATTGGATATCTGTGAGAGGCCTATGTTACAAGTATGAATAACATTATCCTGGCATTGCTTGGTCAAGTTGCAGTCAAATCTAGTGACAGCACTCATTTGACACATTTCCAAAAACATGTTCAAAAATTGGCATAAAGTTTTTTTTTAAGATTTTTTTTTCCAATTTATTTCTTTTCAGAAAAACAGTATTCATTATTTTTTCACCACACCCAGTGTTTATTTATAGAGATCACAAGCAGGGACAGAGGCAGGCAGAGAGAGAGGGGGAAGCAGGCTCCCCGCCCAGCAGAGAGCCCGATGCAGGGCTCCGTCCCAGGACCCTGAGACCAGGACCCAAGACGAAGGCAGAGGCCCAACCCACTGAGACCCCCAACACCCCTGGCATAAAAGCTTTTTAAACAGCTTTACTTAAATACCAGAACTTTGAAGGGAAATATCAACTGACTAGATATAGGCCAGTATGAATAAACTAGAATATTGAAACTATTATTATGTACTGTTAAAATCATAAGGTAATAAAATCTAAAAATGATGCAGCCAGATTTTTCCCTCAAGTGTAGTTTAAGAAAATATTTGTGCATAGCACTTAGACTATGTTTAATTGAATTGTCTGTGAATATGTATAACTCCCATATTTTGGTTTTTATGATGCTAAAAGTTGGGTAAGTAATATACAAATGAGTATATAGTAGAGTAGATTTATTTTTTAAAAGATATTATATATTTACTTGACAGAGAAAGAGCACACCGTCAGGGGGAGCAGGCAGAGGGAGAAGCAAACTCCCCGCTGAGCAGGGACCCCCATGTGGGGCTCCATCCCAGGACACTGGGATCATGACCTGAGCTGAAGGCAGACACCTAACAACTGAGCCACCCAGGCACCCCCTAGATTTATTTTTTAAAGTAACTTTTCTTATTGTCATAACATTTTATATTGTTATTCATATTCCTAACAAGTAATATATTTTGGTATAAGCTGCTAGACTACTCATTTCAAAGAAAGAATAAAATTTGTTTTCCCTTTGTAGAAACAGATTTGAAGATGTCAGAGAGACATTCAAGTCAAGCTTGTCCTGGAGCGGGAAATGAGGTGGACCATCCTGCTGTCAATTTCAAACACTCCAGCTTCAGAGACTTTTGCTCCACATCTTCATTTCAAGATAGTGGCTACAATGAGCTGTTACAACCTTGCAACTTTGAGAATGCAGATAAAGAATTTTTTGGAGAGAAAGAAAAAGGCCCAACATTAATCCATGAACATCCTGAAACTTCAAATCTGGGCTTAACTCATACTTTAGAATCTCCAACTCAAAAAAAGAGATTTTTCTTTTCTAGGAAGGAGAATGATAAAACTCCAGAACTTTGTGAAACCCCTAAAGTCAGTGGAAAAAAACGTTTACTGCGTAGAAGGTTGGACATATCTTTCTCTCTCCTAAAGGGGGACTTTGAATCACAAAATAGTTCCCTAGAAAGTAGTATAAGCCAGGTTCTCCACTTAGAAAAAAATATTCCAGGCAGTGCTTCAAGTTTTCCAAGAAAAACCAGTTTTAGTCCTTTAGTTACTAGTTCTTTGAAAACAGAAGAAGCAACTTCCAGCAGTCAAAAATTGAGACTTAATTTTTCTCAACAGAAGACTTCCACAGTTGATGATTCCAAAGATGACTGTAGCCTATTTGAAGTTGAATGTATATCTCCAATTCAGGGTAATAGTTTTAAAGACTCTATCACACATGACCTTAGTGATAGCAGTCTATTTGTTAATGATGAGAATATATACCCCAAACTTCTGGGCTCCTCTGCTAGTGGAACATCTTATGGAACAAACGAGAACTTATGTGTGACTCCAGTAAGTAGTCTTGTAGCAAACATTAAATTTAATGCCAGTCAAAGGCTCTCTCCTACAGCTGAAGTGAGGGGCAATATTTCAACACCTGAAGATAGTGGTTTTAACTCACTTTGTTTGGATAAATCAGAAGATTCCCTCTCTGACCAGGAGGGTTCTTTTCGAGAACTTTGGAAACAAAAGCGAACGGTCAAAGTGGAGGACACCATAAAAAAGTCAAGACATCTTCGAAGGCTGAGAAGATTGTCCACGCTTCAGGAACAAAGCTCACAATCTGAGACAGAGAGGGACTCTGACTTGGAAGCAACACCAGCAGCTGCTTCAGACACCTCGGAGAGTCAGCTGAGCAGTTACAATGAGATTTTAAGCTTTAAGAATTTATCAAAGACCCCAGCCTTGCAGTTAGTGCACGAGCTCTTCATGAGAAACAAAAGAAAAAGATTCCAGCAAACTGGTGCTCATGAATCGTTAGAAGAGAAGGACGGGGGGCAAATAGCCATACTACGGTGTGTCCTCGCAGGACTGATTGGCAAGAAAATGGGTATAGAAAAGCTGGACATCTTAACAGAATTAAAATATAGAAATTTAAAACATATTCTTGCTATGGTTTTAGGTTCCTTGACTGCAGAAAACCTATGCAGGTAAGAAATAAAAATTTTTTTCTGAAGTAAAACTTCTTTCTTGTCACTTTTTTTTTTTTTAACTTCAAGTTGGAAAGCTTTTCTATGAGTTGAGTAGTTGTCCTGTTTTTTATTTGTTTTGTTTTATTATTTCTGTCTTTGGTTGTCTTACACTTTATCAAAGTGTTTTGTGAGCTTCCTAAGGGTAGTTTACTGAGCCTCCTAATAGAGCTTCCTAATAGGGTTAGTTCTGTTTAAATTCTTGTTTTAGGGGTGCCTGGGTGGCTCAGTTGGGTAGGGGTCCGACTCCTGGTTTTGGCTGAAGTCAGGTTGTGGGGTGGAGCTCTGTCTTGGGCTTTGATCTCAGTGGGGAGTCTTCTGGGGGATTTTCTCTCCCTGCCCCTCCACTCCAACCTCTTTTTCTCTCTCTTTAAAATAAATAAGTAAATCTCTAAAAAAAATGAAATCCTCTTTTAGAACCATCAATGTAGTCTTCTGGATAAAGTTCATGTCACTGTCATTTGGGAAGAGTGTTTCTAAATGTTGAACTTTAAATTTTCAAGATGGTAAGCTATATTCCACAAAAGTTATTTAATGATTTAATAGTTCATATCTTGTTTTCAGATTGCAAATTGTATTAAAGTTATGACACTTGGCCAGAAATAATGCAAAGTATTATAGTGACTAAGAAATGATAACATACAAAAGATACCATTTAATTATTTATTCTAAATTCTAGAATCCAAAATGATGGTTAGCTTTCATTTTAGGGCTTAGTTGTTCCAGAAACCGAGGGAATGTGGATTAGTGCATTTTCATTACTAACAGGGCTGTGTAACGTGGTTACTTTTGGGAATTTCAAGGAATTAGAAACTGAAGAATTTCTGTTAACAGGAATTCTATTATATTGGATGCTGCTACATAAAGAGAAACATATTTAGGAGGACTGAGGACAGGAACTAGGGTTACAAAGACTAAAATGAGACTGTGTTCATACTGGCAATTTGGAGGAGTTGCAAGACTATCCGAAGACAAGACCCTTGGGAATGTTATGGCTAGGAAGGAGGGAAGTCTGGAAAACAGGACTTCTGCAAGGCAACAGTTGGGGAAGGGTATGCAGGAGCGTTTGTGAATTTGATTTTTGATAGAGATATGTCAAGAGTTTGGGTCATAGAATCCTTGCTGTTTTTATGGCTACTACTTCATCTTTCCTCCACAAATTATTTGTAGGCCATTGTATAGAATTGTAGAATTTCATAGCTGAAGTCTTTTGAGACATCTAGTCTAATCACATATTTTGAAGATGAGGAAACTGTGTTCCAGAGAATTTAAGTGACCTGCCAACAGTCATTCAAGGAGATAAGAATATATCTAGGTCTATAATTGAGCCCTCTGATTTTTTTTTTTTTTTAAAGAGAGGGAGAGGTAGGGGCGGGGGCAGAAGGAGAGAGAATCTTAAACAGGCTTCACGCTGGTGTGGAGCCCAATGCCAGGCTTGATCCCAAGACCCTGAGAGTATGACCTGAGCTGAAATCAAGAGTCAGACACTCAACTGACTGAGCCACCCAGGTGCCCTGAGCCCTCTGTTTTCCAATCTAATACTGTCTCACAAACTCATATTAAGATTTAAGGCCTTTCTAAATAAACTTGACCCAGAATGTACTTGGTGTAATCCAAGTGGGATGTAGTGTACCTGGATGTATATGCCTTTTAAAGAATGTTTGAATGAGATAAATTGTTTAAGAAATCAAGGAGATGGCTGAAATATAGGAAGTTTATTTTTATATGCTGTAGTAATGGATAGAGACCAGTTAAAAACTTGGGTGATACTTTTGGGTGCTCGCTTGTGGGAACAGTTGATATTCGGTCATATTTTTGTAATTACCTCTTCTCCACAGCCCTCCAAATGCATAGTATTTGTACTGCAGAATGCGTGTATAATGTTAGCAGAGTTGATTCTCAGTAACGTGAGAGATTATGGTCAGTTGAAATAACTGTGGCAAATACCCAATTGCATAGCTCCTTTCTGCCCCATTAACAGGTGACTTCCTACCTTTTCCTTCCCATCAATCTGATATAAGACACATGTACTGGCTTAGGGAGAGGCAAGGCAGTTGAAGTGGCCACAGTAACCGGAAGGACAGTATTACCTCCTTAACAGCAAGCGGCCTTTTTGTAATTGTCTGATCTTATTCCCTTTGAATGATTTAAGTTAGAGTAATAAAAAAGACCAGATTAACAGCTGAGAGATTCTCTTCTTTCATAAATTGTATAGCCAAAGTTATCGATGGGCAATCACTGGATATAAATTGAGATTTTCTGTTTGTTTGCTGTTTGTTTGTTTGTTTGTTTTTAATCTGCTTCATTCTTATCAACTTTGGTTTCTAAAACAGGAACTTTGTAGGTTACCCATCGTAATGGTTGGCACTTAGTATGTCCAGTGAATTATTGCTAGTTCTAATGTTTGTTTAAACAAAATGATAAATTTGTTAAGTGCATTCATAGGAAGAGTAAACACCCCTTGTTCCGTATGGATGATAATCATTTTCTACACGTGTTCCAAAGTTTTAATTTTAGTTGCACATTTGAATGTCAATCCTCTTAATCAGTCTCCCAGTGGGCTCATATTGGCTTTATATAAAATATGCTTTTCCTTTAACCATTTGTAAGATAATAATGTATTGATATAATGCTGGCATGTACTTAATATTTTAATGGGAATTCTTTCGTATGGTGAAGCAATATGGGACAACAATGTAGGTCAAGTCTTAATTTACTGTCCAAAATCTTTTTTTAAAGATTTTATTTATTTATTTGACAGCGATCACAAGTAGGCAGAGAGGCAGGCAGAGAGAGAGGAGGAAGCAGGCCCCCTGCTGAGCAGAGAACCCGATGTGGGACCCTGAGACCTGAGCTGAAGGCAGAGGCTTTAACCTACTGAGCCACCCAGGCGCCCCACTGTCCAAAATCTTTAAAACAAGTTTTTCTTATTAATTTCCATATGCAAAAAATGTTAATTTTTTATATGCACTATAAAGACCAATGATTTTGTTGTAGTGTTTGGAAAGTGAGCAGAAATTGGCGTGAAATTATTGTTCAAGATAAAAAAGCAAATCGGAGGAGGAAATTCTATATCTCACAACAGAAAGCAGATTCTGAGGTAATGTATACAATACTTTTCTCAAATGGATTTGTAAAAATAATAATCGCAAATTGCCAGACAACCTAATTTGGTTTTCCTGCTATCTTTTAACCATTTTTCATTTAGCAAACATTCACTCATGAATGTTTTCCCTCTCCCAAACTCCATTTCCTTCCAGTCCGTAAGTGAAGTAGACTGCCCAGCATCAAGAGCATCCTGGGGTTTGTTGTTGAAGTGTGTGTGCTGTTAGCATGGTTTGAATACCAGTGCTCTGCTGGATCCTATTCATAATTAGATGTCCTTATAACATTTTCTATCTAGTCTTTTGAGCGGATACTATGTGCCAATTGCTCAGATTACAATGGTGAACCTTTCTGAAGTGGTGCCCACTCTCTTGGAGCTCATGCCCCATGGGTGATACAAATAAGCAGGTGATTATAATACAGGTGTGTTAGGGGCAACCCAGAGTTTTTTCTACCGGAACATTTTAAAGGGGCATTTGATACTTGGGAATCAAGAGAAGGCTTCTCAGAAGAAGCACAACTCTGCTGAGACCTGAAGGATGGAGTGAGTGGCTTACTGAGTGAAGATGGGGAGGAGCGTTTCCGCAGCATCGAGGAAGGCCTGGAAGTGAGTGAGTGTGGCAGACAAGCACTGGTAAAGCATCATAAGCTTGTATTTTCTTGAAGATTTGAGAACCAGCTTTGAATTGACAGGAAAAGTTCTGCAGAAGCTGATTAATTCTTCCAAGCGACACTACTTTGTGTCCTAGACATCTCATAACGAGGGCAACCGTGTGTGCTGAATATGCAACTTTCAGACCTTTCTTGGCCATCAGTATTAAGAGAAACCACAAGAGTTCACTCTCTTATCCTTGTTCTAGTAAAAAGCATTTAATGACGTAAGTAAATTTCTAATTTGACAAAATATGATAATTGAGCTGACACATGGTTTAAACAAACATTAATACCTAGATACAGATTGGTAGGTTTCTCATTACGATGAAATATCAGGGACTGCACCTAACTAAAATGTTGACTTTCCATTTTACTTTGAAGAAAAGTTTTAACCTTTTTTTACCTATGATATTGCCTTATAGCCTACAGTTCCTGGCCACTTAACTGCTGCAGCTTCTGGCCCTGGGAGCTTATAATCAAGAAAATATAAATTGCCTTCTTTTTTTTTTTTTTCAAGATTTTTTTAAAGATTTTATTTATTTATTTGATAGAGAGAAATCACAAGTAGATGGAGATATAAATTGCCTTCTTAACTTCTGATCTTTTTAGAGTGCTGCTCTATGTGCTAAGGACTTACTTTAAAAAATAATTTTTTAAAAGATTTTATATATTAATTTGAGAGAGAGCAGCAGAGGGAGAGGGAGAAGTAGGCTCCCCACTGGGCAGTGAGCCAATGGATCACTGGATCCAGGAGTTGGATCCTAGGACCCTGGGATCATGACCTAAGCTGAAGGTAGAATTTTACCCAACTGAGCCACCCAGAAGTCCCTTAAAAAGACAGTTTTTTTGAAGATTTTATTTCTTTATTTGAGAGAGAGAGAGAGAGAGGGCATAAATGGGGAGAAGCAGGCAGAGAGAGAGGGAGAAGCCAACTGCCTGCTGAGCAGGGAGTCAGAGTGGGGCTGGATCCCAGGATTCTGGGATCATGATGTGAGCCAAAGGCAGATGCTTAACAAACTGAGCCACCCAGGAGCCCTGGAAAAATTTTTAAGCAAGCATCTATTAATATTAAACTGTTAGCTCCATGTCCATTGTACATCCTACAAGGAAAGAAATGTGGTTATGTTTGGCAACACTTAAGGTAATTCTAGATAAAATATTCTGTCTTCATCTCCTGGCCACCACTTCTTTGTTCCAACTTTATTTCTTAAAGGACTATACTTTTTCCTTTCTTGAACCTTTTTCTCTTATTATGGTTTGCTTTTTATTTTTTTTTTCAAATTAAAACAAGTACATGGTTTAAGAAGTCAAACTGGGCTACAAAGCTTATAACAAAACACATTCTCTTGCCTGTCTCTTTCTACCCTTGATTCTTGCCCCAAGTTAATCACTTTCAATTTTTCATTTGCTCCTTTTCAGATTTGCCTCTACATTTCTAAATAGCATGCCTTTCCTGCTATTTCTTGGCTTTTTTTTCTAAGAATTTGTTCTCCAACCTCTCACCACTTCTACCACGACCTACCCACCCACCGACCCGTCTCTCTGAACTCCTTTCTCCTTTTCTCCTGTCTCACTAATGTAACCACACCACTATTTGGGAGTGACTCAGAATTAGGTGCTGACATTATTAAGACTGTGTTGACATTATGAGTTTTGATAGCTGAAACATGCAGTACACTATGATTACACCTTTTTTCTATATAACTTTTTTTTCCAGAGTTAATAATTGCCTAGTTTCTTTCTTTTGTTTTGCTTAGTGTTTCTCTGTACAGATCCCCGATTCATCTCCTATTATCCACCAGAACTGGAAATCTCCTCTGTGTAAGTCCAGACAAATCAGGTATTCTTCCTGTTCCTTCCTCTCCCTAGAGACATCCTTCCTGATGCACTTTGCCACCCTATTCTGATATGGACCGGTTGCTTTCCAACATAAAATATCTTAATGTGTATCATAGACCCAAACAGAAACATTACAAGACAAAGTTGTTTGAGGTTTTCCTCATACTCGTGTAATGTCTCTGAAATCTCCTTATGTGTAAAAGTTAGAAGGCAAACACCAGCTATGTGTCATAGGATCTCAATTTCATCTATTTGCTTTGCAGCCATAAGAATGAGTGTTAGAATTGGGATACGCCTTTTCCATCGAATTTCTTAATTTACCGTATTCCTCACTGTTCTCTTATAACCATGGAAATGAACAACCATACAGGGACTCCACTTTCACATTTAAATATCTTCCTGTAACATGATGTGACTTTGAAAAATTTTCGCCCTCACGAATATGTGCCTTGGTTGCCTGCTTTGCCTCCTTTGCTCAGAGATGGAAGCACACGTTTTAAACTCTAGGAGGCCTGGGTTTAGACTGTTTTATTCACTTGGCACCTTTAGGAGTTCTATAAATATTTGTTAAATAAATGAATATTCTGTAGCTGAAATGTGTTTCAACAATGTATCTCTATTCATTTTGTTGGTTCATACACAATCACTGTGTTTACCAAACACATCGAAATCCATCAAAATTTTGGTATGCTGTTGTGTCGTGTTTTTGTGTCCTAGGCTGCAAGTTATTTATACAAATGTCCTATAAAGAGATGTATTGAGTCCTTGAAAAAGTTCATTTGTATTCATTCTAGTTTTAGAAAACCAATATTCATCCATTACACTTATGCCTATGTTGTTTTAACTGTTAATCACAGAATTTTTCACAACCAGCTAATCTTATTTCCTATATTTATCATTCTATAATTTCTCTTATTTTTTTCTCACCTTCCTTTTAGGAGCTAATTGTGGCAAAGGGAAACTATCAAGGGAGAGGAAGGACCGTTTTAGGTAGACACATGAGGAAATTCACTCTCAGTACATTTTATTTTGAGAAATGTTCAAGAATGCCAATTTGTAAAAAAAAAAAAAGAAACCAAAACCTTGTATTTTTCCATTATCAACCTGAACAAAATAGAGGGCTTATTGAAAATATTTCTAGGCGGAATATTTAAGTAATGTGGAAATCCAGTTTAGAGAAGAGATACCTTTTTTCTCTTTTTAAAATACCAAAGATTTTTTTATTAAAATGTAAGTATAAAAATGATTCCAATACTTACACATATTGTAAAAACTAACTAAAATAATTAGATTTCAGGGTCTAACCAGGCCCATTATTCTTCTGACATGTGGCTAAGGTAAGAAATCTTCAAAGAATTCCATGATACCCCATAGCAAACTTTACAAAGATTTGCCTCTTCTTAAACTTTGACTTAAACAATGAATCTTGGAACACTGAAAAAATAAAATAAATCTTAAAAAAAATTAAAAGTTAAAAAAATCCAAAAAACAAAAAAAACAAACCTTGACTTAAAAGAGGGGTTTGGCCAACTCCAGTCTTTGGGCCAATCCTGTCCATCATTTCTGTTTTTAAAGTAAGTTGCTTTGGAACACAGCCTTGCCTTTTCATTTACATACCACTACAGCTTCTTTTGCTAAGATGGCAGTTGGGTACCTGTGACTATCTGGCCTGCAAAATGTAAAATATACACTATTTGGCCCTTTTCTGGGAAAGTTTGCCAACCCATGCCTTAATCAGAAAAATAACCAATCATGCAAGCTTAAAGCTAACATTTATTGTTTTAACATCGTTCCTCTATATTTCTTTGACATTTAAATGTTAGATAACAGATTTTTCATCTAAAAAGGAAATTTAGGGAGAAAATTCTAGTGGAATTTAGTGTGAAATCACTTTCGGTGTTTAAATACACGTGCATCAGAAAACTGTTCTGGAACTTTTGATATTACGGTACTGACCCTTCTTCTCCTTTACTGCAGGGAGCTAGAGTAAATGTTGAGGATGCCGCCACTAGGCTCCATCTTTTAAATCGATCAGCTTTAAGATCCGTGCAAGCTCAGGCTAAGATACCAGGTTTGCAAAAAGGAGAAGTTTCAACATTTTCTCCTTGGGGAGAAGTTTTGACACCTATAGCAAGTTCTTCTGTTACCCCCTTAAGTAGTAAACAGGAAGAATATGTTAAGGTGAGTATTTCTCATAAGTTATTAGAAATAAATATTTAGAGTTTGAAATAAAGTGATTCTCTGGATGAAATTGGAAGATTTAGTGTGTATGCTCTCACTGCAGGTTGCCAAAACACTATTTATTGATGAAGCCTTAAAACCTTGCCCCAGGTGCCAATCCCCTGCTAAGTACCAGCCATATAAGAAAAGGGGACTGTGTAGCCGCACAGCCTGTGGTTTTGACTTTTGTGTGTTATGTTTGTGTGCTTATCATGGGTCTGAAGAATGTAGTAGAGGAGCAGCAAAGCCAAGAACTAGAAAAGATGCTCTTCCAGGAAGTGCCCAGAGTAAGCGGAATTTAAAACGCCTTTAAAGAGACTCTCAAATAAAAGAAGCATTCCCCGTAAACAACGTTTTGTCTGACTTAAAATTATGGCTGTTTTGAAAGCATGCAACATTTCCCATTAATGACAGATGGTGATTTATTTCCTCTTTTGTATATATCATAATCTATGTCTGTATTCTTTAAAGTGATGAGTTTGGAAAAAATTTTATTTTGCTATGTCACATTTTCCCATTTTAGTAAGTGTTTTTAAATAAAGAGTTTTTAATGTTATATATATGTATTTAACTGTTTCATGTAACCTTTGAAAATTGTGCATTTCATCACTCTGTGTTGAAATGTTCTTCAATCACTTTTTAAAAATAGTTTTCCAAGTAATATTACAAATTTTAAACTTGAGACAGATGGCCTTATAGATTTGGAAAATAAGTATTTGACTGAAATGAAATATAAATAAAATGTTTTCAGAAGTTCTATTGAATTTACTCCATAATTTCAATCTTTTAATTTAGTGAATATCATATGTGAGCAGATTAAGTAAAATTTACTTAATGATTACTAAGAAGACATAAAAGTAACTTCTTAGACATAGGTTGTTATTCAGAATGAGAATCTCAGTCAGTAAATCCTCATAAGTCATGTACTTCATTTAAATACTTTATGAAATTCCAGAACTATAATCACAGATCCCATTTGTTTTCTTTTTTTTTTTTTTTTAAGATTTTATTTATTTATTTGAGAGAGAGAGAATGAAAGAGAGAACATGAGAAGGGAGAGGGTCAAAGGGAGAAGCAGACTCCTTGCTGAGCAGGGAGCCTGGTGCAGGACTCAGTGTTAGGGCTCCAGGACCATGACCTGAGCCAAAGGTAGTTTGTTAACCAACTGAGCCACCCAGGTGCCCCTCCATTTGTTTAATCTAGGCTCAGTATCAGCATTGTGACAAATTTGGACTAGCTAGAAAAGATTGTTGTTGGGTTTTTTTTTTCTCGACAGTTAGTTTTGGGTTGGGTTTCTTTTTGTTTGTTTTTGAGATTTTATTTATTTGACAGAGAGAAACACAGCAAGAGAGGGAATGCAAGCAGGCGGAGTGGGAGAGGGAGAAGCAGGCTTCTCACTGAGAAGGGAGTGCCATGCAGGCTTGATCCCATGACCCTGGGATCATGACATGAGCCAAGGGCAGACCCTTAATGACTGAGCCACCCAGGTGCCCCTGGATTTGGTTTCTTAAATAACAAAAGTTTACTGGATTATTTATAATGTACCACTTTCCGAAAATGATTGGGGGTAGCATGTTCCATTTATAGAACAGAAGCAAGAGAGAGCTAAGTTCTATTGTTGAACAAATTACTACGACCAGTGGAAATTTGAAGACAGTTTCATATTTCTTTGTCTTTAGGTAACCGATGTGTGTATATCTCTCTGTACACACTATACACACAGATTTAAAATGTAACTCTTCTTTTTTTTTAAAGATTTTTTATTTATTAATTTGACAGATTGAGAGAGAGATCACAAATAGGCAGAGGGAGAGGGGGGAAGCAGACTCCCCGCTGAGCAGAGAGCCTGATTCAGGGCTCCATCCTAGGACCCCGAGATCATGCATGACCTAAGCCGAAGGCAGAGGCTTAACCCACTGAGCCACCCAGGCACCCCTAAAATGTAGCTCTTCTTATACAGTATTTTATTTATTTTTTATTTTTTTTTTAAAGATTTTATTTGTTTATTTGACAGACAGAGATCACAAGTAGAGAGAGAGGCAGGCAGAGAGAGAGAGAGGGAAGCAGGCTCCTTGCTGAGCAGAGAGCCCGATGCGGGACTCGATCCCAGGACCCTGGGATCATGACCTGGGCCGAAGGCAGCGGCTTAACCCACTGAGCCACCCAGGTGCCCCTTATACAGTATTTTAATAAGATAATTTAAAAGTGGGAATTGGGTATAGATACATTTGTTTTTTTTTGTTTTTTTTTAAAAGATTTTATTTACTTATTTTAGAGGGTGGAGGACAGGTGAGTAGGGTTAGAGGCAGAGTGAGAGGGATAAGCAGACTGTGTGGAGCCCAATATGGGGCTCTATCCTACCACCCTGAGATCATGACCTCAACCGACTAGGCTAGCCAGTCACCCTCAGATATAAATATTTTGGAAAAATCTGTCTTAAATTTTAATTTGTTGTTTAGCTCACTAAAAATTTTAGCTGCTAAATATTACATTTTATCTATATGCTTTCTAATTCCACAAAGAATTTTTGGAGGCTAAATATAAATATAAGTAAGTTGTCAGTTGTCTTTAATAAGTTACAAAGTCTATACATTTTCTATCAAATTTTCTGAGTCAGTTGATTCTAATCAAGTTGAGTTCTCAGTGTCTGCTTAATTTCCTGAGGTATCTTCCACATCAGGGTCAATATACTTACTAACAATGTTAATAAATATTGTTAATTAAAGTTTCTTTGCATTTAGGAAACTTGTTCCCAGTCCTGATTCTTTTGATTTATGAAGACTACTCTTTGACCTCTCTTTCTGGGGCTTAGATCAGATCGTATCCTCTTCTGTCATATGAACATTTTTGTTATTTTATGCTCTTGATTTCTGCCTGGCCTAAATGACATTCCAGAAGTGACTTCTTTTTTTTTTTTTCCTTTTAAGATTTTATTTATTTATTTAACACAGAGAGAGATCACAAGTAGGCAAAGAGGCAGGCAGAGAGAGAGGGGAAAGCAGTCTCCCTGCTCAGCAGAGAGACCAATGGGGGTTTGATCCCAGGAACCCCAAACCATGACCCGAGCTGAAGGCAGAGGCTTAACCTACTGAGCGACCCAGGTGCACCCAGAAGTGACTTCTTAAGTTGTAAACATCACAGATCCAGTTTCGTGGTATGCTTTTTAAAAATGAAATGCAAGATTTTCTATTTTATATAATTTAAAATGTTTATTTCCAATGTCCTGTGGATTTTTATTATTCTATTACAGAAAATGAAAAAGGAAGGACAAGCATTTCTTTTGCCTCTTTATACTTGAAATTGTCAGCATTGCACTGTAAGCATCTGGACTCCTATCTCCTGTCCATTAGGGAACTAATGATTGCTTTGTGTGGTATGATCCTACTGCCCCAGTAGTGTGATCACCTTTTTGGTCTTGTGGCTACTCAGTCTATTCCAATGTAATATTTTATCTTAGTCTTCTGTTGAAAATGTAGATTTTACCACATTTCATTTTAGAAATCAATAATATCCATATATATATTCTTGTCTACAGCAGATACTGTTAGCAGTGGAGTTTCACATTTTTTATATTTCTGGTTTTGATTGGGATTTGAGTACTGTGATCAAGTAGTTATGAGTAAAATAGTATAAGGACTTAATACCACATATTCTAATGATTTCATAATAAAAATTCTGAAGGAAAAAGATCAGAGTAGGAAATCCAAAGATAAGCTTTTTATTGGTAGGCTTTATATTTGTGATGGGGTTAAGAAGTAGTTTAACTGGAAGAAAATCACACGGTATTCCTGAATAACTTTAGTAAACAAAGGCTTTGGCTATCCAGAAAATAATCAGCATCCTTATTATTGTGACTGATGATGTATTCTAGTAGCTGACTGGAGCTGTCATCTCAGGCTGTCTGCTCCTGTAGTGCCATGTGCTTTCCCTGTCACAGGACTGAGTTTACTTTATTCAGATCGTTTGTTAATTTTCTTTCCCTGTGAGACTATCAGCTCCAGAAGACTGGAACCATATCTTGTTTGATTTAAATACTGTTGCATCCCTAGCACCTCGCCCAGTGCCTGGCAAGTAGAAGGTACATAGTAAGTATTTATTGAATGAGTTGATTTTTTTAGTGCGACTAGTAATTTTTATCAAGTAAACCATTACAACTCAATCCTAACGATCTGTTAATTTCATAATATTTGATCTTAGTGATTAATGCTTCATTACACAAAAAAGTGAGATCTAAATGATTTTTTTTTAATTTTTAAAAATATTTTATTAATTATTTATTTGACAGAGAGACACAGGGAGAGAGGGAACACATGGAGGGAGAAGCAGGTTTCCTGCCAAGAAGGGAGCCTGATGCAGGGCACGGCCCCAGGACCTTGGGACCTGAACCAAGGGCAGATGCTTAACAACTGAGCCACCCATGTACCCCCTAAATGATTTCTTAAATGCCTCACACATGTAATCAGTTGACTTGTTTGATTTACTCCTTTTAGCTACTGTTATTACAGTTTGTTAGAGTGTAATGGAAAGAACACTAAACTAGGAGTCAAAAAACCAGAGTGGGTATTCTAAACTACTTACTAGCTGTGCCCTTATGCAAATCACTTATTGATTCTGAGCTGATTTCTGCTGTCTATAAATAAGAGAAATTAAGAGAGTTGATCACTGTTGAAACTCTAAGTGTTACAGTAATCCCTGTGCTATGCTTTTGGCTAAATATGGATAGAATAAAACAAAATACCATTTGTGGGGCTAGAATATATGATCTTGATATCTTTCACATTATGCTGAATAAAACTATAAAACCAGCCTCTAACTTGCTTGTAAAAAATGTCTGCTTAAAAACAAATTAATCTAGGGGCTCCTGGGTGGCTCAGTGGGTTAAAGCCTCTGCCTTCGGCTCAGGTCATGATCCCAGGTTCCTGGGATCGAGCCCCACATCGGGCTCTCTGCTCAGTGGGGAGCTTGCTTCCCTCCTCTCTCTGCCTGCCTCTCTGCCTACTTGTGATTTCTCTCTGTCAAATAAATAAATAAATTCTAAAAAAAAATTAATCCAAAACAGACAAACAAACAAATTCATCTAGGGACACCTGGGTGACTCAGTCAGTTAAGCCTCTGTCTTCTGCTCATGTCCTGATTCCAGGGTCCTTGGATAGAGTCCCGCATCAGGCTTCTTGCTCAGCAGGGAGCCTGCTTCCCCCTCTGCCTGCCACTCCCCCTGCTCATGCTCTCTCTCCTTTCTCTCTCCCTGACAAATAAATAAAATCTTTAAAAAATTCAACTAACCATAAACTGAGTGTTTACTCTGTATAGACATTGTCCTAAATCCCTTTGTGTTAACTCATTTATTCCTCACATTGACTCTATAAGGCAGTTATTATCTTATTCCTCTTATATATCAGGAAGTCAAGAATCAGGTTAAATAATCTAAGATCATTCAGATAACAAGTGGGGAAGCCAACATTCCAACCAGAGGTAGTCTGCCACTTGTATGACAAGACTCTGCAGAATCCCTGTTGATAAATTCAATATGCATATAATTACCATGTCTTAAATGGAAGATTGTTTTGCCATTAAAGGAAAATCTATTGGTATGTCAGGAAAAAAATTCTAACTTAAAACAGTTCTGCCCTAAAGTAGTTCCTTAGCTCCGTAGTTCCTCACAACTTTGTAATTTGGAAAACTAAATGGATTGCACAAATATACTATTATCTGAGAGCTCCGTTCCAGAGAAAGGCTACTGCTCCAGTCCCAAGGTCTTTGTAATTAAAGACACAAGTCATGAAAATAAGCATTAACACATTCCAGTCATCACTACTTTTTTGATTATTGAGTGAAAGTAGTAAGAAAAAATTTACCAGTTATTGATAAGTTTACTCTGTGTTTCCAAGAAGATTCCAATATAATATTAAATTGTATGAGTCAATCATTGGATGATTAAATTTGGCACTTTATTTTTGTATTTTTTTTTCTCACTGCTTAATAAGAACATAAGGGAAAGGAGGAGCAAACAGTTAACCTTCTACTGGTTTAGGATAATCTATCTCTCCCGACTGTGGTCTGCCCCCTTGACAGTCTTGTTAGCTAATGAATAGGAATATTTTTTCTATTTTGACTTCTACTTGTCTCCAGGAAAGACAGGAATTTCCTATTTTTCATTCCCTAGTTTGGAAAATATATGGTCAGAAACTTGTCATAATTGATACAAAGAGAAAAAAAAACACTTTAAAAGTTACCCGATCATTTAGGGACCCCTGGGTGGCTCAGTGGGTTAAAGCCTCTGCCTTTGGTGATCTCAGGGTCCTGGGATCCAGCCGTGCATCAGGCTCTCTGCTTGGTGGGGAAACTGCCTCTCCCTCTCTCTGCCTGCCTCTCTGCCTTTGATCTCTGTCAAATAAATAAATAAAATCTTTTTTAAAAAGTCGCCTGACCATTTAATACTAGCATTTCTATGGGCACAAATATGGACGTTTACAATATTTCAGATATTTAAGTACTTCATAAAGTCTTGTGGATTTGTTGGCAATAATTTAAGGATAGAAGTGCTATTGAGAAAACAGTTTTGATACTTAGCATGGTGTAAAGCTAAGTTTTTCCATTACCTTTGTTTAATTTATGATTCACAAAATGACAAAAATTTACTGAACATTTTCAACATTTGGTCTCTTATGTTTCTTGTTTGAATTAAATTATTTATATGGCCAGTTTTAAATTATGTCCCTTAGGGATAGTGTAACCTATACAGAAAGTACTTTAAATGTCTTAAAATATGGAAATAACACATTACTGTTTCTGTATCAAAGGGAAGTATTTCAAAGATCACACTAAACATTCCACAAGGGGGCACCAAAGATTCATTTATGGTGCTTTTGGCCCTTCTTCAAAAAAGTTAATTAACTTTTATATATTTGATGCTAATGTACTGTGACGTTGCCAGGTAGGGGAAGTGTTCCTTGACTTAATTTTAAAAATGCATACAGAATAAATTTAGTTAATAGTTATTACTCAGCGTTACTAATTAAAACATTTTAGCTGGCTTGCAAGATTGCTCTGTTTCCTGGGATGACTTTTAAAAGAACACCTTGTTGGTGGGTGGGTCTGTGCCTTGGCCATCTGTATTTACTTGCCCAACAGCTCTGCCCACCTGGCTCCCTCTTCATCGACAGTGGAGCCAGAAGAGTGGAAGGAGCAGTAGAATTATGGAGGTGAGTTCTGGTTTTGAATGATGGTGGCATGCTACCAATTACTTCCTTCTGGCATTCTCATTTCTGCAGAAAAGTGGTGCTTGCTTGGTTCAGGCCCTAATCACAGTCTGCCCTAGATTTTGTAAATGCTTCCTAACAGGTCTCTTTGCTTTTACTTTGTCCCCATCTAAATCTGTCCTAAATAGCCATTGCCAGGTTATTTGTACTAAAATGTGGCTCCAATTATATTGCTTCCTATTAAAAATGTAGCTGAATTTAGGAACTCCTAATGGTCCTAACTTTCTAGCAATCTCTCTCACTATTCCACTCTGCACACTTTGTTCTGGCCAAACTAGACTCCTTACTGCTTCCTAAATTTCCGCTCTGCTTTTTCCCACTTCTCTCTCTTGCCATACTAAATCCCATTGAACCCAGCTAATCCTTAGTTCTTTCCATGAATCATTTTTGACGATCTCTCCAACAAGATGAAATTTTTACCTCCTTTGAATCTAGTGTTTATGTCTTTCTTGTACTGTCTCTGACATGTTCTTTTTGTGTTAGATTCTTGTAATCTTAAAAATAAAAAAAAAATAAATAAATAAATACATTCTTGTAGTCTTCCCCCATTAGCAAGTTCCTTAAGAACTTTTGCTCCTTAAGAGCAGAACTGTTTTATTCACCTCTCTACCTCCTTTAGCAGAATGTCTTATACATGATAGATGATAGAGCAAATAGTAATTGAATTGTTGAATTCATGATTGTCACATGATATGATAATGAACCATATGAAAATGATATGCTGATTGGGAATTAAAATACGTACATATGTATAAGTATATATATACATTAGCTGTTAGGGGCAGAGGATATTGCCTTTAGAGGTGAAATATGCATCACTTTAGAATTAAGTGGTAAAAAACTACCCATGCAGAAAGTTAACGTGACATTTAAATTTTTGTGTGCTAGGGCAGCAAAGATATTTTTGTGTTGGCATTCAAAAGAAGGAAATATATACTCAAGACATTGTGCTTATATTAAATAAAGGAAGAAAAGTGATTTTCCTTTTTTTCCAGCTTGAGATATAATTGACATAGAGCGTTGTGGACGTTTAAGGCGTACAACATTGATTCGATACACTTCTATATTTCACAACAATCACCACCATAGTGTTAGCTATATCACCTCCATCCCATCCCATGATTACCATTTTTTTTCTGTGATAAGAACATTTAAGATCTACTCTCAACAACTTTGCAGTATAGTTGACCCTTTAACAACATGGATTTAAACTGGTTGGGTCTACTTTTATGTAGATTTTTTTTTAATACAGTAGACTATTGTCAGTATATTTTCTTTCTTATGACCGTCTTAATATTTTTCCCCTAGATTACTTTATTATAAGACTACATTATGTTATTCATAGAACATACAAAATATGTGTCATTTGACTGTTGATATGATTGGTAAGGCTTCTGGTCAACAGAAGGCCATTAGTAGTTAAGTTTTGGGGAAGTCAAAAGATACATGTGGAAAAAAAAGATAAATGTGGATTTTCAGCTGTGCAGAGGGGTTGGTGCCCCTAAACCTCACATTGTTTAAGGTTCAACTGTATTCTCTATTTGTAAAAACTGCAACATCCTGGAGCAATATTAGAGTTTTAAAACTTTAACTAGGGAAGGGTTAAAAATGGAATTATCTCATCAGTTTGTGCAAGAAGCAAAGTAATGTAATGGAATATATTGACAATTATAATAAATCTAAACCAGCAGGTCCAGATGGTAGTTATCTTGGATAAGTTAAGAAATTGCCTAATGAATGTATTAAACTAATTATATTCCTTTTTCAAAAAATCATGAACTGTTCAGAAATAGAAAAAAACTGCTGTTTTCTAGTTAAATGTGATACGAATGTGGGCAGTTGTTATTAAATATAGATATGCAATTTCACAAAAAGGAAAGATAATGTTTATCAAAAAGAGAATGGAAATAAACAACATATAAATTTTGTGATTTGTGTTTCTGATCTTGCCGCAAGGGCAGTTACTTTAGGGACTGAGGTGGGGGTTGGTATAATATGTTATTAGACGTTGAGTTGCCATCCATCTCCTAGGAAAAACATTCTACTACACTGTTCTGTCAGTCTGGTTCTTGTGTGTGTAAAAATTAAAAAATGGTTTAGCGATGTGGAAATAAATGAAAACAACCCAGAGAAGAGCAAGCAAAGGGCATTTGTTCAGAGCTTGCTCTGGCAAGGGAGTCAGCCACCACCATATGCATTTGGTAGAGACTCCAAGGCAGGCATGAGGGGGAAAGCTGTGGAGTAGAGAAAGGGGAAGATTCAGGTGTGTTCTGACCGAAGGTTGCTGGCCTGGGGGCTAACTGTAATCTACAGGGCATCCTATGTGATTGGTTTGGTAAGTTTTTTGGCTTTCTCTGGTTGGTCCTTAACCAGAAATAGGGACAAAAATTAGGGAAACTGACAGTTACTGACCATGACTTGACCATTCTGGGTCTACTGCTGTAGAGGTTGTGGTTTGGTTGGTTTCCAAGACTGGTTGCTGCAGAGATTTGAGAGAGTTCTATTGGCATATATGGTCTGGCCATTGTCCATTTGTATATTCAGACTCATTACCATTAAATGAGGCTCATTACCATTAAAAATTAAAATCACAGGGATATAAATTTCAGACTTTGGTACTATTTCTGTTCACATTCAGAAAAGTTTAGAACTATGCTTAAGTGGGACCCTACCACATCGAATTCAAGAAAGGACTAGTACTTCTAAATCATTAAATAGGTATGTTGCCTGAAATCATGCTTTTGGTAGTGTACACACACACACACACACACACACACACACACGGTATCATATCTCTCCAATAGTACTTGGGAGAATTGTTGAATAAATCCTTGCAGCTTCTCCTCCTGAGCAGGCCACAAAGTAGCCCTAATGCAAATAAACGTTTGCAATTTAGGTCAGCCCTTGAAACATTTGGTTTAGGGCTTACATCTGAAACCTGATCATTTTTCTTTGTCCACAGCAGCTTAACATGGTATCACTTCTGTCCCATGGTCATGTTGGCTTCTCATTAACAGTTTTAGCTGTTTTTCAGGGAGACTGAGATGCTCTCCAGAGTTCCCCAAATTGAACGACAGGTGTATTACACAGTCTGTTTCTAAAAAAGGCCCTCTTGAGCATAACCTTCAAATTTCCTAATGATATTTCCAGAATCAGAGTAATCAGAAACTTAATTTCGTTTATGTAGATACAACTCCCATCATAAACTTTTGATTTTGGACAGCACCGGCTTTCAACAATGATACAGACCAATTGTAGAAAAAGGCGTTTCTGGAAAAATGAACTAGTCAGGGGGCAGAGACAATAAAATATTTCAAAAGTAAATTAAATCTAGTCATCAGGAAATGCACATCAATCCCACCAAGAGATAGCCACTTCATACCTGGTGGGATGACTACAATAAACAAGTTAGATGATAACAAATGGTAGTGAGGACGTGATGATATCAGAACCCTTAACTCACCACTGGTGGTAATATAAAATGGTTCAGCCAATACGGAAAACAGTGTGAAACTGCCTTAAAAAGCTAACCAGAGTGGCCAAACAAACAGTAGATTACCCTCAGCCCCAGCAATTCCACTCCTAGGTATATATAACTCAAGAAAGTGAAAGCATATGTCCACATAAAAACTTGTACATGGATGTTCATAAAGCATTACTCGTAATAGGTAAAAAGTAGAAAACCCAATGTTTACCAACTGATGAATGAACAAACTGATATATCCACACAATGGAATATTATTCAGCAATAAGAAGGAATGAAGTACTGATTCATGCCCCATTTTGGATGAAACTTAGAAACATGCTAAGTGAAAGAAACCAGTCATGAAAGCCCAACAGATGGTATGATTCCATTTATCTGAAATGTCCAGGACAGGAAAATACATAGAGGCAGAAGATAAGTCGGTGGTTGCTTAGGGGTGGGCGAGGGATGAATAGAGGATAACAGCTAAAGGTATTGGTCTTTTTTGAGGCAATTAGTGTTCTAAAATGGATTTTTTGATATGAAATGATAGTTGGATGACTTTGATTATATTAAAAATCATTGAAGTGTATATTTTAGATAGATGAATTGTATGATATATGAATTACATTTCAATAAAGCGATTACAAAAAAATTAAATCACCAAAACATTAGAATAACTTATAACCTACTCATGTGGATTCAAGTTACGGTCTTTGTGATTCTTGGGTTGTTTTTTTAAATCACGTGAGAATATTTTTAGAGGGAAAGGTTGCATAGCAGTGTTGTTAAAAAGCAAAGGCTTTGGAATCAGACTTGAATCAACTTGCGGCTTTAACACTTTAAAGCTGTTTGTCTTTGAACAAATTATCTCACCTCTGGAAGTCTCAGTTTCCTAGATTGTTGGGAAGAATAATATCAATGTCTTAGGGGTATTGTTAGAGGCCCATAGTTAAGTGTGCAATATTAGCCACACTTGATGACAAACAATTGACTTCTTATTGTTGTGGTTATCTGAAACAGGGATAAACAGATCTTTTCTGTGAACAGGGCACAGTGTAGATTGATTGTAAGGCCGAGAAGATATTCCAATGAATATGTACTGAGTGGCAGGCATTCAATAAGGGGGGTGGGGGTAGAGTAAGATGGATCTCTTTCGATCCCCAGGAATTTACTGTCTGCTAGATGGTACTGGAGGTACCTCTCTGTACAGATTATTTTAATATTAATATGGTTTTAAGATAGTTATTTTTACCAAATATACAGGAACAATAGGAGAGGCCAATGAAAGGAATTCATAGGAAGCTACGGTAGGGAAGATGACAGTTAAGCTGAGTACTGAAGAATGAGAAATTTTGCTTGAAAAAGGCCTGAAGAGCTTCCCTAGCGGCAGAAACAGTGCAAGCAAATAAATGCCTAAAAGGCCCATTGATAGGTCAGCTCTCAAATTTACATCTCCTAACTTCCAGGAATCTATAGCAACTGCAAATTCAGCATCTTCACTTGTAAGGCTCATACACTTCTTAAACTCTCCCCATCTACATTCTCTAGGAAGCACCCCTTGAGTGATCCTTTTCAAATAAAAATACGATCATAGTACTTCTCTGCTCAAAATTTCTATGGTTTGCATTTCACTTGGGATGAAAGCTGAGGTCCTTACAAGGGCCAGCCAAAAGGTTCCATGGTTTTTTTGCCTCACCCCTCCCTTTGCCCTTCTATTTGCTTCCACTTATCACCCTTGACTGCATTTGGCCCTCTGATTTTGTTTGTTTGGTCCAAGTAGTGGTTTATAGTTTTATTTATTTTTTATTTATTTTTAAAAAGATGTATTTTTTTAAATGACTTTTTAATAGATTATTTATTTATTTGATAGAGAGAGAGATCACAAGTAGGCAGAGAGTACAATTGCACCCCAAACCATAAGATACCTAGGAATAAACCTAACCAAAGAGGCTAAGAATCTATACTCAGAAAACTATAAAGTACTCATGAAAGAAATTGAGGAAGACACAAAGAAATGGAAAAATGTTCCATGCTCCTGGATTGGAAGAATAAATATTGTGAAAATGTCTATGCTACCTAAAGCAATCTACACATTTAATGCAATTCCTATCAAAGTACCATCCATCTTTTTCAAAGAAATGGAACAAATAATTTTAAAATTTATATGGAACCAGAAAAGACCTCGAATAGCCAAAGGGATATTGAAAAACAAAGCCAAAGTTGGTGGCATCACAATTCCGGACTTCAAGCTTTATTACAAAGCTGTCATCATCAAAACAGCATGGTACTGACACAAAAACAGACACATAGACCAATGGAACAGAATAGAGAGCCCAGAAATAGACCCTCAAGTCTATGGTCAACTAATCTTCGACAAAGCAGGAAAGAATGTCCAATGGAAAAAAGACAGCCTCTTCAATAAATGGTGTTGGGAAAATTGGACAGCCACGTGCAGAAAAATGAAATTGGACCATTTCCTTACACCACACACAAAAATAGATTCAAAATGGATTAAGGACCTCAATGTGAGAAAGGAATCCATCAAAATCCTTGAGGAGAACACAGGCAGCAACCTCTTCGACCTCAGCCGCAGCAACATCTTCCTAGGAACATCGCCAAAGGCAAGGGAAGCAAAGGCAAAAATGAACTTTTGGGATTTCATCAAAATCAAAAGCTTTTGCACAGCAAAGGAAACAGTTAACAAAACCAAAAGACAACTGACAGAATGGGAGAAGATATTTGCAAACGACATATCAGATAAAGGACTAGTGTCCAAAATCTATAAAGAACTTAACAAACTCAACACCCAAAGAACAAATAATCCAATCAAGAAATGGGCAGAGGACATGAACAGACGTTTCTGCAAAGAAGACATCCAGATGGCCAACAGACACATGAAAAAGTGCTCCATATCACTCGGCATCAGGGAAATACAAATCAAAACCACAATGAGATATCACCTCACACCAGTCAGAATGGCTAAAATCAACAAGTCAGGAAATGACAGATGCTGGCGAGGATGTGGAGAAAGGGGAACCCTCCTACATTGATGGTGGGAATGCAAGCTGGTGCAACCACTCTGGAAAACAGCATGGAGGTTCCTCAAAATGTTGAAAATAGAACTGCCCTATGACCCAGCAATTGCACTACTGGGTATTTACCCTAAAGATACAAACGTAGTGATCCAAAGGGGCACGTGCACCCGAATGTTTATAGCAGCAATGTCCACAATAGCCAAACTATGGAAAGAACCTAGATGTCCATCAACAGATGAATGGATAAAGAAGATGTGGTATATATATACAATGGAATACTATGCAGCCATCAAAAGAAACGAAATCTTGCCATTTGCAACAACATGGATGGAACTAGAGCGTATCATGCTTAGCGAAATAAGTCAAGCGGAGAAAGACAAATATCATATGATCTCCCTGATATGAGGAAGTGGTGATGCAACATGGGGGCTTAAGTGGGTAGGAGAAGAATCCATGAAACAAGATGGGATAGGGAGGGAGACAAACCATAAGTGACTCTTAATCTCATGAAACAAACTGTGGGTTGCTGGGGGGAGGGGGGTTGGGAGAAGGGGGGTTAGGGTTATGGACATTGGGGTATGTGCTTTTGGGTAAATTGGAAGGGGAGATGAACCATGAGAGACTATGGACTCTGAAAAACAATCTGAGGGGTTTGAAGTGGCAGGGTGGTGGGAGGTTGGGGTACCAGGTGGTGGGTATTATAGAGGGCACAGCTTGCATGGAGCACTGGGTGTGGTGAAAAAATAATGAATACTGTTTTTCTGAAAATAAATAAATTGGAAAAAAAAAAAAACAACAAGTAGGCAGAAAGGCAGGCAGAGAGAGAGAAGGGGGAAGCAGGCTCCCTGCTGAGCAGAGAGCCTGACGTGGGGCTTGATCCCAGGACCCTGAGATCATGACCTGAGCTGAAGGCAGAGGCTTAAACCACTGAGCCACCCAGGCTCCCCTATAGTTTTATTTTTCTCTCTGTCTTTGTACTATAGAAAAGGCAGTAACTATAACTAGGCACGTACTGTGGTTCCTTGCACTACAAGCAACCACTGTCTGACTCCATGCTTGCTCAAGCATTCACATACCTGCAGGACCCTGACAGGCTTTGGATGTCCCCCACAGTGTAGGAGGAATATGTGGAGAGACTGAAGGTTTTAAGTAGGTCGGATCCTTATTATAGAGATGGTTTCTCCTTCAGCAGGGGAAATGGATTTAAGGGGATCTCCACTGGAAGCAGTGAAAGAGGGACAAGTTAAGGGACTTTTCACAACACTCCACATGGACGCCTGTGCTAAGGCAATGGTTGCTCATGGGAGTGGAGAGAAGATTCCAGACTCCATTAATACTTTAATGTAGAATTGGCAGGACCTAGTGCTTGTCTAAATATTGGGTTTCTGTCTTGAGTCATCTGGTGGATGAAGGTACCACTTACTGAACACGGGATTTATGCAGAAAGAAGAAATTTGAAGATAATGGGGAGAAATGTAGATTTCCTGCTGGATATTTTGATTTTGGAACATCCAAGGACGAGCCACCACTGTGTAGGTACAGGAAGAAATTGGATTTAGGGTTATTAGGAGCAGGGGGAGCCTGAGGTGGAAATCTGGTTGGACTGGATATTTGAGTTGACTATGACTTTTCCAAAAATCTTTTTCTCCTTCCCTTCTTCCCTTCCCCTCTCCCCAATCAGAAGTACCATTTTTCTTTTTTCGAATTTCACTTTTTACTTCCATCCTAACTTTTCTGGGAACACACACTATGGCCATCCTCCGTTTATTGTCCTTCAACAGCCTCCTCCGGTAATTTTTAAAGCTGGACTATCTTGAAAATGCAAGAGTCGTAACCGATTGAAGAAAAAACGTGGGGCAGATCTTGTTCCTAAAGCTCACAAATATTTAATTTTTTTTAAAGACTTTATTTATTTATTTGACAGACAGAGATCACAAGTAGGCAGAGAGGCAGGCTCCCCGCTGAGCAGAGAGCCCGATGCCGGACTCGATTCCGGGATCCTGGGATCATGACCTGAGCCGAAGGCAGCGGCTTAACCCACTGAGCCACCCAGGCGCCCACGAATATTTAATTTTTGACTAGGCATTTCCTACAAGTGGGGATGAGTTCAGGCGCTGTGTGTGGCTATGTCCTCCGTCGGTATCAGGGAAACCCCCGAGGCCCGACTCCCCTTTCTCGCTCCTCTTCTCAGGACCAGCCCATCTGTCCCTCTCTGTCCCTCACCCGCACCCGCTCGCCGGCCGGTCATTTCTAGCTAAGCAGTCACCCAGTTTCCTGGACGGTGCGGCCAAGGTCTCGACGTGAGGGAACAGGCCGGGGCCGCGGGCACCGCAGCACGAGGCCCGGGCAAGCCGGGTGTCTCCCCGGGGGAGGCCGCGCGGGTCCCCCCACCGGTGGCGGCGGCGTCCGCCCCTGGCCGGGCAAGAGGACGCGCCGCGGCGGGCCGGTGCCCCGGGAAAGGCGCGCGCCGCCGCCCTGGCCTCGGGCGCCCGCCTGCCCGCATTGTCTCAGCTCCATAGCAACTCGGCGGCGGCGGGGGCCACGCGCTCTGCGCGGCGTCGGCGTGCGCTCCGGCTCCGGCTCCGGCTCCGGCTCCAGCTCCCGCTCCGGCTGCCGGGGAGAGACCGGCGCTACCGGGCGATGGCGCCCTAACGGGCCCGCGCGGGCGCCGGGCGCGGGCAACGGCGGCGGCATGCCCGAGAAGCGGCTCACCGCGGGTAGGTGCGGCGGCGGCGGCGGCGGCGGCGGCGGCGGCGGCGGCGGCGGCGGGGACCACACACCCACCTCTGGACGTGACTTCTCGCCCGGGCGTCCACCCCCCCCCCACGCCCCCAAACTTCCCCAAACCTGGCTCCCCTGCGCTCTCTCAGCGTTTTATTGCCAATCTCACCCCCCTTCCCACCAACCCCCTCCCCTCGCCCCGGACGACCCCCGTTTGCATCGCCTCATTGGCACCGTCTTATTTTGTCTTGCTTAATTCTCCGTTTTGCAGCTGGAATAGTGGAAGCCTACAAGGTTAACTTCAGGGTCACAGTGAATTAGTGGCCATGCTGGATTACAGAGGCCCTTCCTCCCCACTTCCACCTTGAATTCCAACTTAAAATTCAATCCATGTGCAGAGAATGAACAGAGGGCCAAAATCTTCCTGAGCTTGCCCGTGTATAAAGCAGGGCTAGGTGCTGTCTCAAATTATTTCATTTACTTTAAAAGGAAATCAGATTTGAGTGAGATAATGTCATATTTTATCTTGTTTCAGAGCCACCAGATATTACAGAAGAAGGATTTGTAAGTACAATTTTAGAGGGCCATTTCCCCCACGCCTTGGCTTTTTAAAATCATAATTTGTAGGAAAAAAAGCTGTATATTTTCTTTTCTCCTTTTTGCCAAATGATTATAGTAGAAGCTTTGGCTTTGTAACAGCGGTGGTAAGTATAAGGCATTTTTACATTCTTGAACAGGTACCTTTTTAAGAAGAGGCCAGCGGATTTTTATAGTGGATGCTATTTACTGTTCAACTTCTTTTACATAAATGACCTCATTTAATTTATCAAAACTCTTTCATGACTCCGTGAGAGGTAGGTTTTATCTCCATGGTTTTATTGCCAGGTGGGGCTGCAGTTCCTGGTTTTGTAAACATTAGTAGATGGCACTGATTGATAACAAGTGGTCAATTTATAGTTGTAATTACTTTTAAAAGGTACTAAATGTTTTCAGGTCAGACTTCTGGTGAGTTGAGTAGTAGTAAGTACTTTGCCTAGTACTTGATATACATGATCATTTCTGTGAGTGCTATATTTAGGATGGGTTCTGTTGTAACTCCTATTGGATAATTAAGGAACTTGCTCAAACAGCTAGATAGAAGGTAGCAGAGCTTCTTTCTTTCTAAGGTTGGAGTCCAATTCCAAGAGCCCTGGTTAGGGGGCCCTGTAGGGGCAGAGGGCAGGCTGCCCCAATATGGGCTGCTTTGGCATGAAGATTATTTTGGGATAAAAAGCTCCTGAAATCTAGCAGATTCAGGAACCGCTCTTTACCTCTTCCACAACTGCCTAAAAAGGATTTAGGTAGAGAATCCAGGAAGAGAACCACCACCACCAAGAACGACATGATGGTACGAACGAGGTATGGTAGACACGGAGGAACCTGGTAAGGCCCGTTTGATCCAAGTCCTTCATGTCCCTTTGTTTCCAAGTGTCCCAGGACACATTTGTTTATCATTTATTTGTTCATCTTCCTATGAATTGCACTCTCTCCCTTGGAAGTCCCGGACCCCTACCCTTCTCCTTAAGTCAGAACAACATATATGTCTCATTTTGCCTGTTTTTGAAATTTCCATGTCTTTGTGGATTCCCCGTATGTACACTATTCAATCTGATCTTCTCCTGTTAATTTGTCTCATGTAAATGTAATTCTTAGTCATGCTGGAAGACCTTGAGGGCAGACAAGAATTTTTCCTCCCCTTCACACTTCTCTGTGCTATTTCACTTATGTCTTCTAACACTTATTTCTCTTGTTGGCCAGTTATCTTATTTGCTTTTGGCTTTTTATTCAACAAACATGAGTGCCTCTGTATTCACAGTCACTACTACATGCTGAAGAGAAGTCTCGAAAAGTTTGCAGTCGAGCAGAAGGGGCTGCGAGAGGAGAGAGTGAGGGACTCCATCTGTTAGCACCTTCCATTTTTCACCCTTCTGGACCTTTGGTCCACTACTGAGAGAGAGAGAGACATACAGAAAAACATCAAGTTAGAGAGACAAACAGCCTGCCAGAAACTCCACCCATCTTCTTGTTGCCTCAGCGTAACCCTGGGTGGTGGCAGATTTTTTTTTTTAATTTTTATAAACATATAATATATTTTTATCCCCCGGGGTACAGGTCTGTGAATTGCCAGGTTTACACACTTCGCAGCACTCACCATAGCACATACCCTCCCCAATGTCCATACCCCCACCCCCCTTCTCCCAACCCCCCTCCCCCCAGCAACTCTCAGTTTGTTTTGTGAGATTAAGAGTCACTTATGGTTTGTCTCCTTCCCAATCCCATCTTGTTTCATTTATTCTTCTCCTACCCCCTTAACCCCCCATGTTGCATTTCCACTTCCTCTTATCAGGGAGATCATATGATATTTGTCTTTCTCCGATTGACTTATTTTGCTAAGCATGATACCCTCTAGTTCCATCCACGTCTTCGCACATGGCAAGATTTCATTTCTTTTGATGGCTGCATAGTATTCCATTGTATATATACCACATCTTCTTTATCCATTCATCTGTTGGTGGACATATAGGTTCTTTCCATAGTTTGGCTATTGGTGGCAGATTTTTTTTTTAACTCCTTCCAGATTGTTCTTCATTCCTGCAGGAGCCAATCTTTCCCATATAGTTCCCCCATAAACTGTCTGAGGAGCACTCAGCAGCATTGCACTTAACCGTTTGAATAGCCCGCTGACCCCTCAGTTCTTTGTAGCTGTTTGGGAACTCCTAACAGTGGCCAGCTCTACTGGCCACTCCTCTTTGTCATGGTGTCTCCAATACCACCATCTCCTGGTTTCCCATCTTGTTCTTGTCCTCATTTCTGGCTTCTCTTTCTTTGCCCATCAAAGTGTTGACTTTCTTTAGGACTCTGTTCCACAGACTCCCTCTCGGGGAGCATTTCTTCTCCTATAGTTTTAGCTACTCTTACTTCCCTGGGTTTCCAGATCTATACCTCTCCAGCCCAGATGCATCTTCTGATGCCAGACCTTGATATCTGTTGGGTTATGGGGCACCTTCATCAGCTGGATGCCCCTGCATCACCACCACAGTCATATTCCACACACTCTTTCTCAAGAGTATGATAAAATGAGCTTATTATCTCTCTGCTCCCCTCAGCCCCGTGCTGTTTTTCTTCCCCTTTTTCTTGTTTTTGTTCATGGTGCCACTGCCATTCTGTCGTCCAAGAAGCCAGAACTTTCTTCCCCTTTCTTCCCTCTCACCTGCAATCATTTACCAAGTTCCTTTCTTAGCTGGGTCTTTTTCTCTATACTCATAGCTACTGTCTTATTTCAGGCCCTCATCCCTGGGCCTGGACTCTGGCAGTTGTCCTAACTGATATCACTGCCTCCAATATTCTTCTGTCAATTCCAATTTTTCTTGGCCTAAAGCATAAAGTGCAAACTCCTGTGCATTGACTTCACTGGATGATATTGCTTTGCTCTGTCTACCTTCAGATTTTCCCCCCATCACTCCAGCCCCGGCTGTCAGATTGCTATTAACTCTTTTAAAGAATTACTATGTTCCTTGATTGCTCAACTCTTTTATTAATCCTACTGTTTATTGACTGCTGACTACAGGCTAGTATTTAACCTCAAAACAACTCCATTAAGTGGTTATTAATCACCCACGTTTCCCAGATGAGGAAGTTGAAGTCCACAACTGTTCACCAACTTGGCCTGAGGCCACACATCTAGGAACTGGCAGAGCCAGAATGTCAAACACCTCCCTTCCGCATTCAAAATCTTTTCTATAACTTTTTAGCCTTTTTAAACCTTACCTCCCAACACTTTCCGTGTGATAGACAATGTTCATACCATTTGAGGATTATAAAGTACTTCCACATTTCTTCTGCTCCAGCCGAACTGCGAACTGCTCCTCCTTGCCTTTGCCGTGGGATTTTGTCTCAGCTGCCCTCCCCACCTCTTTCCCAGTCTTTCTTGTCAGGGCCCAGCCCACCTCCTCAAGGACAGCTGACCAACCTCTTGCCGCTTGTGGTAGATACCAGTTTGTGACCAGCTTCTCCAGTTCAAGTGCTCACCAAGGATTATCCATAGATGAAATAATGCACGCCTTGCACATCTATTTACTTCTGTTTTTCAAGAGTAGTCAAAATAATTTTTTCTCATTAATATTCTTAGAAAAATAATGTGGCAGAGCTCTCTGGATTCCCCCAGATCGATTCTACCCTTTCCCACAATATATGCTAGACACATTGCTTTCTAGATTAGACTTCATTTTCTAGCTAATGTTTACACAGATTAAATAACCAACCACTATGTCACACAGCTAGTACCTGCTCAAGCCACAGTTAGAACCTGGGTCTAACTGACTCTATCTCACACACAAAGGGAGAAAAGATGCCCTTTTCTTCTTTCCTGGAGGCTGGAATGAGGATGTGATGATTGAGCCGAAGCAGTCAGCTGGGATCATGAGGTAGAAGTGGCATCAGTTTTCCAGAAGTGAGATGCAACACGTCTGCTCACATTCCATGGACCACAATTTGGTTACATGACCACATTTAGTTGTAAGGAAGCTTAGAAAACGTAGTCTTTTAGAATAAATCATTTGTTGTCAGGGACACCTTGCCTTGTGTCTATTTAACTTTTTATGTGTATAATTTGCAATTTCTTCACGCAATTGTGAATTCCTGCAGGGCTGGTACTGGGTCTCAGACAACTTAATATTCCCTGTGGTGTGTAGCACAATGTCCAGAATGTGCAATTAGATGATATAAATTTTGGCTGATGGGTATTTTCATATATGATAGTGTGATGTGTTTATTTTTTATTTTGTTTTATTTAAAACATTTTTAGAGTTGACACTCAATGTTAACATTCGTTTCAGAGGTACAACACAGTGATTCAACTTCTCTATATGTTATGCTATGTTTCACTTATCATTTTTTGCAAAGTTTCTTTTTTTTTTTTTTAAGATTTTATTTATTTGACAGACAGAGATCACAAGTAGGCAGAGAGGCAGGCAGAGAGAGAGGAGGAAGCAGGCTCCCCACAGAGCAGAGAGCCCAATGCGGGGCTCGATCCCAGGACGCTGGGACCATGACCTGAGCCGAAGGCAGAGGCTTTAACCCACTGAGCCACCCAGGCGCCCCGCAAAGTTTTTTTTGATACGTGTTCTATATTTCTCAAGCACCTCTCTCGGCATTCTTCCATTTCAGTGTCTTTGCTAATTTTGTATTTGATTGGTTTTTGATAATTCTCTCTTAGGGAAAATACATACAAAATGTTAATACATTCAATTTTCTTTGGGGGAATATTTTTAATTAATTACAAAAGCAATGTATGAATATTCTTATAAATGATCCAGATAATAAAAGTGATAAAGTGAATGCTTCTTATCATCACTTCCCTCTAGCCAAGCCCCTTTCAGCAAGCTACTTGTGGAGTTTGTTTCATCTTGTATCCTCCTTTTCTGACTGTTTTCATCTTTTAACAGTATCTCTCTTTTTTATTTTATTAATATTGTTTTATTAGAGTATTAAGTTATTAGTCTTTTCAGCTTTCATGTCTTTAGTGTAATCGTTCAAGCATTCATTCAACAAAATGTAATCATCTATTATCTAAAAACATTGAGAATTTATTTATTTATTTAGAGTTACTTATTTATTTTGAGAGAGAGAAAGAGAGAGAGCAGGGGGAGGGGCAGAGGAAGAGAGAGAGAATCTCCGGCAGAGCCCACGCTGAGCACAGAGGCCAATGTGGGCTTGATGCTGGGACCCCAAGACCATAATCTGAGCCAAAATTGAGAGTCAGGTGCTTGACCAACTGAGTCACCCAGGTGCCCCTAAAAGCATTGGGAATTTCAAAAGTGAATAAAAAACAGTCTTGCATGCCTGGGTGGCTCAGTGGGTTAAGCCTCTGCCTTCAGCGTGGGTCACGATCTCAGGGTTCTAAGATCAAGCCCCGCATCGATCGATCGATCGGGCTTTCTGCTCAGGAGGGGGCCTGCTTCCCTGCTCTCTCTGCCAGCCTCTCTGCCTGCTTGTGATCTTTCTCTCTCTCTCTGTCAAATAAATAAATAAAATCTTTTTTAAAAAGAGTCTTTTTCTTCCAAAAGTTCACAATCCAGTGGGTGAGGTGTGTAAACAGACAGTTTTAGTATGAAGTATTAAAGATTGTGATGGGGAAACATAGATACTTTCGGGAAAGAAAAAGGATAGATAGAATAAAGTAAGAAAAGATTTTCTAGGTAGAATAATTAGCATGTACAGAGGTGCAGAACTGTAAAAAAAATTGCTATGACTGAAGTATAGTAGTTTGAGTTGGGATTGGAGAGCTCGGCAGTAGCCAAATTGCACTCAACATAAACTTTTTGTGATACAAAGATTGGGGATTAGGGGACAGGTGGATCTCTTTGTATTAACTGAGATGTGGTTAGAAAATCTGACTCATAGTGTGGGTGTGAATAAGGAGGGGTAGGGAAGATGAGGTTTGGCATGTTATGACCAGGAGGGTGGAGCAGAGGTGCTAGGGGTCTGACCCTTAGACCCCTGGATTGGATTCCAGGGTAGTGGTCAGAAGATGTTCAGATGTCCAGGGGTTTATTCCAGAGAGAATGATAGTGATTTGGATCTGTCATTCAGTACACAGGAAGCTAAGAAGGCTGTCAGTAAGGTGCCAAGAGACTTGGGTATTGTTTCCTTGTACATAAGTCTCCACTCCTTTATACTATGAAAAAATTTAAACATACAAGGAAATTGAAAGACTTGTATAGTGAACCCCTATATACCCACCATCAAGATGTCACAGTTATTAACATTTTGAGACATATGTTTTTACATGTTTCTATCCTGTCTACCATGCCATCTATCCATCAATCCATGTTTTAAATCTGTTTCAAAGTAAAAAAGTAAATTGCAGGCAACCCTAAGATAGTTCTCTCCCTAAACAGTTCTCTCTCTCTGTTTTTTTTAGAGAGAGACTGAGAGCACAAGCAGGGGCTGGGGGGTAAGAGCAGAAGGTGAGGGAGGGAGAATCCCAAGCAGGCTCCATTCCCAGCGCAGAGCCCGACATAGGGCTCAATCTCACGACCCTGAGATCATGACCTGAGCCAAAA
This sequence comes from Neogale vison, assembly GCF_020171115.1. Taxonomy (NCBI): domain Eukaryota; kingdom Metazoa; phylum Chordata; class Mammalia; order Carnivora; family Mustelidae; genus Neogale; species Neogale vison. The sequence continues at coordinate 37,106,183 of NC_058094.1, forward strand.
TCAAGAGTCAGAGGCTCAACTGACTGAGCCACCTGGGTGGCTCTGTATTCATTAGACAATAATTTCCCATTACCCCCTCCCAAGCCTCTGGGTACCATTAATCTGCTTTCTGTCTTCACAGATTTGACTATTCTAGGTACCTCATATAAGTAGAATCATAAAAGATTGGTCCTTTTGTGTCTGGCTTATTTTATTTAGCATAACATTTTCAAGGATCATCCATGTTGTTGCATGAATTACAATTTCATTCCTTTTTAAGGCTAAATAACATTCCATGTAGTATATACCACATCTTGTTTATCCTTGGTATGTCTGTGGACATATAAGTTGTTTCCACTTTTTGGCTATTATGAATAATGAATGCCACTATGAACACGGGTGTACAAAATTCTGTTTTTGTCCCTGCCAAAAGTTCTTTTGGGCATATACCCAGAACTGGAATTGCTGGGTCATATGGTAATTATGTATTTAATTTTTTGAGGAACTGCCACACTGTGTTGCACAGGAGCTAGGCTATCTCACATTCCTACCAGCAGGGTACAAGGGTCCGAATTTCTCCACATCGTCACTAATACTTGTTATTTTACCTTTTTTTTTAATTGCAGCCCACCTCATAGATGTGAAGTGATAGCTCACTGTGGTTTTGATTTTAATTTCTCTTATTGCTAGTAATGTTAAGCGTCTTTTTACATGCTTATTAACTATTTGAATATCTTCTTTGGAGAAATATCTATACAAGACTTCTGCCCATTTAAAAAATTTAGGTTATCGTTTTCTTGCTTATTAGATGTATGATTTGCAAATATTTTTTTACATTCTGTTGGCAGTCTTTTCCCTTTCTTAAGAGATGCCTTCGATGCACAAAATTTTAAGATTTTCATGAAGTCCAATTTTTCTTTGGTTACTCATGCTTTTGGTGTAATATCTAAGAATCCATTGGCAAATACAGGGTCATAAAGAATTATCTTTATGTTTTTCGGAAGTATTTTATAGTTTTAGCTCTTATATTTGGGCCTTTCACCCATTTTGAGTTAGTTTATGTGTATGGTATAAGGTAAGGGTCTAACTTCATTTTTTTGCATATGAATATTTAGTTTCCTAGCACCATTTGTTGAAAAACAGTGTCCTTTCCTCATTGAATGGTCTTAGCACCCTTGTTAAAAATCATTTGAGCATGTATGAGAGGGTTTATTTATGGACTATTCCAATGGTCTGTAGCTCTGTTTTTTTTTTTTTTTTTAAAGACTTTATCTATTTATTTGACAGAGAGAGATCACAAGCAGGCAGAGAGGCAGGCAGAGAGAGAGGAGGAAGCAGGCTCCCTGCTGAGCAGAGAGCCCGATGCAGGCCTCGATCCCAGGACCCTGAGATCATGACCTGAGCCGAAGGCAGCGGCTTAACCCACTGAGCCACCCAGGTGCCCTGTAGCTCTGTTTTTTATGCCATACTGTTTTGATTACTATAGTTTTGTAGTAAGTAAGTATTGAAATCAGGGTATGTGAATCTTCCAAACTTGTTCTTTTTTAAGACGGTTTTGCTATTTGAGGTCCCTTGAAATTCCATATGAGTTTTAGGATGAGTTTTTCTATTTCTGCAAAAAATAGTGTTATTGGGATTTTGGTGGAGATCTGTTATAAATAATGTTATTGTGATTTTGGTACTATATCTGTAAGTTGTTTTGGGTGGTATTGTCATCTTAATAATACTGTCTTCCAGTTCATAAACATGGTATGTCTTTCCAGGTATTTATGTCTTCTCTTCTTTGCAGCAAATTTCTTTGTAAATGAAATTATTTTCTTAATTTCCTTTTTGGATGTAGGTAACTTTTTAATATCAAGTTGTATAGTCAAAATGTCTGCATGCAATTACTAATCAAGATTTTTAATGGTGATCTCTTAAAATTCTTGAATAGTCTCTGCTGTTAAGAAACTGTTTCACCCAGTAAGAGTTAAAATTTTTTAGATTATTTTTTGTAACCATTCCAAATTTTAAGAGTTGAAATTAAAATTTAATAGTTATTTTTCTCATGACAGATATAATGTCAGAATTTCTTAGGGCAAACAGATTGATTTAGCGATCAAAAAAATGTTTCATATGATGAAACTATGTATATGAAACAGTATATGCATACATTTTTTAAAAATTATTTTTATTAACATATACTGTATTATTTGCCCCAGAGGTACAGGTCTGTGAATCATCAGGTTTACACATTTCATAGCACTCACCGTAGCAATACCCTTCCAATGTCCATAATGCATACATTTTTTTTTTGAGTGATCACCTTGTATCTAGCTTGGCTAGGCATACTACAGGCATACATCAGTTGCCAATAGACAGAAATATCTGATGTATGTGAAGGCAGAGATTTGGGGTGATCATCTGCAGCCTTCCATGGTCTCCCTTTCCCTCTTCCTCCAGGCTGTCAGCACCTTCGGCTGTGCACTGTTTTCTTGGACATCTCAAACAAACTCTTCTGGCAGCTTCGTGGGACACTGATATGCTCTGCAGATAGCTAATAAATCTATGTCTAGGAGCTTGAGCAATTCCTTGGCTATGCTCAGCATTTTACAGAGGAGCAGTGGGTGTGGGATATAACTCATCAGTTGCCTTCTCCAGGGGAGGGAGATGGACACGAAGAGTCCCAAACCAGGTTGCTCACAACCAGAGGTCACGATCTTGGGAGCTCTAGTCACCCCTGGCTGTGCCTGGTTGCTCTGAAGGATGAAGAGGTCCACTTTGACTTGACCCATTGAATTCTGTTGTCCGCACATCACTGTGTCATTGCATCCTAGTGGGAAGCTCTGTTTAGAAAGGAGAAAAGAAAGGCTATGTGTACTTTAGGAGGAAACAGCAAAAATAGGTGCGTCCTGGTGGATGCACCTTTTGGAAATATGGTGGATTCCTTTTGGAAATATGGTCTGTCCTATCCACCGATTGATGACAGTATTCCTAATCTAAAGTTTATCAGTACTGGATTCTGCATTGGAAATTAGACAAATGGCTTTGGTTTAATGTGTGAATGGCTTGAAAGGAAGTTGGAAACTTGGATTATTTTTCTACTTCTGCCATTAGCTAACTGATCACCTTTACTATGTTTTGCTTTCCACCTTTCTTTGCTCATGCATTTCTCTCTGTACTCTGCATTATTGCCTCTCATAAATGTATTTCTAATTATAGAATTTGAAGTTATTTCAAATGCTGTTTTTTCCACTCGAGTCTCTTCTGATTCCTCCTACCAGATAGTATGTTTCCTTCCTTTGAGAGGAAACATTTAATATTATAATTTTCTTTTGGTATGTATCATATTCTTTCTTGGACTTTGGTTTATGTCTGTCTTTGTCTTATGTCATCCTTCTTGTTTACAAGGTCTTCTTTGCATATCTTGCATCTTTTAGAGTGGTGAACTAATTGTAGTTTCTCTGATTTGAGGGTGCAACAAAATAAATTTTTAAGCAAAAAAATTTTTGTCCACCATAATTAGCCAGCACATAAAAACTATTTAGCTTAACCCTCTTTCAGGAAGAAACTTGAGAAGTTTGGACTAAAAACGGAAAAGCTGACTTCACTTTCACAGATGGCACACCTGTAGTACATGAAAAAACAGGTTTCAAGTGTGTATTCTGAAAAAACGTTCCTGCCTTCCATTGCATCATTCAGCAGAGAATCTGTGTTGCAAATTTTGCAGCCGGGTTCATGGAATGATGTAATGGAGGAATTGATTGCAACTCCATGTTCTTCTTGATTGTACCATTAATAACCATCACCAGTTTATTGGTTATTTGGAATATATTAATCCCAAATATGGCGACTTAGTTCCTTTTAATAGAGCCACATGACTAGATCGTGAAGACTTACTAGAGAAACTGAGCTGCTTCTTTAGATCAAGGCCTTAGGAAAAAAAAATTTTAAATAAAGAGTTTTGAGAATAAAGGGTTTATTAAGATGCTTAATAAATAAGGATAAAGAAATAGTAAGTCAAGGGTTGAATCAAGATTCTTGTTATGACAAGATGTCTGAATGCATTGGTCTAGAAACTTCAGTGGGAAAGTAATGCTCATTTTTTTAGAGAAGTGCAGGCCTTCCTGTCAAAGCGCAGCAGAAAGATGGAGAAAATGGCACTCGAAAACCATGCTTCTTTCTTCTTCTTCTTTTTTTAAAAGATTTTATTTATTTATTTGCGAGAGCAAGAGTGAGAATTAGAGAGAGAGAGAGAGCAGGGAGAGGGGCAGAAAAGAAGCAGAACCCCCAACAGGGGCCTCCATCCCAGGACCCTGGGATCATGACCTGAGCTGAAGGCAGATGCTTAACTCACTGAGCCGCCCAGGTGCCCCTCATGCTTATTTCTATTGCAGAACTTTCCTAATAGCAGCAGGAGTGCTGGTGTTTCATATGGGGAGAAATTAAGATAAAACTTCAGAAAAGAAATCCAGATTTTGATGTTTTTGAATACTTTGCGTTTCTGTGGTTGTTGATGCAAACCCAAGGGCGTGGCTGAATGCCCAGGAAAGGCCCTACCATGTGGCTCGGTTTCAGGAGGACCCAAGGTTACTGGAAACAAACTGCTCACCAGGGTGTTGGGACACTGCTGCTTGATGAAGGTCTGTGGACCAGAGCCGCCCAAGACTCAGTCCTTGCTAAGATGAGTCAGAAATCGAGAGAAAATGCTTAGAAACTTTATGGTGTGTTGACAGTATGTGTTTATCTCTGGAATTTAGTAATCAACAATTGGCCTTTTCTATTATGTATATCTTTTATTTCATTTTCTAGTTAATCCATTCTTATTATATTTTACAAGTTATTTGTCTGAAACTTGAGGATTAGGGAAGGAAACAAAACAGTTACTTCATCACAGAGAGTTTAGAAATCACTGAGTTATAGTCTCTGAGAAGGGTGAGGCATCAGGAAATGAATATATGAATCTGAGGATTATCTAGAAGTTTCTGGCTATCCCAAATTCTAGGCAATACGTAGGTCCACCTGGCTCTGTGAAATATACATTCTGTTTTAGAGATGAAATTTAAAAATACGATGCTATTTTAGAGAAATTAGCAAGGGACTGTACTCCACCACTGTTATTAATTAAAAATACTCACGCTCCCCATCTGCAGATTTTTTGATCATGGGCCCAGTAGTGCAGTTTGGTCACCCTTATTGTGGCACATAGTGCCTTCTTCCATCTTGGAACTCCTAAAATTGTTTAAGTTCAGTTGATTTCTCCCAAGAGTTAGCAGAAAGTAGGCAGTTCACTAAATAAAGTCCAGAAAATTAAAGTCACTTTGAAAGGTAAAATTTGAAAGCTTATTAGCTGTATGGAGCTTTCACCAGATGTTACCTGCTTTGTTCTGCTTTATTGGATCTTCAGGAGTCAGAGCTTTGAGAATATATTACTGAGGCACTACTATGAATGTAAAAGATTTATGAGATCCTAGGTTATTTGTTGTTGTTCTAATCAGTTGAGATTTTTAGTAAATGAAATCCTTAGTTTGGTGTGGTTTTAAAAGCTCACAGATTTTTAGTAAATTCTTGATATACGTCCTATTGGTTATTTATCACTCTATTTTCCAATTGCACTACAGATACTTAAAGAAATTACCCTGAAAAATGTATTTTCCAATATTCTACAGTATCTTCCTTTTACCACAATGTTATATTCAACAAATTTTTAAAATTGACCAATCTAAGAAGAAAATAATCAGCCATATGGAAATAATAGCATTGTGACATATTGTCAACTTTCATGTTAGATTTGCAAAGTGGAAATATAATTATGAATAACAAAATAAACACATGTTCTATATAACAGAGTATGCCCTGATGTGCTTTTGACACAATGGAAACAATTGCTAACAAAATAAGGTGTTTTATTTGGAAGAGAGAATTTGTTCTTGGCAGTGGCTTTCCAATTTTGCCAATTTTAAAAGCGACTATGTTGGTGGATGAGATAGTTATTGAAAAAATATATATAATTTCTATGCTTAGAACACATGCATTGTCAAAGTTTCTTCATGTAAAAGTTAAGCAGAATGCAAATTACTAAAGCTATCTCATTCTGAGGAGGAAGCAGTAGAGTATTTTCTTTCCTTGGTTTATAACTTCCATGGGGGCAATTTAAGAAATATACATTCGGAATTTCATTTTAACTCTGAACACTGGTTCTGCCTTTATTGATTCTGCCATGATTTTTATGAAATATATATAATATAAATATAAATAATATATATACATCAATGTAGGAAAATAAGTTTGTGGGAAATTGACTGTGTATGATGGTTTGTACTACATTTCGTTTATGTAGTGTGCTGTATTTTTCACGAGCTCTGTTTTCCACTTTGGCATACTAGCAAAATCTTTGAAGAGTATGCTCTGTTTTATTTTCTTGTGTCTTCCTTCCAGAGATTGTAGCACTGTATTCTGTTTATAGCAAGTACTCGCTGTGGACAGACTAAAAAAGATCTGAAGATCTACCTTATAATCTATTTATAAGCAGAATTAGAGAATAATATTGACATGTTTTAAAACACCTTAGTATAAGCATAATATTGTGTTTTATGTTTTTGCAGGAAGATTCTTTGGCAACAGATGATTTCCTTGTGGACTACTTTAATGAATTCCTTAGCCTTCCAGTGAGTGTATTATTATGTTCTACGAAACTAATTATCAAAGCAAAATACTGTAATTACTGGATTATTTTGTAAGACAAATTTATCAGGGATAGTGTTTTTTAAAACCATTAATTAAAGCATTTAGGTAAAGTTCATATCTTTTTATAGAGTTAATCATTTGGGTTTGAATCATATTTAGGAATTACTGAAGAAAGCTGAGTCAGTTATACACAGTAAAAATGAATGAATGGATGGATGATGATATGAAAGCTGGAATTTTTCTAGCCATTAAAAGTATTCTGTACAAAAATTAAATAAATATTAATAAAAAATATGGCTAAACTAGAAAAAAAGTCTTCTGTACAAAAAGTCTCCTGATGCTGTTGTATTTGGCACCATTGCTGGCTTTGAACAGAGGTGGTAAGAACAAAATATCAAAAAAATTAAAAAACTATATTTCTTGCCTTTAGGCAATTGTTGGCATCCCCTTGGACAGATATTAAAGTGTAATTTGTGTTTAAGTCAACTAGCATTTAATATCATTAGTAAATAAGACATAGGTGGATGCAAAATAATATATATATATATTTATTTATTTTTATTTTAATTTTTTCCAAATAATAGATTTTTCGTCTTAAGGAGCAGTGACTGATAGACTATGCATTGCAGAGGGTTGGGAAAAGTGAGATGGAAGTGCATAAAAACACATTACTTAGTAAATAAAGTTAATCAGGAATGTCAGATAAAAGATAAGATTTTCATTATTTGTTATAAAATGCAAAAACCTTTTTTCATTAACATATTTACGAGGGAAATTTTGGAATATAAAAGAGTCACAAGTTATTTTATTTTTTTTAATTTATTTTTAAGGATTTATTTATTTATTTACTTGATAGGGAGGGAGGGAGGGAGAAAGTGCTGGGAGGGGGAGGGGCAGAGGGAGGAGGAGAAGGAAAGAGAGAATCCTGATGTAGACTCCCCGCTGAGCATGGAACCTAACCTGGGGCTTGACTCCAAGATCCCGAAGTCATGACCTGAGCCGAAATCAAGAGTCAGGCACTCAACTGACTAAGCCACTCAAGCACCCCACAAGTAATTTTTGTTTTGTTTTGTTTTGTTTTTTGGTTTTTTTTTTTGTTTTTTTTTTTCAATTTATTTATTTTCAGAAAAACAATATTCATTATTTTTTCACCACACCCAGTGCTCCATGCAAGCCGTGCCCTCTATAATACCCACCACCTGGTACCCCAACCTCCCACCCCCCCGCCACTTCAAACCCCTCAGATTGTTTTTCAGAGTCCATAGTCTCTCATGGTTCACCTCCCCTTCCAATTTACCCAAATTCCCTTCTCCTCTCTAACGCCCCTTGCTGAGTGAAATAAGTCAAGCAGAGAGAGTCAATTATCATATGGTTTCACTTATTTGTGGAGCATAACAAATAGCACCCCACAAGTAATTTTAAAGGGAGTGGGCAGTAGTATGTAAAGCCTCTTAAAGCCTAGCCACTGAAAATGTCTTTTAAAAGGAAAACACTAGGTGCCCTTTCTCGCCTAGATTAGTTTTTCTATGTCTGTATGTATCTACGTGTGCAGGTTTGTTATTTTGTCTTATTTTCATTTTTCCAAAAGAATTTGTGTTCCCTCTTCCTTTTGGCCGACCTGGGCCTCTAGAACCAGTATGGGGATTGAGACACCTTTCTCTTTCCAGCAACAGGCCTGAGTGATATTGTAGGATACCTGATGGGTTCTTATTTGGTCTGATTTTTCAACTTTTATCATCCAGTTTTATATTATAAAAACCCCAGCAGTATCACAAAACTGTCAGAATTTTGCTCTTCCAGATTATGTAGTCTTTCCTCCAGGCTCTGGATTCTCCATTCTTCCTCCAATTTGGGGACATTTTAAAGAAAAAAAAATCCCTCTAATGGGTTTGATTGTACCTTCTCAAGATTTCTATTTCATTGTCTCAAGATTTGTGATTATCTTGACTTTTACTTGTTCCAGAATGTAAATTCCCCTTCCTTCCTTCCTTCCTTTCTTTCTTTCTTTCTTTCTTTCTTTCTTTCTTTCTTTCTTTTATTTTTTAATCTATTTTAACCATCTGAGCCACCCAGGCGCCCCTTTAAATCTATTTTAAATTACAGAACTGATACAGGAACACTAGGGAAAACCTATCTTAAGTGTAAGAAAAAATCAGCCACAGTCTTGCCATCCAGTCAGGATCAACGTAATCATTTTTGTGTGATTCCTTTCACAGTTTAGATGAGATGACAGAGTGTCTCTTCAGTCATGGGTTCATCCCACCCCAGCAGACCCCTGCAGTTTCACCCTTTCGTATGACCCCTGCAGCCCACTGGGGACACTTCTCGCCCGTTTTCTGTCTCTCCAAATCCTTCTGTTTTTCATTCTCTACCCCCCAACCCCTGCCATCTCCCATTCCTTTGCATCCGCATATGGTACCATACAGTCTGCCTATTAACTACCTGTGCTTCGTGCCATATATGGGAGAAGGGAAAATAGGGTCACAGGTTTCCAGAGAAGAATTTAGGGACAAGAGGGGGAGGAAGATTGATGGATTCTCAAACCAAGCCCTGGACAAGGTTCTAGAACAGATTAGTAATATGTGGTTTATAAACACTTGAGTAAGAATTAGAAGCCTGCACGAGTTTACTGAGAAGACGTGTGCCAAACTGACCTCTCTTTTTTGGAGTGTCATGGACGTGCATTTTAGAGAACCATAAGTTTAATGTATTATGGTTTCAGTAAAGCATAATAACAATAACAGCCACAATAATAATAATACAGATAAATGGAACCATGTTACTTCCTGCTCAAAGCCCTCGCAAGTGGTTTCTCACTACATTAAGAATAAAAATCCAGATTCCTGTATGATCTGGCTCTTGCCCTCTCATCCCCTGGTCTTTGTCTCCTCTCCCTCTTCCCCTTGTTAGATCTTTCCCAGCCTAACTGGCCCTCTTCATGTTTCTCAACTATGAATATGCCAAGTGTACTCAGGGCCCTTCAGGCTGGGGTGCTCATCCCTGAAATACTTGTATCAACTTCTCCCTGATTTAAGTCACTTCTGTTCAGGAAACCTTCCCTCCCAACCCTGGCTAAAATAATATATGCTCCCCTTATGCTGCTTTATTTGTCTCCAAACCCCTTATCATTATCTGTGAAATTAGTTGTCAAATCTTTGCACGGATTCTCTAACTATAGCCAGTAGGGTTGACTCTTATTAGCCTGCAGATTTAAGTCCACATTCCTTAGCATGGAGTTCAAGATCCTTTGCAATGTGGTCTCCATCTCCCCTTCCTGGCTTTACCTCTAGCCTCATATTGGTTGTGTCACCTGCACCATCCTTCCTGCCTTACCCCAGCCCTCTCCTCCTGCCCCCACCGACCACACGTATTCTTCCTGCACTCATACCCACAGTGTAATGGTTAGGAACAGGAACGAGGCAGAACTGTGTTTGAGCCTAGCTTCTCAGCCTACTACCCATGTGATCTTAGACACATTCTTTAATTAGAGTTCCTTAGTTTCTTCCTCTGTGAAAACAATTTAACTGTCTTATAAGGTTGTAGTGAAATGAGCTAATCTTTAAGTGCCTGGCACAGAATTAGCATTTCTCTTTCTTTTTGCTTCACTGACTGGACCATCTCATCTTCCATTCCTGAAACATGAAGGCAGTCACTCCTTAATTAGACTGGTGGGTCATTGTCAATCTAGAGAATAATCTTCTGTGCCACACAAATCTGCCACTGGCAGATTTTTTTCACAATTATATATATTTTTTATCAGGTTCTTGGATGAAACATTGCAAAAGTGAACTAGTGTTTTTCCAGCTTAATGTCACTCAGCTTGTAAGTGACAGGGTCTACTCAGGTCCACGTGACTCAGAAACTTCTCCTACTACCTGTAATGTCAATAGAACTGACAGCAGAGGAATAAACTGGTAGTTTGAATAACAGAATCTGATCTTGTTTTTATTGCAGTAATCTGAAATGGTCTAAAACAAACCCAATGTGTTTTTAGGATGCATTAACAGAAGTATAGTTAAAATCAAGAAAAATATTAGTCTGGAGCATAGAAGGGACTCAATCCGTGTTTTCTTGAATCATATTGAGTTGTCAGGACACAGTTGGAATATTGTGTTCCATTCTCGATGCCCCAGGTTAAGAGTTGGTCTTTCAAACCAGATTTAGGGAGACTCAGCCAATGAACACTCTTGAAACCACATCAGATGAGGAAGGGTTGAAAGAATGTGGGTGTTGAACCCAGTTGGGGAATGGGTAGAAGGGTTGGAATAGACCAGCTTTTACCAAATATTTCAAGATCTGATTGAGGAAGAGGGGTTAACATGTTTTTTTTTTTTAAAGATTTTATTTATTTATTTGACAGAGAGAGATCACAAGTAGGCATAGAGGCAGGCAGAGAGAGAGAGAGAGGAGGAAGCAGGCTCCCCGCTGAGCAGAGAGCCCGATGCGGGACTCGATCCCAGAACCCTGAGATCATGACCCGAGCCGAAGGCAGCGGCTTAACCCACTGAGTCACCCAGGTGCCCCAACATGTTTTGTGAATCTAGATGCAGAACCAGGGCCAGCATTTATGAGGATATTGATTTTTTTTCCCCTGGAAGAAAGATGTTTGAAGTGTGCTTTCTAACAATAGAACAGCACAATAGGTCTGGCATTGTTCACAGGGGTAAACTTCCTGTGACTAGAGATATTCAGATAGAATGTTTTATGGAGATATATGTATCAGGTGGGAGATTGAACTTTTCCAGCTGAAGAAAACTTGATTAATCTTCTTCTCTGTTTATTTTTATCTTAGGAGCTACATTGTAAATTTCCTGGGGCCAAGAATAGGTCCCTTTCTTCTATATCTCCCAAAGCTTCTTGAGGATGATTCTGGTTTTTTATTTCTACATCTTCTATGTAAGACTTTTTTTTTTTAATAAACAAGTAACCCTTCTAATCTTCTGCCTTGCCTCCTCTACCACCTCTACCCCAAAACCCCAACAATCTAAGCCTGAGATAGTGTAGATAAAAATGGCAGTATTCTCAACCTAAATGTCCCTTCAGTCAGTCATCTAGAATTTCTGAAACTTCTTAGTCTTCTTCCACATCTGTGGTGACATGCCCAAGGTCCCAGAACTGGATTGTGGCAGAAAAAGGCCTAGGAATTAGGCTTTCTGGCTCCCACCCTCCTCCTTTCCATTACCCCATTACACACGTGGGACACATTGTAAGATCCAGAAATTGATGGCTGGTAGCCTGCCTCCATGTTATTTTGATGAGGGGAATCCAGGACAGTTGCTGCTATTATAAATGATTATGGCACTTTCCAAATCCGAGCTTTCATAACTTCATTCTGTTTGTTCTCTTGCCAGGTTCATATTCAGATATTGTTTTCATTTGGTGTCTGGGAGGTTTTTTTTGTTTTGTTTTGTTTAGCTTTTTTTTTGCTGTCAACTCTTTATGGGTAAGTGTTTGCTTATTAAGTTTTCTTCTGTGCTATAGTGTGAAAACATTTTTTTTTCCCTTTTGGTTTTGTTTTGTGTGTTTTATGCTCAGTGACTGTTGTGGGATTGGGTAGATGAGCCCACATACAGATTTAGGTTGGTCCTCTGTGGGTGGTTTAGAATGTTTGTGACATTTATGGTTTGCAGAAGCTAGAGGGGTGGCCTGTTCCATACCCTCCTTGCAAGGATAGGTATGTCATGTGTTTGCCAGACCATACTTAGCTATGTGCCTTTGGAATTTTACCAGAATTTCTTTTTTTGGGACTGATTCTCCACACTTTTTGTCTTTAATCTGTAAACTATTATAATTTCTTGCAGCTTTATGAAGGATTTATATGTTGGATGGATTGTTGGGTAAGTAGAAGGAGAGAGAAAGAGAGGAGAGATTTGGGGAATCTGTGGTACGGAGCGGGATGCGGGGCGCGGGTCTTCCGCTGCCAAAATTTAAATACTCAGAGATTGATTTTTTAAAGTGTTGATGGAGTCTAGGTGGTACTGCTTAGTTCAGTGTGTACACCTCTGGGTGTTTTGATAAGCCTTGTAGCTCCAACATAAAGCACTCAAATGACCTAATGTAACTGCTTTTAATAACTAAGGATATTTTCCCTGCATTTTATGTAGCACACTACTCCTTCCATCCCATTGGCGAATGTGTCCAGTAAATAGTTCATGGTTAAACATCTAAAATGACAATAAAAACTAGATTGATAGAAGTCATTGGTGCCTGACTTCTTATATTCAAGTAGTCACATGTTTTTCATTGCCGACTAGGATGCATGTTTAAAATACAGCTTCGGAGCTCAATTAGTAGAGACGGAGTTGGAGCAGAGATGAACATGTATTAAATTAACCTAGTCATTAGTTTTTAATTTAAATACTGTTCAGCTAAATAATTTGGCACCCAGTAAGTTTCAGTGGTGCTCTGCTGGCAGCTTAAGCACATCACTAATTATTCGCAGGTTTTTTGTCCCCCCGCCCTCCTCTTCTCAAAGAAATGTGGAACCAGCAATTTATTCTGGTAAAAATATTTTCGTGCACTTGCTTTTTCTGTGAAAATATTTTTCACACATGGATGACTGGTACTACAAAGTTAGCTTTCACCACCTTCAGGTCAATGCGTTTTAGAACATTTGGAATATGATACCCTTGAAATAAGAAAATTAAGTAAGGGAAAGAGCAGTCTGCAACAGCTTGTGGAGGGTTGGGTTTGAGGCTCAAACTGAAGATTTTTCCTGTCATATGATTAAAAGCGGAGTATTCTCTGAATCAGCCTACTCAGCTTTTTTGGGAGAAGGACTGACTTCCTACATTGTTCATTCCTCACTCCCCAACCCTACATGTGTCTTACTGTCACATATTAACCCATCTGTAGGAGTTTTGTGGATAGGCTGAAAATGGTGAAAACAAAGGATCTGATGCATGAGAGAGTTTTTTGTTTTTTTGTTTGTTTTTTTTTTAAAGCAGACAATAGGACTTTGCCTGATAAAAACCAGGGTTCTTTCTTCTGCATACAGAACATAGATGGCCGGCCCCTCCACTTACGTGAATACGCAGCAAAGTCTATAGGAAATAGTGGACAGAGATGGGCGCGTTGAAGTTGGTGTTGACCAGGATTCCGTCTCTCCCCAGTTGCAAACTCTTCACTGGCTCCCCGTCCTCCTAAAGCAGTGATTTTCGAACTTGAACATGCATCAGAGTCACCTGAGCATTTGTTAACACAGAGTGCCGGGATTATAGGGAGGGGCCTGGGAATTGCATTTCTTGTAGGGCCCAAGGTGATGCCAGTGTTGCAGGTCCAGGCACCCCAGTCTGAGAACCAGGGATTGGAGAGAATTCAGTTGAGAGTTAGGCATGTAATAGAAAGTCCTTGATGAGCTCGTCCTCTGCATTTTTCTCTAGGCTTGTATCTTATTCCCCCCTCGAATAATAAGCTTCAGCAATGTCAAACTGCTGCAGTTCATCAATATACATGTGTTATTACTCAAAATGAATTATCTGTGCTCTGCATAGAGAGTGAGGGTGATTTAAAGAGTGAGGATGATTTTATCTGTTGTACTAATCCATAAACACACATATACCAGTCCGTGAGCATCCTGATGCGGGTGTGAGATGGAAGATGAGAACCTGCTGTTCCCTCGGCGGTCTCTCCCTGCTTGCCTCTCCTAGTGTAGTCAACTGATGGTGCTGAGGGGGATTCTAGTGTTAAACAGGCGTCTCTATATTACATGAGCTTTAAACACAAGCCCCCCATTTCATCTGGTTCCTAACTGAAGAATCCACGACCCATTTCAAGACCAGAGGAAAAACTGTGAGCAGCTTCTTGAGAGGTAGGACGACATTGCACGTGATGGGTGTTCTCAAGGATTTCAAGGGGTAATTTTGACTAAATGTGATTTTGCCTTATATGCCCCCTGTAGGGCTCATTGCTTTGTGGGATGAGTCTTTACTGTCTCTGTGTACTTATGCATCTTCTCTTCATCTTCTCTTGTTGTTGGATCAGCCTAAGCTGAGACCAGATCTGTGTCACGTTCTTTTCATTTGGACCTTTGTGAAGAATGCTCTGAATTGGCTCACTCAATGTTAACAGTGTATCATCTATCATGGTATCTCATTTAATAAGGAGTCAATAAATACTTATTGATGAATAAATAAAATAACAAAAGAACAATGGAATTGTTTGATCTTATTAGAAAGCAGAAGATATAGACTTGGGATGCTTGGGTGGCTCAGTTGATTAGGCATCTGCCTTTGGCTCAGGTTATGGTCCTGTGGTCCTGGGTTTGAGCCCCACATCGGGCTCCCTGCTCAGAAGGAAACCTGCTTCTCCCTCTCCTTGTGTCTGCCCCTCCCCCTGCTTGTGCTCTCTGTCACTAGCATGCTCTCTCTTTGTCTCTCTCCAATAAATAAAATCTTAAAAAACAAAGAAAGAACATACAGGGTCTTTTTTCTTCTTCTTCTCCCCCCCCCAAAGACCATTGTGTTTCCTGAGATGATAAAACAGTGTTTTATTCAGCTTGTATCCTCTTTGCTTGGGACACTAATGGCACTTGGGCATTCATGCTTTGTTTTTGTTAAAATAAGTGAATAAGTAAAATAAGCTGTGAATCAGTTGTTTACCCCTTTTATAAACTTAGAATCACAGTGTTGCTATGGACCTCCAGAGATCCACTGGAAAT
This sequence comes from Neogale vison, assembly GCF_020171115.1. Taxonomy (NCBI): domain Eukaryota; kingdom Metazoa; phylum Chordata; class Mammalia; order Carnivora; family Mustelidae; genus Neogale; species Neogale vison. The sequence continues at coordinate 37,121,487 of NC_058094.1, forward strand.
CATAGCTTTTAAAGCAGGAAAACACTTGGGGCACCTGGGTGGCTCAGGCGTTAAGCGTCTGCCTTCCACTCAGGTCATGATTCCAGAATCCTGGGATCAAGCCCCAAGACGAGCCCCAAGTCGAGCCCCAAGTCAGTTGACCCCTAAGTTGAGCCCCACGTCGGGCTCCCTGCTTGGCAGGAAGCCTGCGTTCCCTCTCCTGCTCCCTCTGCTTGTGTTCCTCCTCTCACTTTCTGTCAAATAAATAAATAAAATCTTAAAAAAAAAAAAAAAAAAGAAGGCAGGAAAACACTTATTTCCCTGTGGTAAATATCTCATCACATGTCAATTCCACTGAGATAAATTCTTAAGTTTAGAAATTGTAAATATTTTAACATATAGCTACATTTCTTTTAAAAAAATAACTGGGATCATTTCATGTCATTTAATCATGAACACAGTAAATGGGCTTGTTATTTTATTTTAGTTATTTTTATTTTATTTTAGTTTTTCCATAAAGTATTTCTTTTTGTCCAGTTTCTTTCATCATTTTCATGTGCTTATGTCCTTGAGCTTTCCTTCCTCAGGATGGACAGACCCTGCCTCTTTCCCCACTAGACTCTCTTCAGAATTCAAGCATTTCATGCACACGACTAGCAGAACCTGAATCACACGTGAAGCGGGACCTGCAAGGGATCTGGGTGATCCAGCTTTTAGTGGTCCAGATTCTACATTTCAGGAGGTTGGAACAGGTCCCGAGTGAGCTAACCCACAGCATCTGCAGACGCCTACTGACGTTGTGTGTCAGGCCTGGGTTTGAAGCGGGTTGTCATCGTGAGCCCAGAGTTCTGTAGCGAGCTCACTAGAGGACTTGCTGTAAATCCACAAAGAGATCACTTAACCTTTTTCAGCAGCATTTTGGCTTTGTGAGTTGAAAATGAAAGCAATTGCTAACCACCTGCCTTAAAGCCTGCCCTGGGCCGTGTGTGTGCTGGGGACAGGAACCCATCCAAGAGAGGCAGTAATTACCACATGGAGCCTGGTTCCCATGGCAGCGGCTGGAAGGTCCCAGCAGCCTCCCCAGAGCACAACCACGACTCCCGCTTGTGGGATGCGAGCTTCCTGCCTCACCAACTCAGAGCCTACAAACAACACTCCAGATTACTACCTGGTGAATCTTCCCAAAACCCAAATCAGATTATGTTACTCTCCAATTTAGGATTTTCCCATCCCACACTGTTTCCCACAGCATCAAGATAAGCCTATGCTTTTTAGTGTATGTGCTGCCGAAGCGAGCACAAGCCTATGCTTTTTAAAATGCCACGCACAGCCTCCCATGATCTGGTCTTATCTACCTCAGTCACCTCAAGTCTTTTCTCTGTTCCTTAAACTCTTTAACAATGAACTAGTCTAGTTATATTCTAACTGGGTGGAACTGCTTACAATGACCCACGTACACCATGCTGCATTAAGCCTCTGTGTCTTTACTGGTTAAACACCTTGGTTTGAACCCCAGTTCCATGAACTGTATAAGGAAATTGCTTAGCACAGTGCCTGACCTAGAGAGGGAGGTGAGTGTGTGTTAGTTTTATCGTATGTGAGACAATAGGATGGTAAAGAAGGGGAAATGTGCTGTCTTTGGGACCAGATAGACCTGTTTTGATAGCCTTAATCTAGCACTTTGTAGCTCTGAATCCATAGCCTATATCATATAACCATTGTGAGGGTCCACTTTCTATAAAGACTGATCACAGGGATGTGGAAGGATTCGAGATAGAGCATTTGAAGTGTCTGTCACACACCTGGCACATTAGGTAGAAGTCCAGGAAACAGTAGTTCTTGTCAGTCCTAGTATTCTACCCACTGTACAGTCACTGTTTACTAGTGAGTAACACTGACTACTCAGGGGCTCAGAGCATCACAGTCCCTCTAATTCTTTTTTATTTAAAAAAATTTTTTTTTACTGGAGCAGTATTTTTTCAACTTGGGTAGCAGGAGATATTTTATTTGATCATAGAACTAATTGGCATTCTTTGCTTTGGATTATCATAGCTTTGTGTTCCTCTGTCTACCAGGTGTGAGGGTAAGAGGCAGAAAAAAGAAAGGAAAACAAACAAAGGCCAAACCTGCTCTCTTATTCCCTGGATACTCAGAACTAGAAGAAATCTTTTCCAGATGGTCTTTTGCCATCAACTACACCATTTTCCCCTCTCTGGTTAATATTTTATGTCCATTTTCTACCAAGTTCAATTCAGTTCCTTTCTCCTACCCATTGAATCTTGACTCCGTTATCAGCAGACTCATTAATCTGTTTAGTCTAGTGATAGTATAATTCAGAGATAATATTTGACATTCAGATAAATGATGCCTGTGTGAATCTCATGTTTGAAAGACAGATGCAATCAAATATGTTTATTGAAGAAATCTTATACTTGTAATTGTTGGTACTTGTCCATTGAGCTATGTTTGTCATTTTTGAGGGAGAAGTCTTAGCCCTGAGGCCTTTAGGCCTGTAGACTGCCATTCATATTGAAAATTTTTTTTAAAAGTTTATTTACTTATTTGGCAGAGAGATATCACAAGTAGGCAGAGAGGCAGGCAGAGAGAGAGGGGGAAGCAGGGTCCCTGCTGAGCAGAAGCCTGATGTGGGGCTCGATCCCAAAGATCATGACCTGAGCCTAAGGCAGAGGCTTAACCCACTGAGTCACCCAGGCTCTCCCATATTGAACTTTATTGTCCATGCACATTAAACTCCTCAGAAGGGGAGTCAGTCAGACTTTAGAGATGTGATGTTACCTGACATTAGAAGAATATGTATATATACACACACACACATATGTGGATAATTATACATATGCACATATATATTTCTAACTCCAATTTTATGACATCCTGCCATTCATTAAATTTTAACTATTATCTAGCAATCTCTTAGTAAAATTGAAAGAATTGATTCTCTCCCTAGGACAGTTATTGATTCAAGGGGAAGGGCTAGATGTCTTCTATCACCTAGCTAAAAATATTATAAATTAATCTATACAAGTACATAGTTCATGAAAGGTATTCTAGAATAAGTTCAAATTCTGAAAGAGGAACCTGATTCTAGATGTAGAGGGCAAAATGGGAAAAGACACAGACAGCCAATCCACTATTTATTTGTTAAGGAGATGGAGGCTCCAAACATGTTTAAAGATTCACTCAAAGTCACAGAGCTACTTATTGGCAAGCTGGCATTTAAACTCAAGACGCCTGACTGTTGTATATTAACAGACTGACTTTAAATAAAAGTTGGCAGCATTTAGTAATTACTGAGAAATGCTCAGAAATGTTATTGTCTTTCACTCTCTCTCTCTTTCTCTCTTTTTTTTCACAGTGACAGGAATGGTGTTGAAATAGTCTTAGATGAAGAACACATTGTACTTAATTTTATCCTTTTGGGCAAGGGAGACTTTAGCTTTCATGGCTCCTGGGGATGAAAGAGATAACAGGAGTGTTATTTCTTCTTCCTTTACTCATTCTTCCCTAGTAATCCACCCCCTCCTAAGAGAATAACATTGCTTCATAGAGACCAGGTGTGTATTTCTTTCTAGTTCCAAAAAAGCACAGGGATAAGATGTTTATGCAAAGGGAATTTCTGCTGTAATACATCCTTACTTCTTGGCGTAAGTACATTGGAAAGGAAGGATTCATTGGGTTCCCTTATCTGTAGTCAAGAGATTTCCACGCTCCTAAAGAGAAGAGCTAATGATTAAGTACACAAAATTGTATGTGTGTGTGTGTGTGTGTGTGTGTGTATGCATTTATTAAGTGTCAAGTATTCTTAGAATTTCTGGCTTATAGAAATATAAGGTCTATTTTTGCAAATTTATTTTGCAGACCTTTTCAGAGGCAATTAGATTTAATGTGGATTTTGGAGTTTTTGAAATAGTTAACAATGCTCCACAACTTCTGGAAAAGCAACTGAAAAAAATTCTACAAAACCAACAACCTCGAAATCCCATCTATGATGTCATAAGGAAAGGAAAGAATGATGTTAAACCTGTTCAGATGAATGACGCCTATGAAGATAAGACCATTAATATCAACTACAATATCATGGTAAGAAAGTATGTTTGAATTTATATCTTGCTAGGTATATAAAACATTAGGTAAGACTAACATGAGGTTCCTTGGGCTTAACTTTCTGAAATTTAACAATATGAAGTTTTGTTGTACTTAAACTTAGTATTCATTATTCTATCATCTTATTCATGTCAAATGGCCAATTTATTCTAGCAATTTTGTTGATGTTAGATTTTCAATATGAGAAGATTCATATAAATCCCTTTGAATATTTAGGATATCAGGTTAATTTGGGGCAGCAGAAATATGTGTATCCTTTATAGTTTAGATGCATTCTAGAAAATTTGGGTATACAGTGAATTTATCTGGTTGGGTTCTATCCTAATGAGCAGTTGGGAATTATGATTTCTGACCCTCAAGTTACACTATGTGAACCTGACATCCCTGGCCTTAAATTCTACTCTCAGCTTCTGGATTTTGGATTTTGTCTCATTAACATGAGTAAAAACAAAACAAAACAAAAACAAACAAACAAACAAAAACAAGCTCAGGTTCTAATCTTGGCTCTTTAACTTATCAGCTCTGTGTTCTTGAACAAGTCATTTTGATGAACCTTATTTTCATCACCTGTCAGATGATTCCTTCACTGCCTACTACTAGGTTTGTTGTGGATCAACTGAAAATAAAATGAATGTTTAACATTTTCCATGATTTGAAGTATCTGATGAAACTAGACTAAAATATGTTCAATACTTCTGATATAGCTCTTTTCCAGCCTGAAAGTTCTTCAATGTTTCTTTTATTGAATTCCAGTATATTTCTTTCTTATTTACTTTCATCAAATTAAATGTATTAATAATGATAAAAGTCTTTAAAATGCTTTTATAAATATTAAAAATAAAAAACCATGTTATAGCATCATTGAAGTTTGAACAAGGAAATATATTCTGAACTATAAAACACCATATAAATTATTACAATATTCATTCACGATAAAAACTCTCAACAAAGTATGTTTAGAGGAAACATACATCAACATAATAAAAGCCACATGTGAAAAACCCACAGCTAACATTATCTTCAATCGGGAAAAATTGAGAGCTTTTCCTCTAAGATCAAGAATAAGACAAAGATGTCCACTCTTACTACTCTTATTCAACATAGCATTAGAAGTACTAGCCATAGCAATTAGACAAGACAAAGAAATAAAAGGCATCCAGATTGGTAAGGAAGAAATAAAACTTTCACTAACTACAGATGACATGATATTATATGTAGAAAACCTTAAAGACTCTACCAAAAAACTACTAGCACTGATAAATAAATACAGTAAAGTTGTAGGATACAAAGTTAGTATACATGAATCTGTTGCATTTCATGCAAGCTCATGCCAAATGAAAACTCATTAAAAAATAAATTGCTTAAATATGTTAAAGCCTACCCAAAATCAAGAGTACACACTGTATATGGTGAAATACTGTAACCATCTCCATTAGATCCTAAGAAAAGAAAAAGTATATTTTTATTACTAATTCAAAATTATTTTAGACTTCCTAGACAAAGCTTAAACACAATAAATATAAATAATTACTATCAATTTGCAAGAGTAAGCTGAATTGTCTTTATTTATATATTAATAAATAAATGGTTTTAAAATCTGAAATATTACAATAAAATCCATTAAAATTTGTATGTAAACTTAACATCTGAGCCATCCTCTCACAAAATCAAGGACTCCAGAATCCTCAAAATAATAAAAAACCTGAACACCAAAATTAAAATATTTCACATGTTAGAAAATGACATAAAGCAATGATTTAGAAAAAAAGAAAATTTCAAGTTTGAGGAAATGCATTTTACTTAATTTGTTACCAATCTTATTCAAGAAAAAGACAAGTAGTCCAGTAAAATAATTGAAGTAATTCAACAAACTATGTACAAGAGAGTAATTAAAATGGAAAATGAGCAAATAAAAAGATGTTTAATAACACAAATGATCTTAAATATGCAAATGTAAGTAGAGCCAGAAAACATTTTTTAAGACATTAAATTGACTTACAATTTATTTAATTTTAATTTAATTAGCCAACAAATAGTACATCATTAGTTTCAGAAGTAGAGTTTGATAATTCTTCAGTTGCATATAATATCGTACAGTACTCATCACATCACATGAAATGGGCCTATAATTTAAAAAAATAACAACATCTAGTGTTAGTAAAATATTAATTGCTACAATCTTTGGGAATTAATCTGGCACAATTGGTTAAAATTAAAAATACTATGACTTATGTCTGGGAAGCCACTTTGGGATTTTTATCCCATACAAATAAATGTGTATGTATAGGAGCTGACTGCAGCACTGATGTCAGAAGCATAAACACATTATATGTTTATCAACTGAAGAACTGTGGTACAGTATATGACTATTAGAAAGAATGTGTTTGAGCCATGTCTGTTGTCCTGATGAGACAGATGCTCATGTTGTATTGTTCACTGGAAAAACCAAGTTGTAAATTAAAGTATGTAATATGATTCAGTTTTTATATAAAATAAATCCTACGTAAGTGTTCCCCAAAAATCTATTGCATTTCTATACACTAAAAATGAAGTGGCAGAAAGAGAAATTAAGAAAACAATCCCATTTGCAGTTGCACTAAAATAATAAAATACCTAGGAATAAACCTAAGCAAGGAGGAGAAAGATCCATATTCTGAAAAGGATAAAACACTGATGAAAGGAAATGAAGAAGATACAAATGGGAAGATATTTCATGCACATGAATTAGAAGAACCAATTTTGTTAAAATGTCTATGTTACCCAAAGCAGTCTACAGATTTAATGCAATCCCTCTCAGAATACACACTACACTTTTCAAAGAACTAGAAGAAATAATACAGAAATTTGTATAGAGCCACCAAAGACCCTGCAGTTAATCTACAACAAAGGAGGCAAGAATATACAATGGAGAAATGACAGTTTCTTCAACAAATGGTGCTGGGAAAGCTGGACGACATCATGAGAAACAATGAAACTGGACCCTGTTCTTACACCAAACACAAAGATAAACTCAAAACGGATTAAACACCTAAATTTGAAACCTGAAGAAAACATAAGCAGTAAATTCTTTGACTTTAGCCATGGAAACATTTTTTTTTTAAGATTTTTTATTTTATTTATTTGACAGAGAGACATCACAAGTAGGCAGAGAGGCAGGCAGAGAGAGAGAGAGAGAGGAGGAAGCAGGCTCCCCGCTGAGCAGAGAGCCCGATGCGGGACCCTGAGATCATGACCTGAGCCGAAGGCAGCGGCTCAACCCACTGAGCCACCCAGGCACCCGCCATGGAAACATTTTTTTAGGGATGTCTCTTCAGACAAGGGAAACAAAAGCAAAATTAAAATAGTGGGATTACACCAAAATAAAAAGCTTCTGCACACAAGGAAAACCATCATTAAAACAAAAATGGGAGAAGATACTTGCAAATAGTATATCCAGTAAGAGGTTAATATGCAGGCTAAATATAAAGAACTTGACACCGGATAAACAATCCAATTTAAAAAATGGACAGAGTACTCTGGAAAACAGTATGGAGTTTCCTTAAAAAGTTAAAACAACTACCTTATGATCCAGCAATTGCACTACTAGGTATTTACCCAAAGGATACAAAAATAATAATTTGAAGGGATATATGCATCCTAATGTTTATAGTAGCATTATCAACAATAGCCAAATTATGGAACAAGCCCAAATGTCCATCGACTGATGAATGGATAAATGTGGAGTGTGTGTGTATTTATAGATATTATTTTAATATATTATCTAGTATATATATTATTCTAATATATTACCTAATATTCATATATTAGAATATTATTTAGCCATCAAAAACAATGAAATTTTGCCATTTACAACAATGTAGATGGAACTAGAGAGTATTATACTAAGCAAAATAAGTGAATCAGAGAAAGACAGATTTCCCTCATATGTGGAATTTAAGAAACAAAACAAATGAATATAAGGGGGGAAAAGAGAGGCAAACCAAGAAACAGAAAAAGAACAAACTGATGGTTACTAGAGGGGAGTGGGTGGGAGGATTGGTGAAACAGGTGATGGGGATTAAAGAGTGCACTTGTGATGAGCATGGGGTGTTGTATGGAAGGGTTGAATCACTAAATCCTACACCTGAAACTAATACTACACTGCATATTAACTAACTGGAATTTAAATAAAAACTTGAAAAAAAAAGTGGGCAGAGAACTTGAAAATACATTTTTCCAAAGACAGACAGACAGACGGCCAACAGACACCTGAAAATATGTTCAACATCACTAACCATCAGCAAAATTCAAATCAAAATTACAGTGAGATACCTGTCAGAATGGCTAGAATCAAAAAGACAAGAAATAGTAAGTGTTGGCAAGGATGTGCAGAAGATGGAGCCCTCATGCACTGTTGGTGGGAATGCAAATTGGTGCAGCCACTGTGGAAAACATTATGCAGTTGCCTCAAAAATTTAAAAGATAGAATTACCATATGATCCAGTAATGCCATACTGGGTATTTACCGAAAGCAAATGGAAACTCTAATTCAAAAAGGTACATGAGGGGTTTGAAGTGGCGGGGGGGTGGAGGTTGGGGTACCAGGTGGTGGGTATTAGAGGGCACGGCTTGCATGGAGCACTGGGTGTGGTGAAAAAATAATGAATAATGTTTTTCTGAAAATAAATAAATTGGAAAAAAAAAAGGTACATGAATGCTTACGTTTATTGCAGCATTATTTATAATAGCCAGATATGGAAGCAACCCATCTGTTCATTGATAGATGAATGGATAAAGAAGATGTGCTATATATGACTGAATCATTCCCATGAAAAAGAATGAAATCTTCGAGATCTTACCATTTGCAACAACATGAATAGATCTAGAGGGTATAATGCTAAGTGAAATAAGTCAGTCAGTGAAAGACAACTGTCATATGGTTTCACTCATATGTGGAATTTAAGAAATAAAACAGACAATGAAAAGAGACAAAAAACCAGACTCGACTATAGAGAGCAAACTGGTGGTTGTCAGAGGGGAAGGGGTAGAAAGGTGGGTGAGATAAAAAAGATTAAGGGTACACTTACTGGGATGAGTACTGAATAATGTACAGAATTGTTGAATCAGTATATAGTACACCTGAAACTAATATAACACTGTATGTTCATTATACTTCAGTTTTAAAAAATAGACATAGGATCTGAATAGACATTTCTCCAAAGAAGATGTACAGATGACAAAAATGCATATGAGAAGATCCTCAACATTAATCATAAGAGAAATGCAGTCAATACTGGGAGATAGGGGTGGCGACTTGATGTGGAACGGAGAGTGACTGCTAATGGATATGAAGTTTTCTGGAAAGTGATGAAATTTTATCAAGGTGGTGGTTTGGGAATATACTAAAAACCATTGGATTATATATTTTAAATGGGTGAATTGTATGAAATGTGAATTATATCTCAAAGTTATAATAAAGGGCAATGTGTATGTATACACACATCCATAAATCTCAATGAACTATTTCTACACACCTTTTAGAATGAGTAAACTATGCAACACCCATTGACGATACCAAGTACCAGTCAATATGCAGAGCATTTGGAATTCTTACATCGTTGATGAGAATTCCATTTTGGAAAACAGTTTGGCAGTTAGCTTTCTAAATTAAGCATATACCATACTACACATCTGCCCTACTTCTGGATATTACCAAAGAAAAATGAAAAGCTCCGTTCACACAAATACCTGTATGTGAAATTCTGTAGTTCCTTTATAATCACCCAAAGCTGTAATAAACCCAAATTTCCTTTAAGTGGGGAGTGAATGAACAAACCGTGGTTCATCCATACAGTGGAGTACCACTCAGCTGAAGAGGAATGAAGAGGAACGAACCAGCGATCCGTCTAAGAACATAGGTCAATCTCAAATGCATCATGCTAAATGAAGGAAGATACGTCCTATATTGATTCCACTTATATGACACTTTGGAAAAGGCCCAACTGCGGAGAACCAGTTGGTGGTTGCCAGGGCGTGGGGTTAGAGGGAGTCATTAAATGCAAAGCGGCAGGAGGAAGTTTGGAGGATGCTGGAACTCTTCACTATGATTCTAGTCATGGTTATTCAACTGTAAGTGTTAAAATGTGTAGAGCTGGTACCTAAAAAGGATGGATTTTTGCTGTATGTATGTTTTTTTGTTGTTGTTGTTTTGCTTTTTTGTTTGTTTTTTTTTTAGTTTTAAGGAGTAAATAATTTTCCCTTAGGTAAATTATTTCTGTGCTTTTCATAGGTATTTATTAAGTTGTCATTTTATGTTTGGCCAGATTGTTCTGGTTTTTTTTTTTTAAAGATTTTATTTATTTATTTGACAGAGAACACAAGTAGGCAGAGAGGCAGGCAGAGAGAGAGAGAGAAGCAGGCTCTGCACTGAGCAGAGAGCCCGATGTGGGGCTCGATCCCAGGACCCTGGAATCATGACCTGGGCTGAAGGCAGAGGCTTTAACCCGCTGAGCCACTCAGGAGCCCCTGGGTTGTTTTTTTTTTTTTTCCCTTTGGTCTTCGTATTTTAGTTATTTGTAAACACCTTAAAGGGACATTTTGGCAGTATGACTAAAGACTTCTCATCCGTTTTGATTTTAGTCCTTTTAAACTTTTCGTTCCATTTCATTTTTTGGGTCAGATAGATACAGGGACATTCAAAAGGGGATGAGTTATCAGTGAACTGTTCACTGAGTAAATATTAGGCAAATTGATTTTTTATGACTGACTAGTCTTGACAACCTTTTAGTGTTCCTCAAGGGTGTGTACCGGTCTTAATACGTGGTCTGGTGTCTTTCTGGGATGCACTGAATGCATTGTTAACGAGAATCCAAGAGTCGTGTGTGGCTGTCTGTGTGTAGCATTACGTGGAGGCCTCTTTGGAGTTTTTCTGACTACAAGATGCACGTGTCCTTCAGATCTCACTCATAAGCAATAAGACCATCAACAAGACGCTACTGTTCAGGTGCTGGCTGCTTCCAAAGTTTCTTCTGTTTTTTCATTACAAGAAGATAGTCTTTGGTCAGGGCCAAATGGCTGTTTTTGGACTGAACAGAAGGAAAGCATTGTTCTCCAGCCGTGGGGAGCTTAAGGACTTCATGCCACGTGCGAGCAGTGTTGAGCACAGGTGCACGCTCAAGAACATCAGCCCGTCAGATGTTGGCAGCGCTGCTCTGTGAGCCTTTCATCTCCTCACAGTGAGCAGTGGGCTGTGCTGACTGAGGTTAATATCCCAGCACAACCACTGCCTCAGCAGATAAGCAACGGAAGTCCCATAAACGCCTTCACCCTTGCCTCACTGGGATGTGTGCTGTACCAGTGGTTTTACTTATCCAGGAACATTTGTTTAGTGTTCAAAGGACTGACATTCCTTAGCTTTCTGGGGGAAAAGTGCATATAAGACAAAAAGAGAATCATTAGTGAGTAAAAATTTGAGAATGAGCCGCAGCTCAGTAACTCTTCCATGACTTTGAATGGTCCTCACAACCTCTAAATAAAATCGGAACGCCTTAATGTCATTGGAAAGAGCATCGTAATTATGCCCGCCTGCTTCTCCAGCTGGCTTCCCGCCTTTGTTCTCTGAGAAAACCTTCACTGTTTTAGTGCCCTGGTGCTCTCCCACAGAAACCCGAACTTGGGCACTGTGCTCTACTACTATTACTTATTGAATTATCTGTAAATTCCTTAAAGACATTTTCTTCCTTCCTTCCTTCCTCCCTCCCTTCCTCCCCCACTTCCTTCCTACCTTACAACCTTCCTTCCTTCCTGATTTTATTTACTTGACAGAGAGAGAGGGAGCAGTAGGCAGAGGGAGAGGGAAGAAGCAGGCTCTGCACTGACCAGGGAGCCCAACAGTCTTCATCCCAGGACCCTGAGATTGTGACCTGAGCTGAAGGCAGAAGCTTAACTGACTGAGCCACCCAGGCCCCTCAGGGCCTTATCTTTCTTGCTAACCTTGGTATTCCCAAATAGTGCATGGGGATGTTACACAGTTAACCAAATTTTCTAAAATTGGAGGGACAGGGGACTGTCATGACCACAGTGGTCTTATCAAGTGTTCTAACCAGAACACTTGATAAGATTTTTTTTTTAAATCAATTTTGCAACTGTGCAAATATGGAAAGTGACTTTTTTTCCTCACATCTCTTCCTTCAGTAGGTTATTTAACTTCTCTGGATTGTTTGTTAATCTGTAAATGGGGCTAATAGTTGATGCAGGGCTGTTGAGAGATTAAGCAAGTAGCGGAAGGCAAGCAGTGGCTTCAAATGTGTGATTCCAAGGTCCTTGCTCTCTCTTGTGAGGAAGGTCGACGCAGGGCTCCGGGTAATACTACTCTAGTGACTAGGTCTTGACTGTACTGAAATGTGATTTTCTTTGACTCTTTTTCTTTTTCACTTGTCCTCTAATAGTGTCTCAGTCGTGAAGAAGGTATTGAGTGGATCAAAAAAGAGAGACTTCCAGCGTTCCTGGAAAGTGATTGTTACTTTGAATACAGGTATTGTAGTCCCATCAACAAACCTAGTTTTTAATTGCCTGGGTTTTTTTTTTCCCACCTAAAATCATTTTTCTGTACTTTCTTAATAAAATTGTATACTTTTAAACCCAGTGGACTTTGTATCCCACCTGCTATAGTATGTGAGTGATAGAGTGTTTGTAAAAACCACTTAACTTTTCCAAAGAGAACTCACAGGAATAGTTCTTAATAAATGTACTTCAGCTGTGCTTCTTCGATCATTATGTTTTAAAAAGTATCTACTTATGGATGTTAAGGAGGGCACGTATTGCATGGATGGTGTGGTGCACAAAGAGTGAATTCTGAAACACTGAAAAGAAATTTAAAAAAATAAAAATTATCTACTCGTGATAATGGTGCAGACTGTTAATAAACAAATATAAGGGGCGCCTGGGTGGCTCAGTGTGTTAAGCCGCTGCCTTTGGCTCAGGTCATGATCTCAGGGTCCTGGGATTGAGTCCCGCATCGGGCTCTCTGCTCAGCAGGGAGCCTGCTTCCCTTCCTCTCTCTCTGCCTGCCTCTCTATCTACTTGTGATCTCTCTCTGTCAAATAAATAAATAAAATCTTAAAAAAAAAACAAATATAAGTATGTCATAAAAAGGCATGTCATAGTGGATCAAGTTTTTCTTTTATATTTCCTGACTTATAATGTGTAAATACCTAAACGTTCTGAAATTTTACTGAAATTTGACCTATACTTAGAATCCCATTTTAAAAATCAAGTAAAATAAAAGAGTCATTATTAGTTAGTAGTTCTGTGAATAAGCCGTTAATTGGAGCAGATCCTAAGAGAACCATTGTGCAAAGTGAGGAGATCAACTTGAAAATAAAACAAAATAAAATTTTAGGGTTTTTTTCACCCCCTGAATTCTACCATCTTTGAAACTTATTTCAAGTTTTGTATGATTTCTAAAATGCAGATTAGCCAAATTGGTCTCACAAGTGAGATGGAGTGGATCGGGTATGAACTTCACACTTAATGCAGATTTTTCCCCGTGGGTCCTGAAAAAACCAGCCAGCCCACCACCACCTGTTGCTGAAGAAGAGAATGTTATCATCATGAAAAAGTTCTACATTTCTCTTGGCGAGGTAAAAGTATGAGTGTTTCTTCATGACTTGGCACTTCAAGGAGACTTCTCATTTTAGGGATAAGAATTGCATTTGTACCACTTGAACAGGGGAAGTGATTTCAAGTACTTCTAAGGCAGGTTTAGCAAAACTTTTTGTGCAGTTATGCTGACGCCTTTGCTCTGCACTTGTTCACTCGAAATGTAATTGGTATTATTATCTTCATGTGTACAGAGGAACAAATGAAAGATTGAAGAATAGGCTCAGAGTCACCCAGGAAGCAAGGAAGGGTAACTTGAATTGTATCCATGGTTTCATTATTCATTCCAAAATTGTCATTGTTCGGAGTCTCTAATTTTTGTACAAAATGATGATAAATTGGGTCTTCTCCTCCCTATTGTCAGGATTGTTCCTCAGCAGTAAAAGGCATGACCCTTTCACCGTTATCAGATAAATTTGTCCTCCGCGAAGAAATGCTAGGTTGGTATGGGTGCACTGGAAGAGATCTAACCTAGAATCAAACGCCTTTCTGGAGAGTCATGTTGTAGTGAAAACCGTTGTTTGATCTCTGGCCTCTAATTATCAGGTCTTCTTTCTGGGAACACATTTCCTATACACAGCTCTGTACAAAACCAGGAATTGCAAATATGTGGCCCATGTGTTGCTGCTCTTCTAGCTTCCATTCATGACAGACATTGCTAATCAATCACGGCAATTTTCCTGCTGAGCTAAGACTTGGCTCCAAATTCTTTTCAACACAGCCCTCTAGGCAAGCACTTCCAATTGATCAAAGATGTCATACAAAAGGAAAACCATTTACCATCTCTGTTGGAATATATAGACTTAACTTGTCTTACCTGACCATTTATTTTCATGCGTAGTTCCTATTTAATTTTGTAGTTTGGCATTTCTATCATTATTATTTGGCAAAAGTGTTTGAAATTTTGCCAGTTGCGTTATTTCCACTGAGTTCATGCTGGGAATGTACTAAAAGCATGTCTCTCTTTATACTTATTTTTAAGTATTTTTTTTCTTATGTATTATAGAAATGTCAGGAATGTTATAAAAAATGTACTGATAGTACAGGTCAATAAACTTAGAACAGGAAGAATCAATCTTGGGAAATAAGATCTGAGTCTTTACATGTAAATTAAATTGAATGTAAGAGTAAGATTTAAACTAGTTTACTTTTGCTATTTTCTGTATGAAAAAACTCAATTCTCTCCACTTGATTGACGCTTTACCTATATCCTTTTTTTTTTTTTTTTAAGGTTTTATTTACTTAGAGAGAGAGGGTGAGCACAGGAGAGGGTAGGGTCAGAGGGAGAAGCAGACTCCCCACTTAGCAGAGAGCCTGATGTGGGTCTTAATCCTGGAATTCCAGGATTATGCCCTGAGCCAAAGGCAGTCGCTTAACCAACTAAGCCTCCCAGACACCCTCTAATATACTTTTAAAAAAAGATTTTCTTTTTACTTATTTATTCTAGAGATAGAATGAGGGGTAGGGGCAGAGGAGGAGGGAGAGGGACAAGCAGACTCCATGCTAAGCTTGGAGTCTGACATGGGGCTTGATCTCACGACCCTGAGATCATGACCCTAGAGGAAATCAAGAGTTGGTTGTTCAACCAACTGAGCCAACCAGTCACCCAACTGATATTTTCTTAATAGCTTTTGAACTTGGAGGACTATTTTGAGTCCCTAAATCATTTAAATCATGACTGTGGACAAAGATTAATCTTTATGTTGATAACTGTTAATATTTCTTTGAGTCTTCATTATACCACCTAAACACGAACAATTGACTCATCTCTTAAAAATATTAAGTGGTTGTCTGACTGACTACTTACTACTTGTCTCCTAATTTTTACTCAGCAATCTTTTTTGCCAAGTTGAAATAGCATGGACTTTTGTTTATTGGCCTCTCTCAATTCCCTGACAGGTCTTCATTATTTTGGCCTTCTCAGTGCTTAGGATACTGCTTAGAAGAGAGTAGTCACTCAATAAATATATGTTGAATGAACATATTTAATAATAAATTTAATAATTTATTATTTAATAAATTAATTTAATAATAAATGCCTTGGTTTTATTTTAAAAGATTATATTTATATATTTGAGAGAGAGAGGGAATGAAAGAGAAAGAGAGAGCTCAGTGTGGGGGAGGGTCAGAGGGAGAAGCAGACTCCCTGCTGAGCAGGGAGTCCAATGTGGGACCCAATCCTGGGACTTCAGGGTCATGACCCGAGCCAATGGCAGTCGCTTAACCACCTGAGCCACCCAGGTACCCAAATGACTTAGCTTTAAAGGAAGGAAAAGAGAGAACAAAAGGAAATTAGAATCTTTCAAAGCTTTTATCTATGTAGAAAACCTTACTTCTAAGAGGGGCAGTGACTACCTAGGTGACACTTTTCATTTCTCTCTCTTGCTTTCTGATCTCCTTGTGTGGCCCAACTTGCCCTGCTAATTCTGTATCACAGTCAGAGAACAATACCTATTCCATTTTGAGGCCTGCCTCTTGTGTGAATTCCTGACGTGAAGGGCCAGCCTGGGGACAACCCATCTGGAGAAAGGAGAAAGGAGAGTAATGCTGAGTAATGCTGGACGCTCCCCACTCTGCTTCTGTTGAACAATCTGGATTATCTTAGAAAGATTGTGAGGACATTACTGAGAGAGGCAGGCATAGGAATCTTCCCAGGACAGCTGAGAAACAGGCTTCTCAGGACTGGGATTCTGGAAGCTGAAGGTCAGCTGGGGAACTGCGTCAGCTGGCTCGAGGGTGCACAAAGCGAAGGAAAAATTGAAGGCTCCATCCAGGGTCAGGTGGAGTTAGGAATCAGTTGTCAGGAAGCCTACAATCCAAGCAAAGCTGGGAAAACAGTCAAAGGCGTGGGTCGTTGAGCCTGGTGGGGTGGGGGTGGTTCAGTACTCCTGAGAGTAAGTCTGTGATATTAGGGCGGTGTGGTAAAAAACACAGAGCCAGATCAGACAGAATTAGGGGCAGGAAATAATTGGGAAGTTATAAATGTGGGAGTAGCTGGCAAAAGATATAGCCAAGAACCAAGGAGTCAAATGACTGCCAAGACAGTGTGGGATGGCATGACCCTATAATGCAGCCAGGAAGGAGGGCTGCATGCCTCTGGTGGAAGAGTGGAGAAGGCGTTAGTGAATACTGGGCTCCTTTTTACCTTTGGTCCTCTAATATCTAGATAATCTCCTTCCCATTGAAATTTCCCAGTTGAAATTTCCTTCCCATTATTCTCAGGTAATGAACTGTTTTCTGTATGGCATTCTTTCCCTTCCATGGCATCATTTTCCCTTTCATGTTGTACTACGCAAATTTAACGTTCTAAGGACAACGCGAGGTCTGCGATTGGGAGAACCCTGCTAATCTCAACGTTAAACAAAGGTGCTCCTTTCTTCCTAGGCCTCCTATACTCAAACAAAAGATTGGTTTGCCTTAGCGAAACAGAGTCTGCAAACAGCATCCACGTTTTCATTACCAACTTATGTAGTCCACAGCAAACTTGAAACTCCGGTTGTTTCATCTGTTTCTGGTAAGCAGAAAGGACAAGAATGATTTCAGAACTCCTTTTCAAATCTTTGCTTATTATTCTACTCTCTCAGTACAACACGTGGTGGTGGTGGGGGGATAATCTCCATTCCTACCCCCTACCCGCTTCACTTTCTAACTGTTTTTTTTTTTTTTTTAAAGATTTTATTTATTTATCAGAGAGAGAGAGGGAGAGCGAGCACAGGCAGACAGAATGGCAGGCAGAGGCAGAGGGAGAAACAGGCTCCCTGCCGAGCAAGGAGCCCGATGTGGGACTCGATCCCAGGATGCTGGGATCATGACCTGAGCCGAAGGCAGCTGCTCAACCAACTGAGCCACCCAGGCGTCCCTTTCTAACTTTTTATCTTCAAAGAATTATTTGTTTAAGAGAGAGAGAGAAATCGAGCTGGGGGAGGGGCCAAGGGAGAGAGAGGATCTCAGGCTGACTCCCCCTAAACGCAGAGCCCAACGTGGGGCTCCATTTCACAACCCTGAGATCGTGACCTGAGCTGAAATCAAAAGACCAACACTTGACTGACTGAGCCACCTAGGCACCCTTCTACTGTTTTTTGAGAGGCAGCTTGACATGGGAAAAAGAGAATGGGTTTAAAGATTTTATTTATTTATTTGTCACAGAGAGATATTACAAGTAGGCAGAGAGGCAGGCAGAGAGAGAGGGGGAAGCAGGCTCCCTGCTGAGCAGAGAGCCCAATGTGGGGCTCAATCCCAGGACCCTGAGATCATGAACTGAGCTGAAGGCAGAGGCTTAACCCACTGAGCCACCCAGGCGCCCCAAGAGAATGGGTTTAGATGGGTTAATGCTTATTAACCATGTGACTTTTTGAAGTTATTCAGAAAGCCTTGCTTTTCTCACCTGTAAGATGAGAATAATAATATACTCTACGTGTCTAGAAATGGCCTAGCCTAGTGCCCCGTCCCTCATAGACAGTTAGTAAATGTTTGTCTTGTCTTTACTTCCTGTGACAGTTTACAGATTCTTATTATTAACTATTTGAGTTTACGTGGGTGGAACCTTTCTCTCTTCTTGAAAGTATGTAGTCGTTCATGCAGCTTGAGTTTTCCTTCTGAGTTCAGACTTGTTTTTCTCCTTGAAAAACAGGTACATTTCTACTCTGGCGAACTTTTCTGGACAATACCAACTTTTCATAGATACAGAAGGAAACTTGCAGAAATGGGTATCATCACCATGACATTGCTAGAGGAAAAAAATCTAGCAATGTCATTCAGGAGAGGTACTTAGCAATTCACTAAATTCTTACCTAATTCTTTTGACAAGTGTAACAACCTCTGAAGACAATAAATCTGGGTTCTTTAGAGCTGAACCTAAATCTGGGTAAAGAGGAAACTACTCTTCTTAGCTGCAAATAGCTGAATTTATAGGTTTCTTGCTGTTTCCCCCAAAGAGTAAAGGAGAGCAAAGATAGTGAAGATGATGAACAGGAAGAGAAAGGGTAGCAGGAGCCTGGTGAACAGAAACGCTGGCCTTGCTCTCTCCCTCCGCTTCTGTAGGGTTGAATGTATACCCAGCATCGATTTGCAAAAGTCTAGTCTCTTAATACTGGGGGGACTTAGTATCTTCATTTTCAATACAAATTGTAATAA
Organism: Neogale vison; assembly: GCF_020171115.1. NCBI lineage: Eukaryota > Metazoa > Chordata > Mammalia > Carnivora > Mustelidae > Neogale > Neogale vison. The sequence continues at coordinate 37,140,360 of NC_058094.1, forward strand.
AACCCCTCCAGCTCATTGGGATTTGAAACCTATTACTGAGAAAATGGCCATTGAAGTGGAACGCAGATGACAACAGTTTTCCTGCTGTCTGGCATTTCAAGTGGTAGATTTGCCACGTGGAAGAAAGCACTGACATCTAATATTTCACAATTTCTAATGAAAGAGAAAACAGGAGCTGAAGACTCTGTTTTTAGAAAGAGTATAAAACAGTCCGTTTATATTTATAAGCCTTCATAAGTACCTTACGCCATTTTGTAATTTTGATGGTAAGTTGTAAGTATGATAGTAATTGAAGCTTTCTGATAAAATAGTGAATTTTGAAAATTACTGATATTTCAGACTCTAGTTCTGATCTGTTCATTGATTGTCTAATTTTATTTTACCTTCTAGCATGACATATTAGAATACATACAATTGTCTAATGTACACATTCTAATTGTTTAATAGATTTGGCCTTTATATATTGACATTCTATGTCAGCCTCAAATATGACATTTTAAAAGTGCATAATGTTATTCTTCTTGAAGATCTTCTGTATTAGGGATGTCAAGTTTTTTGTTCATCTGCCACCATTATTCACTTCCGTGTCCAAGGAAGACATGGCCAGTCCTGCTGGCAGTTTATTCTCTACGGTATCAAATGTGGCTTCAGAACTTTCTCTCATGTACACAGTCACGACCCGTGCCAAAACCACTGACCATTCTGGCTCTGCCCCTTTTAGTTAAAAGTAAAAGCAACTTTGTATTCATATCTGATCTAATAGCCCTTTACGATTTCATGCAGACAGCTTTTTCTTTGATGATGGAATTCACCCAAGGACAAAAAGGGACTCATCTGAATCCGTTAGATTAACTTCTCGTTTCGAAGAAGATGACGACATGGGCTCCATCTCTCTACAAGACACTCCTTCTCAAGCCCTTTTGAGAATATACCTTGAGAGGCAACAGGATGATGATGAAAGCCTTACATTGAGTTTCTCAACATGGGAAGGATTTTTAAGATCGTATATAGCCTTTATTTTGAGAGTAGCAATTCATCAAATTTTTGAAGAGCCACTGATAGAAAGGCCAGATTATATAAACTTCAACAAGGTAACAGAAGTGGTGCTCGAGGAGGGTTTTGAGCCTCTCTTTGGCAGAAATATTTTGTTAAGTGAAACATTTCAAATCACAAATGAAAAGTCAAAAGAGATGTTAGAGCAATCAAGTTCAAAGAGTGAGAGCATTGGACCAGAAACCAGGGCTGACTGGTGCATGTCTCACAAAACCTATGATATTGGCAATAGAAAGGAGTTTGAAAGATTTAAGAAATTTATAAAAAATACATTAGGAGAGAGATATTGGTCATTATGGATGGATATCGAGAGGCTGAAAGTTCTTAAGGACCCTGGAAGACATCAAAGGTATGTCTAGTTTTACTTTCAATGGTTTTTTTTTTTAAATTCTGGAATATTAGTTTACTTCCTAAAGCACCGACAGAAAGCCTGAAATAGAAATAAAAATGTAAATTATACATTTAGAGGAATGAATAATAATATTCATTTTATTATAATAATAGTAATTTTATTACTTCTGTGATTTCATAATTTTCCAATGCAAATAAAGGTAGCTGTTTGGGTTTACATAATACTTCTTCCCATGGATTCTAAATCTGCTTTCAAGTCAATCATTCTGTTTTATTTTTATAACACTGTAGTGATAAAAATTTTTGTAGAAAAAAACCATTTTTTGTTATGGCTTCAGATATCATATAAAAGATATCTTCAGATATCTTTGGATCTGGCTGGCTTCAGATATCTTATATAAAACGCTGGCTTCAGATATCTTATATAAAATGTACCTTATGCCATGGTTAAGAGACTGCTGTTCCTAGCAACCTGCTCAGTTACAAATCTCATGATCTTTGGTGGGATGCCACTTCGACAGACATATCTGAATAAGGTATTTCCTAGATACACGAGATATCCTCTAGAGAGCCTCCTGGTTGTCTGATGAGTCCAGGTCCTTGTTTGGCTATCCCATGTGCTTTAGATCACAGTAAGACTTAACAACCTTAAGAGGGCTCTGCTTTAGGAACGTTTTTCTCCTGACTGTGTTCTCCTTTCTGCTCTGAAGCAGATCAACTACAGTAGGTTGCAATTCCTAGGAAGGGTTTGACAGGGTATATACTAGTAACTGGGTTATTCCACTTATTTCAGTGGCATGCAGATCATAGAGCTCATTGTTGTACATACTTACAGGATCAGGGGTTACCCTTATGGTTGATTCTGCAACCATGACTTGATGGATCATGGAGGAGAAAGCCACTACCACTTTTCAGGATGTATTAGGGAAGTTATATGCCAGCAACCTATATAAATTCTTCAAGATCAATACTGTTTTAGTTCCTATTGTTGCTGTAGCAGATTGCCACACATGTAATGGCTTTTAAAGCAACAGAAACTTATTCTGTTACAGTTTGGAATTACGAAGTCTAACATGGGTGGGCAGGGCTACATTCTTTCTGGAGGCTCTAGGGGAGAATCCATTTCCTTGCTTTTTCTGGCTTCCAGAGGTCACCTACTTTCCTCCATCTTTAAGCCAGGAACATAGCATCTTTTCTCTGACCTCTGCTTCTAGCCTCACGTCTTTTCTCAATGACTCACCCCCCTGCCTCCATCTGAGAAGGACCCTTGTAATTACAGTAGGGCCATCTAGATAATCTAGAATAATCTTCTCAAAATCCTAATTGCAGTGGGACACCTGGTGGCTCAGATGGTTAAGCCTCTGCTCAGATTGTGATCTCTAGGTCCTGGGGTTGAGCCCTGTGTCGAGGCCTACACTGGACTCCCAGTTCAGTGGGGAGTCTGCTTTTCCCTCTGCCTATCCCCTGTTCATGCTCGCTCTGTCTGCTCCCCCCCAACAAATGGATAAATAAAATTCTTAAAAAATATATCCTAATCATATCTGCAGAATGCCTTTACCATATAAGGTAACATTCAGACGTTCTGGGGATTAGGACATGGACATCTTTGGAAGACCATTGTTCAACCTACCAAAAATACTCTTCCTATTCCCATAATTGTAAGAAATAGTTTTATCTCCACACTGGTACTCCCATAACTCGGTGTTGGTTTTGAGATAGTTCATTACTTATCTGAAACATTTTAGAACTGAAAACATTGGGCTTGTTGAATGTCATAGCAATGTGTGTGGGTTTATTTTGTTTTAGACATCTTGAGAGGATGAAAAAATACTATCTGGTAAGCAATGGAGATTGCTACCTTTCTGCAGAAATATTATCAAAACTTAAGCTGCTGGATGCATCTCAGTGGAATGAAGAACACTTAAGAAATATTCAGACTGAGGTTGTAAAACCCTTACTTCTATATTGGTAAGAAAAATAATGTGAATCAAACTTAATTGCTTTAAATTTTTCTAGGCGAGTTACAAGTTATACTTTTTTGTCTTACTGATTTATAATTTATGGAGATTTAAAATGATAAGATAATCCTATCTTTTGCCTTCCTTGAAGTCAGTCAGAGAAAGACAAATACCGTATATTTCATTCATATGTGGAATTTAAGCAAAACAACCGTTTAATGAATATCATGAAGCACATACTTACGTAACCACTACGTGGGCTGGGAAATAAAACATTGCCAAGACCCTTGAAGGTCCCTTATCAATCACAACATCCTCACTCCCCCTTGGAGGTAACCACTATCCTGACTTTTGTGATTATCATCCTCTTACTTTTTTTTTTTTTAAGAAAAAAATTTTTTTTTTTTAGATTTTTATTAATTTATTTGACAGAGAGAAAGAGTGAGAGAGTGCACAAGCAGGGGGAGCAGCAGGCAGAGGGAGAAGCAGGCTGCTGGCTGAGCAGGGATCCTGATGCAGGACTCTGGGTCCCAGGACTCCAGGATCGTGACCTGAACTGAAGTCAGACACTCCACTGACTGAACCATCCAGGCACCCCCTCTTACTTTTCTTTATAGTTTTACCAACCATATATGCAAATAAATACCTAAGCTTATACTTTTTGCTGCCTATTCTACGACTTGATATAAATGGAAACATGTTGTATGCATTCTTTTGTGTCTTTTATCAACATTACACTTGAGAATTTTCTGTAATTGTGTTTAAGAGTTTTATTGATGTATATTGGTATTCCACTTATTGAATATATGATCATTGCTATTTTTTTAAACATTTAGGTTATTTCCTACTTTTCACAATTAAAAGCAGTACTGTAATGTATATTCTTGTATACATATCCATTTTTCTATAGCAGTTGTACCCACTTATGCTCTCATCAACAGAATAAGAGAGTGCCCATTGCTATAAATCCATGGTCACATTTAACATTGTTAGACTTAATTTTTGCCTCTGTGTTTGGTGTGTCATTGATGTCCTGTGGTTATAACTGGTATTTCCCTGAGTTCTAATGAGGCTGGTAATCTTTTCCATGGTTGGTCATTTGGTCATTTGGATTTCAGTTTTCATGAATTGCTTATTTATCTCATTTGCCCATTCTTCTATTGGGATATATACACACACACATATGTACATACTCACATAAATACACATACCATTTTGAATCCAGTTCATTTGATGGTATTATGTGACAGATACCTTCTCCCACCCTCTAGAGTTTGAGAATTAAGATGTGTACAGTGTATATGAGAGCTCATATGGTGGAAGCATGAAAAATAATACAACACCAGTTTTTAAAAATATTTTATATATTTATACCACAATATTTGATGAATTTACACAGTGGCTAATAAAAAATTAATGCTATGAATGAAATAATAATTATGCAAGATTATAATGGTAGGGGCAACAAAGACTTATGGGGGTTTATATGAGTATAGTAGAATGATGGAAATCAGAAAATTGAGACACAGGTTTTCTGATCAGCACATGTCTGCTTTACTGGATGAGGACCTTGTAGATATTCCCACTTACTGGTTGACATAAGAATAAGAGGTCATTTGGGGTATTTCCAAGTCTGCAAGTAAAGGTTCTGAAATATAGTTAGGATGACCACCCAGATCTGTACAGTGTTCTCTCTGAATCTAAAGTAATTATGAGTGGTAATCTAAAGTAAATATGAGTGGTTTTCTTCCACTCCCAACCTGTGTTCACATCAGGGGAATATCTGCTTTCTTTCTGTTTTAAAGGGAGTTTCTTGCCAGGACCTGAAATATGGAGTGAAAATTCGTCTTTGGGCTGTAGCATCAGAGGGAAAACCTGGTCTAAGTTGCAATTAGCATCAGGCCTGACAGCTGGGGTTAGCTCTACAGCCAATAAAGAGTTAGCCCACAGACTAAATACCAGGATAGCCATCCAATTAAGCGTGGCCTTGACATTGTGCCAAACATTCTTTTTCTTGGGCTTCTGGAAGTAGTGTTGGTCTGTCATTTATATAAATTGTTGTAAAACTAATTCTTATCTTTAAATTTAAGGCTTGAAAATAGAACGTATGAATCAAAATCCACTTCAGTTGTGTAGTTAAACATTATAAAAATGTTTGTATATTTTAAAATGTGATTTTCATCTACCAGTTTTTTTATTATGTTCAATTAGCCAGCATATAGTATTTTTGTTGTAGTGTTCAACGATTCATTAGTTGTGTATAACACCCAGTGTTCATCCCAACATGTACCATCCTTCATAAACATCATCCTCCCAGCCCCCCGCCTTCTGTAACCCTCAGTTTGTTTCCCAGAGTCCAGAGGCTTTCATGGTTTTTCTCCCTCTCTGATTTCTTGCCATTCGGTTTTGTCTCCATTCCCCTATGGTCCTCCGCTCTATTTCTTATGTTCCACATATGAGCGAAACCATACGATAATTGTCTTTCTCGGTGACTTATATTACTCAGCATAATCCCCTCCAGTTCCATCCATGGCAGTACAAATGGTGGGTATTCATCCTTTCTGATGGTTGAGTAATATTCCATTGTGTATATGAACCACACCTTCTTCATCCATTCGTCTGTTGAAGGGCATCCTGGTTCTTTCCAGTTTGGCTATTGTGGACATTGCTGCTATGAACATTGGGGTGCATGTGCCCCTTCTTTTTACTGCTTTAAAATGACCACAGGTGCATTTTATGTTCATTTTACTTGAAACTGAAAGTTATTTTAAAAAATTCCTTCATCAATAGGTATATAGATTTCTTTTTCTTATCAAGCAGATAGTAATTTGAATGTAGTTTTATTAATTATTTTTTTCCTAATGTATATCACCTTTTTGAGTGAGTGTGATTTCAGGCAGTTGATATATCATAGAAAAACATTTTTTTAAAGGTGAGGCAGCAATAAAAAGTGGGAATTTTTAGAAAAAGCATTTGTAAGACATAATTGTGAGCATTGGCATTCTAGATTTTATAGGCTTTCAATTTTTGAGGCTTATTGCCTAGCTTAATCTTAAATTTGTTTTTCTTTGACTAGGGCACCAAGATTCTGTGTTACTCATTCATCCTCAGTCAAACATGCTAGTGCTGAACTGAAATTCTGGCACCTCCGTCAAGAGAAACCAAGGAAGGATGTTGACCCTTTTCCACAAATGGCAACCCTCTTGCCATTAAGACCTAAATCTTGTATTCCACAGATATCTGATATGCAGGTCAGGTAGACATTGATACTTTGATCTCTTTATTAAGTTTATGATAAAATATCCATGCTTGTGTTTTGTGCACTAATACTTATGTTAACTTTTTGCGGGGTTGTTATTAATGTACATGCTGCAACAATTATGCATTAGGAAAAACCCATGGTCTGTTCTCTACCAAGCAGCCAGAGTGAGCCTTTAAAAATATATGACCAGGGAACCTGGGTGGCTCAGTGGGTTGGGCCTCTGCCTTCGACTCAGGTCATGATCCCAGGGTCCTGAGATCGAGTCCCGCATCAGGCTCTCTGCTCAGTGGGGAGCCTGCTTTTCCCCCTTTCTCTCTGCTTCCCTCTCTGTCTACTTGTGAGCTCTCTCTGTCAAATAAATAAATAAAATCTTTAAATATATATATATATAAATAACCAGGTCACTCACCTGCTCATAATTCCCTAGGGGTCTCCTCTCTCACTCAGAATAAATCCAAGGTCTTTACACAGCTAAACACATCCATGCTGTCCTCCTGGCCTCATTTCCTGTCTTCTTGAACCTCATCTACTCCAAACACACTGGCCTCTCTCCTGTTTTTGGAACACACCAGGCAAAAATCTGGAAGTGGTGCACTTGCTGTTCCCTTCACTCAGAGCACTGTTCTTCCAGATATCCATGTGGCGTGTTCCCCCACTTACTTTAGGTGTCTCTTTGAGCATCACGTATGAGTACATGTGGGTAGGATGGCCCAGATGTCCTCCACCACTGTGCAAGCTCACAAAACAAATTTAAGGTGGATGGGCAGAGCTATGCTTTAGTCTCCAGCCTTTTTTTCCCCCCTTACTATGGCTCATTTTTCACTTTGCGTATTATTTTACCACTTTTTAGAAAGAAGAGTCCAATTTATTACAACGTCCTAAATCTCCCAAGAAACCCCCTCGAGTAAAAACAGCAGTTCAAAAACCATGGAGGAGCAAGTCTTTGTCTCTAATTTCTTCGCAGGGCAATGTGATTGAGAAAGGGTAGGTACACCTTTGTATGTGTCAAGTGTTATTTTGCAATGATAAGATTTTTGAGGAATTGAAAAATTAAATAGAAATTAAAACCTGAATACACTGATCTTTTTTAATAGGAGTTCCTTATATTTCGGTGATAGGTATTAGAGTCATGCATACTCTGAATCAGGGGCAGAACTCCTGAGACTAGTCTTTTGAAATAAATGGTGCCTCTGATCTCCACCATCTTATGAGCTGTATGGTCAAAGGCTTCTGAGATTTCCCTCCAGTTCCTACTTGGCCTTATTCAGTAGTTCAGTATTTCTCAAACTTGCAACCTTCTAAGACTCTCAAGAATTTTGTCATTACTTGGGTGCCTGGGTGGCTCAGTGGGTTAAGCCGCTGCCTTCGGCTCAGGTCATGATCTCAGGGTCCTGGGATCGAGTCCCACATCGGGCTCTCTGCTCGGCAGGGAGCCTGCTTCCCTCTCTCTCTCTCTCTCTGCCTGCCTCTCCATCTACTTGTGATCTCTCTCTGTCAAATAAACAAATAAAATCTTTTAAAAAAAATTAAAAAAAAAGAATTTTGTCATTACTTAAGACAGCATATATTACATTATTCATTTAGATTTGCCCACATACATACTCTTTTCACTGTTCTTTATTTAAAATGGGATTATTTTCCTTCAACCTAAAAAAATACCCTTTGGTGTTAACTTTGGTGTGGGATCTGCTGGTCCATTAATTTGTTATTTCACTTTTATTCTTTTTTTTTTTCTTTGAGATAAAATTCATATGACATGAATTTCACCATTTTAAACTTATCTTTAATTTTTTTTTTTAAATTGTAGACTGCACCAAAGGTCGGCCTAAGGTAAAACTTAGGGTCTTAGGTCTTTTCTAGTATGTGCCTTTTCCTGGACATGTGTGGTCTCTTTCTAATTTTTTCCTGCATATGCATTTTGCTTTTAAATGTCCTAATCTTTTATGTCTGGCTTCTGAAAGGAGGCGAAAGAGAAAAATGAAGTAAAAAGGGCAATGTTTCTTTAAATTCCCCAGATGTCATTTCAGCCCGAAGGGGACTGGGCTTGCAACCAAGAGGAGAGGAGCAACCCCAGGGGCCACGTGTCTCTTCTGCACTCTTTGATCTGCAGCAGCAGAGATCAGAGCTCAGATCCCTGAGATTTGGTAGTCAGGGTCCTTTCTGCTTGCCCTGACTCTTGCAGCTATATGCAGAATGCTCCAGAACACAGACACAGCCGTCTGCCACAGGGCTGGGGATAGGGGAAGGTTAGCTGTTGCTGTTGTGCCAGCAACTCTAATTGACCAAAATGAACCACAGTTTACTCTCCAAGCCTTCCTCTGGAAGTTGAAAGCCTTAAGCAAAGACTCCAGAGTTCCAAAATAGTTACTTTAGATCCTGCCAGTGAAACTGTGATCTGGTGGGGAAGCAGGTTCCTGGTACTTCCTACTCTGATATCTTCCCAGATTCCTTGCCTCTGGGAATTTTCCTTCCTCAATGAGTTTTGGCCCCATAATTCCTTTTTAAAATTTTATTATTATTATTATTAATTTTAACTCGAATGTAGTTAACTTACAATATTATACTAGTTTCTGCATATATTAGTTTATAGTGATTGAAAAGTTACATGTATTACTCAGCGCTCACTAGGGTAAGTGTACTCTCCATCCTCTTCACCTGTTTCACCCATCCCTCCCCCATAATCATCAGTTTAATCTCTGTAGTTAAAGGTCTGTTCCTTTAGTTTGTCTCTTTTTTCCTTTTGTTTTTTTTTTTTCTTAAATTCCATATGTGAGTGAAATCATGGTATTCGTCTTCCTCTGACTGACTTATTTCACTCAGCATTATATTCTCTGGATCTATCTGTGTTGTTGCAAATGGCAAGAATTCACTCTTTTCTATAGCTGAGTAATATTCATTGTAAATATAAACCACTTCTTTTTTTAATTGTCAGTTATATTACCTTTTTAAAAGTTTTTTATTATTGTAATTCTAGTGGAGTTAACATACAGTGTTATATTAGTTTCAGGTATACAATATAGTGATTCAGCAATTCTATACATTACTCAGTGCTCTTCGTTATAAGTGTACTTTTTAATCCCCAACACCTCATTTCACACATTTCCCCACCCACCTCCCCTCTGGTAACCATCAGTTTGTTCTCTATAGTTAAGTATGTGTTTCTTGGTTTGTCTCACTCTTTTTCTCTTTGCTTGTTTGTATGGTTTCTTAAATTCCACATGAGTAAAATCATTTAGTATTGGTCTTTCTTTTACTGCCTTATTTTGTTTAACATTATACTCTCAAAGTCCTTCCATGTCATTGCAAATGGGAAGATTTCATTTTTTATGGGCAAGTAATATTCCGTTATGTATGTCTTCCACATTTTCTTTATCCATTCATCTATTGATGGATACTGGGGCTGCTTCCATAATTTGACTATTGTATATGTATAATATACATACATGAATTAGTGTTTTTGTATTTTGGGGGTAAATATCCAGTGGTGCCATTGCTGGATTGTAGAGTAGTCTAATTTTTAACTTTTTGAGGAAACTCTGTACTGTTTTCCACAGTGGTTGCACCAGCTTGCATTCTCACCAACAGTGAAAGAGGGTTCCTTTTTCTCCACATCTTCACCAACACTTGTTTCTTGTGGTTTTGATTTTAGTCATTCTGACAGGTGTGAGGTGATATTCATTGTAGTTTAGACTTGCATTTCCCTGATGCTGAGTGATGATGAGTATCTTTTTATGTCTGTTAGCCATCTGTATGTCTTCTTTGGAAAAATGTCTGTTCATGTCTTGTGAACATTTTTTAATTGGACTCTTTTTTTAAGTTTTGAGTTGTATAGGTTCCTTATATGTTTTTGATACCAACTCTTTATCAGATATATCATTTGCAAATATCTTCTTCATTCAATAGGTTGTTTTTAGTTTTTGTTGTTTGTTTTTGTTTTGTTTTGTTTTTGCTGTGCACAAGCTTCTTATTTTGGCATAGTCCCAATAGTTTATTTTTGCTTTTGGTTCCCTTGCCTCAGAAGACATATCCAAAAAAATGTGATTATGGCCAATGTCTGAGAAATTACTGCTTGTGCTGTCCTATAGGAGTTTTATGGTTTTAGGTCTCACATTTAGGTCCTTAATCCATTTTGAGTTTATTTTTGTGTATGGTGTAAGAAAGTTGGTGCAGTCTCATTCTTTTGCATGCAACTGCCCAATTTCCTCAACCACTTGTTGAAGATAATGTTTTTTTCCCATTACATGTTCTTGCATTTTTTGTCAAAGATTAATTGACCATGTAATTGTGGGTTTATTTCTGTTGGCCCTAGAATTCTTAACTACATTGTTAGCACTCAAATTTCTTTTAGCAGATTAATTTTTGTATTTTTCAGTTTATCTAATTAGTCTTCAAAGGGAGAGTTGGGCCAAATCACCCTCCCTACCATTTCCAGAAATAGCACTTAATGAGCTTTGGTGTGCTTTGTTTGTATTATATCAGTTATTACTGCATCCCTATGAAGAAAGCATTACCTTAATTTTTCAAGTGATAAAAATATACAAGTATGAATAGAGAGAAAAGTTTAATTTTGAGAACTATGCATAGTTTTTATGTCTGTTGTGACTAGAGAATAGGCTATTACAGTGAAAAGGCAAGAAACAAGCTAAAACAATAAATGAGGTTCAGATAGTCAATTTTTTGTGTGTCACATTAGGAAGTTTGGAGATTATTTCCTATGCAGTGGAAAATATCTAGAAAGTTTTTGTGTCATTTGCTGAAATTAAATTATTTTATTTTCAAAATTGGAAATATATGCACAGTTGAAAATTAGTTACATGCTATCCACTTATTCTATACTTTTGTTTTTACTGAATTCATTGGAGAAGGTGTCTCATAGCAGTACATGCTATCTATTAGTTTAGTTATAGGTATAGGTATACTGTAATGTGTTTTTTCTGTTGTTTCTTATTCTTATAATCTTATCTCTCCTTATATCTAGTTATCTTTGATTTTATGCCAAACATTGTATTTGTATTCTATTGAGGGACATGGACATTATTATACATTATTATACATTTCATTATTAAAAACAATGCTGCAATGGATATTCTTATACATTTGATGTATTTCATGTATGCATATGTCTGCAAGATTAATTTCTCAAAATCGAATTTCTAAATCAAAGTTCATGTGATTTAAAAATCACAAAACTATATTTCATAAGAGTTGTAACAATATACTCCTTTCAGCATGTATGAGTGCATTCAAGCCTCTCTGTGTCTTTTAATTGAAGAGTTTAGTCCATTTACATTTAAAATAATTATTGATAGGTACCGACTTACTGTCATTTTGTTAATTGTTTTCTGGCTATTTTTTAATTACCTTGTTCCTTTTTTTTCTTGTTCTCTTCCTTTGTGATTTGATGATTTTCTGAAGCAGAAAACAATATTTTTAAGGTGGAGGAGACTTGAGCCTGTTTATATGCCTAAGGTAGTATCTAGTGGAAAGGGAAAAGTTAAAACACCAACAAGAACGAAGAAGCTCTGTATTTTCAAAGGAGAATAGAAGGAAGGATTCAAGAACAAAAGCCATGAGATTAACATTGGCTATGAGATGGGATACTTTTTCCTGAGACAGGATGGAAGGAAATAAGGATAGGTATAGGTGGACATGTTTGTTGATAGTAATTAAAGACTGTTCAGGTGCAAAACTTGACTAATAATGGCTTAGACAAATTGGGCTTATTTTTCTCACAGAGCAAGAAGTCTGAGGGTAGGCAACTGCCAGTATTCGTTCCTTGGACTGGAAATATTAGGTCCTGAATTTTTGTAATGTTCTTGGCCATTCTTTCATATTCATTGGTGTTATAGCTCCTGATATCAGACTTTCAAATCATAAAGAAGAAGGGCAATTTTCATTAAATATTTCCCTTTGGTCGGGAAAGCAAGCTTTCTTAGAAGCTCCCCAGCAGACTGTTTTGTATCTCATTGGTCATAACTGTGTCACATGATCCATCCCAGCAAGTCAGTCTTAGAAAGTGAATATTTAGCTTTCTCAGTATCTCAGTGGTGCTAGTTACAGAGGCATGTCACCGGGAATGAGTGCTAAGTTAGCCAGTCAGTCAACAGTGTCTACTACATTGGGGAATGGAAACAGAAGCATGTCATACCTCTCTTTGGTCTGAGAAGAGCCTGCAAAGCAATCCACTGCTGGATTGGAGCAGATATATTGGTGAAGTGAATCACCATGTTTTATGGAGCTGGAAAGTAAGGCTCAGAATAATTGCAATGAGGTAAGGTGAGGGAGCTGGATATGAAAGTATAAAAAGATAATGTGCCAAGTCATTAGTCTAGCTTCATAGTCTTCCATTATCTCACCCCACACTACCACATATAAATCCTTATGAATCCCACCTGTTGTGAGGATTAAATATGATAATGTGAATTGTATTTAGCACAGTGTTTGGTTTGTGTTATATATTGTTTACTTAACTGTTAGTGTCCTCTTGCCCTAAGCAAATCAGTTAACTTGATGCCTTTTAAACAAGGCTTTCCCTATCTACTTTCACATATTGCTCACTCTTCTCGCCATCTCAAGAACCCCTCTGAACATACATACACACACACACACACACACACACACTACCCATTTTTCAGGGAAATCCCATTTCTTTAATTACTAATAGACCTCAAAGGGACTTCTCACTGTTATCCATCCCAGTCATTTGACATTATAATATATTCTTGAATTCATTCAACCAGCAGTTAATCTGGTTCTTTCTGTAGGACTATACTTCATTTTCTCAACCACTTCTTAAAAGGTTGGACTTGATAACTTGTACTGTTTTCCCCCCTATTCTCTCACAGTGTTCAAATGCATTCCTAAGATTTGGTGTCACATATACCAAAGGTGCTCAATACATATTGATCAATGAGTTCTTTTTGTTTGTTTGTTTTTTAAATTTTTCAATTTATTTGTTTTCAGAAAAACAGTATTCATTATTTTTTCACCACACCCAGTGCCCCATGCAATCCATGCCCTCTATAATACCCACCACCTGGTACCCCAACCTCCCACACTCCCACCACTTCAAACCCCTCAGATTGTTTTTCAGAGTCCATAGTCTCTCATCATTCACCTCCCCTTCCAATTTACCCCAACTCCCTTCTCCTCTCTAACATCCTTTTTCCTCCATGATATTTGTTATGCTCCACAAATAAGTGAAACCATATGATAATTGACTCTCTCTGCTTGACTTATTTCACTCAGCATAATCTCTTCCAGTCCCGTCCAATGAGTTCTTATCCTTATAATTTAGGCTGAGGCACAGGTTGGAAAGCAGCAATATTATTCGCTTAACATCTTTTACTGACATTTCTGAATGTCTGAAGCCCCAGCTGGATAGAAGATACACTTACACAGAAGAACCTTTGGTAAGTATTTTGAGAACTGATTTATCTGATTCTTCATTTAACTTACCAATGTCCCCTGCTTTTAGAGAGTTTTCATTGATTTACCGTAGTATTTTTTCTCTACTAAACAACACATTTTATTTCTTCCTTCCAAAAAGATTTTTTTTGAAGATTTTATTTATTTATTTGACAGAGAGGGATCACAAGTAGGCAGAGAGGCAGTCAGAGAGAGAGAGGAGGAAGCAGGCTCCCCGCTGAGCAGAGAGCCCGATGCGGGACTTGATCCCAGGACCCTGAGATCATGACCCGAGCCGAAGGCAGCGGCTTAACCTACTGAGCCACCCAGGCGCCCCTCCAAAAATATTTTTATCCAAAAATTTTCTCTGTGTTTCCTTTTGTAATACCATGTTGCTATATACTCCATTGATTACTATCTTCAAGGACAGCTGTCTTCTGGTTTGGTGTGAGAACACCTTAGGTACAAAATAAGACTATCCATTATTTTTATTAAATTGCTAATAGTTGATAAAAAACAATTTTGATGTTATGTTTTGGAAACAGAATTTTTATAAAGCAGAGTATTTCCGGTGTGTGGCTACCTTGATAATGTGGATTTTCTACACCAGTTAGGGATAACAATTTTATATTCCCTAAGGATTATACTTTATATAGAAACTTTGGTAGTCCCAATATAGTCTGATCACTTAGCTATAATTTTGTATAGCTTTTTATTTTATTCTAAGCAAACAATTCTTCTTTGCTTCTAAGAAGGGCTTTTTTTCCTGTCAAAATAAATTTTTTTTTTTTTTTAGTTTTTGGAATGCCAACAGTTAAACATCATTAAAACATTAAAGTTTTACTTTAGAATATGTTTAGTAGAGGGATAAAGAGAGAGGCAGAGAAACACTCTAACAATACCTTAAATTGTTCATGCCACCGTTATCTTAAGATTACAAAGAAGTCTGAGTTCCACACAGCAAATACCAAAGAGTTCCTGTGAACAGTAGATGCTTTTTCGTATTCTAAAGTTACTCTTAAAGTAGCCAGCTTTCTGTGTTTCAAGAATGGTATTAGGGTTGCCAGCGTTGTTGGCACAGAGGCCCCCAAATAACAGAGTTTTATGATAACTTATATTACCATTTACATTCTGAAGGCTGTGACCTGTACAGGGGGAGACTGTCTAAGGAGGGCCCCCTGAGGACAGTTAATGAGCAGCACTGAGAGGCCTTGAAGATGGTTCTTTTTATAACTCTCTTGTAGCCATTACAGCATCACCTCAAGGCTAACATAACAGTAAATATGTAGGAACGAGGCCACCAACAGAGATCTGGAAGACTCCTAAAATGGTATCGCTATGCCTGAAACGTGAAAATAATAGAGGTTGAGAAGTTACCCTAACATTAAGTTTGAAATTAGATTGGTTTATAATAGAAGGCAGTCTGCTGCGATAGTTGGCTCCATAAATGACTCTTAAATGATAGTCATATGCAAACATACTGCATTAATTACTTATATGGTACAAAAAAATTTTAGAGTCCAGCAGGAAAATGACAGCCTGGCAGAATTTATGAAACCATGTTGTACAGTGTCATAAAAAAATCATCATGTTTCTGGATGGATCATGGATTTCTGTTTTGTTATCTAGGTTAAAGCCATGGCTGATGGTGCCTTGGGAGGATTTGACATGGAAAATTTGTTGCAATCTTTGTATGTAGAAAATAGAGCTGGATTCTTCTTTACTAAATTCTGTGAGCATTCAGGAAACAAGGTAGAAGATAATGATTTTAATTTTATGCCTTTACTTCATTTTAAAGTAAGAAAAATTGAAGGAATTCAGTGCTCAAATAATTACATTTGATGTTAAAATTCCCATATCTTCTGGTAAGAAATGTTATACTAAATATTTAGTGAAAATATGAACATCTCTATTGTAATTCTCTTGGTTCACTATCCTACTAGAATTACAAAGAAAATTAAAGGATTAACTTACATTTTTTTAAAGAGACTTATTTATTTATTTTATAGAGAGAGAAAGAGTGTGCCAGCGGAGGGGAGGGGCAGAGGAAGGAAAGGGAGGGAGAGAATCCTGAAGCAGACTTCTCAATGAGCATAGAGCCAGACATGGGCTTGATCCTAGGACCCAGAGACCATCACCTGAGCTAAAATCGAGTTGGATACTTAACTAAGCCACCCAGGAGCTCCTTGACTTGCATTGTTAACAATATTTTATTCTCATGAGTTTTTGTTTCCATGTAATATATATTAAATTCAGAGTTGATTTCTATGAATCCTTTAATTTTCATTTTTAATAGCTCTTATAATTAGAAGTTGCAATGGATAGTGCATTAATTAATAAAACTCATTGCCAGTTTTGTTTTCTTTTCATTTTGCTTAAATGTAAAATATTTCACTAGCTCAATTATTAGAGTGGTGTTTGGTTTTAGTATGATATATATTTGTCCATATATATCAAAATACCTCCAGATTTTGGTTTCATGCCAGAAATATGTGATTACTCTTTGTTAACTAGATTGCTTTCTGTTTTAATGGCTAATTACATAATAGGCATACATGCAAAAATATAGTATTTTAGTGACAATACCAATAATGTTTTCTATATTGCCAGTTTGTAATAGAAGATAAGACCATCTTAAATTGAACCAGATTTATGGTAACACTAAGAAGCTAAAAAATTTATTTATATTTGAAATTAGAGCTTTAATAATTGGGTGGTAATGATTTATATATTTTTCTCCATCTACAGTTGTGGAAGAACGGTGTGTACTTTTGGTTTGACCTACAGGCTTATCATCAGCTTTTCTACGGAGAAACACTTCACCCTTTTAAAGTATGCAAACAAGCCCAAGTAAGTAGTAACTAATTAGGGTTCAATGTGCAGCTCTAAGTACACAAAGAAATGAAAAATTTGTGTCCGGCTCCAAACAAAAGAAATCTGGGACTACAGGCAAAAAGGCAGCAGTTAAGTTGTTGTCATGGGATTGCTTCATTAAATGTCAGTAGAATATTATTTTATAATCTGATTTGTGGGTTTCCATTTTATTTGTTTTATTTGCTTCGCTTTATTTTCTCTTTGCTGACAATTACTTGTTCTGCCAATAAAGGACATCCCATATTTTTTGTAATTTATGTCTTTTTGGTTTGGTTGTGAGTGATTTTTTTAAGAGGACCCTGAGAGAGAACTTGCCACGAGTCACTGAAGTGACGGGGAGCAGATGCATAGACCAGAGCTATTCTCTGAGCTCACTGTGGGAATCAGCTGTTGGACATCCTCAGCCTGGTGACCTCGAAGGGGGGGAAGAATGTTGACTGTGTGGTGTAGGCTCCATGTCATCCCCTGTGCTTCTGTACTACACACCATGTAAGACAGAGACCGAGAGGTGGAGGAAAAGAACATCTCAAGATCACCCTGATGCAGAACAGAGGAAGATTCTCTGCAAAGGGAGACAGAACCAGTGGCCTCTTTTGAGGGGGGAGAAGGAAAAAGAATAGAATTATGACTCAAGCTGACTTAATCTTTTCAGTTTTTTTGTTCTTAGGATCTTAATTATCTTCCCCCCACCAAAGATTTTATTTATTTACTTGAGAGAGAGAGAAAGAGAGAGAGAGAACATGAGCAGGGTGGTGGGCAGGAGAGACAAAAGGAGACTTCTTGCTGAGCAGGGAGCCCAACATGGAGCTCAATCCCAGGACCCTGAGATCATGACCTGATCCCAGGGCAGACACTTTACTGACTGAACCACCCTGGGGCCCCAGGATCTTTTGATCTCTTATGGAGAGAAGTCTTCAAGCCTAGGAAACCACTATTCACTTCTGTATCTGTTGACCACGTAAGTGGTTCTATCTGGAATAACCCCATTCAGGAGACCCTCTCCCCAGATGATGCAGAGATAGTTTTGTCCTATCGTGTTTTACCTTATGCTCTTATTCAGGCTCTCAGAGAGTGCTGCTGCTGGATGTTTGTTGTTACTTCCACCACCCGGACTCTGGTGTTATAAATCAGCTTTGTACTTTTACTATGAGAACAAGGGTTTCAGCAACTACCCAGCCCAGATCTGGCTCGATGCGGTCATGAAGTTTTAGCCCTAATTTGCCAGTACCATTTTTTGAGACCACACATGGGGCTCTTTTGCTTGTTCATCCTTGACCTGTGGGTCTCTACTTCTCCTGCTCCCCCTGAACTATTGCTCCTGTCTGGAAAAGTACCACCTGTTATTTATTATGTTTTCACTACTGCAAAGCCCACTCCTCCAAACATCTTTAGCTGCTCTGTCAAGTGAGTTCTCTGTTGTTGTTATTGTAGTCACCATATTTCCATGCACTTGTAAAAGTGGAAATTCTATTTAAGTTTGGTAGGCTTACTAGTTCTCAGTAATGATGTTACTCTACATGCTGTAGAAGTATTGTGAAACAGGATACAGGCAGATTTTGTTTATTCTGAGATGGATTATTCTGTTTGGGGATCATCAAGTTCTGTAAGCTTTTTATCCTCCTCTAGATTATCTTCTAGACATTTTTTTTAAAAATGGAAGTATAATTAACATACCATGTTAGGTTCATTTCAGGTGCACAACATAGTGATTCAACAATTTTGTACATTACTCAGTGCTCATTATTTCAAGTATAGTCACATCCGTCACCAAACAACATTATTACATTACTGACTCTATTACCTATGCTATGCTTTTCCTCTCCATGACTTATCTTATAACTGGAAGTTTGTATGTCTTAATTGCCTTTATTTTATTCATCTCCCATTCCCCTCCCCTCAGCAACTACCAATTTGTGTTTGTATTTAAGAATCTGTTTTCTTGTCGTTTGTTCATTTTGTTTTTTAGATTCCACCTATAAGAACAGACCCTAGAGGGTGTTATGCTAAGTGAGATAAGCCAGACAGAGAAATATAAATACCCTATGAATTAACTTATTCTTCCCTAGGTTATCTTTTGGGGAGTCGCAACAGGTGGAAGGAGGGTAACAATGGAGAAAGTTGCCTTCAGGTGAACAGAGGGAAATTGAAGGAGCAAGTCACGTGATTTTTTTCTCTTTTGGCTTGTTTGCTTTTTACTTCTATGGTTACTTTATTTTTTGGTTAATGGGGCAAGTTGTCTAGATTGGTTTAAGTTTTAATTATCCAAGATTTCTGTGCCTCTAGATATAAGAATTACCTCTAATACCATAATCCTGTAGATTTGTTTCACAGTATGAAATAGCATTCATTTCTTTTCTTTTTATTAACCTATAATATATTATTTGTTTCAGGGATGTATCCCTGTGATTCATCAGTCTTACACAATTCTTAGCATTCACCAAAGCACATATCCTCCCCAATGTCCATCACCCAGCCACCCCATCACTCTCACCCCCATCCCCTCCAGCAACCCTCAGTTTGTTTCCTGAGATTAAGAGACTCTTATGGTTTGTCTCCCTCTCTGGTTTCATCTTGTTTCATTTTCCCTCCCTTCCCCTATGATCCTCTGTCTTGTTTCTCAATCATTTCTTTATAACAGAAATGGCATATGGCCTTCTTCAAGAGTATATTTAGAGTACAAATATTTGGATCAATAATGCTAATGCAGAGTGTAATCAGGTAGCACTATGTTAAAGTCACTGTCAACTTGATTTTATATTGTTTTTACACATCTGACAAGTTATATGGTAGGAAACGGAGAGTTGGTTCCAAGAGACTTAAATGTTTTTCCTGTATCATAGTAAGCAAATTACATACCTTGAAGTTTTATTGACTCATAAAATATTGCAGAAGTATCTGTAGGCAGACTAGATGGGGAATCAGTTTGAACTGAAATCTTGGGCACATATTGAAGATTTTACTGCATGGTTTCAAGATAGAATAGTTCAGTTAGAAGCCAATGGAAATGGTCTTGGCAAGGAGAAAAGGAATCACTTATTGTAGTGCAGAGGTAAAGTCTTTGACTCTAACAAGAGTTTGCCAGGGGCGCATGAACCACTGCTAAGATTTGGAGCCTAGATTGTTCCCACAGATAGTCCTACTGCTATTTATTTATTTATTTATTTGACAGACAGATCATAAGTAGGCAGAGAAGCAGGCAGAGAGAGAGGAGGAAGCAGGCTCCCCAGAGAGCAAAGAGCCCCATGCGGGGCTCAATCCCAGGATTTTGAGATCATGGCCTGAGCCTAAGGCAGAGTCTTTAACCCACTGAGCCACCCAGGCGCCCCCTACTGCTTTTTTTTTTTTTTTTTTGATACTACATACTCAATGATAGAGCACTACAATAGAATGAAGCAGATCTGGGTAGCACTATCTTTTATGACGTCTTCCATCTTTGTAGAAATCTTTCAAACAAAATGCATTCCAGCAAAACTATGCATTTAAAATTTACTACTCTCTACAGCATATATGTTGAGAATTTTTTTGAAAATAGAAAACGAGTATGATCATAAAAATTGCACATGTTTACACATGTGTACAGACACTTATTAATCACATGCATATTTAAGTGGGAAAGAGGAAGAGTGGAAAAAAAACAGTAAAAATTAGAGCCCAGGAGAAAAATTATTTGGAGTATGTAGGAATTAATGAGTGGAGAGGGTAGGTAAGAATGAAATGGAAATGAGGAATAAGAGGATTTGCTTATTTTTACTAAAAAGTGCTATTCAATATAAAGATATTCTTGCAATAGTGTGAGATTTTTAGGCTTATTCAAAGGAATGTGTGTCACCTAGATCAGAGGGTGTATGACATAGAAGGAATAAAAAAATCACAGACTTGGAGTGGAAAGAAATGAATTTACATCACATGCTCTTATTATGCTAGTTGTTAGCTGGGTAAACTTAGTCAAGTCAGTCAGTTTAGTAAGCCTCAGTTTCATGTCTTATAAAATGTGGGTGGTAATGATGCTTCACATTTTATTTTCTTATTTCTGCTTTCACCTTTATAGTTTTAACATGCATACCAAAGTTAACAAAGTCTACAATTAATCATTATCTTTATCCTTTCAAATAATCTAAGGATCTTAGAACACTTTAATTCCACCACACCTTGCCCATTTTACGTATCATTTTTGTATGGCATTTAAATTTTTTAAAATATACCTACCAAGTAGCTATCATCACTTTTTTTTTAAAGATTTTATTTATTTCTTTGACAGAGAGACAGTGAGAGAGGGAATATAAGCAGGGGGAGTAGAAGAGGGAGAGAAGTAGGTTTACCGCTGAGCAGGGAGCCCGAAGTTGGGCTCAATCCCAGGACCCTGGGATCATGACCTGAGCCTAAGGCAGATGCCTAATGACTGACCCACCCAGGTGCCCTTCATCACTTTTGTTTTAATACCTTTGATGCTGGTGTAGATTTATTTACACATTGATTTCATGCTTACCATTGCCCTTTGCATCATACTCCTTCCTTTGGGCTTCATTTCTGAAGAATATCTTTTAGTAAGTTTTCCATTAAGATCTACTAGTGGTAAAAGTCAGGTTTTATTTGTCTTTAAATGTTTAATTCTCTCATCGGTCATGTAGCTGAATATAGAATTCTAGGTTGATGATTTTCTCTCAGCACTTTGAAGATACTACTCTATGGTCTTAGGGTTTCTGTTGTTCTTTTTGAAGAGTCTACTGTTGCTCCTTTGCTTTTTCTCCTCATTTGATTTTTAATCTTCTCTTAGACTTCAGTGTTCCATATTTCTTGTCAGTGTGTTTATCATGATTATCTTTCTTGGGTCTAAGTGGCTTCTATAATCTCTGAAGAATCATGTCTTGCATCAATTCCGGAAAGTCCTTAGCTGTTATTTCTTTCAGTCTTTCTACTTCTCTTTTCTGTGTTTGCCACATTCGGGATTCCCTGTCTGGTCAAGACTGTCAATCCTATATCTCTCTTTTGGGCTTTTTCTTTTTTAAAAAATTTATTTGAGAGAGAGAGAAAGAGAGCACAAGTGAGGTAAGGGGCAGAGGGAGAAACAGACTCTCCACTGATCAGGAAGTCCAATGTGGGTTCCATCTGAGGACTTTGGGATCATGACCTGAGCTGAAGGCAGACGCTTTACTGACTGAGCCTCACCAGTGTCCATTTTTCTGTCTTTTTACAGCTTTTCAGCAGCTATTTAACCCATCCATTGAGTTCAATTATTTTAAGAATTATTATTTTTTTATTATTAGATGTTCTGCTTGTGTTTTTCAAGTCTTCTTGATGTTTTCGTCTCTTTTTTTTTTAAGTTTTTAATTTCTTCCTTTATGTCTTTAAGCATTTCAAACATATAGTCTAGCTGTGTTAGTTATCTATTCTTGCATGAGAGTATTACTGTAAGTTTGTGGCTTAAAATGATATGCATGTGTTATCTCACAGTTTATACAGGTAAGGAATCTGGGCACAGCTTTGCTGGATCTTCTGCAAGGCTGTAAGTTAAGAAGAAGTTGGTCAGGGATGCTTTCTCATCTGGAGCCCCACAGGGGCAGGATCTGCTTCATGGTTATCAGCAGCATCTGGGTCCTTGCAGCCACTGGCCTGAGGAGAACTCAGTTTCTCCCTGGCTGTCAGCTAGAGGCTATACAGCTCTGTGCCATATGGTGTGGCCCTCTCTATGGTGGCAAATCACAACATGGTAGCTCGCTTCTCCAAAACCAGCAAGGAAAGGAGTTTCTTAGCAAGACAGGCATTACCGTTGTGTGTAACATGACCAGATACACATAACCACATATATCTCATCACTACGACTGTGTTCTGTTGCTCAGAAGCGAGCCCTGCATTATAGGCCCACACAGGGAGAGAATTAAAAAAGGGCATGAGCACTAGGAGACACTGAGAGTCTGATGCTAAGCATCCAATAATTCTATGATTTGTAGTTCTTGGAAGAACTAATTTTGCTATTTATTATTTCTGTGAACATGTTGGATTCCTTCTTGTAGGTACTGGAAGTCTGAATTATGAGCTCTTTAGTGAGGTTTTTACCTATGGTGCTTATCCTAGGCACATTTTTATTGCTGATTTCTCACCATGAAGTTTCCTTATTTGCCAAGTATAATCTTGAAAAACAAACTCACGAGATGGTAAATTTACAATAATGGATCTCAGGAGTTATTCTTTTATTCTTTTGCATGGAGTCTAGGCCAGGACAAGCAAGTTTCCATTTTGTTTCCTAGGTTTGGTCAGTG
This sequence comes from Neogale vison, assembly GCF_020171115.1. Taxonomy (NCBI): domain Eukaryota; kingdom Metazoa; phylum Chordata; class Mammalia; order Carnivora; family Mustelidae; genus Neogale; species Neogale vison. The sequence continues at coordinate 37,163,522 of NC_058094.1, forward strand.
TAGATGTAGGTAGTGACAGAGATAGAGACAGACATAGAGATATACCCATGCATGCATTTTTTTTTCCATTCTGAATTTCACATTGTGTATGACCCTTCAAAGACCTTGTGGTATGTATGGCTCTTAGTATAACTTTTCCACCCTAGTGAGGATCCAAGGCCTTGTCTCCTGTACCCAGTGACTCTTAAAATCCACGTTCTTGGTTTGCCCCCTGATCCTCCCTTTGGCAGCTCGTGCTTATCATCCTGATTTTTAGTATATTCCTTAGTTTGGGCCCCTGTGCTGGTTTTCCTTCCTATCCAGCCACATGTTTAGAAAAATATTTGTTATACTTTATCCAGTATTTTTAGGTATTTTATAGAGTAAAGATTTTCAACTAATCTAGCCTGTCAGCATACCCAAAAAGGAAGCAGTCATATATTTTCCAATTTAATACCCACAGTCATCATACAGGTATTTTTATCCTATTTTTTTATAGATAAAAAGAAACTGCATCTCTGAAATGTTAACCTTGCTGAAGTTTCATAGCTAGAAACAAAATTAAGCTCAAACTTGAGATGCAGAACTGATTTCAATGCTGCACTTTGCCTCCTTTACCCTACCAAAGTTCTTGTGCCTATTTCACAGGACTTCTGTAAGGATTACGTAAGACAATGTAGGTGGAAATATCTTGTAGTAATACAGACATACCTGGAGATATGGTAGGTTTGGTCCAGACCACAGCAGTAAAGCAAATATCACAATAAATTGAGTCAAATGAGGGGTGTCTGGTGGTTCAGTCGGGTTAAGTGGCCGACTCTTGATTTTGGTTTAGAATATGATCTCAGGGTCATGACATCAAATCCCGCACTGGGACTTTGTGCTAGGTGTAGAGCCTGCTTAAGATTCTATCTCCCTCTCCCTCTGCCCCTCCCCTCCCACTTGCATGCTCTCTTTCTCTAAAAAAATAAAATTAAATAAAGTGAGTCCAGTGAATTTTTTTGGTTTCCTAGTGCATATACAAGTTATGTTTACATTACACTGTGGTCTATTAAGTATGTAATGGTCTTATGTTTAAAAAAAATGTATATGCCTTAATTAAAAATGCTTTATTGCGAACAAATGCTAACCATCATCTGAGCCTGAGCTTTCAGCAAGTCATAATCTTTTTGCTGGTGGAGGGTCTTGCTTTGACATTGATGGCTGCTGATTGATCAGAGTAGAGGTTGCTGAAGGTTGGGGTAGCTTTGGCAATTTCTTAAAACAACAATGAAGTTTGATGCATTGATTGACTCTTCCTTTTACTTAACACTTAGAGGCCATCGTAGGGTTATTAACTGACCTAATTCTAATTGTGTATCTCAGGGAACAGGGAGGCCTAAGAACAGGGAGAGAGACAGGGTAATGGCTGGGTGATGGGGCTGTCAGAACACACACAGCATTTATTGATTAAGTTTGCGATGTAATGTGGGCATGGTCTATCACTCCGAAATAATTACAGTATCATCAAGGGTCTCTGATCAGAGATGACCGTAACAAATATAATAATAATGAAAAAGTTGGAACTATTTTGAGAATTACCAAAACATGACACAGAGGCACAAAGCGAGTAACTGCTGTTGGGAGAAATGGTCCCAATAGACTTGCTCCATGCTGGGTCGCCACAGACCTGCAGTTCGTAAAGGCAATGCAGTATCCACAAAGCACAGTTAAGTGAAGTGCAATAAGAGAGGTTTTGCCTGTATACTGTAGAGCACCTATGGAATAGATAAATATTATTAGAGTCCATACGAAGGTTCTCTCCATTACCTAGATAATGGGGAAGAAATAGAGGAACCTGGGGCTCTGAAAACAAACAGGATGGAAAAGCAGCAACTCCAAAATTCATAGTTTAGCTGTTCATTCAATCATTACTAGAACTTACTGAGTTTTCAAAATACAATTCATAGAATCACAACCTTTAAAGAATATCTTTTACAATATTGTTACTTACTAAATAATATTCACTGAGAGCTGCTATGTGCCAGGCAATGTTCTATGAATAAGGACATGGTTGGGACAAAGTTCTTGGCTTAGGGGCTCCTGGGTGGCACAGTGGGGAGCCTGCTTTTCCCTCTCCCACTCCCCCTGCTTGTGTTCCCTCTCTCTCTCTTTCTGTCAAATAAATAAATAAAATCTTCAATAAATAAATAAATAAATACTAAAAAAAGTTTTTGGCTTAAAGAGCTCACTTTCTAGTGAGGGAGAGAAATAATTACTGAAGTACTTCGATTATATTTAAAATAAAACCAAATTAATAGCATCTTAACTGGGATTAAGTTTTAAGTTAAGATTAAGTTCTTAACTGGAAATCAGTTCTTTCTTCACCAGCAGGTAACAGTTGGGTTTTTTTTTTCCCCATTTTTCAAAGTTATTGAGGTATAATTTACATACATTGTTATATTGGTTTCAGGTATACAACAGAGTGATTTGACAATTCTATACATTACTCAGTACTCGCCATGATAAGTACAGTCACCCTACAAAGCTATTACAATATTAATGACTATACTTCCTGTGTTATATTTTTCCTCTCTGTGACTTCTTTATAACTGGAAGTTTGTAGCTCTTAACCTTTTTTTTTTTTTTTTAAATCTATTTCACCCATCCCCTCACCCATCTCCCCTCTGGCAACCACCAGTTTGTTCTCTGTATTTAAGAGTGTGTGTGTTTGTTCTATCATTTGTTTTTTAGAGACCACATACGAAGGAAATCATATGGGAGTTCTCTTTATCTGTGTGACTTATTTTACTTAGCATAATTCCCTCTAACTCCACCCATTTTGTTGTAAGAGGAAGTTCTCATTCTTTTTGTGGCTGAGTAATACACACACCCACCCCCCAAACATCTTCTTTATCCATTCATATACCAATGAACATTTAGGTTGCTTCCATATCTTGGCAATGGTAAGTAATGCTGCAGTTAACGTGGGGGGTGAGTATATCTTTTGGAATTAGTGTTTTTGGTATTGTTTTTTTAAAAGATAATCATTGGCTTCTTCTCAAATACCCATAGGAGGAAGAGAATGGTTTCCTTTTTTTCTCACTTTTGAGCCAAAACCTTTCATGCTTTGGTCTTATTCTCACCCTGTGAAACAATACAAAATAAATCTTTTGGGTGACAACACTTCAAACAAAAAGTTATAATGTCATATTTTATTTGGATCAACAACTTTAGACTAAATCTCAAATCTTTGCAGTATCTTTTACCATAACTAGATGAAATCTTGACATTTAGAAGTCTCTCTCCTGACATATCCCTCAGTAATCCCTAGTAATCCCAAATTACTAGTATCCCTAGTAATTTGATAGCTTGGAAATATTCTGGCCTAATGCTTTTGTGAGAGACTGTTGCTCCTATGTGTGTAGTTTCTTACAAAGAAATCACTTGATGCAAATCCCATAGCAAATAATATTAATAATATTAGCAAATAATATTAGTCTAAGTGACTACTCCTATCTACCTAGTCTGTAGTACTGTCATTGGCTTACCCTTGGGTTTACAAAATTTCACCAGAGAGAAAGAAAACACAAAATCTGAGTCAGTAAATGTCATCAAGACCTGTATTATGCATTAGTATTTTTAGGGAAGCCATAAGTTTATGATGTGATAGTAATGCAGAATTCATCAATATAGTCATTCAGCAATTATTTATTGCTATCCATCTCATTCTCTGTGTGCCCAAATCACTCTAGTTTCCTATTGGGTGATCTCAGACATAGTGTGGAGCCAAATGAAGTTCACACCAAATTGGGCAGCATAATCCTACCTACCTACCTACAGGTGTGTCTGTGTTTGACTCCTTTGCTGTTACTCCTATTAGTGTGGAAGCAAAAAATCAATGTAAGCAGGATAGCTGTTAGATCACCATTTACAAGCACATTTTCCCTAGCTTGAAAACTTTTATGCTGACATTCTCACAAACATCTATCGAACATCTGGTATATACCAGGCTCTGATCCATGATGGGAGCACATTGGGGAACAAAGCACACACAGGTGTTGCCGCTCAAGTTCTGTCAAGGTTCAAGAAGGTACTCTTCTTCTGCCCTCTTTTCCAGAAAACACTAGGAAGATTGAGAAAAAGGAGACATTGTGGCTCTTTCCCCCATAAATTCTGCATTATCTTCACAATGTTTCTCGACCCAGTTTGAGCTAATTTTAGGTAACCAAATCCTTGGGTGTTACCATAAATTCCTTTGAAAAAAACTTATAGCACAAGAGGAGCAGTGTCAAATTTTTTTCCTGATAATCAGCTTAGGTTTTTTTTTTTTTTCATTGCTTGCTGTCATCCATGACCTTAATTGTTTAGCTCTTCTCCTTCCTTGGCATTTACAGGACTTAAATACTTCAGGGTGGTCCTGACATTTTCATTAAAGTGCTATGAGCTAAGTGCTCTCTGTCTAGGCTGATGGTGTATTTTCAGGTGCACTAACAGAGCTCATTATTTCTTTATATAGCAGCAGCCTTAAAAATCACGCTGTGTTTCCTGAAAGATGAATGGGCACGGGTGAGGGGTGAGGTTGGGATGGTGATTAAATGTGGAAAATCCTGTACTTCTTCATAGCTTTATGGTAGGTTGCAGTGTCTTTATAATTAGGCTGCTTCTTGAGTGCTGGGCACTTATTATTCAGGTTTTATTACATTGCTTATTTTTGTTACCAGAGAGATGGTGTCCCAAGTAGCAGCCAGGCTTGGAATCGTGAGCACTATGAATCACTGAGCACAGAATCAGCAGGGTTCTCATCTTACATCCCATTTTATCGTGCTTGCTAGTGAATTCAGGAAGAACACATATAACAGCTCACTTTCTGGTGTATGGTTATTCATTCATTTCTCCTGTTCTTAATGTTTATACCAACCATCTACATTCAGTGTTCAGATTTTGAATATTATAGGATTATGAACCAAAAAAGGATCTCCAAAGATCCACTTTTAATCTTCTTGTTTCTGGAAAAGTCACCATATGAAGTTCTCTAAATCATCATTAGCATCCTACCTGACATTTATTTAATGTTTACTATCTTCTGGCTTCTCTGGTGGTCACTTTAGAAGGCTAGTTTTATTTAATTCTTGCCATCTTAACAAGCAGATGAGGAAACTGACATTTGTAGGAATCAAATACTTTCTTAAGGCCATCCATTCAGCAATTAGTGAGCTTGGGATTAGACCCAAATATGTGGACTTCAGACTCTTAACTTCTAAAGTCTTTGCTTTCTCATTGTCTCTAGAAAAAGGAGTGTCTATTTATCACCTTGTTTAATCTTTCAGGGTAATATCTTTATAGACACCAAATGCCAAAATACCAAATTTCACCCTTAACATTTTCTCCCACTGGATTGTAAGCTCCAAGAAGACTGCTTTTTTTTACCTCGTGTCTTCAAAACTAGAGCTGGGATATAAAAGATGCTCTAATAATATTGATTAAATGACTGAATGAACTCATTGGCATATTTATATCCTTAGCAACGTATTATAAACCTAATTATAGATAATCTTTGATTATATATGACTGCCAGCCAAGTGTTTTTATTTAAAAACATTAAAAAAAAATAAAAATACTTTAAGGAGCCTATACATATCATCACCCAGCTTCAACCATGGTCAAGACTTTTTCTAGGCATGCTGTGTCCATAGCCCAAGTTTACTTTTAATATTTTTTTAATATTTTAATATTTTTAAAAAAGATTTATTTATTTATTTGACAGAGAGAGAGAGAGAAATCACAAGTAGGCAGAGAGGCAGGCAGAGAGAGAGAGGAAGGGAAGCAGGCTCCCTGCTGAGCAGAGAGCCCGACGCGGGACTCGATCCCAAGTTTACTTTTAAAGAAGAGCTCTTGGATGGGGCGTCTGGTGGCTCAGTGGGTTAAGCCTCTGCCTTTGGCTCAGGTCATGATCTCAGGGTCCTGGGGTCAAGCTCTGTATTGGGCTCTCTGCTCAGCACGGAACCTGCTTCCCCCCCTCTCTCTGCCTGCCTCTTTGCCCACTTGTGATCTCTCTCTCTCTGTGTCAAATAAATAAATTAATTCTTAAAAGAAAAAAAAAGGGCTCTTGGGGCTCCTGGGTAGCTCAGTCAGTTAAGCACCTGACTCTTGTTCTTGGCTCAGGTCATGATCTTGAAATCAGTCGTGGGATTGAGCCCCACCTCAGGCTCCATGCACTGAAGCAGTGCAGAGTCTGCTTCAGATTCTTTCCCTCGTACCCCTCCTCACTTGTGCACACACACTCTCTTTCTCTCTCTCTCTCTCTCTCAAATATATAAATAAAATCTTAAAAAAAAAAAAAAAAAGAAAGAAGCTCTTAAGAGATTTCCCTGGAGCATCAGTGAAGTCTCCCTGTCCCTTTCCACCTTACCCAAGGAACTTAAAAATAAGCCTGTTTCCTGAAACTGAGACTATGAAATCACTGTGTAAAACAGTAAGTAAATAAAACAGAGCTATTGTCTAGAGAATGGTTTCACAGGCCTGCAAGACTTAACATGAAGGCACCGGGACATTTAAAGAAAGTATGTTCCCGTCAAGGGGAAGCATTAGTCAACAGTGCATCCAGAAAGGGAAGTGTTGCAGAGGCTGACCTTGACCTTGCACTTGAAGCGCTCTGCTGAGCAGTCCACTCCTGTGAGCACCTGATTAGTCTAATAGATCCCACAGAGAGAACACTCATGGGGGCCATAGTTAATTTCCCTGAATTGACTGTAAGCAACCTCTACATTTAAGCTTTGTTTCTAAGGGGATGGGCTGGCTGACATAAACATCCAACTTGTCTGACGGTTGATTTTCTCATTGTCAAGTAATCCCTCAATGATCTGGTTTCATGATCAGCTGCTCTTTCTTTGTATGGATTAGCTTCCTTGTGAGACAGGTTTGGGGGTTGTTTTTTTTTCTTAAGCCAAAAAATATTAATATAGTCATGCTTTTCTCATTGAATTATTCTTTGTTCACTGACTTTAAAGAAATTATTTTTATTGGAGGTGAAATGATTCCATTAGTTTAAACACATATTTTGCTTTTGTCAGTTAAAAGCCTTTTTTAAAATGAATCCCCAAATTACCAAAATAAAATACTTATTTTTTGCTTAGTTTGCCTTGAACTACATAGTAGTAACTTTTTTGTGGGTAATTGTTTACTTCCTTCCATTCTGTATTAATCAGTTATGTTTAAAATACCTGAAGCAATGGCCCAAGTTATTATTTTTTTTCTTCTTTTTTTTTTCCAAGTTATTCTTAAGCCTGGTATATTTTGTCCCTTGAGTTTGTGGCTTGTTTTTCGGCTTTCCTAAACATGTTCTGTTTTCCCTTCTGATTTTTCATTCAGTCCAAAATGATTCAAGTTTGTCTCATTCTTTTATCTTTCCTACCGGCATTTTTTTTTTTCCCTTTAGGTTCTCTTTTGCACTGAGTTCTTCTATAATAGAGTCGGAGTAATTGCCAGAAATTCTCAGATTGATTGTCATCACATTATCTTTTTGTGTGCAACTCCATTTTGTGTTGATCTCTGCAGTGGTTTGCCTCAGTATCAGGATGTTGCAATCTCTAGGAATCTTGAAGATTCCTAATTGAAAAACCCCAAGGTCCTTCACATGAAAACCCATTTGTGGAAAGCTCCATCTGCAATTTATTCCCTCTCGGCGTAGCTCCTCAGTAATGTTTTTGAGCTCCTAGTGGGATTTGAGAGGTCATTAAAAACCATCATATTTTCCTCTTTTTGCAGAAAAAAACAATACTGGATTGCCTGAACTTGCTCATTATTTTCTTTTTCTGTCTCTCATGAACTCAGAGAATGATGTTCTATGCCCGGTAGAGCTGTGAATGGTTATGAAAACAGACCTCACTTTTTGTTGAAGTAAATATTTTGTAATTTCTGAAAGGGTCCCATATCAGGGCATTTATGGTCCTCTTATAAACCCCTCTGGGGACCCTTTGCCTCTAGCTGTTTGGAACACAGTTTCATTGTATTGTTTCATATAAATTCCAAGGATGGAATTATTGAGCTCAGCTGAGAAGATCCTACATTACTTGCTGTTTGCCTTCAAGCACAGCGATATGTTTAGGTGTTGATGACCTGGGACAGTGGATGTCTCTTCTGCTGTGTTTGAGGTTATCGGTCAAGCCATTGTGGGGGCTTTTTGGGGCCAGACATTATATCAAGATGCGCTAGCATCAGTTTTATTTCTCATGATGCTTCGTGTTTCATCCTCATAGCTGCTCCTTATTTTCTCTCAGGAGGACAAGTTTATAAGCTTTTCCCTACTAAACTCTTACCGCCTCTGATGTACTAATAGGGACTAAAGGGAAATTGAACGTCGAAGCTCGCTTTGCCCTTTTCTAAGTAAGGGCTATTCAAGATGTCAGGTTTCAAAGAGGAGCTTGTTTGCTCTCTCCTTGTAGTTCAGCCTTGCTGCAATTAAACTACTAAAAAGAACTTTACCATATTCATATTTTTAAAAATTGAATGTCAGTTAAACACTATTTAGGTAAACTGTTAGAAATTGGCTCATTTTGGTATGAACTGGTATTTTCCAGTATATGACTTTGCCTTCAGGGGGTATTTGAATTATTTGATGTCGATTGCCTTTTTTTTCCCCAACTTACTTTCTTTTTTTAAAAAAGATTTTAAAAATTGGTTTATTTTAGAAAAAAAGAGAGTGGGTGGGGACAGAGGGGGTGGGAGAGGGACAAGCAGAATCCTCTGCTGAGCGCAGAGCCCAACTTGGGGCTCGATCCCATGACCCTGAGATCAAGACCTGAGCCGAAATCAAGATCAGACGTCTGACACTCAGCTTACTGCGCCACCCACGTGCCTCTATTTGTCTTTCTTTAGCCGTCATGATGGGAAGAGAGAAGTATATTTGCCTTATAATCATTGGCATGATGATAAATATTTAACAACCAGCTCTCCCAAAAGAGGAAGGCACCCCTGATTCACAAATTTTCAGATTTGCGTATCTCTGGGTGTAAACACTGTCACCGTGGGTAATTTCAGGCTGCCGACATGACGTCACTGAATGCAGAGCTGGGAAGGGATGTGTAGTAGAAAAGGCAGTAGTATTTCCACCATTCAGTTGTAATAGAGTAAATAACCTCAAGAGCATGGATGATAGTAAAAACAGTAAAATCATTGGGAAGTGATGAGTTTTGGGTATTATTTTTGTTTCCAGTTTGATTTCATTGCAGGCTTATGTAATTTCTCTTTGAATAATAACTGCATTTAAAAACCTATTCACGGGGCACCTGGGTAGCTTAGTGGGTTAAGCCACTGCCTTCAGCTCGGGTCATGATCTCAGGGTCCTGGGATTGAGTCCTGCATCGGGCTCTCTGCTCAGTGCGGAGCCTGCTTCTCTCTCTGCCTCTGCCTGCCTCTCTGCCTGCTTGTGATCTTTGTCTCTCTGCCAAATAAATAAATGAATAAAATCTTAAAAATAAAATAAAATAGGGCGCCTGGGTGGCTCAGTGGGTTAAGCCGCTGCCTTCGGCTCAGGTCATGATCTCAGGGTCCTGGGATCGAGTCCCGCATCGGGCTCTCTGCTCAGCGGGGAGCCTGCTTCCTTCTCTCTCTCTGACTGCCTCTCTGCCTACTTGTGATCTCTCTCTGTCAAATGAATAAATAAAATCTTTAAAATAAAATAAAATAAATAAAAACCTACTCACGTAATCCCTGAAAATCCATGAACTGGGACGAGGTGGTTCCAGTGTACCATTGCTTAAGACAGAGGAAAAGAGATGATGAGAACTTGCACTCTGATCCTTTCCCCTTTTAAGTTTCTCATGTCACAGCTACCCTCCACCTTTATTTTCATTGTGTGCTTTAGAGACTGCTTATGAACCCTTAGTCTATACCTACCAAAGAAGGCTGCATCACTTTGCTCCAGAATCTCTAGGTCCTGCACAGTCTGTTTGTTATGAACTGAAAGAAGGAGCTTACTGGGAAAAAAGAAAGAAAGGAAAGAAAGAGAAGGAAGGAAGGAAGGAAGGAAGGAGAAAAGAAAAGGAAAGGAAAGAAAAGAAAAGAAAAATTCTGTATATTTCAGTAGCCAAAAACTCTTTTCTTCTTTTATCTTTAGAGTGTTTGCAATAGTGTCATGGGTTTTATGGAAGATGTCTTCTCAGAGAGTCGGCTCGGGCTTTGTTGATATCACCCTGTCAGTCCATCTGGCAGAACACTAAGCCTGCCTCCCGATAAGTAGAAGGCAATAGCAGCAGACAGTTTTATATATCCTGTGCTCTCGGTGGGCATCTTGGACACTCACCAGAAGAATGTGAAAGATACACATCTTCCTGCAGCCTTACTAATTACATGATTAGAATCCCTTATTTCACTGTTGCAGCAGGGTGAGACATCTTAAGAAAAAAATGGGCTTGTGGGACTCCTGGATGGCTCAGTGGGTTAAGCCTCTGCCTTCGGCTCAGGTTATGATCTCAGAGTCCTGGGATCGAAGCCCACATCAGGCTCTCTGCTCAGCAGGAAGCCCACTTCCCCCACCCCCTCTACGTGCCTCTCTGCCTACTTGTGATCTATCTCTCTGTCAAATAAATAAAATCTTTTTTAAAAAATGGGCTTGCAAATAACACCAAAGGCTGAAGCATAAGCGTGTTCTCCTAATATCTAGCAGACTTTAATAGGTTGTATTGAAAATCTACTTTTTAAATGTCCCCGATTTTAGTTAACCTGTTGATAGGCTCTGCTAGATTTAGTATTAAGGCCTTACAGACTATAGGTTCTGACACATCCTGTCCCTGTTGTACAGGACTTAAAGGGACTCCCTTTAAGCTGTACACTTCTAAAGTCAAAGCTCTATGTTTTTCCCCCCTTACTTCCACTCCTGGCCTGGTGGTGACAGCAGAACATCATGCAATCAGTGTTACCAGGCAATCACAGAAAGATCCATACACACGATCATTAAAACAAATCCTTCAAAACCAAATATGTGAAACTGTTCCATTAACATAACTAACAGCTGAAATGTAACATAACAAATCAACACATGTGCTCCAGCATTTGCTATGATTCTTGACTTCGCCTTTTAAGGCTACACAGAAATTGTTCTTGTTTTCATTGGAGCACAGATGAGCATCAGGCTGAAGGTCATCAAATGGCCCCTACTTATGGGAAAGATGCTTTCCCAAAGACTTAGCACATCTTCCGCCCAGAAAGACCGCTTCGCTGGGTGCTTCCACAGCACAGCAATTGGAATCTTACCCGGCAGCTGTCATCATTTTGTCTTTGGTACAATGAGAAAGCCAAATAGCACAGGCGGTTGTGGAAATCATTTTATATTTTGCTCTTGACATTGTTAAAAATAACAAAAATAAATTCAATAAGCCTGCAGTTGTCCTGTCTCAGGTATGTTTTCCTAGGATTTGTGATGCAGTGAGAAAACATCAGTCCATTCCAGGGCCTATGAGAATGAATCAAATGTGAGAAAACTAAGCCTGGAATACACTGTGGTATATTTGAAAGGAGATTGGGGTCCATTTCCATCCAAGAATATGTTTATCATGTCAATTTATCGTAATCATTTCAGAATGATTTTGAAAAGTACTAAGAGGCAGGGCTGAAATCTTACATGCAAAATTACCTTAAGGTTGGGAAAAAATGCAAATCACAATGGGAAATTGCATAATTTGAGCCATCTCCTGAGTTGTGTGATATGCTCGTCTCGTTTAGGATATTGGCTCTAATTAATGAAGCATCAGAGGTTTCCTTGAAGAAGCACGCATAGAAACGTTTTTATGGTTTATTTCTTGTAATGGCAACAAATTAATGTGTATCATAAGTAATTTAGGTGAAATACTGTCCATCATTTTGCCATTCTTTAGAAAGCAAAACAAAACGGTTGTCAAAAATGTTGTTTCTTTCTCTCTCTTTTGTCTTCATTTCTCCATTTGTTTCTCCATTCCGCTCTCCAATTCAGCTTTTCTTCCTCGTGTCTCCACAGTATCCTTCCTACATGTTTTTCTTCTTGACGGGCTGGTTAGCTATCCTCTGTTCATCGGAGATTAGTTAAACAAGAAAGTTCATTCCCAGAATTTCAAGACCGTAAGGGATTTTTTAAGGGGAGGCATTGCTTCCCCCCGCCCCCCCCCCCATCTGATAGAAAGGCCAAGAAAGTGAGTCAGAGGCACAGGTGTAGAGCAGTCTGGGCAAGCCGCCCATCGTGCATTTCCTGATTACATAACCTTTGAGCATCTCCAGGAGAGATGGGGCCGAGAGCTGTGCAGTGTGCAGTGCCAGGGCAGTCTGATCACGGACAGGCAGTGCTTCTGTCCCTTCTCAGAAACTTTCCTGTTGGGTCATTAAAACATCACAGGTTCATGTTTAAATTGGAATCTTGTCGGCCACAGCTGTGCATGAGTGAATCTCTGCTTTAATGTGAATCAGAGTCACTGACTGGGCTATGAAGGGTGCATTTTCTTCTCCAACATTAGCTACATTGTTATTTCCTCAGTGGTTAGAAAGGAAGAACTGGGTGGCCAGTAAAAAAGCAAATGACCCAAGACACTTAAGCAATGTTTGTAAACCACAATTAAACTCTATTTTTTAGTGATCACATAGCATAGTCCTCATATTCCTTCAAGTAAGTTCACGTCTACTTAAAAATGATCTTCATCGTCTTTATACGGTTTTAAAAGGTGTTCTTTGGTCTTTGTATTTGTTATATTTAGTCATTTGTCAGTCCACTTATACATTGTCCCTGGATTATTATTTTTTAAGATTTTATTTATTTATTTGACAGAGAGAGATTTCAAGTAGGCAGAGAGGCAGGCAGAGAGAGAGAGGAGGAAGCAGGCTCCCCGCTGGGCAGAGAGCCCGATGCGGGACTCGATCCCAGGACCCTGAGATCATGACCTGAGCCGAAGGCAGCGGCTTAAACCACTGAGCCACCCAGGCACCCTGTCCCTGGATTATTAGAAACATACTAGAAAGACATTGTCAGATTTTAACGGCATAATTCAGTTGAATGTACTATAAATTTACAGAGTGGCCCAATAAAGAATTGACAATCACATCCATTTTTCCCTTCTTATCTCCTTACCCATTGTTGTCCCTACCACTCTGGGAGCAGAGAGTCCCGAGACTGAGTCTCAAAAGAAGATAATAAACGTGCATTATGTGATCTTGGGACACTCTGGAAAGGGTGATCTTTCAAGCCCTTTTCTAATGTTTTCAGTTCTTTGATTTTATAATACTGGTAAAGAATCAGGGAGGTGGTGGGAAGTATATGTCTTCCTAAGGATTGTGCTGGTTATCATAGGGATCGATACTTGAACAAAGAGAAATTGCTTATGTGATAATGAATAATGTTCAATAAACAGTGAGGAAGCCCTCCCCCCAAAACAGGTGAGAAGACAAATAAGTATCTAAAGTTAGGTGTGATGGAGAGGGGACAGATTTTTAAATTTCTGTTAAGATTTTCATTTAAGGTATTCATTCTTTTTTTTTTTAAGATTTTATTTATTTTACAGAGAGAGAGAGAGAGAGAGAGATCACAGTAGGCGGAAAGGCAGGCAGAAAGAGAGAGAGAGGAAGAAGCAGGCTCCCCACTGAGCAGAGAGCCTGATAGGGGGCTCAATCCCAGGACCCCAGGATCAAGACCTGAGTCAAAGGCAGAGGCTTTAACCTACTGAGCCACCCAGGCACCCCTAATGTATTCATTCTTTAAAAAACATTTTTTGGGCACCTGGGTGGCTCAATGGGTCAAGGCTCTGCCTTCGGCTCAGGTCATGATCTCGGGGTCCGTGGATCGAGGCCCGCATCGGGCTCTCTGCTCGGCAAAAGCCTGCTTCCTCCCTCTCTCTCTGCCTGCCTCTCTGCCTACTTGTGACCTCTGACTCTCTCTGTCAAATAAATAAATAAAATCTTTTAAAAATAATTTTTAAAAAAGCAACATTTTTTTTTTTTAGTAATCTCTATGCCTAGTGTGGGGCTTGAACTCACAACCCCAAGATCAAGAGTCATATGCTCTTCTGACTGAACCATCCAGGTGTCCCTAATGCATTTAGTCTTAACAGAGAAGTCTGTGAAGCTTCAATCCAAGTTCTAAATAAAATAGTTGGGATTTTGGCTTGGGTAACAGCTATTCAATTCACATGATTGCAATCAGATGAATGTGTGTTTCTTAGCAAGTAATATTTTCTGCTTGTCTTTCCTTTATGTTAAGCTCTAAATATGTGTTGAGCATGTCTAGGATTCTTGTTTTAGAGAAATATTGTAGTTTTATCTAACTGGTGTTGGTTAAATATGGGGAGAACATATAATTTATTATCTAAACCAGGATTCCTTTCAGAGTGAAAGGGAAACTATTAATAATTATGCCAGGACAGTAGGCTTAAACTAGAATGGGGTTATATGGCTACCCTCATTAGAGCTTCTTAAGACTGTGGGAATAGACAATTAAATAATATGCAAAAGCCCAAACTCATCAAAAAGAGATCAGATTTGTAGTTACTAGAGGTGTAGGGATTGAGGGAAGGGGAAGCTTAATGAAGGTGGTCAGAGGTACAAACTTCCAGGAATAACATAAGTAGGTACTGGGGAAGTAATGTACACCGTGATGACTGCAGTCAACATTGCTGTATGGTTTATACAAAAGTTGCTAAGAGAGTGGATATTCCCTTCTTCACAAGGAGCAAATTTTTTCTTTTTTTGGTATCATTATGAGATGAAGGATGGTTGAACTTATGGTGGTTATTATTTCACAATATACGTAAGTCATATTATGCTGTCTACTTTAAACTTGGACAATGCTGTATGCCAATTATTTCTCAGTAAGACTAGAAAAAATAGTTCAACAACAACAATAACAAAAATATGCATGGGCCCTTGGGGCTTCATAGAGAGAAGTAAGTGTGAGGTCAGGAAGGAAGGTCATAGATAGTAGCCTGAGAAGAGTCTCACTGAGCTTGGCCGAAGTCTGAATTATATTTTGTTTCTTGTGGGAATGGAACTGCTGCCTCTTATTTCCTCCTCATATTTTTATATTTGTTCTGATCAGTTACTCCTTGTTTCAATGTAGAGAGGTAAATTCAGAGGACTTGCATTTGAGGAAGAAGGGGAGCAAAGTGGGAAATAGTCAAAGGCTGTGCTATGAGTGGTATGTTATTAATGGAAACTGGAAATACAGAAGGAAGGGAGGGGCTTGGAGGCTCTGAAACAACAGTTTGTTATATTATTGAGTCACTGAGTGTGAAAGTCTAGAGGCTATCCACGTAGTAGTAATAAGTTAGCAACTAAAAGCAGAGATTTTAGTTTGGGAAAGAAATCAGATCTAAAGCTATATCTATTTGGGTTTCTTCTACAAATAGTTAACTGTTTAATCTCTGGGAATGGACACAGTCTTTTATTCATCTGTTTGTTCATCCTAAATTAAGCATTACACGAAATGCCAGGGATATAGTAACAAAGTAGACCGAATCTGTCTTCATAGACCTTGTGGTCCAGTGGGAGAAACATGCAAGTACGAGGCCCCATCGGAGCATGTAAGAATGATCCTGAAGACAAACTGCAGGTGTCAGACTGAGCAAAAAGCAGAAAGAGGATAAGGCTGGAGCGCATAGAGAGCATAGAAGACATAGTGTAGTCCTGTGAGACGGTGTGTGGCATGTGTGAGAAACTGAAAGAATGTGAACTGAGAAGAAAATATAGTTGAACATAGAATTTAATGAAGATTTTATTTATTTATTTATTTATTTATTTATTTGACACAGAGAGAGAGAGAGATCACAAGTAGGCAGAAAGGCAGGCAGAGAGTGGGGGGAAGTGGGCTGCCCCCTGAGCAGAGAGCCCAATGTGGGCCTCGATCCCAGGACCCTGAGATTATGACCTGAGCCAAAGGCAGAGGCTCAACCCACTGAGCCACCCAGGCGCTCTAAACAAAAAATTTTAATGAATGCTTTCCTTTAAGGGGAAAGAGAGGAAAAGGAATCACCAAAGGAGTCTAAGAGTGGAAATAGGCAGAGAATCAGGAGACACTGTTGAGGTCAAGGAGAGGTAATCAACAATGTAAAAGCTGCAAGGAAATACAATATAGTGAAGATTAAGGAGAGAAACTATTGAACTGGTATTTGTATGGTTGTTAGTGATTTTGGAGATCAGTTTCATTGGCATGAAAACCAGATTACTGGAGACAGAGAAGTGGGTGAAAAGGGAGTAAGATTTGTAGAGATGGGAAAGAGAGAAGGGTGATAGTTTGTAGGCAAAAGAGCCAAGAAACTTATTTGACAAAGGGAGAGACACCTCACCTGAACAGCTTTGTAGCGTCAGAAAGAAGATGGAATCAGGGGCGCCTGAGTGGCTCAGTGGGTTAAGCCTCTGCCTTCAGCTTGGGTCATGATCTCAGGGTCCTGGGATCAAGCCCCACATCAGGCTCTCTGTTCAGTGTGGAGCCTGCTTCCCTCCTCTCTCTGTCTCTGCCTCTCTGCCTACTTGTGATCTCTCTCTGTCAGATAAGTGGATGAAATCTTAAAAAAAAAAAAAAAAGAGTCTGAGAAGATGGAATCAATGGCAACACAAATTAAGGACATTGGCACTAAGGAAATAATTGATGTTGCAAGGTTACGGGGAGGAAGGGAGTCAAGGCCACACATGAATGGTTTCATCTTGGAAAGGAGTCTTTCTTTGAAACATCGGAGAAAGAAAAATATTTAGAAGAAGGTTCTTGAGGAGAAAGTTGAGGGCATCCATACCAGAGTTTTTCCCAGTTAAATGGAAGGTCAATCTTCTGAAAGTGAAGAAGTATAAGGAACAGTTGGGAACTTTATGGAGAATGGCAAAGGTTAGAAATGGGGAGATAAGGTTTGATTAGAAATATGCAAAAACTTACCAAGCTTTGTGATCATGGCTGAGGTTCCTCTTTTTCTTCTTTTTAAATCTATGTATAATGAAGCCAGTTGTCATAGTTTTTATTGGGAGCTCGAGGACAGAGTTGGAAAAATGGATAAATGATTCAGCAGACTCAGAATTGGGCAGAAGATCAAGATGGGAGGAATTAAGGATGTTTTAAGAGTGTACTTGAAATGATAGGCAATCTTCAGACCCGATCACGAAAGAAAGAAAGAGAAACTAGGTGGTGGCCCCATTTATCTGGAAGACAGGAAGAAGCTACAGATTGTGCTGAAGGTAAAGAAAAGCTTGGTGAGAGGTATAAAAGGATGAAGAATAATGTTCAGAGAGAAGAAGTTGTGCTATTAATATAGTAACTGGTAAAGGAAACTGACACTCATTCTGAAGAAAATCATAAAGCAAAATTTCAGAAGGTAAAAGCCCAAACTGATTGGAGATAGTTACAACCTGAATGGCCTTGCCGTGGCATTGTGAAATGTCCACCAAGGTATAATGATAGACAATATAAATAGCACCTAGAGTTTCTCACGAGACTGTGGATAGCAGCAGATCTTGAAGGACAAGAAGAGTGAAGGCAAGACTGGGAGAGAAAGGGAAAAGGATGGATTTGGGTGTCCACCAAAAGCTGACTATCATTTCTATCACTGGTATTCTAGTCACCATTTCAACTTCTTTTGTACTTTACCTTCTTCACTGTTACTGTGTTTTTTAAATCAAAGAAATTGTCCTGATTTCTACACAAAGAGTTTGATATGTGTCACATCAAGTGTTTATTTATACTATACTTTCAGTGTAGCTGACCCAATGATTAAGCGGTTGCTTTATTTTTC
Source organism: Neogale vison (assembly GCF_020171115.1). Taxonomy (NCBI): domain Eukaryota; kingdom Metazoa; phylum Chordata; class Mammalia; order Carnivora; family Mustelidae; genus Neogale; species Neogale vison. The sequence goes on from NC_058094.1 coordinate 37,181,206, forward strand.
CATTAGAAGCTGTTCAACCCCAAATAAAACCTGACTACTAATTTTTAAATGAAGTGATTTGGGGAGTCAAATTTACCCTTCTTTGAGGTAAATTTGAAATTATTGAAGCAAATTTTAGAGACATTCTTACTGTTGTTAATTTGATCATTTTTGTCTTTAGTTTCTTAATTTACCTTAGTATGACATTATTTTAATTTATATATTTAAAAAATCTCCAGCTTAGAAAATCTTTTAGATTTCAACCTGATACAAACCTAATGTGTTAGACTGGTTAGATTACAAGTTCCAATCAACTGATGAATGGATAGAGCTGATGTGGTATATATTCATCATGGAATATTACTCAGCCATTAAAAGAATGAAATCTTGCCATCTGCAAAAACATGGATGGAGCTAGAGAGTATTACACTAAGCAAAATTAGTCAGTTAAAGAAAGACAAATACCATATGATTTCACTCATATGTGGAATTTAAGAAAAAACCAAATGAACAAAGGGAAGAAAAAAGGGAGAGAGAGAGGCAAACCAAGAAACAGACTCTTAATTTTACAGAACAAACTGATGGTTACCAGAGGCGAGGTGGGTTGGGGGGGATGGATGAGATAGGTGATGGGGATTAAGGAGGGCACTTGTGATGAGCACCAGGTGTTGTATAGGAATATTGAATCACTATATTATACACCTAAAACTAATATTACACTGTTTGTTAACTAACTGGAATTTAAATTAAAAATTTTAAAAAACTAAAAAAAAATTTTTTTTAAAAACTAACTCCCAAAGTTAGAAAAAATTGTGTGTGTACAAGGCAAATTTCATTTTAAATATTATATATATAATCACTTGGTATGAACCACCATTTTATGGTTTAATCTCTGCTATTCTGCCTAATGGACTAATGTGTCTTTGTCTTAGGGAAGGAAATTTCCAGGCTGCAGATTGCCTAATTAAATAGAACATCCAGAATGTCTCCTAAATATGCCCCTTCTCCCACATTTCACAACACTTAGGAATAAAGAGAGGCTCTCTGCTGCTGTTCAAGACTCATCTTTAAATACTTCAAAATTTTTGAGTAGCTCCATCTACTAATAGCCCCTATCCTGAGTCCCACTAATGCCGCCAAAAGACCTTTTAAGTTCTCTATCTAGAAAGTTTCAATGAATGAATCATGAAATTTCTCTCTCTCTCTCTTTTTTGTTTATCATATGAAGCTTTTTTGGCATCTGTAAAAATAACCCTTATAGCATATATGCTACAGTGTTTGTTTGTTTTTTTTTTTTAGTTTCTTTTCAGCGTAACAGTATTCATTGTTTTTGCACCACACTCAGTGCTCCATGCAATACGTGCCCTCCTTAATACCTACCACCTGGCTCCCCCAACCTTCCACCCCCCACCCCTTCAAAACCCTCAGGTTGTTTTTCAGAGTCCATAGTCTCTCATGGTTCACCTCCCCTTCCAGTTTCCCTCAACTCCCTTCTCCTCTCCATCTCCCCATGTCCTCCATGTTATTTGTTATGCTCCACAAATAAGTGAAACCATATGATAATTGACTCTCTCTGCTTGACTTACTTCACTCAGCATAATCTCTTCCAGTCCCGTCCATGTTGCTACAAAAGTTGGGAATTCATCCTTTCTGATGGAGGCATAATTCTCCATAATGTATATGGACCACATCTTCCTTATCCATTCATCCATTGAAGGGCATCTTGGTTCTTTCCACAGTTTGGCAACCATGGCCATTGCTGCTATAAACATTGGGGTACAGATGGCCCTTCTTTTCACTACATCTGTGCTAGAGTGCTTTTTAACTCACCCAATTCCAATGTCTTTTTTTTTTTTAAGAAATTTTATTCATTTATTTGACAGACAGAGGTCACAAGTAGGCGGAGAATCAGGCAGAGAGAGAGGAGGAAGCAGGCTCCCTGCTGAGCAGAAAGCCAGATGCAGGGGTGCATCCCAGGACACTGGGATCATGACTTGAGCTGAAGGCAGAGGATTTAACCCACTGAGTCACCCTGGTGCCCTTCCAATGTCTTTTATCTCCATTTTCCCCATGTTATGGAGATAGCCGTGTGTTAGAATCCATCATAATTTAGAATGACTTCAGGTTTAAATGTTGGAACTCTGAAATTCCCCTTTCAGACCATCATTTCACTTTAGGACATTAACCTTCCATTCATCCATTTAACATATATTTATTGAGTGAGTGCCACATTATACACTGAACTTTATAAAAACTCCCTTTTAACTGCTCTACAGGTCCTTTTCCCTTATCTTCACTCTATCTTTTTTTCTTTTTTTTTTTTTTTCAGTAAGCTCTATGTTCAGCGTGGGGCTTGAACTCATAACTCTGGAGGCAAAACACGAGAGACTATTAACTATGTAGTAAATGAACTGAGAGATGCTGGAGAATAGGTGGGTGGGGGATGGGCAAAATGGGTGAGGGGGTTAAGGAAGGTACTTGTGACGAGCACTGGGCATTAGATGAAGGGGATGAACCACTAATTCTACTCCTGAATCCAACATTACATTGTATGTCAAATAACTCTAATTTAAATAAAAACTTAAAACAAACAAAAAAGAGTCATGACTGGGGCACCTGGGTGGCTCAGTGGGTTAGGCCGCTGCCTTCGGCTCAGGTCATGATCTCAGGGTCCTGGGATCGAATTCCACATCGGGCTCTCTGCTCAGCAGGGAGCCTGCTTCCCTCTCTCTCTCTCTCTCTCTCTCTCTGCCTGCCTCTCTGTCTACTTGTGATCTCTGTCCGTCAAATAAACAAATAAAAATCTTAAAAAAAAAAAAAAAGAGTCATGACTATACTGACTGAGCCAGCCAGGTGCCTCATTCACTCTCATTCTTTGAAATTCTGCATATTGTTATTACTATCCTGATTCTAACCTCATCTGCTTTCCTCCCTACAGTAAGCTCCCAATATATCATTTCAATTGCATCTTAACCTGCCCTTTCAATCTCAACTTCTCTTTCTTCAGCTCTTTTACTATTTCCTCTGACTTCATTCATTATTACTATGCTTTACTATCAGTATTTATTCACCTTTACCTATATATTTATGCATCTGTTGTTCTCTATTCCATCCTGCTCTTACCTTTGTTTCATGTGCATAGCGCAGGTCTGCTGGTGATGAATTGTCTGCTGCTGTTTGTTGATTTATGACATCCTTGTTTTCTTTTCACTTTATAAGGATATTTTTGCTGGGTACAGAATTACAGGTTAGCAGTTATTTTCTCTTGGCACTTTAAAGATTCAACACTAGAGTCTATACCTGGTCCAGCTCTGATATTAGGGTGTTTTGAGAGCCTAAAGTATTTACAGGGGCTTCCCCAATGGCAGGCCTTGAACTATAGTCCTTGTCCTCTTGGTATTGAGAAACTTCCAAAAATCCCAATTATAGGGAGTCATAAGGACTTGGGCTGTTTTTGTGTGCAAGAGGAGAAGTCACTGAAGAGTTGAACAGAAAAGTGATAGGCAAAAGACCTTCTCTGTTTGCTGTGAAAAGAAAAGACACTAAGAAAGCAAAGAGGAACATTTGAGGACCAGTTAAGAGGCTATTGCAAAAAAGCAAGTGAGAGATGAAGGTGTCATATAATTTCTTATCTGGCCATTGAAATAAGTTCCAAATCTTACTTGAACTGTTTTTCTTTCCTGACACCATAGTGATTTATTTCTAAGATTTATATCCAATGATGTCACTCCTCAGAGAGACCTCATTACCTATCTTTAAGTAAAAATTCAAATTCTTCACCAAGGGACAAAAGGTCATATGCACGTTCTGGCTTCTGCTTCCCTTTCTAGCATCCCCTCTTATTCTACTTCTTTCCTTTAGCCAGTGGTATCTATTTGGAGCCCAGAATCTCTCCATAGGTCATAAAACTTCTGTAAGCTTTCACGCCTCGCCCATATTTTTCTCCTTAAACCATCCTTCTCATCAACTCCCTTTCCTTGCCTGATTGACTCCAACTCATCTTTAAAGATTCAGCTGAAGGATTAAGAATAAGAGAAACTTATCTTCTCTTGGAAAAGTTTCGGGAATCTTTTCCTTTCCCATTCCAAGACATAAATGAGTCTTTTCTGCGGATTTAGTACAATTCAATAAACATTTATGGCATCTTCTCTCTGCCAAGAACAGTTTTAGGAGTTGGAGAATGACAAAAGAATAAGCTGCAGTATTTGCCCTCAAGGACCTCGTTCTAGAAGAAGATACATAATACATAACTTCATTATAGTGTGGTGTGGATAGCAGTAGAAAATGATTTTGGGAGGAGGGTGTCAGTGAAGGTTTCCTGGAGGAGGAAAAATCCATGTTCATTTTTAAAGAATAAATCAGAGTTTATCAAGCAGACAAAGTGCATGGGGTAAGGTGAATATCCAAGATCAAACAAACAATATATGCAATGGTATGGAATGGCAAAACAAGGTTTAGGAAAATAACAGAAGAATTGGTATTTGAGTGTGAATTTTAAAAGGCAATTAAAGGGATGTGAGTTTAAAAAGAATGGACAGGCAATCATTGATGATCTTATTTACAATGCATACTTCTATTGTAGTACTTATCATACTGTATTGCAGTGACCGATTTTCATTTTGAGGTCACCACCAGTGGCTCCTTCGAGTAGGTATTGGGTCTTAATCATTAATCGTTGCATACATAGCAGCTATCCACGTGTCCAAGATGTAATGGATACTCAGTAAATGCTTATTTGTTAGTGCGGACCCTTTAAAACTTCTAAGAAGATTATTTTACAGAATACTATTATTTGTATTTGGTACAAATCTATCTATCCATCTGTCATCTGTCTATTGCCTGGGTTGAATCTGGACATGATCAGGTCCAAAACTAAGTCAAAAAATAAAATTAAAATTGAATGCAATTAATTAGAGATTGTTAGTAAAACTACATTTAAATCTGATACACAGAGCATGACATATTTGGTATATAATATTTTAAAAATAAAATGTTATTAAATTACTTCTCAGATGTAAATGGCTGTCATTTAGAGAAAAGACAAATGAGTAGAATGGAATAGACGTTTATGCAGCTTTTTCTAGGAAGCTTAGAAATTCCATGTGTGTCTGTGTATCTTTCCATTCACTCCTACTTTTTTCTCATATTTCTTCCACAGCATTGGACATCAGATGGAGATATTTTTACAGCAGAAAGAGATACTTGTTACAGTTTTAAGAACTCTGCAGCTCTGTTGGGTAGAGCAGGTAGTCTCTTGTCCCTATCCTAGAAGACTGATAGCCAGTTTTTCAGCCCCAGTTATTCTTGCCTCTTGTTTCCAAATGGGCATTTCAAGCCATTTTGGGAGGTAGCAATAATACGTTAGAAATATCATGAACATAAGGGGAAAAGGAGACCTAGAACCTGAAATCAATCATAATAAAACATAGAAGTAATCTGATAAAAAGTTGGAATATCCAAATGATATACTCTTGAGTAAGAACTACCACAAATTGACTAATTACTACTGAAGAAATAGGAAAAGTAAAGAGAATAAACACAGTGCTTTGACTTAAGTAGTTCCATGCATCTTTTCAAGAAAAAGACATCACTTGAGCTTGTTTCCCTTCTCTTACATTTTTTAAATGCCTTTACTGAGGAACCCACTCACCATTATGGCTTCTCCCAATATCCTCTCCTTACTTTCTCCCCTTTCTCCCTTAGTATCTTTTTGCCACATACATTGCTCCTTCGGCTACTCTTGACATTGGACTCCAACAGGAAAAGAAAAAAGAAATCTATATGAAAATACAGCCACCATTTGAAGACCTTTTTGACACGGCAGAAGAATATATCCTCCTCCTCCTTCTTGAGCCCTGGACAAAGATGGTAAAATTCGACCAGGCTGCTTTTGGAAAGGTATTGTGGCACTAAGAAATGGCATGTGACCTTCAGGTTTACTACAAAACTGAGGATAAGCAACGTTATTAACTCACAAGAGAAAAACGGAAAAAGAGAAAAACTGGAAAAGATCTCATATGGGCCAGGGACTCAGAGTTAAGATTTGGCAGGCTCAAAATTGGAGCAGCGAAAGTATTTATTAACTTCATTTTTTGCCAGTTTCTCAATTGTCTTCTAACAAAAGACTAAAATCTTTGTCATTTTTAGTTCTCTGTACAGTTATGTCGGCAGAGAGAAATCTGAGGTTTGGTTTCCTGCGAACCAACAAAATCTGCCGTGATAATGTCTTGGCTTTGTCCCTTTTCGCCACTTCTCAGCAGTGGCCTTCATTTAGATTAATGGAAAAATCCCATTTAATTTTCTCCTGGATGAGTTATGGTAAATATGACACCCATGGAAAATAGAAATGTTCCGTATATATTGTGGGAAACACATTCTGTAACTTCAGTATTGCTATTTGAAGGCACTCCAAATGTTCATTATATTGGGCTGTTTGATTGGATACGAGTTTCAACACAACTTTTTTAATTCCAAAAGAGGTCATTTTAAGTCTCAGTGCCTGAATGTTTTCACTATTCTTATTGAGGGGTGGAGGAAATTTCTTTCCATATTTATTTTGAACCACAGATTTGAACCATTCCTGGGCATTTTTTCCCTATGAAGTTAACGCATGGACCCTGTACATCAGGTCCCTCTCAGTGGAACTCTGCGGTCTTCATATTGCTGTTCTTTGTTCCTCTCTCCTCAACCACTTCTTAGTCTGGTCTTCTACCAGAAAGAATAGCTTAGGTAAACTAAGATAAAATTAATACCAAAACACCATGGATAGAATTACCTTATCGGGTTGTGACTGAACAATTCTCAGGGCTTACTAAATTCAGTGATGAAAATTAAATTTTCCATCCTAAATTCTCTTTGTCCTCAAAAATTAGCATCACAACTTTTCTGCTACAAAAATACATCTATTACACTAGAAAAGTTAGGCTATTGTATGAGATTTTTAAAAAATTCTCTCCAGTCATTATTTTAAATATAATGCATGGCATAACCTGAGATAGGGTCCTGAGATGTTAAAAAAAAAAAAAAAAGATTGAGAATTACAACTAACTTCCCTAAACCAAAAAGTTTTGGCATTGGTGATGACTCTTATAAAATGTGTGGGAAAATGATACACTCTTTTTAACAGGAAACTAGAAACTTCCTTAAATTCAACCCAGAGGACTTCTCTGAAAGTCCAGTTGACTTGGTTATGTAGACTTGCCCCCAAAAAGGATAATTAAGGAGACTACCAAAGCTAGTTATTAAATGTAGAAAGTTCTAAGTCCACTAAGCTGATTTTTCCCTGGAATCGAGAAATTGAGAATGAGCTTGTTTTCGTGGCTGTCTAAACAGTGCAAAACCTGCTCTGCAGGCTGGATGTACAATGAGGTTAATCTGATAAATGACTCTCTCCTTTCTTGCTACAGCAAAAAACCTTAGGTCACAGAGTATTACAAAGGGAGTGCAGTCATTTCTTGTTCTACTGTGGATTATTTGATTATTAACACTAGCAATGCCTGTCTTTGTGACTCTTACCCTGTTGTAATGAGTAGAAAACGGAAATGTGACCCAACATGTGTGCAGTGTTTGTTAGCTCGCATGGGGTGTTCAGAAAGGAGGAATGATCTCTCGTGTCACTATATCATTACGTAGAAATATTTTATCACATGCATGCAAAGTCAGAATTTGTAGTTAATATTTTTATGTTTGTCTTGCTGCTTTTGCCGCCAAACCAGTTTATTTTATTGGCAAATGTATTCATTTTTGAGCCCACTGTTATTGGCAAATTTTGCATTCTTTCCCCACTTTTTCATAATGTACATTCTATTGATGTTACGAGCTTTATTATTATTTTATTAGGTGGAGCTGATAGAAGAAACTCGACAGTTAGATTCCACATACTTCAGAAAGCTACAGGCTTTGCATAAGGAGACATTTTCCAAGAAAACTGAGGTAAGACAGCTCTCTACTTAGAAAAATCAACTTTTTATCCTGGAGAGGATTACCGCTGTATATATTGGCATGGGGCAGGGGGATCATATATTGAGAAGATCATATCCTGATAAAGTAGGGGATAGGTAGTTTCATTCCTCTGCTACTTCTTTGCCTAGGATGCTGCGTTTGACAGGTATCACTTTATACTGACACATTAAACAACAAAGCCCAAAGAACAAAGCAGATGCGGTAATGTAGGGGAGCCAAGCCACTTGCCTGACTTAGTTAAGAGCCTTCAAGCCGCATTATTCCTTCGAATGTTTCTGGTTATTTTCTGTATGGCAACTGTTCTATTCATTGTCAATTCAAAAAAAGAGTTAAATTGAGTTTTCCAAACAGAAAGGGAACTGTCTTGTGACAGCAATAGGCAAAACAATAAAGGAAAAAATATGGAAGGGATCTGGGGGAGTCCGTAAAAAGATTATAAGATAAACTAGGATAGTAAAGTGTTATTTTGATTTATAAATTTGCAAATTTGGGATTAGCTACATAAACCATGGTAAAACCTGAAGTCATAAAATGAAATTTGTATATCTACATAAAAGTGAGAGTTCATACTCACATTTATCAACATGGAAAATGCCCAGGACATATTATTATATAAAGATAATGGGTGGGGCCTGGGTGGCTCAATGGGTTAAAGCCTCTGCCTTCAGCTCAGGTCATGATCCCAGGGTCCTGGGATCAGGACCTGCATCAGGTTCTCTGCTCAGTGAGGAGCCTGCTTCCTCCTCCCTCTCTCTGCCTGCCTCTCTGCCTACTTATGATCTCTGTCTGTCAAATAAATAAATAAAATCTTTTTAAAAAATATGGGGAACAAAAAATACTGGTATCATATAATCCTATTTATGTAAAATTATATGTATGTATTTCTCCATGTATACATATATGCAAAGAGAGGTATCTGGAAAGGTGTTCACCAAAATGTTGAAGACCGTTAGCTCTGAGTGATAAGGTTTAACTGATCTTTTTTTTTCAGGTGATAGTTTTACTTTCTCCTCTGTGCCTATCTCAAATTTTTATCGTTTTACAATAAAATTTTACACAAACAGTAAAGGGTTTTTTTTAAGCTTTTATTTGTCAAGGAGAGAGAGAGAGAGCACAAGCAGGGAAAGTGGCAGGCAGAAGGAGAGGGAGAAGCAGACTCCCCACTGAGCAAGGAGCCCGATTCCAGGACCCTGGGATCATGATCTGAGCTGAAGTCAGACACCTAACAGACTGAGCCACCCAGTTGTCCCAGGAGAGTTTTTTAAATGTAACCTTCATGAGGGGGACCTGGTGGGCTCAGATGGTTAAATGTAATCTTCATGATAGTTGTCTTTTTAACACAGAAATTCTTTATTTGAGAAATTACTTATTAGTATCTTGGAAAGACTACATAAAAATCCAAAAAAGTAGCACATTTTGTTGCATTTTAAACTTAATGAAAATGTTCATAAAATTGTGTTTTACGTTTGTGTTTTAACCTTATGAACTGAAATGTAGTTAGTTGTATTTTAGGTTGTTTTTAAAAATTTATGAACTAAAATGTGTAATTCTCCCCATAATCCTTTTCCACACTGGAAATTGATTTTTTAAATATTGGTATTCTCTCTCATGGTCTGATGCTTTTCAAACACAAATAGAGGGGCAAATTAATTATATAAGGAATTCCTTAAGGAAAGGAAGGGTTTTTCAAAGAATAAGCTTCTCTAGCTCTTTGCCCTTAAATAGAACTTATAAACTGCAGAACATCAGGTCTTAAAATGCCTAAACATTAACTTTTATATGAAGAAGTTTACATGTAAAGAATGTGCTATTGGAAAACTATGTTGCCTTATTCTATAACTTTCAAAATTGCTATATATAAAAGAACGTTTTATGTTCATAATACATTGTTAAGAAAAAGAACCAAGTTACAAAACCATACATAGTTGTTCAGTCCTATCTTGGCTTTTAATAAACTACATGTGTGTACACAAAAAAGACTAGAAGATTTGTATTTTAAAATGTTAGCGGTCGTTGTCTCTGGGAGGGATAGTAAGTAGAATGTATGTTTTTTGTTTTCTTATTACAAAAGATATATTACTCTTGTACTAACAAAAATAAGAAAATTAAATATTTTATAAGCAAATATATGGTAAATATTTACTAAGTGTTCCTAAAAAGAAGCAAATGGAACAGCAAGGGTCAGAGCAGAAGTTGAGAGGAGTTAGAGGCAGATTCTGGATTCTAGATTTCTCACCTACTTCTACCATTGCATTGTTAGATGGTGTTGGCCTAATTGTTCATTTTTATTGCAACTTCCCTTTCTAAATTTGGAAAATAATTTGCCATATTTAAGAGATTTTTTTAATGAAAAATTTTATTTCACTAGGACACTGCTGGTGAAATTGGAACTGGTATTTCACGGCTTCCTGAGGTCTCTAAAAAACCAGAATACTGGAATAATGTTCCTGAAGAATATAAGCACTTTAATTTTAATGACCTGCTTAACAACAAACTGGAGTTTGAACATTTCCGCCAGTTTCTTGAGGCTCATTCTTCAAGGTAAGGAACATAAGCATTTTAAAATGTATTTCTCCCTTAAAGCATCATTTTCTAAGCTACTTATGCTTTTAAGGTACTTATTTTGATCGAACATATCATAAAAGTGATTTGGTGCAAGATTTCACCATGACAGTAAAAAGTAATGAGCATACCTCTCTGGAATCTGTATGGGTAACTTTTTGTTGGGGAGTGCATTTTGATAAGAGCAACCTCCCAAATGTTATTTCAAGTCGTCAAATAAGATTTGTTAGTAGTTTTTAGCATTGGCTAAATAAAAACACCAATGCATTTTATTCTTTTGCTTTTCTACTCTTTCTTTTGCCTTTTTCTAGACAGCTGCTTTAATTAGTATTTCTAAAAAGTATCTCCCTTATATTTTTCTAAACTGTTGTAATTATTACTAAAATACTTGTAATTTTTATTAGCTAATACATCAATGAAATACTAGTTTTGCACAGAATCTTGGAAACTTATGATATATTTAGCTAATGTAAACTGAAATATTGATCATATATTTTTCCAATAATTTTCTCCCAAGTTAGCAGAAAAGGTTTAGACCTGGGAGCCAAATTTCACATATATATTTTCCCTTCTTATTGATGGGAATTGTGAATTTAGCATATTGCCAAATATACATGCAGTAGATGGAAATTTTCCCAGATTTGATATCAACAATATGAGTCCAGCATTGATGGAGGAACTCTGAGACCCTGTCAATAACAGTAGCAGATTCTTTTCTGATCCCAGCACTCCTGTGTTCATTCATATATTTAGCCAGGATTAGACATATTATTGAACTCATTGGTTTCATGATCCAATCAGTTCGGCTAGCTAGGCAAGACAACAACTTTTTTGGTGGGTTAGTAGCATTCGGAGAAAAAAATAAAAAGGCCTGTACTTTGTTTTTGTTTTCATTTTAGTATGGACCTTATGTGCTGGATGGACATTGAACAGTTCAGAAGAATAGTTTATGGAGACCGAAAGCAAAGAGAAGAAAAATCTATATATATTAAAAACAAATACCTTAATAAAAAATATTTCTTTGGCCCCCAAAGTCCAGCTTCTCCATATCAGCAGGACCAGGTACCAATATGTAAACTTATATTCTTTGGTGAAGTATGAAAACCAGTAATTTTTTAAAATTTAAATTCAGTTATTTAACATATAGTATATTATTAGTTTCAGAGGTAGAGTTCCGTGATTCCTCAGTCTTCTATAACACTCAGTGCTCATTACATCATGTGCCTTCCTAAATGTCCATCATCCAGTGACCCCATCCCCCTAGCCCCCTTCCCCCCAGGAACCTTCAGTTTATTGCTTATGATTAAGAGTCTCTTCTGGTTTGTCTCACTCTCTGGTTTCGTCTTGTTTTATTTTTCCCTCCCTTCCCCTGTGATCCTGTTTTGTCTCTTAAATTCCACATATCAGTGAGATCATATGATAATTGTCGTTCTCTGTAACTTATTTTGCTTATCATAATATCCTCTAGTTCCATCCACGTCATTCCAAAAGGAAAGATGTCAGTTTTTCAATAGTTGAGTAATATTCTGTTGTATTTATATGCCACATTTTCTGTATCCATTCACTGTTGGTGGACATCTGGGCTCTTTCTATAGTTTGGCTATTGTGGACATTGATGCTATGAACACTGGAGTTCATGTGCCCCTTCGGATCACTACGTTTGTATCTTTAGGGTAAATACCCAGTAGTGCAATTGCTGGGTTGTAGGGTAGCTCTATTTCCAACTTTTTGAGGAATCTCCGAATAGTTTTCCTGAGTGGCAGCACCAGCTTGCATTCCCACCGATAGTGTAGGAGGGTTCCTCTTTCTCCTCATCCTCACCAACATCTGCTGTTTCCTCACTTGTTAATTTTAGCCATTCTGACTGGTGTGAAGTCATTGTGGTTGAAAACCAGTAATTTATTTCTTTTTGTCAACAACTTGAAAGTCATCTATTTTGTCCTTTGCTTTTATGATTTATATGTTAGATACTTTGAAGATCTTAACTTTTTAAAGTTATTTCTAAGTATCTACAAATTAAATGCCTTTAAAATTCACTCCAGTATAGTATAAAAATGTTATTTTTAAAGTAATTTATAGAATAAAAATAGCTTTTATTTATCCATTCATCCACTCATTCAGCAAATATGAATGTCTGTGATATATGTTGTCATTATTTACTATAATATTACTGTTATTATTGCTATTTGTCATTATTACACTATGTCATTATTTACACTGTGTCATTATTTATGACAAAAAGGCCAGATGAGAATTCAGCAGTGCGACTGAGTGTTCATGTAACACTTTGATCACATGAAATATGGCTCAATTTTTATGCTTTTAAAATGTAAAGAATTAAGTGTTATAATGAATTTGAAGTTTGCTAGTACCACATTACTACCTGGAGATCAAATGTATAGTGTTTGATATTTTTATTTTGGTAGTTTAAAAGGATACCTATTTTAATGGTGTACTTCCAAAAAATCCAAGTTTCAGATTCATGCTAAATTCAGTAAGTTAAAGGAAAATTCAGAAGTGTTCATAAGTAGGGCATACCACATTAAAAAGCTAGATCTTCCAGGGGTAAAATAAGCAATACTTTTGGGGAATAAGAAGGAGAAGGAATTCTGGAATTAAGCAACCTTGACAAAATGCCTTGCCATTAGTTCCCTGAGATCCAAATCTGGGCTGTATTAGCAAAAGTATTGGGTATCTCAATAAGCACAAGTATGAAATAAACACATGGAAGGCATTTGTTTTCTGTTTGGCTTGTGCTACATTGTATGAGGGTTCCTGGTATCTGATGCTACTGTGTGAACCTTCCATACTAGAACATGCTGAGAACTTCAAATTCAGTAGAAAAAGTGATTCATTGCTATCACAGCAAATGACTGTGTTTACTCCAGAGAGTGTCCTCAGTGACCTTTCTTCCTCATCTCTGGCCTTACTTTTATTTTTGTTTAAGTATTTTATACTTAGGGATATTCATATCACATTACATTCCATATAGATCTTGCTAGTTCTAATTTCAGCTGGGTGGGCCAAGTTTGCATTTTGATCAGCAAAGCAGTCTTTTCCTCTTTTTCTTTTTTCTTCCTTTTTTATATTAAAAAAGGCAGTATTATTAAAGGATGGCTATGAGGGCTTCTCATCTGTTTTTATGCAAAATGATTATTTTATTAGTAAGATTTGATTGATTTTATTAATCAAAGGTGAACTAGGAAGGAGGTAGTTTTTCCAAAGAGGGGCCCAGAAGTTTTGAATGGTGTGTGCACAGAAACAGGCAGAAAACAGAATGATTTCTAGCAGGAAATAGTCATTTGTGGCTTGTTGAAGCTGAGACTTCTACAGAAGGAAGATCTGGGCCACCAAGAAATTATGTTTTGTAAAAGGTGTCACTGTGCAGGTCAGAGATTCTTCTCTGTATAAACTGGTCTCTCTCTACTTCTACTGCTTCTGTTTTCTTCTTCAGGGTTGTTGCGGCAGCCTTGCATTGCTAGGACCATCCTCATCCCGCCATGTCCAACACAACATTTGTTTGTGCCTATTTAACATTTATAAGTCAAGGTTGTCTCCTAAGAAAATCATGCCCCATTTTCCTCATACACAAACGAAAACGCTTTCTCCAACGAGTCAACTTCCAGAATCACAGATTCATAGAATCTTAGACCTGGACGAGCCTTTAGAGAACACATAGACTAACAATTCCCCTCATTTCATAGTTGAAGATGCTGAGGCTGTGGAGAAAAAAAAAATGGCATTGCTTGTAGTCACACAGGATAAAAACCCAACTCCCGTGTTCTCTGAAACATATCACGAGCAAAATCAGACATCAAAAAAAAAAAATCACATAAACCACAATTGTCTGTTTGATATTATAGGGGAGTTCTAGATTTTTACCATCCACAATAGAGACAGGAGATTTCTTTCAGCAAATGACAGTTGTGCTACCTAATGCGTGCTTGGGAAACGGTTTGGGAGTAGATGGATAAATGAATGACTATTAGTGTTTCTTCACTGAAACAGGAGTTTGCAGTTTTTTGTTTCCTTTGTATTTTCTTAGATAATGAATCTAAGTGGTGGCTGGGGAAGGATGCTCCATGAGCAGCTTGATGCCTCTGTCCTGCTTGAAGTTCAGAAGCACGTCCTCAATAAGCTGGAAAACGTGTGGCTGCCATTGTTTCTTGCAAGTGAACAGTTTGCAGCACGCCAAAAGATAAAGGTATATCAGTTAGTGGAATATTTGCATAGCAATAGGCAGTACCTCTTAAAACATCACACGTGTCTACCCGTGGACCCAGCCATTGAACTTCTATGGTGCAGTGGTTGAAAGCATGGAGTCAGCCTTCCCAAGGTTTTGCCTCAACCCTGCCATGTGTTAACTGTTCACTTTCAAGGTTTTTTGTTGTTTTTTTTGTAAGTATATTTCATTCATTCATTCATTCATTCATTCACACTGTACGTAATCTCTACACTCAACATGGGGCTCGAACTCATGACCCCAAGATCAAGAGTCTCACACCCTACTTGACTGAGCCAGCCAGGTCCCCCAACAGCTTTTAAGTTTTATAACCTTAGTTTCCTCATTTGAAAAATAACTGGGGTTAATAAGAGTAATTGCTTCCTAAGATAATTGTGAAGATGAAATGAAAGAAGGTATGTGTAGTTTCTTAGCATGGTACCTTGCACACAACGAAGATTCAAATAGTACTTATTAATCTAGGTGTTATTTTTATATTGTTATGAAGTCTTCATATAAATGGGCAAGGACATACAAGGGGGAATAGTTAAATGCTTTATGATAATTCTGTGCTATGAAGATTTCTATATAAAATGGGGTTATAAAATGAGATTAAAATATAAAAATGAGATTTCCACAGGAATTGATATGAAAGATTATTTCTTGAGGGAAACAACCAGATCCAGAATAGCATGTAGAAGATATTCCCATTACATGTTCTTATACCTCTGATCGATTTATGTATTTATTTTTCTATCGATCTGTATTTGTGTTTATGAAAAAAAGTCTGGAAGTATCTGCCTCCTGGGGAATAGGAAGGATTTTTACTTTGTGAAATGGGGTGGGGTTTTTTTTGTTTGTTTTTGTTTGGTTTTTGCTTTGTTTGCACTTTATAAAAAGTTTGTGTTACTTTGATAGTTTAAAATGTCATTGTCACACCAAACACAGGCAAACCCGATCTTTACAAAAATAACATAAAGGGACAGAAGGTGAAATTTTGGGCTCTAGTATGCAAAAGTACATGCCATTAGTGCTTATCAGGAAGAATCTAAAAGAACTGTCCTCTATATTCAATTTATCAAACACTTTGAGACTTACTTATGTGGAAATAATCCTTAGTCTTATGAGCACTTTAAATTATGGAAAACACAATACAGCTGGGAAAAATAGAATTTATAGTCTGAAGAAGAGCTGACTTGTTTTAGGCAAAAAGTTCCTGGAAATAAGCTTTGAGGCAACTCAAATCTCCTCGTTTCCTTTCTTTAGGCTTTGGCTTACTAATATTATTTACTACGTTTTTTCACTATGTTGACCACAATGACTTTATTGTAACTTATAACAGTTTCCTGACTGACTTAGCGTTCTTTGGGTGGCAAACAACATAAACCGATTCTGGCAACCTTCATCCAAGGAGAAAGGAGAGAATTTGTTATAAAATGGTGCTAGAATATCACACACTGAGGGGAAGTGTTGACAGCCAAGCTCTAGAAAGGCCAGGGGCTGGGACAGCCCTGGACATCCAGCAGAAGTTCCTGGATCTTTTCTCTAGCTGTGGTTATCAAAAAATAGCACCTATGATTCAGTAGTGGTCTCTCTAGGTCAGTGCCTATCTATCTGCTGTGGACAGGGAGATAGTTTCACATAGCCCAGATTTGGCAAGAGTGTTTCCCAAGGGAAGATAGTGCATATAGGCAATAATCTCAAGAAATATCACTATATTTCCTCCCTGTGTTGAATAACTTCTGTGCTTTTCTAAAATTAGTTGTGGCTAGAAAATAGCACAAAAATCTGGGAAATCCTAATTATCTCTCCCGCTTCAATTTCCAGGGGACCCAAAGTGACCTATTATCCACATTTGGGGCAACACCCTTAGGTATTATTATTAGCTTAATTTTGCAGATGGGGAAAATGTTCAGAGAATCTGAGTGACTTGCCAGGCACCTAGGGAGAGCTTCCCTTTCTAAGTCTGGTCTTTTTTTTTTTTCCTAATCTACATTATGTCTTATCCATGCTGACCTTTACCTCATTTTTAAAAGTTGTTAAATTAGGGGCACCTGGGTGGTGCAGTCAGTTGGGCGGCCAACTGTTGGTTTCCACTCAGGTTGTGTTCTCAGGATGGTGGGATTGAGCCCTACATGGGGCTCTATGGTCAGCATGGTGTCTGCTTGAGATTCTCTCTCTCTCTCTCTCTCCCTCTGCCCTTCACCCCACTAGTGTGCACTCTCTTAAAGAAATAAATAAATATTTTTTAAAAATAAAATAAAAGCTATTAAATTAGTAAATGACATAAAAAAGTGTAGACATTCTGAATAATTGGGATAAAATAATTGGTTTTGCTTTCAGGTACAGATGAAGGACATAGCCGAAGAGCTCTTGTTACAGAAGCATGAAAGGAAGATCGGGGTCTGGAAGGCAAGTAGTTTGTTATAGTCTTCCTCTTGCTCCCTCCACTCTGTCAAAGTACTGTTTTTTTCCTCCCCTACTTGTTCAAGGACTCTCATTGTAGGCACTGCTTTCTAAGCCACTGACTCTGTTTAATTGGCTGATGGAATCTGGGGGAGAGGGTGATTCTGCCAGAGCCCTCCTCTTAAAGCCCTCTCGACCTGCTAAACCCTAGAAGTGTGCTTTAAATAGTGGACTTTAAATATGCACTTTAGTTTATTTTGCTAGTGGTGGATTTATTGAGGCAAGCTGTTCCTTTTAACATATGGTAAGCTTATTGATTACTGAGCGTGAATTGCACAAAAAGAATAGGTATGCAACAGAATGAGCAAATTAAATTATCTTGCATTATACTCTGCTGAAAGTTACATTTTGGCTTTAAAAGGATTAAAAACTATCATTTTATAATAGGATACCTAACTAGAAATTGCCTATTTTGCTTCTTAACAAACATGATAAACACAGTCTTCCTTTTGAGCCTATAAATTTATATGTATTCATCCTTCTACAGATCATTCTGGAATGTCAGACTAGACCCGGGTGACCCCCTACATACATAAAATTTTATTTGACTATTAGAGGACTGTATGTATCTGTTAAGGTGCTCTTTTTCTATATTTTCCTCTTGAAAGGAAATAAACCATTCTTATGCTTGTCTTTTGCTATATTTTTGTTAAAGTGTTAAGGAAGATGGGCTTACATTTCATTTATTGTGCATTATGTATTATGTTATTTTCTGTTGTGTTAAATTACTCAGTTTTGTATATTAAGAAGTAGGTCTTAAAACATTATTTGCTGAGTGCATTTTAAATAAACATCCCAGTCTAATACATAGTTGTTCCTATTTATAGGGCTGTAATTTTAATACAGAACGTATGGTGAGGGCTTAACTTTTTGACCAGAGAATATGTGCCTCACTAAAACATGTTAGGTATCTAATCACTTTATCTGGGTTAAGGCACTGCTGTTCACCTCAGCTGCCTAATATTGCCTTCCCTTTTCAGTTTTCAATTCAAATGTTATCCTCAAGTCCCTTCTGCAATGCTTTTGCTCCTCTGGGCAGAATGAGTTACTCCTTTTGTGTTTCCGTAGTGCTTTGTACATAACTTTCTTCAACACTTATGCTGATAGTTACACATGATTTGTTTCAGGAAATTTATTTTATGCATTGTCAGTAATGGATATTTATCATGTGTTTTGACTGAGAATTACTGTAATTCCTAAATTCATTTAAAACATTGCCTTTGGAATGGTGCTTCTTTGCACGATTGTAGACTAAACTCAGATTTGGGGAACTTCAATAAAATTTATCCAGTAAAAAAAAAATGTTCTGTTCAGTAAATTCAGTAAAATCTATGTCTTATGTTTTTTAATCTGAGAGGCTAAAGAGGGATGGATATGTGATCTAAAATGGTCAAAACTTAGAAATTAGACATCTTGTATTTCAAAACTGAAGATACAAACTAAGTAATACTTGTAAGCATTACTAACACACCATAGGTCCATCTGGCTTTTTTGTTATGTAAAGTAAATCCTCAGTCAGAAGAAGCTTCTTACTAAAAATAATGTAGTAATGATTTTTCTTCTTGTTATCAAGTATTAATAACAGTTTTTATTAAAATAATATGAAGATGTCTCACCTAAAAATATGATTTGTTTTCTAGTTAGAAGCTCCACAGCAAATTTCCTGTTTAAATTAACAGGATTAATTGGTAATTCTTTTTTGTAAAATTTAGAAAAAAATACCTTAAATGTTCTAGTGGTCTTATTTTTTAAAAGGCAAGTGAGTTATATTTAATATATAATATGATACATGTATAATAATATGTAGTTTTAAAATACATAATAATAATGTAACAATATGTAATCATAAAATTAATGGTTGCATTTTTCTGTTTAGGTACAGAATTCACACAATGCATTAAAATGTAGTTTTTCACCATAGTCCCAAACTGTAATGATTCTTAACATTCTTAAACAATGTGGTTATATGTTCTGAATCATCCAATCATTTCTTTTTCTCTACACCTCTTTAAAAATTGAACAAGATCAAATAAAACTCATGGATACAGAGAACCAGAAGGGTGGTTCCCAGAGGAGAACAAGGAGAACAAGGAGTCAAGAGGTTTCAGTTCTAGTTATGAAATAAGTAGGTCTTGGGGATATAATTTTATAGGATGGTGACTAGCATCAATAACATTGTATTTTGTTGCATATTTGAGAGTTACTAAAGGTAAATCTTAAATGCTATATTCATAAACAGAAATGTTCTGTATCATTGTATGAAGACTATAGTAACTACTTATTGTGGTAAACATTTGGCAGCATATATAAATATTGAATCATTATGTTGTATAGCTGAGACTAATATAATGTTACATGTCAATTACACCTCAATAAAAATATTCATAAATGAAAAAAATGATGCCATAAAAATATGAAGGAGATAAAAGAGAGAAGAACAGAAAGGTAGAAGTTGGCAAATTCTGCTGTATCCATGCCATAAATTCCAACAGCCCAAAATAAAGGAAGTTGAAGTTGGTAATTTTTAGCCTAATTAATGACCTTATTATTACTTTTTAGAATACAGCTAATTATCTGTATTATCTACTTTGGACAGCCTGTGGAGAGTAAGTGGATATCTTCATCTTGTGAAATCATTGCTTTTCGTAAAGCATTATTGAATCCAATTACTGCAAGACAGTTTCAACGGTTTGTGGCACTAAAAGGAGATTTATTGGAAAATGATGTACTCTTTTGGCAAGAAGTACAAAAATATAAGGTATCATATTAGAAACTTGAGAAAACCACTGTTTTGTGTGTGTGTGTGTGTGTGTGTGTGTAGGAAATGTCTGTGACTCCATAGACAAGATTTTTATGAGATATCCCAATTGTTTCATCTTCAGACCAATATATAAATATTACGGTGTTTATTGTTCTATGTTAGGCTCATTTCTTATTATACAGTGAAAAGTAAGAGTGAGCCCTGAAATGATAGAATTAGATTTTTCAACATAGTCACATATATTACATATTCACATATGATTTAATGAGATCCTTCCTGAAAAGAATTTTAACTATTTTTTTGCCTATCACTCTTCTATAAATGGACCATACACATTTTTTCCTGAAGACATCCATATTCAGTACTTTAACCAAGATCTCTTTACCGGAATTCCTCCCAACTATATTGTCAGCAGTGGTAATCAAAGATAGACAATTATAGATAAATAAACCAACAGAGATGAGAGGAGCTTTTGTATTAGGAATAATGGCCAAATTTTTAACAAAACAATTAATTGAAAGAACAAGTTTAGGTGCAAAGGTAGTTTATTTTTAGGTTTAAGTTTAAGTGTTTATTGAAACCATATTGCATCTTTGCATTGAAGAAAGGAAAGGACTTTCTAGATATTATAATCTAGACTTGAATATGGGAATGTTATCTAGAAATACCTAAGAGTAGGCATCCAGACTCTGCTTCATGCTCCCATAGGGAGCAGATTCATTTCTGGACGAGCAGCCTATTTATCCCATTATAAAAGTACAGAATAAAAATAAAACTGGAAGTTAAGATGATAATATTTTCAATTCATCTATACTCTAAGTATGAATTATGTAATACTAATATTCTGCAGCATTTTTATTCTATATAGTTAGTAATTGCTTGATAAAATCTATTTCCAAACTTTCTCCAACTTACCATGAAACTATTTTTTATTCTTTTCTGTTATGAGCAATTTTTGACTATTCTCACCTCAGAAGTTTTCTCAGAAAAAAAAATGTTTCAAGATAAAATTTTTCAAAATTTGTCACAAGGTAGCAATATTAAAATTTTTTTTGAGAATTAAGAAGGAGGTAGAGTCTGTTTTTCAGAATAGGCAGTAATACGAGTGGGCAGAATTATTTTTAAGCTGCTATGAATATGAGTAAGCCCAACCCACTAGGACAAGAGGTAATGCAATAATCCTTGCATGAAAGACATTTAAAAACACCCATTCTGAGAAACAAACTGATGGTTTTAGAGGGGAGGGCAGTGGGGGGTTGGGTGAGCCTGGTGGTGGGTATTAAGGAGGGCATGTATTGCATGGAGCACTGGGTGTGGTGCATAAACAATGAATCTTGGAACACTGAAAAAATAAAATAAAATAAATAAGTAAATAAAGTAAAAAAAGAACCACCCATTCATTCAAAGTCAACCCTTAGTTGTGCGACTGTTTCTCCTTCAAGGCTGCCCTTGGTCTTCATTTAAAAATCTTTTCTGTGGTATAGAATGGAGGACATATAATTCTAGGTAATTAGTCAAATCCTGCTATAGGAGGGAATTTGCTCATTCAACTAGCATTTATTAAGTACCTAATGTGCCAGCTATTAGGCTAGATCGTATGAGTAAAAATGTGAATGCAGTACATTGCCCTCCCTCAAGGAGGGAGACACCCATGAAAACAAATATCATGAAATAATATTGATTATGATCCATGTTCTAACTAGATACAGTTTTGGCAGCGAGGAGGGAATGATGCAGAGAGGGTTGTAGGTCAGGGAGTTCTCGGCAGGGATAACATTTGAATTGGGTCTTGAGAGAGTTTGCTAGGTGGAAAGCATTCTACCTGGTATGGCGAAATCTTACTGAGTTCACTTTTATATGGCTTACTCTTATTAAATGTTTACTATCTGCCAGATATTGTTTTAATTCTTTTCATGTAACAGTGAATTTATTCTTCAGAAGAATACTATTAGGTCAAAGTTGTTATTCTTGCCATTTTACAGATCAAGAAGCTAAGGCATGGAAGGGTTAAGAAACTTCTAACATCATGTAGCTAATTAAGTGGTAAAGCTAGAATTTGAACCAAGGCATTCTGTTGCTAAAGCTGATACCCTTAAACCCTAAGTTATGTTCCATCCTCCCACCCAGCTCTGATTATGGTAATGTGCCAAGAAATTGAGATCTAGATTCTTCCCAAATTTTCACAATTCAGAACAGTGTTTGATTAACCTGTTTAAATTGTTTAAACTGAGACCTTAATGATAGGTAAAAGGTTCACTAGGCTAATGATATAGTAGGGCAGAACAATTAGAAAAAAAAAGTTCAATTCTGACTTTTATCCCTTCACCCTCAAAATGAAAACTCCAAAAATTTGTTTTTATTTCATAAGACATATTCCATAATTATAAATCAGGCTCACCAAACAATTATATATGATATCTTATGAGTAATGGAAAACAATACACTTTTGGTAACATATGAAACATATGTGGTATAAATAGGCATTTTCTGAGCGTATGCTAAATTGAGTAAAAAAGGCTAACTTTTTTGTCTTAATGTAACATTCGTATCAAGCTTGTTTCATATATAACTTATTCCAATTTATTTGCAAGATTTTATATGGCCAGCACTCAATTTTTCTTTCTTTTGTATTGTCATAAGATAACTATAACAATAGCCATCACACAGTGAGTATTTAATAAGTGTTAGCTCATTTCCGGCCTGGAATGTCAAGTTCCAAATGTGTTTGCTTCCTAGCAATTTAGAGAATAATGTCTTTGACAGAGCAATGCCATAATTCAAACTAAGCTACCTCTTTATTTTAAAAAATGATAGCCCCACAACTGTGACATAAAACTGGCTCTTTTTTAAAGTATGATCACTAGTTTTAAGGAGGATAATTTAATGGGTTAACTATAAGCGTGCAAATACTAAGAGATACATAATGACATACCTGTCATGGCCAGCATCCTGGTTTTGTTGCCTTTTTGTGCCTGTCACCTTGGAGTAGAAGCAGTTCTGGTTGGAAAAGCTTTTGCATCCAGCCCATCCGTTGAGCTAGGTGCCTCTTTTCAGCGCTCGCCTAGGACCCTGTGTAGGCCTCTACTCTAGCACTTCCTAGCTAGCTCAGATTGAAGTAATGTGTTCTCTTGCTTCTCCTCCAGGAAGATTGAGCCTTTAAAGGGCAGGTTCTGTCATGGGGCTCAACTGGTAGACAGCAGGCATTCCATATAAATTCATTCAATGAGTGAAAATAGACATTGAAGCTGTTCCTTTGCCTGGTCGTAGAAGCACTCCAGATTAAGTGAAACATGTTTATATAGGGTATATGCATCAAAGGGTTAGGTTCCTCAAACCCAAGAGAAATAGAAGATTGGTGTTTGGTTTTTTTTTTTAAGATAGCCTTCACATGTTCTAGTGCCCTCTTGACCTGCAGCTAAGCAGTATATATTACTAAAAGTTATGTTGGCACAATTCTATAAAGTATTCTAGGAATGCATTAATGATATATTGTTCTATCTTATCACCTTGCTCAGGACTTGTGCCATTCGCATTGTGATGAGTCCATCATTCATAAGAAGATCATGACTATTATCCACTGCTTTATTAATTCTAGTATTCCACCGGCTTTACAAATTGACATTCCAGTAGAGCAAGCCCAGAAGATTATTGAACACAGGAAGGAGTTAGGACCATATGTGTTTAGAGAGGCACAGGTAAGAGATGAGGGCATGCAGCTAAGGGTATATATATATATATATATATATATATATATATGCAGCTAAGCTTATTTTAAAATAGATGAACAATCTAATCCTTTTAAGGTTTTTGCATTATTCATATTTGACAAGGTTCCAACCTTCCTAATACTGGGGTTTATTCTATTTAATTAAAAATTTTCGGGGGTGCCTGGGTGGCTCAGATGGCTAAGTGTCAGGCTCTGCATTTTGGCTCAGGTTATGATCTCAGGATCCTGGGGTTGAGCCCTGTGTCGAGTCCATTTCAGATTCTGTGCTCAGCAAGAAGTCTGCTTGAGATTCACATTCTCTGTCTGCCCACCCCCTAAAACAGATAGAAAAATCTTTAAAAACTTTTGCATACTCCCCAGATCATAAGAAACTAGTAACTTATTATTTTGTTGAGACTATATGGCAAATACAATTATTTAAATACTATCCTTGACTCTCCACGATTATCGTTTTTGTTTCTAACTTCTGGAACTCCAGCCAATTCCTCCTTCGTTTCCCACCATCCTTATTTCCTTTAGAAAAATCTGCTACCACAAATATGTGGTAAAATATGTGTGTCCCAAGATTTGTGTATTTTTAAAGATTGGAATATTCACATAGCTCATAAAGTAAGTGAGAGGAGATTTAAGTACCCGACCAGCATAAAGTACACACGCTCATGAAAGGAAAACCATGCCTGTTAACCTGCTCAAGTTACTTCTTTTTAAGATAAATAATAGAAAACAGTGAACATAATTTATTTGCATTTTTAAAAAGCCTTTTAGTGATGTTGTTCCTGAAAAATGATTAAGAAAAATAAATTATAATAGAGGTAATAGGGAAGGCCATGTCATGATTTAAGTGATATGAAACAGAGATTTAGGATATGATTGCCCTTGAGCATGGAAAAAAGACCCTTATTCCTTAACATTCATTTGTGAGCCAGCTGTGTTCTAAGTCCTCTAAGAAACTGAAAATGGACTCCCAATCCAAATTATACATTAAAATAAGTAAAAATATAGAGGATCTGTTGAGGATGTGCTGGAGAGAAATAGAGAAAACATGGTGCCAGAATTAGAGTATCTGTTAGTGAAAAGAGCTTAGTGATCACTTAGCCTAGCATAGATCACTGGATAACCAGACCAGGGCTTGCCCATGTAGCTCAAAGACCTTGAGTCTCCAAGTTCATGTCTGGAGCTGCTTATATTGCTTGGTTCCGCCATACCAGGGATTGAAGCCAGTAAACTCTACTGGAGTCCTCTAGTCTATGCCTTCTGCTTGATTTCCTAAAATGGAGTCCTGGACATGTCTTTGGAGTCTTTGGAGCATCAGAAAATAAGAGAATCTTTGTAGTCCTCACCCCACCAAACTGATGATTCCTCCTGCATTTCCTAAGGAAGCTCAGAGAATAGCATCACCTTCTACCCAGGTGTGCAAGCCAAAGATGTGATTGCCATCTTTATGTCTTCCCTCTCCTTTATTCCTTAACCCCCATATCTGCAGTCCCTAAAATTTATACATTGGTCTCTTTGTTATCTGTCATCCTATCTACTTTTTTCTGACTCCATGCCATTACCTCAGCTCACATCTGCAATACTTCACATTAACTGCCAAACGTGCCTCTGGGCTCTCTCAAAATCATTCAACTCACTGCAGACAGAGCCACCTTTCTCAAAATGTCTATCTGATCATGTCACTTCTCTGCTTTCTATTTCAGTTACTCCCTACTGTCCTCAGCATGAAGACCATCTTCATCTATCTCTCTAGGCATATCTCTTACCACTACCTGCTACCCAACCCCCAGTCTTCCTGACATATCTATAGTTCCACAGACAAGACTCACTCTCTTCCCTCCTGAGTTTTTTGCATTATCATCTCTCCCCTGTGCTTCTGTAAGATCCTGTGTATGTCTCTGTTTATCACACAAAACTGAAAATGCCTATTTTCCTGCTGACTTTCCCACTAGATTGTCAGGTGTTTGAGGTAGGGAATGTTTCTTATTTACCCTTGTGGCCCAAATCCTGGCACAGAATAGGCATTTTTGAACACATAGATGACTGAACACGAGAAGTGATCATTTGTGACAGAGAGGAGTAAGATCAAATTGGAAATGAGAGCAAACTTGAGTGAAAGGGCTGCATAGTAGATTTTTTTTTCCAATTTATTTATTTTCAGAAAAACAGTATTCATTATTTTTTCACCACACCCAGTGCTCCATGCAAGCCGTGCCCTCTATAATACCCACTACCTGGTACCCCAACCTTCCACCCCGCCCCCCGCCACTTCAAACCCCTCAGATTGTTTTTCAGAGTCTATAGTCTCTCATGGTTCACCTCCACTTCCAATTTACCCAAAAGCACATACCCTCCCCAATGTCCATAACCCTACCCCTCTTCTCCCAACCCCCCTGCATAGTAGATTTAAAAACCTATTGCCTGTTCCGGTATTGTTACCAGTTTAGCCTCTGCCTGTCCCCCACCTGCACCCCCCTAATAACTGGGTGCAAAACTTTTAAAGTTTTCTTCATCCAGCCAAATTTTCACTGGCCCTTTTTATTCATACTAAAGCCATTGCCCATCTCCTGCCAGTGAGCAAAGTAGTTCTAAAATTATTAAAACCTTTTGTTACATACAGTTTGATTTCTTTTAAGGTTCTGGAGGCATGGGGTAATTTTCATGACTAGCATATATGTTATTAACCTAAAATTGTAATTACACCTTTTAGGAATAGAGCAGTTTGATGTCTCCTATTGAAAAATTGTGTTCTACTTGGGTGACTTCTACTGGAAGACTTTCTAGATTGAAGTCAATGTATATGAGAGCTAGGAATGACTCAGGTTTTGGAGAGATAATTGAGATTTAGGGCCAATTGTTGGTAAATAGAGGAGGAAGAGGGAGAGTATTTAAGTTTAATAAGTTGGCATAAAAACCACCATAATCCCTTGACATTGGAGCAGGGACTTACTTAAATAAAGACATGGCAGGTAAATGTAAATGAAATTTTTAAAAAAGCCTATATTTCATCAAATAAAGGATCTTTAGCTTTTGTATACAAAATACCAAGAGACTACAGAATTCAATGATAAAACTGTCTTTTTTTTTCCTTAATTTAAATTCAGTTAGCCAACATATAATTGGCTACATCATTAGTTTTTGGTGTAGGGCACAAGGATTCATTAGTTGCATATAAACTGTATTTTAAAAGGAGTAAATAATTTTAGAATTACTGATAATACTCGTGTACAGAAAAAAGGAATAATGAAATATACCAACCAGTTGAGGACTCTTGATCACTGCAGTGCTTGCTTTTTTAAAAATTCCTCCTTTCCCCTGAAGAGTTGGCTTGGAGCCTAATGGGATGGTTCATTTTTCTCCAGGGCATTAGGTAAAGGTCATTCCCTGCAACAAGATGTTGGGCTTGATCTGATGTGGCAAGTCCTACCTTCTTGGAAGTAATGTATGCCTCTGGAACTAATGGAAATACTTGGCATGGGAATTTGAGCAACAATTCTTATCTCTATAAATATCACAATTAATCACTTAATGTAGAATGTGCTCGTAGAAAGCATTTGTCCAGGATACCACCCTGCTTTTTAAATGTTACTTTTCTTGCTCTCACATAAAAGAGATTATATCATTTAAAAGTTACTCAAGATTTATTCTTAGATCTGCAGCTTTGTTTAAGAGCTTTTCCAGAGGTATTTCCTTTCTCTAAAAGAAAGAAAAGGGGGGGGCGGGCAGAGAGGAGTTCCTCTTGATGGACCGAATATTTGGAATACTTGCATAAAACAGCAGAGTGTGTGGCAGATCAACTAGTGTATGTTTTAAAAGAAGACATAAATTTCTTATTTGAAAAGACCTAATGGATTCTTTATTAATACAATCAATTGGTTAGGGAAACATAAAGAATAAAGTAACTTTTAAGTGTATTTTTTTTTTAAGACTTCTCATTGGTAGTAAAAAACATTGATCATAAGCATGTGCTGAGCTAAACTATACCAAGATGTCTGGAGACAATAAGTTGGAGGAAACATGCTGTATATTAAAGATAGAATAGTTAATCCATTATTATGGTGAATTAGAGTGTAAATCAGTACATTTGTATGAAATTGTAACCTGAGACATTGTTTTTTATACAGATGACAATTTTTGGGGTTCTATTTAAATTTTGGCCTCAGTTTTGTGAGTTTAGGAAGAACTTAACTGATGAAAAAATTATGAGTGTTTTAGAGAGGAGACAAGAATATAATAAGCAGAAAAAAAAATTGGCAGTCATAGAAGATGAAAAATTTGCAAAGGTAAGACAAGACTCATTTTGACTTGAACCATACTTTTATTTTTTAGTTACTTTTTTCTATGGTTTGAATCATACTTTTATAAGGTATGTGATGTGTGTGAATTTATAGAAGAATTTTGGTGATGGGAAAAATGCAGAGACATTATAGAATACAGATTTTAGTGGCTTTAATCCTTTATAAAGGTTTCAGCCTTTGTTGTGAAATTTTCAAAATTCATCTCAAATATCACCTCTTCCCTGTGGAAGCTTCGTTGACCCCGATAGGAAACACAAGCAGCTCACATCCATGTAGTAGCATTCCTAACTCTCTTGGAGAATGCTTTATATAGCCTCATGAACGAACAAGTTTTTTCATCTGTCATCCTCACAGGACTGATTCCCAAAGATAGTATGTGTCTTGTGCATCTGTGATCATAGCACATAGACCAGTGTCCAGCACATGTTCAGTTATTAATCACTGTTTACTGAGTAAATCAGGAATAAAAAAAATGAATGAATGAAAAGATGTCATGAACTCATGGTAAAGCATTTTCAGTATTAAAATTATAGTATGATACATTCACTGTGAAATTTATAAATATGAATTATAAATTGCCCAGCCTGCCTATTTGTCTGTTAGTATGTCCATTTATTCATCCATTCATCTGTATATCCTTATATTTATCAATTTTCTTTGAATTGAAAAAGGGTAAAGGCTCCCAACTGATGTGTTTTATTTATTTATAAGCTTATGCTTATTCTATTTTTTAAAAGAAATTTAAAAGTTATTGAAAGATGCAGAAGTAATATAATAATGCTCATATATACACAGGTCAAAATAAACACTGCTTACATTTTGCCTCATTTTTTTTTTCCTTCCTAAAATATTTCAGAAAGAGTAAATCCTACAGAAAGAGCAAATTCTCTTAATCCCAGTTCTGAATTCTATTACCCTCCCTATTCCCAAGAACAACCACTAAGCTTGAGCTATATTCTTCCAGATCTTTTTAAAGATAGTGTTTTATACATGAATGTATACAGTTTCATAAACAATATAGAGAACTATAGAGGTTCTCAAAAAACTGCCAAACTCCTCCAAAGCTGCAGAAGCAGCTTGCTCTGTTTTGATATTTGTATGGTGTATCTTTTTCTATTCAAATATACAGGATAGAGTTGGGTCATGGTGGTTTTGTAAAAACTCTATTCTGCTAATCTTCTGTCTTTTAATTGGTGTATTTAGTCTCTTTATCTTTAGTGTAGTTTTTTATATGTTAATTAAGTCTTCCATTTTATTTCTTGTTTTGATTGTTCCTTCTGTTTTTCATTTTATTCTGTTTTCTTTGTCTGCATTCCTATGGATTACTTGTCTATTTCTTAGAATTTTATTTGGGTGTATCTTTGTTTAGATGTTTTAGTGGTTGTTTTAGATATTACATTATAGATATGTGATTTTCCCCAGTATATTAGTGTTGACATTTTACCAGTTAAAATAGAGTCTAGGAATTACTCTCCCCCTTTAAGTCTTGTTCCCTCGCCTGTTTATACTTATTTTAAATATTTCCTCAACCTATACTGAGAACCACATCAAACCACATCACTATTACTGGTGGTTGAGGAAAATATAAGTCATTTCAAAATGAGCAGAAAATGACAGGTGATATCTATATAAAGCCATCATAAGAATAAAACAAAATGAAAACTCTGACATTTTATAATTTTTGCCTCAACCCTCAAACATAAATGAGGAAACTCAAAGAGAGAAGAAAAGTCTATTCTATTAACCCATAATTTTGCTCTTTCAATTTTTCTTCCCTCTTGATGCTCCAAGATCTGTTATTTAATTCTTCCTTTTCCCTATAGATAAGGTATTGTTTCTCACATACCACTTTCAAGATTTTTTCTTTGTCTTTAGTTTTCAGAATTTGATTATGATATGTCTTGTGTGGATTTCTTTGGATTTGTGTTAAGGATTGATCGGTTCTTGAGTCTATAGGTTTATGTTTTTGCTAAGTTTTGGGGGGATTTATATACATATTGTATATGTGTGCGCATGTATATGTATATATAAATCTTATGATCCATATGTATGATTTATATATATATATAATATCATTTATATACATTTACATGAATCAGAAATAGAGTGTACATAAATAATATGTGTTTAAATCCCCTATCCAATCAAATTTCTTCTCCCTTGAGTACCTTGTAGCTTCACTTTTGAGAGACTTTTATCTTTTTCTTCTGTCTTCTTTTAAGTTCAGTGAACTGTCATTTTATATTTCCTTTTTATATTTTTGGTCTACTTTGGGACTAAGTTTCTGCATTTATGGTTTGGGGTATTATTTCATATATGCAAATATTTTTATAGGAATATTTAGTTTGTTTTATGGTTTTCCTCTGATTCATGACTGAATTTCTTGGACAGCACTGTCAGCAACTGAAATATGTACACAGCATCATTTATAATAATAAAAAGTTTTTAATGACTTAAGTTTCTAATAGGCATTGATTGAATTATCTATGGTACATACTTTCACTAGATTACTGTTCACCTGTTGATGTGATGATATAGTTTTTTTTTTTTAATCATTCAGGATTTGAGTGAATAGGACAGTTCATCATTGGAAACGATGATGTATTCATTTCATCATCCAAATATTCGGGTGTATACTATATGTTGTATGGTAGGGATACTGGTGATTGATACAAAGACCCTCCCCTTTATATTCCCATTCTATATTTATTAATGTAGAAGCATTTTCACAACACTTAACGTGAAAAGGATATTTCAGGAGAGGACATATAGTGTGACCCCATTTCCATGAAATTTAGATAATAAAAAATAAATATTAAAATTATAGATTATATCTTTCCCTGATGAGAAGTTTGGATGTATGTTTATGAAAATGTTCACAAGGGTTTTTCTTAGATGCCAGATTTTGGGAGTGCTTTTTATGTTCTTCATAATTTATTATTTATTTCAAAATATTTTATGTTAGTATGAAAGAAAATTAAAGAGTTCATGAATTATATTACAGTAGTAATTAATATTGACTTGATGAAACCACAGGTATGGTACTCACCACAAAATATTTTTTCATCTGATGTTATGACTCCTTTACTGTAAGTTTACACTAATATCGTGTTAATCCCTTTTTTGGAATAACTTCATTTAATATGATTACAGGATGGACTCAGACAATATGCAAGTTCTTCAGCATCTGCTATCAAAACAGTTACTCTAGCCACTGACCCAGTTTTAGGCCTACAAGCATATGGTCGACAGGTAAGCAGTCAAGGTGTCTCCAGATACCACTTCTTCTTTCAAGCATTGGATAGTAGAATGCAGTCACTCAGTTATTCTGCTATAGTAGAGGTGTGCTTGTTTGCAAATGAAGGTAACTAACAAATCATTGGACACTACATCAAAAACTAATGATGTACTATACACTGGCTCACTGAACATAATAAAAAAAAAAGAAAATGAAGGTAAACTTATATTAGGAGAGGTTGGAAGGGATTTTCCATGAGCTCTCAGAGAACATTAAAATTTCAGCTCATCTTGGACAATATAATCAATGTGAATACTTTCTGATATATACGAAGAAGATTTAAGAGGCAGAAGTTGAAATGACTCTTATTGGAAAAGGGAAAAAATTAGGCAGATAGAGAACAAGGTAGAATACATTTGGTTGATATATTCTTGGGTTTAAAAAAAGAAAGAAAAACATCAAAGGCTTAATGTCAATTTTTTTTTAAGATTTTATTTATTTGAGAGAGAGAGCATGAGAGGGGGAAGGTCAGAGGGAGAAGCAGACTCCCCGTGGAGCTGGGAGCCCGATGCAGTACTCAATCCCAGGACCCTGGGATCATGACCTGAGCCGAAGGCAGCAGCTTAACTCACTGAGCCACCCAGGCGTCCCTTAATGTCAATTTTTTAATTCTTTGAAGTGATCATAAAATTGGCCAGTAAATGACCATCAGCAATACGTTCAAGTTTTATGTTTATATTTACATTTATAACTTGTACATTAATATCACTTTTATGACATTTCATAAATTTAATTCATGTCTATTTTTTAATGTTTTGTGTCAAAAGTATTTGCGTCTTAGGATAACACTAGTCCAAGAAACAATTTGGCATTTAGGAATGTCAAATAAATTCAGCCACTCAGCTAAGATAACTGATAAGACTATAAAACTATTTTTTTTTATTGAGAAGAAGGGAGATGTCCAATTTTGTGATACCATATTTTGAAAAAGGTAACGTCTAAAAGCGTGTGGTATGTAATAATGCCATTTGGAAGAACATTCATTAGCAAATGACTAGCATTAAATCTCAGAAACACCATGTAAAAATAAAGGGGGAAATGTGGAATTTGTGATAACAGGCTTCTAATTTTCACTGTCATTTACAAGTCCGTATTACCTGGAAGCCTGAAAAAAAAAAATCACAGAATTTGCTTTGAGCCTGTTTCTTTATCTGTTGAAAGGGGAGAGAGAAGGGAATGACGATGATGATGGTGATGATCTCTTGTCATATATCTTAAGAGTTTTGTAAGAAACCTTAAAAGCTTTTGGAAACCAAAGGCATTCCATAAATGTAAATTATTATTGTTGTTGCTATTGAAGGAATCCATGTGAATTATTCCAGCAATTGGTAGAGTAATAATACACTGTCATTTTGCAAGTGTGAATGCTCTGTATATACATTTGTTCAGATAGATTTTGCACATTTAAGAATTGCCATTAATCCAAATGTAAAATACCCTCACTTAAGCATCTAAATTCACAGGGGTGCCTGGGTGGCTCAGTGGGATAAGCCTCTGCCTTCGGCTCAGTTCATGATCCCAGGGTCCTGGGATTGATCCCCACATCAGATTCTCTGCTGGGCAGGGAGCCTGCTTCCCCCTCTCTCTGCCTGCCTCTCTGCCTACTTGTGATCTCTGTCTGTTAAATAAATAAATAAAATCTTTTTAAAAAAAGGCATCTACGTTCACAATCAAATTAAATATAAATGTAGGTGCCTGCATAGCTGTCAAGAAATCCATAAAGCTTTTGCAACGTTGATTCATTAAGAAATAGTTGTAACACATATAGTTATGGCACATCATTGAATAGTTATATTCAATGATCTGTTATTGAAGTTTGTTATCTTCAATAAAAGGTTTAAATGAAGAAGCTTATGTAAACCATTTTACCTTCAGTTTATTTCCTTGTGCAAACATTTCCAAAATTAAGTTTGAAAATTGTCTTTCTAGCCAACCTGGTGCTACTCCAAGTACATAGAAGCCTTAGAACAGGAAAGGATTCTTCTTAAAATTCAAGAAGAGATGGAAAAAAAGTTATTTACAGGTAATGTTTGCTTTTTGCCTACAGGGTTGTTTGGTTACCTTCTACCATGGATTAGTTCTAGAGGATTTTGCTGATGATTACTTCTTTCTCTTATTTTTGGACAGCCACATCATCTTTCACAAATTTTAAGATTCCTGCTTCAGCTCTGTCTTTGAAAAAGACCGTATCTTCCCACAACATCCAGAGTGAGTTTCCAGCAATAGTCTACCTGCCATTCTTTCTTTCTTCCTTAGAATCCAGCCTTCCAGGAGGCCATTAGCACAGAGACAGCAAGAAGGGATGAAGACTGCCTCCCTCCCCACTGCTCTGACTCACAGCTTAGGAGAACTTCAGTATATGTGTGTGTGTGTGTGTGTGTGTGTGTGTGCGCGCGCGCGCGCGTGTGTGCGTGCATGCGTGTGTGTGTGTGTGCATGTGTGCATGCGTTCTGTCTCCCTTTCTGTTTTTTCTCCTCTGCTGAGAACCTAACCCTCCATCCCATTTTCAAAGTGACAGTACTCATGTGGGTATAACCTACTGCTACCAAATGCAAGGTAAGTCACACATTGAAAGTTGTTCGGTGCCATACACGTCCCTCTGACACACATGCTCACGCACATACACACACCATGCAGGCACCACACATACGTGCACACACATCCTGCTAAAAAACTGATGGGATGGAGTGAGCACGTTGTGTCCCTCCCAAGTGGCCCAGTCCCCTGAAAAGGAAAGCTTCGGGGCATGACCATTTATTGCTTCTATTTACTCCTTCTCTGTTCTTTTCTTCCACAAAGAACAACAGAAGATGAGGCTCTAGCTCAGTTTCCCCAGGTTTTCTCCAGCAGAGTTTTTCCAAGCTCCATCTCCCCAAGTTGGGAATACACGAAGAAACAAAAAACAAAGAACTGGAAATCGAGCCCAGTCCTTCTCTCCTGCAGAGACTGATAGGACCCTACAGTTGGGACTGGCCGCTAATCGAAAGACGTCAGTGCCTTTACAAAGTAGAACAATAATATAGTGTAGCCCATGTGTGACCCATGGAACCAGTATTTGAAGATCCCAGTAAAGGTCCTGTTTCTCTTTTCTTCTATCTTCCTGATTAGTTTTTTGTGGATTTTGGTTTTCTGGTTCTTGGGAGGGTTTGATGAGCAGGCCTTTATGCTCTTACCTGGTTCATCTTTTTTCTCTCAGTTTATCCTAGCCACTGCACCCTTCTGCAAGTTACCCAAACCCTTAGACCATCCTCAGAGTGTCTCAACCTGGAGGGTTTGCTGACCTATCTGTTCATTTTTGGGGGGATTCTTATTACAACTCTTTGCAAGTTTTTTTGTTTGTTTTTGAGTTAGATTTTCCATAGCTGTTTATGTTTTCAATGATTTATTTTTCTCTTGCAGGAATCCCTTAAACCAAATTTAACTGAAATGGAAGCTCAAGTGATTTCTTGATGGCCTGCTTTAGAGCAAGCCTACCATCTAAATAAAGTTTGGCATGTTGTACTCTCATAGTTTTAAAATGATAGCTATTCTGTACATAGGACATATGAGACCATAAAATTTTTTAAAAACTTATTTAGAATAAAATGACTTCCATCTAGGTTAGGAGAATCAAAATGGTTTGCTAATCACTGAACTTAAGAAAGTACCATGTTATGCTCCTTGGGTAATCTTCCAGTAAATATCACTGGAGCATTTACTCTCTTTCGTTAGCAGACATAATCAGCAGGGGGCTAGGGGCAAATACTCTAAGCAGGACATTCACCCAGAACATAAAGAGAAGTGACTTCAAGCCCCATCCCTTTCCCCAGCTCCAAAGGAACCTTACAGTAAAGCAGTGGTTCTTAAATGCAGACTTTAGTGTGTGTAACTGTCACCTGAGGCATTTGCTCACAGGGCAGATTTCTGGGCTCTCTCTCTGAGAGTCTGATTCAGTAGGTCTTGGGCAGAACCCATGAGTCTCCCTTCTTTAACAGACATCCTAGGGGATTCTGATAGATGAGCTTTGCAGATCACTCTTTGCAATGAATGTGAGGGTAAAAAAGAGGAACTTGAAAGGGCAAAAGCCCCCCTATTAACTGGAGTCACACGTGAATCAGAGAGAGCCCAGACATACACCCTCTTCTCCTCTTTCCCAGAGAGAAAGGACAAAGTGTCAGAAATGATGCGGGAGAATGAACTTCACCAGCTGTAGGCCTTGGGACGCAGAAGCTCTAAAAGACTGTGACCTGCATTACCGGATTGGAAGCAACGGACTTCCGCTCTCTCAGAACCCCAGACAGTATTTTCAAAGTAGAAATTGCTATTACTGATTCTCTAAAGAGTATTCAAGAAACATTTTAAAGGGGGAAAGGATCAGGAGACACACTTCAGAGAGAGTTTTTCTTCTAAAGCAGTGGTTTGGACACTTGTGAAATCTTAAGAGCCCTTTGGGTTTCCTCTGCTTCCACTCCGGTCCACACCCGGGGCAGGGAGGGCTGTGAGGTATGTCACTTTTCTGTGCTTTGCACCTGATCATTGTTTCTTCCTTTCCTTTGCTTTGCTTTCCTTTGC
Organism: Neogale vison; assembly: GCF_020171115.1. Taxonomy (NCBI): domain Eukaryota; kingdom Metazoa; phylum Chordata; class Mammalia; order Carnivora; family Mustelidae; genus Neogale; species Neogale vison. The sequence continues at coordinate 37,217,026 of NC_058094.1, forward strand.
TTTGCTTTCCTTTCCTTTCCTAGCTTTCTCCCTCCCTACCTCCCTTCCTTTCTTCCTTTCTTCTCTCTCTCTCTCTCTTTTTTTTGCTTTCCTTTGATTTTAATTGAACATTTTATAAGATTCCATTTCTCTCCTCTCTTAGCATGTCAATTATACTTCTTTTTAAATAAAGTTGCCCCAGAATTTGCAACATACATTTACAACTAATAAAAGACTGCTTTCAAGTACTACTGTACCACTTTGTGGGTGGTGCAGGTGTCTTAAGACAGATCATGTCCATTTCCTCCCTCCTGTCCCTTATTACCTTGCTACCAGTTAATTTCCTTGTCCATGAGCTGTAACCACTGAATCCATTCTTGCTATTATTATTTTAAATGGTTTTCTATTAGGTCAATAAAAAATGAGAAGAATAAAACATTATTTTCCCTTCATTTATCCCTTCTCTAATCCTCTTCCCTTCTTTATGTAGATCCAAGTTTCTGACCTACTATCATTTTCCTTCTCTTCAGAATTTCTTTCATCATTTCTTTTAAGGAAGGTCTACTAGAGACAAATTCCTCAATTTCTGTATGTTTTAGAAAGTATTTATTTCTCCTTAACGTTTGAAGGATAATTTCACCATATATAGAATTTGAGATTAGTGGTTTTATTCTTTCAACACTTAATATGTTTCACACCACTCTTCTCTTGCTTACGTGTTTTCAGAAGAGAAATCAAATACAATTCTTATCTTATTCCTCTGGCTTCTTTCAAGATTTTCTTTGTGACTTTGTATAGTTCAAATATAGTACATCTAGGTGTAGATTTTCTGGTACATATCCTGCTTACGTTCTCTGAGTTTCCTAGATCCGTGGTTTGGTGTCTTTCGTAATTTTGGAAAATTCTTCATCATTATGACTTCAAATATTACTTATCTTCCTTCTGATATTTCCTGTCTTTCTGGTATTTCCATGATACACCTTTTGTACCTTTTGTAACTGTTCCACAGTTCTTGGATTTTCTGTTCTTTTCCACTGTTTTGGTTTTTTCCTTTCTGCATTTCAGTTTTTGAATTTTCTATTGACCTTTCTTCAGGCTCACTTACTCTTTCTGTAGTTGTGTCTAATCTGTTGGGAAGCCCACCAAAAGCATTCTTCATTTCCATTACAATTTTTCAGTTTCTAGTATTTCATTTAGATTTTGTCTTAGAACTTCCATCTCTATACTTATATGACCCATCTGGTCTAACACATTATCCACTTTTTTACCAGATCTCTTAGGATATTAATCATTTTACATTTCTGGTCTGATAATTTCAAAATCTCAGACATATGAGTCTGGTTCGGCTGCTTGCTTTATCTTTTCAGACTTTATTTTTTTCCTTGTCTTTTAGCATGCTTTGTAATATTTTATAGAAAGCAAGACATGATAAAAGGAACTGAGGTTATATGGGCCTTTAGTGTTAGGTTTTATGTTTATCTGGCTAGGCATTAGGTATATTTACTGTTTGCTGTGGCTGTGGTGTTATAGGCTGAAATTTCCCTTATGTCCTTGTTTTTGTCTCCTCTGTTGTTTGGGGTTTTCCTGGGGTCTCCTTGATAGGGTCTGAGGCTTGCAGTTCTCTTAGCTGCAATCACGGTTATTACACCAGAACCCTGTTGATGTGGTAAAGTGTAGGAGGAGGGGAAGTGTTTTACATTCTGATGGTTATAGGTCAGTCTTCTGGTGAGACTGAGTTGGGTATTTCTCTTCCCCCAGGTCATTTAGACTTTAGTAAAACCCCAGTTCATTAGGCTCTGGTGAAATAGTTTCCCTTGAGGGCAGGCCTTCCTCGGAAGAGAACTCTGGGTATATTCCAAAATGTTTCTTAACCACTCCCTCTACCAGAGGCAGGAGGGGATTTTTCTCTGATCTTTATAGTGAGAACCTGGTGGAGCTACTGGAAGTAAAACCCAAGACTGTGGACATCCCTCCCCGACCAAAGAAAGGGCCCCTTTCAAGCTGGTCTGCCCTGAGCCCTGGAGCAAGTCATCAATTACAACTTAAAGAATTTCTCCCCAAATTAACTCCAGCTGCTGGCTTCTGCTCCTGGTAAGCTGGAATTCTCTGTATCTGCCTGTCTTTCTCTCCAGTTTTAGGGGCATCAGACTGCCCTGTTACCACAGTTCTTTGAAGGATCCAAGAAGAGTTGTTGATTTTTCAGTTTGTTCAGCTTTTTTCTTGTTGAGGACGGTAGTAATGACTTCTAGCTCTTTACCATATGGATAGGACCCTAAAGTTTGACACCAGTATTTTAAAGAATTCTGTAGTCCATTTTATTTTTAAGATAAAATTAAGAAAATTTAAATTATTTGTTTTTATTGTGTTATGTGTATGAAATTGATGGCAACCTTTATATTATAAATATTAACATGTTCGTTTTGGCCTATTCTCAAAGCATGCCCCAGCATGGGCTAATCTCAACTTTTTGGCACTAGAGACAATTTCCTTATATTAGCATGCTTAGGAGTATCTTCTGACTGTGGTTCTACTGATTCTTCTTAACATCTCTTCATTCATCTCCTCCTTCTCCCAAGCCCACAGGATGACTGCCTTATTCCAGATTCTTACCACCTTGAATCTGAGTCCTAATTAGTATCCCTCTCTTCTGCCTCACCATCCTCCAACTGTGTTTGATGATTTTTTTATAAAATCACACCTTCTTATTACATTACCTTGTCTAAGCTTCATTAAGATGATCAGTGGGGTACCTGGGTGGTTCAGTCAGTTAAATGTCTGATTCTTGATTTTGGCTCAGATCATGATCTCAGGGTTGTGAGATCAAGAGCTGTATCGGGCGGGCTCCATGCTCAGTAGGGAGTCTGCTTGAGATTCTCTCTCTCTCCCTTTCCCTCTGCTCCTCCTCTTTCTCTCAAATAAATAAATAAATAAATCTTAAAAAAAAAAAGATGATTGGTAACTTGTTATTGATAAAATAGTTTTTTGTTTCTTGTTTTTTTTTTTTTTATGAGAGAGAGAGAGTGCAAGCAGAGAGTATGGGGAGAAGGAGAGGGCGATTGAGACTCTTAAGCAGACGCTGACCCTGAGATCACGACCCTAGCCGAAATTAAGAGTTGTATGGTTAACCAACTGAACCACCCAAGTGTTGTGTACCCCAAGAAATTCTTTAGTTACCATGACATACATGTAAGTCCCTCCTGTCTTCTGATATAAATATTCAGATCAGGCATTTGTTTTTCTGGGAAGCTATCTTTCATATTCTTCTCTTACCCTAGCCCCTTGCCCTCAAAACTACAGTAGTTATCACTCCCTCTTCTGTCTTACCACTCTGTGACTTATTTATTCCTCTATAATAATTTTTGTCATATGGATTCTAATTTTTGTTCACATGCCTGTTTCCCCAATAAAGCTGCTATTTGAACTTTCATTCCAGCACCTTACATAGAATATCTAGAAAATAGATGTTCATTAAATATTTCTTGAAAAAATGAAGGAAATGTCTCCACTCTAAAAATCACAGGCAGATAAAAATCACTGCATATGTAAGAATGGTCAACACAATGTCATTCACAAAAATTTACCATTAGTGTTTTTATAGTTAAAATACATAATAAGGTTACAATTCCATGTAAAGTATATAAACTTCAGTCTATCTATGTCATTTTTCATGTTTATGAAAATATACCTATGTGTCATCATGTCTTTCAGAAAAGAAGTTAGTGCTTATTAAATCACACTAAATCATTTAAATTACTTGAGGCCTAGGTTTCTCAACCTTGGGACTATGACTTTTTTGGCCAACTAATTCTTTGTTGCAGAGGGCTGTCCTACACAGTGCTGGATATTTCACAGTATCCCTGGCCTCTACCCGGTAGAGGCCAGTAGTACCTCCCCAGTTGTGACAACCAAAAATATTTCCAGATATCGCCAAATCATGCCTAGTCAAGAAGCACTTCTTTAGACTTTGGAACATTTTTATGTTTAATTTTTTGAGATCTCTACTTACAATGGAACCTTTAAATTCTAGTTACCCCAGCATATCCTTTTTTAAAAAGTATCATAGTACTTAGCCCCAAAACACTACCAATAGTGCATTCTAACAGATGACTTATTTCTTTTAGTGGTATTTGTATTATAACCATTTGAATAATTTCCCTTCTTTTACATAATCTTTGGACATGTATTGCCTAAAGGAAATGCTCAATCAATATTTGTTGAATTAATAAAACTTAAATTCCTTACTTACGTTTAATGAAATATATATGTTAGGTAATCTTAACAGTGCCCTGAAATCTGACTTGGGTTTGTACAAATAAATAAGTTCATTCTGATTGTGCCATTTATATCTGATGTGCTTTGTGGTTTTATGAGTTGAGTTCTCATTAAAAAAAAAAAAAAAAAAAAGCTTACTTTTGGAAGAGACTTGCATTTTAAAACACATAAATTGCCATGTATCCTTTGTCAACTTATACCCTTCAAAACAGGGGAAAATTGATTATATTATTGTTTGGGATGAGTAAAGGTATTTTGAAATAAAAATAATAGTGAAATGATCCAAAAGTAATTTGGTCAGTTGGATCAGATTTCAGCTTGTGTATATTATTTTCTAATAAACAGATTCAGTATTAAAGGTATAATCTAGGGGCATCTGGGTGACTCAGTTGGTTAAGCACCTGCTTTTGGCTCAGGTCATGATCCCAGGGTCCTGGGATCAAGCCCTGCCTTGGGCTCTCTGCTCAGTCAGAAGTCTGCTTCCCCCCCAACCCCCGCCTCTACCCCCTGCTCATGCTGTCTCTTTCTTGCTCTCTGTATCTCAAATTAATAAATAAAATCTTTAAAAAAAAAAGGTATAATCTAATTCATGTTATAGTTCTTAAATGTGTATCTTTATCATTTATCAGATAATTGAAAATTACTTTATAGTAGATTATCTGTGAATAAATGTGGGTTTTTTCTTAATTGGAATACTCTTAAAAATTACAGTGAACTTTCTGCTTCAGAAAATTTCTGTTAGGGGCACCTGGGTGGCTCAGTGGGTTAAAGCGTCTGCCTTCGGCTCAGGTCATGGTCTCAGGGTCCTGGGATTGAGACCCACTTCGGGCTCTCTGCTCAGCAGGGAGCTGCTTCCTCCTCTCTCTCTGCCTGCCTCTTGGCCTACTTGTGATCTCTCTCTGCCAAATAAATAAATAAAATCTTTTTTTAAAAAAATTTCTGTTAGTATATATCCAATGACTCAGTAGAAATGATTCTAATCTTGGATCTGTAACTGCCTTTCTGATGTGGGGCCATTTATTTTACGCCTTGAGTCTCCATTTACTTATATGTATAGAGCAAAATGTCCTTTTAAAAAGATTTTATTTATGGGGTGACTGGGTGGCTCAGTGGGTTGGGCCGCTGCCTTCGGCTCGGGTCATGATCTCAGGGTCCTGGGATCAAGTCCTACATCCAGCTCTCTGCTCGGCGGGGAGCCTGCTTCCCCCTCTCTCTCTCTGCCTCCCTCTCGCCTACTTGTGATCTGTCAAATAAATAAATAAAATCTTTTAAAAAATAAATAAATAAAAAGATTTTATTTACTTATTATTTGAGAGAGAGAGCAATTGAGAGAACAAGTAGGAAGAGGGACAGAGGGAGAAGCAGACTCCCTGTGGAGCAGGGAGCCTGACATGGGACTTGATCCCAGACCCCTGGGATCATAACCTGAGCCAAAGGCAGGTGCTTAACTGACTCAGCCACCCAGGCACCTCAAAGGGTCCTTATTTAAATTTTAGCTCTAATAGTATGTGATTTTGTGAGTTTATTAGTACTGGGGCTTTTTAATGTGTAACTTTCTATCAAGTTTTGGTGTATTTCTCAATGAACAACTGTTTCTATATTTTGAATTAGAACCTTGGATACAAAGATGAAAAAATTCTGCTTCTTTTTTGTGTGTGTGGTCTAAGGAAATGGTCCAATTTCATTTTTCTGCACGTGGCTGTCCAATTTTCCCAACACCATTTATTAAAGAGGCTGTCTTTTTTCCATTGGACATTCTTTCCTGCTTTGTCAAAGATTAGTTGACCATAGAGTTGAGGGTCTATTTCTGGGCTCTCTATTCTGTTCCATTGATCTATGTGTCTGTTTTTGTGCCAATACCATGCTGTCTTGATGATGACAGCTTTGTAATAGAGCTTGAAGTCCGGAATTGTGATGCCACCAACTTTGGCTTTCTTTTTCAATATCCCTTTGGCTATTCGAGGTCTTTTCTGGTTCCATATAAATTTTAAAATTATTTGTTCCATTTCTTTGAAAAAGATGGATGGTACTTTGATAGGAATTGCATTAAATGTGTAGATTGCTTTATGTAGTGATCCAAAGGGGCACGTGCACCCGAATGTTTATAGCAGCAATGTCCACAATAGCCAAACTATGGAAAGAACCTAGATGTCCATCAACAGATGAATGGATAAAGAAGATGTGGTATATATACACAATGGAATACTATGCAGCCATCAAAAGAAACGAAATCTTGCCATTTGCAACAACATGGATGGAACTAGAGCGTATCATGCTTAGCGAAATAAGTCAAGCGGAGAAAGACAAATATCATATGATCTCCCTGATATGAGGAAGTGGTGATGCAACATGGGGGCTTAAGTGGGTAGGAGAAGAATCCATGAAACAAGATGGGATAGGGAGGGAGACAAACCATAAGTGACTCTTAATCTCATGAAACAAACTGTGGGTTGCTGGGGGGAGGGGGGTTCGGAGAAGGGGGGTAGGGTTATGGACATTGGGGAGGGTATGTGCTTTTGGGTAAATTGGAAGGGGAGGTGAACCATGAGAGACTATGGACTCTGAAAAACAATCTGAGGGGTTTGAAGTGGCGGGGGGGTGGGAGGTTGGGATACCAGGTGGTGGGTATTATAGAGGGCACGGCTTGCATGGAGCACTGGGTGTGGTGAAAAAATAATGAATACTGTTTTTCTGAAAATAAATAAATTGGAAAAAAAATTCTGCTTCTGTGCTGTTTTCTTTTCCAAAGTCAAATATTTAGGGTGTAGGTTTGTTCTGAAATAGTTACTGTTTCAGAAATCTCTTCTTTATTATAATTATATGTACCTAGGAAAAATTGATATTTGTACCTAGGAAATTGATATATATTGATATATGTACCTAGGAAAAAAAAGAAAAAATTCAACAGTACGTGATGATATTGAATGGTAATCCCCTTCTTTACCCCCATTGTGACAGAAACTGTTTCCCAGCATCTGTCCACCTCTTATTCCTTTTAATAATGGAATCCCTAAGTTTTAGCTGTGTCCATGACTGGTTTTTTTTTCTTTTTAAATTTTATTTATTTCTCAGAGAGGGAGATACAGAGCACAAGCAGGGGGAACAGCAAGCAGAAGGAGAAGCAGGCTTCCCTCTGAGCAGGGAGCCCAATGTGGGGCTCGATCCCAGGACCCCGGGATCATGACCTGAGCAGACGCTTAACAACTGAGTCATCCAGGCACCCCTGTGTCCGTGACTGTTAACTGTCATTTCCCAGTCTAGCCTGCAGATAGACATTGCCATGTGAACAATGTCAGGTCAGAGGGCTTTGAGCAGAAGTGTGAAACATCCATTTGAGTGTTGTTGTTGTTGTTGTTGTTTTTTTAATGAAATATCCCACCACATAGATGGGATACCTCCCTAAGGAATTATGTAGCCTGGGTCTGTGGATGACCTCCTGAAGGAGAGATGTCTCACTCTGGACTATTATGTGAGAGAAAAATCCGTATTTTGTTTGAGTCACTTTATTTTTGTGCCTTTTTTTTTTTTTTTAACAACAGCTTATCCTAGATGTTAATATAAAAATTGCTGCTCGTAGGGTAGTGCCATAACAAAAACCTGAAGTGTGAAGTCCATGAAGCAATCAGTCATGGGCACCAGGAAACATAATTGAAAGTAAGAAAACTGGTGACCTTTGTAATGTCATGGCTAAATATTTGGTGAAGCTGTTACTTCTGGTAAGTTGGAAGGCAGACCATGTGTCTGCTGTGCCACAGCTTTCTAAAAGAAATGGTCAAAAAAGAAAAGGAAAAAGAATAGATTGTTGGTGTGTTTATGCATTGTTGGTCCTTGTTGCTTTTAGCTAGGTACCATGAGAGACATATCAGGCAAGAATTAACCTGTAAACAAGTAGAAATGGAAGTTAAGGGAGTTATATTCTCTGATTATGGCTTGCAATTAAAATTCATATAAAGCCTAATAATTTGGACCCTTCAAAGTTGGAAAAGTCAACTGCAACTATGCCTCATTAAGTAGAGTCTTTGGTCAGTGCACTTTCTGATGTTTCTCAGTAAGACCTCTTATCTGGAGGGTAGTGGCCCTGTAACAAAGGTCAAAGTGGAGGGATTGTCTTCTTAATCTAGCCTGTTGTTTTATATGACCTTACAATAGCCACCATTAAAATAACAGGGAAGTGTGCTAAGTATAGAAGTGAATAAATACAATAAGAGAGTTGGCAGGCTTAAGAACTGAGACCAAAAGAGATTTTGACATGGAACCAACTGGTAGTAAATAGACTGAAAGCTTACTAAATTTTGATGGAATTGTATTCTCAACAAAACCACAAGCCTGGCCTGAAAATGTCTGTAATTTTTCAATCTATAAAACAACCACCAGGCCCCCAAACTTGCATCATCAGAAAGCAGGCTGTGAAATTTGTACAACCTCCGAAGAGGCCCACTTTCCAATGCCAATTGCAGATGTAGCCTAGAGGATAATAGATAAGGAAAATTTATTTCAGGAAGCAAAGCCAGCGACCCCAAAGGAGTAGGGAAAAGTTGTTTCCCCCATGGAGCAGCATCAGGATCCAACAAGGTATCTTAGTTCAGGCTGCTACAACAGAATACTTTAGACTGGGTGGCTTATAAACAACAGAAATTTATTTCTCACAGTGCTGGAGGCTGGAAGTCCAAGATCTAGAAGACCCCAGCAATTTTCAGTGTCAGGTGAGAACCCCTTCTTGGTTCATAGGTGGCTGTCTTATTGTTTACTCACATGGCAGAAGGGAGAAGGGAGACTTTGGGTTATCTTTCATAAGGGCACTAATCTCACTCATTAGGGCTCTTCTTTCACACCAAAAGCCCTATCTCCTATACTAACGTATTGGCAATAAGAATTTCAACAGAGTGATTTGAGAGGGGACATAAAAATTCAGTCCATTATGGAAGGTGTTTTCACAGTTCCCACCAAGGAGATGAATTGTGGCTTCTATGTGTTGTCCATTCTTCCCTTTTCAAAGCATCATAATTGTAGCTTCTGTTCTCAGCTTTGTTTTATATGTCAACTTGATCCCATCAGCTTTCTACTGATGTCGAAATTTCTGGGCCACCACCAAGTTCCTTTACCTAAGTACTGTTAAATAGTCGTTCTCTTTGTGCTTCTTTATTATCATATCTGGGACTTTTAGAAAGAGGTGCTATAAAGCATGTATTTAGTTTTGACATATGAAATTTGGTGTCTTTAACAACTTAAAAAAAAAAAAAACTGAATCGCTAAATATGGTGGGACTTCTAAAATGGCTAAATGAGAAGTTCAGCAAATCATCTCACCAAATAGAAGCAATAAAACTAGACAACATTGTCAAAACAACCACTTGGGAATTCTAGAAATTGGATAAAAAGTTATACAACAAATAGTGTTTATTCAAGAAAACTCCTTAACCTCAGGAACAACTGGGATGCCCTAACTTTCAGGGCCTGGTTAGGGTTGTTTTCATTCCCTCCATCCTGTTCCATGATACAGTAGTTCTACCAGCATGGAGTAGGCCATAAGGACCAGCAGCCTTGCTGCTGATTTGATTTGATTTTTGAAACATGGGAAAACTCATGCCCAGGAATTTTTTCAAAACAGTAGGGCAATCTGGGAATAATAGCAAACATCTAGGAAGGCTAGAAGGTCATGCCCATTGGTTGGGCAAGCTACATACTAACAGACCAGCTAGGAATAAAACAGCCATCTGGGATGAGGGAGGCATAGCGGTCATTGGAAAACTTTTACATATCCCTAGTGGTTTGGAAGCTAGTAGGCTTGCTCAAGGCTACACACATGTTCAACAGAAATCAGAGAGTATTCTGTCTGCTCATAGTTTGTTTATTAACATGAGGCCTGTTTAGTCAGAAAGTAAAAGTTGTTTCTATCTTATAGACTGCATAAACTTTGAATGCAGTCCTTAAACTATACATCAAAGCATCAGCAATGAACAAAAACCTTACTAAGCTCCAAGTGTTTAAGTGCAACTTCTGACCGGTCATTGGCTAATCATTAAATTGTACTAATCCATATGCAATTCCTAGGAAGATGGCTTAGAAGTAAAAGCAAAAATATTATTTTAAAAAACAACAGAGACATAAGCAGCTGCACACTATAGCGGAGTCTTTTCTATAGGATTAGTCCAGGCAAGTCACTAACAAATAACAAATGTAACAACACCCCCAAGATGCATGGTGAATCCAGAATGTGGAGATGCTACTATATATTACCTAAAATGCCAAATTTTCAACAATAAAATAAAGACATGTAAAGAAATAGGGAAGTATAACCTATACATAGGAATAAAAGTGATCAATATATCAATATGGGGACACATGTGTTAGACCTTTCAGACAAAAACTTCAAATCAGTTATTATAAACATGCTTAAATTAAAAAGGGAAACTTTAAATGATTAACAAATGCTGATAGTAATGAAACAGAATATAAGCTTAAAAGTTTTTAAACAAATGGAAATTCTAGGGTTGAAACATACAATAACTGAAATTTTAAAAATGTACCAGGAAGTTTAACAGCATATCTGAGTAGGCAGAAGAATGAACCAGTGAACTTGGAGGTAGATCAATAGACATCAGCCAATCTGAAGAGCTTAAGAAAGAATGAAAATAAATGAGCCTCAGGGAATGGTGGAACACCAACAAGTTCACAATATATGTATTAGAGGAGCCACCAAAAGAAAGGAGAGAAAGGTACAGTTAAAAAAAGTAAGAAATAGTAGCCAAAAACATCCCCCAAATAATGGAAAACACTAATCTACATATCTGAGGATCTCAAAAGCAAATTAGATGTAAATCACTTAGTGTTATACATTTTGATTTAAAAAGGATAAAACAGCTTGATCATTTCAATAGACAAAGAAGCACTTGACAAAACCCAACACCCATTTTAATAAAAACTCTAAACAAATTGGGAACAAAAGGGAAACTAATAAAGATCATCTACAAAAAACCTATAGCTAACATCATACTTAATAGTGAAAGACTAAAAGCTCATAGTTTAGATTAGATTAGATTAGAACCAAGATTAGAACCAAGGCAAGGACATCCACTCTTGTCACTTCTTTTTATCCTTATAGTAGAGAGCCTAGCCATTACAATCAGGCAAGAAAAATAAAATATATTTGTACTGGAAAGTAAAAAGTGAAACTGTCTATTTTTAGATGGCATGATTCTGTGTAGAACATTCTAGGGAATCCACAAAAACTAGAAGCAATGGACAGTTCAGCAAGATTGCAGAATTCATGATCAAAACACAAAATCAACTGTATCTTCTTGTACTAGCAATAAAAAGACACCAAAACAGACACACCAAACCAATTTTATGCACCATGATGAATTAAAGACTTATGAATAATATCAAAAGGAAGTATAAGAGTTGGACATTGAAAACTGCACAACATTGCTGGGAGAAATTAAAGATCTAAATAACTGGAAATGGGGAGTTAAGATGGTGGCGTAGTAGGGGGATCCTATGCTTGCCTCATCCCTTGAATATAGCTAGATAAATAGCAAATCATTCCGAACACCCAAGAAATCAATCTGAGGACAAGAGAACAAATTGTACAACTAGAGGAAGAGAAGAGGCCACATCGTGGAAGGTAGGAGCTATAGAGATATGATTTGGGTGTGGTGGGGGGGAATGAATGAGCTACAGAATGGAGGGAGTCTGAGGGGAGAGCAGAGAATCGCACAAGAAAAACATTTCCCCCAAATCACTGATGGGGTAATGAGAGGGGATGATTATAGTGAGTTTTTCTAAGCAGGGGAGCTCAAAGACTGAAGTTTTCAAAAACCACATGGTGTGGAGCCTGATGGGCGTAGTGGTGCTCCTATGGAGAAAGAGGGGAGAGGCCCAGGAACAGACAGCATGGTCTGAGGATCCCCTGGTTGCTTGGGAAAAATAGTTCCCCTTCTCAGAGGGGAGAAGTTCCCCTTCTCAGAGCACTGCCTCTGAGGGGACAAAAGAGCCAGCATTTTGCTGCCCAATTCATTAACGTAGGGACAGAAACACCTGCTAAGGGCAGCTAACCTGGACACTGGCTTTTTGCTGTGTTTTACTATAAACTGCAAGCCCTGGTGCATTCATGCAACCACCCTTCTGGGACAAACCAGCACCAGCCATAGGGCAGTGAGACCCTCCCCCAGAGTATCAGTGCAGATCCATGCCACACTAGGTCCCTAAACTATGGAGTTTTGAAACTCAATTGGCACACCTGAAATAAAACACAGGAGCATTGTTCTACTGGGTGGGCAGACAGAACACAGACAGGGTGAAGGGAGGGGTCTGAGAGCTGCCTGGGACATGTGAGGGGAGATTGTTTGCTCTTATCTGAGGGCTTCCTGGACAGTGGTGAGTGGCACCTCCCCTCTGTGGGGACAAAAGAGCTGGTTGATGCTATTTTTCCCTAGCCCATCAGCACAGATGGACTTCAGTGAGCATCTCACCACCCACATTGGAGGCTTGAGTCACTTACACCAAGCCCAGCCCCCTGCACTCAGCAGGTACGTTTTACTAGGGTAAGTCTGCCTAAGACCCAAAGTGGCAGTGGGCCCTCTCCCAAAAGTCCAGCAAAAACCTTCTTGTGCACACATCTACTAACCATAGAGTGTTGCAAAATTTCAGCTTTACTGGAAATAGGAGCTGACCTCTTTAACAAGCAGACCAAAGCACACATTGCTAAACTTGCCACACACTAGACAAGGTCCAAACACTCCTCACTGCAGGTAAGGAGAAACTCTGAAGAAGACTGAACTGAAAGAAAGAGCAGCCAAAACACAATAGAGTCACAAAGCATTCTCCAGAAACACATCCTGAAGCACCAGGCCCTGCATAGTGCATGACCTTTTCTTAATAAAGTCATTATTCTCAGGAGCAGGAAATATACCGGGCATTCCTAATGCATAGAAGAAGACAGAGACCTAGACAAAATGCCAAGACAGAAGTATTTACCCCAGAAGAAAGAACAAGAATGGGTCGTGGCCAGGGATCTAATCAAAACAGATATAATATACCTGATCCAGAATTTAAAAAAAAATCATAAGGATAGCAGCTAGTCTTGAGAAAAGCATAGAAGACACCAGGAGGTCCCTTACTACAGAGGTTAAAGACATAAAAACTAGTCAGACCAAAATTAAAAATGCTTAGTACCGAGATGCAAAACTAACTGGATGTAGTGACTATGAGGATGGAAGAAGCAGAGGAACAAATAAGTTTTTTAAAAGACAAAATTATGGAAAATAATGAAGCTGAAGAGAGGAAGAAAAATATTGGATCACAAAGGTAGGCTTAGGGAACTCAGTGACTCCATAAAGCATAATAACATTTGTATCATAGGAGTCCCAGAAGAAGAAGAAAAGAAAGGAACAGGTTTATTTGAGCGAATTATAGCTGAAAACTTCCCTAATCTGGGGAAAGAAACAGACATCCAAATCCAGAAGGCACAGAGAACTCCCATCAAGATCAACAAAAGCAGACCAACACCAAGATATATTGTAGTAAAATTTGCAAAATTCAGATATAAGGAAAAAATCTTGAAAGCAGCAAGGGAAAAGAAATCCCTAACTGACAAGGGAAGACAAATAAGGTTAGCACCAGACCTCTCCACATAAAACTGGCAGGCCAGAAGAAAGTGGCATGATATGCTCCAAGTGCTGAATGGGAAAAATATGCAGCCAAGAAAATTTTATCTAGCAAGGCTGTCATTCAAAAATAGAAGGACAGACAGAGTTTCCCAGACAAACAAAAACTAAAGGAGTTTGTGACTATTAAACCAGACCTGCAAGAAATATTTAAGGGGACTCTTTAAGTAGGAAAGAAAGACCAAAAGCAACTAAGATGGGAAAGGAACAGAAAAAATCTTCAGAAACAATGACTTAACAGGTAATACAATGACACTAATTCATATCAATAATCACTCAATGTAAATGCACTAAATATTCCAATAAAAGACATAAAGTATCAGAATGGATAGAAAAACAAGACCTATCCACATGCTGCCTGAGTAAGAAACTCATTTAGAGCTAAAGACCCCTGCAAGTTGAAAGTGAGGGAACAGAGAACCATCTATCATGCTAATCGATATTAAAAAAAGAAAAAAAAAGCCAGAGTAGCTGAACCTATATCAAACAAACTGGATTTTAAACCAAAGATGGTAACAAGAGATGAAAGGTACCATATCATAATAAAGGGGTCTATCCAACAAGAAGATCTAACAATTGCAAATATTTATGCCCCCAACTTGGGAACACCCAAATATATAAGTCAATTAAGGAAAAACATGAAGAAACTTATTGATAATAATACAGTAATAGTAGGGGCCTTTTAAAACCCCTCTCACAGCAATGGACAGATTATCTAAAGCAGAAAACCAACAGGGAAACAATGGCTTTGAATGACACACTAGACCAAATGGACTTAACACACATATTCAGAACATTTCATCTAAAGCAACAGAATACGTATTATTTTCATGTGCACATGGAATATTCTCTGGAATAGACCACATACTGAGTCACAAAGCAGGTCTCAACCAACACAAAAAAATTGAGATCATACCATGAATATTTTAGACCATAATGCTATGAAACTTGAAGTCAACCACAAGAAAAAATTTGGGAAGCCACAAATATGTGGAGGTTAACGAACATCCTACTAAAGAATGAATGGGTTTAACGAACATCCTACTAAAGAATGAATGGGTTTATTTATTAAAGAATAAATACAACATACATGGAAGCAAATGAAGATGAAAACATGATAGTCCAAAACATTTGGGATGCAGCAAAGGCAGTTTTGAGAGGGAAGTATATTGCAATACAGGCCTACTTCAAGAAGCAAGAAAAGTCTCAAATATACAACCTAACCTTACACCTAAAGTAACTATAAAAGGAACAGGAAATGAAGCCTAAAGCCAGCAGAAGAAGAGAAATAATAAAGAGTAGAGCAGAAATAAATGATATGGAAACAAACAAACAAACAAAATGCAGTAGAACAGATCAAAAATGAAACTAGGAGCTGGTTCTTGAAAGAATTAATAATATTGATAAAACCCTAGCCAGACTTATCAAAAAGAAAAGAGAAAGGAACCAAATAAATAAAATCATGAGTGAGGAGAGATCCCAACAAATACCACAGAAATACAAATAAATATAAGAGAATATTATGAAAAGTTATATGCCAATAAATTGGGCAATCTGGAAAAAATGGATAAATTCCTAGAAACTTATAAACTACCAAAACTGAAACCGGAAGAAATAGAAAATTTGAACAGACCCATAACCAGCAAAGAAACTGAACTGTAATAAAAAATCTCCCAACAAACAAAAGTCCAGATGGCTTAATAAAAGAATTCTACCAAACATTGTAAGAGGAGTTTATATCTATTCTTCTCAAACTCTTCCAAAAAACAGAAATGGAAGGAAAACTTTAAACTCTCCTATGAGGCCTAAAAAGGAGAAATATAGGCTAATATCCCTGATGAACATGGATGCAAAAATTTTCAACAAGATACTAACAAATCAAATTCAACAGTATATTAAAAGAATTATTCACCATGATCAAGTGGAATTTATTCCTGGGCTACACGGGTGGTTTAATATTCACAAATCAATCAACATGATACACCACATTAATAAAAGAAAGGATAAGAACCATGTGATTCTCTCAAATGAGAAAAAGCATTTGACAAAATACAGCACTCATTCTTATAAAAGCCCTCAACAAATTAGGGCTAGGGGGAACATACCTCAATGTCATAAAAGAAATTTATAAAAGACCCACAAATGGTACCATTCTAGGTGGTGATAAACAGAGTTTTTCCTTGAAGGTCAGGAACAAGACAGGGATTTCCACTCTTACCATTGTTATTTAACATGCTATTGGAAGTCCTAGCCTCAGCAATCAGACAACAAAAAGAAATAAAAACATCCAAATCATCAAGGAAGAAGTCAAATTTTCACTATTTTCAGATGACATTGTATTCTATGTAGAAAAACCCAAAAGACTCTACCAAAATATACTAGAACTGATACACAAATTCAGCGAAATCACAGGATACAAAATCAAGGTACAAAAATCTGTTGCATTTCTATACACGAATAATGAAGTGGCAGAAAGAGAAATCAAGGAACTGATCCAATTTACAGTTGCACCAGAAACTGTAAGGTACCTAGGAATAAACTTAAACACAGAGGTAAATGGTCTGTGCTCTGAAAGCTATAGAACATTATGAAAGAAATTGAAGATGGCACAAAGAAATGGAAAAAATTTCCATGCTCATGGATTGGAAGAAAAGATATTGTTAAAACGTCTAAACTACTCAAAGCAATCTACACACTTAATGCAATCCCTGTCAAAATACTGCCAGCATTTTTCACAGAGCTAGATCAAACAATCTTAAAATTTCTATGGAACCAGAAAAGACCCTGATAGCCAAAGCAAACTTGAGAAAGAAAAGCAAAGCTGGAAGCATCACAATTTCAAACTTCAAGATATTACAAAGCTGTAGTCATCAAGACAATATGGCACTGGCACGAAAACAGACACATAGATAAAGAGAACCAAATAGAAAACTCAGAAATGGACCCACAACTCTATGGCCAACTAACCTTTGACAAGGCAGGAAAGAATATCCAATGGCGGGGGGACTCAACAAATGGAGTTGGGAAAAACAACAGCAATATGCAGAAGAATGAAACTGGATGACTTTCTTATTCCATTCACAAAAATAAATTCAAAATGGACCTATATGTGGGACAGAAAACAATCAAAATACTGTAGGAGAACACAGACAGCAACCTCTTTGACATCAGCCATAGCAACTTCTTGTTAGACTCATCCCAGGAGGCAAGGGGAACAAAAGCAAAAATGAACTATTAGAACTTCATCAAGATAAAAAGCTTCTGCACAGTGAAGGAAACAATCAACAAAACTGAAGACAACCTACAGAATAGGAGAGGATACTTGCAAATGACATAACTGAAAAAGGGTTAGTATCCCAAATCTATAAAGAACTTATCAAACTGAACACCCAAAAAACAATCCAGTTAAGAAATGGGCAGAAGACCTGAATAGACAGTTTTCCAAAGAAGACATACAAATGGCTAACAGATACATGAAAAGATGCTCAACATCACTCATCATCAGGGAAATACAAATGACAACTACAATGAGATACCACCTTACATCTGTCAGAATGGTTAAAATTAACAACACAGGAAAACAACAGATATTGGTCAGGATGCAGAGAAATGGGAACCCTCTTATCCTGTTGATAGGAATGCAAACTGGTGCAGCCTGTCTAGAAAACAGTATGGAGTTTACTCAAAAAGTTAAAAATAGAACCATACTATGGTGGTTTCTATATCTAAAAATAGAATCACCCTATGACCCAGCATTTATTTGCCCAAATCATTTTTTTTTTTTACTGAAAATACCCAGTATTTACCCAAAGGATACAAAAATACTGATTTGAAGGGGCATATTCACCCTTATGTTTATAGCAGCATATCAACAAAGCCAAATTATGGAAAGAGCTGAAATGTTCATCAACTGATGAATGGGTAAAAAAGATGGGGTGTGTGTGTATGTGTGTGTGTGTGTGTGTGTGTGTGTGTGTGTACAATGGAATATTACTCAGCTATCAAAAGATGAAATCTTGCCATTTGCAATTATGTGAATAGAGCTTATTATGCTAAGCAAAGTAAGTCAGAGAAAGACAAATATGATATTACTTCCCTCAGTGGAATTTAAGAAACAAAACAGATGAACATAGGGGAAGGAAACCAAAAAAAGAGGGAGGCAACCCATAAGAGACTATTAAGTATAGAGAATAGACTTCAGGTTGCTAGTGGGAAGGTGGGTGAGGGATGAACTAAATGGGTGATGGGGTATTAAGGAGGACACTTAATGTAAAAACTGATTATTATATGTGTGATAAATCACTAAATTCTATGCCTGAAATCAATATTAAACTATATATTGACTAGAATTTAAATAAAACTTGAAACTAACTAAATGAAGATGCATTACATATTAATGGAATGGAAGACTCAATATTGTTATAACTCTAATTCTCCTGGAATTTATCAACATTCAACATAATCCCTATCAAAGTTCTTCATATGTTTTTATAGAAATTGATAAGCTGATTTTAAAATTTATATGGAAATTTAAAGTATCCATGTCAAAATAAATTTGATAAAACCAAAATTAGAGGACTTACACTTTACAGTTTCAAAATATATTCTACAACTACAGTAATCAAGTATGGTATTGAAATCAGAATTGAAAGTCTAGAAATAAATCCTTATATTTACCATCATTCAATTTTCAATGAAGTTTCCAAGTGAGGAATTATCTTGTCTTATGCAAAATTTTTCTCAAAATTTTGATGATAGACCTAAATTAAAGCAATAAAACTGAAACTTTCGAAAGAAAACAGGAGAAAAATCTTCATGATCTTGGGTTAGGCAAAGAATTCCTCAATATTAAATCAACTACATAATGGATCCATAAATGAAAAAAAGAAATAGCACTTCATAAAATTGAAAACTTAGTACTTCAAAGAGATCCCATTAGATAAATGAAAAGACAAACCAAGGACTGGAATAAAATATTTCTGCCAGGGACGCCTGGGTGGCTCAGTTGGTTAAGCAACTGCCTTCGGCTCGGGTCATCATCCCAGGGTCCTGGGATCGAGTCCCACATCGGGCTCCTTGCTCGGCGGGGAGCCTGCTTCTCCCTCTGCCTCTGCCTGCCTCTCTGTCTGCCTGTGCTTGCTCGCTTTCTCTCCCTCTGTCTCTGACAAATAAATAAAGAAAATCTTAAAAAAAAAAAAAAAACACTTAAACTTTTAAAAAAAAAATTTCTGCCAAAGGACTTATGTCTAAATATATAAAGAGTGTAATTCAATAATGAGAAGACAATGCAATTTTAAAATCATCGAAATATTGGAATAAACATTTCACCAAGAAAATATGTGAGTCACCAATAACCACATGAAAAGGTATCCAACATCATTAGTCATAAGGGAAATACAAATGAAAACCACAATGAGATACCAACTGACACTCACCAAGGTAGCTATAATCAAAAAGACATTAACCAGTCAGGGCAAGGATATGGAGAAATTCATATATTGCTGGTAGGAATGTAAGTGGCACCTTGAAGAAATCTGGCAGTTCCTTAAAAAGTTGAATATATATTTACTATACTCCCTAGCATTTCGACTCCTAGGAATCTACCCAAGAGAAACAAAAACATTTCCATAAAAAATTTTGCATGCTTATGTACATAGCATTATTCATAATAGCCAAAATGTGAACAATTACACAAAAATCAATCAACTGATGAACAGATAAATGAAATGTTGCCCATGTATACAGTGGAATATTACCCTGTGACAAAAAAGAATGAACAACTGATACATGTTATATCCATGAACCTCAAAAACATTATACTAAGTGAAAGAAGACAGACCAATAGCATTTATTGTGTGATTCCATTCATGTAAAATGTCCAGAAAAGGCAAATTTGTAGAGACAGAAATTAGATTAGTGGTTGCTTGGGGCCTAAGGATGGAAACAAGGATTAACTGTACATAAATGGGCATAAGGGATCTCTCTGGAGAGATGGAAATGTTCTAAAACTGGACTGTGGTGATGGCTGCAATACTCAATAGAATTAAGAAATTGTTGAACCTTAAAGTGAATAAATATTACGGTATGTAAATTATACCTCCATAAAGCAATGTACAAAAAATTACTGCATTACTCAATTGCACACACCAAGAAAAGTATATTTATGTGTATGTTTACTTTCCATTTGTATTTAAAGTGTTTTTCTGGTATCATCAAAGGGCTATTAAGATGACTCCCTGTTGGGGCGCCTGGGTGGCTCAGTGGGTTAAAGCCTCTGCCTTCAGCTCAGGTCATGATCCCAGGGTTCTGGGATCGAGCCCCACGTCGGGCTCTCTGCTCTGCAGGGGGCCTGCTTTCTCCCCTCTCTCTCTCTGCCTACTTGTGATTTCTCTCTGTCAAATAAATAATAAAAAATCTAAAAAAAAAAAAAAAAGATGACTCCCTTTCTTCTAGGAAATGACCATAGGCCTTAGCATGAAGCACATGCTCTTCTATTATCTTACACACCTTATCATGTCTATCGTCTCTCTTTGCATACAAAAAACCCCCAGAATCTCCACATTTTTGCTCTCAAGTTGCTTTTATACTCCTAAAAATATTAAGGATCCCAAAGATCTTTTGCTTCTTTGGTTTATGTTTATTGATAGTTACTGAATTATGAATTAAAATAGCACTTTCAAAAAGATTTATCAAATCTTTTATTTAGATTTATTAAATCATGTCATCATCAAGTATACATTTTTATTTTTTAAAACTGTACCTTTTGAGACAATACAATTTAGGGGGAAGAGTGGCATTGTTTTCCATTTTCGCAAATCTCTTCAATGTCTGGCTTAAAAAAAGATGGTTGGATCCTTACAACTGCTTCTCTTTTCAGTCTGTTGTATTATGTTGTTTTGGTCAAAGTATACAAAGAAAATCTGGCCTGACACAGATACGGAGTTGGAAAAGGGAGGGATATTGAATAGCCTTATAGTTTTCTCAGATAAATATGGGTATTTTCTATACTACACTAACTGGTATACTCTTTATTATTTTTTTTTAAAGATTTTATTTATTTATTTGTCAGAGAGAGAGAGGAGCGAGAGTGAGCACAGGCAGACAGAAAGGCAGGCAGAGGCAGAGGGAGAAGCAGGCTTCCTGCCAAGCAAGGAGCCCAATGTGGGACTCGATCCCAGGACGCTGGGATCATGACCTGAGCTGAAGGCAGCTGCTTAACCAACTGACCCAGGCGTCCCTGGTATATTCTTTAATATACTGATATATTCTTTAAATTTAGTTGGTATATAAAATCTGAAACCATATCAATACTTTCAGTATTCAGTTACATGAAAATCCATTGGTCTATGTTGCTCTTTGAATGGATATTTTATCCAGGTATAATTTTGTAACCTCATATAATGGTTCTTGGAAAAAAAAAACAGTTCACTGAGTTATGGAGATGATGTTGACATTTTATTGTACAATATCAAAGTTCTGATCTCATCAGAAAAATCTTTTAAGTATTAGGAAGCTGTCAAACTCACAATGGTAGACGTAATTTTCAAAAATTCTGATTTTCATTTATAAGTTCATATTTTATTATCAGAAAAAAATATTGCCTGTTGTTTTCCTTGAAGTAAGAGTCTCACTTTGTACTTTTTTTTTAAGAAAACACCTGCCAAATAACTATAATTTGTATGTTAATCCTTTCAAATGAAAATGGTGTTCCATGAAAAAAGTGGCTAGGTCAGCTGGCAACTCAAACAACTGTGCAAGTGCTTTTTCAGGAAATAACCTTTATACTTTGGTATGTAGCAGGCGTGCTTTCTGTTTGTTTACTTCCCTATTTTGCCAATTAGGATATCAAAAAGTTGTGTACTGGAAGGTCAACTTTTTGTGAAGTTAATAATTTTGGACATTCTTTTTTTTCTCCCCAATATTTATTTATTTATTTTATAAAAAGAGCACACACACAGGGGGAGGAGCAGGGGGTGAGGGAGAGAATCATGACCCGAACAAAAGTCAAGAGTTGGCTTCTTAACTGACTGAGACATCCAGGTGCTCATTTCTAGACATTCTTAAGTGAAACTTATTTTTTCTTTAAAAGTAAAAAATGTCATCATTTTGGTGCTACCTCCTTAATATCTAGAAAGAGGTCAGCAGTTTCATTCACTGTTGCTTTAGTATCTTCAGTGTAAATATCAACACAGTAAAAAAGGCATATAACATCTTATTATGAAAATGTATTTGACTTCATGGACCCCCTTAAAGAGGAGTCTACAGACCACACTTTAAAAACCAGTGAACATTACTTACAACTCACAAATAGGTCATGGTAATTTCATACCTGTCCATCTGCCTGAGAATACCTTCCCTCTTCTACCTGCAGAACCATACTCATTTAAAAAATTTTTTTATATAAATTAAATTTAGTTAACATATAGTGTATTATTAATCTCAGGGGTATGATTAGGTGATTAGTCAGTTGCATATAACACCCAGTGCTCAATATATCACATGCCCTCCTAAATGTCCATCACCCACTTACCCTATTTCTCCACCTATCTCCTCTCCAGCAACCCTCAGTTTTTTCCCTATAGTTAAGTCTTTTATGGTTTACTTCCCTCTCTGTTTTTATCTTATTTCATTTTTCCTTCCCTTCCCCTATGTTCATCTGTTTTGTTTCTTAAATTCCATATATGAGAGAAATCCTATGGTATTTGTCTTCCTCTGGCTGACTTATTCTGCTTAGCTTAAAACCCTCTAGTTCCATCCATGTTACGGCGAATAGCAAGATTGCATTCTTTTTCTCCTTTATCCATTCATCTATCAATGGACATCTGGACTCTTTCCATATTTTGGCTATTGTGGATATTGCTGTTATAAACATTGGGGTGAAGGTGCCCATTCGAATCACTATTTTTGTATCCTTTGGATAAATATCTAGTAGTACAATTGCTGGGCTGTAGGCCTACTCATTTTTCGAAGGCCCAATTCAAAACTTCTCTCCTCCTTGAAGCTTTCTCTGACCCTGAATACCCCTCACACACAACTCAACTGAGTTGATCTTTTTCTTTTCTCTCTTGTGTACCTTGTACGTCTCTTTCTATCATACTTATCAGTTGTGTTACACTTTCTGTTTACATGTCATATGCATATTCTCGGTACTTATTAGGCACTCAATAACTTAGTGAGACTGAAATTTTATAATTGCCTACCAGAAAATCATGGTTATGGATTTCTTCTTACTTGTGTGGGCTATTTTCTGTCTAAATATGATAGCACTGCTGTCACGTTACTCTGCACTTGCATGTGTGGCTTACCCACTTCTGTATAATTGTGGCTCTCAGGTGCCCTTATTTGTTAACTACTCACATATACATTCTATAAATAAATATAAATCTACCTATTCAATTCCCATCATGAGTACTGATCACATGTATTTTTAATCAAATCTCTTTTATGTACGCTTCTTTTTAAGTCAAAATAACGTATATGAACTAAACTTTTCCATTTATCATCAAAAGAAAATAATTTAAATTTCTTTCTAAGAAAGAAAATAATAATTATTAAGAAAAGACTCTTTATAATATAATGCTAACACTTATTCCATCTAAGAATTTCAAATGGGTGTTACAAAAAGATCAGCATGCATTTTTTCATTTTGTGTGTTATTCAGTTTTAAGTCTTGTCAGCAGACAAGAAGAAGGATACACTTAATGGATTGTGGTTCTAATTGAAGAATTTTTTTGTCCATTAAGATTATTATGGGCATGGTCCTCTATGCCATATGTGTTTGAAGTTCTTATCCTGCCAGAAATATATTTTTTTTCAAATCAAGAGAATTATATCTTCTCAGGAAACTATTCTTGCACACAGAAAAGCAATCATCTCATTAACTAGAACGTGAAATGAGACAAATGACAGGACAAAGAAGGAACAAACACATTGTCATCCAGGAAGAATGTGCTGGCGTGCAAAAGCTTACGCTGTTAAGACTAATAATGTGATATATCAACAAAATGTAACATACTGTGTAAAAGTTTTTATAAGTGTGCCTGTGGAGGGGGTGGTGAATGTGTTTGGATGATGGTTGTTCTTGTTCATAAGTATTCATTATATTTTGGCCTGAGGAGAATGACGGTTTTAATTCAGATGTAATTCAGCAAAGACCACTGTGTAATCATTATAGCCATCAACAAACTGATTCATGTGCAGTTGGTCCAAAAGTTACAAAAGCTGTTTCGGAGTTCTTGTTTGTACCCACCATTTTAAGATTACATCAGAATTAAAGCATGCAAGACTTGAACTGACTTCAAAGACTAAACTAAGACTTCTAGCTAGTTTAGCTTTTTTCTTTTATTGGTTCATGTTTTCCATTTGGCTTCCATATCCTGTTCTAGCTTGATGCCCCTTCTAGAATTTCATTTACAAATCTTACAGCCTTGGTTGGTGAAACACACTAATTAATGTTGTGGTAGAGGCTGAGGATTTTAGCAATCTCATGCCTCCTGCTTGGAAAAACCTCTGCTGTTTTTCCACCCATGTCTAGTACCATATTGAACATGGCAAAATGCATCTTAACTGGAACTCTAAATGTATTTAATCAAAATACATTTAAGGAAGACTGTTTACTCTATTTGCTGCCAATACTATTAATCATGAAGCTCAAACCTTTCAATGCAATAGAAATAACGAGATCTACTTTCTCCTAATTAGATTTTTTCAAGAAAAAACAATAAACTGAAAACAAGTCATTTTATGATTTTCTTTTAAAAGTCCCAAATAATGCTTAAACCAACAGCATTCTAGCTTTATAAAATGGACAATTCCATGGCTTTGTAAATCCCTTATGAGTGCTTAACCAATACTAATTTAAGGGATAAATTCAGTTCCTCGGGTCTTTGGCCTGCCTGGGAATCCTATACAGACAACCAAGCTCAAATATGCATCTGTATGCTTGAAGACACTTGGTCTGTGACCAAATTTAAAGGTTTTGGTTAGTGCTATAATACATCCATCATATTTTAGTTGAATAAACCTAAAATTAATTGTATTAATTTGCCTATCAAGATTTTAGCAGAGGGGCACCTGGGTAGATTTGTGGGTTAGGCCTCTAGCTCTTCATTTCGGCTCAGGTTATGATCTCAGGGTCCTGAATCAAACCTAGCATTGGGCTCCAAATCAGCAGGGATTCTGCTTGAGAATTCTGTCTCCCTCTCTCTCCACCCCTCCCCCTGCTCTCACTTTCTCTCTAAAATAAATAAATCTTAAACAAAAAAAAAAAGAAGATTTTAGCAGATCCATAAGGTACCATCTATTTTTGGTTAGTTTTAAGGTTACTTTTCTGCATGCTGTCTTGTGGTGGTGCCAGAACACGTGAGTTCAGGGTGTTTTGAGCAGCTTGTGAGGTGAGCCTTTTTGTAGGTTGTACGTCTTTGAAGAGATGTCCTCGGTGGTTTTATAAGCATTGTACTTTATAGCTCTTGAGGTTATAGTTAAATTTTCGACTCTTGGATTTCTCCAACCCTAGCTCACTGATGAAAAGGAAAAACAAGCTACTCTTGAAACGCCAAGTTCAGTGAACCTGGAACATAACATCCTTAGTTTGTGGGCTGACTTGGCCATGTAAGTTGGCCACCTGTAAACCAAGGGAGATGGAAAGGATACTTTGCGAATCTGTGCTGTAGATGGAACAAGCTACACTGCCAAGTTCAAAGCTCTATTTGCCAGGCTACTTTATTCAAATCCTCACATATTTGAAAGCTTTATGTGTCCCTTGAGACCTTCTGATAAATGTGATTCCACCATATTTCCAAGAACTTTGGTATCCAGGATTAACTAATGAAAAGGTAATTTATAATGCATTTACCTTGAGGTTTGATTGGCTGTAATTGTGTTAATATAACCCCTGTGTTTTGTCTAATGTGTGCAGTGTGCAGACACAAAGAAATCACAAGTTGATTCCAAAACAACTTTTTTTTTTTAAGTATAAGGAAAAAAACCCGTATATGGCTTGCTTAAGGCTGATTTCCTCACAATTGAAAAGTATCTTTCCACAATGGCATGTCCAGATGCCATCGGAGTATTTTCTAACATCTAACTGAAAATTTCTTTTGAAATCTAGAGAAACCTGGTTTAGAAATGTATTCCTTGATTTCTACTTTTAAGACACTTGTCACAATTCTCAGGTGTTTAACATGTATGCTAGTTATAGTGATACTCCTGTTTTACTCTAGGAGGAAAGAAAGATCCAAAATGATGTTGCCTACATTCTTTTTTCCACATTCTTATACAAAGTGGATGACAAAGTTGTGGTCAGTACTAATAACATCTGAATTCCCTTACTAGAGTGATGATGATATTGACCCTGATGATGACTGCAACACTAAGTGGCTTTTATGCACCACCTTGTTCTCCATTTCTCACAAGAACCAGAACCATCAGCAAAAATTACTTAATAAGTGAGATAACTGGGGCACAAAGAGACTAACTTATGCACAATTACACTGATAAGGCTTATATCATGAAATCATGAGGCCTTCCAGTATTAACTCCCTTTTCAGCCCATCTAAGACCACCTCAAATTTGTAGCGTTCTAACCACTAGCCTCAGTGTCAAGGGAGAAATCAAGTACAATCCTGATATTAACCAAAGGAGTCTTCTCATTGGTCTTAATAATAACAGTGCTTATTTCCTAGAAATGGAATAGATTCAACTAGTAAGTACCAATTTCATACCTCTGTGACAGGTGAAATAATCTCCTTAGAAGTATTTGATTTTTCTAAAATGTAATGTTTGACTTTGGTTTAGACTCCAGTATTTGGCCTAAAAATACTAACTTTGAAGACATAGTTTTTTCCCCCTCTGTTACAAAATACATGGATAATATAGTGCTTGTGAGTATGACTTGTGTTATCAGTCATGTACGTGATTAGCCGCTTGAACTCAAGGTTTGAAGTAAGAAAGTCAATCTTTTTTAAATATGGAAGTTATTTCTCAAATGATCTCTAATGATCTTTAATGGTATGGCAACTTAAATATGTGTATGCATGTGCATATGTGTGTGAGTTTTCATCTAAATACCAATACGTAGCATATACTCATGGTATTGTTCATGGATGATAACAATATGCATGTTACCTAGCTTCCTTTTTACTTGTTAAAATAATCTCATTACACGCTTTGATTAATACATTAGTCAAGATAGGTCAGGCTATGCCATTGTAATAAACCCTGAAATCTCAGTAACTTAAAGCCATATAATGTGTTGTTGTTATTGTTGTTATTTGCTTGTTTACCAATCTCGGTCTCAGTGGGACAGTCAGCTTTCCTTCATGGCTCTCCTTCAAACACTGACTCTGATTTCTAGGCTTCTTCTCTCTTATAATGTGGTCATCTTAAAAGCAGAACCTCCAGGGCCATTGTGGAAGAAGAAGAGAGATTGAAACTTGTCCAAGCATTATAGTTACCATAGTCCAACTGCTGGAAGCCAAAGACAACGAGAAAACCTTAAGAACACCCAGAGAAAAAAACACGATACATTTAGAAGTACAATAAGAATGATGGCTGACTTTTTTTCAGACACAATGGAAGCCAGATGGACTGGCATCTTTTAAAGTGATGAATGAGAAAGGAATCTGTCAACCGGAAATTCTATATCCAGTGAAAAAATCCTCTTAAATTTAAGGTCATTGTCTCACTTCTGTGGCAGGCTAGAATTCTCCTACCACATCAGTGGGGACAGGGTCATAGATTTGATTAGCATGGTTGGTGGAGGCAGAGGTAGGAGACGGTTGATATGTTTGAGAGACTGATTACATTCAAGAGGATTGACACACAATATAATGAGGATAATGAGAATAATATTTTCATATTTCATATTTAATAAAGGAAGTAACAAAATATGGTTACTACAAGATACATATTACTTATTTACTTTACAGTGGAGAAACATGACATGTGCCATCTTTTTAACTGTAAAATCTACATAATATAAAATTTACACTTTAAGTGTACAGTTCAGTGACATTAAGGACATTCACATTGTTGTGCAACTATCACTACAATCTATCTCTAGAGACTTCTCATCTTCCCAAAGTAAAACTATGCACCGGTCAAAGAATAAAACCCCATTCCCCACTTCCCACAGTCTCTGGCAACCACCATTCTACTTTCTATCTTCATGGATTTGATGATTCTAGGTACTTCATATGAATGGAATCACACATTTTTTGTCTTTTTGTGATGGGGCTTATTTTACTTAGCATAGTATCTTCAAGGCTCATCCCTGTAGTAGCATGTATCAGAATTTCCTTTCTTTTTAAGGTTGAATAATATTCAATTTAATGTATATGCCACATTTTGTTTATCCATTCATCCACCAATGGACACTAGGGTTGCTGCCATGTTTTGGTTATTGTAAACAATACTATTATGGATATGAATGTAC
This sequence comes from Neogale vison, assembly GCF_020171115.1. Taxonomy (NCBI): domain Eukaryota; kingdom Metazoa; phylum Chordata; class Mammalia; order Carnivora; family Mustelidae; genus Neogale; species Neogale vison. The sequence continues at coordinate 37,245,375 of NC_058094.1, forward strand.
AGATATCTCTTCAAGACCCTGCTTTCAAATCTTTTGGGTATGTACCCAGAAGTAGAATCACTGTATCATATGCTAATTCCATGTTTAATTTTTTGAGGAAATACCATACTCCATAGAGGCTGTACCGTTTTATATTCCCACAAGTAGGGTACAAGGATTCCAGTTTTTTCACATCCTCTCCAACACTTGTTTTCTCATTTTTTGTTTTTGTTTTTTTATTTGTTTGTTTGTTTGTTTGTTTTTGATAATAGCCATCCTGGGTGTAAAATGGTATTTCATTGTGGGTTTTTTTTTCTTTTTTTCATTGTGGTTTTAATTTGCATTTCCCAATGATTAGTAATATTGAACATATTTCATGTGCTTGTTGGCCATTTGGACATCTTAGAGAAGTATCTATTCATGTCCTTTCCCCATTTTGAATATTTTTTTAATTGTTGCTTTTGTTGAGTTGTAGGAGCTCTTTATATATTCTGGATATTAACCCTTTATGAAATAGAGAATTTGGAAATATTTTTCTTTATTCTGTAGATTGCCCCTTTACTCTGTTGATTATGTCCTTTGATGAAAAATTTTTAAATTTTGATGTACTACTTTGTCTAATTTTTGTTGTTGCTGCTTGTACTTTTGTACTCATAGCCAAGATTCAATATTATGAAGATTCCCTTATATTCTCTTCTGAGAGATTTATAGTTTTAGCTCTTACATTTGGGTCTTTGATCCATTTTGAGTTAATTTTTGAATATAATATAATTGAAGGGTGCAGCTTCTTTCTTTTCATGTAAATATCCAATTTCCCAAGGGCATTTTTTGAAAAGACTGGTCTTTCCCCATTGAATGTTCTTGGCACCTTTGTGGGAAATCATTTGACTGTATGTGTAAGAGTTTATTTTAAGGCTCTTTATTCTTTGAAGTGGCCTACATCTCTGTCTTTATGCCAATACCACACTGTTTTGATACTGTAACTTTGTAACTGAAAAGAGACCTTGAACTTTTTCTTTTTCAAGATTGTTTTGGCTATTTAGGGATATACACATCATCTTAACCAAATAGTAAACTTTAACATTATTAGTAATGAGGACAACTGTCATTGTTGTCACCCTCTGATAGGATGCACCAAGAAGAACACAACATCACTTCCATGTTATTGCTACCAAACAAACAAAAAAACCCTCTTTTGAATAATGAAGACATACCAGACAAACCCAAGCTGAATGATATTCTGTAAAATAAGTGGCATAGATTCTTCAAAAATATCAAGGTCATGAAAGACAAAAACAGAAATAATCTTCCAGATTAGAGGAAATGAAAGAGACCTGATAATTAAATGCAATAAGTGATCCTGGATGGGATTATAAATTTTTAAAGAATATTATCAGGAGGGGCACCTGGGTGGCTCAGTGGGTTAAAACCTCTGCCTTTGGCTCAGGCCATGATCTCAGGGTCCTGGGATCAAGCCCTGCATTGGCATCAGGCTCTCTGCTCAGCAGGGAGCCTGCTTCCTCCTCTCTCTCTGCCTGCCTCTCTGCCTACTTGTGATCTCTGTCTGTCAAATAAATGAATAAAATCTTTGAAAAAAAATGTGCTCACTCTTCAAAAAAAATGAATATTATCAGGATAATCAGTAAAACGTGAGTGAGATCTGTAGTTTAGGTGATAGTATTGCTTCTATGTTAATTCCCTAAATCAGAGTTATTACATCCAAACTTACTCTTTTTTCTCACAATTTACTTCCAAATGATTATACTAGTATGTATATTATACAAAATTGTTTTATGTATAAATACCAAAAATTGTAATATATATGGAGCATGTACAGAGACAGAGAGAGAGCAGGAAAGAGAAAGAGACAGATAAAATGATTAAGCAAATGTGGCAAAATGTTAACAATTAAATGTCACCAGTTAAAAATAACTCTTGGGAGTTCTTTGTACTATTCTTGCAATTTTCTGTAAGCTTAAAATTAATTCAAAGTAAAAATGTTTTTAAAATGGAAAAATGATGGCCAAATCTAAGCATTTTCAGAAAAACAAAAGCTGAGAGAATTTGTTGGCACTAGACCTGTACTGCAGGAAATACTTAGGAAGTTCCCAGGGCTGAATAGAAATGATCCCAGATGGGAGCCTGCATCTGCAGGAAAGAAAGCTGTGGAAATGGTAAGATTTCTGAACTACACTTTCAGGCTTGTAATTCAATATGGTGGATTAAGTATGTGTGTCCAGCTCCTCTCCTTCCAACCCCTAAAAATGACTACTCACAAATGAATGAATGAGCTCACAAAAATAAATAGAGGGCATCCGTTGACCAGAGGTTTCAACAAATTTCTGGAGACCAAAGGGGGAAATAGAGTAAGTACTGAATGAGGCAGGAAGGAGGAAACATCACTTAAAAATGCATGGTGGGTGTTGTAGCAGAGGAGACCATACAGATCTCTCTCAGAAGTTTGGAGGGCTTAGAACTCAAGAAGTTCCAGGTCTGCAGAGATAGCAGTAAATGGGGCTGAAACCAGAGGAGTTACTGGAAAGTCTGTAGATAGAATATTCAACAGCGGACGCATCTCTGCAGAGAATGCCTCACTCTCTCCAAGCAGGGGGAGACACAGATAGAAAGAGTGAGAGGGAGACATTGATTGATTGATTAATTGAGTCAGTGTCAAAAGAAATGGAAAGATACTTTTTTTTTTTTTGCCTGTATTTTGAGAAAGCTTAGGGTCTAGTCTTTTAGGAAATTTTAAGAACAAAATATAATATTAATAACTATAGTCACCATGCTGTACATTAGATCCCCAAAACTTGGTCATCTTATAACTGGAAGTTTGCACCCTTTAACTGACATCTCCCCATTTCTCCCCACCCTCCACCTTGGCAACCGCCATTCTTTTCTCTGATTCTATGAGTCTGACCTTTTAAAATTCCGCATATAAGTGGGATCATGTAATAGTTGTTTCTCTGTATCTGCCTTCACTTAACATAATGCTGTTAAGGTCTACCTATGTTGTCCCAGACAGCAGGATTTCCTTTCTTATTTCTGCATAATATTTCATTGTGTATAATTTAACAAAGCATATGTATATTAAATCATCACATTGTACACCTTAAAAAGACAAAAAATCACATTGTACAGCCTAAATAAATACAATTTTTATTTTTCAATCTTAATAAAGCTGGGGGGGGGTAGAATTTAAGCAAATTCCTGAAACAAAACAAAAGCACCAAAAAAGTAAAGAAATGGAAGAACTGTCTCACAAGAAATTGGGTGGTGAGCATGTGAATTAGTGTCTCGGCACACAGCCCTTTCTCCTTCCATTTTATGAGGCCCAAAGCTGAATGGCTGCCCCCATCTGTTCAACTAAGATGATGCTTGCCAGTTGACAAGCCCTGCCACAGGCACATAGCGGATGATGAGCTTTTCTATTGCTTCATTCTTTTTTAAATTTTTTTAAAAGATGTTATTTATTTATTTGACAGAAAGGGATCACAAGTAGGCAGAGAGGCAGGCAGAGAGAGAGAGGAGAAGGAAGGCTCCCTGCTGAGCAGAGAGCCCGAAGCGGGGCTCCATCCCAGGACCCTGGGATCACGACCTGAGCCGAAGGCAGAGGCTTTAACCCACTGAGCCACCCAGGCACCCCACTATTGCTTCATTCTTAAGTATGGATGGGAAACCAAAGCCTTCAGAGGCAGAACTGTGTAATATTAACAAAACAAAACAAAAATTAATCCCTAGGAGTTGATTCATGGAAAAAAGAACTTTAACAAATTATAATTAGTATCCTCAGATATATATTTTTGAGGGAGACAGAGGGAGGAGAGACAGAGAGAGGTGAGAGAGAGAGAGAGAGAGTTCCCAGAAAACAAAATAATTGAAAACAATGTCTCAAACTAGTATCTACACACCCATGTTCATAGCAGCATTGTTCAAAATAGCCAGAAAGTGGAAGCAGTCTCAATGTTCACTGATAGATGAATGGATAAAAAAACCTGGTAAATACATACAATGGTCTTACAAAGAAAGGAAAGAAAGAGAAAATTCTGACACATGGTACAACATGAATGAACCTGAGGACATTATACTAAGCAAGGCCAGTCACAGGAAGACAAATATTGTATGGCTCTATCTACATGAGATACCTAGAGTAGTAGAATTCATAGAGGCAGAAAGTAGAATTGTGATTGCCAGGAACTTTGACGGGTGGGGAGGAGGTTAGAGCATGGGAACATGGAACAGGGAATTGTTTGATAGAGTTTGGATTTTATTTTTATTAATTTTATATTAAGATAAAGTTTTGGAAATTGCAAAATAATGTGAACATACATAACACTGTTGAACTGCACACTTAAAAATGTAAGAGATGGTAAATTTTATGTTATGTGTATCTTACCATAATTTTTAAAAAAACCAATAATTTAAAAAGACCCTTGAGGGTAGAACCACCCCACTAAAGTACAGATTATAAAATTGGGGAGATAGAAAATAAAGTTTCAAGTCTATTTGAAAAAAGCTTCAACACATAGAACAGTTTTACCTTCATGAATAAAAGAAGAAGGAACTTGTAAAAGAAATGTCTTAGTTATTTACACTTTTCATAAAACAGTGATGTCAATTCAAGTATTAATATGAGGGTCCAATTTACTGAATAAGACAACCAATAATTGCAGACTTATGGGGGTCACAGTTATATTTCACAGGACATGAATTTTAAAGTCCACAGTTCTTATTTTTTAAAAACAATGTTTTTTAAAATATTTATTTGTCAGAGAGAGAGAGAGAGAAATAGCACACAAGTAGGGTGGGGAGCATCAGGAAGAGGGAAAGGAAGAAGCAGGCTCCCTGTTGAGCAAGAAATCCCGGATCAAGGTCTGAGCCAAAGGCAGACACTTAAATCACTGAGCTGCCCAGGCACTCTGAGACAGGATTATTCACTCCCATTCTGCTCTCTTTATCATCATCCTTCTGAGATGGGTTTTTTTAAAAAGTGCAAGCAATTACAACTCAAAAGAGTTGATAAGAGGGGCACCTGGGTGGCAGTGGGTTAAGCCTCAGCCTTCGGCTCAGGTCATGATCTCAGGGTCCTGGGATTGAGCCCCGCATTGGGCTCTCTGCTCGGCAGGGAGCCTGCTTCCCCCCGATCCCCTCTCTGCCTACTTGTGATCCCTCTCTATCAAATAAATAAATAAAATCTTAAAAAATAAAGTTGATAAGAGACCAAATGATGTGAGCAGAGATGTTATAGAAAGTGTTAACTAGAATCCTCAAATGTAAGCCCTATAGCTATGTAGAAAATACAACTCTCTAATTCTACTTTTCTCTAATTAACCCACTTGTAAGTCCTAATGGCACCAGGTGGTGGAAATTTAACTTCTCAGCTGGAACGCCCTCTCCATTTGGCAGGCTGACAAGCCAATCCTGTTTCAAATCTCATCTCTTGAGGGACGTCTCCTGGGTCAGGTTGGACATTTCCCCTGTGCTTACTCAGCTCCAGCCCTGTCAGCCTTTTTGCCGTTCTGGAACACAGCAGCATCTTGTCAACTCAGTTGCCGTTCTCTTTGCAGAAAACACTTCCAGATCTTTATGCGGCAGCTTTCCTCACATCAGTAGGGATTCTGCTCGAAGTTCACCTCCTCGGAGACAGTGTTCCCAGCCTCCCTCTACAAAGGCAGCACCCCCCACCCAGCACTCTGTTCATTCTTCAGAGCACTTACCACTGTCAGAAGTGATAGAATGTATTTATTTGTTTTCTGGTGTGCTCTCTGTGTCCCATGTGACAACATAGACTCCAAGAGAGCAAGAACTTTGTCTTTTTCCCACCGTGTCTCTGGTGTATGGAACAGTGCTTGGCACACACTTCATGCCTGGTAAATATCTGTTGAATGAATGAATGGTCAGTGTCACACCAATCTCCTCTTCCAAACTTTCTTCTGAGTGAACTATTTCCATCTCATTTTGGTCTGAACTTTATTCTTTTGTATAGGGTTTCATGAGTCTTCTCCTTAATGAAATTACCAGCTACTAGAGTACAGAGGCTGGGTTTTACAATGTCTTACCATCTTCCATAATGGCTGGCACAGATTGGGGAACAAAGTGCAATGTAAGTTTTTTCTGAATTATGGTGGGAATATTTGGGTTAACTTACGCTTTAAAATAAAGCTTAAAATGCCACATACTCATTGGTTTATCCTTCATATGCTGTAATTTGAATATTGGGTACTTTTAAAATTCAGGCTTTTTCTAATCCAGGGAAGTCTACAGGTAAATGTGTGTGTGTGTGTGGGAGGGGTAAGTGTATAAATGGGGCCAGGTCTATCCATTTTTCAGACAGTGATTGGTGAGATAGCCTTTCAGAAAGTTTTGCTTGCCCCCCTGCCCATTTTAAATGTGGCCCAGAATCAGGATGACCATGCAATCCCCCCATGGCTGTGTGCCCCAGCACACAGTGACTGTCTACCCAGAGGAGTGTCTGGATGCTACAGATATCCATGTTTACTGAATTTGATTAGTTTAACATATCCACAAATTAACATCAGCACAAGTTCAAAGTGGAATCCCAAAGTAATTACTAGAAGACCCCTTTTTTCAAATGAATTAAAAAATTACCAAGTGTCCTATCTTAGAGTGATAATTTATATCTTCTGGCTCTGTTGTGTCCTCTTAGAAGTTAAAATATGGTACTTCTGCCTTCTCATGCAAGGTTTGCTTTTTCCTTTCTACCTAGTAAACTTTGAGTTTTTCTTTTTTACCCTCTCTGTATTCTTTTTTTTTTTTTAATATTTACTTATTTAGTTAGAGAGAGAGAGAGCAGGGAGGAGGGACAGAGAGCGGGAGGGAGAGAGAGCCAAACAGACTGCCTTGAGCACAGAGCCCACACAGGGTTCGAACTCACAATCCTGAGATCAGGACCTGAGCTGAAACCAACAGTTGGAGGCTTAACTTTACTGCACCGCACAGGCACCCCATGCTCTCTCTCAGTTCTTAATGCAGTCAAGTTTCATATTATTCTTTCACTTAATAGCTTTGTTTCATAGAGGGCTTTCTTAGGCGAGAGTATCTCTGTGTACAGCTTCTGTGAGTGATGTCAGTTCAATTCTGGAAAAGTTGTTTTAATTACTGCTAGCTCTGAAATGGTCAGAAAAGCACCTCATTACTATTCGTCTGAACTGATAACTTCTTAGGTTTTTCTAAGTGGGACTAGGAGGATATATCTATTCAACAAAGGAGAAATGGATGGTTATGAAATGATCGACTGATTTGGGGACTGTCCTCTGTGGCTTCCTGGACTATGCTTTCAGCCATTTTGGGGACAGCAACACAGAGCCCACAACAGGTGCTCAACAAATCATCATCGACTAAACAATGGTGCCCATTGAGGGAGACTTGCTTCTCTGGAGGTACTCTTCACCGCCGTGACGTGGGAACTCTAGATTCTAGTCCCAGTTCTGCTATTTTTCTACCACTGTATCTCTCAGCATCTTCTATCTAAAAGAACAAGAATCCCTGTTCATCTCGTGGAATTATTGAGAGGACACAATGAAAATACAAACATGAATGTATTTTGCAAACTACTGGTGCTACATGGGGCTTACAGATACTGCAAGGCAGCGACTCAGCCTTGGGGTAGCCCGAAAACATGTCCCTGATCGACATACACATTTCAGGGAGGCCAGAGTCCCCTAGAATCCAGTACCTCATCAGCCTAGGAAGCCTTAAGGAGATGATGCCTCAGGAAAAACTCTCCTGAGGGCCCCACATATCCAGTGCCCCCTTGGGCTGGCAGCCGGAGGGCTTGAGCAGCAGAAGGGTTCTTTTATAAAACTCAGAGCTTCTCTGAGAACCTCGAAGCTTCTCCAGAGCTCAAAGGTGGGCCCAGGGATGCCTCTAACATGAATGAGCCATTTTGTTTCAACTTAGGAGAAGGCCTGGTGATCAACATAGCTTATTTTCAATGTCAGCTTAATGTCCCTGTTTCCTCTTCACACTCTCACGGTCTCTATCACTTACCTGTCTCAGCATCTACACATGCACTCCCTTAACTAAATACATTTCTTAACCTCTTCTACCAGTCAGGACAAGCTAAGTTTGTCCATAACACCAAATAATCCCTGAATCTCAGTGGAATAACACATGACCATACAGTTTATTCCTCGCTCACTGAGTCTGGCCAGTGGAAGAGAGTAGGCAGGCTCTGCTTATCTTGATTTCTCTCAGATCCAGCAGACATAGGTGCCATCTCACTCAATACTTCCCTTATAACAAAGGCAGGGCAAAGAGAACATGGCAAACCAGATGCTGTGGTTTTATCCGGGAGTGACACATGTCACTTCCACTCATATTGTGTTGGCCAAAGCAAATCATATCCCAACTTTCAAGGCATTAGGAAAGTATAGGCCTACCACATGCTTGAGAGGAGAGTAGAAATATTTGTTAGACTGTACAAATCACAACCAGGCTTTTTGTGGTAGGCAGAATAAAGACCCTTCCAAGTTGTTCAGGTCCTAATTCCTGGATTATGTTATGTTACGGAGCAAAGAGGAATGGATTTGCAGATGAAGTTAAGGTTGTTCATCAGCTGACATTAAAGTAGGGAGATTATCCTTAATTGTCCAGGTGGGCCCAATGTAATCACAAGGGAGAATATGGAAGAGGGAGGCAGAAAAGGAAAGTCAGAGATGTGACATCAGAAGCAGGTTTAGAGATAAGCAACACAGCTGGCCTTGAAAACGGAGGAAGGGGACCATGGGCTAAGTAAGGAAGCCACTGCCTAAGTAGGCAGCCACTGGAAGGTAGAAAAGGCACAGAAACATTCTGCTCCAGAGCGTCCAGAAGGAGTAAAACCCTGCAGGCCCATTGATTTTAGTCCAGGGAGTCTTGTGTCAGACTTCCGTACTACAGAACTGTAAGGTAAAAAATGTGTGTTGTCTTTTTTTTTTAAAAGATTTTATTTATTTATTTGACACAGAGAGATCATAAGTAGGCAGAGAGACACGCAGAGAGACACGCAGAGAGAGAGGGGGAAGCAGGCTCCACGCTCAGCAGAGATCCCGAAGTGGGGCTCGATCCCAGGACCCTGAGATCATGAGCTGAGCTGAAGGCAGAGGCTTAACCCACTGAGCCACCCAGGCACCCCATGTGTGTTGTCTCAAGGTACGTTTGTAGCACTTAGTTACAGTGATAATAAGAAACAAACACATCTCTCCTTTAGAAAATCACATTTGTTTTTCTAACTATAAAAGGAAATCAAATGTAGAATACATTTGATTTGATGTTGACAAATAAAATATAAAAAAATCCCTAATACAAGTTTCTGTTGTGGACCCTTTCAGCATTATTTTCTGCACATCAGTACATATGTATATTTTCATGCATGTGTTACAAAATTAGATCATGCAGCATAGTTTTACAGCCTGCCTTTTTAAAAGATTTTGTTTGCGACACAAAGAGAGAGAGAGTATGGGTGGTGGAAAGGGCAGAGGGAGAGGGAGAAGCAGGCTCCCCATCTAGCAGAGACCCGCGCACGGGTCTCAATTCCAGGATCCCGAGATCATGACCTGAGCCAAAGCTAGACACTTACTGAGCCACCCAGGTGCCCCCATAGCCTGCCTTTTTATTTAGCAATTGATCTTGAGCATTCTCCTATGACTAAGTTGTTTTAACTATGCTGTTCAATACAATATACACCTTTGAGAACCTGAGATGTGACTAGTCTGAATGGAGATGTACTATACTTGAAAAATGGACACCAAGACTTAGTATGGGAAGAGAATGTAAAGATCTTACTAATAAGGTTTATATTGAGTATATGTTGAAATAATAATATTTTGAAATAATAAAATTATATGCTGGGTTACATATGTCATTAAAGTAAAAAGGATACCATTTTAGAGAGGAGAAAGCAGACTTAGAAAGATTAAGAAATTTGCCAGCCAGGAGGTCATGAGCTGAGACTCAAATCCAGGTCTGATAGGCTCTAGAACAGAACCCACATAAGCCATCCTCTCTATTCACCACTATCATTCAGGTTCTATTCTGTGTCACCTTGGATTATTATGATTGGCCCTGTGCTGCTCTCGCTATCCAGTGCTTGTAAACCACCACTCAGCATTCCATCCCTGGCAAGGCTCTGTTCCCTGAGTGTATCTGTCTTTGCCACATTCTTCTGACCAATTTTGTCTCTTAGATTTCTCCACTTCTCCAGGTCTTTCCATTAGACTAAGCTTCATTTCCATCTCTTCCATGACTTCCCTAAAGCTTTCCCTAATTATTCAACACCCCAACAATCCCTATGAATTCTGAAATTTACTGCTCGCTCTCTGGGCCAGTTGTAGGGGTGGGAAACGGGAACACGTTACCACCTGGGCAAATCCCATGTAAAGATTTTTAGCTGGGTAGATGGTTGGTAAGAGGTCTGAAAAGAATGTTACTGAGGTAGAAACCCACTTGGACCCTCAGTGAGCACCTACCTTTACTGTGTGGCTGAAAGGTTTCACTCCAACAGTGTCTGTTGAGAACAAAGATTCTCTGATAAGAATGTACCTCCTTGAAGATTTGTCCTACTATACAGCAGAACCTGGTACATAGTAAATGCTTCATCAATATATGTTGAATCTATACAATGTATATTTTGTATCCTAATGTGTTTTCCACAGCGCTTGCTGAATTGACTTAAACAACGCTATAAATCCAAGCTATTTCAATGAAAATCAAGCCTGACATACCTACAATACGACTGCCTTACCCTTATACACCACTTTCCATCAACTTCCAGTTGCCTTCTTTTAAAACACTCGTCTTAACAAAACCCCTCTCACAAATACATCCATTAGAACTTGTTCAGCTCTGCCAGACGGGTAATTGCTTCTGCAGTAGCTGGGTCATGTCTCTATGGAATCGCCCACCACTTGGGACTGATACTAATCTGTTTATGTCGGTTTCATTGGCTGGGCTCTGAGCTCCAAGAACTTTGCTGTCTTAGTAACACTTTACCCAAATCAAACGATTATTCGCATAAGGTTAGTTAATAATGAAAATGACAGTTTGTGCACGTGGTTTGCGGGATGCATGGGCCCAGGATCATTTGCACTGTATTTGTAAGGTACACTTAAAAATATTACATACTGAATATCTTTGTATCTCCAATAAACTCATATCAACTCTGTATATGAGTAAGATTAATATCTCCAAATTACTATGGAAACCGACTTAAAAGGTCAAGCCTTTAGTCCAAGGTCTTACAGGGAAGAAACTAACTACACGCACTTCAAATAGAGCTGTGAAAGTCCGGAGGCGCGCCGGAGGTCTTTTGAACTCTTCCGGCCACCGTCGCAGGGTCCTTTCCGCCGCTGCTTCTTCTGCGCCTGCGCACGGCTGGAACGCCGTCCATTTCATTATCAGTTAGGAAGGACGTTAGGTTTGAGGTTGGTGTAGAGGTGAGTCGTGTTGCTTTTGCGTTCTTCCTCAGGGTTCACCTAACTGCTGTGTTCCGTTGCTTGCCCTCGCTCATCCCTGGTGTTGAGTGCTGCCCGTATTTCCACGGTCGGGGAGCATCACCTCTCATAGCGGTCGACCCCTGCACGCCCCCGCCGCGGCCTCAGGAAGGCTGCGGGCAGGCGGCGGGGTCGCCGGAGCCGGGTGGGCTGCAGCGGTCTGGAGGAAGCAACTGGGATTCGGAGGCGGCTGGCCCGCCTGGTCTCCGCTGCGTTTTTTCCCCCAGTGTGACCTTGGTTAGGTCATTTGACTCGTCTGGCGCCAGGGTTTTCACCCGTGAAAAGGGAGTGGTGGTTTCTTCCTCAGAGGGTCGTGAGGCAAAGGGGCAACGTGGGGGAAAACAGCAGCGTCTACTCGCGGTCGGTGCTTGCTTGCTGTGTGGTAACGTTGGTGATTGGCCTGCATAAGCTGGAAAAGGGTCACCGTGCCTGATGGCGAGGAGGGGGGTGGAGGGAAAGGTGAGCATCCTGCAGCCTCCCAGCGCTCCCACGGCCCTTCATCCCAGCCCTCCAGCCTCCTGGGCCTAAGGCCTGTGGGACAGCGCAGCAGTCGCTAGGTGCTCCTGGAATCCAGGGTTGGGCTCCTGCCCGAGTGTAAATCGTTTACCCCGTGACCTTGGAAGAGTTACACGTCACCTCCATATACCCTAGTTTTCTGGTCAATAAAGTGGAACTAATGAGCTGATACTTAAGTTCTCAGAAGAGCAAATGGCTGTAAATGCGTTTGCACTTGTCAGTCTAGAGCCCCTGCTTATCTGAACTGAGATTGGGAGATTTTTTATTTTTAAAGATTTTATTTATTTATTTATTTGACAGAGAGAAATCACAAGTAGGCATAGAGGCAAGCAGAGAGAGAGAGAGAGGAGGAAGCAGGCTCCCCGCTGAGCAGAGAGCCCGACGCGGGACTCGATCCCAAGACCCTGAGATCATGACCTGAGCCGAAGGCAGCGGCTTAACCCACTGAGCCACCCAGGCGCCCCTTGGGAGATTTTTGCCTGTAGTTTTTGCTCCCCACTGTGCCGCAGTCACCTTGCTTATTTAGGATTGTTGGTCAGCGTGTGGGGCGGGGTTGGGGGAGTGCGGGTGGCAGCGAAACCCTGAAGCAGACTAAACCTTTAAACACCTTAGGCTTAAAAAAATAATAATCAAAACAAACACTTTAGGTTTTGTGGGAGGAATTATGCCTGTGCTCCTCTAGGTACTAAAATGAATTCTGTGTAAGAGTTCTTTAGATATCTTACTGTGTTCTCAGAGGTGTTTTTATTATTTTACTTATCAAGGAGAATAACTACCATGACTTCCAGTGCTTTGACGAAACCTCAAATGCGAGGCCTTCTGGCCAAGCGTCTGCGATTTCACGTTGTTGGAGCCTTCATTGTATCCCTGGGGGTTGCAGCTTTCTATAAGGTACGTATGTTTGATTTTTATTTTGATCCAAAAATGTGTGTTCTAAATTTGAAAATACTTTCATAAGTAGTTCTGAATCTTTTAAAGGAACTCCTCTAATGTGCTCCCTTTCTTCCCCCACTTAACTCAGTGTGAGACAAAATACCTCATATTCTCTAGATAGCTTGTTTTCCATCTTTAAAGAAAGCTGTATTAGTTTGCTAGGGTCCAAAGTACAACACATTGGGCGGCTTAAAACACAGAAGTGTATTTACTGTACTAGGGGCTAGAAATCCAAGATCAGTTTGGTTGCAAGGTTGGTATCATCGCTTGAAGCCTCTCTCCTTGGCGTGTAGGCGGGTTTCTCTCTTTGTCTTCACTCAGTCTCTCTGTTACCATGTTTTTGTTTGAATTTACACTTGAAAGGATGCTAGTCATTTTGGGTTAGTACTCACCCTCCAAAGGTCATTTTAGTTTATCTCTTTAAAGATCTATCTCCAAATACTGTTACATTCTGAAGTACTATGGTCTTAAGACTTAACACATGAATTTTGGAAGACAATTCAGCCCGTAACACAAGGATATAATTTTATTAAAGCAGAGGGATGGGGATGGTGGTGTTTGGCAGCTTGAAGAATTTGTTGCCACAGAACTGCATTTTAATTTCTGTACCTTTTGTGGATTTTAACATTATGCCTTTTGGGGCTTTTTTTTTAAATGTATTTTTTATATTACGGTAAACTAGAGATAAAATTTAGCCATTTTTAAGTGGTATTAAATACATTTATAATGTATGACCATCCCCACAACCTATCTCTATAACACATCTTGTAAAACAAACTATATCCGTCAGACAATAAACCCATCCCTTCTCCATCCATTCTGTCAAACATTTCTTTCTGTACTCTCTAGGTACCTTATGTAAATGGAGTAATATATTATTTTATCTTTTTTAACTGGCATATTTTAGTTAGCATAATGAGCCTCAAGTTTATCCATATTGTAGGATATGTCAGAATTTCCTTCCTTTTAAAGAGGGAATAATATTCCATTGTATGGGGTACCTGAATGGCTCAGTTCGTAAGGTGTCTGCCTTTGGCTCAGGTCATGGTACCAGGGTCGTGGGATCGAGCCCCACGTCTGGCTCCCTGCTCAGTGGGGAGCCTATTTATCCCTCTCCCTGCTGCTCTCCCTGCTTGTGCTTTCTTTCTGTCAAATAAGTAAAATCTTCAAAAAAAATTCCATTATATATCTGTACCACATTTTACTTATTCACTCACTTTTGATGGACATTTGAGTTGCTTCCATGTTTTAGCTATGGTGAATAATGCTTCTATGAACATGGGTTACAGGTATCTCTTAAAGACTCTGCTTTTAGTTTTTTATAGTATATATCCAGAAGTAGAATTGGTAGGTCATATGGTAATTCTGTGTGTAATTTTTCAGGCAACCTGGTGGTTTCCATAGTACTGTCTGACATTTTACATCCTGCTACTTTGTTGAATTTATATATTGTTCCAACAGGTTTTTTCTCTGGAATTTTTAGGGTTTTCTACATATATCGTCTGTAAACAGATGATTTTGTTTCTTCCTTTTCCATTTAGATACCTTTTATTTCTCTTCTTGCCTAATTGCTCTGGCTGGAAGTTAGAATACTATGTTGAATGGAAGTGACAAGAGTAGACATCATAAGGGTTAAGTTGAAGTTTCATTCTGTTCCTATAGTTGGAGTGTTTTTATCATGACAGGATATTGAATTTGTTAAATCTTTTTTTGCATTAATTGAGATTTCTGTGTTTTTTTTTTTTCTGTTAATATACGTTACATTGATTTTGTTTGTTGGACCCTTGGTATGTTGAACCATCCATGTATTCCAGGAATAAACCTCACTTGTTAATTGGATACAGTCCTTTTAATATGCTGCTGAATTCAGATGGCTAGTATTTTGTTAAGGGATTTTTTTTTCTTTCTTTCTTTTTTTTTTCTTTTGCATCAGTGTTCGTAGGGGATTTGGGTCTGTAGTTTTCTTGTAGTGGTTTGTCTGTTTTTGGTATCAGGGTAATGCTGGCCTCGTAAAATAAATTAGTAAGTGTTCCTCCACTTCAGCTGCTTGGAAAGATTTCAGAAGGATTGGTATTCTTTATTCAGAACGATTTTCAGTTTTCTTGATATTTTTAAAGAACCCGTTTTTTTGGTCTTGTTGATTTCTTTTTTTTTAATCTCTTGTCTCTGTTTTGTTGATCTCTGCTCTAATATTTATTATTTCCCTCCTTCTAGCTGTTTATCTTGTTCTTTTTCTGGTTCCTTGAGTTGTAATGTTAGGTTGTTGATTGAGATCTCTCTTGTTTTTTAATATATGTGTTTCTAGCCAAAAATTGCCCCACCTTTGCACTCCTTTCATTGTGTTCTCTAAATTTTGGTGTGTTTTGTTCTTTCATTTGTCTCTAAATATTTTCTGATTTCATTTGTTTTGTCTTCTTTCTCCCATTGGTGGTTTAAGTGTGTTGTTTAATATCCATAGTTTTGTGAATTTTCCAGTTTTCCTTCTGTTAACGATTTCTGGTCTCATGCCATTGTGATCAGAGAACATACTTTGTATAATATCTGTCCTTTTAAATCTTTTGAGACTTAATTTATGGCCTGATATATGGTCTGTCCTGGAAAGTATCCAGTGTGTAATTGAGAAGAATGTGTATTCTGGGGGCACATGGGTGGCTCAGTTAAGTGTCTGCCTTCAGCTGAGGTCATGATCCCAGGGTTCTGGGATCAAGGCCTACGTTAGGCTCCCTGCTCAGCAGGGGAGACTGGTTCTGTCTTTTCCTCCTCCTGCTTGTGGAGTCTGTCTGTCTCTCTCTCTCAAATAAATAAATAATAAATAAATCATTGTTTTTAAAAAAAGATTGCGTATTCTGTTGTTGGGTGGAGTGTTCTTTGTATATGTATTAGATTTTGTTGGTTTAATGAGTTAAGTCCTCTGTTTCCTTATTTAGGTCTGGTGTGGTTTTACCTGTCATTGAGATTGGGGTATTGAAATGTTCAGGTGTTACTGTAGAATTATTTTTTTCTTCAATTCTGTCACATTTGCTTTATATACTTTGCTGGTGTTATTAGGTGAGTTAATTTTTCTAATTGTATAAATTCTTACTGTGTTGAAGCTTTTATGATTATATAAAGTCCTTCTTTGTCTCTTGTGACCTTTTTATTTTATTTATTTATTTTTAAATTTATTTATTTTTAAATTTTTGAAGATTTTATTTTATTTATTTGACAGATCACAAGTAGGCAGAGAGGCAGAGAGAAGGGGAAGCAGGCTCCCTACTGAGCAGAGAGCCCGATGCGGGGTTCGATCCCAGGACCCTGAGATCATGACCTGAGCTGAAGGCAGAGGCTTAACCCGCTGAGCCACCCAGGCAGGCATCCCTCTTGTAGTCTTTTTTGATTTAAAGTCTTATTTTGTCTGATATTAGTAAAGCCACGCTTGGTCTCTTTTTTAATTGTTTCCATAGAATATGTTTTTGCACCCTTTCCTTTCTGTCTGTTTTTGTCTTTGGATCTGAAATAAGTGTGTTGCAGGCAGCATATATAGTTGGGTCATTTTTTAATCCATTCTGCAGTTCCGTGAGGAGTGTATGTGTAGATGCCTTTGAATGTGCTAGTCTTTAATGTCAGGCTCCCAAAGGAGAAAATGAGAAAAACGAGAGAGGGGAAGAAAGGTGCTCTATCCTGTTCAGTCTGGGCCTCTGAACAAAAGCAGTAGTTAGCTATCAGAGTACAGATCCCTGGTATAGGGAGGAGAGGGTCCTTCTTGCCCATCTTTGTTCCAGAAGGCTTCCTGTAAACTGCTTCAGGAACACCTGCACAGCTGTCTGCCTTGGGAATGGGGAATGGTTAGCTGTTAAGTTGCTAAAAGCTGAAAGTGAATGAAATTAACCTGACCACAATTTAGGATTTAAGCCTTACTTTGGAAATTGTATGCTTTTAAGAGATCAGAGTTTCAGGAGAGTTCCATTAAACAGATTGTGCTAGTGCAGTTGTGTTGGTGGTGAGAGATTCTTGGTGTTCCTACTCTCACTTTTTTCCCAGAATGCTCTATGCATTTTGTGTTTCTCAAAGTCTTAATTCTGTATTTACAACTTTTTTTCTATAAAATTGTTGAATTTATGCCTTTAAAGTTAGGGTGAATTTGAAGTGCTGAGGGGAGGGAGAACAACTTGAGCAAAAGCACTAAGGGGTCTGTGCTTTGGGACCCTATGAGGAGACAGGCATAAAAATGTAAACCCTTTACATACATCCTCCTTGAGATAGTTGCTACCTGAAATGTAGTGGGCATGAAATAAAAGTTTTGGGAAAAGGGTGGATGGATGGATGAGTAAATGAAATGGGAGTGAGGAGAGGAATTTGGGGAAGTCATTTCTTCACTCTCATTGTCACTATCAAACTTCAGGCCTTGGTAACTTGTGTGGATTCTTGCCACTTCTGACTTGAGCCTGTAGAATAGATCTGTTTATGGTATTGAGTTCTTGCATGTGTAGTGTGCAGTGGCTTTCAAAATTTTGACTTACAGTAAGAAATGTATCACCTACTGGCTGCAGTCTTCTAAAGTGGTTTCGTCACTTTAGAATGGGTTCTGGGTGATTGCTGAAACTTGGTCTTGATTTTAAAATACTTTGTGATTAGCTCTTTCTGCCTTTCCATCATCTTCCCAGCAGTCCTAATATACTCAGCCCTCCAGCCCTTTATAACTAGTTGATATTAGAAAATTTCTGCTTTCTCCCGTGGGTTTGTACACAACAGGAATGTCTTTCATCCCATTGTGTGGCAGATTCCAGTATATCCTCAAGGCCCACTCAAATGTTATTTTTTGGAGTTGCAGCCTTTTCCTCCAGATGTGTTAGTAGTGTTCTGGTAGGTTCTCAGTCATTTGTACCAAGACTGTACAATATTGGAAACATTGTCTAAGTAGTATTTGCTTCAGGTTGTGTCTGTTCTGCTAAATTAAGAGCCCATGTCAGACCAATTGTCAGTCTATTCTGAATGAAAAATTTTAAAATTTGGTTGGTAAATTAGTCAGTGTTGTGTATAGTTAATTAGTGTTTGAGTGGAAGGAAAGCTCCGAAAGCACTGAGGGCAGGGCACCTGGGCGGCTCAGTGGGTTAAGCCTCTGCCTTCGGCTCAGGTCATCATCCCGGGGTGCTGGGATGGAGCCCCACTTTGGGCTCTCTGCTCAGCAGGGAGCCTGCTTCCTCCTCTCTCTCTGCCTGCCTCTCTGCCTACTTGTGATCTCTCTGTCCAATAAATACATAAAAATCTTCAAAAAAAAAAGAAAGCACTGAGGGATCTAGAGTTATTAAAGAGTGAGGCAGGTGTAAACTTTGTTCCCTTGGTAGATGCTTGAATCCTTCATTTCCCTTATGCACTTGGTGTTGAATGCTTTTAAAGATTTGGCCTTTATTTTGTTCTCAGTTTTAACTGAGATTTCCAATTTTGATCAGCTTCTTTGCCTTTTACATAAAGTCACCATCCATTAAATCATTTTGATTAAGTTAATCTGCTAAGTCTAAATTCCTTAATATGGGTTAGATTTTGAGGCAAATAAGCAGTGCTTATCCTGAATAGATTTTTTTCCCATAGGTAATTACTATTATATGAATTAGACCTTTCCTAAATCTTCAGGTATTTGCTTATCTGTATAAGGCCTCGTATATAGATTTTTGGGTTTCAAGGAACTCATGGTGTAGTGGATCTAAATTGATAGTTTGTATTCTTTTTGTTGCTGAAGTCTGGATTTTTCAGACTTAAAAAGTCTTAAGTGTAATAGAAAACAAAATAATTTAGGTGGGGTTATAACATCCATTTGCTTTTATTTTGGGGTTCGCTGAGCCTTTTACTTTATTTTAGTCTACCATAATTTTATTTTTTTTTTAAAGATTTTATTTATTTATTTGCCAGAGATACAGCAAGAGAGGGAACACAAGCAGGGGGAATGGGAGAGGGAGAAGAAGCAGGCTTCTCGCCAAGCAGGGAGCCCAGTGTGGGGCTCAATCCCAGGACCCTGGGATCATGATGTGAGCCTAAGGCAGACAGGCTTAATGATTGAGCCACCCAGGTACCCCATCCTACCATATTTTTAAGAGGAAAATATTCTTTTTTTTTTTTTTTAAAGATTTTTATTTATTTATTTGATAGGCAGAGATAACAAATAGGCAGAGAGGCAGGCAGAGAGGGAGGGAGGAAGCAGGCTCCCTGCTGAGCAGAGAGCCCAATGCGGGGCTCCATCCCAGGACCTGGGATCATGACCCCAGCCGAAGGCAGAGGCTTTAACCCACTGAGCCACCCAGGCGCCCCCAAGAGGAAAATATTCTTATTTTAACAAATACTCAGTTGCCTTCTGGGTAATATGCTGGCCTCGGTTCAGAGGGTTGCATTGGGTCTCCTGTCTCATGGTCTTACTGGGAGAAGTTGGGAATTTTCATAGGAGGTGAGGCAGGAAAACTGGTCAAGTAAAGGACTCTGACTGTAAGTACCAAAGGTCATGATTCCATTTATTTCTGCAATACCTAAATGGAAGTAGATTGGCAATTGAAGAAGATTTTTTTTATGCAGGATGGTATACGATTTTGGATTATAACCCACACACTGAAATCTACTAGGTAGTGTTTTGTGGAAAATAAAAATCTTTGCCACATGACAGACCTGGGTTTGAATCCTGGTTGAACCCACCTACCACCTAGTGCTTCTTCCTAGACCTTAACTGGGTCACTTATATTCTGAGTTCCATTTCCTCCTGTGTAAAACAGGTCAATATATATCCTAAGGGTTTAAATGATATTGAAGTGTAAATCACCCAGAACTGTTTTTGCCAGATAGAAAGCTTCGGGTGTCTTTCAGAGGCTGATGGGGACAGAATTGATCTTACTCCTTTGAAGTTAATATAAGTTAATTAAGTTAAATTGAGCAAGAATATATTAGCATGTGTCAGCTTTGGAGATACTAGGTTTTGCTGGAGGGAACACTGCTGTCTTCTCCCTAAAGCACTTCAGCTTTCTGGGTATCTTCCTTTGGCTCTTAACCAGTCTTCATACCCACACCCAGCAAAAGGAATAATCTGTCCCCAGGGGAAGAAGGCCCCTTTGTTGAGTAGTTTCCTTGAGGTTGCTTTATCCTCCCTTGCATCTGTGTCAGTGCTTCCAGCTTTGTCTTAGGAAATACAGAGTTTAAGTTAAAGGTAAACACAAACATCATGATTTATGTGGTCTTTGGATATTGTTTCTAAAATGGCTTAAAAAAATAAGCCCTAATTGGGGGTTGGAGGTTGTGGTACCAGGTGGTGGGTATTATAGAGGGCACGGCTTGCATGGAGCACTGGGTGTGGTGAAAAAATTATGAATACTGTTTTTCTGAAAATAAATAAATTGGAAGAAAAAAAAAAAAAGCCCTAATGGGATATGTTATTTTTTAGTTTGCTGTGGCCGAACCAAGAAAGAAGGCATATGCAGATTTCTACAGAAACTACGATTCCATGAAAGATTTTGAGGAGATGAGGAGGGCTGGTATCTTTCAGAGTGCAAAGTGATTTTGGAATGTAAAGGTAATGTTGCTGTTGGAATTACTGTTTAAAATTTTTAAAAAATCATGGTAAAATACGTTGACTGTTAAATATATTCACATTGTTGTACAACTAATCTCCAGAACTCTTCATCTTGCAGGATGACCTTTTGAATTATTCTCTACTCCCCATCCCTGGCAACCACCATTCTGTTCAGTATCTCTGAATTTGACTAAGTACTTCATTTAAGTGGAATCATCTAGTATTTGATAGGCTATAATATTTGGCTTATTTTACTTAACATAATGTCCTCAGAATTCATCCATTACAGTATGTGTCAGAATTTCCTTCTTCTTTAAGGCTAAATAACATTCCATGGTATATATATACCAGATACTGCTTATTAATTCACCTCTAATGGATATTTGGATTGCTTCCCCCTTTTGACTATTGTAAATAATTTGCTATGTTAGGGGTGCCTGGGTGGCTCAGTCTGTTAAGTGTCTGACTCTTGATTTTCACTTGGGTCATGATCTGAGGGTTGTGAGATGGAGCAGGGTGTGGACCCTGCCTTCTCCCCCTGCCCAAATAATAATGATGTTGCTATGATATGTGCAAATATCTCTTTAAAACCCCTTTTAATAGTGGGCATGTACCCAGAAGTGGAGTGGCTGTATCATATAGTAGTTCTGTTTTTAATGTCGAAAGGAAAACACTGTTCTATTTAACATAGCGGCTGCACCATTTTATGCTGTCAGTAGTGCAGAAGGGTTCCAGTTTCACTACATGCTTGCCAATACGTTGTTTTCTATTATTTTTCATAGTAGCCATCCTAATGGGTATGAGGTGGTACTGGATTTTTATTTGATTTGCATTTCCTAATGGTAATGATGTTGACCATCTTTTCTCATGCTTGTTGCTCATTTATATGTCCTCTCTGGAGAAATACCTAATTAAATTCTTCACCCATTTTAATTAGTTGGGGTTTTTTTTGTTGTTGCGTTGTAGTTCTTCAAAACTCTTACCAGATACGATTTGCAAATATATTTTCCCATCCTGTAGATTACCTTTTCATTCCGTTGATTGTCATCTTTGCACAGGCATTTAAAATTTTGATTGGGTCTATGTAATTTTTATTGTTGCCTGTGTTTTTGGTGTCCTATAAAAATCATTGCCATATCCAATGTCATGAAACTTTTACATTTTCTTGTAAGTTTTATAGTTTTAGTTTATCTAGTTTTAGTTTATTTAGTTTAGTTTAGTTTTTTAGTTATAGTTTAGTTTGATCCATTTGAGTTAATTTTTGGATATGAGGTAAGAAAAAAGGGTACAACTTTCTTTTTCATGAATATCCAGTTTCGCATTAGCATTTGTCTTGGCACCTTTGCTGGTAATTTTTTTACTGTATATGTAAGGGATTATTTTGGGCTTTGTTCTGTTGCATTTGTTTATATTTCTGTTTTTCTATCAGTACCACACTACTTTGACTACTGTGGCTTTTTAGTAAGTTTCGGAACTAGAAAGTATTAGTTTTTCAACTTCTTTGTTTTTTTTCAAGATTGTTTAGGCTATTCAGGGTCCTTTGATAGTTTATATGAATTTTAGTGTGGATTTTTTTACTTTGGCAAAAATGCTGTTGGGATGTTGATAATTATATTATGTAGCTCATGTTGGGTAATACGGACATCTTAGCAATTACAAGTATTCCACTCCATGAACATGAGATGCCTTTCCATTTACTTATGTCTTTAATTTTTTTCAGCAGTGTTTTGTAGTTTCAGTATGTAGGTCTTTTGCATTCTTGATTAGTATTTGTACATATTTTTTTTTGATGCTATCGTAATTGGGATTGTTTTCTTAATTTTTTTTTCTGATTATTCACTGTTAGTGGATAGAAACACAGCTGGTATTTGTGTGTTGATTTCATATCCTGCAACTTTGCTCATTTAGTTTATTCGGACAGGTTTTTTTGTTTGTTTGTTAGAGCATGCGCTTGTGGGCAAGCTGGGGGGAGAGGGAAAGAATCTTAAGCAAGCTCCATGCTTAGCGTGGACACTGATTCAGGACTTGATCTCACAACCCTGAGATCATGATGAGCCAAAATCGAGATGGATGCTTAACCAACTGAGCCACTCAGGCGCCCCATTCTAACATGTTTTTTGTGTGGAATCTTTAGGATTTTCTGCATGTAAGGCCTGCAAACAGAGATAGTTTTACATCTTCCCTCTCAATTTGGATGTCTTTTATTTCTTTCTCTTGTCTGATCTGGCT
The DNA here is from genome assembly GCF_020171115.1 of Neogale vison. NCBI lineage: Eukaryota > Metazoa > Chordata > Mammalia > Carnivora > Mustelidae > Neogale > Neogale vison. Next base: position 37,268,049 of record NC_058094.1, read on the forward strand.
AGAACTTCTAGTCATTTGTGGAATAGAAGTGGTGAAAGTGGGCATCCTTATCTTTTTCTTGATGTAGAGAAAAAGCTTTCAGGCTTTGACCAGTGAGTATGATATTAACTGTGGGCTTTTCATATATGGCTTTTATTATGTTGCTGTAGTTTGCATTTGTTCCTAATTTATTTTTTTCTCCCTGTACAGTATTTTTCATCTCCATGACTTGTTTTATAATTGGAAGTTTGTAGCACTTAAAACCTTTCACCTGTTTTCCCATCCCCTATTCCTCTCCTTCCCCACACCCAGTTCTCTGTATTTAGGAGTCTGTTTCCTGACTTGCTTCACTTAGCATAATGTCCTGTAGATTCATCCATGTTGTGGCAAATGGCAACATCTCATTCCTTTTTATGGCTTCATAGTATTTCACCATGTATGTATGTTTGTATGCGTGCATAGTTGTGTGTACCCAATAGTGGAATTATTGGATCATATGGTAATTTGATTGACTTTCTGAGAAACCTCTGTATTCTTTCCTTCTTTCTCCTTCCTTTTTTATTAACACACAATGTATTATTTGTTTCAGGGGTACAGGTCTGTAAATATTAGTCTCAACCCAATTGATAGCACTCAGCATAGCACATATCCTCCCCAATGTCCATAACCCAGCCACCATATCCTTCCCCCCCCAAACCTCCAGCTATCATCAGTTTGTTTCCTGAGATTAAGAGTCTCTTACAGTTTATCTCCCTACCCACCATAATACCCCCGCCTCAAATTCCTCTTGTCAGAGAGAGCATATGATAATTGTCTTTCTCTGATTGGCTTATCTCACTTAGCATAATACCCTCTAGTTTCATCCGCGTGTTGCAAATGGCAAGATTTGGGGTTTTTTTTGATGGTTGCATAGTATTCCATTGTATGTATATGCCACATCTTTTTTATCCATTCATCTGTTGATGGACATCTCGGTTCTTTCCATAGTTTGGCTGTTGTGGACATTGCTGCTATAAACATTGGGTGCACGTGCCCCTTCGGATCACTACATTTGTATTTTTAGGGTAAACATCCAGTAGTGTGATTGCTGGGTTGAAGGGTGGCTCTATTTTCAACTTTTGGGGGAACCTCCATACTGTTTTCCAGAGTGGCTGCACCAGCTTGCATTCCCACCAACAGTGTAGGAGGGTTCCCCTTTCTCTTCATCCTCACCAAAATCTCTTGTTTCCTTACTTGTTAATTTTAGCCATTCTGATGGGTATGAGGTGGTATCTTACTATGATTTTGATTTGTATTTCTCTGTTGCGCAGTGATGTTGAGCACTTTTTCATGTGTCTGTTGGCCATTTGGATGTCTTTGCAGAAATGTCTGTTTATGTCTTCTGCCCATTTCTTGATTGGATTATTTGTTTTTTGAGTTTTAAGTTTGATAAGTTCTTTATAGATTTTGGATACTAGCGCTTTATCTGGTATGTCATTTGCAAATATCTTCTCCCATTCTGTCAGCTGTCTTTTTTGGTTTTGTTGACTGTTTCCTTTGCTGTGCAAAAGCTTTTTATCTTGGTGAAGTCCCAATGGTTCATTTTTGCCCTTGCTCCCCTTGCCTTTGGCATTGTTTCTAGGAAGAAGTTACTGCCACTGAGGTCAGATAGGTTGCTGCCTGGATTCTCTTAAAGGATTTTGATGGGTGCCTGTCTCACATTGAGGTCTTTCATCCATTTTGAGTCTGTTTTTGGTGTGGTGTAAGGAATTGGTCCAGTTTCGTTCTTATACATGTGGCTGTCCAAATTTTCCCAACACCATTTGTTGAAGAGACTTTCTTTTTCCATTGGATGTTCTTTCCCGCTTTGTTGAAGATCAGTTGATCATAGAGTTGAGGGTCTGTTTCTGGGCCCTTTCTTCTGTTCCATCGATCTATGTGTCTGTTTTTGTGCCAGTACCATACTGTCTTGGTGATTACAGCTTTGTAATAGATCTTGAAGTCTGGAATTGAGATGCCACCAACTTTGGTTTTCTTTTTCAACATTCCTCTAGCTATTTGGGGGTCTTTTCTTTTTCCATATACATTTTAGGATTATTTGTTCCATTTCTTTGAAAAAAAATTGATGGTATTTTGATAGGGATTGCATTAAAAGTATAGATTGCTTTAGGTATCATAGACATTTTCACAGTATTTGTTCTTCAGTCCATGAGCATGGAACATTTTTCCGTTTCTTTGTGTCTTCCTTAATTTCTTTCATGAGTACTTTATAGTTTTCCGAGTATAGATTCTTTGCCTCTTGGATTAGGTTTATTCCTAGGTATCTTACGGTTTTGGGTGCAGTTGTAAATGGGATCGACTCCTTAATTTCTTTTTCTTCTGTTTTACTGTTGGTGTATAGAAATACAACTGATAAAAAAGCAACCGATTTCTGTGCATTGATTTTATATCCTGATACTTTACTGAATTCCTATACAAGATCTAGCAGTTTTGGAGTAGAGTCTTGCAGGTTTTCCACATAAAGTATCATGTCATCTGCAAAGAGTGAGAATTTGAGTTCTTCTTTGCTGATTCGGATGCCTTTTATTTCTCTTTGTTGTCTGACTGCTGAGACTAGGACTTTTAGTACTGTGTTGAATAGCAGTGGTGATAGTGGACTGCCCTGCCGTGTTCCTGACGTTAAGGGAAAAGCTCTCAGTTTTTTTCCCACTGAGAATTCGCTGTGGGTTTTTCATAGATGGCTTTGATGATATTGAGGTATGTACCCTTTATCCCTACACGATGAAGAGTTTTGATTAAGAAAGGATGCTGTACTTCGTCAGATGCTTTTTCAGCATCTATTGAGAGTATCATATGGTTGTTGTTGTTTGTTTTATTAATGTATCACGTTGATTGATTTGTGGATGTTGAACCACCCTTGCAGCCCAGGAATAAATCCCACTTGGTCATGGTGAATAATACTTTTAATATACTGTTGGATCCTATTGGGTAATACTTTGGTGAGAATTTTTGCATCCATGTTCATCAAGGATATTGGTTTGCAGTTCTTGCTGGGGTCTTTGTCTGGTTTTGGGATCAAGGTAATGCTGGCCTCATAAAATGAGTTTGGAAGTTTTCCTTCCATTTCTATTTTTTGGAACAGTTTCAGGAGAATAGGTATTAATTCTTTTTTAAATGTTTGGTAGAATTCCCCTGGAAAGCCAATCTGGCCTTGGGCTCTTGTTTGTTGGGAGATTTTTTTTTTTTTTTAAATTTAAAGATTTATTTATTTATTTATTTGACAGAGAGTGATCACAAGTAGACAGAGAGGCAGGCAGAGAGAGAGAGAGAGAGAGAAGCAGGCTCCCTGCTGAGCAGAGAACCCGATGCGGGACTCAATCCCAGGACCCCGACATCATGACCTGAGCCGAAGGCAGCGGCTTAACCCGCTGAGCCACCCAGGCGCCGTGTTGGGAGATTTTTGATGACTGCTTCAATCTCTTTACTGGCTATGGGTCTCTTTGAGTTTTCTAGATCTTTCTGGTTCAGTTTTGGTAGTTTATATGTCTCTCTCTAGGAATGTATCCATTTCTTCCAGATTGTCAAATTTGCTGATGTATAATTGCTCATAATATGTTTTTATACTTGCTTGTATTTCTTTAGTGTTGGTTGTGATCTCTCCTCTTCCATTCATGATTTTATTAATTTGGATCCTTTCTCTTTTCCTTTTGATAAGTCTGGCCAGGGGTTTCTCAATCTTATTGTTTCAAAGAACCAGCTCCTAGTTTTGTTGATTTGTTCTATTGTTCTTTTGGTTTCTATTTAATTGATTTCTGCTCTGATCTTTATGATTTCTCTTCTGCTGGGTTTAGGCTTTCTTTGCTGTTCTTTCTCCTCCTTTAGGTATAGGGTTAGGTTGTGTACTTGAGATCTTTCTTGTTTCTTGAGAAAGGCTTGTATTGCTGTATACTTTCCTCTCAGGATCGCCTTTGCTGTGTTCCAAAGATTTTGAAGAGTTGTGTTTTCATTTTCATTTGTTTCCATTAATTTTTTTCAATTCTTTAATTTCCTGGTTGACCCATTTATTCTTTAGTAGGATGCTCTTTAGCCTCCATGTATTCGAGTTCTTTCCAACTTCGCTCTTGTGATTGAGTTGTAGTTTCAGAGCCTTGTGGTCTGAAAATATGCAGGGAATGATCCCAGTCTTTGGTACTGGTTGAGACCTGATTTATGACTCAGGATGTGATCTATTCTGGAGAATGTTCCATGTGCACTAGAGAAGAATGTGCATTCTGTTGCTTTGGGATGGAATGTTCTGAATATATCTGTGATGTCCATCTGGTCCAGTGTGTCATTTAAAGCCTTTATTTCCTTGTTGATCTTCTGTTTAGATGATCTGTCCATTTCGGTGGTGTGTGTGTGTGTGTGTGTGTGTGTGTTAAAGTCCCCTGCTATTACTGTAGTATTGATGATGTGTTTCTTTGATTTTGTTATTAACTGGTTTATATAATTGTTCCCATATTAGGGTCATAGATCTTTAATTTTGTTAGATCTTTTATTGGACAGACCCTTTAAGTATTATATAGTGTCCTTCCTCATCACTTATTAGAGTCTTTGGCTTAAAATCTAATTTATTTGATATAAGGATTGCCACCCCAGCTTTCTTTTGATGTCCATTAGCATGGTAAATTGTTTTCCACCCCCTCACTTTAAATCTGGAGGTATCTTTGGGTCTAAAATGAGTTTCTTGTAGACAGCATATCAGTGGGTCTTGTTTTTTTTAGTCCATTCTGATAACCATTGTCTTTTGATTGGGGCATTTAGCCCATTTACATTCAGGGTAACTATTGAGAGATACGAATTTAGTGCCATAGTATTGCCTGTAAGGTGACTGTTACTGTTTATTGTCTCTGCTCCTTTCTGGTCTGTTACTTTTAGGTTCTCTCTTTGCTTAGAGGACCCCTTTTAGTATTTCCTGTAGCGCTGGTTTGGTGTTTCCAAACTCAGTTTTTGTTTGTCCTGGAAGCCTTTTATCTTTCCTTCTATTTTCAGTGACAGCCTAGCTGGGTATATTATTCTTGGTTGCGTATTTTTCTCATTTAGTGCTTGAATGTATCATGCCAGTCCTTTTTGGCCCGAGAGGTCTCTGTGGATAGGCCTGCTGCCAATGTAATTTAATATCCCCTGTTGTATGTGTGCTGTAGACCTCTTTTCCTGAGCTGCTTTCAGGATTTTCCTTGTCACTCTGAGACTTGTAAGTTTTACTATTAGATGACAGGGTGTGGACCTATATTTATTGATTTTGAAGGGGGTTCTCTGTGCCTCCTGGATTTTGATGCTTGTTCCCATGGGCAAATTAGGGGAATTCTCTGCTATGATTTGCTCCAATATACCTCTGTCCCTCCCTCTCTTTTTCTTTTGGGATGGATCCAGTTATTCTAATACTGTTTCGTCTTTCGGTATCACTTATCTCCCAAATTCTCCCCTTGTGGTCCAGTAGTTGTCTCTTTTTCTCAGCTTTATTTTCCATCATTTGGTCTTCTGTATCACTAACTTCTCTTCTGCCTCATTTATCATAGCAGTAAGAGCCTCCATTTTTTATTGTACCTCATTAATAGCTTCTTTTTAAATTTCAACTTCATTAGATTTTAGTTCTTTAATCTCTCCAGAAAGGGATTCTCTAGTATTTCCCATGCTTTTTTTGAGCCTAGCTAGCACCTTGATAATCGTCATTCTGAACTCTAGTTCTAACATATTATTACTGATGTCCATATTGATTAGGTCCCTAGCTGTTGGTACTAACTCTTGTTCTTTTTTTGGGGTGAGTTTTTCTGCCTTGTCATTTTATCCAGGTAAGAATAGATGAATGAGAGAGCACAATACTAAGAGGGTAGCAACGGCCCCAGAAATATATACATTAACTATATAGAAAAGACCCAAAACCAGGGGAAGAAGAAATGGGGAAAAAAAAGAAAGGGGAAAAAAAAAAAATGTGTGTGTGTGTGTGTGTGTGTGTGTGTGTGTTGGTAAATAGAACAAAGCCACACATTTTGATTTTGGGTGTATTTTGGTCTGTTAGAAGAAACTACCTCCCAGAATTTCATAGAAAGAAAAACTTGTATATATATACAAATAAGGGTAAAAATGATGAAGGGATGGAATACGACTGTAGAGATGAAAATTAAAAAAGATTCTAAGAAAGGAGTTGATGAGTTGGTTAAAAAAAGAATGAATGTGATCAGGCTGGAGATTGGAGCAAAGCCATGAGCTACAATTAAGGTATATTTTGATCTGTTAGAAGAAACTGTATCCCAAAATTTTAAAGAAAAAGCTATACGTATATAAAAAATAAGGTTAAATACAGTGAAGGGGTAGAATATGACTATATCAATGAAAATTTAAAAATTTTTAAAAAGGTATTAAGATAAAATAGTTAACGTTAATATAGGAAAGAGGAAAACTTTTAAAAAATAAAGTGAGAAAAGTAAAATTTAAAAAATTTAACTTTGAAAGACTAGGGGAAAAGCCTTGAATTCTTTGTGTTGCTTTCCCCTAGCTCTGGAGTTCTGCAGTTGTCATTGATCTGTGAACTTGTTTTTGGCTGATGTCTGCCCAAGGCACTGCCCTTGCCAGGCCAGGCTAAGTAATCTCAGGTTTGCTCTTGGTAGCTTTTATTCCCAGAACACTTTCTGTATAGCTTTGGAGGACAGGAATGAAAATGGCAGCCTCCCAATCTCCGGCCCCGTAGGAGCGGGAGAGCTCAGGGTCCCACTCCTCAGTGCGCACTCGGAGAAAAGCAGTCAGTCACTCCTGTCTCCCTGGTCCATGCTCACCTGGCCTGTGACTGAGTGTTTCTGTCTCTGGCACATGGTCCCATTTGGAGTCTCCAAACCCAGCAGATTCCTGCAGTGTGCTCCCATACCACTCCTCCTAGAGGAGGAAGGACGAGGGTCCCTTCGGATCTGCCACTTGTGGGGTTCCTGCTTGAAGAGCAGTGGCTGACTGTACCATGGATCACGGTTTAAGGTAACCCTGAGCTGAGAGCCTATTTCTCGGCTCTGTCTCTGCAGCTGGCTTCCCCGTTCTGATACCTGGGAGCTCTGCCACACTCAAACACCCCTGGTCTTGTTACGGCCCCTCAGGTCCTGAGACCATACTGTCCCTGCAAGGGCTCCACCCTCCACTTAGCTTCTGGAGTGACGTCCCTCAGTGGAGAAGACTTCTAAAAAAGTTCCAGTTTTCTGCTCCACTGCTGTACTGCTTGCTGGGAGCCGGCCCCTGCTCCCACAGTGTCTCTTCCTGTATTTAGCCTCAGATTCACTTCTCCACACATCCTACCTTCCAGAAAGTGATCAGTTTTCTGTTCTAGAATTGCTGCTCTTCTCTTTGATCTTCTGTTGAGTTTGTAGGTGTTCAGAATGGTTTGATAACTATCTAGCTGAACTCCTAGGACCTGATGATATTTAGGTATCCTACTCCTCTGCCATCTTTGTTCCTCCCTCTGTATTATTTTCCATAGTGGTTGCACTAATTTACATTCCCACCAACAGGGCACCAGGGTTTTCTTCTCCACGTCCTCACCAACATTTGTTATCTTTTTTTTTGATACTAGTATTCTCACTGGTGTGAGCTGTTATCTCATTCTGGTTTTGATTTGCATTTCCCTAATGATTAGTAATATTGAACATCTTTCAGTATGTCTGTTGGCCATGTGTGTTGTCTTTGGAAAAATGTCTGTTCAGATCATTTGTCTATTTTTAGTTGGATTATTTGTTGTTTTGGTGTTATTTATATACTTTCATTAACCCCTTATCAGGTACTTGGTTTGCAAATATCTTCTCCCATTCAGTAGGTTGCCTTTTTATTTGTTGATGCTTTTCCTTTGCAGTGCAAAAGCTTTGTATTTTGGTGTAGTTCTAATAGTTTATTTTTCTTTTGTTTCCCTTGCCTGAGGAGACGTCCATAAATATGTTGCTAAAGCTGACATCCAAGAGATTACGGTCTATGCTTTCTTCTAGGAGTTTCATGGTTTCATTTAGGTCTTTAATCTATTTTAAGTTCATTTTTGTGTGTGGCATAAGAAAGTGGTCCAGTTTTCCCAGCGCCATTTATTGAAGAGATTGTCTTTTCCCTGGTATATGCTTGCCTCCTTTGTCATGTAGACTAAAGGACCACGTAAGTATGGGTTTATTTCTGGGCTATATTCTCGTCCATTAATCTTTGTTGTGTCTGTTTTTGTACCAGTACTATACTGTTTTGATTACTATAGCTTTGTAGTGTGTTTTCAGATGTGGGATTGATATCTTTAGCTTGGTTCTTCCTCACAATTGCTTTGGCTGTTCATGATCTTTTGTGGTTCCATACAGATTTTAGGATTTTTTTGTTCTGGTTCTGTGAAAAATGCTGTTGGCATTTTGATAGAGATTACATTGAATCTCTAGATTGCTTTGAGGAATACAGATGTTTTAACAATTCAAGGTCTTGAATCCATGACTTTCCATTTATTTGTATCATCTTCAATTCTTTTTATCAATGTCTTACAGTTTTCATAGTGTCGGTCTTTTCATCTTCTTGGTTAGATTTATTCCTAGGTATTTTGTTGAGTGCTTTTATTGTGAAAACAAGTCAGAATGTTGCAAGCAATTTTAATTTTTACCTTCTATCCTGTGGGAGGAGCCAGGAATTGGTCAGTTTCCTTCTGATCACATTGTGTTGCACCAAGGAGGGTGTGAGACAAGAGTGAAAAAGAATTCCATGAAATTTCCTGGCCTTTTATTTTTTTTGGTTGTATTAATGTTTAGTTGCTGCAGCTTCTTAACTGGTTTCTAGTGTTCTCACAATTCTTTATATTCAGAATCTTTTCACGTTATGCTATTGTTGCTTGCTAGATTGGCATTAGGAAAATGTGCTTTAAAGTACTTTTAGAAGTACTTAAAAGAATTTTGACTCCTTTTATAGTTTAGCTAGGTGTCCATTCCATAAGTGACTCGGTGGCCCTCCAGAGATTCTGATTTGGTTTGTTAAATCCACAGAGTCCTTAGGCCTCATGGATAAGATTCTACTGACAATGAAGAAGTGACTTGTGTGCTGATGAAATGTCCACTGAATCTGAAAGCATGTGAAACTTTTCATACTCTGCAATCTTATCATTCATGTATTTAACTTTATTCAAGCTTAACATAAAAGTATATAGAACAATTTAAGTAATGATTCCATCCACTACCCCTATGTGAATTTGATGTGACAAGGGAAATGTCAGTCAGCTATCTTTTTAGGCAAAATATTTCTGAATGACCATTCCAGCTGTGGTGTGCATAGTGGTGTGTGGGTGTGTATACATGTGTATACATGTATATGTATGTATGATTTTCCTGGGGTATGAAGACCTGCTGCAGTTGACTTTAGCTTTTTAGAAGACTCAAGGATAATATGAATATAGTAACTTCTACCTAATTTAAAATTAAAGGAACTATCTGAAATGCAGATAGATGTGTGCACAAAGTATGTACTTTATTACTTACAAAAAATAGGAAGAACTTTATTTCCAGCCATTGGAAAATTGATAAGGAATTAGTTTTTCATACCACGGACATGATGTCCATATTCACAAAGTAGCATGAGGTTATATAAATAGAAAATATTTTACATAAAGGTGATCTCTGTTTAATAAAAATTGCACAGAAAAAAGACTGAAGGTAAAAAGATCAAGAAAATATTAATGGTTCTGTATGTACTCTTAACATTGCTGTTTTCTTGCAGCTTTGACATTTTCACAATTTCTACAATGGGTATGCATTTCATCATCAGATGTTAACAGTCTAATTTGTACATGTTATATTTTTACTTTTTTTTTAAATAAGAAGTTGTATTCTGGTCAAAAAAAAAAAAAAAAAAAAAAGCCAGTAAGGGGGGAAAAAAAAACCCAGAAAAACAGATTTGGAGACAGGAATAGAAATATTGTTTAGAACAGGTGGGCTGCTGCTTTTAAGAACAGTATGTGGGTATGAGATGGGAATGGAGGAGAGTGGACTTGAGAGGGAGGAAAAAGGTAAAAGTTGGTCAGTGAAAAATAAGAAATTAGAGTAAGGTGTACTGTGCCCAGAAATGGTTTTCTCCTGGGCAGAACGGGCAAAGTGTAGGCTCCACTAGTAGGAGTAGACCTCATGTGACTTTAACGGTGGTGAGGTATTAAGAGAATGCTTGTCATTAACTTAAGCCACTGTTTTTTTTTTCCACAGAATTTCTTTGGGTTGAGTTCAATTGAAGTTTGCCACTGACCTGTGTTCCTGAACTATGAAGCATGAATATAGGGTTATGGAATTGTCTTGATAAATAAACAACTAACACATACTTTGGACAGTAGGTTTCTGTTTAATTATTCTGATAATTCAGGGTTGGAGATTTTAACTGTGTTTATGAACCTTAGGATGATTAACTTGATTTTAACATTTCTTAAAACTACCATTGTCTTCGAATATTTTTCATTGCTCTGGTGTTTAAGTCACTGAAATACTGGTAGGTGCACTTTCTTCGTCCTGGGTCATGGATTTAAGGGGGTCTACATGAGTCTGTAAGACCACTCACTATATTCTTTCCTCTTAGAAGGGACAGAGAACATCTTTTCAGTACAATATGTCTTTGGGCTTCATTGTCACTGTTAGTAGCCCTGATGGATCAACCACCAGTTTCAGTAGATAATTAAAATACCAGTTGCTTTTGAAGAGTTACCAGTATGTGTATATAAGTTAGAATATATACATACATATATATATATCTCTCTCTAGGAAAATACCATAATATATTTTATGGATATGGAATATATGCCTAGTCCAGAAAAAGTATGAAGAGTAGTCACAGTTAATGATAAGAGTATGGGAACTTTGGGGGGAGGTCTTAGGAGGATCTTTACCCCCATATTAATTATTAGTGCTTTTTTTGTGATCAAAGTGATAGTACAGAGAGCTTTTAAAATTAAGTCTATTTTAACGTAAGTTGATTTTATCACTGGTACTTTATTAGGATAATAACAACTGTTTCTTAGCCTTCTTAACTAATGCAAAATTCTTGAGTCCTAATAATGTGAGCTGTATTAAACCCAGGAATTGGTGAAAACCTGCATTTGAAAAACACCTGGTGACAATACACATTTATGTGTGGTCAGTAATTCGAGGATTCCTTTTATTTTCAACAATTTATATAACAGTTCTTAGAAGTAGTATGCAAAATGACCATAAAAGATACATTAATTAATACATATTTACATTCTTAAAAATAGTTAACTCTTGAGGTTGACAAAGCTGTCACTTTCCTAAATGAGTATAACACAACAAACTAATGGAAAAATCAGTTTTTTTCATATTTAGCCTGAATTGTTCATAAATAGTCTTGCTTTCCAGAAACAATTACACAGTGACTTCTTATGCCTGATGACATGTGAGACTTGATTAAAAATTAGAAGGCATTTGAAATTGAATTTTCTTAGCATCTCACAATTGTACATAATAGATTATAGATCCAGATTTGGATGTAATCAGTAAAAAGGTGTTTTAATCAGAGTGAGATTTTTACTGAATATTAAAGATGATATCTGGTGACCCAAGATCTGATAAAAACCCATCCTTAAAAATGGAAAAATAATGTCACACATTGGAAATATTTTGTGGTTAAGGAATTAAAAATAAACTCTTTGGATTGGTTCACTGTTAAGGTTAACACTCCCCTGTAGTACCCCAGGGCAGTATGAATATCCTTCTGCTAAACCCCTTCCACAAGAGGGTGTTAGTTCCTAGTAGCACGTTTTCTTTATGGAACTAGAGAAACTCACCTGAGCCCTTTGGGTCTGTTTTCTCTGGTAGACACATAAGCTTGCTTGCTAAAAGATTAACTGGCGAAACATTTTTTCTAGTGTACCTGGACAGTCATGAGAAGGTCTTATAAATTTCAGTAACCTGCAGGCTTTAAAGGAGTAAGATATACATAGCAGGTTTCACTTAAAGAAGAGCGTCACATTTTAAGTAATAAATTTAACAAGTTAGTAAAATCCTAAGCGTTTAAAGATTCCAAATGTTTGCAGATGAGAATATAAGGAAAAGACTGTCTTAGCCTAGAAACAGATGCAGTTGGGAATGAAGTTTTAACCAGTCTCTCCATTCTAAGGCCTGACCACATTTTTTGTTAGAGCAGAGTTAACAGATCTTAATTATAGTAAACATTTTAGCAAATACCATAAACAGCAAAAGGTAGTATATATATGTGATGGGATGACAACATTAATCACGGGCTCCAAATTGGAAAGGAACAAGTTTTTTTTATCATTGCATTTTAAGGTGTTTTCTTAGGGAGAAGAATCTGAATTAATTTTAGAAGAGGCTGGGAAATTACCTATAATTATAGTAAAGTAGTGGCTTTGTGTCCATATTAGATGTTATTAGAGCTAGTTAGGTTTCCTTTTCAAGAATAAATTGCACAAGCAGGACCAGCACCACCTTAGAGGGGACTCAAGGGAACCCTTTCCTCAGGGCTTTATTTTTCACCATGGTAAACTTACTAATGAAGACTTGAGCAAAGTGCGGATCAACCAGATAATGGTATGTTTTCACAGTGGAGGGGAGAGGTTCCACAGCCACCACTGGGCACGGGGTCTGCATGGGAGAGCAGCTGGGAGCCAGGTGACCAGATGTCTTTGTGATGTAGTCCACAAGTCTGTTGTACTGTTGTTCCGACAGTCTCTCCCGGACTCCGTCCACCTGGGATCCAAAAATAAAGAGTCTTCAGCTGCCAAAACCTCCTAATGGCATTTCGTGACAAATTATTCTTCTGTTGTTGCCTTAATACATCTATTCATTATGCCTTTAGGTACTCTAATAAAGCCATTTTGTCCCAAACAGTGCTTTTTATTTTTCCTCTGAGCTGTACTTGCCGGAGTACGACAGAAGCGCTCTGCAGGAGACTGTTAGGACGGCCTCCTTTGAATAAGCATTTGGTGTGTAAAATTCCGATGCCTGAAGCTGACAAATTTAGTAACATTTTACTCATTAACTGTTAAACATCTCTCACTGCTCTTTACTGAGGAGCTCAGGAACAAAGGAGAAAAGTGTCTTTCCTCTGCTTAAATCAACATTAAACTTGCACCTGAAATAAAAGTTCTGTTTGCTTGTCTCCTTGAACCTCTTCAGTTTGACAGAAAAAAATCGTGGAGAAGAGAACCTCTTTCAAACCAGTGGCTTTGGACAGAGCATTTAAAAAAATAAATACCTTTTGAACTGTAACATTTTCTGTTTTTATAAACACTAGGATTTAAAGCCAGAGAAAATAAAAAAACTGGGCAGAGGAAGGGGAAATTTTTATGGAAAAAAAGGGAGGATGCAAAGTACATTTATGGTTCATAAAAGTCTGGCTCATCTTCAGTGGAATTTGAATAGGAGAACTGAGATATACTACCCAAGTTCTTAAGTGCGATTTTCTGAGAAAGCACCCATCAAAGGCAGTTGGAGCTATAAATTCTTCCCACCCTGAAATTCTGTAGCTGTCTAGTGTGTAGATGATGTGGACGGAGACGTTCCCAGTGTAAGCTGCTGATCTCTGGGAATCAGGTAGCCACTGACCTTTCAGTGGTCTGTACCTACCAAATGTTGGCAAGATCACTCTGCAAGAATTAAAAACATTTTAAACAACGGCTTTCGAGTCCTCAAGTAGTAATAGAATTTCTGTGTTTCTGTGTAGGGCATGGAAACAGTGCAGCCAAGGGTGTCTTAAAAGCTGCAAAAGCCAGTGGCATGGTAAGGAGTGGAGGGGCTGCCAGAGAAGTAAGTAGGGCATCTGGTACGGTTTGGATCTCGTATTTTTAAGCCTGGGACGGAAAAGGAAAGCCCCCAAAGTTTCGCTGACAGATGAAAGCTGTGTACCACCAGGCAAAAGCCAGAACTCCGATGATATCATTTGATGGGGTCAGAATTCAGCTGGAAAGCTTTGAATACACAGAAAGTCTTAATTGCTCCTCCTGAACAGCAGCACAGGAAAACCCGTGCTGTGAAAGGAACCTGGCCAAGGAATAAATTGACCTTCTGACTCATTTTGAGCCTCTCTCATAAGGGATTTCAATAATGTGCCAGGCATATTAAGCAATTATTACCCTAAAAATGGCTGCATTTAACCAAGAAAAGCAAATGCTGATTTAAAAAATCTGAATCCTACCACATTTCAGTATACTGAATGATGTCATCTACAAATTAATTCCTTCCAAAATTCAAAGGAGCTCTGTTTCCTAGCATCTGAAGAAAATCAGAAAAGCCATTTTCTATAAAGATCTTAAAAATACTGTTCTTAGCTTTCCCTGGAAGACAGCAGGTAGGCTTCTTATACCCAGCTTTATGTCTACGCATCAGGTTGACATGTGACGGGTATGGACTGACAAGCATGACAATTGAGGAAAATTCACTATGTCAAGCAGCCCTGCTGAGTGACACCCCCACCCCCCACCCCCCGTTTTGCAAACACACTGGATTAGGGCACTCCTAACGAAGGGTGTACTGTCTCAGAAAAGAAATGAGCATTTTTTTTTTTTTCCTTACAGTTTGGGTTTCCTTTGGGGTGAGTAGGGGAGGGGTTAGGGTTTGAATGCAGGACTGAGGAGGCAGTTATTTCCTGTTTCTTAGGAGGAGTTGAGGGAAAGCAGAATTTGAGGGCTAAAGGCATACCCGATAATCCACCTTTTCTGTCCCTTGCCAGATGCTGCCCTGCAGTATTTCTGCTTTCAGTCATCTTTTCCTGCCTCTTCTGTAGCCATCCCTTAGCCCTAGCGCCCCTGCCCCCAGCTGATACCCGAGTACCGGTGGGAAACCAGTGCTGGGCATGATGTCCAGTGTGTCAGTGGTGCTTCTGCCTCTAACTCCGTGATTCCATGGTCTCAGCCTTGGAAGCTTCTAGGAGTGGTGACTCCAGCTATCATCTCATTAGCCCCTCGAGAAGCAGAGCTGTTCCCTTCCAGCTATGATAATTCCCCAAGTATCCTCAAAAAAGCCAAAGAGAGAAGGATCACAGTTGAAGACTGTAAAGACAGTTTAACAGCAAAAGCTGAATCTCCAGTCCCAGCTTAAGATATGAAATATTTCCCAAGCAGCTAAGGAATAATGATGGCCCTAGATACTCCTTAGGGCCTTGGAAGTTTCTCGTTAAGGACCAAGGACTTGAAGATAATGATACTATGCCCTGCCAAGTCCTGTAGCCAGATCACTGCTGCTTTATTGTCAATTGGATCAGAAGATTTTGGCAGATCTAAAGTCAGCCTGGACATCTGACCTCTGTTTATTCCCAGAAAGTCATCAACTCGAGGCAGCAATGTACGCCTAGTGCCAAGCCCCAGCTTAAAGCCTGACTGATTAAGATCCAAGAAGCTAGAGAAATCTCAGCGTTGTTGTGGTTGGCTGCTTTCCATCTTCTCAGATAATTTTACCCAAACAGTGGTGCGAGGGAAGCACAGGCTCCCATACCAGGGAGAAGATAATGAATTGGGCAGGATGGGGCCACCGAGGGTCCAGGTTAGGACAAGGAGGCTCCAGTTTGCCACTGACTTACACCCGTCTTGCTGTGTGGAAAAAGATGTCTGTTTCTTAAAGAGGTCAACTCTTACAGCCCCTGTGGATCAGGCAGTCAGCAGGGAGGCAGGAGCAGACCGCTGCTTTCCACCAGGTGCACCTGCTCACCCAACACTGGCCTGTAGGAAGCTGGTGCCACTCCGGGCAGGGCTCCCCTCTGACCCTGGGCATCACTGTGCCCTGCCTGAGCATCTGTTCCACAACAGCTTATGTGTGGCCGGGAGCCAGCATCCAGCATGGAAGCTGTGTGGCCAGGGAGCTGCCTCAAGACCCAAAGGAGCATCCCCAGGAGGTACCCCACAGTATTTAGGGGGTGGGAATCTGCCCTGTGGGAAAGGGAACACAGAACCACACAGAATACAGAGCAGGAAGGAAAGATCTATGAACAGAATTTTGACCCATGAAGTCTTGGGGTGGAAAACAGGGAGGGTGGGGGGAGGGACTGAGACCTGGCTTGTGAGCTTGTGAAGGTCTGGCCCACTGGCTGCACCTCATTTCACGACACCCCCACTTCGGTGGCGGTCCTCTCCTGTATCTCCAGTCGGCTACAGCAGACTTGTGCCGCCTCGGCCCTGGCCCTCTCACACAGACCAGTTTGTGCTGGAGCTCTGTTGTCCTGCCCAGTCTCCTCCAGAACCCCTGACCCACGACAACCAAGCCTTGTCCGGTTCATACAGTGGTTTAACCCCGGGCCTTGAGTCCACTGGGCCTGCTGCCGCGCTCCCCTAGGAAGGGCTCCCACACACGCCTGGGCTGGGGCTTCCCAACTTCCTTCTGCATTGGCTCCTACGTCCCTTCACGCCGCTTCCTCTGACAGCCCTCCTCGTCTCAGCAGCCAGGCCAGCGGCCGCGGGCTCATAAACCCGCGTACCCGCGGCCAGCCCGCGTCTCCATTGCCGCGGCAGTCAGCCACACGGTCACCCTGTCCCCTGAAATGTACCTCCACGTCACAGGCCACTCTTGGCTGCCTGAGCTGCACGGTGAGCAGGTTGCTCTGCTTGCTGTCCTGGGCGCAGTCGATCTCTGTGACGGGGAAGGCCTGCTGCTGTGTGTCCTCGCTGACGCTCACCACGAAGAGCACCTCCGACGTCAGCAGCAAGCAGCCTTCGTGCTCCTGGCCGGAGCCCCTCACCAGAACGACTTCCAGGGCCATGTGCACCTCTGGTCTGCCCAGAGACTGAAGCATTTTCCTGTTTCCAGGGAGAAAAGTGAGGCGGGAAGCCGGTTTGGAAAAGATGGTCATACAGCGGTGCTCACGGTACCACGGGCTGGGGCGTTCCCACACACGGTTCCCCAAGGGTGGAGGGCTCTCACCCATCTGATTATTAATTTGAGCTTAAAATGTAATTGTCACTTTAATTCTCAAACTGATTCTGGTCAACAGAACCCAGCTCCTGGGGATAAAGATTTCCCTTGGCTCCTTTTCTTCCCTACAGAAACATCACCCCGAGAAGAAGGCTGGTTCTCTAGGGAATCCCGGGTCCCCTCCCACGGCCTGGGCTCCTCTGTCAGCGCGCCTCCTCGCTGAGGGGTGTGCGAGAGGCCAGGGTGCGGCCAGCCCCGCATCTGGGGGCGGCAGCTGCTCCTGGGCCCTAAGGTGCCCCAGTGCTGCCTGAGCTGCCGAACGCGGTCTGGGGCTGCCCCGGAAGCAGGGCCCCTCAGCTTGAGACCCAAGCAGGCCCGCTAACATCCATGTGCCGTGGAACAGGCGTCTAGATAATTTTACCAGACATATTTGACGTGGCTGTTTGGAGCCTGGTCAGCATGTAGATCACTTGGCTGATAGCGCTGTTTGGGAAGCTGAGAAAGTCCAGCTCCGTGTAAAATACCTGTGGTAAGAGAAGTAAGGGAGTTTTACTAGTTGTCTTCCGGAAACCGGTTCCATGCTGCAGTGATGTCATCTGCTTACAGCCATCCATAAAGCGCTGCAAGATCCAAAATGATGTCAAATCCTTGGAAGCAAGTATATAGATAATCATTAAACACCGCAATGCTCTGACCTCTGGCGCTCTTACATCAGCTGCAAACTGAAAAATGAATGAACCACAGTCCAAGCATTGACTGGACTGGCAATTAATGGAAGCCTAACGCTTCTGGGAGTAATCAGTCCTGCGCAATCGCTCACACACTGTTACAATTTATGTGATAAAAGAAGCCATGCTTGTTAGTCGACTTCCCTGCTTCACGTTATAATACTTCTGTATCTGTGCGGGGGCCGGGCACATAAAAAAACACAACAGACAGAGATGCACACAAAGGCACATGGTTTGCCTAGATACCGTATTTAGGTGACTTAATCCAGCTGTTAAACATGAATCCATATACATTTATGAGCACTCTGTGGGCCCCCGGTATGTTACACGCTCTCCCCGGGGCTGGCACCAAACGAGGGCACCCAGCGGCAGCCATGCAGGCCCCTCGGAGGAGACGCTCCAGAACCAAAGATGGTACAGCATGTGTGCTTTCCGAGGGCTTGTAAATGTTTATAAACGAGGCACAGTCATTAGACGAAGAGTTAGTGGTTTGTAAAACCTTCAGTGCAGTAATAAAACTTTTACAAGAACGATGGAGAGCAACAAGGCCATGTGAAGCTCTGTGCTGAGATGCTCTTCCGTGAGGGGGAGATCCTCAGCCCTGGGAAACCTTGTGGTGAGGAACCATGGCTTTTTCCACACCAAAGGAATCGGTGAAGTCTGCGTGGACTTCGCCTCCCTGGGGTCCACAGCAAGGGAATCCCACTTTTATGAACGCCTAAGCGGAGTCTGACTGGGCCGGCCGACGGGAGGGTGGACAGCGGTTCTGTCCATTTCCCTGTGAGTGAAAACGCCCCTCACAGGAGAGAGAGAGACCCGGGAGGGGGGCGGCGAGGGGAACAGCCAAGAGGAACACATGTTCGCGCCTGTGTGGTCTCTTAAAGGAACCCTCCGGATGGCTGCCTGAGTGTGGGCATTCGTCTCCCGCTCTCTCCCTCTCAGACCCCCTCCCCCTCAGACGCGGTTTCTGTGCCCTGGTCGGGCCGCCTCTGTCAGATCTGAGGGGCAGGTGCCCGCGGTGAAACGGGCCCCTCCGACTACGGCCAGACGCACGGCGCGCGCCTGGGGTCTGGGATGGCAGCGCGGCAGCCCGCTTCCTGACCAAAGCGATGACACCGATTTGGGGGAAAAAGGTGACCGTGCGAGTCCCGGTTTACGAAGTCACTTTAGCGGGCTCTGCCAAGAACGCAGAAAAGCAGCCTGGGAAAGACGTGCTTCCGCTCACTCGCGCCCGCTACTCCCGCGTGCACGCCCGGCGGGGAGAGGCCCCAGCGCGCCCCCGGCCATGGCTGGCGGTGCCCCCAGCCCCACTGTCTGCTTGGGGAAGGGGTCTCAGATGTAGATCACCTGCCTTTGCTGCCAGTGGCCAGGAACTCGCCCCGGGGGCAATGCACAGGAGGCTCTGTGGGTGTGGGCGTGCGCGCGCTTCTTTCTTGTTCTCTAAAGCGCGCGCGCGCGCGCGCACACACACACACACACACACCCCTCACAGATATCTTCCTGCTTTATCACCTATTTTTCCTTTCCAACTGGCCATCAGACACATTGTCATTCTAGTCTCTGCTTCAATATTTTCTACGTATTGCTCTCAACTGCCCTCCACCTCTGACTGGTTATTCTCATTCAAGGCTGTTTTGCTCTCAGCCTTAGCCAAAAGGCCGAGAAACCATCACTGGAGTCTATTTTTTTAGATGTGCTGTAAAAAGAATCTGTGAGATAGATCTATTGAACATGCTAAATGATTTCTTGGGTCTACAATTATTAAATTTATCATTAGTAGTACAATTCAACTCTTCCCATAAATAAGCATAAGGAGGTGAGGAAGACAGCTATTTCTCTCCTTATGGATTTATCCATTTTTTTTTTTTTTCCACTGCTTTGCCATGCGAAGGCCTAGATTATCTCAGAGTCCTTGGTATAATAATGCAAGTAGGTCGGTGATATCTGAGCTGGCCTGACAGGTGCCCCACAACTTACCGTAGCCAGTCTGTGACACGAGCTCAGCAGCCCCTCCGATGGGCTTTGTGAACACCCCCATGATTCCTTTCCCCACACCTGAGATGACACCCTTGGCCTTGTGTCCTGCTGAAGCATGAGCTTCAGAGGTTCTCTGGAAGTTCTGCATAGGCTGATCGACTATGCCAGCAATTGCACCTGAAAAACAGCAAAAGCCCCTTGTGAGGACTGAGGCTTAAAATCCTGAAAAAGTGAAAACCTTCAATCCAGAATGGCTTTATTTGGATCAATTATCATGATTACCCTCATTATCATGTTCTTTACTATACATTTATTTACCAATTACATAAGCTCACTGGGCACTGAGTTAGGCATTTATGATCTTCATCGAAACACAATGTTCAGACTGGGTTTGGTCCATTCCAGTGAGGATCTGAGAAGTTCAGTTCAGAATTTCATAAACACGTCAGACTATTCCAAAGTGACACTCACATGCCTTTGTCCAGAAACCAGGCAACACAGTTTAGAGGAGAGAGCTAATGATTGCTCAGGAGAGGGCAAGCCTGCTCAGCCTAATCAATTTTCACTAATTAGGAGCGTGAAAAAACTGGAAGAGGCCATCTCCCTTTTAATAATGATAAGATCATTCTTTGATAATATCAAGATATTAATATGTAAGAGTGTTAATATTGCAGTTACTTGTATAATAGCTAATCTGTTTCGAGTGCTTACTATCTGCTGGGGACTGTATCCAGAGTGTTACTTGTATGAGACCATTAATCCTCATAATCTTGGGAGTCAGACATGGTTTTTATCCTCAGCTCCTAGATAAAGCAGCAGAGCACAGAGAGGTTAAGGAGTTTTGCCCCAAGGTCACACAGCTGTCCTGTGCTTGAGCCAGGATTTGAGTGTAGTGAGGCAGTCACAGGCCAGCTCTTCACCACCAAGCTCTTCACCGATCCTGTTTATGAATAGGCACTTCCTTCTGCCAGTCTCAGAAACACTCCCCCACTTCCCACTTCAAATGAGGTTTGGCCATTTACTCTTTACTTTAGAACAGCTACAAAAGCCTGCTCTCACTACTCTGCTCTAGCAGTTTTCCCAGAGGGCGGCTGGGTCAGGTACCAAGCAGGCGGGGGTGGGGTGGGGGGAGTCCCTCAGCCTCCTGTGGCTCCCTCCTCCTTGCTCCCCTTGCCCTGAGGGGCCTGTGAGGATATCTACTAAAGGCCCCACCAGTCCTGAGTTTCTTTTTTTCCTTCAGTGATGGAGCGGGAGGTTCTCTAGCTCAGTAAGAGGTAAAAATTTCATTACAGTTCTTGATGGAATTTTGTTTTCAACTCAAACTTGCTAGGATTAATGGAAAATGCACAGTCCCCCTGGTAGAAATTTTAGTACATGTCAAATCCCATTACGCCAAATGCCACTAATTCAAAGTCTCTTGGGTAAATGGAGATTTCCAGGTCTCTGTTAATGACTTGCTAATTTCAAGTAATATTCCCCTGAACAAAATCCAGTAAAACAAAGGCTGGTTCCTTCAGGTCAGTTGTAAAGGGAATGTTCTTGGTAGATTCCATTCCTCTGAATTTGGACAGAGCCATTTAAATTTATGTATTGACAGATTAAGAATGACCTGAGGCGACAGGTCTATTTCTCAGCCTAGACCCAGGGCTTCCCAAACCTTCTAAAGAATTGACTGGGGAGGCAGAGGGAGCTGCTTGCCCTTGGCCCCAGCTGCCCTGGCTGTGGAGGGCTGAGGGGATCACTGCATCAGGGCCCTCAACACACTCCATCCTGGCACCTGGGCTGGGGAGCGTTAATAATGGGGGTGGTGGCCGCCTTTGATGCCCAGCGCACACAAGAACTGTGGGGTCTTCTCTTCGAATTTTCTCACAGCAGACAGTTCCAAGTAAACAGCATCAAATCAGAGAACACAGCTTTTGTGATGTCATTATCTGATTTCTTTGAAAGGTCTCTATGCTTAAATTTGTAGGTCAACTGAGGTAAATAATTACAAATTCGCCAATGGATTCAATCACTCAAGAAAGGCCTTTTCTCAAGTGCAGATTTCCATTAAGACTATTAAGATCCTGCCGGGGGCCAGGTGCTTACTTCACTGAGAACCTCCCACTTCCTTTAACGTGGCAGGCCCACCGTGGACCAGGAACATGGAGCCTTGATAACGGTGAGTCCCCACACCGAGCTCTGAGGCCTATCTAAGTGCAAACAGGTATCACAGTGAAACTGCCCTTTGATCTTCTACTTTCTCCAGCCACTGGCCACACCGAAGGCTCAGTTACTGGGGCTTTGACAAATGGACTATTTGGGCAGCCCAGGGAGTGGAAAATCTGAGCCTCATGACAAGGTGTTAGATGCTGAGAGGTAGAGAAGGAGCTGTCAGACCGCATGCCCTCGCCCAGCACCAGACCCTGGAGGGGTAATGTCTGTCACACACACCAACACCTCGCTGGTCACCAGGTGTGAGCTGGAGACCAGAGTGGCCGTGAGAGACAAGCAGCCGTTCCGTGGTGTCTGCGCCGTGCCTGAAGAGAGGCAGCTTCTCGGAGGGTTTCAGAAGGCTCGCTTATTAAGTCTAATCCAGCTAAATCCCACGACTGGTAAATTATTTACTGTCATCTACTCGAGCTCTGCTCCAAGGCTCTAAGTGGTGGAAACTGATCCCCAAACTTGTCTGTTGGCATCTGGCCCACGGGGTGGGCGGCCACATGGAGACGGCTGTGATGTGATGAAGGCAGGAGAGGAAGGAAGCGCGTCTCGGAGGGCGGGGAGTTTCTGTGGACTCCGGGTGTGCCGGGTGAGGCAGAAACTGGGGGGTGTCTCCTTCGGTCCCCTCTAGCTGAAGGAAGAGGCCTTTCTTTGTTAGCGAGGGAACTGGAATGGCCCTCCCTTACCTCTTCCAGGACTCGCTCCCCAGCCTCAGGCAGAAAATACTGACTTACTGACCTAGAAAGTTCCTCTGTGGCTTCTTCGGTGCTGCCCTCACTGCACACTGTAATTTTATTTGGGGCATTTATTTATTTATTTTAAAAATCACAACAGCAGAGGCACAGGCCTAGGCCAGGGCACTACAGCTCACCACTTCAGAGACAAACGAGTCCTACACGCAGCGGATAGTAAGTATTCCAGCCTGAGGCTAGTCTTTTAGGGCCAGAACAGATTAATTCACGGAGAAGGAAACACTTCTGTTATTCCTAAAATTCCCCACGAACTGCTGCCACTCCGCTAATGGCCAATTGTGGCAGCAGAACGGCTCAAAAAGGCTGCATCTCAGTGCCTGGCTCGCTTGCTCGCTCTCTCACTCCAGGGAGAACGTCCTAATGCACCTGTTAGAGGCCCATTTTGTGGGGGTTCCGCACGGCACACCGAGAGTGGCTGTGGAGACCGAGGGTGTGGGTACCGGAAGTCTAGCAATGCTGCATACATCAGGCAGCAGCCCAGGAGGGCGATCAGAGAGGCGAGGGCTGACATCTGAGAGAGAAGTCACATCTGAGAGGGAACATGGAGTATGACAGTGACACAGAGCTCACATCCTCGCTCGGCACAGGCTCCAGGGTGCAGCAGAAAGGGGGGTGTCTGGGGGAAGAGTTCTGGTAAATGTGGGAAAGCCTTCATACCAATTCTTCAGGCTAAACAGAATTTTCCCCAAAGCCACTGCTTCCTCAAGACTGTGGGGGAGGCTCATCACAGAGCCTCGGCGGCATCTCTGGGCCAGCCGATGCTGCCTCGCTGACTCGGGGCCACGCGGCTGGGCATGGCAGCTGAAGGCTCCCTTTGATTTCTCAAGCACCTCCTAACACTCCACAGTGTCCCCATGAGAGCAAAACAGAGGCAAGAAGGCCCACGAATCCCATAAACATTTGGGGGAAATGTGTTTTTCCTACCCTGGAACCTTCAATTGTTCTGTCTCCCCACATCCTGATTGTTTCCAGGCTCGGAGCCCTCCAGGCTGGGGGACAGGAGGAAAAGCCCAGGCTCTTGTCCCGGTGGAGGTCTGGCCTGGGTGAGTCACTCCCCCTCACATCCATGCCTGGGTTTGTAGATCAAATGAGATGACACCCGTGAAAACGCTTTGTCAACGCTGAAGTGTTCTTGAGATACAGTTTTACTAGCTGTGTCGTTAGTATTTCTCATAGAGGAGGAAACTGAGGAAGTACTATTTTGATTCCACTGAGCATGGTTTTCAAACAATATGATAACAGCTCTAACGTCAGCCAGGCACCTAACTGCATTTAGCAGTTTTAAATACCATATCTGGGGATAAATTAAATGGTGATAAATCTATGCTTTTCCAGGTGAGGGGACTTGATCGGTGCTACTCCTTCTCTTGTCTTCCTGCCCCACATCAGGTAGTTCTGGACAGGATGTTTTCAGATAAGCCAGGGATTAAGTGGGACACAGAGTGTTCTGAGAGGGAAGGAAGTGGGTTTGAGCCAGCTCTGAGATGCCCACTGAGAACTAACCCATCTGAGGGGCACGGAAATGGGCACGCGGCTCAGGGCGAGCTGCTGGAGGCGGTGCTGCGCGGGGGCCCAGGGTCAGGCCACGGGGGGCAGGAAGAGTCACTACACACCTGGGAGGGATTTAGGTCATCCACAGAACCCCTTAGTTTTCGGAAATGACCAGAGAGGCAGAAAAACCGCAAGCACACTGAGGTTTTAAGGACGAAATAAGTCCCTTGCACGGATGATGTTGTATAAGGAGTGACTACTGCAGAGATCCAAGTTTTAGGACCTTCTAGCCTGGTTAACAGTGGCGCCATATTAAAAAGTATGAAAACACGATAGGAGGATCATGGCTCCTCCTGTAACGGGTTTCTACCATCAGGGACAATTTACAACAGTGGCAACTGGGTGGCGGGTGAGGGCGTCTCTGTTTGGAAGAGAACACACACAGGCGGACCTAACCACAGGCCGGACCTAACCACAGGCCGGCCAGCTCAGGTCAACTTGAGCCTGTCAACTCCAAGAAGAGCTTGCATGGAGGGAAGGAAGCTCTTCTGCCCAGAGAAGAGGGCATGGCGTGAGCAGTGCTGTTTACCAAACACAGACCCTATGCCGGGCCCATGACAGACCAGTATTATTACCTCTAATAATGTTACCACCAGCCCCAATTTACAAAGGAGAAAGCCAGGTTCAGAGAAGGTAAGAACATGCCTGAGGTCACAAAGAAAGGACCTGGACACGCTAGCCTGGGGTCTGCTGGCTTTTCCAGAATGTGGTCTACCCCCACACCTTCCCCTGGCCTTCCAGACCATTCCTCTACCCCGTAGTTCCATCCCAGGTCATAAGCTCCCAGTTTCCACGCATCGCCACAGAATGTTATGACTTAAACAATTTCTAGTAACTTAACCTGAGCTTATAACATCTTATTACTTCCTTCCAGAGCCTCAGTTGGCTGTGCTGCGGGTTGAGGCCTCCGGCTAGCAGCGCAAGCTGGAGAGAGCGCAAATCCTTTCAAGCTCATCTTCTCTGACCTCTGCTCTCCCTGCTCTGCGGTACTTTGATCTGCGGGAGATGCACACTCCTTCCCATGCGAGCAGGCAGGCTGCCAAGCAATACAGTTTTAAATTCCTCCGCAAACAAATAAACAAAAGATACCCTTGAAAATCCTGCTCTGCAAAATCTCAGCTCTGAAGCTTCCTTTATTTTATAGAGTTTTCCAAAGCAGCTTATTTTTTGAACATTTGTAGTATTTGGAAATACCCGCAGCCATCTTCACTTCGAACTATACCATCTGGCCGCTTGACAACTGTAATTACTCTGCGTCCGGACGAGCCGGCACTCTCAAAAGAAAATAAAAGGCAAAAGCGGGCTCCTTGCTGAAGTTTACGGGACATTTGCACGTTGCTTGAGAGCTTCTCAAACAAAGGTGAGAGCGTCTGGAGGATGTGGTCGGGGCAGGGGACGGGGGGGCTTAGAAGGCCAGCGGCCTGTTACTCACTTTCACAAGCCACAGGCCCTGGGCTGCTGTCCCCGTGCTGACACCCCCTCACCCCCCGCCCCCTGCCCCGTGCCACCCAATGCTCAGGGCGCCTCCTCTGGCATGAGGCTCTCCGAAGACCCGCCCTGAGGACAGGCATAGGTTTCCTACCAGAAGCAAGGGAGGGCAGAACGTGGGCATTTGTGCAGGTGGGCCTTCCTCTCAGAGCTGCACAAGGGCTCTGGGACGAAGGCCCTGTGCCGGGGCGTCTCAACTGCCGCCCCCTGCCCCCAGCTACCACAAGCCTCAGCCTTGTCTGCAGAAAAGATGTAGATTTCACAACCACCCTCCTCGTCCAGCGTGGGTTCCTGTAGCCCCTTACCAAGCAGGCTGATGCCCAGCCGGGACAGGCCCTGCCGGAGCCCCTCGCCCAGGCTCTCGGGGAGCTGCCGCCGCCACTCCTCCTGCCGGTTGTAGTGCTCCTCGTCTAGTGAGAGGCGGTCCATGTTCCGTGCCAGGCTTGTGGCCAGGTTGGTGATGGAAGTGAGGGTACCTGAGGGCACAAGGGAACACAGGTTGGCCTGGTCACCAATCTGGTGGACCCCCCAGGAGTGGTTCCCCAAAGGGCTAGGGGGGAGCAGTGGAAGCGCATCTGTGCCTTCCTGACATGCCCAGGTGGTGAGTGACGGCAGCTTCCTCTGGGCAGCTTGAAGCAAAAGCCTTAAGGAAATGAGGTGAAGGGCGCCTGGCTGGCTCAGAGCGTGCGGCTCATGGTCTTGGGGTTGTGAGTTTGAGTGTAGAGCTTACTTAAAAATAAAATCTTTAAAAAAAATGAGGTGAAGATTAACACTTGTTTATAAGGGTAATGGCATACCTCAAAAGGGGTAGGATAAGAATCTCTGTTGCCAGAAAAAGGCCCTGAGTTTCAGATGAAACTGCCATCATTATGGTGGGATTGTCCATGCTTGGCTAACACAGTTTTGAACTCCTCCTTGAGGCCCAGTGTTAGAAGGTTAAACTTTGCTCTGATTTTAAAGGTTAAGGTTATGCTGCTGAATCTGAGACAGACTGTAAAGAAACGTTTCTACTTAGGAATAAAACGTATTTCCTTCTTAGTGCAAAGGATGACATTAAATTTTATCATTTGACATTCTGAGAAACCAGTGATTGGGCCACAGACAAGATGAGCAGTTTTGATTCTCAGGATTTTAGCTGGAAAAAGTGAGGACACTAAAGGAAATAAATCATGTGAAAACCATGATTTTGTCTCGTTTTCCCAACAACAGCTATCTCAGCAACTTGCTTAAAACAGTCCCCAACCCCTCTAAACGAGTCTGTGGAGATCTCAGTGAGGCAAGACTGAAAGACATCAATGGACAGATCCTGAAACTGACAAATGAGTGCCTTCATTAGTGTAGGAAGACACAGAGAATGTCACTTTTGCAGCTACATCTTTACCAGCAATCTAAAAAGTCTGTGCACACACACAGATACCAAAAAAAAAAAAAAAAAGAAAGAAATGGATTTTTGCTAAGAGAAGAAGGAGAGAACAAGTGTAAAAAAAACACTCAGTGAGTCACTATTATGCTAAAATTACCACGGGGTTCAATTTAGCAGGTGTTGGTTGTCTTATTTGAAAATAAAAACATCGGAACCACAAAGATTCAAGTGTCAGGAGTGAGAAATCCACCAGTGACTCATCTGTGAGTTCCTTCGGCTCTCAGCTCGCAGGCCTCCCGGACGGCTGGGGCCTGGGGGAGTGGGCCTGTCCTTGTCCACACAGCTCGGTTGACACTCATGCGTTCCCCTTGCCAGTGCCCCCCTCCAAGGAGGATGGGTACTCATATTTCAAGCTCTTCTTCTTTTGAGCTTTCCAGAGACTTCTATAACCTGCCCACTCATCACAGAGTTGCAGCACTGTTGACATTAAAAAGCCTTTTATGGGGAAGAAGCCCTTTGCCCTGTTTTCCCTGCCTCCTGCTGAGAAGAAAAGGGGACTCAGATGGCCCTTGTTAGTTCCCGAGTCACTGCCAGCCTGACCAAAATATTGCCAGGCACACATGGATAAAACAAAAACATGCCCCTTCATGTGGGCAGCACTTTGGCTTCTGTGCCTGACGGACCATCTGGGCCACAAGATGGCACTGTTGATGTGGCCTGCTGGCGGAGAGCTGCCTGTTAACCTCCAAAGCCGTTTCCATGTCAAAATGTATCCATATTCTTCCAAAAGTTATGACAACTGTATCTACATGAAAAAAAAAAATGATGAGGCAACACAGTGTAGGGTTTCTGATGTTTAGCAGAAGTCCTGAACACCTTTAATATTTCTGTATTTATCACATGGAATAACAGTTGAGCCAATCCTTGTTTTCCCAATGGGAGGTTTAAAATTCTGAAGTTTCTGAAACATTTTCACACACTGCAGGCAAATAGTGATCTGTTTAAAACATAAAACATTCTGTGTGAGCTCTGTGAAAAATCCAACAGTTCACTGCACCCTAACGGGCCCAACAAAGGTAGAAGCACCCTTCACACACCGAAAACGTCAACGTGTTCTTTAAAACATAAAAAATAAGGGAAGGAATGAAAATGAGGCATTATGAAAAGGAACTGAAACAGCTACCTTTGGAAATGTGCTTTACGAAGGATGTTGTCCCTCTGGAAACGCCACTCACAAAGGCTCCCGGGCCTCTGGTCAGCCCCTCGTACGGAAGCCTAAAGAAGTCGGCAATTCCATTCCCGATGCTTCGCACCAAACTTGCGGGGCTGCCGAGGATTTCCAGAGATCCAACCACCCAGCCTGTGAGGGACCAAAGCGAAGGGGTTACCGAAACCTTAAATACAGCACTTTGAACACTTGAGAAAAGTGACCCATTTTCCCTGCAATTCATTTTTCACACTGGAATTGAGAGTGTAATAAGCTCCTTTGGAGCAAAATATGGGAAATAACTCATTCACTGTGAATTCATAAATGGCAAGCTTTCATACTTTATAAATCAAAGTGATCCTTTTGGCAGCCTAGCAAATAGCTTTACTCTGACTTCCTTGCCCGAGCCTCCCGTATTCCTGCTAAAAGGGACCTGTGTGCAAGGGGACACACACGCCCCCCACCCCCCGCCAGAAGGAAAGGGGGTCTCTTAGGGCACAGGTGTTTGCAGGCTGGGAAGTTATCTTTAAAACCACCTCTGGGCAGCGGAGGCACCGGGAGGAGGAGGAGGTCTGGTCTGGTCAGGGGAGGAGGCAGATGCTAAATGGGGTGTTGGAAAGGAGATGCAAAGTTCTGACAAGGATGGAGGAGTTATTTTTAATCATCCCCAACCCTACCAAGCTGAGTGCTTCCCTTTGGAGCTGAGCTGGAGCCAGACAAACATGTCCCCTTCAGCCCCAGCTTCAGATGTGTAAACACCGGTGACATGGACATACTGATTAGGTTAGCAAGAGGGGAGTGTTCCCTTCCAGGGTCCCAGGAGGGGAGCTTTGGATCTGGTTTCCTATTTGAGCAGGGGGCCTGCCAGGGGCTGGCCTGCCCAGTGGCCTGATTGTAATGTCTGCTGCCTCGTGGGAATGGGGCTGTGGTGTGAACTCCATCCGGCAGGGGCTTCCCTTCACCTTCCTCCCCGGGGAGGGGGACTCAGCAGGGGGGTGGTGGGGGGCTGGAGGTGCAGGCAAGGCCAAGGGCTAAGTGCAGGATTCTAGATAGGGAACTTCCTCGGGGAACCACAGGTGCCCCAGCCTGGGCTGAGAGCGCTCTCTCATGGGGAGGCCGTGGGGCCGGGACTCGTGTGGGAGCCAATCCTGCCTCAGCAGCAGGTTCTTGCAGGACAAGCCTGGGACAGACCCTCAGTCAAGTCACTGGTCCCAGAGGCTCGGGAAGGTATGGCTGTAAGAAGCAAGGCAGAGCCCTGACGGTTTCTAGGCCCAGCCCCTAGACAGAGAGGGACGGTCTTAAATTTGGAGCCTACTTCTCTTCTCTGGAACAGTAGGAGGATGACATGAGGGAATCACTTCCAGAGACGTGGACTATAAAGGGCCAGCCTATGGGTATCAGACATTCAGCTTATTTAATGCGCCCAGCAACTATGCACGTGAAGTACTATTACCTCCTTTTACATAAATTCAGAGGAGCTAATGACTGAACCTCTCCCTTGGGGCAGTGATAGCAGGCGGAGGGGAGAGAGGCGAATCTGACACAGTGTTAACCTGTCTCCACTTCCACTTTCTCCAGGCAGGACGAGGAGGCAAGTGTGGCTCAACTGTTCGCAATTTCCTGCTGCTGAGACATGGGGGCTGGGGCTCCAACCCAGGTTTCCCTGATTGCACAGCCCACCCACCCTCCGTGAGCCCAGGCTGCAGTGAGGAAGGCAGGGTATCAGGGAGGCTTGTGGAATATGGTTCCTTGCAGGGTTCTCTCTGTAGGTAAAGAAACAGCAAGCTCCCTTTGGTCTGGGATAGTTATGAGGTTCCACCTGCAGGCAGCAAATTGGTCTAGAAACATCTTAATTCTCCTTCTCTCCATAGATTTCACACTCATAGATAAGGAAAGGGGAGTATGTAGGCTGTTGCCAAGCAAAGTCCATCTACACAGACCAGTGTAGCAGGCCCAGCATGAAGAGACACCACCCAGGCTCACTGCTCACCGCTGCCCTCCACCAAGCTACTGGAAGGCGGGATGTGGGGTGTGGTCCTCCTGGGTCAGGAACACGGCCTGACAGAGGGCTATGTGTGGACCCAAGGTACTTTCTCAGAGGCATTTGAACTAGCCAGAAAAGGACAGTAAGTATCCGAGGGCACTCCTTCTTTATTTTCCTCCAAAAGCCAATTATCTCTTGCTTATTCGTTTGAAAACTTTGTTGAAAAAGAGTATCTGTCTGACTTCCCATCAGTTTGAGACTTGGGTGTAGAGGAGCCCCAGGAAATTAGAAAGCTACTGCTTTCCACATGCTTTCCTTCGAACGGGGCTACTCCTATCTACTTCTAATTTATTTTTAAAACCTTTTCAAGGTGAATCCACAAACTTCCCTAGAAATGAGGTCAGGATATTTTGACCATCCCAGGCAGGAACCTTCTAGGCAAGTTCAATGGGTGAGTCCTGCCCCACATGCAATGCAGCTGTAACTTGCTCATCCCCAGGTCAACCCTCCCTCCTTCCTCTGCAAGAATGCTAGTACATGCTCTTGAATGCCCTTCTGCTGGGGCAATGGTAACCTTCTACCATCTTCTCACTTTGCCTGCAGGTTTTTAGTGACAGAATTCCCAATGGGCTCTAAAAACTTGGCCCTCTGTATTAGAATTTCTTGTCCCAGTGTATAATGAGGTTGGGACAACAGCTTAGAGGATTTTAGGTGGATTACAAAAAATCCAAACAGAATGTTCTTGTGAAAGCTCATTAAGAACAAAAAACAAAACAAAGAGAGAGTGTTTTTAGCTCACAGGCTGCAGGGACATGGCTCCTTGGTGCCACAGTTGGGAGTTTCTCTGCCAGTTCATTACCTACATGGGTGCCCCCCACGCCTCAGCGTTACCTGGTGGCCTGATGGGAGCCTTAGTCCTCTGCAGGCCCCAGATCAGAGCCCAGTAATTTACATGGCTTCTACTCATGTTAAAAGCAAAAACTGCCCGAAAGGTTAAGTTTCTGGAATTGTTTATAAATATACCCATCTATTAAATGTGAAATGTTAACTGCTTATTTTTAAATGATTTCTTAGCAAGAGAGAAACATTTTCTTCATTGTTGTGCAAGCTATCAAAACAATAGTCCCAGCAGGGCCCTCCCCTGATCTTGTCATTTTCAGTTAAGAACTTCTGGGTAACCTTATTAACTCTGTGAATTTCATTACAGAGAAAATGTAATCTCCCCAGTCTGGCAACAACACGGGTCATTTACTGCTACAATGTTAGCTTATATGGGAATGCTTTCACCAAGTACAATGTGATAAATGTTCTTTCCTTTGTTATTCTCTGAAAGGAAGGCTGTCATGTTCATTGCTAGGAAGAACCCACAAGACCAACTCTGGTTGGGGTTTGTTGCTTGAATTCCTGGGAACATAAGGGGCTGGATAATCACACTGAAACCGTGTTGGAGTGAATTTAGGCGAGGAACCTGTGTTTCGATGATGTCTGTTGCATAGAATGTCCTCAGACCACTCCATCCCCTGCACTCCACCAGCATATAGTACTCGCCAACCGACCTTTTGTATACATATTCAACCCCCCCACCCCACCCTGACTTTTCCATCTCAGGTCTGTGGAGAAGCTGAGACACCAACCACTTTCTTTTTGCGATCTGTCTACACAGGCCAGATGTGTAGAAGGCTCTTTGTGGGTCTTAATCCTCTGAATTGCTCACCTATGGCTATTCATGGGCTCTAATGAGGAGGCTAACAACCTTCCAGTGGGTTTCTTCCAGGCCCAGGGACCGAGGCCTGGGCTAGTTTTCCGGACCGCACTAGTGCGCTCACCCTGAGCCTTGTACTGCAGGGGCTGCGAGAAGGTGTCTGCTACGAGGAATTAAAGTTCTAAGTGACGTAACAGCTAATATCGACGCTCCTGGTCGCTTGAGTGTTTCTTAAGTGCGGGGCAGAGTGTGGATGTCCATCCAGCGCTGACCAATGGCCAAGCCCACACTCTTCCCTCCCGCCATGTTGCTCCCGGGGTCTGCAGGTCGGTAAGCACCCCCCCTTCCCCCGCAAGCGGTTCCTTCTCACCGGGGCTCTGGCTCACCGCGGCCTCACCTGCTCGGAATAGTGCGCCCGCCGCGTAGTGCATGGCCAGGGCGTGGACCAGCTGGCGGGCCGTGGTGAAGACGGGGCCGCGCTCGAACACCGAGAAGGCCAGCGGCGTGTGGTCGGACGCTATGTAGAGCTTGAGGGACGCGTGGATGCTGACGAGGAGACTCACGGGCTGGATCAGCAGCCTCCGCAGCTTGACGGGGTGCGCCAGGGCCCGGGCGTGCTGGCCCACCTGCGCGGGCAGCCCCTGCCCGCCGGCCCCCGGGGCTGCGGGGGGCGCCGCCAGGCAGCCCTCGGGAAGGTAGGTCTCGAAGAGCGTTTTGATGTAGTAAACGAACGTGTCCTCCACGTATAAGCGGGCGGGTTTCAGTTCAAAACGGAATTCGTTGACGTCCTCAAAGAAGCAGCTCTTGCCCTCGGCGAGGGTGAGGCTGAGTCTGATAAAACAGTTCTTCTTGTACTCCTCCAGGTCTCTGCTGGGCACGAGGAGGCTCTGCATCCGGGAGCACAGCAGCGGCTCCGTCTTCTCCCCCTGGCAGACCAACACGGCAAAGTGGAAATTGGACTTGTTGTACAGCTGGTTGTCCAGCTGCAGGTCCCCGCAGCAGACCTCCACACAGTGAAGCTGGACGGGCGCGGCGGCCGCCTCTTCCCCGGGCAGGGCGCCGGCCAGGGGGGCCACGTGCAGGAAAACACTGTCCAGCGTGAGTCTCAGGAGCTCAGACGACACTCTGTGGTGGGTCAGGTCATCAAACACCACCAGGCTCAGTTGAGTGATGAACATTTTCAGTGTCACAATCTTCTCCAAAGTTCTAGAGGAGAAAGGGAAAAGAACATCAGTCTTCCCCCTGTTCTTCTTTTTCTGCCTTTCCTTTCCTTCTCTCCTTCCTTCCCTCCCTCCTGCCTTTTTCCTTCCTTCCTCCTGCCCCGCCTTCCAATAGTGCCTTCTTACATACCTCCCGACACCTCATCAGATTCTCTTAAGATGCAAGTAAGAACTCAACTTTCAGTTCATGGTGTCTGGACAGAACCCGTCACACTCCCAACAGCTCTGGGAAATGTTCCCTATGGGACTATTACAAGTTCTTGTCATGTTCTCTATGTGCTTCCCTTATCAACACCAGATTTTTCCTCCATAAGTCTTCTAGTGTTTGTGCACTAATTCTCTATCACGATCATCTCAAGGCACAAAGGTAAAATCAAATAACCAAAATTCCTCATGGTGAAGTAAAGCAAACAGAAGAAAACATATTCAATCCCAGGACCCCGGCCTATCTAGCCATGAATCGGCTGTGGGTTATGCTCCTCCACCATTTCTAGAGCTGACCTGCTATGCTCCTGCCTTGGGCCAAGACCTTCATGGTACATAGAACCTTCCTGCTCTCCCCTGCTCTGGGGCATCACTCCAGCCTCCCTCTCGTCCAGCCTCATTTTCTTCTTCATTACTAACTATCTACAACTGGATTTCTTACAGGCCCAGGGGCTGAGGCCTGGGGCTACTACCTACTGGCTACTGCTCAGTTTTCTGCTTCCCCCTCCCATAAAAACTTCTACACACAGTCTGCTGGCTGCCTTCCATTCCCTCTTCACCTTGCTCCAAGCGGGCTTCTGCCCCCACAGTTCACCAAAGCAGCTCTCACCAAGTGACTTCCTTGTCGCTTGGCCTTTCACTGGCAGCCTTTTGGGTCTGTGGCTCACTAGACCCACAATGGCATTTCACCTTATCGATAACTCCTCCTGTCTGGAAACATTCCCTCCATTTGTCTTCTCTTAGCTCTTCTATTTGTGGTCCCCCATCAATTGCTGTGTGGTGTATTCTTCTCCCTGATGCCTGCAGATGAAGGTGCCCAAGGATCAGCTCTTGCCCTCCCCTTGAAGATCTCACCCAGTCTCATGGCCTGATATGTCATCTCCGTGCTAAGGGCTCCCACTCACATGGTCAGCTCAGAACTGCACGACTGCCAGCCTACGGTATCTAACTGCTTCTTTATATAGGTACTTGTCTCGTCTCGTCTCGTCTCGACATGTCGCATCAAACTCCAGCTCTTACCCCCATCCCCAGCCTACATATGGTCTTTCCTATCTCAGTGAATGGCAACCACATACATCACTTGTTAGAACACGCATGCCGGAGTCCTTCTTGATACTTCTCGTTTCAATCCTTACCTAGTGCATCAGGGAAATCCCATTGGTTTTTTTCTTAGAAAGCACATCCAGAATCTGACCATTTCTTCCCACTTCCACTGATCCCACCACAGTCTAAGCCACTGGCATCTCTAGTGCAAACAACTGTACCAATCTCTTAACAAGTCTCTGCTTCCACCCTTGCTTCTCTATGGTCTATGTCAATGAGCCAGCCAACAATTTTCTAAAAATGTAGGTCAGATCATGTCATTTCTTCACTCAAGTGAAGTGATTTCCCCATGTCAAGAATCAAAGCTAAGCCTGACACCAGTCCCGTTCTTCTAGCCTTTCCTCTCTGACCTCAGACGCTATGGTTTTCGCACACTTTGGCCCACATTGGCCTCTTCCCTGCTCCTCCAACATGTCAGGCATGCTACTTCGGACCTTCAAACCGGCTGCGCCCTCTGTCAGGAAAGCTTTCCCACCAGATAGCCACATTATTAACCCCCTGGCATAAGCTTTCGTGTCTCTGCTCAAATGTCAGCTTCGTGGGGAGGCTTACCTACACTGGTTTTTTAAAAATTATTCTCTCTCTGTCCCTAGGCCCTGGCATTCCTGCTCTTTCTACCCAGTTGTTTTCATCCTTGCAGAAAGCCAACCTTCTGTAGTACCTTCAATTTTCCTTTTTTATTATGTTTATTCTCTGTCTTCCATTCTATATCTACAAGAACGTGATCATTTTCTCAAAAGCAGGGATTTTGTTCTTTTTGGTCACCATTGTGTCCTCATCTCTAGAATAGCACCTACCATCCAGTAAGCACTTGAAAAATATTTAAATAAATGAATTAAGGGAATATTAGTAAATATCTGTCCCTTCCTTATTTCTACCACTATGTGTATAATTGGCTACTATGATTAATAATGCACTATTAATACCCTAGGCAAATATTGCTGAAGTTATTGTATTGGCTTGAAATTTTGTGTTACATAATTTTTAAAAAAAGATTTTATTTTTTATTTATTTGACAGAAAGAGAGAGAGAGAGAGAGATCACAATTAGGCAGAGAGGCAGGCAGAGAGAGAGGAGGAAGCAGGCTCCCTGCTGAGCAGAGAGCCTGATGTGGGGTTCTATCCCAGGACCCTGGGATCATGACCAGAGGCAAAGGCAGAAGCTTTAACCCACTGAGCCATCCAGGCGTCCCTGTGTTATGTAATTTTATATTATGTCTCCAATTTTGTTATGCTGTTGAGTTTTTACAAACACTCCTGGGTAAAGAAAACATTCTACCCAAACTTCTTTGAAATATTGTAAGCTCAATTTAATAATAATTACACAGGTTGTAACTAATAATTTCTTAACCATATTAAAAAAGCAAGGAACTTTTTAAGAAAAAAGCTTAAATAAATGTATGGAAGTTAGTATTATTAGTTTACATTTTAAATAAAATTTTAATAATAAACTGATGCTGAAATAAATTCTTCTTGTAGAAAATTAAAGTGCAGAAAATTATTAGATAATCACTTATTACCCCTTTATCTATTAAAAATTTGGTTCCTCCTTTTGAGTTTTAGTTCCTGGAATGTTTTCTGTGCATGTATGTGTGAACATGTGTGAGAAATATTTATGTGTGTGGTGTGTGTGTGTGTGTGTGTGTGTCTGTTCATCTGTGTATGATATAGGACTGGTCGTATTTGTATATTCAATTTTATATTCTGTTTGCTTTATTTTAGATTTATCACCCATATTAATCTATTCCACTGTAAGCCTTTTTTTCTGTGGACATACCATTTATGTATCATCTGTTCCCCTACTGCTGGGCATTTGTGCTCTAAATATTTTGCCCCTTTAAGTGGCAATATGATAAATCTCTCTCATTCTGTCTTTGCCCACTTCTCTCACTACTGCTTTATCTCTTACACTGTCAGAATTCTTAAAAGTGGAGTTTCCAAGGGGCACCTGGGTGGCTCAGTGGGTTAAAGCCTCTGCCTTTGGCTCAGGTCATGATCTCAGGGTCCTGGGATGGGAGTCCTGAATCGGGCTCTCTGCTCTTTGGGGAGTCTGCTTCTCTCTCTCTCAATCTGCTCCTCCCTGAGGTTGATGCGAGCACATGTACGTACTCTCTATCAAATAAGTAAAATCTTAAAAAAGGAAAAAAAAAAAAAAAGGAGTTTCCAAGCCAAAGCGTTTTTCTTTTTTTTTCTCAAGTAGGGCCCATGCCTAGTGTGGAGCCGGCCCAGCAGGGAGCCAAGCGCGGCGCTTAAATTCACGACCCTGAGATCAAGGCCGAGCTGAGATCAAGAGTGGGACATAGACAAAAGTTTGATATCCAGGATCTATAATGAACTCCTCAAACTCAACACACATAAAACAGGCAATCATATCAAAAAAATGGGCAGAAGATATGAACAGACACTTTTCCAATGAAGACATACAAATGGCTATCAGACACATGAAAAAATGTTCATCATCACTAGCCCTCAGGGAGATTCAAATTAAAACCACATTGAGATATCACCTTACATCAGTTAGAATGGCCAAAATTAAAAAGACAGGAAACAACATGTGTTGGAGGGGATGTGGAGAAAGGGGAACCCTCTTATACTGTTGGTGGGAATGCAAGTTGGTGCAGCGTCTTTGGAGAACAGTGTGGAGATTCCTCAAGAAATTAAAAATAGAACTTCCCTATGACCCTGCAATTGCACTACTGGGTATTTACCCCAAAGATACAGATGTCGTGAAAAGAAGGGCCATCTGTACCCCAATGTTTATAGCAGCAATGGCCACGGTCGCCAAATTATGGAAAGAACCAAGATGCCCTTCAACGGACGAATGGATAAGGAAAATGTGGTCCATATACACTATGGAGTATTACTCCTCCATCAGAAAGGATGAATACCCAACTTTTGTAGCAACATGGACAGGACTGGAAGAGATTATGCTGAGTGAAATAAGTCAAGCAGAGAGAGTCAATTATCATATGGTTTCACTTATTTGTGGAGCATAACAAATAACATGGAGGACATGGGGAGTTAGAGAGGAGAAGGGAGTTGGGGGAAATTGGAAGGGGAGGTGAATCATGGACTCTGAAAAACAATCTGAGGGTTTTGAAGTGGCGGGGGGTGGGTGGGAGGTTGGTGGGTATTATAGAGGGCACGGATTGCATGGAGCACTGGGTGTGGTGAAAAATAATGAATACTGTTATGCTGAAAATAAATAAATTTAATTAAAAAAAAAAAAAGAGTGGGACACCTGACTGAGCCACCCAGGCACCCACAAGCCAAAGGGATTTTAAAGCTGATAACAGAGGTTGCTCAAGTGCTTTCCAGAAAATGCAGTAGTTTACACTTCCACTTGAATTGTAGGTGATGACACATCATTGTTAACTTTGGTAATGTCTTACTTAAATTTGCACGTCTTTGATTCTTGTATTTCCCCTTCCTAGAACTTCCTGGTCATGCATGCGCCTCCACTTTTAGAAGGAGGGGCCATAGATTCATACTATTCCGAATGGATTATAGGAGTTCCTTTAAATTAAGCATATTAACTCTTTGGTTCATGAGTGTAAAACCTGATGGCAACCCTCTAAGAGACGAATTTATTTTGTAGCTCTAATTGCTAAGTCAGATTACTAACTACTAGATTGTCAACTGGATACAGAAGTATTAATTTGCATTTCATGCTAATGCTAATATATAATTTTAATGCATGTTTTAGTTTGTAAACCAGTTTATTCAACTTACCACTGGAAGGGGTACCAAAGATCATATCTTGCTACTTTTTATAGGTCGGATTTAATGCTAATAAACATATCCTATGGATTACATAATAATTCACCAAAAGCTATAATGTATATATAGAGATGATAAAGAATGGGAAATAGCAGGTTTATGATGTCACAATGGGAAAGCTTACCATACTGCCACTGGGATAATAATTAATCCTACCTGTTGGTAGTAGTTAGACCAGATCCCACTTTTCCTTCTGGGGCCAGAGTGATGAAGACTGTGCCACACTGGAGGACAATGTCCACATATACGTAGCCAAAGCCAGTCAGGAACACAACCTACAAGAATAATATTCAAAATCTGATGAAAAAGAAGTAAGTACCACTACTGAAATGGTTGCCTTCCAACATCTTAAGTTCTGATTCAATACCACAAACACTTGCTGGTTATATTTCTTTCTATGTATGTGTATAGGCTATTCAGCTGACTTGTAAAAAAAAAAAAAAGAAAAGAAAAGAAAGAAAGAAAGATCAAATCCAGATTTTTCAATATCCAGCTGTAAGGTTCTTAGTAAAAAACAATGATGGATGATGACAGAGCACGAGTGTCTTTATTCTCTCCTTTGGAATTGGCAAATAGCTCTGTGTGGGCTGGAGTCCAGCCATGGGCCAGCCTGATGTGTGTTTATGGATCTCTGTGGAAAATAATCTGCTGAAAACTCAGGACTTGAAATGCAAAATGAAAAAACTTTCAGATTCTCGAGTGTTGACTCACTACCATGAGGATGCCCATCTATCCGGAGGACTCAGAAACGTACCAGAAAACCTATCAAGACATGCCATAATCTTCTCAAGGTCCCTCAGTCCCTCACATACTTGTAACAATGTCAGATAACTTCATTTGCATGGAGTCAAAATTAATTTTTCTTCCATGGGAAGGTGGACTAAAGCCCCAGGAAAGTTCTATCTCAGAAGCCAGGTGCCAGGCCAGCAGAACTGATGTCCTCTCAGCATGAAATACCGAGGTTGCTTAAATGGATAAATATTTGAAAAACAGAACAGAACTATTTGAAAAACAACTCCAAGAACATCATGTTCATGGCCAGCCTTACCTGAGAGTAGAGGCAAGAACCTATGTTTGGGAATGCTGATTTTGTGATAATTTGCGGTATCAGTTCAGCCAAATCTGGGCCCTTTATTATTGCTAGGACAGTAAAGAAAAGGAAGACTGAAAATTCCTGGGGGAAGGAACAGAGCTAGGTGCCTGCCTGCCAGGGAATGAAGGTACTCTAACTCTGACCGGCTGAGGCGGCCCTGGAAAGAGTGGACGCAGAACCGCAGAGAGAGCCCCAGACGTCACTTCAATGGCACCGGGTTTCTTTGGTGCATGAGCGCTCCTCCTTCAGAAATCCTGACTGGGGGCGGCACTCCGGGGTGGGTCAGGCAGCTGGCTATCACGTCTGCCTCCTGCCCGTGTCCTGCGGCCCAGCGGTCCACAGATGCTCCCGCTCAGCCAGCTCCTTGGTAGAGCCTTCTCTTGCGCTCCATGGCCACTGCTTCAGCTTAGGCCCTTGTCTGCTACTCGGCACCCCCGGGGCCCAGAAGACACCCCCCACCCCACCCCATGCGAGAGCCTATGTATCTCTGCACCTGCTCCTTAAGGATATCTCTTTCCACAAAGGTACCCTCTAGTTTTCCTATTCCTTTCCTCAGCTTGATACTCAC
The DNA here is from genome assembly GCF_020171115.1 of Neogale vison. Lineage (NCBI taxonomy): Eukaryota > Metazoa > Chordata > Mammalia > Carnivora > Mustelidae > Neogale > Neogale vison. Next base: position 37,307,806 of record NC_058094.1, read on the forward strand.
TTCTATGCTCCTAAAGTACTTAAACTGCACTTGTTTGGTCACAATTCTGTATTGTTCGTGGCACAGTCACCTGTTTCCACACCTGACTCAACGATCAGACTGTCAGTTTCTTCATGGCAGGAGTGGGGTCCGTTTGTGCTCCACGGACGTGTTTCCCAAATGGACTGTTTTACAAAAATATGTTTCAAAAGATCCTGTATCCTGAATTTTCCTTGTCTGTTCTAAGGTAAACATTGAACCTGGGCCACCTGGTTGGCTTAGTCGGGTAAGCATTTGCCTTCAGCTCAGGTCCATGATCCCAAAGTCCCCAATTCAGGCTCCCTGCTCAGAGGAGAGGCTGCATCTCTCTCTGACTCTCACCCCACTCGTGCTCACGCTCTCTCAAAAATATAAATGAAATCTTTTTAAAAAAAATGAACTTGGACAAAATCTAGAATGCAGTCAACTTAATAAATGGCCAAGCTCATGAATCTAAAACAAGACAGGTATTGTTTCAAAAACACTCATATTTATCATTTTGTATGATATATAAAGTAAGTCAACTGCTTTAAAAAATATATATATATATTATTTGAATGAGAGCGAGAAAACCCATGGATGTGAGGCAGAGAGAGAGGGGACAGAAGCAGACTCCCTGCTGAGCGTGGAGCCTGAAGTGGGCTCAGCATGGGGCTCGAATCCATGACCCTGAGATCATGACCTAAGTGGAAATCAAGAGTGGGATACTCAACTGGCTGAGCTGCCGAGGCGCCCTTAGTCAACTGCTTTTCTACTAGGTTTATAGACGTGAGATTATTTATTTGGCACAAACTTTTCTTTCTTTCTTAAGATTTTATTTATTTATTTGACAGACAGCAATCGCAAGTAGGCAGAAAAGCAGGCAGAGAGAGAGGAAAGGAAGCGGCTCCTGGCTGAGCAGAGAGCCCGATGCGGGGCTTGATCCCACGACGCTGGGATCATGACCCAGGCGGAAGGCAGAGGCTTTAACCCACTGAGCTACCCAGGTGCCCCAGCACAAACCTTTCTAAGGTCCTGTTCTCCCATCTGTATTTCCCTCTCTCAGTGACTGTAACTTAAGTGCATGTCTCAGGGTTTTAGGAGAGAACTATCAACCCTCAAAGGAGGGAAGGAGAGGCTCAAAAAGGGAAATATTTACTGCTCTGCTCAAACTCAAAGTCATCCTTAGGCATGATGAAATGAGGAAGGATACTGGTTCCTTCTAAGATAGGAAAGATAAATCAAGCTGATGGTTTTTGTTAACTGCCCAAGGGACTTTGAAGCAAGCAAATGGACTTAAACCTTTAAGGTACTTCTCATAAAAAATCTGGACTCTGGAGAAAAATTTTTCTGGGTGTTCTTTCCACTCGCTCACAATGCCAAGCATTTTGTACAGCGGCAGCTCTAGGGATTAGGGAGTTAGTTAGTTAGTTAGTTAGTTAACTGCCAGAGAAATTAGGCATCTGTACCTACCTCAGAAGTTTTTAAAACAAATCCTTGTTTTGGTCTGATGGTCATTTAGTCATTCAATCAATTACTTGATACTTAAAGTGTTCTTACAAAGAGCAAGGCACTGTATTAGGGATAGGGAAGGTTTTTTTTGTTTGTTTGTTTTTGTTTTTAAAGATTTAGTTATTTGAGAGAGAGAGAGAGCACATGAGGTGGGGGGCAGATGAAGAGGGAGGGAGAAGCTGGTTCCCTGCCGAGTAGGGAGCCTGATGCAGTGCTCGATCTCACAACCCTGAGATCATCTCATGACCCTGAGATCATGACCCAGGGAGAAATCAAGAGTTGGACGCTTAACCGGTAGAGCCACCCAGGTGCCCCAGGGACCGAGATCTAATCATACCCTCAAACTGCTCTCAGCTTAGCTGGTAAAAAAGCCAAGTACACAAATGATGGGATAATAACTAATGATTTCAGGGCAAAGATGTATAACATGCTTCTCCCTCTTCATATATTAATCATTATGATCTCTGTATAAGCTCATGAGGACAATGTTTTATGTCCATTTTCTTCAGCACCTGATATGTAGTCAAGATCTGAATGGATATCCTCTCAACGTAGCTGCTGGGGTAGAGACTTCTAGTGTCCATGCGTACCGAGCTCCGTCCAGCACAGAGCAGGACTCTACCCCTCAGCCCCTTGCAGTTAGGTGTGGCCACATGACTAAGTTCTGGCCAATGAGCTAAAGACAGAATTGACAAACGTTACTTCTGAGCCAAAGCATAAAAGAGCTAGTCTTCTTCTCCTGCTGTGGAGGCTGAATACAGGCTCTATGCTCTAGATCGGTGGCAGGACAAATCCAATCCACGGCCTGTTAGTTGTAAATAAAGTTTTGTGGAGACATAGCTATGCTCCTTTATTTACATACTGTCTCTATGTAACAGCAGAATGGAGAAATTGTGACAAAGACTGTATTGCCTGCAAAACCGAAAATGCTTACTGAAGAAAAAGAAGAAACTTTTTGAAGAAAAAGCTTGTAGCTTCCTGGTCTAGCTGGTTGTGGCAGACGGTTGCTCAGTCAAGAAGCTGCACACCCAGCTTCCAGGCCTTTGCTTGGTGCCTTCTGCTGATCCAGAGCTTGGCTGTGACTGCTGTCAGCTGACGGGATATCAGCAAATGAGAGGCAAGAAGCCTGATAAAGCTTGATCCCTGGGGTTTGCCCTCCTGCCAACCATGTGAAGAAGTCTGGTTTAGCCTCTCTAGAGAGGAAAGACCACATGGTGAGAGAGATGCCCAGACGTTCCAGCTGAACTCCTCCCTCTGCCAACTTCCAGCCGAACACAGCTGCATGAGTGATCCCAGGTTCATCCTGCACAAAAGTCACCCAAACAAACCTTCAGACTCATGAGATGTTCTTCATTGTCAAGCCTCTAGGTTTGGGGGTGTCTTTTTACAGTGGGGCACACAGAAGGTGACGGAGACTCCATCAACCTGCATCCCTGAGTGACCATGGAAAGTGACCATGAGCCCTGGGCACACAGCATGAGCAAGCAGTAAATGCTAGGATTCGGAAAGGCCGCAGAGCCTCGCCCAGCTAACTAATGTAATATCGATACTAGAAGTAGGGTTCCTGCAAAAACTTAAAATAGGAGTCCTTGGGTTAATGGTCAGGCAGTAAGAATTGATACTGGAAGATACTAAAGTGGCAATTCATGTTATAAAGTAGCAAGACATTTAGTAAGACTGTTGTCTGATATTACCTGGGAGGCAGATTATAAACCTAATCCATTTGTGCCTCCAGAAGATGAGGTTCGGGAACAAAACATTAGTAGTGTGTGTTGGCTGCTGCTGGCTGTCTCTGGCAATGTATTCAAGAAGAGATGAGCTCAGATATCAGGAAAGAATTGGTCAGTTATTCAAGTGACTCAGAAGAAAGTTCAGCTTAAAAGTATATGTTTGCCACAGAAACTCTCTTAAATCTGGAGAGAAGCGAAGAAGCAAGACAGCACAGAAATATGCCTTGAGAAGGACCATGGGTGTGGTTATCAGTACATGAATCCTTGAGAATCAAATAGTTCTTAAGAAATGACTACCGCCCAATAAACTCACAAGTCTAGACTGGAAGAGACTGTGATTGCTTGAAACTCAATACGAGCTTTAGATGGGATCGAGGAAGAGCTCTTGAGGGTAGATCCAGGGACTAGAAGAAAAATGCTAAGAAAGCAGTTCCAAGAATAGAAACGGGGCTCAGAGACTAGACCTTGCTCCAGGGTAGAAACCCCACAATTATGTGCTCAGAAAATTTTCAGAATTGTCACGGATAAGGGGCTGCCGTTACGTCTCTCTTTCTTCTCCTTTCCATTCTGGAGGGGTTATAATGGTTATCCTGTCTTGTAAAATGAGGGGAGAGGGAGGAGGCCACAAGCTCCCAGCTCTCCAGATGAAGGGAGTCCTGCGCAGACTCAGAGCATTGCTCAGGAGTACTGGATTTCCAGTGGGATGTGGTGACTGGATGGGGCTCCAGGGAGGCAATTTGTTTGTTTCGTATGTAGAAAAGGGACGATGACATGACTGATGACCAAGGGGGTTTTCTGTTGTTGCTGCAGAGCTGTTACTGCCCAATGAGCTAGCCTGTCCTGATCAGTGCCATCCCTTAAGTGTTTGTTCTTCCTTCACTTCACATTGGTGTGTGTGTGTGGGGGGAGGAGGCTATCAGGCAACATCTGGTAGATTTGCTGCTCTGACCACTAAACCCAGGGAGGATACTCTGTATTTTGCCGTTTGTATCTGTTTGTGTCTGTTTACTCTGATCAAGTAAACTTTCTCTCACTGGTGTGCGTATAAGAACATCATTCCAGGCCTTTGTCCTGCCCGCCACTTACTATGTGGTCTTTTACCACGATTACAAGTAAGAAACACTTTAATAAACTTGGGCTTTCCTAAGTATCCAGTTATCTTTATTAAAATGCTTATTAGATTTATGTCCAGCAAACAATATTTTAAAAAATGATATCAATTTAACTTTACTAAGTTAATAAGTTACAAGGGGACACAGGAAATAAAAGGATGAATTCCTGAAAGTCTCTCTTTCCAGGTCTCCCTCTTTTTCCCTGCAGGCTCTATGTGGCAATCCAGGGAAAATCTGGGGGGAGTCAGAGAACACCCCAGCACAGAAGCTGAGGTAGACCTCAATAATAGGTACAACTGTTACTAAAACAACTTCTGGGCTCTCCTCCTCTAATATTTTACTCATTTCCTCTTCATCTGGGCTCCAACAGCCACAGGGCCTCCTCCCTTTCCAATTCTCTTTCTTTTACCTGACTCCTGTGCTCCCACCTTAGATTTTTACTTTCTTTCTGTGATGGGTGATTTTGTGTCAACCTGACTGGCCAGAGGGTGCCCAGGTTATGCGTTATTTCTGGATGTGTCTGTGAGGATGTTTCTGGATGGGATTAGCATTTGAATCAGCAGACTCAGTAGCCGGCCTTCCCCAATGTAGGGGGAATTCTGTAGAGGGCCAGAACAGAACAAAAGGTGCAGGAAGGAATAATCTGCCCCCTTTACCCCCTGCCTCACTGGTGAGCTAGGATATCTCATTTCATCTTCTCCTCGTGAATTTAGCTGCCTTGAACCATCAGCTGCCTTGGTTGTCAGGCCTTTGGACCCGGACTGAATCATACTATGGCTTTCCTGGGTCTCCAGCCGGCAGATGGCAGACACTCAGCCTCCGTAAATAGATCTGCAGGTAATTAGCCATTCTATTTGTTCTGACCTTTGGCTAACATTTCTTTTTCATAAAAGAATTTTACTCCCTATTTTGGGAAGGAATAAATTGAGAAGGTAGTACTCCTATTTCTAGACGAAGTGACTTGTAAGAAAATATCTGAAGAGGGAAAGCCATGATGCGGACCAAGTTAAGACTTAGGCTTTGAAGGGAAGAAGAAAGTTTCGTGTGTGCTATGGGGCCAGACAGACCCCTTACCTACAGAGGGAGTATGGAAGTAACACGCAGCCTGTTTGTCTCAGATGGTGGCCTGTTTTAAGCAGTCTAGTGGCCTGGAGAGCCTTCTCTGAGCTGGACTCTGTGTTTTAGTAATCACTTGGGTGGTAGCTGTGGAGACCGAGTTGAAGGTGATGAGGCTGACAACACAGAGGTCCTTTGAGGGGCTACTGCCAAACTCTGGGAGAGGGAAGACGGATAAAAGGCCTGAAGTAGGCCATGGTCACAGAGAGAAGGGGCAGATCCAGAGAAACTTCTGAGGACTTTCTGCCAGAACCTGGTGATTTACAGGATGTGTGGGGGCAGGAGGAAGAGGGAAAGGAAGGTATTGGGGTACAGCAGGAAAAATATAGGCTCAGAAGACTGACAGCTGGAGTTTGGATCCCAGGCCACTCGCTTTGTGAAAGGTGACCTCCCTGGGCTTCAGGTAGTATCTGCCTTTAAGGAATGTGGCAGGGACTAAAGATCATATTTGTAGAATGCTTGAGGTAAAGCAGGAATTCAATACAAATTCACAGAAATCTTATTTAAGGTTTTTATAGTGGGAAGTAGCGACTCTAAGAGAAGCTGACTTAGGGAATGGAAAATGATCACTTTGGTTTCAGACATGCTGGGTTTGAGGTGCTTGTGAGTTTCAGGTGGAGATGTCTGGTGGTTGGCGAAGAACAAGACTTGAAGCTTAGGAGAGATGCAGGGGCCCGAGATGGATCCGAGTGACTGGATCTATCCCGTTTCTATTCTTGGAACTGCTTTCTTAAAGCAGTGAGAGTTGATCTCCAAGAGGAAAAAAGGTAGATGAATTTTTAAAATGATCAATTTCTAAAATGAGAAAAGGATGGATAAGGGTGAAAACAAAATAGTGATGTTCAGAGTATAAGTCTTCCCTCTGTATACAGCTGAAAAATATCTAGGGGAATCCCTACTCTCAAGTATCTTTAAGAGCAGGTGTGACTCAGCTGGAACAAACTGTAGACACACAGAAGACTCTAGACCACAGCACTTGGCAGATATGCAGAAGTGGGTACCAACTAGCTGATGTCTGTTCTGTCCTTGATACGGGATGTAGGGGAAGGCGAGGGAAGTAAACAAAAAGCCAAAATAGCTTTACTGCATGTTTTAGAAATCAGATACTCCCTTGGGCTGATTAAGTCTTCTTCTATGTAAAGGTTCCCGGACAGAGGCTAAGGGTATGTTGGAAAATGACCACATGCTCTTCAAGCGTTAGTTTTCAGGGTTATTCCCTCTGTCTGATCTGCACCAAGTGGACTGATTACATTACTTGAGTCCTGGCTCATCAAGGCATTTAGCAAAGTGTCATGATAACCTTGAAAGCAAGATAAGAAACACCTTAAACAGTATGGCTTAAAAAACGTTTTCAGGTGCATTTTCTTATTTAAGAAATGTGGCCAGATGACCGTGCATTTTGAGGTGTTAGTGGCTAACTGAACCCATGCCTTCGGGAGGTACCTAGTGATTTACCACGGCCTGCAGACCTTGGACTTGTCCTGTTTGACATACTTATTAATGACTCGGACGAACACGTAGAATGCATGCTTACCACATCTATAGATGACATAAAGCTACCAACGATACTTAATATGTTGGATGACAGCATCACAAATTTTTTTTTAAGTGATTTCAACAAGCTGGACGAGGCCAATAGCAACAAGATTTAATTTATTGGGGATAAATGCAAAGTCCTGTCACTGGGTTCAAAAAGTCAACTGTACAGCGAGTCATATGATAAAGACCTGGGGGATGTGGTTGACCACAAGTTCAATAATAACAAACAGTCTGAACTTGTTAATAAAAAGCTAACTCAATCTTCCACTTTATTAATGGAAGCACAGGGAGGTAATAGCTGGTTAGACCACATTTGGAATAGTATGTATAATTCTGGCTGCCAGATTTTTAAAAGGGAACATAACACACTAGTGTATTCAGACAAGGGTAACTGTGGTGATGGGTCTGGAAATCACATTTACTGAAGGAATGATTCAAGGAACCAGCAATGTTTAGCCTGGATAAGGGAACACTTAGAGAAGATGTTGAGGCGGCCTTCAAATAATTGTAGTGTTGCTATATTAGAGGGGAAGTAAACAATCTGCGATGCCCCAGAGGGTAAAACAAGGATGAAGGAGTGGATGCCACGGAGGGAGGATTTTCAGTTCGACATGGGCAGAAACTTTCCTATAGTCACTGCTGGAATGAAACTGAGCCAGAAGACTGAGGGGAGATGGCACAGGAGGGACTCTTGCCCTGGATAGAGGGGAAAGTAGAAAACCTCTTCTAACCTGTGCTTTCATGAACCTTCAGGTAGCAATATCTGTAGCCAGGGCTGGACTCCAAAGGACAGATTGTGACCTCCACTTGGTACAGGAAAAACAAGACTGGGTCACATGTGGGCAGATCCCGGTTCCAGTCTGATCCTGCTTAGTTATAAACCACCTAGTTGATTACTCTTTAAGTCTCAATCTTCTCATCAGGAAAAGAAACACACAAATTATTGCCCTAATGATCCTAGAATTTTTGCCGTGATCAAACGCTCTGTCTTGGGACTTATATCACTTGACTGGATTTACTTACTTCTGCTCAGGTCCTTGGAGCAGGAGTAAAGCCTTGTTCAGGGCAAAGGGTTTGGCTCTGGATAGTTCCTCCATTAAACTTGCCAAATAAATGAACGGAAGAATAGAGACTGTGGATGCGCAAGTACTTTGTAAATGGCAGAGAGCTATAGAAACATGAAGGACTGTTACTCCGCCTCTTCCACACACATGGAAAAGAAAACCCTGACTCCACCGAACACTTCTGCTAAGCATCAAAGATAGTGAGAATTTACTGGATCTTTTTAGAAGAAAACTCACCTGCAAACCTTCTGGGGTTTTTACGGCTCATTTTTCTTTGCTGCTTCAATGGCTCAGAAATTGCTTTTCATAAACAAGTCAAAGACTTCCCCTGGCTCTTAAGATAAAAACCTAAATCCTTGGCTGCAGATACTGAATCTGGCCGGGTTTGGCCTTGAACTGCCTCACTGGTCCCCGTCCCGGCCCCTTTTCCTTCATCTGGCACTCTGGCCACACTGGCATTTAGATCCCTGAAGGGACCAGGCTCCCTGTCTGAGCACAGAAGCTTCAAACATGTTGCTTTCTCCGCCCAGAAAAAAATCTCCCACTTTCTTGTCTACTTCATGCCTGTTCAATCTGAAGTACGAGATCCCTTACTGGAGAGGATCCCTTACTGGAGAGGTTCCCTTACTGGAGAGGTTCCCTTACTGGAGAGGTTCCCTTACTGGAGAGGTTCTTCTTAGCTTCCCAAGCTCATCTGCTGGACATCCTAGCAGGACCACTGACCTTCCCTTCACAGTTGCCCCCAGAGTTCCCAACACGACAGCCTTGGGAGCACTTGCTTATTATTTGTCTCCCCAATGTGTCATCCTGATGGGATCAAAACTGTGACTTAAAATGGTCCACATAAGCTCATTTTTTAAATGTCTTCTTATTTATTCAGAATCTAGAGATGTTTCCCCCAGAGTCAGGCTCACACCTGCTAAAAAGTTAAGGCTAAGAGCACCTGCTGCTGCTTTGGGCCCTCTGGTGAGTAACCAGGGAAGGTCTTCTAGCCACATGTCAGCTAGTAATACAGCCCAGGAAAACCCACTTGAAGAACGGTCAGAATTTTATGGCCTACACACCATCAGATCTTCCCAGGAATTCCTGATCTAAAGAACACCTCTTTGTGTTATTATAAACTTATTATAAACCTACTTTCCGCCTGTCCCTGTCATATTCCATCTCAAAAGTACAGGACATGACACTGTCTTATTTCCAGAGCTGAGGCAAGGGGCGATCACTGGCAAAAGCTAAAGGAGTTGTCTTCCTTGAGGCAGACTGGTGATTTTACGGTGTTTTTATCCTGCCATTTTTTTTTCTTTTAAAGATTTTTAAAATTTATTTGTCAGAGAGATAGAGAGAGTACAGGAAGGCAGAGTGGCAGGTAGAGGCAGAGGGAGAAGCAGGCTCCCTGCAGAGCAAGGAGCCCAATGTGGGACTCGATCCCAGGATGCTGGGATCATGACCTGAGCCGAAGGCAGCAGCTTAACCAACTGAGCCACCCAGGTGCCCCTATCCTGCTTTTTAAGGTAAGCTTTGAAATTTGCATCATAGGCCTCAGACCCAGGGCTGAGGAAAGGCTCCTGGAAAATGAACTCACTTCTACAGAAGGGCTGCTTCCTTTCATCAGAGGACACAACTCCCTTTACTCCCTAGTGATTTATACGCACTGGTGTATTCCTGAGATGTCGGTGAGGCTCTGAAACACATCTTCCTGTGGAGTAGGAAGCAAACTGTGGTCTGCTGGACATATGGCACACAGCTCCTCAAAGATTAATGGGAACATGAGCCTTTGCTGGGTCCTCAGACCAGGGATGATAAGGGTGTTGGAAAGAGTACCTCCTCCCAGCTTTGAAGTATCTGTGACTACAAAGGTTTGAGGAAATTTAGAGTGAACGGGAATCCCTCAAATAAGGTTTGGCAGGCAGAAGGCCTGTTGTCAAGAATTCCCTAGACACAGAGAAGCAAGCAAGGTTTGAAAAATTTTCAAACCGACGCAGAGGAGTTCAGGAGCCCTTGGGAAGCTTGCAATCTTTATTTTGTAAGTTAATGAGACCAGGAACGTCTCGGGGTCTGCGCAGATCTAGCAGGTTCTCAGTGTGCAGCCCATGAGGGCCGAGGACAGAAACCACACCCCTCTAGGGTGGGGACCACTACAAAGGCAGGTCTCCAAGGTGAATCTGGCCCCTGGTGGCTCAGCTTGTCCTGCACCTGTCCCTGGCTGCATCCTCCACCTGATTCCACTGCTAACTCACTCACCAACCCCCCAGCCCTTTCCCTCTCCCCTCAGCAGGTGATTTACTCCGTACTTCAAACTTCAGTCCTCAGTGCATCAGATCCCTCAATATCCCGGTCCCTCCCTCGAAACAGCTCTCCCTAACCCCTGCCCACCTCTTTTCTTGCAGGCAGAGAAGAGGACGAGGTCCTCCTGTTCCAGCACAACCTCACTCCTGGGGCCCTGGACTCGTCTCCCGGGCACTCCTCACTGACCTCTCCACTTCTCCTTGACCGCCTCCACCCCTGCAGCGCAGAGACCGGCCTCCTCCGCTGCATGGCCCCACCCCTGAAAAAACAATTCTCACACGTTCCTCCACTCCCTCCCTTCCGCTCACTCTGAACTTGTCATTTCCAATTGCTACCTTGCTTCCCTCCTTCCACCACCTTCCAGCCTGTCAACCTTGTTCCTCAGGGGCTCTCGTCTCCCCTGCCTGGTGGTCCTCCTGCCACTCTGCCTCTTCCTCTCCGTCTCTTTTGCTGCTCTGCACTGACACGCTGGCCTTTCCCCAGGCTAGACCCGGGGCTCTCATGCCCTCCTTCACACCACCTCTCTCGCCTAGTCTCATCTTCTCATTCATTCATTCATTCATTCAGTCAGTCAGTCCTTCATTTACCGATTTGATATTTACTCTTACCGTGCCGACAGGCACTCTCCCACAGGCCAAGGATGAATTAGGCAGGTATCTGACCGCCAGGAAATCTAACTTGGTAGGAAATCACTTAAAGAAATATCTAGAGAGGCGCCTGGGTGGCTCAGTCAGTTGCGGTCCTGGGATTGAGCCCCGCATCGGACTCCCTGCTCAGCGGGGAGTCTGCTTCTCCTTCTGCTCCTCTAACCCCCTCACCTCTGGCTCAGGCTTGCTCTTGCTCTCTCTCTCAAATACATAAATTCTTAAAAAAAAAAAAAAGCAATCCAATGTTACAAGTGTTATATGAACAAATGGGGGGCCTGTAGTGGGGAGGAGACTTCACAGTAGGGGGAAGACAGAGAGTCTGTCAGGAGATGAGAAACAATGTGCCAGCTGGGGAAAAGGGGTGTTCAGGAATCCCAGGTGGGGAAGTAGGATTCATAGCATAGTGGTATGGAACAGTGCTTTGGAATCAGGCAGGTCTGGATCAAATCCCAGTCCCTTCTCTAGTAACGCCAGGGAATTAGGCTGTGTTACTTCTGGAGGTCTCAGTTTTCACTCGTGTAACATGGGGACCATTGGCCTGTCTCTTATGGCTACATAGACTTAGAGAGGAATGAATGGCAAGAGCTCAGCATGATGCCTGGCGTGCAGTAAATGATTATTAAATGATAATCATTATTACAGTAAATATATTTGTAACTTTAATAGGTGTCTTGTAACCATTACCGTGAATGGGACCTACTAATGAATGAACAGGTGTGGAAGATCTGTAACAAAGTAGGCACAGATCGCTCAGTCCTAAAATGGAAGAAAGCAGCATCACATGCCACGACATGGACCGACACCGAAGACACTAACTACGCTGAGGGAAATGAGCCGGCACGGCAGGACGTGGTGGCAGGACGCGTGTGGTGTGGTTCCGCCTTGAACCTGACAAGCTCAGAGCGCCAAGGATAGCTGTGGTCCCCGGGGGCTAAACGGAGGGAGGATGGACCAGAGAGAGGTGATTGCTATATAATAGTGAGTTTTTTGTTATACACTGAAAGATGGCAAATTTTAAGTATAGGAGACATGAAATGCTAGGTTCATACGCTATTTTCAACAAAAATAAACCACCACCAACACGGACAGCAAGACAGACAAATTGGGACATTTATCTGTTCCAGGTTTTTAAACTGTACTTATATTTGCAGACTGTTATGTACTTTTAGCAAAAATATGTCTATTTTTAAATTAAGTTTTGAAATTTTCTAAAGAGGGGATGTATCTAGGGTTGCCATTATGATTTTCCTAAAATCTGGACAGTAGGACTACCCTCTATGTAGAGAAGTCTAACAATTTTATTTCATTCTTGACCTTGGATTAGACCCAAGGTCTTTGCCTTTACAAAGTGCTCCTTGCTGGTTAACAGTTGTAAGTACATTTGGGAAACCCAGACTTGTATCTGAGAATTTATAACCTAATGAGGATGGAAAAATGGATACACCTGCGTCCTCACACAGGGACAAGAAGTGGAAAAGTCTGTTTAAAAACAGACAAGCATGGGGGCACCTGGGTGGCTCAGTTGGTTAAGCCGCTGCCTTCGGCTCAGGTCATGATCCCAGGGTCCTGGAATCCAGCCCCGCACTGGGCTCTCTGCTCAGCAGGGAGCCTCCTTTTTTCTCTCCCTCTGCCTGCCACTCTGCTTACTTGGGCTCTCTCTCTATCTTTCTGTCAAATAAATAAATAAATAAAATCTTTAAAAACAAATGAACAAACAAACAAACAAAAACCCCAAAAACAAAAATAAAAAAAAAACAGACAAGCACGGAAGCCTTAGAAAAGAGAATCTGTATTTGGGCCATGGCAGGAAGATGCGTGGCTCACTGACCTGTGTCCCCTGGTGGTTGATGTCGACGGCATCACTCCACTCGCTTGTTATGTCCTCCAGAGATTCCACCCTCAGGAAGAGGCTGGGAAGTAAGTCTTTGGTCTTGCAGTCTGGATAACTGGAAATCTGATGATACAGTTCATGATGAATTGAGCACTCAGAAGGAATTCTTCTGCAATAAACCTCAAACTTAGGAATATCTGAAATATAAAAAAAAAGGCATATGAAGACTTAGGCCTTGAAAACAAAGAGAAGAGGTATTAAACATAATGCAGCAGGAGAAACTTCTGGAGGAGGGACGAATGATACTTTTATTTAAACATTCTTCATAGGATCACGGGTAGCTACTGAATTAAAAACCTCTGGAAAAAAAAATAAATAAAAACCTCCAGAAAGAATACAGGCTTAATATTATTTAAATTCAATGCGACAAAATATACCTTTGATATTTTCCTTTATAAGGATTGTTACTGGACATCTGTTGTGGAAAATGATTCGAGGACTAGGGTCTTCAGAGAGGGTTAAGTAAGTCACTCCACAGTGTTCTTGATATGTCAGTACTACTGCCCTAGAATGAAATCAAATCAAATGACAGAAGTGGTTTAGAAAAAGATGAATGCTTACTCTCCTGGTACGTGTTTATTCAGATTTGTAACACTCACCACCCCACAACATATTCTCTTTTATCCACCAGAGGAAATGTTTCCAGAGAAAGGAGCCCATCCTATCATCCACTAACCATCATACGCTAATTATAGCTTTACCGATTTTTTTTTCACGGCAATGTTAGCACATGATTATCATAAAATATCAAAGACGTAAAAAAATATTTAAAAGGGAAAAAACATAACTTCTACCACTTAGAATTAAAGCTAACCTTCCACTAATAACCCTGCTTTCTGCTCTGCTTTTCTCTGGGCAAATGTGCCTTAAACTCTTCACGCAGAGTCCCGTCCTCCTCAACAGTGCCTGGTAAGTCTTGGCAAGAGAGGAGCTGACATGCTTTTAGAAGGAGTGCCAGAGAATCTGGGTCCTTGGTCTTTTTATATTCTAAAGGTAGGTAGGCTCATGATGCCTGCTGTCAATTTGCACAACATTGTCGAACTTTAAGTGATTTCCACTTTGACTACCAAGAGCAAAACTGTCTTAATTGGCTTTGGAAAAACTGCTGTGTGGGCATAGGCAATGGAGTCACTGAAATTTTCCAGTTTACACCACAGACGACCAAACAACATTTCATATCAAAACAGGAAAAAAAATCCTCTCTGCAGTTTAAATTGCATGGACTGGTCAAATTAACGAAAGGAATTGGATATTTGCCAAAGGTGGCCCTCAGTTTACACGGATGGAGAGGGATGGACAGTGCACTAAATAATTTCTCATTTGCCATTTATCCTGTTCACCAGTGTGAGTCCTCCCCAAAGATCATATTTGTCTGAAATGCTAAAGTGAACTGTCCATTAGCATTTGGGGAAATCATATTAATAACACCATCAGGGGCACCTGGGTGGCTCAGTGGGTTAAAGCCTCTGCCTTCAGCTCGGGTCATAATCCCAGGGTCCTCGGATTGAGCCCCTCATCAGGCTCTCTGCTCAGCAGGGAGCCTGCTTACCTTCTTCTCTCTCTCTGCCTGACTCTATGCCTACTTGTGATCTCTGTCTACCAAATAAATAAATAAAATCTTAAAAAAAAAATAACACCGTCAAATGTGCAGGGTCGGAGTGAGGAGAGGACAGAGACAGGAGGAGATGGGGCTGTAGGAAGTGAATTCACTTGCAGAGTACAGGCCTTGGATGCATACCAAAGTTCTTTTCCCAGCCTAATTTTGAAAGAGCTGGGGCAAGCCAACCTCAGAGAATTTCTTCTTGCTAGCCAAGAAAGCTGGGGGCCAGGACTAACATATGGTATTTTCAATCGAATATCTAGTTTGGTATTCATAGATAAGATTAAATTATATTAATAAAATCATGTCTTCCAATTCTTAGAATTTTAAACATCAATCCCAAATGCAATTTTATTTAAGATTTTGCCTTTCTGTATTAAAAATAAATTTTGTTTTCTCGACATAAGTTCACATCGCTTTCAAAAATGCTTCCTTAAACTCACCACACTTAACTTCTCCAGCCAGAATATAAATATAACCCCTCCTCTCCAGGATCAGGGGATGAAAAGTGTTTATAAAATCAGGGATATTTCTGAATGCTGTGAAAGACAAAGGGGTGTGTGTCGGGAGCAGGGCCTCACTATTATGGATGACATGAGTTAGGAAGTTATCTTTTAAACTATGACTATTAGAAATCTCTGTAGACATCAAAAAGTTAGGGAGCTAAAGTCTCAAAGTTTGTAAATTCTCAATCATGGGAAGAAGGCACCTCTGGTAAGATCACAGTATGTGTTCTTTTGTCCTTTTTACATATAGCATAAATGTTATTCCTGACAGCTACAGAAGGAACGTACTGCATGCAAGACAACCACAGACTAAAAGTCCAGTATGCACAAACCATTACATGTCTCCAGCTAGATTCTGTGGTTGTTATTTGCATAATTGGTAATCGGTAATTGGAGCAACTTGCGTGCAGGAACAACCACAGAACAGAGTCTTCTGTGACTTGTGTTTATCTAAGTTATCTCTCTTAATGGCTTTTAAAGAAAAATTCCATTTTGAAGTCGATGTAAAACATGGCAAAGGAGAAAGGTTTTCCAACTTGCCTCCCTCATATTTTAACCCTTGACAGAGGCTAAGAAGTCCTCATGGAAGGCGATCTTTTCCTTGTGTTGTGTTGCCACCAATCTATGGGACAAACACTATCATTTCCCCGCCAAGGATAAGCTGTGTCAGCAGTAGGGGAAAAATCTTCACCGGTAGGACACTGGGCCAACCCACATGTGATCACAGCATTTGCCCAATTGCCTACAATGTCTAGAAGTCATGAAAAATAAAAGTAAAACCTAGTTTTACATCCGGGGAGCTCTGCAGCCGTTCCTCTGTCCCTCCCAGCACCTGGACGAAGAGTTGCACTGACAAACAAAGAAGGGCATTCACACAGATGTACCTGGTGCAGAAGCCATTGTCCCCACGGTTTCTGAAGGGCACTGCTACGCTCTGTCTGGGAAACTCTTGTCTAACTATGGCCGGCAGGCTCCAGCACAGGGAGCCAGCGGCACCTGCCGCAGGAGAAAAGGCCAGCAAGATCTGTTTCTGAAGCAGGGATGTGTCCAGTGGTGACTGGCTGACATCAGGCATTAAGTCCCAGCAAGGAAGGGAGCTGGATGTCACAGCAGACTGCTCTCCGCCTGGGCAAATGCTGAAAGTAGCACTGTCTGGAACATGAAAATACTGAAAAAAAGAGAAAAAGACAATGCTGAGATAGCATAGTGGCTACAACAATGGAGAGAAGTTAAGCTTTTGAAGGCACAGCTTCTAAGAAACCATAACCGTGGATTCTCAGGAGGTAGCCAAGTAGGGCACTCGGGTATGTTAGAATCCCAGGCCCAAGAGAAAGCCCTAATGAGACCATTACAAGCAGTGGGAGCAGGGTCTGCTTTTCTAGACATAATGAAACATGATAAGGCCGGGGCGATTTAGAAGGTGATGCAAAGTTCTCAATATCCCCCAGGTACTGCAAAAATCCAGATGTCGTAAGGGGAGACATGCCATGTGCTAGAGAGGGAGTCCTCTTGGATAGGGATGGGCCAAACGGAAAGGGTGAGCCCTGAGAGGCCTTGGGCAGAAGAGAGCTGATGAGCTGGGAGCTCATTTGTGTAAGGCTTATCCTGAGGGAGGAGGAAACTCTGACCCCAACCCTCAGTTGAAGTTCCACAGGGTTTCTGGCACAGGTAGAGAGTCTTGGGGTTTCAGACTTAAAAAGGACCTTTAGAGATACTTTATTTAAAACTCCTCTTTCACATCCGAGCAAGCTGCTTTCCAGAGAACTGATGACTTGTCCAACAACACAGAGATGGTGAGTGGCAAAGCCCAGCCAGAGCCCGGCTTCCTGCTTCCTATTTCCTTTCCTATCCCACATGGTGTTCCTGCGAGGCCAGGGATTACCATGTCTTTAAAGAAGTTCCCACACCTGCCTGATGCAGGGTAGGAATGACAGAGGGGACACTCCCCAGCTGCCCAGAAGAACCTGGGCCTTTCCTTTGTCTTCAGGAATCTGAGGTAAGTTCATTGTGATGCTCGTGGTGTGGCTGCTGCTGGGTACCACCATTTCCTGAGTGCCTCGCCTGTTTACTCATATCATCTCATTTAATTCCCACCAAAACCCTGTAAGGAATGTGAAATTATGCCTATTTTCAGATGAAGAAATGTCAGCATGGAAATCCCTGACCCAATGTCTCAGAAAGCCCTAGGGTGGGAAGAAGCAGGAGAATTATCTGCACATACGCTGATTCTCTTGCCAAATCCTCACCCAAAATGTGAACATTGTTGACCTGTACCCCCCAGCTGGGGACTTCTGGTCACCCAGTCATTCTATCAGTACTTCGGTGAACCAAGATGAAATTCTATTATTCTGACATTTTTGGCAATACCATAATGCACTGTGAGCTTAGAAGAATAAGACTTTCATCCTATTTTATTGTTCTAATGTAATTTTTAGGAGCTGAAAGGGATAAAAATAAACGCAGACAGTGGTAAAGAAAGAAATATGTTCCTATGTGATCGTTTCAATAGCATAAAACAATAGCAGACCACTTAGCATATTACGTGTTCAAGTCCTTTTAAAAGATCTCCTTACTCTCCCAAAACATAAGTGTTCATTTTAATTGTATAAAGAAGTGAATCAAAAAAAACCCTTCTTGGATTCATTTCCTGCATATCCTGCCAGCGAGATGTCCACATAAATGAGCAGGGACATTTTCACAGTTACTCTCCTCGTGGGCAGAGAACTCTGGGCTCCTAGATCCCGGCTCTGCGGGGTCGAGCCTCTGACCACATGGCTCCTCTCGGCCCCGCAGCCTGGGAGGCAGATGGTCTTTTCCATGAGCCCCAGGAGCCAGTCCTCAGGCCCTGGCCCTGCTGGGGGGGCTCTGGGTTAGCGAGCATGCTGGAAGTGTGTGCCCCAGCCCCAAGCAGATGGGGTGCAGGCGGCACTGATCCGGCTGCGTGTCAGGATCTGCTGCTTTCATAGGATTTCTGCTCATGAATTACCCTGGAAGTGCTGACCAGGACAGCTGTGCTTTAATTCAATAACAAGTAAATTTCTTTTTACCTATATTCAGTCATAGTTTTTTCTAGGCTAAAAAATTCATCTTACTTATTGCTGATATATCAAAACTGAAGACGACAAATCGATCATATTCTGAAAGGCTTACCTCCTTTCCAGACTGGAGTTTGGAGACAGATAACTGCGGTTTGTAGAATATCTGATATGGCATATTATTGACTATTATGGTCTTGTCTTCAATCTGAATAATTTGTATGCCCTGCTGTACCATGGAGGAGATGCAGAACTGACACAACTGTAAAACAATTGAGAAAAGAATAATTTTTATAAAATACAATAAGGCAAAAAAAATAGAAGGCATATCAAACTTTCTTATTTTTAAAAGGTCATTTTATCTATTGGTTTGCCCTGGACAGTACCAATTTTACCTTTTGCTCCAGAGTATTTATTGGTGTCCCCTTCTCAGTCTCAAAAATGTCCCCGCCCTTCAAAGGGGCCACTATTACAACAGGGGATCCCAGCAAACCAGTTCTTTCTGCTGCTACGGTACAATGACAGAGATTGTTTTCAAGTTTTTTAACCAATTTCCTCACAGAATAGTTATCTATAAACAGTTTTACGTAACAGATGTCACACATCTTTTCAACATAAAGAATTCAGTTAAGCATTCCTCTCCCCTTCTTCATGCTTATCATAGCAGCTCCCTCGCCAAAGGCCTAGCGGGGGCCACTGGGCGTTCTGAGGACTTGAACAGTGATGATGATCGAAAAAATCAATGCCTGGCTCTCATATGCTGCTTTCTTGTGAGCTGCTTGTTGTAAGTATTGATGTGTGTTAACTCACAGAATCCTTACAAAACCCACTTGGGGCAGCTACTATGATCCCCATTTTATAGAAGACGGAAATGAGGCTTAAAGAGGTTAAGTAACTTGCTCACGGTCATAAAGACAGAGACGGTTTAGCTGGGATTGGAAACCATGCAGTCTGACTCTATGGTATTTCTCTTCCCCGCCATGTACCCTGTCATTTCTTCACCGCAGTACTGACAGGTGGTCAGAGAAGATATCCGCTGCCTGATGATCCCCACTTAGTAAGTGGTAATGTCAGGTCAGCAGTTCTCAAAGAGTGGCCTGGGACTCTTGTGTGAGTGAGACAGGGAGTCTTTGAGATCCTTTTAGGGGGTCCAAAGGTCAAAACTGTTTTCATAATAATACTTAGATGCTCTTGTCTTTTCTACCCTAATTCTCTAATGAGTGTACCGTGGAGTTTTCCAGGGGTTTTATGACCTATGATGTCATCACTGTCACGGCCAGCAGAATATATGCTTGCGTATTCTTGCATTCTAAAGTTTTTGTATTCATTTCTAGTTTGATGGATACCAGTGGCTAAAACCCACATAAATAAAAGTGTTTTGGAGGTCTGCAATGATGTTGGAGAGAATAAAGGGGTCCCAGCCCTAAAAAGTTTGAGAATCACTAGGAAAGAATAAGGAGACATCAATACATATAATAATGTATTTTCCAGCAGTCCGTTCATTTGTTCACATTCATGTAGCACTTGGCTGTGGCCACTCTCTGAGGTGCAGGAGGTACTGGGTGTTGGATGGTGTATTGTGACATTTTTCCTAGGTTTTGATGGTCGATCTCAACTTACAAGTCTTCAGCTTTGGGTGATTCACGCTTACAGCTCTTTGCCATTTACACCCATGTTACAGTCTTCTGGCCGGCAGCGCATAAACATGTGTTGCCCAGACAACTCTGAGGAAATGGATACCAGCCTTGAATACTGAAGAGAAATAACTTCTTTGTATCAGAGAAATTTATTTTTAAAAAGTCACCAAATGACAATAACTTTTTTCAAGAAGCTCTTCAAAGACGCCCGTCAAAACTGAACTTCTCCTCGGGGTAAGGTCATTCTGAATCGCGCTACTCTGATGAAGTAGCCCTTCGTCTGACTGGGGACTGGAGATAACAAAGATGGTAGGAAGTGCAGCATGAGACCTCATGAGAGACTATGATATTGTGCTGCCGAACACACAGGTTAATGTCACTTGTGACTGTATTACTCAAATTAATTGCTTTTCATAGACTTTTGAAAATATGGAGGCTGAAAATCACACACCATCAGTATTTAGCTCAATAACCGATGAAGTAGGTTTTCTGTATTCATATAGTCATGGGTACCAGTTCTCTGTTCAGAAACAGAACTCCCTCATAACCTTTGGTTCTACGGGAAGATCAGCGTAGCTGTTGCTCAGCGTACCCTTTTTCCAGGAACATAATCTTTGCTATAGGAGGTTTGTCCTTTCCCTCCGTGCTCAGAATGTTAGCAACTCTACTTCCTGCTCCAAGGAAAGAAGGCCAAGTACAATTTGTGAATATTTTGGAATAAGTTCATTTTCCCCCCACATATGATCCATCAAGTGACTGCTGAGTGTTCTGAAACAGAGCAGTTATTGGATAAATTATGTGACGTGGCTTTTATCACTGGTAAAGGGGAAAAAAAAACCTGTGAAACAGAGAGGTCTAAGAAATCGCGTGTTTCACTGTTATAAATTGTCTAGAGCATGTGACACCGAGAAGGGATTAAAAAGAAAAGGGTAGACTCATATTAAACCGGTTGAGGGGATGGCATGCTCTTCCCCTGAGCCGTGAAGACTTTGATCCTACCTTCTGATGTCCTGGGAAAGCACCAAGTCTTATTTCAGCATCAACAAATCCTTCTTCGTCCAATGACACAACTTCACCATTACCTCCGTCTTTCCACTTTGGAGATGTCAGGTTATGGACCAGTTTAATTGCTACTGACTTGTGCACAGTGTTTGTATTTGCCCAGTATATTCCAATTTGAAAAGCCTCCTGGAAAAGCAATGCCTCAATTATAAAGTATTTTTCTTAACTTTGATAGTTTTACCTCAATTCACAGGAATTTTTTATATTATATAATAGGTCTACTTAGGCAACCAAATCCCTTTATGAGTTGTGTTTTTGTTTTTGGAATGGCAACATACATTTTATTTTAGTTCTCAATGTTTTCTTTGATTCACAATGGAATTTATATTCATGGAAGGGGGAAAAAAAAAACTAACCCAAACTGTGGCTCCCCTATAAATAACAAAGACTTAAAAATGAAGGGCTTCATTTCATTTGACTAGAGAATAATACGCAACCTTAGGTACATGTAGGTCAGCATTCCAATTCCATAAGGAAACATCATCTGATTATTTTAAAAAAACATAAACACACACAGGAAAAATGCAATTGAATAAAGATGTTCATGAACTAGAACTCAAAAAAGTCCTCTCCAATTGCTTCCCACCAGGAAAACATTTTATTTAGGAGTTCTTTGCATTCTATTTTCCTACAGATTTATGTGCTTTCTTGAAATGGGTTAGCCTCATCAAGAAAGTTCTCTTGTGATGGAATACAGTCTTGCCATGAAATTCTGTTTTATATTAGGGTCCCACCCCCAATGCCAGTAATGACTCCATATTGTTATTATCAACAACCAGGTGGACATCCATGATTATGGACATCCAGGTCCTTATAAGGGAAAAGGGGCTCTGATAAAAATACAGAAAGCCTTGAAGAAAGCCTTCAAGAAAGCCTTGAAGATCTCTGAGAATTTCTCTAAGAACCCCAAGTGTATTTAGGGAGTGGGTTAGCACAGAATATGGCTCTATATCCTTAACATACCCTGAGTAGGCCAATCATAATGCTTGTCAAATGCTAGTTGTTGAAAGAAAAGAATTCATATTAACTAAAAAAAAGTTATAGTACCTGAAAATTAGGAGGGATAATAATTTTGCCAGCAGGAACCTGTAGAACAATCTTCTCCCCTTCAAACAGCCAGAGGTCCCACTTGGATTGATTGATGAGCAGGGCCCAGGGTAGAAGCTCTATCAGCAAGGCTCTAACATATGGCTTCCAGACTGACAGCTTTACTCGCATTGGGCTATCCCACTGACTCAGCTGTTCACTCCTGTTCCAAATACCACATCCAAGAGACTCAATGAAATACAATGACGTCAGTATTCATGAAATATGTTTAAGGATTCCAGACACACAATGCTCTTGTATGACCCCTCTTCACACCAGAACCATCCAATGCTGAATCTGCATTCTGGAGAAACTTCTCATGCAATTATGTTCTAGATTATGAGTAAAGCGGTCCATAAAACACATCTACCCAGACGATAGGAGGTTGGAATCTGACAGATGCGTGCAAATATTTCCTTTTTAAAAGACTTTCTGGGGTGCCTGGGTGGCTCAGTGAGTTAAGTGGCTGGCTCTTGATTTTGGCTCAGGTCATGATCTCAGGGTCCTAGGACAGAGCCCCATGTCAGGCTCCACGCTCAGTGGGTAGTCTACTTGAAATTCTCTCTCCACCCCTCTTCCTCCACCTCTCCCCTCACTTAGCTACTTCCACTCTCTCTCTAAAATCAACCAATCAACAAATGAATCAATCAATCATTAAAAACCTTTTATGGTATCTAACATTTTGGTGAATGGTCATTTATTTATCAATATTGAGAAATGTTTGTAGAAAAAGGTTGCTGGGGACCGTTACCTGTCAGAATCCTTTTTATTATAGGGCCACATGGGTTGAAGGGAACTTTCTGGCCCATAGAAATCATCAAGGATCTGATTAACTGTGCCTCCAGGGTGTATCTTAGTGGCTATTTGCTTGATGAGGGAGGTTGAGATGGGAACGGCACAGTGGGAAGGATCATCTTCTTCTCTAGGAAATGGAAAAGAATAAAACAGGAGTGAATATCAGATTTCTAAAGTGAATTTATTGAAAAAAATCGAACTATAGACGTATCATAGACCAATACCTTTTGTGACATTGAGTCAATTTTTTTGGTGATTTAGGGATTAGTGACATAGTTTTTGGATGATCTGGGCCCTGACCCCTTTTCCCTGTCCCCCTCCCCCACATGCTTGGGTGAGAGCTCTATTCATTTCTTCTTCCACAGAGAAATTATGTCAATTAAATCTTCCAATCCCTCTTGTTTATATCTAAGCTTAATGAAAGAGGCTGAATTTTATCCAAAACCACTGAAGAAGATAAGGGAACACTAGGCAGGGCAATTTTAAAATAACATTCTCATAAGATAAGGGAATCATACAAAATATTCTATCTGCCTTCTTCCCCCAATAGTACAGGTTGCTTTTCTTCTCTTTTAGGAAAACATAAGGATTTTTCCAGTACCTTGCTTGAAATGTTAGGTGATGCACAAGGTCAGGTTCTATGTTTTGCAGTGGTTTTTCCTGTCCTTTTCCTGGAATAATTTGTGTTTCACTCAATCCCAGACTCCTTTTCTCCAAATGTATGATAATGGGGTCTGGAAGATGACTCCTCATGATAAAAAGAGGGCTGAACACAATCTATAAAAATAAAAGGACAGAACAACTTTCATATTTGCTTTGTTGCAGTATTCCAGCTGTTTGATGCTGAAACAAACTTGTAATAAATCTCTTCCCTGGGTCACTCTGACCTTAATTTATTTCAGAACAGGAAAGGTCAGAGTCATATACCATATTTTAGGACTGGAAAGCACTCACCAGTCGTTGTTGCACTTGAGAATTGGGTTCTAATGTCAAAACTGTGCACCAGACATAAAAAATGGAACTGTTTGAAGATGGCACCTGCACAGGAGGTAGAAAAGGGTTCTGTTAAATACCGAACAGTTTACTAATTAATCAAAATGAGGCAGAGATCGAATGTCAGTTTGGAGGATTAAAAAGTTTAAAGTTATAGAAAAAAGCCATTAAAAACAGAGAGTAAGCAAAACCAGACTTCATTATGGCATAAAGTGAATGTGCAGTGAGTCAATGAGGGCAACGCTTTCTTAAAGACAAAGGCATCTGTAAGAGGAGAGGCTGATACAAGACTGGGTGGGAGAATGGCGGGGAGGATTTGTCCTTTGTGGCAAGGAAAGTGCCCATGGTGGAGTGTGACAAGGAGATAAAAAAGGAGTAGACCTTTGTGAAGATTCTCAAGTCGGGGGCGGGGGCACTCCTTCCCCACTTTTCCCCTGCATTCCCATCCCAAGCCCTGGTGCATCAGGATCTTTCTCAAGATATAACTTGTCTCCACCTGAAAAAGGCAGCGTCGTGGCTCTCAAGGCGACTGGAAATGATACCACAGCTGTGCTGCTGTGGGGCGGGAGGAAGCAATATCCCAAGTCTTTTTTATCTTACTTCAGATCTCCCTCTTTTGTACCGGTCATTTTTTAAATAAAGCGCAGTACTGAATAAAGAGCAAAAGGAGAAACTTTTAATTTTAAAAACTGCTCTACTTGGGCGCCTGGGTGGCTCAGTTGGTTGAGTGGCTGCTTTTGGCTCAGTTCATGATCCCCGAGTCCTGCGTCCGGCTCCCAGCTCCACGGGGAGCCTGCTTCTCCCTCTGACCTTCTCCTCTCTCATGCGCTCTCTCACTGTCTCTCTCTCAAATAAATAAATGAAATCTTAAAAAAAACAACACAAAACTGCTCTATTCCAGATTGCCATACATCTCGTACCTGAATGACAATGCTATACTCAGGGGACTTAGATTCCAAGCACACGTCTCTTGACCAGTCTTCATCTCCTTTGGCCTTCACACACAACTCTGTCAGTTCACTGTTTTCCAGTATGTATGAAGGCAATTTCTGTTTGGCTGTGAGGCAGTCGAAATGTTCTCGAATGACAGCTTGTCCGTCTTGACCGATGTAATGCTGAACGACTTTCAGTTCTATGCTTTGAGACAAATAACTGCAGATGATCTGTCTTCCACAGATGATAATCTAAAACACAATAAACACATAAAGTTTCACCCGTTCGGATTTCCTGAACTGGTGACATGTTCACTGTTATTACCTGTGTTGGTTTTGAAGGAAAGAACGTGAAACCATGAGCTTGTTTAGAGCATACAGGAAGAAAGGCTTGGGAGGAGAAAGGGATTTTGCTTTGGTCATATTAGGTTTACGGCACTCAAAGGACAGGCACAGGCAGGGCCCGCAGCAGCCAGCTGGAAATGCTGGGTGTGTGCCTGAGTGGGCGGTGGGGCTGGAGACAGGCGACCTACGGAATGAAAGCCTTGCGAATGCACAGAGGCGGAAGAGAGCGGACCTGGAAAAGAGGTGCAGGCTTACACCAGCAACTGACCAACAGCCGAGGGTCAGATTCAGGGGCAAAGAGCCAGGGAAGGGGCCCGAGAAGAAGAGGCAAAGGACTGTGGTGGTAAACCAGGAGAAGCTGAAGCCCCGAGAAAAGACCCACCAGGAAGGGGTAGTCAGTAATGTCATGTGATGTGGCAGTCACCAAGGATGGGGACCGAGCACAAGGCTTCAGCTCTGGTGGCTGAGAGACCAACCTGCGATTTATGTTTCCAAGGCTGGTTTCCAAGGGTTTCTTGCAGTCTTACACAATAAGAGATCACTTTATAAATTGGTAATATAAACAACTGTTAAGTCAGATGCCTAATTATAGTTTATTTTATTCAGGTTTTCCCACAGAGTAGAAGCATGTGGCTTTGTAAAACACACAGAATGAACCAAAGATTCATGGATTCATTTTTCCTCCAGCTAAGAGTATAGTTCACAGTAGGCATTAAGAAATATTTCTTAAATTGGTTGAAATTGAAAAGATAATGCAAAACTTTATTCCTATGCAGTGAGTCTTACTGTAATACAAATATTCACCATGACTGGAAAATATAGGACTTTCACGTACTGGATTTTCTTATTTGTAATATTTTTTTCTAGATTATATGAATAGTAATCATTCATAGGCACACCAATATATATGTGGTTTCCCAAGCATGTGATGGTTAATTTTATGTGTCGACTTGAATGGGCCACGACTGCAGAGATACTCGGCCAAGCATTTTTCTGTGTGTGTCTGTGAAGATGTTTTTGGATGAGGTTAACGTTTGAACTGGTAAACTGAGTAAAGCAGAGTGCCCTCCCTACTGTGGGTGGGCCTCACCCTGTCAGCTGAAGACCTGACTAGAACAAAGAGCCTGTGTAAGAGGGACTCCTCCCGCCTGACTGAACCGAGACATCGGTCTTTCCTGGCCTTTGGACCTGGGCTAAAAAATATCAGCTCTTCTTGGGTCTTTAGCCTGCTGGCTTTCAGGCAGGAACTACATGTCAGCTCTGCTGGGTTTGGCTTCCACAGCCATGTGAGCCAACTGAAAAGAAATCTCTCCTTCTCTTTCTCTGCATACACATGTATGTACATACACACGAATCTGTATGAATATATACATACATCCTATTACAAGGCATTTTTACACATTAACTCTCTCATTCTCACAGTAACCATATAAAATAGGTGTTACTAGGACTTGTCATCTAACAAGGAGAATGATGTCAGATGACTTGCACGGTGTTCCCCAGACTCTCTGGCCCAGAGTCTGATAGTCACTCTGAAGGTCTGTCTTTCATAAAATTAACACCTATGAATTAAGAAATCCTAGAAACTATAAAAAAGAGAATGAAGACTGCCCATCATAATGCAAATGTGACAGATGTCACTGGTTCCATTCCAAAGAGGTGGTCCCTCCTTCTCCCTGGTTAATAACCCTGATTCAGTTTAGGTCTCAAAAAGGAGCAAAGTACTCAGGGAAGGTGGACACCTCCATGGCCTCCATAGTCTGTGTCACAGCTGGAACAAACTGATCCTTGTAATTCCATTCTCCTTTTGCCAGTGATTACTTTAGGGGTGAACACGGGGCACTGTTTGGCTAAAGATATGAGAAGGAAAGACTGCTAAAAGGTTCTGGGAACCTTTTGCCTTTACTCCTTGATAAGGGAGAGAATTTGAGAAGAGAAAGCCCGCTTCTTGTCTGCCATGGAAGAAGTTGTGAGAGGATATATGCATGTACATACAGCTTCTGTAGCCATCTTGAGACAAAAAAGGCAAATCCAAGAGGATAGCAGAGAAGCAGACACAGCCCTGAGTGGCTTAATTAACCCACACCTAACCTGCATTCCTCATTCTTATTATATAAGATAATAAATATAAAATAGGAACAATAATAGTATCTGCCTCACTAGATTACTATGAAGATTAAAAAGCCTACTTTGTTACTTCAGACTGAAAACACCCTAATGGATACATTTTCATATGTGATTAAGAGTATTTTGTAAACATCACTGTAAGTAAATAATTATTTATATAAATATATATCATTATTTATGAATGAACTATTATTTAGTTCATTATAAAGAAACCTGCTACATTGATAGACCATTGTTGTTTCATTAGTTGAACAGTAAAGTTTAGCATTTTCTTAAACATTTATTTTCCAACTATCTATTCCTTTGACTTTTCTTTAGAAGGAGTACATCTGTAAAAACCAAGCCTTGCTTAACTGTACATTACTTGTAGGCACTCTGGCTGTTAGAATCTTTTAAAACAATGTTTTCTCAATAACAAACACATAAGTCAACTGAACCACGAGTCCTGAGTTAGCAAGCAGGCTTTTCTTCAGCATATGCTAGGGGTTACTAGGCACTCATGGTTAAGTCTTATGAGGCCTTAGCATCGTCTAACTTTAAATAAACACGTGAAAGCTCTGAGGCAGTATTTAATTCTGTTCTTCCTCTTGATGTGCCCAGGCCTGGCAATGTATGCACACTGCTCTTGCTTTAGAACCTTTGGGCCCCATGAGATTTAGGAGAGAATTTTGCTGTCTCTCACAGAAACCACAGAATCTCTGCAACCATCTGGGACTCACTTTGTCTAAAGACAAAGATCCTCTTGGTGGGTTTTTATAGTTTCATTTTCAACTATAAAGCCTGTTAAATAGGCTTTCAAATATGATAAAAAGAAAACCCTTAAAAGTGGCCAGGGAGAGAGGGCTACTTAAATGAAGGAAAATCCAAAATGGCTCCTCCTCAGAATGGTGTTCTTCAGAGCTGCTCCCACGCAGGGTTCAGTGAGAGCCATGTCTGCTTTTCTTCAAAGTGGCAACACTTACAATGCCTTTATTTTGAAAATTATAGTTAGAATTTCAAGATTAATTTATCAGTTGAAGACAGCTACTTAATTTTTTTTAATGTAGGGTTTCTCTTTAATACACATTTCCAGGTTTCACACTAATTCTCCTCTTTCCCCAAAGCCACAAAGATGTGTATTGAAGATTTCCACATATGATTTTACTTAGCAGGTTTCAGAACTCTTATTAGATCAGTGCCAAGAAGAATAGTGATATTAAAGAATAACTCCAGAGCACCAGATGCACTGGAAAATGATATCTTAGCCCTGATTAAAAGTGTATGTATAAAGATACAATATATATATACATACGTACATATGTACATTTACGTTTTTTAGAGTGGTAAAGCTTTTCTCAATGAGGGGATAGGATATGTGGAAGTCACTGTGCGTTCGTGGATAGCTGTGTTATGTACAAAGTTCCTGAAAATGTTGTATGTGGTCAATTATCATTCAGTTGGAGAAATGGCAGGGGTATAAGAAAGGCAGGGTACAGACAACCAAACCTCATTGTTCAGGCATCAGCCAATTCTCTATTATCCGGGGGCGTGTTAATGCAGTTATGGTCCATCAGTGAGCTGCACACACTCACCTCCCAAAATCTTTGAAATTAGGCAGCTGTGGTTTATTGCAAATTTCCCAGCCCAGGTTGGGTAGAAGGAAAGAAGCCAAGATGTTAGAGAGGCAGGAATCCACGAAGCTCTTCTGAAACCTTGATTCCTATCTTCCTTCCCAACCTGGCTAATTGAGGAAATCCTATGTCTCTGATGTACTTTAACTGGAACTAACCTGAATTTTCGTTAATCTGTGCTGATAATAAAAAATTAAACCCAACTGAAAGACCAGAAAGGGTTTTCACAACAATGCAGCAGTTATTTTGAAGTTGGTGGTCTGCTGAACCTTTCAGCATTATCTGCGTTCAGTACCAACCATTTTACATTTTGCTTCTTCCTCAGTTAAAATGAATTGCTGTTTCTGTGCTCCACTTCTCACTGTTCTGCTAAGTGACTAAAATGGCCCTCATTTAGAGCCCAATCTCATTTGGCTATGACAATAAACTCAAAGTGTAAACTATGTGTATGTATCTGTGTGTGTATGTCTTCCATGACAGAGGGATGGAAATGGACTATGCCAGTAAGATGGCACTTCTTTCAGAAAAGTAAATAAGTATGCAATGGGAGGGTGGCTATGCTTCCATTATGGATTTCCAAAAGGTTCTTTTCCTGCCTGGCTACATTCTACACTTTTTTTTTTAAAGTAAGATAATTTATTATAATAAGATAGAAGCAGAGAAAAGTGTGAGAGGAAATCCCTACAGAAAATAATTACTAAACATTCAATGGTATGAATAACATTTGGAAATCCTGAAATGTGATTTGTCACCAGATGCCTTAAAATCTGTTGATTTGACATTAACAGAGAGGATGATTAAAAGGATTCCTTAAGGGACGCCTGGGTGGCTCAGTGGGTTAAGCCGCTGCCTTCGGCTCAGGTCATGATCTCAGGGTCCTGGGAGCGAGTCCCGCATCGGGCTCTCTGCTCGGCAGGGGCCTGCTTCCCTTCCCCTCTCTCTGCCTGCCTCTCTGCCTACTGTGATCTCTCTCTGTCAAATAAATAAATAAAATCTTAAAAAAAAAAAAAAAAAGGATTCCTTAAACTTCTAATGCATGGGAAATTTTTGTGAGTCCTCAAATTTTGTGAACCCCTCCTTACGCTAAGATTTTTAAGAAATTCTAATAGTCTGAAAAACTCAGAGAGTCAGTAGATTGGTTGGGACAAATATACATATTCAGTTATTTCAAGGATTAATGTTGCCCTAACAAGTATCTGGTGACACAAAACAATGTATTTTGGTTAAAGAATAAAGTATATCTTTTTAGTTGGGGAAGATGTGTCAAGTACCACAAAGACATTCACATCCTCTGCTCAGGTAATTAAATTTTACAGCAAATCATTTTGAGGACAGATCCAGACATTCTGACATACATATGTATACACACAGATATTTATTTAAGGATTTATTCTAGCAACCAGTTGGAAATTATCTAAAGGTGCAGCAACAAGGGGATACCTAAATGGGTCTCAACATACCATGTGGCAAATTATGCAACCATTAAAAAGATAGTTCAGCTCTGCAGATAACACGAGAACATAAGCATCATATAATGTTAAGTTAAAAAACAGGTTGAAAACTAATTATAACCAGATCTTAAGTTGGTTAAAAAAATCTGCATAGAAAAAAAGTAGAAAAAGATACACTGAAGTAGTAACAGTATTTATCTTTGGGTGGCAGAAATATGGGTACTTTTCTTTTCTACTTTAGACTTTCCTGTGTTTTCAGAAATATTTTTAAATAGTTTTTTTTTTAACACAAAAATAACAACAGTGAACTAATATTTA
Organism: Neogale vison; assembly: GCF_020171115.1. Classification (NCBI taxonomy): domain Eukaryota; kingdom Metazoa; phylum Chordata; class Mammalia; order Carnivora; family Mustelidae; genus Neogale; species Neogale vison. Next base: position 37,338,197 of record NC_058094.1, read on the forward strand.
CTGGGTGCTTTATTTTGCAAAAGGAATATGATGTACAGAAAGGTTAAGAAATTTGCCTGAGATATTAGGTAATAGATATTAGAGCTGGGAGATCTCTTCTAGTCAGGGGGAAGAAAAGGTAAGTAATATTTTGTGGGAATTTTTAAAAAAGGTACTTCCACTTTCCATGGCCAACTTTTCTGACTTATGACCTACTGTTGCAATGTGTAGTATTGCCTCAGGAACACAGTGTATATTAATTTATCCCTAACATTTAATATTACTCCTTGAAGGTATATAATATCTATGCAAGAAGGAGGCACTATCATTTTTGTATTTTTTTTTAAAGATTTTATTTATTTACTTGACAGACAGAGATCACAAGAAGGCAGAGAGAGAGGAAAAAGCAGGCTCCCTGCCGAGCAGAGAGCCCGATGCAGGGCTTGATCCCAGGACCCTGGGACCATGACCCGAGCTGAAGGCAGAGGCCTTAAACCATTGAACCACCCAGGTGCCCTGTCTTTTTTTTTTTTTTTAAAGATTTTATTTATATAGTTGAGAGAAGGAGAGAGAGAGTTTGAGAATGCGAGGGGAAGGAGGGGCAGAGCAAGAAGGAGAGGGAAGGCAGACTCCTTGCTGAGCACGGAGCCAGGGGCAGGGCTCCATCCCAGAACCCCAAGATCATGACCTGAGTCAAAGTCAGATGCTTAACTGACTGAGCTCCCCAGGCGCCCCAGAAAAAGGCACTACTGGCGTTAAGACAACAAAGTCTAACCAATGATATGGATTCCTGGGACTATTTCATTCTTGTAACTATAGTCTGAGTTATGACAGTAGGCCAGGTGCTACTTTTAAGCACTTTACATATACAAACTCATTTAATTCTCACACTAACTTTATGACAAAGGCACTATTACTATCCTCATTTCACAGGTCAGGAAACTGATTCATAAAGAGGTTAACTAACCTGAAGATCACATAGCTAGCAAGGGAATACACAGCCAGAGTGGTTATGATCTTAACCACCAATGATATTCTGTGGAAAACTATTTCTCCATGGAGTGACCCTGTCATTCCATTAATTGGTAACTGTTCTAGCAACCATATACAAAAGAGCTGAATGAATTGGGAAAGTTCAGACCAGAGCCACAGTGGTCAAAGTGTGGTCCCCTGGACCAGTAGCATCAGTAACACCTGAGAATTTATTAGAAATATAAATTGGCACATCACTCCCAAGACCTACTGAATCTGGAGCTCTGAGGGTGGGACCCAGCAATCTATGTTTTAAAAAGCCTTCTAGGTGATTCTGACATACATGCAAGTTTGAGAACCACTGGCCTAACGGAAGCTCAGGGGAAACATCGTGGCTTCCCTTGTGTTTTGGAAGGGCTGTAATACAGAGGAGAGATAACTTAGTCCTCACCATAAGCTATTGTGTACATCTCCCAAGTTCTGAAGAGTGGTAAAAACTGGCTGAATGGTGAGAGATTTGGGTTCAAAATCAGGAAAGAGCTTCTTTTAGAGATGGAAGTAATCATTTATGGGAAGGGCTGCCGTGTGAGGAAATGAGCCTCTTATCATTGGGAGTATTCAAACAGATGCTGAATGACCATTTCTTAGGAATGCTGGTAAATGGGAAGGTGGATAAGGCATTCTTCAAAGAACATGAGTGACAGAATCAGAAAACCAGAATATATTAATTGGGCAGATATTTACTGAGAGCATATCCAAGTATGACAGTTCTGAGGGCAGATGAAAGTCAGTGACACATTTTGTTCTCAGGACTCTGTAGCTCAAAACTCATGCTCAGTTAGGCTGATCCCATCATAGGTCCCCATGAGACCGATATGTCCCATGTTCCTATCTTTATATTATACTGTCTACCTGGAATGTCCTCTCTTAATCCAAATTCTGTTTTCCAAAGCCCAACTTGAATCATATCTTCCTAGTGAAACCTCTAAATTCCCTTCACACTTACTGTCAGTTGTGCGACACACACGGTGCCCGACATACAGTTGGGTTTATATAAATTTGCAGCTTAAGAGCAAAGATTGTGTCACATAGTGTCTTTCGTTTCACTCTGTTTTACTGTAGGCAATCCATAATTACTTGAGGAATAGTCAATTCATTGGGAAGATTCCTCTGCTCTATTCTTTTCACTTCTGTGAAAAGAATAATAGCCCACAATAATGAGAACATGATGTCCAGCTCCCTGATTAGGTGGAGATCAAGAACGTATATGGCACAGGTCCTACTGTTCACCTCACCACTTGCTTCCTGTCTGCTCCTGGCACACGGCAATGGACCAGCCCATGCTGCTTGATAAGAAAAGCCCCCCTTTTCCTTTCCCAGGGACTGAGGGCTGTTTCTATCATGTCCTCAGTTCACATAAGCTCTGGGTAGACTTACAGTCCAGATGCAGATGTATATGTTAAAACTCTTATGACAAATCCAGTTATGATGTGTGCAGTGAAGCCAGTTTTCAGATTTTAATACTTCCTTTTTTCCTTTCTACTCTTGTCATATGCGCCATGCTTGAAAAACATCTTCTAAAAACCACATTTTCACATCTTAAGAGCACAAAAAAAGTGTCAGATACTTTTTTTCCCATTTGCAGTCTTAGAACTTCAAAAACAGCCAAAAGGAAGTTTTATAAAATACGTAAAAATATGTGCTGAGAGCTGAGGTTTTATATGCCAAGAGTTAGACCGTAGTGAATTTTTACTGCATTTAATATTAACTCCTAGGAAAAGAAAGCTTGCTGGAGACCCAGGCCCACTCTGTCATAGGAGGTATCACAACACTTTCTCGAAGATTATTCTGATATGTCTGAGAACCAACTCCTGGTTATCCGCTATTGGATTATCCAGAGTCCCCAACACCCAGTGCTTCTTTTCTTCCTTAATAAAGGCCTTTTGGCTATTTCACAGCTCATTAGCACCTCCACCAGAAGGTAGGTGATGACAGGGAGAAGAGGTGAAACTAAAATCAGTAAATTTTACTGCTCCTTAGCAGCTCTTGTAAAAGATGTGGGACAAAGGGTTTGAAGCCATCACCATCCTCAGGATCATCAACAAGCACATACAAAGTGGGAGCAAAAATACCCAAGCTTATCACTGTGGGTTTTTAAGTTATGAATTATTTTCATTTCTTTAAGTTTCACTTCCATTAATTGTGTCAAAGAATTAAGAGCTGTCTGGGTCACGAACACAAGGAACTCACCTGTTTTTGCACTCCACTGAGCTGCCGAACCTTGATGACTAGGGAAGCAGTCCGACCCTTGTACTGAATAGTTCTAATAAACGTTCCTGCGTGGTCCACACTGAAGGGCTCTGACCAGCGCCAATTGCCCCAACCTTCAATACAGATGTGTAACAGCTGGAGAGAAAAACAATAATCGTCACGATGCCAAAAGTGCCAACAAAAATCTAGTCCTAAAATGAAAGTCTCATTGCTGGAAAACCTTCTTATTTGTAATATTTAGCATCTGTTTTCTTTCTAACCTGCATTATTCATCCACTTCCAGCCTATTCAAGCAGGCTAAGAATAGCAAATATGCCACAGAGAGTCAATGTGGTTTTCCAGATCACATTTTAAACCTTCTTAAAAATAATTGTCCTATCAAATGGTAAAAGGCCTGTTGAACATTTGAGAAAAGCCCATTTCATTCATCTGGAGGACAAGAAGGTCGAAGTGTGAGATCAAAGAACACGGGTCTTGGCTGATAGTTTATTCCCTCTTATGGCTAGACAGTAATTAAAGTAAAATTTCATTTGTTGCATTATTTTTGACCCTAAATTGCCATTCCTTATTTATTCTCTTGATAAAGAACAAAACAGCAATTCGAGGATGCGGTTCATTCAATATACTCTCTCTATGAGATCACATATATCATATGAGAACTATCTTCAACATTTTGAATGTATGAAAAAATGTCTTTGTTCTACTTTTTGCTAGCCATGTTATTTACTGTAGCATATACCAAACGAGTCTCCTGATTCACATTCATATTTATTCACACATTATTGCCAATTGTGGTAATATTTAGATTTCTTCCATGATCATCAAATATTTTCTATTTCCACTCCTACCTACTAAATGCAATGAAGAAAATCAGTTTAACTGAACAAGTATTCCAAAACAACATAATAATTACTGCTTCTTTAGGATACATGTTTAAATGAACATAAACAGTGTTCTACCCAATTACTAAGAATAAGAAATAAAACTGACATTTTAGGAAAAACATTTGTATAATATACAAACCATTTCCTTCGTGTCGTATATAATTTTTTAAAAGAACGAACCAAAGGCTGATCGTATGAAACATTTTCCCAATTAACAGAATGAATAAAACTATAAAAACATTGTATAAGAGCTATCATAATGGGCCCTTAAAATAAATACATTAAGAATTTACATGGGAATTGTCATAATAATAAAAGTCTTTTGACAGAAAGATTATTTTTCTGCTTTACCATTTGAAGGAGCCTTTAGAAAGTACCCAAATTAAAACATTTCCCAAGGTCACTAGTTATCACAATATGATTTTGGTGGAAGGTTAAGGGAGGATTTGTTTGTTTCTTTGTTTTAAAACACCTTAATAAAGTATTTTTTTCAAAACCTCCTAACTCATCTCCCTGCTTTTCATATGGCTGCACTCCAATTCTTCCTCCATGCAACTTCCAGTGACCCTGGGAAATCAAAAAGCTACCATTCAGATGACTTCTAGAAAAGAAAGGTAACAAGGGAAAGGAAGAAAGGAAGAAAGGAAGAAAGAAGGAAAGAGGATGGGAGGGAGGGAAAGAAAGGGAATAAAGAAAAAAAGAAAAAAGTCCTAGACAGCAAATACCTTTAGGGAAAATTTGGTCTTATATACACTCTACAACATAAAAGTACCAGAGTTATCTTTGATCTTTAAATATTAGTTACAGAGAAAAAAAAAGAAAAACAATAGTGGTGTTTGGAACCATTTCAGTTTTTTTGTAGCAGCAACTGGGAATAAAGCTCAGGGCACACACAAAACTAAAAGAAACAAGAAAGTTGTTTTCTTTGGAGAGACTAGTAGCTGGAAATGACAAAAAAAATAATGAGGCAAGGTACTTAAGGTCAAGCTCGGCTATATTTTTCCTGAAAATTCCACAGCCTCTAAAGGTTTAATGTATACAACATAATTGGAATTGAGGAGTGTTCACATTTGCATATGAGCTCAATTTTAGGTAGCGGCTCCCTCTGTGTACACAGCTTCAACTGATTGAATGTCACCAAGGAGTATGTTGTTGGGTTTCGTTTGGCACCTACGTGTTCTCAAAATGTTGGCGTCCATATTTTCTTTGAATTATGAAAATCCAGATATGTCTGGAATTAGTTCACACAGAAGAGTCAGGTGGGAGAAAAACATCACACTTCTTCCCACATGCATCACTGGTACAATATTTGTAATGTTTGGTCGACTGTTCAAAGCATTTAAATAGCTATTAGACATATATCATTTATTAGGGAAGGAACTGCATTCCTAAGAGAGAAAACCTACAAAAAGGACCTGACAAGGCCCAACCCTACTTGGGTCATCTTTCTCATGGTGTGTCCACTTCAGGCACTAGACACCAGTGCGGATGCTCATGGACCTCCACTGAGTGGGGGAGTTCTGTTCTGTTGAACCAAATGACTACATTCCTTTCTTTCTTTCTTTCTTTCTTTCTTTTTTTTTTTTGAAGGTTTTATTTATTTATTTGCCAGAGTAGGCATAGAGGCTGGCAGAGAGAGAGAGAGAAGGGGAAGCAGGCTCCCCGCTGAGCAGAGAACCCAATTTGGGACTCGATCCCAGGACCCTGGGATCATGACTAGAGCCAAAGGCAGGGCCTTTGACCTGCTGAGCCACCCAGGTACCCCAAATGACTACATTTCATGGTTCCAGGTACTGAAAAAACAAATACTCATAGATCTGCTTTTCTTTCTATACTGAAGGGACTAAATTCAGGAATAAGAAGGGGAAATTCATGTTAGACTACTTGATCCTAATGTGATTTCTTTCCATCATTCCTGTGATATATTTTGTTACTCAGATACTATAAGAAAGCTGATATGCTAGCCGCTATGGAGGTAGGAAGGATGAAGAACCTTGTCTTCTGTCCTGCAAAGAGCTTACGATTTTATGGGGAAAATAAAGCATGCACAATAAAACAAGAGGCATTTGGAGAGATACAACATGGTACAGGAGTCTAGAGAAAGGACAGCTTGTTTCAGGCTGGTGGGATTAGGAAAGCTTCCGGAAGCCAGGCTGGTGGGATTAGGAAAGCTTCCGGAAGCAGCTGGGGCTCAGAGTTACCACAGGGTTTCGACTGGCAAAGATGGCGGGTCCTTTCTGGGTCTAAGGGAAAACGTGAGATGTGAAAGCCAGAGGGTATGCTTGGGGGCAAGGTTAACAATCTGGAATGGCTGGAGAAAAGGGAACATGAAAAATGGGAGTCAGGGATAAGGTCAAACAGGGAGATCTAGATTGTGGCCAGCACTGATTTACTAAGTAAGGAATTTGTGCTTTATTGAAGAATTAGCAGGTGGCCACCGAAGTCTTCTGTATAGGGGATCACTGTGTTGAAAGGAGATTAAGAGTGGAGTGTGGAGGAAGGAGGGCAACTGTCATAGTCAGGAGGAAAGGCAAGATGGGCCAGAAACTTGCAAACACAGGAGAGATGAAGCAATGGCCTTAGGCCCCACATAACTATCCTTTGTTGCCTGGAGCCCATGGTATTTTTACATTCTCTTATCAACTTGGAAACTTTCTTTCCCCTCTTCCCTATTAAGTTTCCCTTACTGACTCACTTCCTCTACCATTCTTTCTATTCAGGCTTTTCATTCTTTTTGGCCTACTTAGCTAGTGCTAATACTTTCCATTGGGGGGAAAAAGCCAAAATAGGAACTACTCTTGTTTGAACTTCTCAGTGGGAACTGAAACTAAGCAATAAGGCAGGTTGTACGGTGGCCATGCTTGTTGGAAGGTCCCAATGGGCTACACTTTCTTTTTTTCCAGCAGCCCCACCACCCCCCAGGGCAGCCAGACTAAATTCATGGTTTTTCCACTGAAGATCTCAAATGTGAGCATATGCAGCTCTCTGGTCATTTTTTTAAATACCAAAATAAAAGTTAAAACTGAATTATTGATCAGAGACCTGGGGTCAGCTCTCAAGACCACCCATAGTCACCTCCAAAGGGAGAATTCCTGATTCAGTTACAGAGGAAAGAAAAATAAGATGACATCTAGGAAAACTGCACCAAGGAACAGAAAGAAAGAGGGATGGCTATATTTTTTAAATTATATCCTAAACATAAGTGAAGGTACCAAATACTTGTCTGTGAACTTTATTTCACTATTCATTTTAAAACTGTCATCAAGATGATTCCTACCCAAATAATCACAAATAAAAAATGTCTTCAGTTTCATTTATACTTTTTTGAATTTTATAATTTACTGTACAGTAATATGTAATGTTCTAAGAAGAAATTGAAAATTGAAATAACTTCAAAAATTTTCCCAATCCATTATACTCTTGGTAGAAATTTTAGGTGTTCTAAAAAAATTAACATTCAATCCAAGTGAAATAAACTATTAAATATATGTATATATTAATATGTATTGTTAATATATATAAAAGCTTAGGCATCATGTGTATTTTTTAAACTTCTAAACTTATCACTATATCCCAAGAGCCTAGTGCATAGTAGGCATTCAACAGATATTTGTTGAATAAATAAATGAGTGAGGATTATTGAAAAATAACCCAAAGTAGACATTAAAAATTTTTAGTGATATCTGTGCATAAAATGTCATAAATACAGTATTAAATAAAAATATTTAGAAATAATTCCTATTTTTAAAATATTTTTCTTTTTGTCTCACTGTACTTTTAAAATTTAAAAATTTTAATTTCAGTGTAGTTAATAGATAGCATTATTCATTTCAGGTATACAATACAGTCATTCAAGAGTTACATGTATTATTCAGTGCTTATCAAGGTAAGTGTACTTAGTATTTATCAAGTGCTTATCAACTGTAAGTGTACTCTTAAAACAATCCCAAGTTTTTGAATGACCTTTCAACACAGGAGATTTACTTTATATGGATGATGATACTAGATTAAATTACAAATCAATGTAATCCTTCCAATCCACAATTCAGACCAAGTAATACTGATATTAAAGCCTAAAGTAGATCCCAAATGATAGAGTAGGTGAGCATTTTGAAGGAATATTAAGTTAAAATACTTTTAAAATTTCTTGCCTATCTAAAATAATATCTGGAAAGCTGTAGATCAAATTATACAGATCCAAGTTTAATTGCTTATTTGGAATGTGCAAGCAGAACTGAAAGCACAGGGCTCCTGGGTGGCTCAGTGGGTTAAAGCCTCTGCCTTCAGTTCAGGTCATGATCCCAGGGTCCCAGGATCGAGTCCTGCGTCGGGCACTCTGCTTTAAAAAAAAAAAAAAAAAAAAAGAACTGATAGTACATGCCTTCGAAATAAATTAACATAAAAATAAAATGCAATATGTTGCTCATTACTGTTTTGTCAAGGCAGTTACATTTCAGGATGTTCAGAGTATCTGATGTAATGCTAAAAAACCAAGTGGAAAACTTGTTAGATAATGGCTAATGCCTCATGTCACCCTGATTCAATACTGGAACTCTCAGGACCCTCTATATTCTTTTACATTTATTTATAGAACACAATCTTACAAGTAAGGAATGAGAAGAGTGGAAATAAATCATGTTGATTTATTTTCTAGTGGATAACTTGGACTCTTTGATGCAGGGTATTTTGGAAGGAAAAGGAGAAAGAGAAAGAAAGCTTTCCAAACCAGTGGTCCAGGAGGTGAGATAACAGAGGCCACTCTGTCGTCACACAAGTGCTGGGTTGTTGGCTCTTCCACCAAAGAGGAGTAGTTGTAGGTTTACCCTCGTAACTGAATTCAAGGAAGGCCACAAATATTGTGAAATCAGCCTAGAACAACCTGTTACAAAAAGGGAAACCTGGCACAATCCCAACACACGTTAGAATGAACACTGTCGCTGGAGTCTAGCCCTTGTCAAAAATCTTGAGTTTCAGATACTGACTCATCAATTCTACATAGGAATTTCTTGTAGGGTGATAATCATACACATGTGCAAAGATTTACCTGGATGTAAGCTTATTCCAGCACTGTTTTAATAATAAAAGTTAGGCATTGCTAGGAAACAATATTTTGTCAAATGAAATATTGTAAAAACAATGAAAGCTATCATTTGTTAGACACGTACTATGTGCTGAGCATTGGCCTCAGGGCTTTTTATACATTTTCTCATTTATTCCTTAAAACAATCTTATGAGGTAGGTACTGTTGTTCCATCTTACAGATGAAAAAGCAAACCAGGTCACCGAGAGGCTGTGTGAGCTGTCCAGGGCCACAGCGCTGGGAGGGCAGGGATAAGATTGGAACTCAGAGTGAGTGGTGCCGACTCTGGTGTGCTTAACCACACTTAGACTGTAGAATCCTCTCAAACTACTGAAGAAAACAATCACAGCATGAAAAAACATTGAGAATGTTAGTTAGTGATAGAGTAATGGGAAAAAAAGCAATTATAAAAAGACATGTGCAGTATACATTCATTCCGTTTTTGTAAAATGAAGAAAAAGTACTTGTGCATGTTTTTAGGGGAGAAAATGGCTAGAAATATGCTGAAACGCTAACAGTGGTTATCTTGGGGTTGTGTGTTTTAAGTATTCCTTTGTGTATGTGTTTTGTGTACTTTTATGTAATTTCCAAATGTCATACTATAAATATGTATTATTTTGCAATCAGATAAACATTAATGTTATTAAAAAGAAAAACGTCTAATAGAAAGCATTCAGAATCTACATTTTAAGGGAAAAGAAATGACACGTTTCTATTTTAGTAACTCAGATTCAGCTTCCTGCCTGAAGTCTCCCCCTCTGTCCCAGTCGGTGTCACCACTTTCTCATTTGCACTGCAGCCGCTTTGCTAAAAAGGGTGACATGATGGTCAGTTCATCTCTGTAGCCTCCGAGCCCCTCCCAGAGGGTCTGGTTTGCTCTAATACTTATTCACATAATCCTTGGAGCAGTTTAATGTAATTACTTGAGCTTTCTTCCCCAGGGCAATAGTTTTTTTTTTTTTTCCAATATAGCAAACATTTTTAGGATCTACATCTATTAAATATTTACCATAAGCCAATGAACTAAGCCACACGTGGTGGATATAGAGATGAACGAGACACATTACTCACACTGGAAATGCTCAGAATGGAGTGGAAGAAACAGATATTTAACAAGAAAAATTATGCTGCAAAATTTTATGAGAGGAAGGAAAATTTGTTGTAGGACTCCAGAGGTATTCTGCTTGGGGAGTTAAAAGATTGACCAGAGGACATATTAGTTACGAAAAGAAATAACATGAAAAAACCATGTTGAAATAGAGTAAATAAAAGATAGACAGGGCTGTTGTTTCTGCTAAACAAAAGCAGGCGACAGCCTAACTTGGAGTGGGTCTTTCTGCACAAAATTAACGTCCACAAAGCACACTGACTGCATTATAAACAGGAACAGGTCCTAAAAGTAGCAAGCTATAGCTTCAAACTGTTTTTGCCAACAAATAACTTCTTGTCCTACTTCTTGTCAATGTAATTTGGAAAATTAACTTTATAGTATGAACTCATCGGCTTACAATCCTCTGATAGCTTTGATCCTAACCCAAATGGAACCATTGAATTTTGATCCCGGAAAGGAAAGAGTCATACTGGAACAAAAATCATCATTTTAGGAAGCCAGATCTTGCTCTTACACAGGCAGAGGCATGCGTAGGTTCTTGGGGTTGAGGAGACGTGAGGGTCAGAAGAGGACCTGCCCTCGAGAGAGTGGTACAGAAAGAAGAGGCGAACGAGGCACAGAATTCCCCGTCAGTGGCCGCCGCTTCCCCTCCGGGCATCAGTCATCAGTAAACACCAGGGACCTGACGGAGGATTAGAGACGCAGCGGAAAGTAACTGACAGTTTCTTAGGCTGTTTGATGTCCTGCTCTTCACTATCTCCCTGGTCTTTCAACATCTACAGAGAGAGTAGCTCTCAGGGAGAAACAGGTTGTGACCATGCACCGCTGTATTTCATGAGCGGTCATCATGAGATAATTGTTACAGAGGAAGGAGGACTCCGGAGCAACAAAAACAGATGCTAACAAGGGGAACTGTGGTTTTTCATAAAGTGTGACAGTTTGGGGTATCCAAGAACCATGAAAAGATGTAGGAAAAGGGGTCACCTCTGTATAGCTGAGAAATAGTAGGACATGCCAGCTACAAAGCGGGAAGTGAGACAGGAATTGACTTTGTCCTTCTGCCCTGCAGCTGGGGACGAGAATAACAATCTCATTGTTCCTCCAGTGATAACAGACTCTAACCAGGGACAATCCATATACTATAATCACTGACAAACACTGAAAATAACCCATGTGACCACTGAAAAAAAATTACAAAGCAAAGGGAGGAGGATAGCATCTTAAAAAGTGAACAGAAGAGAGTGGTTACCATAAACACCCTGTTGCAGAATTCAGGCAAAGAATATCAAGAAAGTTTTTGGTCTTCTTTAAACTGTATAAAAATACATGATTTTTGTAAAACTGTAGAAAATCACTGAGAGGAAGGAACACTCTGGCAAAAACAGAAAAAAGCCTGAGCTTAAAATAAATAGGCGATATAAAAAGGTAATTAGATAAAACAATAAATGCAGGAAAAACTAAAAAATGCATTTGCAGAATAAGGATTCCTACTGACAGAAGTAGAGCAAGTAGGAATAACTGCTACAAAAAAAAAAAAAAGGAAAACTTTAAAAAACAAATATATAAAGAAATAGGACAGAAAATGTCACGGTATGAAAGAAAAACAAAATATACACAATTAATATAAATAAGAAATAATTCAATCATATCCTCCATCTATAAGGCTCTATAGCTTTAAAACAGTGCATTGTGTCCTTCCATCATATAGTTTACGGTGAATTATTTGAATTTCCATGGGTAAATAGGATGTCAAATGTCACACATTTCTAGCAAACATTAAGGCTTATCCATGTTTCAATGTATCTATAAGCAAATCATAGAATCTTTCTAAAATTAGAAAAGATTTATATTTTATAAGTAACTCTAAACAGAAATCCAAATTAAAAAATTCATTTATGGTTTTTCACTGTTCAGGTATCAGTCTCTGCTCAGTATCCAGCTAAAAATCATATACTTATGAAAAAGAAGTTAAAAAGGAAGTAAGAGTAGGGTGAATAATTGTGGTACTTCTGATTTATACATTGTCTACAAAACAATGAGATGCTTCAAGTATATTCTTTACTAAAAAATCACCTAAATCCAAATTATCTAAATTAGTGAAAAATTCTATACTTCAAAAAAATTCTTGCAAGACAATGTCGTGAGCAAATTCTCTCATATATTAAAAATATAATTTTATGTATAATTTTTGGGATATTTTAATCATAAAATCAGATACAAAGGCACATAGTAAAAGAAGTATGAAAGGACATATTGGTTTTGAAGAGCTCATTCAGCATTACACATATATATTGTTTCCATGTTTCTAGAGGGTGTGGACTTCCCTATATTTAAATGATATGTGACTGAAAAAACATACTAATGGCTGCCTTATATCCAGAATTGTGTGAGTCTTTTAAGATGACAACTGCCACAAAGTGTTGAAAAGTGAAGATTCAGAAAATGTGATATGTACGTGTATGTGCACGTGTGAGTACAGAAAAGGATGGTCTGTCCATAAAATATGAGATAATTCTTATTTTCTTTTAAACTAATTAAATCAAATAACAACTTCAATTGCTTAATCTCCAACAGTCAGGAGATTTCAGTGTTGTATAGATACACTCTTTTGACAGAATGATAGCCAATGGTCACCATGCCCTTGGTTGGTCAGTGGAAGAGAAAAGAGCATGTTGGACAGAAACAATAAAGAATAATTTAGGTGAACTGAGAAATGGAAACCAGTAAGACAAAAACTAGACATACTGTTTAATAGTCATTCAGGTTTGGAAAAATATTTGGAGTTTGTGAGCGAAACTGTTTTGTCTGAAAATCAATTTTGACTAAATATAAATATAAACAATAGAGAAACCCAACCTAAAAAACTTTCTTTTAAATTGTTCTCAAATGTTGGGGCACCTGGGTGGCTCAGTGGGTTAAAAAGCCTCTGCCTTCAGCTCAGGTCATGATCCCAGGGTCCTGGGATCGAGCCCTGCATCGGGCTCTCTGCTCGGCAGAGAGCCTGCTTCCTCCTCTCTCTCTGCCTGCTTCTCTGCCTACTTGTGATCTCTGTCTGTTAAATAAATAAATAAAATCTTAAAAAAAAATATTGTTCTCAAATGTAACATTCATCATTCAGCAAAGTTTCCTTTAGTGTAAAATAGAAGACATGCCAACACGTGTCCTAAGAAAGGATAAAACAGTTTGACACAATCTTTATTTTTAGTCATCATGGCAATTTAGACAATTATAATTGTTATCCTTAATTTTTAATTAGAAAAAAAAAAGAATTCAACAGATGGATTTAAAGAAATCCAAATTTTTTATAGTTATTTATTTTCATTTAACTAAACTGCCTTGCCATACTAAGAAAACATTTTTGTAAAGGTTAAATAAAGTATTTCATGGCAACCGCTGCTTCTCAGTGCCTGTATAACAAGAAACATGAGCCAAAGTTGTGCAAGTTGGTTTTCTTTCCCAGTAAGGGAATGTGGTATCTAAGACCTTGTCCTAACTCATTTTATCCCCAAGTGTAAGTCAAGCAAGTCAAATATGAACTAATGCCTGAAGGGAAGTCCCTGACTCCAAAAGTATGGATTATTTCACATTTATCTTAAAATCTGCTCTCAGAGTTCTTAAAATTCACTAACTTGGCAAGTCAGGAATTATCATGAGAAATGAAATAATTTCATAACTATGAAGTCATCCAACATTCCATGCATCTGACACTCATTGGGCTTGGCCATGTCTTGGGCATTATTCTGACCTTTAGATAATAAGCTCTTCAATATCCTGTTCAGTATGGAAATAATTAAAAAGTACCACAGTATAATAGGTGTGCCATTGTCTTTAACAGAGCTAATGCTTTTGTTACAGACTTGTGCTAATAGGTTATGATTAGAGACAATCACATTATGTATGCTGAAATCTTTATACCATTCTTAATCAGTATTTCCCATTACTTAAAAATGGCAAAATACCATGCTTTAATGGTCCAGCTGCATTCCCTTTCTCCAAGTACTCCGTATGAAAATTCACATTTAAAACTAGTTCAGTAAAGGACCTTTATGTTTAGACATCAAGAATTCACATTTCCAGAGCACGGGCTTGTGAAAAACCTCTGAGTGTCTTGTAAAAAGCTTAAGGAATCTTCAGTACATTTTTCTCCAAAGCTATATTTCAATATCTAAAATTTATTGCCAGAGGAGGGACAGAGAGACCATTAGCAGCACCAGCAGTCATTCCTCTGGGTGCTTCACAGCTGAAATAATCCCCAGTTGTTCTTTTTCGTGCAGGCTTGTAGAAAACTCCAGAAATCAGCCCTGGGACTGAATAAAGTGCCCTATCACAATCCTATCTTTGCCATTTCTGGGGAAAGACTTTAAAAGTCTTAACTAGGTTATACTGCAAATCATTTTTACGAAGAAACTTTGAAAAATACAGGAAAAATAAAACTCAGCCCCAAAACTCTGCCTCTCTATTTAGAGTGAATGCATTTTCCAACAGAAAATGAAGACATTCCAAGTACGCTTTAGCTACCAGATACTTAATGACCAGAACTGCTAGGGCCCCATTTACCTCTATTGGTCACTTCATAAGGCCCTCTAAGCTTCCTCAGAGAATGTAAATCTCTTGTAGTCTCTCATGAAGCTGAAATATTTGAGAGAGAAAGGTGAAAGGACAGAGTCTCCAGTCTACTGCTTTGCTCTTTCAATTACTGCCTAAAACCGAAATAAAGACGCAGTTGGTGGTGACTGGACAGTAGGTTCCGGGTACTCAAACGGAGTCAGTGTTTACAGAATATTTGGGATTAAAATCCTTGCCAGATGGTCCCAAGAAGTGTTTACCTCACTGTTGATTTTAGCTATCTTAATGTCAGCAACAGTAAAAAGAAGCTTGTTACTGCCACTGGGGAGCAAAGGCACACAATCCTTCCTCCCCACATGGAATTGCTAGTTGCAGGCAGCTGTGCCCTACACAACACGAGCCATACTGGAGGTTTCTGGGAATTGACTTCCATGGCTAGAAAAGGAGATTATGTGTGGCAAAGTTAACTTGAAATGATTTACTTTAAATCGGGAACACTTGGTAACTACACGACAGTACTTTTAGTTTATGACAAACAATAAGAATTTTTCACAGTTAATTTGGGAAGAGTTGGGGGTGCTTGGCTGGCTCAGTCGGTAGAGCATGCAACACTTGATCTCCGGGTTGTGAGTTTGAGCCCCATGTGTGGTGTAGAGTTTACTTAAAAAAAATGAAAAAAGAACAAATTGGGAAGACTTGGATATGCACATGGACACAAAAGGTACTTTCCTTTGGAGAATACTGTGAATTCCCCCCTGTAGTGATGTCCTAGTTTTGTCTTTGTTTTCACTGGAAGCCACTGGGAGGTCAAAGGGGAGGAGGTGTGTGAGACCAGGGGCTACTCCTAATTAAAAGCCCGACTTCACTGACAGTATACAGAAGATACATTTTGAGATCACAAGACCTCTTTTTGTGTATCTGTATAGCACACACACAATATTCAATTGGATGGGAACAAGTTAACAATTTTCATATTGTTAAAATAATTAAGTCTATGTTCTTGAAAAATGTCAGAAACGTTATAAATAAGTAATGAAAACATTTACTCAGTGAACATTTACCAAATGCCTAATATGAGCAGGCTATAGGATTAGATGCTGTGGAAAATTCCTTTTTTTAAAGCCTCTTACTCTTTTTTTCTTTCTTTTTACCTTCAGCAAATACCCATTATGACCGCATCTCCATTCACATTCATGCTCATTCTCTCTCTCTTATTTCAAAGTTGGAGGAGGCTTTCCTGGTGGGTTGCAAATGGCCCCCAATTCTCTCAGCAACTCTCAATGAGAGGTAATACCTAGTTCCTTATTCTTTGGATCTGGCCTAACCCTGTGACTTGTCCTGCCCAAGAAGAGATGGTGACAGAAGTTGCTGTGTGAACTCCAAGCTTGGGCTCAACAGGCTTAGTAGTTTCTGCTTTGGTTTTCCTGTCTGGACTAGTCTGCTGGGGGCAGTTACATGGAAGAGAACCAAGAGTACCCTGGCCAACAGCCTGCCAACTGCACATATGTAGGTGAGGCCATCTTGGACTACAAGTGAGATGTGCAGACACCAGAAGAACCTCCTGAGGGCATCTAGGTTTCTGACCAACAGACTCATGAGCTAATGCATTTTTCTAAAGATTTTATTTATTCATTTGATAGACAGAGATCATAAGTAGGCAGAGAGAGGGGGAAGCAGGCTCCCTGCTGAGCAGAGAGCCGGATGTGAGGTTCTATCCCAGGACCCTGAGATCACGAACTGAGCCGAAGGCAGAGGCTTAAACCACTGAGCCACCCAGACACCCTGAGCTAATGCATTTTTTTAAGCTACTAAATTTTGACGTGCTCTGTTAAGCAGCAGTGGATATCCAATATAAACCTCCTCCCATGCAGGGTCAATCCTTCTACCTGTGGTCTGGATTCCTTCCTCCTCTCCCATTCTAAGACCGTATGCCATTAATCATTTTTCCTCTCTTCTGCATATCAACCTTTGCTATTTATTGTTTCCGTATAGAACATGCCCAACTTTCTTCCATTTAAAACCCTTGCTTGATACTGCAGCTTTCTCTAGTTAACATCCAGTCAAGATTAAAAGAAAAAAAAAATTCATGCTGATTCTCTCCAGTTCCTCACCTTCTGTTCATTTTCAATCCACTTCAAGTCGGCTTCTATCCATATTTTGCCATGAAAATGCTTTTTAGGAGCCATCAATGACCTCTCAGTTGCCAAATACAATGGCTTCTTCAGTTCTTGTCTTACTCAATCTCTGATTGGCATCTGATAATCCCCCCCCCCCAGATATTCTCCTTTCTTGGCTTTTAGGGACACTGTATGTCCTGCTTTTCCTATTATATCTTAGTTTTCTTATACCTCTTACCCCTTCCAGTGGATCTCATTTCTTAGCCTAATTTCCTTATGACACCTCACTTCCAAGATCACATGAGTGATCCCTGTCTCCTGCTATTTGTACTTTTGCATAGTCCCCTCCCATGCTGAATAGGACTGATCTGTGTAACCACTAAGATATCACAGAAATGACAATGAATGACTTCTGAGCTTAGGTCATAAAAGACACTGTGGCTTCTGTCTTGTTCTAAATTGATCTAGATCACTTGATCTGGGGGAAGCCAGCGGCTATGTCATGAGAATACTCAGCCAACTCTATGGAGAGATCCTTGTAGCAAAGAGCCAAGTCCTCCAGCCAAGAGCCACGTGAGTGAGCCATTTTGGAAATGGATTCTCCAGCCCAGTCAAGCCTTTAGATGGCTACAGTTCCAGATGATGTCTTGATTGTGACCTTCTCAGGGACTCTGAGCTACAACTACCCAGTTCAACAACTCCTCAAATTCTTGGCTAATAAAATGGAGATTAAAAACAATGTCTGTTGTATTATCTACTTGGGTTTTGGGGTAATTTATTAAACAGAAATATGTAACTAATATAGATTTTGTTTTCTCCAAGTGAGGTGCTACTATAACAAAAGCCGAAAAACACAAGGGGCTTTGGAGCAGGCAAGTAGGCAGAAATTAAAAGGACTTGAGAAGAGTGTTGGTGACTATCTAAGGTGCTTCAAAGTTACTCTTAACAGTTGTTTAATGGCCTGAGAGGAGGCTGTCAATGAGGACAATGATGTTGGACAATGGAGGAAGGGACATTGCTATGTCATGGCAGAGAGCTTAGCAACACTATAAGCTAGAGTGACATGGAAAGTATAAATGTGCCTAATCGACTATGTGATGTGGCTAAGGAGATTTCTGGGCAGTGCTGAAGTAGCTCCTGGCTTCTATGTGCTGCTTATCTTAAAGTCTGAGAGGGGTTGACAGAAGCTTAAGAAATAAGTGTTAGATAAAAAGGAGGCAGGACTTGCTAGTTTTCAACATTTCTAGCCTTCAGATGGCAAATGATGCTAAAATCAAGAAGTGGTTTCTATGCAAAGATCAAATCCAGGACATGACCAGGAAAGCTGGTTTAGGGATGAAGCTAAGAATGCGGCTATAAAATCCTTTGTTAGGATTGCAGAAAGATCTAAATTGCTGTCCCAGTAAACTATTCAAACAAGGGCTTCTAGGACACTCAGCAGCATGAGCAAATCCCAAAGCAAAAAGGAATTATCTTGAAGCGATACGTGATTCTGTCCACTGTAGTAAATCTCAGTAAGATTAACAAGAGACCCACAAAGTCATTTAAAGAATTGTATTGACAGAAACACTGCCAATTTTGACTGAAAGACACAAAGTGTAAGATGGTAAAGAGGCCTGTTGAGTCTTCAAAATTATACTGAATTTTGAAAACTATGAAAACTACTCAAAAAAAATCTGAGCAGACTATGAAGTGCAAACAAAGGACCCTTTTCAAGAAAAAGGATGGATGACTCAAGGAGGCTTGAGCCAAGAGTCCAAAGCCATGAGCCCTGGACAATTACTCTTGAGCAGGAGTGTGAATGATTACTAATCAAAAAACTTCTGACATTTTTCTGGTTGGATATTAGAATTTTTATGGACCAGTAATTGATGGGTCTCCCTTTTCTCCTTTTATGAATGGGAGCGTCTGTAGTAGCCATCTTTTTGCCTGTACACCAATGCTGTACATTGTTCTACGACAAGAGATAACTAACAAAGTCCTCTTCTCTTAGCCCTGCCCCCTTGGGCATTCTGATCTACTCCCAGTGCTACTTAGGCACTGATGACAAACCTAATTTTTACCTCTTAGGCCAGACTATTCTTATGACATTCTGACTCTCATTCATTCACCTCCTCTACATGGCCATTTGGATGTCTGGTTAGAAAGGGAACAGGGAAGGAAAGAACCTTTGGTTATAGAGAGCTGAGTTCTCCACTAGAAACTTTATAAATGTTATTGCATGGGATAGTCACAAAAATCTCTTGATTTTGCAGAAGAGGAAGACAAAGCTCCAAGGAATTAAGAAACTTTTCCAATCTTACATAGCTAACAAGCCTTAGGAGTGAAACCCAGGCTCGTATGGCTACAAATCTGTGTTTTTTCTAATATATCATCCTTTCTGCCCTGCCAAGTAACCCAAAACTCAACGTGTCCAATATGGGTTTTAGAGTCACCCTGTTGTGTTCTCAAGTCCTATTCCATCCTCTGTCTCTAAAACACTGTCTTTCTACTCAGTTCCCTGTCTTGGGCCAACAGCAACACTGCCAACTTGTCCCCTAATTCCGAAACCTCAGAGTTAAACTAGGCCCTTCCCTTCCATGACCAGTAACCAAATCCTGGTGATTGTAACTCCCAAATGACTTCCGAACAGATCACTTCCAGCACAAACCTTCCCTTCTTGCCTTTCTGATACCTAAAGAAAAGTTCATAGTTATTCCAATAGTTTTCCCTACAATTTCTCTCCAGCTAATCCTCAAGATTTTCTCTTTCTCTTTGGTTTTCAGTAGTTTCATCATGAGGTACTTCAGTGTGAGTTTCTTTGAAATGTCTGTTTTGGGTTTTCTGAGCTTCCGGGGCCTGCAAACTTTAAAACTTGGGACGTTTCTTGAGTTAATTTAATTTTTTTGGCCCAACTCTCCCTTTCTCTTCTCATTCTTGGATGGTAATTACTCATATTTAGACCTTTAGAAATTGTTCCACAGGTCCCTGCAGTTCCATTCATTTTGTTTGAATCTTTTTCTCTCTCTCTTTCACACTGGATGATTTCTACTGACCTATCTTCCAGTTTACTGCCTTTTCTTCTCTGTCATGTTGTGTATATGTTTCTATTACTGAAAGACAAATTGCCACAAATTTAGCAGCTTAAAAGAACACACATTTACCATCACTCTGTCTGTGGGTCAGGAGTCCAAGTAGGGAAGAATCCACTTCCAAGTGTGCTCAGGTTATTGGCAGAATGTCTTCCCCTGTGGCTACAGGCTGAGGACTCTGACTTACTAATGACTGGGGCTGGCAGTCACCTGCAGGTCCTGGAGGCTTCCCACAGCTCCCTGCCCCCTGGCCTTCTCTGTAGGCACTCACCACATTATATTTTACTTCCTGGCCAGCAGGAGCCTATGGGTCTCTCTCTCCTCACAAAAGGGCCCAGCCCCTCTTTTGGAGCTTTTATCTGATTCAATTAGGTGCACAAAATGTTCTCCCTTTTGATTGATTAAAAATCAACTAATTTGGGACCTTAATAACAACTGTAAAATACCCTCTCCTTTGTTATAGTTGCTTTAAAGTATATGGTCATTCTAAATTCTAGGTCATCTTGGTGTTGACATCTGTTAATTATCTTTCTCTTGAAATTGAACTACTTTGGGGGGGGTGATTCTTGAGATTTGTTGTTTAATTTTGGTTTGTATTATGGACACTGTCAAGGTTTTGTTGTGGAAACTCTGGATTTTCTTGTAACTGTTCCAGAGTGTTAATGTTTTTGATTTAATAAGTACTCAATTCATTAAGACTCAAATGGAAAACTCTCACACCTGGACGAGTGGCTGCTGGGTTTCATTTGGTTCTTGAAGCCTTGGGTACAGGCTGCTTCTAGTTTTCTCCAGGCCCAGTGCTTCCGCAGTCAGTGGACAGTTGGGCCGAATTATTTTCCCACTTTCTGGCTTCCCCCCATCCAAGGTTTTCTCCTCACTCTCTAGCAGCCTTGGTGGCCTGAGCTCTTTCCCCTGCTACCTGGAGCCAGGAAGACGAGGGGCTACCCCTGCACTGAAACGACTGCAACTGCCATCCAGCACAGCTACCAAACAATGGGGAATTCACTCTGCAGGACGCTTGCTCCAAGTTTTGGTTCCTCTCCAAAATCTGCCTGCCTTTGTTCAGTCTCCAGAAGTAGTTCTTTTTGTGTTTTCCTCAGAATTTATAGCTGTTATTCACAGAAGGATGGGTCTGCTAAGCATTTACCCCGAGTGATGACTTCTCCTCTGCCTTGACTCAGTCGCTATGACCTCTGTCACGCCGGGGCTCTGCGGCCCGGTCCACACTGCTCCCTGCTGGCATCCTCCGTGTCCTCCAGACTGTCTTTCCAGCTACACCACAGGGATCTCTCCAGGATGCAGCTGGGATCCTGTGAGCCTTCCGCAGGCAAGAGTCACCCATCACATACAGGTGGATCTCCTTGGATGGACTGCCGGGTTCTTCAGAACACAGTTCCTGCGAACTGTGGTGTGCTGGAGCTGGCTCGAACTCATTTGTGAAAAAGCGCTGCTGAACAGTCAGGAATTTTGTGGTCTGGTTGTTAAATCATTGGTAGCTTGAGATCAGCTATGGTGGGAGCATTCACCCCACCAAGGTTAGCCAGTCCTCCATATCTGGACTTCCCCAACACAGCCAAGAGCACATGACCAACACACATCTCTTCAGCGGGGCATTCAGTTTTTATGTCTGAGTTACTGTGAACAAATCCGAATCCCCCTGAACATGACATGCTACCAATATATCTACATCTCCCTGGTTCTGTGTCATGTCCTTCCTCCACTACTGTTCACCGGGCCAACTTCTGCTCGACCTTCAAACCCAGCCTCCGTGGAAAGCCAACTTTGACCTCTTCAAGTATTTAGTTTCTCCTGCCTTTGTGTTATCACGGCCTCGAGACAGCACTAAAGCTGCTTAGCACAGAACACAAGGGCTCCTACCTACTTTCCCATCCTGCGGATTCACATGTGTTCTCTCTATTGCAGTCAAATCGGTCCAGCTGTTCTACCAGGCCCGGCTGTGTCCTCCCTCTGAAGCTTTCACACGAGCTGACTCCTTTATCTGGCACACCAGCCCCGCCACCCTCTCTTTATCGGCCTAACTCTTCCTTAAACATTCAACTTCCACACAAATATCCCCTCTATCGGTAAGCCTTGCCAGATTCTCATCCTCAGGTTAGACTTGGAAACGTTTTCTTTGCACTCCCATCCAGACCTTGGCCATATCCAGAAGCAATGGACTGTACTTCCTGATTCTCTCACTTTTCTTCCTTATGGTTAGTATTTTAATTCAGTTACCCGTCATTTCCCCCTGTTCTGAATTACTGCAATAATGTCCTGATAGATACTGATCATGTCCATAAAAATCTGTTTACTTTTCTGACTCCCTCATTAGACAGTAAGTTCTTTACAAAAAAATGAACATATTTAATTACACACAAGAGGTCACAATAAATTAACATTTGTGGATTAAAACTGAATGGGAGGCTGGGAGACCAAATCAGCTGCTGGATGGAATTAATGGCAGACAAGAAGGCTTGTGAGTGACTGAGTCAAGGCCTTGGATGCCAGAAAATTTGGATATTTAATAGATGATGGGGAGGTTAGGAAGATTTTTGGACAGGAAATTGTAATAATGAAAGCATTATTCAGGGAAGTTTCTTGAGATGTAGTCTGCAAGATAGACGGGAGTGGAGCAAAGCTGTAACTAAGAGAATATTTGAGAGAAACCTGCAGTTGTTCATATAAGAATTAAGATAACCACTACTGATAAGTCACTGCACTTGCCACTCTTCCAGTTAGTGTTTGAAATTCCCTGTAGTCTGTGCATACATTTTATTTTCAGGGTTTTTACTTAATTTCTTTCTGCTTTAGTAATCCATATCCCTTATTTTAAAAACTTGAGACCTACATAAAAATGTAATAAAATAGAAAAATATCATCTTAACCTACCACCCAGATACAACCACTGGCAACATTTTGATATATATCCTTCCAGCATTTTCTATGCATTTGTTCTTATATTGCTAAGATCATACTATATGTATCTATATCTATATTTATTTTATATTCTGTTTTCTGACTGATAGGCCTTCAGATTTTTACAGAGACTTTTTTTTTTTTACAGAGATTTTTCCTTTACAGAGAGGAAGTGGTACTACTTCCTCTCTGTAAAAATCCGAAGGTCTAATAATCGTTTATTATTCAGATATGTTAAATTTTACTCAAATTTAGCTTTAAAAGTGATATTTTTAAAAAAAGGTTTTATTTATTTATTTGACAGACAGAGATTACAAGTAGGCAGAGAGGCAGACAGGGAGAGAGAGGAGAAAGCAGGCTCTCCAAGGAACAGAAAGCCTGATGTGGGGCTTGATCGCAGGACCCTGGGATCATGACCTGAGCCTAAAGCAGAGGCTTTAACCCACTGAGCCACCCATGTGCCCTGATATTTTGTGTTTTAATTGACATTATAAATAAAGCTGTGATAAACATTTTTGGTATATAAACTTCTGTTTCAATTTAGATTATTTCCTGAGAGTAGATTACTAGTAGGGGATTTACTAAATCAAAGGTTGTGACCATTTTAATAGCTTTTGTGCTTATTAAATTGCTTTCTAGAGAGGAAGAATTAATTCCATTTGCCTCTTCTAAACCAACTTTAACATGCACACCATGTGCCATGTAATAGAGGCAAATACCTGAGAAATTTATCACTTTAAACAGTTTGGCCAACATAGAATATTTCCTTATCTCCCTAACTCAGTTTTTAAATTTTTTTTTAAAGATTTTATTCATTTCTTTGACACAAAGAGAGATCACAAGTAGGCAGAACAGCACAGAGAGAACAAGGGGGAAGCAGGCTCCCTGCTGAGCAGAGAGCCCAATTCGGGGCTTGATCCTAGGACCCTGGGATCATGACCCGAGCTGAAGGCAGAGGCTTAACCCACTGAGCCACCCAGGCGTTTAAATTTTTAAAACTGTGACTATAACAATAAGGAATGTGCTCTTTCTTTATGACATATATATACATACGCATTATGGAAAGAGTGAAGTGAATGAGCGTTACAGTGTAGTTACTGAAGCTGACAACAGGCTGGACTCACCATAAGAGAGGTAGATACTCAAAACCTATTACTATCCCTTTAGACAAGAGGAAAAGTGATCAGATCTCACTTTAAAATCATTTTATATACAGTGAACTGGAGGATTTTCTATCTGTACAAGCCCAGAAGAAGTAAAATAAACATATCTTATTGTTATGTGGTGAGTACAGGTTGGTCATATGTGTTAGATTTAAACTATTACCTGTCACTTCGTAATTTCTGAAACATTTTTCCAAGTTTTCAAGTGACAGAAATACTACTTAGGTCAGAGTGAAACAACTGACCATCAACTGAGTTTTGTCAACAGAGAGGCCTTCAAGCAAGACTGGCAAGCTATGGCTTGTGGGCCAAACGGGGCACACTGCCTATTTTTGTACAGCCTGTGAGCTAAAATGGTTTTTACATTTTTAAATGGTCAAAAAAAAAATACTATTTTGTGATGTGTGAAAGTTACTGAAATTCAAATTTCATAGTCTATAAATAAAGTTTTATTGGAACACAGCCACATCTTTCATTACGGCCGCTTTTGTGCAGAGAGGAATAGCTGCGAGAGAGACATGCAGGCCCCAAAAGACCTAAAATATGGAGTAGACGGCCCTACCCAGAAAAAGTTTGCCAACCTCTGTCTTGGAGTAATATACGATTTTCTATTTTCTTCACTAAATCTGACTATTTTAATGAGTAGGTCCCAGATGCTCCGCTGCGCTTCAAAATTCTTACCTTGTTACATTTTGCATTTTAAAATATCTGCCATTTTTTCTATTAAGTCCCTTTTGGAGCAAAATTTTATTAACTTCTATAGCTCTGTCTAGAGCCCATTTTCACCTTGCTAGATAGTTTGATTACTGAAATTAAGTCACTGGTAGTCGAAATTCTGCAATTCTAAAAAAACACATCATCTATAAATTGTGCATGTTTTGAGGATAAAAGCACATGTAATTCCTTACATCCAAGGTAGAGGCATTTCTATTTCAAGTTTAATTAGCCAACAGTGCTCTCTATCAGCAGGAAAGAAAGTCAACTTGAAAAGCCTGTATATGCGTCCTACTGGCTGATGGAAGTGTCCCTATATTCAGTTTGGCTACATTAAACAAAACCTTCCTTAACCCTATGCTGCACCTACTACCCATATTCTGGGGAAAGATACCATCAACTCACACCTGTAGTCCTTAGAGTCAACTTCCTACAATATGAAGCACTTCTTTGAAGACCAGTCGCTTGCTGGTTATTCTCATCCAACTGGATCTGAAGTCCACTGAACTGGGATATCTGAGGGCCTCTGGGATGGCATTTATGATTGTGCAGCCGAGTATGTTCAACTGTTCCCTGGGAATTCGTTTTGCTCTTCCTTTGTTTATTTAGGCAAGCAACGGTTGCGGGATATCCAACATTTTAAATGATTCTGCCTCAGACCATGTGTTAGAAACTATAAGTAGAGTTTACAACTTTTTGATTTTAAAATCGGCTTTGGATTTCTGGAATTGGTGTGTCCATGTTTCTTCCCATTCTGTTGAGACTTACTGTTGTTAGCAACCTCCTGTGTGGTTCTAAGATCTGCTGACCTCTTTGAAACCTTTCCAGCTGTCATTGCCACTTTCTTGATCTCTGCAATATAAGCTACATTGTTTAGTGGAGTTAAGTTCTATGACCTCTGGAAATCCTCCCTGAGGCTACGAATTGACTAACACCCAAGGTAGCATAAACATGCAGACACAAATGTTCCTAAAACGCAGCCTGCTGGGCAAAGCAGGATATGACGTGGAGTCTGGAAAAAGCAACAGTTTGCTCACTTACAAGGCTATGACTACCTCCAGGTGCAGTCTGAAGCTAAGCGGCTAGGTTTTCTGGGCCTCAGATGTAACCTCTCATTAGAACACATCAGAATTCGCAATTGTGGATGTAAGGAATTCCATGAAGACCCTCTGGGCCCATTAAGACTTCTGGCTTCAGAGGGTCCTAAAACACACTTCCTTCAACTTACAGAGTTTTGTAAAGAGACACCATTTTTTTTTTTTCTTAAACAAAGTTGATCTAAGTTTTAGTTTGAAGATTATAATGCTTACAGCTCATTAAAATTTGTATCCAGAGAATGCCATTGCAAATTGAAAAGGAAAAAGAAAAGTTTAATAGATATCTGTCTTGCGTCCAGTTTGTCATAAAAAGGTTCTTATTATTTTTGGTAATAAAGTTAAGACTTTGCAAGGGATTTACTTGGACTAAGAATTCCACATTAGTCTGGCTTTAAACGTGGAGTATCAGACTAGCGATTCTCAGCCTATCTTTTGAAACCTTACAGCTTTGCTATTCTAACAGACAAACCATGTAGCCCAAACCCAAGAGCTGGACAATGCCATAGAAATGACACTCTATTGAGAATCCAAAGATAGGGATTTCAGTCCCAACTCTACCACCATTTCAACCTAACATTTCCATTTGTCTCCTTAGTTATAACACACATACAACACACATGGATGTGGACCGCACATGGATATTGTGAAAACAAAACTAGTAACAAATACAAAAGGACGTTGAAAACCTGCAAAAGAGTAAAATATGCAGGTGTCACGCTGGTAGCGGTCAGCCATGCTTCTTTCCTGTTTTTTTCCTTCCCACCCAGATACTGCATGTCTATAACATGAAGCCTCCTGTTTCTCCACACCTCTGAGCCAGCTGCTCTTAAGATCACCCTGCTCATCCTGGCTCCAGTATCAGGAAATCTTTTTTTTTTTTAAGATTTTATTTATTTGAGAGAGAGAGAGAGTGCTCGAGTGAGAGTACAAGCAGGGGGAGTGGCAGGCAGAGGAAGAAGCAGACTCCCTGCAGAGCAGGTAGCCCCAAATGGAACTTGATCCCAGGACCCTGAGATCATGACCTGAGCTGAAGGCAGAGGCTTAACCAACTGAGCCATGGGGGAGTCCCCAGTATCTGGGAAACCTGAGGGTCACCAAGGGTCTCTTAAAGAGATTGGGAGGGGAGGTAAGCTTCCTGCACTTTGCTTTCTGTGGGCGGAGGCTGGAGTGTGGGTGGGTGTGGGTGTGGGTGCCGTGGCCATGGGCACAGTAGAGGGCTACATGGAGCTGAGCCTTCCCAGAGGTTTCTCCTGTCCCTAAAAAATGCAATTACTGTGGAAACTTTTTGAACATCTAAAAGGCTATACGACAAGTATTAACATGGGTTGCCTCTGGATGGTTGCCATTATAGGAGTTCTGGGGGGTTTTTTGTTTGTTTGTTTCTTTTTTCTTTTTTTTTTTTTTGCTTTAATTTTTTTGCCATATGTCTGTATGTTCTCACTTCTGCAATTAGTAACACAAAAACCCAAAAAGATATTTTGAAACAAACAAACAAGCAAGCAAACTGGCTTTTAACTATGTTATAAGGGGCAAACAACCCAACCACTTAAGAACATGGAAATTTCTAGAGAGAAACATTAGAAAACAAGGGCATGTCATTCACTCTAAAAAGATGAGTACAACATCATCTCATCTGAGAAATTTTCCTAACAAGTTTTATTTAAAAAGGATTTATGTGGTTTTAATGTCCTGTCAGGTTTACTAGAATTAAATAAATATTCTTAAATAAGAATGTACTGTGTCTACCTTTCCAAGTTTTATTCTAGCAGTGTGGCAGTATGATGAAAAAGCGAGCAAAAAATCAGAATCTAGCTACTGGGGGCGGGGGACAAGCAAAAGGGACCCGGAGGGCATAACATATTCTGAAGCGGGTCTATAGACCAGATGGGAAAACTTGTTCTCTAATCTAATGACTTTCTTTTAATCACAAGCAGTAGTTTCCTTATTACCCAGAGTTTTAGAAATACATTATTCTTGAGATGACTTCCTAGGATTTCTTTTACTCATTTAAGACCACATCTTTGTATTTAATTCATCCTCATATTATCCCTGCAGGGCACATCCCTCTAATTATTCCCATCTAAAGTGACAGGAAAATGGAATTATACTACTTGGAAAACAGACATCCTTTGGTATGTCTTTTCTCAGTGCCCCCTTGGTCACAGACTGTGAGCTGTCCTTGGAGGGCAAGGACCGTGACTTCCCTGTCTTTGCATGTCCTGTGCCCTGGCCATGCCGGGTGCAGAGTAGGTACATAGTAAAAATCTGAACAAATGCCTAAATAATAATAGCCAACGTGTAATGCTTACAGTATCTCGAGCACTATTCTAGTGCCATTATACACAGTAACTCGCTTAGTCCTCAGAACCCTACAAAAATGCATGTTACCATTATCCGCATTTTACAGATGAGAAAACAGACGCCCAGAGAGCAAAGCAAGGTTACCGAGCTGGGATCAAAGCTTACGAACTTGGGCTCTCTAGAGTCCAACCGCATCACGGTCACACCGAGCTGCCTTTGCAGCA
Source organism: Neogale vison (assembly GCF_020171115.1). Taxonomy (NCBI): domain Eukaryota; kingdom Metazoa; phylum Chordata; class Mammalia; order Carnivora; family Mustelidae; genus Neogale; species Neogale vison. Next base: position 37,366,663 of record NC_058094.1, read on the forward strand.
CCTGTGATAACCAGGAGACTATTCCCTTCCAAGAGAAGCAAGGTTGTGCTGGGCTCCCACCTCAAACCCTTCCTGGGTTTCTGTCAGAGGCAGCTACACCGTGTGGTTCCTGGGGAGACTTAAAAAGGGAAATAACTGGACACAGGCACACAAATGCAGAATAAACGAACCCCCAACGTTCACAATTGCTGTGTTTGTAAGGTTGTTTCTCAAATACCTGTGGGGATTTGTGGGAGCGCCAGCTGTACTGGTGACTGTGGAGACTGGCCAGCAGAATATTTTCATCAGTATCCACCTGGCCAAACCGCAGTGTCTCCTGTGTGTCATTACAGATCACAAAATGGCTGAAGACCAACTCCTCTACCTCAGGGCATTTGTTCTGAAAGAAAAAGAATACGAAAGCCAACGTGCATCAGATTAATTGCAAGATGTTTGGCAGCTGTCTGCCCAGTGGCGATTGTTACAACACAGAAACACTAAAAGATCTGCTGTCATTAGCTCTGGTATACAAAGTATTCTATACTTCCAGGATAAGCACAAAAAATACCTTAAAAAGAGATCTTAAATGTTCCAAGAATATGTTTTGATTTATACTCCTGCAAAAGAAATCATATGCACAGAAGAGTAAAAGAACAATGAGATCCCTCAAACTTTTAACATTTTAAAATGAATTAACATGCTACAAGGAATGCAGTACGGAGTAGTGCACGTTTCTGAGCAGAGTACTGGAGGCTAGAATTACCATGTTCCTGGCCTTCTACACTCGACAATCAAGACCAATTACCAAAGCCACAGTTTGTACCCTACAGAAAGTAAGGATCATTTAGGTAATACATCCCCAGATCCCTTAAGGGGGAGGGTGGATGTGTGTGTGTGTAAATCTGCTCAGGGAGAGATGTAAATAAAACCATAACTTTCCCTCTATTGTTAAGAGACTGAACACACAAAACAGACCAGCTCTGGAATCAGTGTAAGCCAAGTTGCAGTTTTTAAGAAAGACAATGTTCATTGAAAAACAGTTGTTGGTGTCTGTGTCAGCTAAGAGTCATCCATCAGCTCATGTCTTCCATTCGTCTGCTGAGGCTCAACAAATTAGTAATATGTTCCTGTGTTGAGACCTTCCTTCTCCACTTCATGGTGTCTCCGTTGGTTGCTGTTATATCCAGACACCGACAAAGTGATTGAGCATTTCTGTGTTTCCTCTTCTATACCTCTGGTTAGGTTATGGCTTAAAAACTAATAAACATATCTTTTTGGTAAATGAAAAGAATAGTTGAATAGATGCTCAAACTGAGAATGCAGGAAAAAAAAATCTTAATTAGCCAATCCATTTGCAGACAAGGGGAGGTCAATGGAACTGATACTTCTCTTGTGGCCTCTATTTTGTGGTTGTGGAGCTAAATGTCATAATGCTACACTAGGTCACTTACCATTTTCCCAAGGGGAGGGAGAGTAAAAAGGGATATAAAACTCACAAGCATAGTGATTTAAGTGATTATGAGGCCTGAGGAGTCTAAGGACAAAGTACCTGGAATCCAGCCTGGAACAAGACCCGATCTAGAACCTCATCCAGAACAGGTGTCTTGTGGGGCAGAATCCACTCCTAGTCATGCACAAGGCCCCCTAAGTAAGGTGGACAGTACTTTCTGGCTGCAGTTGATGAAGGGGCCCTGAAACACCTCATTCTTCCAAATACCCTTGGGGACTCACTCTGTCACCCACCGATTCTCACCAATCTCCCTATTGTGAGAGTGGAACCTCGCTTGACAGCCACACTAATCACACACACACACACATACACACACACACACACACACACACACAAAAGGAGTCTTGGATTAAGAGAGATCAAAGTAACTAGAAGCAATAATTATCTGTTGTTTACCGTACTCTATGCTGTGGCTTTTAATCATGAGCTTGACTCCAGTGGGGTTGAACGTCCTGCCCAATTCAACCCCTGCCGCATCGTGAGCCACTCCCCAATTGCTTGCTAAACCTCAGCTGCACGAGCTCTTTCCTGTCCCTCCAACACCACCCTAGCCCCCTTTCAACTCATTCAACACATCAAGCTCCTTCTTGCCTCAGTGCCTTTCCCTTGCATGGACCTGTTTTCCATCACACTTAACTAACTTGTTTCTACTTAGCATTCAGGTTCCTGTTTTCAAGTCATTTTCTCTGGGTAGCCTTCTGGAAGCACCTCCAGACCAGGTCATGTCCCTCCAGTTTAGGCTCACCCCACACTCCTACTGTTTCACTTTCCCTCCTGAGACTAAGAAACCATTTGTTTGATTCTCAGTTCACTCTGGTCTCCATCGCTAGAGTCTATAGGTGCAAGAGGGCAGGAACCGAGTCTGTGTTTTTTTACCAGTTCATGTCCAGTACTCAGCATAATGCCTGACATGTAGGTACTCAGTAAACACTTATGAAGCAGATACATGAGTAAATTTAATTTTTAAAATTATAAGTGAATGCATGTTCACAGTAGAAAAATTAGAAAATATAGGAAGTAGGGATTTTTTTTAAGTCTCTAATTTTGCACACAAATAACTCCTGTTAATATTTTGGTGGATTTTCTTCTAGCAATTTGAATCTCTTCAGAGTATCCTACCTGTTTCTATTCTGGTCTATCCTATCTAATTCTGTCTTATATGTCTTACCTATTTAAAGGTTTATAAACCTTTAATCAAACTGGAGTCAAGTGTATAATTATTTTAAAGAGATTTTTCCATTTGTCCTTATATAATCAACAGAAACTGCTCTCATAAACTTTTTTTTCTCCTTTAGGTCCAAGAGTGCAAACATGAAGAAAGGGATATGATTCCAAACTTCCAGTTAGATGTACTGAGACTGAAATTCAGTTTTCTTAATGAGTTGGGATCAATCTTCTGGTAACACAGAGGTTAAGTTACCAGATGGGGTTTGAGAAGGAAAAAAAAAAGTGCATATTACTTTCCCTCATCTCCAAAAACTGACCTTTAATAAATGATGAGTGTTTTAGAAAAATGTAAATGAAAGAACACAAGGGGGTTGTTTACATTTTTTTAAAGAATACTCAAAGTCCTCAGAGAACTGTTTCTCTACTGTTCCTTCATCTGTGGAGTTCATTATAACTGTAGTAAGTTTAAGCATTTCTTGGAGTGTCTTAAATTCTGGTGTATTTTTAATAAAACAGTTCGTGCACATTTTATATGACATCATATAGTCAAAGTCTCAGGATGCTCATTCAGATTTGTAATTAAAAGATGGTTATCTACATTTAAGATCCGTGCTGGAGTGTTGTCCAGGCATTTGCAATTAAACAGAGACAGACATCATTCTGGTGTAAGATAAGACACATGAGCAAGACCTTCATTTTTAAATAAAAATCCCCTTTACATGTCATTTTGTCCAAATGTGGGGATACGGCATTGAAACATAAAGCGAGTTGCAAGTGACATTTTGTGTCCTCAATCTGGTTTCACAAAACATTAATCATGTGCCAAAGAGAAAAAAAAAAAAAAAATCACAGCCAAAGAAATCAGACACTGATGAAGGCTTCTGTTAATCTTGAGCTTGTGACCTAAAGGTGAAAGGCCAAATTGTTTCATTCTTCAACTGTCTGGTCCATCCACACTGGATACAAATGACTTGTCTCAGATATGAATCCAATAAAAGAATGCAGAGAACTTGAATAACTTATCTTGCTTATTAAATTCATATTTCTCATGGGCAATAATTAGACTGCATATGACACAACACACCAATAACCTCCAAGCTTGGGAAACTAATCTTCCCCACTAAGGGAATAAACCACATTGAGAACATCTTAGAAACAATGAACTTAATAACCCTCTATAAACCCATTTCAATGTCAAATGTCCTGTAATTTCAAAGTAGTGCATTTTTGTATTTACTTTAGAATGCGTAGGGTTAGATGCCTACCACATTAAAACTTGGTGGCAAGTACCCTTGACATGGGAGGAAACAAGAAAATTACAGCAACAATTACAGAAGTATATCCTCTTGTGGCTCATGTTAACATTGCCAAATCCCTGTATAAATCAGAATCAACTATTCATAGAATGTACCTGTCAGCAATATGCTATGTGACATATGGCTCTACTTAATCAAATATACAATTCCATTAAAAAAAAAACCCAGAATATTCCTTCAAGGCACTGTGTTAGCCAGTCAGTCATTCACACTCTGATGTGGTTTAAAACATTTAAATATTTATGCACCGTATTTTATTTATATGTATAGCTGTGTCTAAGAGAATATTTTTACCCTGGGAGGAAACTGATATTTCTGAAGGCCATTTTGCAGTAGTTGCTACACATGAGTCCTCTTAGAATGGCCCCGATACCAAGACAAACATATTCTGGGTTTAAATGCTCTATCAATGACTCTTTTATATTTTCTAGGTTTGTTTTTTATTAAATGCATTGTTCAAAATATGACAAAAAACAGAAATTGGAGCCATGGAGGTTTTTTTCACATCACTATTTGAACCAGCTGCAAAGATTTAGATCACACTAGCTCTTATTTTACGCATGTCCTCTGCAACAAGAAAACCATGGAATGCCCTTAAAAAAGAATTTTAAAATAAAAAACAGATGTGTTATCTTCTTTCCCTTTGCTATTGTAGTGCCATGTTAGGTAATTAATTCCTTAGTCTTATATAGGTCTTCATGCATATAAAGAAGAGTTTATTCCCATAAAAATTCTTAAGTTAGAGAACTCCAAGTCCCCCCAGCACACCCCCACCCCGGCCTGTCTCCACATGAGGTCAGCGCAGGACAGGAGAGCATTTCCCCTGGGGGCCAGCTCCGCTTAAATGCAGGTAGCACATACGGAAGTTGGGGGTAGGGGGTAAGTGTCCCAGCTTTAAGAGCAACACAAACTTGATGGAAATACAATATTATTCCGAAAATCAGTATGGAAGTGGAAATGATTTGTTCTTAAATTACAGTATTATCCAAACATTCTGTGAAATTATTTTCATGCTTGTGGCACGGACAGGTTCCTCATCTTAAACACACCATGCAGCACAGACTTACACTTCATCCCCTTGTTTGATTTGGCTAATTTCTGGCAAGAGATGAAAGGAAGAAAATAATCAATTGAGAGTCTTTAACTGATTAAAAAATGGCAGAATGATAGTAAGGGGAAAGACTTAGACTCGGTGGGCTTGCATATTTTTTCTCGCTGCTTTTTCCCTTTGAAAAGATGAAATGTTTACTATCGGCGAGGCTCACACAGGTTCTTCATTTCTGCAATGGATGCTTAGACAACTTGATACATAACTAAGTTGAAGCTTTGGCAAAGGAAAGCCATAATACTTGGAAAAAATTCCTGGAAATATGTTCCTTTCCACACAGATGTGGTACATTAGTCACAAAAATGTGGGCATGGTCTCCTATGAATGTGTAGAGAACCCATATTCTCCAAAGCTTTTAAAAATAACATGCATCACTTTGCTAAACAGAGAAAACCCCAAATATTATGGTGCCCATCAAATTCTTCATTCTCTCACATTTTGGTGGGTGCTTAGCTTACTATTAGAAGTGATAACATAAAGCGTCTAGTGAAAGATCACACACAGACAAACTGTAAGCTGTTCTAGGATGTGCGTACCTGTTGCCAAGCTTGTACTGCAGTGTTTAGAGAATGAACCACGTGTTGCCCAAAGCTGACGAAGACAGAGTCCACTACGATGGAGCAGTCAAGCAGCTTCTCCCCCGCATCGCGGGAAACGGCCATCTGCCCGAAGATGCCGAAGGGTTTCACCACGCTTTGCATCGTGACGTTTCTGCACTCGAGAAGTTTACAGTCCGCCTGAGCTGAGAACCGGATCTCCTGACAGACAGGACTGTTGTTCCACTGCCGGAGATATAGGTGTGGTTCTTTGAAGGAAATAATCATGTATTCTAGTTCAGATGGCACATTTTTATCGGAAATAAATGGGTGCAGGTACCGCGGTGGAGCTGTTGAAAAAACAACCAGGAGAAACAGCAGTTGGGATGAGCCAATATTTTATGGAAAGAAAGACATGATGTTTAAGCTATTCACTTTTTAAAGCTTACCGGTTTTGTGATTTGCAGTTTAATAAAATGCAAACACTCTCTTGAAGGCATTTGATCTCTTGAATTACCATTTGATATTTGCCAACAAAATGGTTTTGTTCAACTGGTATGCCTCAAACATATATTATCTAAAGTTCACATTCAGTTTCACAGACAAAAATTTGATCACAGTAAGATGACAGATACAATGAAGAGGAGGCAACTATTGAAGGAGAGTTTTATGAAATGCTCTGTATCTACCAACCAAATCTCAAAAACAAAAACATGACTCGAGAGTTAGAAAAAGCAGGTTAAATTCCATTTTTTGCTGAAAAGGCAAGATGCTTAACAGCAGCTGTGTTTAGTTTTAATCTGATTTTTTAAATCTGATTTTTTTCCTTTTTCCATTACATGTTGGGTTGAAAACCTAAATCAAAATGTACTAACTAGGAAACATTTGGTATAGACGTTTAGGAGTAATTATTCACGTAAGACTGGCAAATTTATAAAAGACCACTTTCGGTGGTGGCAAAATTTAATAAGACTCCACCTCATCAGCTTAACATGACAGTCCTTCACATTTCTGGAGAATTTGCCCATCCCTTGTAGAATGTATTCATGCTTTTGAAATCAGGTAATAGCGAATACTTTTGGAATCTCTCCATCATTAATGTAGTAGCTCAGGACACAGAACAGAAACAGATGTATTTCTTTTAAAAAGATCCCAATTGGAAAAACAGTAAAACCTGCAATTTTTGTAACTTCCTTGAAAATTCTTATTAGGAAGCAGGCAAAATCATGTCAGTTCAATACTACTGGTAATTTATATAATAGGTCCATATGGTGGTTCAAAAGTAAGGGGTACATCTGTTAGATGAAGTCAACTTCAGAATAATTTTGCCAGTGCTCACTGTTGGGGGAAATGAATGCCTCTTCCAAAAATTTCCACCACCACATGGGCGGTAGTCAGTGGGGAAAGAGCTTTGGGTGGTGGAGTGATTAGCAATCACAGCACTTCGAAACATCACTAATACTGTAATACACAGGATGAAAACCCTTCCATGTCTTTTCACTTCATGAAAAGAAAATAAATTATCTGGGTAAAAATCATTGAACTGTGTCTCAGAGAACACTCAAGAAAAACAGTAAATATTAAGTGGGTGTTATTCAGATGCTAAAGAGAAGAGTACCTGTGCCTAGTTGATCAAGGTGATGACAAAGATGGAACTCCAGGTGAGCAAACTGGAAGGAAATGCAAAGAGATGGGACAAACCATGGGGTAAAACAGGAGTCGACTCTGGTACAGGCAGCCAGGGCTGTTGGAGTTACCAGTTGGTCACAAGTGCTTTGAGAACCAGATTCACTTGCAGAGCTATGGGAAATAAGTAATAAAAGAAGATCAATGACCTAGATTTCCCAATACCATATAAGTGAAATGTCTTTCTGTAAGTGTTTTTATTTTTTTTTAAAGATTTTTATTTATTTGTTTGATAGAGATCACAACTAGTCAGAGAGACAGGCAGAGAGAGAAGAGGAAGCAGGCTCTCCACTGAGCAGAGAGCCCGATGCAGGGCTCGATCCCAGAACCCCGAGACCATGACCTGAGCCGAAGGCAGAGGCTTTAACCCACTGAGCCACCCAGGCGCCCCTCTATAAGGGTTTTTAAAGCTAGCACCCATAATCCTATAGTTAATATATTATCATGAAATTTTATGAAATTTACTGACATAAACTAGTTGTTTTTAAAAATTAAGTTCAAGTTGATTATTGTCTATAAGTTAGCAGCAGAAAAATTTCAAAGGATTCTTCAAACCCCAGGTCATGTTGACCTACCTCCAACCCAATTTTCTTCCATCCGCATCTCATGCAATTTACAGACTTACAACTTGTTTTTCTATTAGTTCAAGACCAACACAATTTGGAGTATGACTCTGCTGTTCAAAAACTCAATACTTCCAGCATCACCATAAATGTTTCACTTTGTTTTACTTCTCCAGATTGTCCATATCCAGAGGGCTATGAGTAAGTCACTCCTCTTTATTGAACACTCAGTAAATGCTGTAATAGGTGCCATAAAATTTAGGACCACCAAGGTCCCATGGACAGTTACACTCAGTTACACTGCATGGGCCCTCTATTCACTTGCCCATCTGCCTACTGCCATTTGAAAAAGTAAAATCTCATTAAAAAGAATAGTGAAGGCATCTGTAGGAGGGAAGAAGTTTGTACATGGCAGCTGCTGATGTGCACGGGAGACGTGCTGCCTAGCTGCCGGGCCTCAGTGCTAGCAGATGCACAGGACCTGGGGAGTGGGATGGCATGAGGGGTGTTATGGTGACGGTGGGTCACTGAATAGCTGCTGCCCCATTCTCTCATCGTCCTTTGCCCTCTTCTTTCCAAATCCGAAATTTGTTCTAGAGCTATGGGAGCCTGGCTTCCAAGTCCATGAGGAGCCTAGAAAGAAACATCGTGATTTACTGTATCCTTGGGAGCACTATGACAGGAAAAACTAAGGAAATAAATCCTTGGTTTTATATGACTATATGACCATATATGACTATATGACCATCCTGGTCATGTAGTTCACAACACCATCTAACTGGTGATATAAAATATGTAGACCTTTAGAAACCTCATCAAACAGAACCACCATCCAGGTACAGAAAGGTTGGAGGTGCTGCCAGAGTTGAAACCCAAGAGGAATACAGGATGGCGTGAGGTGCATTGCGTGGGATTCTCAGAGCATGAATCTTCAGCTAAGTTTTGAAAGAGGTTGTGAAAAGCCTGGTGAAAATGAAAGCTAGGAGCATTCCAACACATTTACTGAGCCTTTAATTTTAAGAAATTTATAGTTATATGGTGGTATTTACAGCAATGTTAGTAACTCTCCAGTACCTACAAAGAAAATAAAAACCTCTGGGGCAATTTGTTACTGATTCAATGCTATGAGCAAGGAATGCACCTAAGTATATTCTAAAGCTTCTATAAATGGGCATACTAATTTAAACAGCCTTCCAGGAATTTATCTGTGCAGTTACAAATAACAGATTTCATTGACTAGGTAAAATTAAAACTTGTATTTATTCAGAAAGAGCAAAGTGTATTAGGTGTACATGTGTTTTACATATTTGAACTACTTTCAGAAGTTGTTAGAAATAGGGTACAATGCTAGTCAAAATATTATTAAAAATCCAGGCGAGAGTTCTATGAGATCAGTTTTAAAGCAGTGAGTACACAATTTGAGGTGTTTAACGGAAGCATTTTTCTTGCCAACTACAATTTTTGACACTCCTGAGATTTTCCAAGATTTATTTTTCTATCTTGAGAGTAGCAGATAGTATAACATATATTGAAAAAGGCTGCTAAAACAGGAGTATGTGCTACATTATTTATTCATAACAAATTGGTTAATTCTTTAGTTCTTCCTATATTAAATATACACATAAATTTTAAAAAATAGATATTTTAGGGCTTATACAGTAACTCCTAACATACTCAAGTAGTTAGCAATACTCTTTCAATCTTAAAATCCGAACTAAAATGGTTGTTGAGTTAAACTATATATGAAAAATTCAGACCTACAAAAAATTACATTCCTATCAAAATTAAAATTTCTTAATCACAAAATTAATATGGTATATACAACCTGAATATACTTTAAATGTATTTTGAATTCAGTAAAATTATAGTTTTTTGATATGCAATTTGATCATTATTATGTATCATAAAGGCAGCATATATATATGTATGTGTGTATATATATATATATATTTTTTTTTTTTTTTATATATGTCTACCTCTTACACCAGGACTAAAGTGATGTAAATGTCATCATAGCTCTCATCATCATAGAACTAACCAGTCATGTATAGGAGAGAGATGACCCTGTTAGGGATACTTAGAGCAGCTATGCTGACATAATTTCCTTAATTGGGTACAATGAACCCTGATCCAGATGTCAAAAGGAAAAATATAATTTATGAGATGTGTAACCAGCAGAAATAGAGAAGAAAGTAAAAGTGTTGACTCCTCGGGGCAGCACCTCTCAAACATTAATACACAGAACTCAAGATTCAGGGGTTAGTTGAACTATCTTTAAGATCCTAATGGAAACTCAAATTCTTAGGATAGTGGAAATATTCTAAAATGTGGAAAATATGGCAGGAATTTTACACAGCCATATCCACATTTTAGCCAAAAGGTTACTTATCAGCTGTCCTATAGAGGGATGACCTACAGAAAGGTACCAACTCTTTTTTAAACAAGGAGTATCTTAGTAAGTCTATGTTTTGACTGATTAATAGGCATTCCTGGGACCCAGGCATGGTCCTTGAAGATTCATCCCTGGTGCCATTCTGGGGCAAACCCCTATGGCGGTGCCAGAACCCAACAATCTGCCTTAACTGATGAAGGCTTGAGCTTTTCTCTGGACCCCTTTGTAGTAAGAAGGGTTTTATAATACAGTAAAATACAGCAGAGAGATTAAGCAGAGAATAACTGGGTGAAAGAACCTAGAGAAGATACTTGCACTTCTATCTTTTATATCATAACCTTCACCAAATTGTATCAGCACCTGGATAAATCTCATTTTTTCACCTATAAAATGAGTACAGTATTGAATGACTCTCTGAGTATTAAAGGAGATGCTGCCTATGAACTGTTCAGCATATTATCTAACACCCATTAGCAGAAAAACATGCCATCCTGCTTTTTCTGGCTGGTAAGCAGAGTACCATCCTGGTCATGTAGTTCACAACACGTTAATTGTCGGTGATGCCTTTAGTTCCCAAGACAGGTCTTGTAACATCACACTGACATTCATGTAATTGTGGCATGGTCTCTCAATACCGGTTCACCAAACTTCCTCCTGCCTACTGCCAAAACACTGCTCTGTCCGTCCTGGGAGAGAGCTGCATGGTTAAGAAGATGGGAGGATGTGAGTCTCTTGCACCAAGTTCTCTCTAGTCATTAGAATCATCATTTTTTTTTTTTTTTTAAGATTTTATTTATTTGACAGAGAGAGGGAACACAAGCCGGGGGAGTGGGAGAGGGTGAAGCAGGCTTCCTGTCTAGCAGAGAGCCTGATGTGGGCCTCGATCCCAGGACCCTGGGATCATGACCTGAGCTGAAGGCAGATGCTTAAAGACTGAGTCACCCAGGCACCCTAGAATCATCATTTTTAAAATGCTTTAAACCAAAGTAAAAAAATCACTTTTACTCTATTCTAGGACACATAAAAAATGGTGGAGGGGGGAGGTAAGTCTACTAAAAATATGATACCCACTGACATTGTAAAAATTGTCATGAACTATATAGATAACATAAATTTACTGTTTTGCCCAAGTGCACATTCAGTGGCATTTAGGACATCTGCTCTGGTGGACAAATCAGTGCTCCATCTCCAGAGGTTTTTCATCTTCCTTCACTCAAACTCTATATCCTTAAACCAGAACTCCCCCTTCCCCTCTCCCTCATCCCCTGATGAACACACTGTTCTACTCTGTCTCTAAAATTTTGCTACTCTTGGTATCTCACACAAGAAGAATTATACATATTGTCCTTTTCACACCAATATTTTTTATTTCATTAAAAAAATTCTGGCTACAACCTGCTAAATTGATTTCATGACCCACTAACTGGGTTGTAATCCATGGCTTAAAAAAATGCAACAGGCTTAAATAGGCCCTCAGGTAAAGGACTCCTTTGTATCTGATTTTAAAGAGAGAGAATCTTCCACAGCACACAGACTAAATACCATGACACAGAGACTTGTGAGTCATTTTTATATCACCAGCCTAAAATTTTAGGTGAGCCCCGAGGAAAACTGATTACTTTAGGGAATGTGTACAGGGAAAAGGGTTAGCTGGCAGAAGACCAACTCCTGGTGTTACATGGAGTTCAATCATCAACTAAAAGGAAGTAGTAAAAGGCTTCAAAAAGACACTTGGGGAAAAATACAAGTATCCCTTCTACCCAAGGTAGAAAAGGCAAAACTCATGTTTAGCCCGGGGTAAAGAATATTCTGGTTTACACCTGAATGGTTTATGAACGTCAAAAGGTTTTTTTAAAACGGTACTCAACAAATTTAGGTACATTAAAAGTAGACATCCAAGCAGCCAAATGGAAGGAAAGAGTTTCTGGAAGCCACAGTCATCTTCTGGTAGGAGAAAGTTCAACTGGTGGAGAGAAGAGAAACACTCCAGGACTTGATCATTACGTGCTCTTCGTCTAATTCCTCCACTGTCTGTCTATGTAAGAATTAAGGCTTTGAAGAACAAAAAGCATTTCCTCTTTGGAAAAAAAAAAAGCTGTTGACCACTATCTCGAAGATTGCCTAGTATGAATAGATGGGGGTTGCTTTTACAAGATGTTTAGGGAGTAGGAGGAAATACTTTGTTGTGGCACATCTAAAAATGCAAGTACACCAAAAAACTCCCCAGAGTTTCCATTTTCATGGTGCGAAGAAAGAGGGCCCTTAGGCCCCTTCTTTTTCTAAGATGCCTTCTTACATTAACCAGCATGTTGGGGGTGGGCATAGAAAGTCCTTTTAAGTCATCTGCTTTCATACGTTCTCATGTTGGGAGAAATGATCGTGCAACACGCACAACAAACCACCAAAGACTTGGTGAAGGTGAACACAGTTGAAGGTGAACACAGAACACATTATCAACTGGCAATGAAGTTAACTGAACCTATATATCAAGATTGGCAGTTATTATCATGTTACAGATAGTTGCCTATAATTTGTAGGACTTTACAAAGTCACAGACTTCTAGGATTAGTCATTTGGCATGACAGTAAGGCAGGCAGGGTCGGGGGTGGGGTGGTTGGGGTGGGGACGCAGAGACCAAAACAAATTAGATGATTGTTCTGGTCCATCAGAAGACATCAAATTGATTCTAAACCCAGGGAACCTAGTAGAGTGGCCCAAAACCTGAGAGCTGGGCCCACCATTCTGTTTGTCTTTTCCCCTTGTAGGACCAGTTACTGGGTAAGCAACTATATATTCCAAATAGAGTGTGTAGTTGCCGGCTACCTTCTGTTTGCTCACTGGATCCACAGTTTCTACCCTTCCCCATCCTCTTCTCTGCCAACCAACTGTCTCAACAAGCTGCTTTGTCCTTTGTCTTATTCTCTGGTTCAGCCAGTAGGAGGTGCCGATAAGGAGATCAGAAAGTGAGAGGAGATGGAGGGAGGGTATGTATTCCTCAAGCTCCTTCAGGACCGAGAGCGGGATGGTTCCCCAGGATTCTTAGCCCCAGGGTACTGTACTGTCCCGTAATCCTGCCCACACTTTTGTAAATAGTCCTTTCATTAAACTTGCCACAATCTTCAAGTTCTAGTGTGCCTTCTGTTTCTTGTCAGCACCTAACTGATAAAGGGGGTTTATTTAGGCTTACTCAATGGGCAAATATATACATGATTAGATTAAAGATAAATAGCTGAAATGGATTATCTTGATCCGGGCTTAAAGGTCGTATGCCTCCGTCCAATGTGCTGCAAATAGGACAAGTCTCCTAAAAGGTCAATACTGTGGTGGAAACTAAGCTTGAAGTTACTCTACTTCAAATGCTGCCTTCAAAAAAAGCACAATCATTGCCAATCATTCCTCTTCATATGAGCAAGCAAACCACTGCTTAAAGATGGTGGAATGTACTTATTACAAATACAGAGGCACTTAATTAAAGATAATCTACCTCTAGGGGAAAAACAGACTAAGGTTTAAGAGACTGGCTCTTTTGTCTCCAGTCCTTTTTTTTTTTTTTTTTTTTTTTAAGATTTTATTTATTTATTTGACAGACAGAGATCACAAGTAGGCAGAGAGGAAAGCAGAGAGAGAGGGGGAAGCAGGCTCCCGCCAAGCAGAGAGCCCAACACAGGACTCAAATCCAGGACTCTGAGATCATTATCTGAGCCAAAGGCGAGGCCCAACCCACTGGGCCATCCAGGCGCCCCTCCAGTCCTTTTTTAATAAAGGTTAACTGCCCACCCTTTGGACTTAAGCGCCTAATCATTCCTTAGGGTCTCAGCTTAGAAATTTGTTTCTCAAAGTCAAATACCTAGTTGGTGATGGCGCCAGGACTTAAATCCAGGTCCTCTAATTTGCAATTATATCCATTAAATAGTGCTTCCATTTACTTACATATAGTGATGCCACTACCATGGAGTTGCCCTGCACTGTTGCAGCTTTATGCCAATTATGGGCAAGATGCTCTTTGCTTTTTCTTCCTCTTTTTTCTTCTTAAGATTAAGCTTCATAAGACTTGCTTTTATGAACTTTCTTCCTGGAACGTACAACAGTCTGATGCATGTCCTTTTCAAACCACTGAGAATATTACTTATAAGATAATCTCTAATCATAAAGGGTCAGGTTTTTGTCTAGTTCTAAATTCCTCACGACAGAATATACTGGAGCTAACTGAAACAGTTTTCTTTCTGCATACAATGCTAACATATTATTGAAGCTGTGATGTTTACTTTCTAGAAACTGGATGAAATTTATTTACTATCCCTTTTGCAAAGTGTCTTAGCAGGGTCTTACGAAGTTGACTTTTAAACTAGCTCTTTAAATTTAATTTCATTAATATCAAATTCTATCTGAAAAATGGTTAATGTCAAACAAAGCAAGATCAATTGTGAAATATTAGGTAACTTGAAAAATCCCAGGTGAGGACAAAAGATCTATGATTACAATGTCAAAAGCTTGGTGAAAAAGTGCCTGAATTTGATTGTCTGCATAAATTTCCATTCCCTAAAGGTTCCACATTTCTGTAGTGCTAAGCTTACCACAAAAGTAATTTTTATGAATGTTTCAGATTCAGAGGAATTAACCTTGTCGAAAATGCTTCTTCCAGTGCTGAAAATGCATTCTTTCATAATTAGAATCAAGAAATGATTTCTAACTTGATACTATTAATGAAACTCAGATTAAAAACATTTTTGTTACTTACAACTCTATTTTCTGAGATTTCCTGGTTTCTGACTAGGTAACCTGTGCTTGGAATAGGCAGTCTTCCTATGCATTTGCTAACTTCTTGCAGGAAGGGTATTCTTTTCATTGCTGAATTCCACATACAGGTGAAATTAAGATCCCACACCTCTACTATATTTTTACTACTTATAATCAATAGGTACTATAAAAGGAAAGCAATTATTCTTAAAGAGCCCACATGACCTGGAAATAGGACATATAAAGTATAAGACACACTATTATTATTAATCACACAGAATAATAACTGGAAAAGACAATGAAGCTACTGTTAAAATGTTAATAGAAGTTATCAGTGTGATATGATCATGGGTGATGGCATTCTCTTTATTTCCCACTCTTCAACGAACAGATAGTATTATTAACAAAAACAAAGAGAGACAGCATTCACCACTCTTTATAATATAAAGAAGGAATCAGAACACTAAATGATGTGCTATGATTATAACCTTGTAAAGGCATACACTCATGGGCAAAAATAAAGGTAACACAGAAAAGAGAAAACAGCTGATTTGTGGGATGTTACGAAGGATAGGTGTTTTTTTCTCTTTGTTAGTGCCAGACTATTATCTGGGGGAGAGAAAAGAATGGATTATATAAGAGGAGTAAGATAATGCTAAAGCCAGTTCATCAGGAGAACTGGAACAGGACATTGAGAGTGACAGACAGCAAGATAGGCCTGAGCCCATGGTACACGCATTATCATATGACCCAAGAAAACTATCCCACAGACTCGGATTTAGTATCTTTTTCTTGTCTTTTGTGGGACAAAAAGGCTTGACTAATAGGGACATGTAAATGAGAAGATGGGCTGAAGAACAGGTTACCAAAGCCAATTTTTTTCCTACTCTAAGTTAGTACACATATCAAGCAGACGAACATAGAAAACAGACAGTCTGGCCCTCTTTTGCCACTAATCAGATATCCTGTAGGAGATGTGGGACAGGAAGCTGTGGGGACATGATATAAAACACATGATGAAGTCTACAGTTCTAAGATTCTTTTTTTTTTTTAAATTTATTTATTTGACAGACAGAGATCACAAATAGGCAGAGAAGCAGGCAGAGAGAGAGAAGGAAGCAGGCTCCCTGCTGAGCAGAGAGCCCGATGCGGAGCTCGATCCCAGGACCCTGGGATGATGACCTGAGCCGAAGGCAGAGGCTTTAACCCACTGAGCCACCCAGGCCCCCCCCCCTTTTTTAAAATTTATTTCAGTTCTAAGATTCTTTATGGCCAAATACAATGTAGAGCTACCTAGAAAGCCTTTGGTAGAAGTCATTTTGGTTAGCCAAGTTGTTTTTTTTTTTAAATGTCTAGAGGTATTTTAAAGTTTTTTTTTCTTAAAACCACTTAAGATGGGTGTCTGGGTGGCCCAATCAGTTAAGTATCTGCCTTTGGCTCAGGTCAAGATCCCAGGGTCCTGGGATGGAGTCAGGCAACAGACTCCCCACTCACTGGGAAGTCTGCTTCTCCTCCCCACCTTCCCACCCCAGCTGTGCACTCTCTCTCTCTCTCTCTCTCCCCTTCTCAAATGAATAAAATCTTTAAGAAAAAAATTAAGCCACTTAAGAAATATTTCCAAAGTTTACCTTTTTAGAAGGAGACAATACGATTTACTTAACCTTTCTCTTAATGTCCCAGGGTTATCGTTAACACATATTATTTACTGCATCATTAAGAGTCTGTTGAAGAATTAATGGTTCTTTTCTTTATACTTTTTTGCTCAGGATGGCTCTTTTTTTTTTTCTTCTGGTAGTTTGTTTTTTGAACTTTTTTTTTTTTTTTAAAGATTTTATTTATTTATTTATTTGACAGAGAGAAATCACAAGTAGGCATAGAGGCAAGCAGAGAGAGAGAAGAGGAAGCAGGCTCCCTGCTGAGTAGAGAGCCCGATGCGGGACTCGATCCCAGGACCCTGAGATCATGACCTGAGCCGAAGGCAGCGGCTTAACCCACTGAGCCACCCAGGCGCCCCTGAACTTTTTGTTTTTATACTGAAGGAACAGGTTCTTATCAGGAGGGCTCACAGAGCTATATTATGCATATAACACAGGATTTTTAGTATGCAGACTTTGCTATGTCAGCTTCTGTCTTCTGTCCTAGTTCTCATCTGTGGTTTGTACAGATGCAGCTGCTAGCCAGCTAAGATACGGCTAAGCAAGGGGTCACTAGATATGAGGACTTAATGACTATTTCCCAGCATAATGTCACTATTTCATTTTTTTGCCGACTTACCTTTGGTCATCAGCACCATTTTGACTGCTGTTCAGGACAATTCTCCAAAGATCCGAGGATACCAGTTTCTTTTGGTCACTCACAAGATTGATATCTGGCAACTGTAGCTCACAAACTTTGCTTTCAGACAGACTGAATTCTTGAAATGCAACAAAAACCTTCTGGAGTTCATCCCAGTATTCCAAACTACAAGGAATCTATATTAAAATAAAGATTTTAGAAGTTGCAAATACAAACTATGGTACAGTTCTATATTTGTTGAAATGCAAATTAAACCATCAAAGTTATAATATGAATAAGACTTTTAGAAAGGGATGTCTATAAAAGACAGTAGTTCAGGATTTCTTTCATAGTTATATTTACCCTGTTTACCTACTTTATTTTAAAAGACCCATTCAAGAATATATGAAAATAGCCAAGAAAGTTTTTAAATAAAAGAGAAAAAAATGAGGAACAAATACCTACCAGGTGTTAAGTTTATTATAAGGCTATAGCAGTTAAAAGATAAGGTTTGAGTAATGGCCTACAAATAGAAGAAACAGAACACAAAATAGTACAAGATATAAGTACTGATAAATTTTAGTATGTAAGGAAGATACCATTTCCAACAAGTAGGGAAAGGCAGGAAATGAAGCTACAAGAACTGTCCAACCATTTGGTAAAACCAAAGTGGGTTCCTACATCACTCCTACACGAAAGTAGATTCCCAAAGGATAAAAATGTTAAAGGCCAAAACTGAAAGCAGAGGAGGAAAAAAATTGGTTAATACTTTTATAATAGGGCAGTTTTTTATAAGTATCGCATGAAACCCATCAACCTCACAAAACCACAGTGGATAAAATCAAATTAAAAAAAAAAAGCAAACTGGGTAAGATAGGTGATATTCTGTGATAGTTCCAGGAGTAACTGTTGTGGTAGCAGAGAGAGCTTACAAATCAATGACAAAATGATAAATAAGCATGTAGAAAAAAATTTAAAAAGGAAGTATGTTGGAAAAGGCAATTAGCGATGGGCCCTGAACTTCCCTGCATGTATGCTAGGTATGACTAGGTATGACTAGGATGCAAGGCCCTGAAAGCTGTTAACTGGGGCTAGTTCTTAGGTTGTGTTTCCAGAGAAGAACCCTGAGGCATGTGGGAAAGTCTCTCTGCAGGACAAAAAGACTCACTCTAAAGGAGTAGATTTGACAAGCTCCGTGTTCCTTGGCTGTCCCACATACCCACTGCATGCCTACCATCCCCGAGGGCCCCTCTGCATTGCCCTCGTGGGACCTGCGGGCAAGAGGAACCAGTACAAACATGATGCTCATGTTACTTGTGCGCGGAGTAATAATGTTCTTTGTTTCTGACCCATGAGTCTTACATCTTCTGCCAGCTGCCACGGAACACTAACAGGCTGATTTATTAGCTGGTATATGGTAAAATCGTAGACTCTGACACTAATTAGTTCACAGCAAAAGAAAAGTAATCAGCCAGTAAGCCTGAAAAGATACTCAACTTCACTAATACGTAAATTCAAATTCAAATTCACAACATAGTGTTTTTTATTTGTTACTCTGGCAGTTTTAAAAGACGAACAGCTCCAATGTCTGCACGGGTAAGGGAATAAGCATTTCCATCCAGCATTTTGGGAGGGCAATCTGGTAATATCACTTAAATGCTTGGAAGTATATGTCTAAGAATTTGTTTACAGAGATTCCAATACAAGGGTGAATTTAGTTCAGCACTGGCTGTATTAGTAAGAAATTAGAAATGACTCAGATATCCATTAATAGGGGATTAGTTAAATATCACATGCAGATCTATAAATGGATTACTCTACAGCCACTAAAATGAATAAGGAATATCTATATACACTAACACAAAAGACATCCAAGGTACATTACTAATTAAAAAAAAAAGCTTTATTAAGTGGGTAGGAGAAGAATAAATGAAACAAGATGGGATTGGGAGGGAGACAAACCATAAGTGACTCTTAATCTCACAAAACAAACTGAGGGTTGCAGGGGGGAGGGGGGTTGGGAGAAGGGGAATGGGGATATGGACATTGGGGAGGGTATGTGCTTTGGTGAGTGCTGTGAAGTGTGTAAACCTGGCGATTCACAGACCTGTACCCCTAGGGATAAAAATATATGTTTATAAAAATTAAAAAAAAAAGCTTTAAAATAGAACATGTGGGTTATTCCCATTTGTCTTTGGAAAAAAAAAAAAAAAGGACTGTCCTCAGGTACGTCTTTTCTTTCAGAAGCATTCCCTAATTACCATCCTCAGAGCTGATTGCTGTCTCTTTTGTGTCACTACTATTTCTAATACACTCCTCTATCATAAAACTCATCACACTTTGTAATTCCCTATTTCCATGTTTGTCTACTTTAGTCAACTCTGAGATCCTTGTACAAAAATGACACATTATGTAAAAAAATTTTTCTTAGCATCTAACAGTTTTTGGACATACTAGGATCTTAACAGAAGCTTCCCAAATGAATAGATTTCTCCTTTTTTCCCCCTAAACAATGATTCCTAATCTTTCAATGGGAATAAATATTATCTCTCCACCCATAACAGTTTCTTTTCTTTAAAGAGGGACTTGAGCATTGGTGTGTGGAGAGACGCTTACTGGGAAAAAGGGGGAACAGAATGGATATGAGTAAGAGAACAGGGGGATGCAACAGAAGCATGTGTTCTCTTTAGTGATGAGGACAAGTAACACATTCATAGTAATCCACTTTTACCCACCATTTCTTGAAATTCTCTCTCCCTTCATGCTTTCCATGACCCACATTTTTCTAACTTTCCCTTCTCTGGGTCTTTGTTCCTATATTCTCTCTCAGCCTAAAATACCTGCATACCCCTTCATTTCTTATTGTCTCATATTTAAATCCTTCCCATCTATCAAGGTCCAAATGAAATACCACCTTATTTTGAGCCTTTTCACCTCCCCAGATGGAGAAATGCTCTCTTTTTTTTTCTGAACTCTAATAGTTTTTTTAAAAGAGAGTCTGTTTCATAGCTCTTCTGTCTGTATACCTCATGTTATAGTTATTTCTATACATGACATCTTCCCTGGTAGGCACATTCCTTGGGAATGATTTCCATTTGGCTGAGCTTTGGATTTTCATAGCACCTGGCAAAGTGTATACAGTGAATGTTCAAAAAAAAAAAAGTTGCTGAATGAATAATTCATGAATGAATGAATGAAGGAAGGAATATATACAAACTGGGTGATTCAGTCCTTCTCTGGCACATTAAAAATTCTCCACAAAGAAGTAGAGAAGATGAAAGCATGAACTTTGGAGTCTAACCTAACAGGATTCAATTCCTGGCTCCTAGCTATGAGTTCTTGGGCAAATCAATTTCTCCAACATCACTTTCTTTATTTCTAAAAAGGAAAGAGTAACAGAACTATCTCAGGAATTGTGAGAATCCAAAGAGACAAAGCATCTCATATAATACCACAAAGTAAAAGCTTAAAAAGTGTTAGCCATGAATTACTTATCCTTCTCATGCTCAAAGAACACTTCTGAAACTTGGGCATCTTTACCAGGAGCTGTGAGTTTGTGATAAGCAGTCTTACTTGCCAGATTTCTTAACGATGGGCTGGGCTTGTAAGAAGAAAATAATAAGCCTTGAACCTGGATAGGCAGGAACACTGTAATCATAGTTCAATACAGTTTTCTGCTACACGCCTATTAAAACATGGTCCTCCATGTTGGCTATGACTTGAGAGATAAAGGACTATCTCATTGCTTATCTTCCCTCTGGACTGCCAGTGACTGCCAATGAGTCAGTCCTTTGGTTTAGGTTAGTCATAACCAGAGGTGGGTAAGATGTGGAAGAGGGCAAATGAGTTTAGAAAAGCATTTTTAAAAACCTATTGTTTTTCTGTAATGCAAACAATACAATGTAAAGTTCAAAATTATCTTCTTGGTAGGGAGGTTACACAGAAAGTACAGTGAAAAGAAAAGACTTGTTTCTGGTATTGTCTCCAGAAGTTCTCCATTAAAATTAATATATAATAGCTTATGAAAATTGGCTGTCACATTGGAAAGCAGAGTGGGGCTTTAAGGAAGAAAAATCTAGTAATTTTTGATGTGCAAAGCGAGGGTTGGAATAGGTCCATAATATAAGGCAATCCAAGCTGGGAACCATTGTGGGAAGCCATGAGGCAGTTTAAGGGCAATGAAAGTAGACTGTACCAACACTGGCACTTAGGGGAGGAGGAGTTATGGAGAGTTCAAAAAGAAAGACTTGGAAGAGAGCCAAAGACAAACTTTATTTAGTTCACAACTTTGTGTGAGGCTGGCTCTGTGGTTACATACTTCAATTTGAACATTACAGACAACTCTGAAGATTCAGAAAACAATAGAAAACTACTAGAGAAATAAATCCCCAAATATCTCAGCTATGTGTTTGTTAGGATTTGCCTTTGTACACCCTGTTTTTCTTGGTTAACAAAGGGATATTAATAAATTCACTCCAAATAAACTTCTCTTGGAAAAAATTGTATTACATTGGATGTCTGTGAGTACATTTGCTAAAGCATATTTGATCCCTTCCACCATTGCAAGGATGTAGTTGTCTTCAAGACTTCTGATGGAAAGCTAAAATGAGCATAACTAGTACTTTAAAGGTAATTTTAGTCAATTATCCATTCAGATACACATTGAGTCATAAATTTATAAACCTTACAGATAGAATCTTTATGTTTTATTTCTCCATCTTAAAATGTCTTTCTGGTATAGCACTCCCATAGGATGAAATCCTTAAGTCATGGCTCTACAATTTGAGCAACTTTTTAATGAATCTGAGCCTCAGTTCCCTCATTTGAGAAATGCAGGTAACAAAAACTATTGTTTTTAGGCCATGTTAAGGATTTTTGACTTTACCTTCACATCAGTGGGATATCCTTGAAGGGTTTTAAGTGAAGAAGTAATGGGTCAAATGTATGTTTCTTTTAAAAGCTTCTGGATGTTGTATAGAGAATGGATTAAAAAGGGGCAAGCCTGGATGTGAAAGGACCAGGCAGGAAGTGAGTACTGTGGTCTATACCTAGAGTATGGTTGGTGGCAGCAGAGTGATGTGTGGGAGATTCTTGGGACATAAAATTTTATCGCCTGACTAGATACAAGGAGAGGGAGATGTCAAGGTTTCTGGCCCAAGCAACTGAGTGAGTGCTGAGGTCATTTACAAAGTTGGGTAAGACTCATCTGTCCCACGGGGGAGTAGGTTTGTGGTATATGTGGGGTAGAGGAGGGGAGATTATGAGTTCATTTTTAGGCAAGCTGAGTTAGAAGTAGCAATGAGTTATTCAAGTGGAAATCTGCAGTAAGGAGTTGGCTATTCTGAAGAGTAGAAGAGGGAGTTAATGTGTTGACACATGGCTCTAGGTTTGCCCAGCCTTAGCCTTTTGTCTGGAGAGTGTAATGGAAAGACAGAGCATCAGAGTTCAGGGTGTTTATTGGCAAGAAGGTGTTTTATTTATTTATTTATTTATTTATTATTATTATTTTTAAAGATTTTATTTATTTATTTGACAGAGAGAAATCACAAGTAGATGGAGAGGCAGGCAGAGAGAGAGAGAGAGAGAGGGAAGCAGGCTCTCTGCTGAGCAGAGAGCCCGACGCGGGACTCGATCCCAGGACCCTGAGATCATGACCTGAGCCGAAGGCAGCGGCTTAACCCACTGAGCCACCCAGGCGCCCCGGCAAGAGGGTGTTTTAAATGATGGATTAAGAATATAAACTGGCGGGGTGGGGTTATGGACATTGGGGAGGGTATGTGCTTTGGTGAGTGCTGTGAAGTGTGTAAACCTGGCGATTCACAGACCTGTACCCCTGGGGATAAAAATATATGTTTATAAAAAATAAAAAATTTTTAAAAAAACAAAACAAAAACAAACAAAACAAACAAACAAACAAATAAGAATATAAACTGGCTAAAAGGGGATGAGAAAACAGAGTGAGCTGATGGACAGGGAGAGAGAAGGGATAGGTTTCTATGTGATATTTACAGGTTTATATATAGTTTAACAAATGACCATAGTGGAGTCTGCTGAGTGAGCAGCTGGAGAGACAGACCACAAGTGAGATGAGATGCTGGAATGAGTGATTGAGGAGGCAGAACAGTTTGGGATGAATGCAAGGTCCAGGACTTGCTGTTGGCTGGGTCATTTGCAAGGATGTTGATGTCAGTTGGGGGTGGGCTAAATGGGTGATTGGTACTGAGGGGGCACTTGTAATGAGCACTGGGTGTTATATGTAAGTGATGAATCACTAAATTCTATTCCTGAAACTAATATTACACTATATGTTAACTAACTAGAATTTAAATAAAAAATTGAAAGAAAGAAAAAAGGAGCCATGGGCCAGAGACTTCTGAGAATTTGGAAAAGTGACGAAAAAGTTAGTAGGTGACAACAACAAAGAGGGATGGGGAGGACAATTAATTAGATGGAATGAGTCTCAAACGAGCAGGGAGATTTTATACGAGGGTAGAAGAGCAAAGGCAAGTGGCACTGGTGAACAAGAACATCTTATCTCCTGACCTTGAGATAAAAAGAGATGGAGGGAATGAAGTCTCCACCTCCGAGGGTTACAATGTGCACAGAGTCCCAGGGGACAGCAAGACTTTTATCTAAGGTAAAGGGGCAGGGGAAATGCTTAAAGAAGAGATTGAGGTTTAGAGGAGTTCACAAATCAAGTGTTCCAGAGGGCTCAGTGGAAGGGTTTGGGAGGTAGAAAGAAGGTCGGTGAGAGGAGGAAAAAGGGATGCGAGTCAGTGTCTATCCATACAAGAGGAGATCATTCTTTGGGGTTTCTGCGTGACTCAGTTGGTTAAGCATCCGCCTTCAGCTCAGGTCATAACTGCAGAGTTCTGGGATGAAGCCCCTTATAGGGCTTCCCACCCAGGACAGAATCTGCTTCTCCCTTCCCCTTTGCCCCTCCCCCTACTCATGTGCATTCTCTCCTTCCCCCTCTTTGTCAAATAAATAAGGAAATAAATAAATAATTATTTATTTATTTAAAAGAGGGGCTAAATCTCCTAGTTCAGGTAGTGACTAGGAGAGAGGGAAGAGAGCCGTGTATTGAAAATGAGTCCTGATTTAGGAGGGTTAGAGACGATGGTTGTGGTTCTAAAAGTTACGCTACTATTTGCTCCTGAGGTCTGGCTTGCATTGTGTGCATTCTCTGAGAGGGATTCTTAAAGAACTCCAGCTATTTCTCCAGTGAATTCACAGCACAAAATCTGGTATCTGGTATATGCTTAATAAAGTTTTAAACTAATGAATGTAGTTAGGTGCTGAAAAGTTAACACTTTCACCTTCCTAAACAGTCTTCTATTCTACAACGATCTTGTTTTATATATACTGTGCCCCTCCATTTTATTCTGCAATCACATCCACTTTGAACAAACTTTTCATTAGCTCACTAATCTTCCTTTGCCTTTCAATTAGGAATTGACATTGCCCAGCTAATCTCTAGGTTAGTAGTACCACAATTAAATGAACAAATTGAATGCAGTCATATTGTGCTTCATATGGTAGCAATTAATTATGCTCAAGGAATAACTCTGGGCTCTGTTTTGTGTGATCTATTTAAATAACTTTATTATGTGCTTTTAGGTCTGAAAGAGATGATGTGAATGATCTTTAGTTACATATCTATAACTGAGGATTTATTATTAATGCCTGCGCTGAATAACTTGAAGGAAAGAGGACTATTCCAAGGAAGTTTGGTTGCCAAAAAATAGTTTAGAAAGCTTGAATATCTAATACTGAGTCATGGGAAGTGGGAACAAGTAAATTGGTTTCACTGGAAAACATTCCACATGTAACACATGGTACATTTCAAATGACTGTCAAGATTATATATATTTTTTATAACATTTTGTTTTCCTATCCATTATTTGACAGAATCTAAAAAATTAGCCAGCCATACATAATAAACTGTACTCTAAGCATATGTGGTCTTTGCATATGAATATATTTTAGGTTGTATATCTGCCAGTTGGTAAGAGCACATGTATTTTTGCATTTAAAATGTTATTACACAATTTGTTTCCATTTGATGGCTAATTTGGGAAGATTTGCATGTGTGTTGGCTATTTAAAAATATTTCTGGTACAAAGAATATTTTGGCACTTAATTTGTTTTTATTACTTAATAGCACTGCCAAGACTATTAGCAAGGTTGCAAGTGCCCATCTGTCCTCATAGATAAATCTGATTTCTTTCTGCTGAAGCTGGGCCACTGCCCTTTTGCCCACACAGTCATAATAAGCAACCTAGGAAAAGCATACCGAGAAAGTGTCTTCCTTGTATTTATGTGTATAATAAAGAGTCAGTAGGGAGGAGGAGATCTAGCAAGTGATGGATTCCATCAGTCTTGCTTCAACTGTCTTTTAGTTTGTATTAGACAAAATAGAGGCAGAGTAGCTACATTGGGCTGGTTGGCGAGCATAATGCTGGAACTTTCATTCAGGACTAGTTATTAAACCTGGTTGTAGCAGAGGACACCACTTCTATTACTCTCCCCACCACATTTCCAGATTTCCCAGGATGCCAAGTCAATAGGTGACTTGGGGGAAGAACAGCTGCTTTTTTCAACATCACCTTTGTTTTTGTAATAATAATACTGACAGCAGCTGTGGCAGAAGAAACTGCCTTGTGAATAGTCCCGTACAATTTACACTTGATCTTAGCCAAAAGGCCGAGAAGCGATAGTCCCGTACAATTTACAAAGATTTTTCTTATACACTACCTTAGTGAGGAAAATATTATTGCCATTTTAAGGATAAGTTAACCATGGCCCAGAGAAGTCAGGTATCATGTTCAAGAACACACATTTAGTAAGACAGACCTACTGGCTATAAATTTTATGCTCTTCAACTCATTACCCTTAAAGAAGAAAAACACACCTAATAATGTGTTACTTGCAATTTCCATGTTCCCATTTCTTTAAAGTGGATTCTTGGGAAGAAATCTGAATGTGGGATCCATTTTGATCTTTATCATTTATCCCAGTCTTTTTAGTTACTTAATTGGGCAAATGTTTTCTCTTTTTTTTTTTCTCTCAACACTTTGAATATGTTATTTCTCTCCCTCTGGCCTGCATGGTTGCTGATGAGAAATCAGTTGTTGATCTTATCGATCATCCCACGTATATATGATGAGTCAAAAAGTTGTCTTTTGACAGTCTGATTTGAGTTTATCCTACTTGAAGTTCACTGAGCTGTTGGATGTGTACACTAAGTTTCATCAAATCTGGAAAGTGTTCAGTCATATTTCTTCAAATATTCTTTCTCTCTCTCCTCTCCTTCTAGGATTCCCATAATGCATAGCTTGATACACTTGAGGTATTCCATAGGTCTCTGAGGCTCTGTTCATTTGTCTTAATTCTTTTTCTTTCTGTTCTTCAGACTCAATAATCTCAACAAACCTATCTTTAAGTTTATTAATTTTTTCTTCCCTGCTCAAATCTGCTGTTGAGACTGTCCAGTAAATTTTTCATTTCAATTACTATACCTTTTAACTCTGGGATTTCTATTTGATTCTTTTTTCTTTATATTATCTAACTCTTTATTGATATATTTGGTACAAAGTCATTCTCATATTTCCCTTTAGTCCCTTAAACATGGCTTTCTTTAGATTCTTGAACATACTTAAAATAGGTAGCTAAAGTTTTGTCTGGCAAGATCAACATCTGGGCTTCTGAAGGACAGATTCTTTTGATTACTTTTCCCATCTATGGGCCATACTTTGTTTCTTTGCATATCACATATTTTTTTTGTTGAAAACTAGTCATTTAAAATGATACAAAATTTTATTATGTTAATGAGTATTAACTCTGTTACTATTGTACTGTTAATAAATAGTGGCAACTGTGGAAATCAGATTCTCTCCCTTGCCCAAGGCATCTTGTCATTGCTATTTGTTGTAATTGTTTGTGTCTAGTAACATTTATGAACCAGTTCTAAAAAGTATGTATTCTTTATCATATGGTCTCTAGTTGGTGAGCTTAGTGGTCACTTAATGATTACAGATTTCCTTAACAGTCTAGAATCAATAAGCCCCCATATCTGCTGAGATGCTCTATGTGCTGTTGGACATGCTTTCAACTCTGCCTTAGCCCTCCCTTCCTGCTTACGCAGAGCCTTAAGGTTAGCCAGAGGTGAGAGTGTAGGGCCTTCTCAGGTCAGTGCTGTGCAAGTGCAGAGCCTGGGGCAAGAACACAGCCCTAAGCATCCGTATGCTGTTGTGGTTTCCCAGGTATCTGCTGGAGCTTTTCAAAGCTTCTGTAAACATCTCATTCTGCAGCTTTTCCTTTTAAACTTTTTGGTTAGCTTAAAAGTTTATCTGTTATCCACAGCCTTAAGCAGCCTTAAAACTAATCAATTTCCTCAAATGCTTCCTGACATATACTCCTGGGATGGGGTGGAGCAGAGACTTTTCACACTGGAATATTCCTAGTTGATAACTTTTGAAAAAGTAATTGTAGTGAAACTCTTTTTTTGTAATAGACAGTTATTTTATCTTATTAACCATTAAGAGTATACACTTCATTTATAACAATATCAAAGTGGTATTAACACTAAATATATTCCACAGGGGGAATGCATTGGAAAGATTAGAGATAGATAGGTTATAGAGTTTTTAAGTGATGACTGTAAGAGAGTAGGTAAGTAAATAGTTAAAATAAAGAAAGGTCTGAGCATGAAATAGTTGATTGAGGTGTGACTGGAAGAGACAATGTATATGTAGAAATTGGTATAAATGGACAATATAATCATTAAAACCTGATAAGCTAAAAAAATACCATACAGAAGAGGTTTCTGTTTATAATTATGATTGGATGTAACTGTACTAAATATGAAGAACATTTCTTATAATCAGTTATTTATAATAACAATAGGAGAAACATTCATTACTCAGAACAAATGCAACTGAGTAGAGATACTTTCCAATAGTTATTAGCTTTTAATAGTTATTAAACATGTAAAATTTATATATTTATATTAAAAAATATTTAAAAATGTATTCTGGGGGCACCTAAAAAATGTATTCTGAGTGGCTCAGATGGTTGGGCATCTGCCTTCAGCTCAGGTCATGATCCCAGGTCCTGGGATCAAGCCCCATGGCAGGCTCCCAGCTCAGCGGGGAGTCTGTTTCTCCCTCTCCATTTGTCTCTCCCTATGTTGTGCTCTCTCTGTATCTGTATCTCTCTCAAATGAATAAATAAAAATCTTGAATAAAAACATATTCTGACAATGAATTTGCTGATTTTTTGGTTTCTACTTCAAAGTATAAATCTATCATTTAATTATGACACAGAATACAAATATATTTGCAATCTCAAATGTTTTTAGTTTATAATACTATTTCTTTTTATGTGTATCTGATTTTTTAGTTGATTTTGAAGAAGGAAAAGAAAAGATTCTATACATCTTCAACTAATAGAAGTCATACCAAAAAAAAAAAAACCCAACTTAAAATATTGGAACCAGTTGAGAAACCACAAGTATTCAAATGCAGGAAATCATGATTTTATAACATTTGAATGTGATCTACTCTTGGGAAACAAAGTTAACCAAACCCTATTTCTGTACAGGAAATATTCCAGCATACAGTTGTAATACATTGTGGTGAAGGGGTACAGCTGCAGAGTTTTCACCTGTAATGCCCCACTGGTATTGTGGCTTACTGCATTGCATCAGGACTGCCTTCCTGTCCGGAAAACCCTCTAAGTACAAACAAGACTTTAAGTCCAGATTTTATTTTCCCTTGGTATCAAAATATGGTAATTTAAGAGCCATGAGAAATACTTTTTAGCCTTTAAAAGGAAATATGTAACATTCTTTTATTAGGATCTATGTTTGGGTTGGTTTTTCAAAAAACTTAACATATGACCCAGTTATCTTATCAATTTATCAAGCTACCAAGTTTCAAGCAAATGCAGGTGTGTAATATGACATCTTTCAAGATAATATTTTTCCTTAAAGAGAAATAACAAAAATATATTAAGAATTTCTGAGTCAAAACTAACTTAAAGCAGAGGCAACTTTACATTTTATGGTTTCTTTTAATAAGAATACAAGTCCTAAACTCAGTACTGTGTTCTACTCTCATCTCTAACTGTTCAGGTATTTTACTCATTTGCATGCAATGATGAAATGAACATGGTATACTGTAAAGAACACTAATTGAGAATCAGGGAGAGCTTACTTCTTGTCTAAATTTAATTGCTAGCTGCTTTTGTCAACTTGAGTTGAAGTCAAGTAACCAATCTGAGCCTCAATTTTCTTACCTCTAAAAAATTAGGATGATGGGATAAGATTATTCTAGCTCTTTCCAATTTTAAAACAATATATAAAGAAATATATATATGTACAGTATTATATAAATATAAATGTATGAATATAGGGTTTGCTTCTTAAAGTTTATATTTTAGGAAGAGAGTTCATATTTTAAAGTATACACTGTGAGCCAAAATTTACATGATTTTATTCCAATCCTAGTGATAATTCTGTAAGTTAGTTAAGGATATATCCATTTTAGATGAAAATAAGAAAGATCCAAAGGGTTACACAACTTGCCAAGGATCTCAGTGATAATAAATTATAGGGCTTGGACCATTGGATTCTAGAACCCAGGGAGCTTATTCACTCTACTGTACTGACTCCCATATTTTAGTTACCTGATTGTGCATGATTTAAAAACTATGCAACCTGACAAATAAGCAATGCTCATAAACCAAATTCTTATACTGCAATAATTTGCTATATGATTGTTCTTAAAACTAAAAAAGTTAAATATATAATAATCATTGATAACCACTCTTAATAACCCTTTACAATAAGAAAGAGAACTATCGTACAGATAGTATAACCTTCAATAATTGGAAAGAAGAAGGGATTACAGAGTAACTTTTAAAAATCTGAAAATAGGGACGCCTGGGTGGCGCAGTTGGTTGGACGACTGCCTCCGGCTCAGGGCGTGATCCTGGAGTCCCGGGATCGAGTCCCACATCAGGCTCCCAGCTCCATGGGAGTCTGCTTTGCTCTCTGACCTTCTCCTCACTCATGCTCTCTCTCACTGTCTCTCTCTCTCTCAAATAAATAAATAAAATCTTAAAAAAATAAAATAAAATAAAATAAAAATCTGAAAATATTTTAGAACAAAAAGCAAGTTTAGTGTATTTTATAAAGGCTTGTAATAAACGTTTAAACTAGAATGGGGTCAACAAACTTGAGGTATAAAGTGATATCTGTTTCAACTACATGACTTTGCCTATTATAGGAGGTAGAGAATACCTAAATGAGTATATGTCTGTGTTCTAATGAAATTTTGTTTACAAGGACAGATGGTGGGCTGTATTTGGCTTTCAGGCCATGTAGCTTGCTGATCCCTCATTTAGATGAATATTGTTGTCTTTACAGAGGTCCTTTAGAATATGTCTTCTGGGAAATAATTCTCCATGAGCCTTTAATGTTTCTACATGTCTTGGAGGTAAAGGCATTATCTTTGTTCCAGACTATCTTTTCAAGGATATATGTACAGCAAACAACCTTGGAAGACGGAGATAACATCTCCCTACAAAAAAAGAGCAGGCATGTTTACCTCCCATTATAAAAGATTCAGGCTTCCCAAGTTCTGGGTTCCTCTTCTATAATGTAACTCACTGTGTATGCAAGTGTCACTTGGCTCTTTTCATGTTGCCCTAAAGAAACTGGGGCTTGATGAACCAGCACATATGCACTCTGTTGTAGGTATTAAGCTGCCATTCATCCAGCACTTCTGTGTTTTCTATCAGTATCCATGGGAGTGCAGCAGGCTAAGCTGTTAGACTGCAAACAAGGTAAAACTTAGACTCTTCACAATTTTGGACAATATTTACATTTATTTAATATATATTTCATATGTTTCATATATATCACACATATACATAAATGTATGTATAAGAATGAGATTAATTAATCTCTCAATTATTCTTAATTTATTCAATGGTATTGTTTCTATGATAAAGGCAAGCTACTAATAACCAGGCAAGAGTGACTCTTGATTTTGATTCTGATGGAAGTATGATGAAAAGAGTTATTTGCTGACACATACAGAAAGGAAAAAGAAAAAAATATAAAAAATTAAAGATACTAAGCCTGCCTAATCAGCTCCCAGTTAAGGGGAAGATTGTACTGTGTAGTTTCCCTACCTTCCTTCTTTTCTTCCTCCCTCCCTCCCCTTCCTCCCTTCCTCTCTTCCCTTTTCCTTCCTTCCTTCCTTCTCTTAAGATTTTATTTATTTGAGAGGGAGAGCAAGAGCAAGCATGCATATGTGAGTGGGGGAACGAGCAGAGGGAGAGGGACAAGCAGACTCTGTGCTGAGCACAGAGTCCCCATGCAGTGCTCAATCTCATGACCCTGAGATTGTGACCTAAGTTGAAATCAAGAGTCAGATGCTTAACCAACTGAGCCACCCAGGTGGCCCTGTGTAATTTTCAAAATAGTAACCTTAATTGACCTCTGATATTCTGAATAAATGTCCTAGGAGAATAAATCTCAGTGTGTTAAAATGATATTATATGCAAATACCATTAACATTCCCAAGGAATTATGCCCAAATTCTGGCCCCTCCCCATCTTCCCAGACTAATCTCCTACTTTTATACTACATACGCCTTTAGCTGCCTTCAATTTGTCTCCATCAAAGCTTCTTGAAATCTCATTCACCTTTCAAAACTATTCTCTTCACCTCCTCCCAAGAAAACAACAAAACACCCTTCTCTAATCATCCAAATTAGAAGTGATTTCTCTTCTGAACTCCCAAAACATACATAGTTTAAAGTCTTCTTATGGCATTAGGTAATACTATTTTGTGTTGTGGTAATCTATGCATATCTGCGCACACGGAACTCCAGCTTGGATATCATTGTAACTTTCTGCCTTTCTTCAAAGGAACTTTGGGTAGAATAAGTACATAACCTTAGCTGCTACTCTCTTTGTTCAAAACTTTTAACAGAACTATTGCAAGGGTCTCCTTGCCTTCACCCTGCTCATTCAGTAGGCTTCACAGACCCATAAAGAGATCATGAAAATAGTATGTAAAGCCCAGGGCCTTACTTTGGCAATTACTTTGAGGAGATAGTCTCAATGCATTAAGCTAATCTTATTCTATTTTATCTTAGACTTTTAGTCACAATCAACACCCACTTAGTACTATGACAGGTACTGGAAATCAAAGGTAGATGTCATACAAACTCTGCCCACAAGAAGTCTGATGTAAAGGAAGGAATCAGTAATATAAAGAGGCCCAGGGTAATATGGGTGTTCTAAAGAGGGGCAACATTCCCAGCCTGCAGGGAGATAGACAATACCAGGGAAGGCTTCCTCGAGGAAGGATCAAGAAATGAACATATAAAAGTAACAAATTCATACATGTACGAGATATGTTTTATCTTTTCAAGACTCCAGTTAAGGCATTCCCTACCTAGAAATACTACATTATAAATGTATACAAAATTCATACCATTAAATTAAATATGAAGTGTCGTTTTTTTCAGATATACATAAATCTAGCTGATAAGAAGTGACAATTTAATTGGCACAAACCATTGGGGAGTATCTATTTTAAAAAACAGATAAAATGTATTTTACTATAAACTTGAAAAATCAGGAAACATTAATTTTTGTGTTATTAGGTATCTAATAAAATTTTGTTCACAGCACATAAAATACTTGGAATTTGAAAATATATGTTCAAATCTGATAAAGCAAACATAAGTAGACTGTATAGTTTCCTAACACAATCATATTCTCAAATGACCACCTCAACACTATAGCCCTAAAGTGGAATGCAAAAGAAAAGGAGTCAGGGATACCTATGATATATACTCTTACCAAGAAAACGTGAATGCCTTTCATATTGATTACGATTCTTTTCCTATTATCTATCTTTTCCTATTATCTACCCTATTTCCTATTTGTCATGTCAAATTTGCCTGAAATAATGACTTAGAGTAGTTTAGTGCCAATCACTCTTAGCCTTATACTTCTCGGATTTACCATTAAGAACAGCCACAGGGTGTTAGAAAATAATGTGTATTTACATATCAACCAAACATATCAGACCATAGCTCTGTTCATTTGGTTTGTTTTCAGGTTTCAGGTGGCTAAGGGAACAAAGAAAGCTCTGATAGATACCCATAATTTTCTAAGTCTGGCAAAATCACCTCTTAGAAAATCTACAGAGAAGCAAATTTCCTGGGCTAGAATGACTGGCTCTTTCTTCATAAATTAGCGGATAGAATTTCTGGCTGTACTGACCACCATTATTTGGTGGTGACCTATGTCCTGTTAAGCGAATCATCATGTAGAAAGAATGTAATGTGGAAAAGATGAGTTTTGGGAATGTTTTTTAAGACAATTTAGTTAAATTCATAACACATCATGGACTAGAAGAAAAGCCACAGACACCTAATTTGCTGTTTAGGGGTACATCACAGGCTTTGCATGGCAAATTTTTCTCTAATAAGATTCACAGAAATAAAAAACACATAACATAGAAAACTAACAAATAGTACGGACAAGAGTTAAAAAAAAAAAAAGAGAGACCCAACAAACAGTTGTGCCCATAGGTCAATTTTTATATTCACAGAGAAATGGTCAGCACCTTCGTGGGTGTTCCCCATTACGATCTTCTTATTCTGACCCTACTGCCCAAGGGAAAAGAAGTATTCTTGAAACATGTCACTCTTAAAAAAGTGAAAAAAAAAACAACCCACAAAGGACAAATTCTTTTATATTCCCTAATATAAGCAGTCCTTAAAATTTTAGTAAATAATTAAAATAGATGGTATTAATTTTATAGTTTTCCATAAAACAAAGAGAATGGCTTATTTTTAGGGTTCAAAAGTATAAACATTTTTGCCTTATTTTCCATGATTATACAATATTTAAAGGCTTTGATTTTCATTTATAATTCTTGATATGCAAAAGCTGACAATTCCAAAAGGAATCAGGATGATTTTTCCCATGACTGAAAAATATAGGATTATAGATTCTCTAAAAGGTAAAATCTGGCACAAGTCTGAGTTTCCTTGAATATAATAAGCTATGATTTTTTTCAACTATATATCCTCAACCCCAGGACTTTATTATATCTCAACTGGATATTACAGCTTAATAGTTTAATCTAAGTATTTTAAAAATTCCTTTGGCTAAAAGCCAAATATAAAACTTCTTTTTTTTTTTTTGTACAAAAACATATCTATTTCTAACTTCTGGCCTGCTTCTGCCTTTGGACCTCATCCCTGACAGACATCTGTATTTTGTAACTTTTCCTACATTCTGGCTCTGAAGATACTCTGAGTTTTGGCCCAATAATCCTTTCCTGTTTGAATTCATCAGTGTGAGAATCACAGGATTGTAAAGGACTTTGGGAGGTCATATAGACATCAACTTGGTGTTCTGGACACTAACCTCAAATTGTGAAGACAAATGATGTTTAAGACATGTAGAAAATATTTCAAGATTTATCTCAACAAAACTGGAGTGCTTAACATGCCTCAGTATTAGAAAATGCTTTATGATATAGTTTTCATTTTATAAAAATGTTATTTGGCAGACATCATGGCCTTCCATAAGATGAACTACCATAGAGCTTATATAGTCCATTAAAGCTATATTTAAGACTGAGAGGAATTAGTAGCTGGGCTCCAGTGGTACAGAACTGGGGCACGGGAAGTACTTAGCTTACAGGACAGTAACATCACTCTGCTGATGGTAATACAAATGCTGTAGACATTGCCATTCTCATTAAGTTTGGTCTTTAGCTTTGATCTATTTTATCTACTTCTATATATAAATGAGAATTACTATTTTCTAGGTTAATTTTTAATAAAAACAACAACACCTAGCATAACTGGGTTCCCTTACTAGCTATATGACCTTGAGTAAATTCTATTTGTAGTTTTTTTACCTATTAAACTCTAATGACAATATGGAATACACAAAGATTTTGGAAACAGCAAATGAGAGAATGTAAGTAAACTACCCAGCAAAATTTATGGCACACAGAAATTGCCCAATAAATGCAGGCTGCCTCTTCCCTCTTAGTGAAGAATGAATCAGTGAATTTTACTTCTGTGGGCTGGAGAAAATATGCTGACAAACTATGGAATAATTAATGTGTAAAAGGTTGACAGAGAACTTGATAATGACGGATCAGACTGACAATGTCTGATCAGTTTTAACATCACCAGAAGTGAAATAAGCAGACACCATGTGAGTCAGCTTGTGATGCAATAGAGGGAATATTGTGTCCCTTGGGGGGTATTCTTAAAAAAAAAAAAAAAAAAAGGTAAAAAACGCAAGTGAAATATAATCAAGCCACCACAGCCACTATTAGCTTACAGAAAATACACAGAAAACAAGAAAATTTAAACAATATTATAAAGATAAATTGTGAATCAAAATGTAAAATTTAGAGAATTCTATAGGTCAAATAATCCAATGTCTTCAACAAATAAATGACACGGAGGAGAAAAAACTAATGAAACTAAGGGAACTGATGTATATGTAAAAACCATACTTATCAAACAATGTGTGGACTTCAGTGGGATCTTGATTCAAACAAACCAACTCTAAAAAATATTTTTGAGATGAGAAGAGAATTAAATACAGACAACTATATAATAACAAGGAATTACTGTTAATTTAGCTGGACTGTGATATTTAAGTTATATTTGAATATATTTATCTGTTAACAATGCTTACCGTAGTTTTTATAGGTGAAATTATATAACTGGGACTTTAAGAAAAATACTCCAGAAAAACAATATCAGCATCAACAAAAAATGCTGAGGGGAACAGATGTAACATGGACAATAGGATATTGACAATTACTAAAGATATGTGAAAGACAAACAGAGTTTATTATAGTGTTCTCTCCATTTTGTATATTTGAAATTTTTCATAACAGAAGCTTATTTTTTTCAAAGAGAATGATCAAGGTTTTTTTCCCCAACTAAAATTTATCAAATGATAGATTTGTTTTTTAGGAATAATATAATAAGCATACCAATTAAAATTTTATAAAATTGCTTGAAGCTTCCTTCAAAATCAGTTTAGGAATCATGTTAGAATATGGAGCTCATGTAACAGAAACAACTGATAAAACCATGCTCATATCTTAGAAAAAGTCATATTTGTCTTGAATTAAAAACAAGAAAAAAGGAAGGGGGGGAAGTGCCATCATGGGAGAAAATACTTACAAATCATATATCCAGTAAGGGGTTAAAATCTAAAATATATAAAGAACTTATATAAGCTCACTAACAAAAAAAAACCCAAACAATTTAATTAAAAATTAGGCAGAATCTCTTCCAGTCCCGTCCATATTTGCTGTGTGAAATAAGTCAGGCAGAGAGAGTCAGTTATCATATGGTTTCATTTATTTGTGGAGCATAACAAATAGCATGGAGGACAAGGGGTGTTAGAGAGGAGTAGGGAATTTGGGTAAATTGGAAGGGGAGGTGAACCATGAGAGACTATGCACTCTGAAAAACAATCTGAGGGGTTTGAAGTGGCGGGGGGGTGGGAGGTTGGGGTACCAGGTGGTGGGTATTATAGAGGGCACGGCTTGCATGGAGCACTGGGTGTGGTGAAAAAATAATGAATACTGTTTTTCTGAAAATAAATAAATAAATAATAATTTAAAAAAATTAGGCAAAATTGGGAAAAAAATTAGGCAGAAGACTGAATAGACACTTTTTCAAAGAAGACATTCAGACGGGCAACAGGCAGATGAAAAGATATTTACATCACTCATCCTCAGGAAAATGCAAATCAAAACCACAGTGGGCTATCACCTCATATCTGTTAGAATGCTGTTATCCAAAACATGAGAAATTACAACTGTTATTGAGGATTTAGAAGAAAGGGAACCCTCATGTGCTGTTGGTGAGAATATAAATAGGTGTAGCCACTATGGAAAATAGTATGGAGGTGCCTCAAAAAATTAAAAATAAAATTACCATATGATCTAGTAATTCCACTACTTGGTATATATCTGAAGAAAATGAAAGCACTAACTCGAAAAGATACATGCACCCCTATGTTCACTGCCCCATTATTTACAATGCCCAAGGTATGGAAACAACCTACGTGTCCACTGATGGTTGAACAAAGAAAATGTGGTATATATACATGACGGAAAAATATTCAGCCATCAAAGAGAATGAAATCTTGTCATCTGTGACAGCATGGATATACTCTGAGGGCATTACACTAAGTGAAATGAGTCAGACAGAGAAAGATAAATGACATCTGATTTCACTTATATGTAGAATCTAAAAACAAAGAAGCAAACCATAAAATCAAGTTCATAGAACAGATTGGTGGTTGTCAGAGGTAAGGATGGGGGTGGGCAAAATGGGCAAATGGGTTAAAAGGTACCAATTTCCAGTTACAAAATAAGTATGTGGGGATGTAATGTGCAGCATGGTGACTAGAGTTAATACTGTGTGGCATATTCTAAAGGTGCTAAGAAAGTAGATCTTAGAAGTTTTCATCACATACACAAAAAGTTTTTTTGAACTATGTATGGTGATAGATATTAACTAGATTTATGGTGATCACTTAGCAATATATACAGCTATCAAATCATTATGTTACATGCCTGAAACTAATGTAATGTTATGTGTTAATTATACCTCAATACAAAAAATTGCCATTAATGATACTATCAAATGATACACTTTAATATACTCACAATCACATTTGAATAATTGCTTGATAGACTGAAGTTCTTTACCAACCACCAGATGATAGCACTGGGATTAGTGATTTAGTCATTTTATTGGTCTGTGTTGACTATATTAATATGATAATATTTAGAAAGTTCTATTTTATAGTCATAATAAAACAACTACTAAAGAGTTTCGACACTGTATATAAATCTTAAAGGGATCAAAGATTTGCTTGGGAACAAATGTAGCATTGCATGTCTAGAAGGAGTTTAATCTCCAACAGGATAAGATGTTGGAAAGTTGATTCTTGAAGACCATTTTTTTACTCTGAATATACAAATATACTAAACACACTACAACAAACACCAAGAGTACCTTAGATCAACGTTTAGCTCTGAATTTTCTTAATGTGCTTCACAGAGTGTTTTAAAAATGATTTAAAAAATCACTCATTTGAGTGCTAATCTTTTAAGATGAACTTTTTTTTTTTTTTAAGATTTTATTTATTTACTTGACAGAGAGAGATCACAGTAGACAGAGAGGCAGGCAGAGAGAGAGAGAGAGGAAGCAGGCTCCCTGCTAAGCAGGGAGCCTGATGCGGGACTCAATCCCAGGACCCTGAGATCATGACCTGAGCCGAAGGCAGCGGCTTAACCCACTGAGCCACCCAGGTGCCCTAAGATGAACTTTTAATGAGTTAGGAAGCAAGTCTGAAAGCTTGCTATTTTACACAGATATACTGTGATTTAACTAAAGAGAAAAAGCTACTAGTCAATGTTTGGAATTAATTTCTCTTCACAGAAGGAAAAAAAGCGGTCATGATAAAGGGTGAATACATGGGTAAGATTAACGGAATTATTGTCTGTTTTCAAACAGTGCCTCAAAGTTGGCTTATGTAGCAAAGATTTTTCTAAGGCAAAATATTTTTCAATCAACAAATATGAAACTGAATGTACTTTATGTACATCTCAAGATCACTGCAGTAAAATGAAGTTTGGGAGTGTGTTAAGGAAGTTGGTTGGGGTGAAAATGAGTCCTTTGAGAATCCTGGTTCAGCTTATATATGGCGACACTCAGGAAAGCAAAGAGCCACATCAGCCATCTCTCTTCACTGAAAATGCCCTTTGAAGAGTATTATTTTCTTGAGATAATTCAGAGAGGCTGTCTCCTGTCCTGCAGGTAAGCAAACCATTCCAGTCCAATATGTAAGAGAACTGTTAACAAGAAAACACATTCACCAAAATTCCTTCTAATAGTAATCTAAAACCAACATATTATTTAGCTGCTTTTGGCAACATTTGGAGATCTCCACACAGTGATTCACCACGATGTGCCTGATAGAGCCGTGGAAAAATGGTTGCCATCTGCAGTTACTCATTGACAAAAGTTTAGGCTTTCGAAACGTGACACTGAGACAGTGAAACTGTCTGACATATGCTCTGGCTTAGGTCAACTTTATAAAATGCAAGAGGATCTCTTCCATTAAAGAATAGTGTAGCTAATGACCTAGAATACTCTTTTATAATAGTAAAGCTAATAAAAATGCATTATAGAGTAGTATATAGAATCTGAATGGGAAATAAGAGGTGCTTACAAAAAGTCTGTTGGCAGGAAGCTGCTGCTTTGGACCATCCCACAGACAGGCAATACTTAAGAAACATTGATTATATGTGAAAGTGTGTTTCACGAAGGACATCTTCAACAGGAACCCCTGAAGTACCTTCAAATCAACATGACATTGATTTTCCCCACCAATCTAAAATATCTCCATCCCTGTGGTTAAAAATGTAGATTCTAGAATCAAAAGGCCTGAGAAAGGATCCTGCCTTTGCTATTCAGCAGTGGTATGCCCTTGGGAAAGTTATTTAATCTCTGTGGCCCTTAGTTTCCTCATCTGTAAAATGGGAGTGATAACAGTTCTTATGGCCTTGTGAGGATTAAGTGAGATTATGATAGAATGCTTTTAGCACTATGGATTGCTCTAAATAGGTACAATAAATGGAGCGGGAGGAGCAAAGAAATTACCTCTTCTCGTCCTGAAACTGTAGGGTCTTTTCCCAACCTTTTTTTTTTTTTGGTTCTCAGCATGCTACTGCTTACCAAATTCTGTTGGCTAGTATACAACAGCATATGGAGGATATAGACCAAAACCTCGGGTCTTGTCACCTCATAACTTCAAGTTATCTTGTCTCTAATACCTTCTATCTCTAAAGAATGAATCCTATCACTCAACTCTCTAATTAGAAGACCTCCTACCAATAACTTCCTCCATAGAATCAAGCAGAAACTAAATTAATAACTTCTTTTCTAATTTCTAGCTTCTTCTCTCTGTCCTTCATTCCTGCCCCACAAATACTGAGCAGCTACTATGTTCCATTGTCTAGGCGACTGGGAAACACAGATGAATGAGGAACAGTGCAGTTTTCTCATGGAGCTTACAGTGTAGTCAGGGCGTCAAACAGTTAAACCCAATGTGACCCAATCACAGAACCCAAGAAGGAGATGGGCTATCGTAGGGAAATGGCTCTGCCATGGTGCCTTGGTGACTAAAGCTTCCAAGTCAACAGTGACCTCAAGTTGTCAAGCTTTCTCTTTTTCCCAGTCCACCATGTCCTCTGTAAGTAGTCATGAGATTGCTGCACCCCCCATGCTTCTTAAACTCTTCACTATGCCTGGATTTGCTGACACTGCTGTCCCTAGTCTTTTCTCTCTAACCACTTCTTTGCTGATTCCTGTATGAGTTTCCTGAAGCTTCCATACCAAACTACCACAGACTTGCTGGTTTAAAATAAAAGAAATTTGAAGTACCTGGGTGGCTCAGCCAGTTAAGTGACAAACTCTTGAGTTTGGCTCAGGTCAGGGTCTCAGAATTGTGAGATTGTGCCCCACACTGGGGTACACACTCAGCTGTGAGTCTGCCTCTCTCCTTCAGCCTCTCCCTTTGCCCTTCACCCTGCTCGTCCACTTTCTCTAAAACAAAAATAAAAAATCTTAAAAAAAAAAAAAGCCAACAATGAGGAATTTATTTTATCACAGTTCTAGAGGCTAAAAGTCCAGAATCAAGGTGTCAGCAGGGCCATGGTCCACTGAAGGCTCTAGGGAAGAATCCTTCATTGCTTTTTCCCAGTTTCTGGCTGCTCCTGGCAATGTTTGTTATTCCTTGGCATGTGGCTATTATCACCTCAACCTCTGCCTCTGTCTTCACATGGCCTTTTCCTGTATTTGTCTCTGTCCCAATTTCCCTCTACTTACAAGGATACCAGTCACTGGATTATGGCCCACCCTAATCTAGTATGACTTCATTGTAACTTAATTACAGTTGCAAAAACCCTATTTCCAAATAAAGTCACATTCTGAGGTTCTGGGTAGAAATGAATTTTGGTGGAGGGGGGATACTATTCAAGCCCCACAATTCCTAACCTACTATTTATTTACTGGACACA
Organism: Neogale vison; assembly: GCF_020171115.1. Taxonomy (NCBI): domain Eukaryota; kingdom Metazoa; phylum Chordata; class Mammalia; order Carnivora; family Mustelidae; genus Neogale; species Neogale vison. The sequence continues at coordinate 37,408,109 of NC_058094.1, forward strand.
GTGAGAGTTCTCATGGTTCTATTTTCAGTTCTCTTATCTTTAAGCTCTTCACACAGAGTCTCTCTGTGTGACTTTCTCTTATTTCACTTTTGTGGCTTCAATTTTTACTTCCATGGAGATGACTTGCTAAACCATTTCTTAAATAACCTGACCCCTTTCTGAATTGGCTTCCTACATTCCCAAACTTGTGGTAGGCATTTCATCATAATTCGTCCTCTAAAATCTTACATTTCGAGTGTTCATCACAGAGCTTAGTATCTCTTCCACAATCCTAGACGGCCCTATTTCTTCTCTGACATTTCCAGTTCCCATTAATAGTATTCCATCTATCCAGTCACTCAGGCTAGAGTCATTTAATTTTCCCCTCCTATTATCGTCTGCATCTGGACTTTGAGACCTATTTATTCTACCTCCAGATGTCTCTCTCTTACACGCATTTCCTCCTTCCCATTCCAACCATCATTCTTGTTATTGCTGAGTGATTGTGCTCTGAACAGGCCTCCAGGCGGCCCAACCTCTAGTCTCTAATTCATCTTTCCTGCTGTAATCAGCCATGGTTGTTACTCAGCTCGATACCCTTAATGATTACTCTCACAGAATAAAGTGCTTATGGAATAAAGCCCAAATGTTTCAGCATGTTACTGAAAACGCTCCACTACCTGGCTTTAAGACTATTTTTCAAGCTCATCAACTATTATGTTAACTTCTTTCTCTGCACTTCCATTAAAATTTGCTGTACAATGCTGGGTGATAGCTGCTGATATAGATGCTTCATTAAGCTTGGACTGTAAGCTCTTCGAATGAATGCTTGCAAGAAAACCTTCTAAATACTATTAATCATCATTATCATCTTTGGTCCAAGTTTGTAGCACAGAACAGAGGCTAAGTAAAGAAGATGAGGATTCACAAAATGCTAGCATTCAAATGTCCTTAGCTGATGAATGGTAAGATGTCGTTTATCCATATAATGGAATATTATTTGATAACAAAAAGGAATGAAATACTGATCCACGAAACAATATGGGTGAAGTGCAAAAACATCATGCTAAATGACAGAAGCCAGTCACAAAAGACCACAAATTAAATGATTCTATTCATATGAAATGTCCAGAATAGATAAATATGTAGACACAGAAAGTAAATTGGTGGTTGTTTAGGGGTGGAGGTGGGGGCGGCTGGGAAGGGTGATAGCTATAGGGCACTAGGTTTCTTTCTGAGATGATAAAATGCTTTGAACTTGATTGTCGTGATGATTGCACAAGCCTGTGAAGAGACTAGGAACCAGTGACTGATTCCCTTTAAGGGGTTCAAATGTATGGTATGTGAATTGTAAAGCTGCTAAAAAAAAAAAGTGCTAGCAGCATAAGAGAACCAAGAATCTTAATTTTGATGTAGTATTTAAAGATGTTCCTACAAAACAAATAAGTTTCTGAAATTTCATTTCTTTTTTCCCAAAAAGGAGTTGAGTAAAAAATGGAAGGCACTCATGGTTGAAAATGTATGACAAAAGTGAATTTTCCAGGCCAATGCCTTTATGAAAAGGATGGGTAAAGGGATAAAGAATTTATAGTTTGTAATAAATACTCAGTTTTCTTTCAACATTCTAGGATAAATCTAGGATAGAACAAGAGGCAAATTGGCATCTGGAGATGGTAAGCTCTTAGAGGAAAGTAATAATTGTTAACATTTGTAAAGCACTATGTGTGAGAAACTATCTTAGGTGCTTTTTACATCTAGCAACATTTATTCTTACTAGCAACTCAAAGAGTTATGAACTATTATCATGCCTAATTTATACATAAGGAAGCTGAGGCACAGAAAAGTTATGTATCTTGCCCAAGGTACTTGGATCTGGACCCCGCCACTTTAGTTCCAGAATCTTTGTTCTTAACAAATGGGCTATATTGCCTCTCTGTACTTTTCTCCTTCTGCATTTCTATTTCTCTTCAACAATGTAACTTTCAAGAAATAATTTATACTTTATGAATAAGGGTTTTTAATGTGACTTTCACAGAGCAAAAAATACTTAGTTGGGGGAGAATAATTCATAAAAAGATGATCATAGACCATCCATTCATACTTACTATCCTTTATTCTTTCTTTTAGACCCCAGACATTTTTCAGACTGAGCAGTAAACATAAACATCAAACGCATTGATTGCTAGGTGCAGATAGTTCTTTGTTGCCAAAAAGAAATGTTTCCCCCAACTTTTTAATGCAACAGCAATAGGAAAAGAGAAACATCCAAAATTTCTACCACCAAATAAAGTGATAGGACAAAAATGACTTCACTATTCTTCCAGTTTGCAAATATTTTCCATTTATTTTAAAAGCAGGTCTTACTGACAGATTCCTTTTTTTGAAGGGCAAGGAATGCTAGCATTTTAAAAAAATTTTATTTATTTTTAAAATTTCTTTTCAGTGTTCCAGAATTCATTGTTTATGTACCACACCCAGTGCTCCATGCAATCTGTGCCCTCCATAATACCCACCACCAGGCTCACCCAACATCCCACCCTCCGCCCCTCCAAAACCTTCATATTTTTTTTCAGAGTCCATAGTCTCTCATGATTTATCTCCCCCTCCAATTTCTCCCAACTCCCTTCTCCTCTCCATCTCCCCATGTCCTCTGTGTTATTTCTTATGCTCCACAAATAAGCAAAATCATATGATAATTGACTTATTATCTGCTTGACTTATTTCACTCAGCATAATCTCTTCCAGTCCCATCCATGTTGATACTAAAGGTGGGTATTCATCCTTTCTGATGGAGGCATAATACTCCATAGTATATATGGACCACATCTTCCTTATCCATTCGTCGTTGAAGGGCATCTTGGTTTTTTCCACAGTTTGGTGACTGTGGTCATTGCTGCTATGAACACTGGGGTACAGATGGCCCTTCTTTTCACTACATCCGTATCTTTGGTAAATATCTAGTAGTGCAATTGCAGGGCCATAGGGAAGCTCTATTTTTAATTTCTTAAGGAATATCCACACTGTTTTCCAATGTGGCTGCACCAACTTGCATTCCCACCAACAGTGAAAGAGGGTTCCCCTTTCTCCATATCCTCTCCAACACATGTTTACTGTCTTGTTAATTTTGGCCATTCTAACTGGTGTAAGGTTGTATCTCAATGTGGTTTTGATTTAAATGTCCCTGATGGCCAGTGAGGATGAACATTTTTTCACATGTCTGTTAGCCATTTGTATGTCTTCATTGGAGAAGTGTCTGTTCATGTCTTCTGCCCATTTTTTGACATGGTTATCTATTTTGTGTGTGTTGAGTTTGAGGAGTTCTTTATAGACCTTGGATATCAGCCCTTTGTCTGTGTATTGTCATTTGATAATATCTTCTCCCATTCGTGGGTTGCCTCTTTGTTTTGTTGACTATTTCCTTGCTGTGCAGAAGCTTTTGATCTTGATCAAGTCCCAAAAGTTCATTTTTGCTTTTGTTTCCTTTGCCTTTGGAAACATACCTTGAAAGAAGTTGCTGAGGCCGAATGTCAAAGAGGTTACTGCCTACGTTCTCTCCTCTAGGATTCTGATGGATTCCTGACTCATGTTCAGGTCTTTTATCCATTCTGAGTTTATCTTTGTGTATGGTGTAAGAGAATGGTTGAGTTTCATTCTTCTATATATAGCTGTCCATTTTTCCCAGCAGCATTTATTAAAGAGACTGTCTTTTTTCCATTGTATATTTTTTCCTGCTTTGTTGAAGATTATTTGACCATAGAGTTGAGGGTTCATATCTGGGCTCTCTACTCTGTTCCACTGGTCTATGTGTCTGTTTTTGTGCCAGTACCATGCTATCTTGGTGATCACAGCTTTGTAGTAAAAGCTTGAAATCAGGCAACATGATGACCCCACTCTTGTTTTTCTTTTTCAAAATTTCCTTAGCAATTTGGGGTTTCTTCTGATACAAACTTTAGGATAGTTTGCTTTACCAAGAACCATAAGATACCTGGGAATAAACCTAACCAAACCTAATAAACCTAACCAAAGAGGTAAAGGAGCTGTACTCGAGGAACTACAGAACACTCATGAAAGAACACTCATGAAAGACACAAAAAGATGGAAGACCATTCCGTGCTCATGGATCAGAAAAATAAACACCGTTAAAATGTCTATACTTCCTAGAGCAATCTGTACTTTCAATGCCATTCCGATCAAAATTCCACCGGCAAGGTGAACCATGAGAAACTATGGACTCTAAAAAACAATCTGAGGGGTCTGAAGTGGCGGGGGGGGTGGGAGGTTGGGGTACCAGGTGGTGGGCATTATAGAGGGCACAGCTTGCATGGAGCACTGGGTGTGGTGAAAAAATAATGAATACTGTTTTTCTGAAAATAAATAAATTGGGAAAAAAAATAAATTAAAAAAAAAATTCCACCAGCATTTTTCAAAGAGCTGGAGGAATGCTAGCATTTTAAACTATGTATTTATCTATCTATCTATCTACTCTATCATGTATCATTCTATCACCTATCTTATCATCTATCATCTATCTACTCTATTATCTGTTTTATCATCTATCTACTCTATCATCTATCTATCTAAAATCTCATTTGTTTTTTCAGTTTTCTTTACAAATTCTGCTTCAGCAGACAGCTCACTAGTGAACTCGAAAGCCAGTTCTCTTACTGCCTCCCAGCGGGAACACTGACTCGCCAGCAGGCTAGAAGTGGGTGTGGGCCCCAGGGCTGGGCAGCACAGCAGGGGGGACCCATAGGAATCACAGCGGAGGTACCAGTAGGAATTGCTTATTGTGCCTCACTAGCTCTCCTTCCTTTCTTCCTCAGCAAATGAGTCCCCAATTCATTCTCCTGACACTTGGAGCGGCCAGGTACACAGTTCCAGACTCTGGGATGCTGGCAGCACAGTGTTTAGAGTGTGGGTTCCAAGTTTGGTCCCTTCCTCTTCTCATGGTTGGAATGGCGACAACATGCTAAAAGGTCGTGCAGCCATATTGGACCATGAAGGCAAAGCAAGAGCCTGAGTGACAGCAGAGTAGCGGGAAGCAGGAAGATACCTGGACCCTCATGACTCTGTAGAGATACTGACAGTCCTAGTCCACCTACCTTCAGGCTGTCCTCACATGAGACAGGAAAAGAAATATCGGTTTTGTTTATGTTGCTGTCATTGGGTATTTTCTGTCTCTCATATCTGAACCTAATTCTAGTTGATGCAGATCTCAATAGCTCTAATGTTTTTTCCTGTGTTGTTGGGGTTCCACCTCAAGGATTCAAAAAAAACTTTATAGGAATCTATAATCTATAAAGTTTCTTGAAATTGCACATTAAATCTATGTTCACTCACATACATTTCAGGGAGAACAGGCCCATGGCAAGTCATTGAATTTTTCAGATTCTCAGCTTTCTTTCCTTAATAAGGGGAGAACATTCACCTCTGCAGAGCTGATTTCAGAAGTAGGAAATCTGCCTATGGTACTTGGCATGGTGAATAGTGCCAAGCTATTTCTGTAAACAGTCTCATCCTGCTGCCTATTGATCTTAAATCTAGCAGTCATCTATGACTTTTCTTACTCCCTGTCATTAAACTACCCAATTAGTTGTCAAGAGCATAGAGCATACAGCATCTCCTCCGATCACTTCTTTTTCCTCATATCCCCGCCCTCTGACCCCACTCCAGCTTATTACAGCCTCTGTTGTCTCCTCTCTGAGATCCCCAACAGGTCTTCTCATGTTTGGTCTCTTCTTTCTACCATCTACTCTTTATCAGACTTCTAAATCAATTTACCTGAAGGCCTGGACTGCCAAGGGTTCTCCAGTGCCTATCGAATTAAATACAACTCTATCCAAAAGGAGTCAAGGTAGCACAACGCAGAAGAAAAAATTCACACAAACCTAGCTTTGAGTCCTGATTTTAGTTCCTTATTTGCTTTGTACTCTTGGGAAAATTGTATGACTTCTCAGAACCTGAGTAATCCTAGCTCTAAAGTAAAGATAATAGTATGTAATATGCGGCATCATAGTGCAGATCATTGGGACACGATATACAAAAGGACAAGTTTAGTGCCTGGTACATTCTAGGTTCACAGAAAATATATTGCCTTCCTCTTTCCCTCCATGGAAAGGACACGGACTAAAAAACATACATCTGCCGCTTACCACCCTTCCATGAATCCCTTATTTGTATAACCTACGCTAGCCAAATCAGATTGTTTGCCACCTTCCAAATATGTTATGTCTTCTCTTACTCAATTCTGTAATTGTGCTCAGACTGATTTTTTCTTTATCTCCCCTTTCCCTTCATTCTATGTTGAGACTCCGCTCAGTCTTCAGGGAGTCCTTCAATTGCCATCTCCTCTATGAAGCATTTTCCTACTGTTTCCAGGCAGATGTAAGCTCTCCTTGTTTAAAAAGGCACATTCTCTCTGTTTCTTCTGTGGCACCTGACGGTTCTACCTCGCCTCATTTTGTGTACTTATTACCCTTCCTGAAAGACTAGAGATGCCTTGGGAGCAGAACCAGAGCCTCATCGACCTTTGTACATCTCATGGCCTTAACCCAGGTCCTTTTATCTGTATTTCCTGCATTAACTTCAACATTTTCAAGCAGAGCTCTTTTCAATATATTCCTAGATCCTTTTTTCCTACTTTTACAACACCACAAAGACAGAATGATTAAAAGTATCCTCAGGGAATACTCTATTTTAGGTTCCTCCCTCCCTGTCCAAAAAAGGAGGCAATGCTTCTGGATGTGGGACACTTAGTAGTCGATCCAGTCCTGTGACCTGTCGTTCAGAACCATTTATTATTGTGTCCATGGGGTACAAAGGACTTTTGCTTTTCCCTTATTTCTTAAGACTCTGGCTCTGCCTCTTACTTCCCTTAAGCTCCCAGGACTTTTTTTTTTTTTTTTAAATTTCTGCATTTCAACAACAATGAATCTCATATCTGGGCTTTGAGCACCCCTCCTGAAGATGATGGATAGGAGCAAAGCCTTCTGGGACACATTAGTACAGCTGCCAGTGGGCTCGAGGTGCTTATAAAATAAAAAGGCTTGGGATTCTGGGAACATATTTGCAGTTCTAAGTGAACCACCCAACACAGCTGAAAAGAAACACCCAAGAACACTTCCTTTTATTCTTTTTAAGCTGTGCATGGAAGAGGTACATCGTATTGGATTGCAAGTAAGTCTCAGAAGGATTCTTTTTATGTCATGTCACCAGGTGCTAATATCATCACCTTTGCCTATCAGGTACATGTGCTTTAGAATTACAGGAAGCTTGTAAAGGCAAGTTTAAAGCAGCAAAGTCCAGTTTCTCATTTATTGGATAATACTGAGTATCACTGCCTGACATGAGACATTTTCCCATGTATTATGAAAAAGAATAGCACCCACATATCTATAAGGTTTAATGATGCTTTAATTCCACCTGTGGGTAAGTATGTAAGATAGGATATTATCAGAAAAACAAACATGATTACATCACCACTAAGCGACAGGCACAAAGCATCCCATCGTAAACCTGATTTCAAAAATAGAAAACGGTTTTATATGAGACGCTCTCACACTTCATTAGACCTGGGAGAGTAGAGAATCTGTGAAGCTGCTAATTTGCTACATAGTCATGCATTAAAAAGGAAGGGCTGACCAAGAAAGACATGGATTTGAAGCATTTGGGGGATAAGAAAATAATTCCTATGAGTCAGTAAGACATAGGAGCTTGCTGAATCGATACTTTGGGAAGATGCTAGGAGAGGACAATGAGAAGATTTAAGAAGTGATGTGAGGTTTTTCTCCAGATGCAGACAGCCTTTGATGTACAGAGAGAAACAGCTCTGTCAGATAGCAGCAAAGGGAAAAGCTGGAAAAAGCATAGCAAAAAGGAATCAAGTTGTTTTTTTTTTTTTTTTTTTAGTGAGGCGGTCTTTCTAGAGACCCTCTGCCCGCATTGAAGCTTCTCTAAACCATAGACCATATGTAAAAGGTTTCCCTCTTGGAAGAACAGGACATGCTGTACAGACCTTCAGAGTTAGGCTGGAAAGAAGCAGCTGACAGTGTGAGGCCAGTACAGAGCATGAGTTTGGCCAAACCAGGCAGAGTGAAAAATGAGAAGAGTAAGAGAGATCCGATATAAAATGGATCCCTTTTGGGGTATCTACCGAGCTCACAATGACCCCTACTTCACAGCCATGTTGGGGAATGTGACCCCACCTGATGACCATAGTTGAATGAACCAAGAACACCTGACACCCCTCTAGGTGGATGAGGAATGTGGGACTAGACTGGACGTTAGACTTGTACTTGTGACTCTTGGAGTTCAGCTCTGGGAATTGTGGGAAACTACCAGCAGGCCTGAGAAGGAAAGCTAGTTGTTGAAAGGGAAGAATGAAGCCAACATAGGGAAAGAAGCAGAGAAAAGTGGTAGTGTATAAATACTCCCCATAGTTCCTATCTTCCATTCCTGGCCTCATCCTTTGAGAGGCCCTGCTGCCCTTGGCCTCTCCAACTCCCCTCTGTACCTTGATACTAGATCTCCCCCATTTTTCTTTAAGTCAGCTTCAGAGGGGTTTCTGCTACCTGCAACCTGGAGGACTGGAGCTGACATACTACCTCGGAGGGCCTGACCATGTAGCTTCGGGAAGGTACTGCCTCTTACAGCAACCAGTCTCTGTCAGTGAAAGCACGCTATTAATCACAGGCACAGCACTCCTAACAACTGTTATGACATTAACAGGCTATAAATACAAAAAAAGTCTTTCCCAGACAACAGGGCTTTCTTGGTCTACACAGTAGGTTCTTTGATCAATTGCTATGATGACGATAATGATGATGCTGACAGCAGCTCCCATTTACTGTGTGTTGTAATAATAACTTACTAAGCCCCGAACTATGTATGGCTGGGTGCTTTACATACATCATATCTACTTCCCACAACTCTTCATGGTAGCGAGAGTAGAATTTTGTTTGGGAACGTTGGTGACACAGTGCACAAACAGAGATGTCATCTGGGAAGGACCAGCCTGCTGGGAAGGCAGGGCTCCACAAGAGGGTACTCAACATGATGGGTTTGCCATCATTCAAGATCTGGCCATTGGTCTTGCAGTCTTAGGAGATTTCCATGGTGCGCCAGCACTGACTAGACTTAGGTATGCTGAGTCATGCAACGCAGTTAACTAGAGACTGATATATAAACCAGATGCCAAGTTATTAATTTACCATGAGATGTATAACTGCCAAGTGGCCTGGATACTGATGCTGGCCTGAGCAATGTACGATATTCTCTCTGTAGACAGATTACATTGGGAGCCAAAGTTTTAGAAGGTTGTTTGGGTGGTTAGATGATTTGAATGTTAGGCACGGAGATCTGACAGCTGCTATATTCATCTCCAGAGACAGGATTTAGCTACCAGGTGAACCAGACGTTTGGGCACCATTTCTTTGGATGCTGCCTGGAGAGCTTTTGCCAACAAATGCTTCTGCGACCTTACTAGGCTTCTAGAGCTGACCAATTTCCTTCTGAAGGAAACATTCTTTCTTTAGCTATCTTAATATCCAATCCATCTTGTGTGTCTAGGAGTCCTTTTATTTGTTTAAGGTTATTTTGCATATTTGGGGTCAGATTCATGATTTCATGCTTTCATAGTTTGAAGTAGAAGGATAATTTTATTCTCTTTCTTTCCACATTTTCGACAGAGTAGCTCACTATCACCTGAATGTATCATCTACGGTATTATCATCCCAATGTTGTACAAATAGGGTAAAAACCATAGGTTTTGGAGTCAGAAAGACCTGGGATAAAATTCTGGCTCTCCCATTTTTAAGTTTTACAGTTCAGGACAAGTTAATTCTCTTGGCCTCAGATTCCTCACTTTTTATAAAGTGGGGATAACGCGCACCTCACAGGATAAAATGAGATTTACCAAGGTTATTATGCAAAGCATCTAGCACAGTTCTGGGTGTGAAACACAGATCATAACACACTGGAGCAAAAGTGTGTTAACTTAACCATTTAGATTCTCCTTGGTTTCCAAGTATGTAATTATGTAATTTTTTCTTCATTATTCTTCCAATGTGGTTTCGCTTTGATTTTTATAATCGTATTAGTGTGACTTTAAAAAATAATTTCCCTGACTTTTGAGAACTGAATAAACAAAAATGAACCCTACATGAGTGCACTGATTTCTTTGGCTTACTGTTCTCCTTCTCCACCAGAAATAAACAAATGACACAGCTTGCTTTTGTCTTTTTCCTTCCTGTTATCCTTGTGAAGATATCATTTATGGACTCTAGTCATGTTTTTTTCATAAGAATTCTGCACTAAATTCCCAAGCTTGAAAATGCCTTTTTCACTGAGAAAGTGCTATGAAATCCTACAGCTTTTGTCACAAATTAATTCTTTTGTTACCAACTAATTCAGTTTACTTTCTGATGTTAGAGTTTCCCAAATTACATGATTCTTCCTATATAAATGCATGGGTCTATCTTTATATTTAGCTGTTTTATCTTACGAGTTTGCAGTGTATGTAATTATGCCCTTTTTTTTCAAGTAGATTATAAACCTTGTAAGAACAGGGACAGATCAATCTCTTTATTTCCTCATTGTCCATACATTATAGTATTCTACATTAGATTGAGAAGATATCAAATAATTCTTTGTTGGGGAGAAATGCTACCAAATGTTGGGGAGAAGTGGAAATAAAAATGACAGAGATGTTTACCTCATTTGTTCATTATATGCACATTTTCTGAAAGTATAGATCTGAATCTAAGTATCTAATTAATTCTTTTGGTGTAAACTTTTGTGAACCTGTGTTAATTTTTCCTCAAGTTACTTCAACATTTTCTTTCCTTCTCCTTTGACTTAAAAAAAAAAAAGATTTTATTTATTTATTTGACAGAGAGAGAGAGAGAGAGAGAGAAAAGAAAGACCACAGCTAGGCAAAGCAGCAGGCAGAGGAAGATGGAGAAGCAGGTCCCCACTGAGCAGTGAGCCTGATGTGGTCCTTGATCCCAGAACCCTGGGATCATGACCTGAGCAGAAGGCAGATGCTTAACCAACTGAGCCACCCAGGTGTCCCATCCTTCTCTTCTGGCTTTAACACTAGGAATTTTATATACACCCTAGATGTTTCTTACATTAGAGGAATTCCTGACTTTAGCTTTTACCTCTTTTCCTTTAATCCACATTGTATGTTATCAATGCCAAACTCATCCTCCAATTTACTTCTTTAACTTCGTTTCCCTTCTGTTTAAATTGCTTCAGTGATCCCACCCCTTTAGTGTTTGTCTTGAATTGTAATGCTCAAACTTTATACTCTTAAGATCCTTGAGGAAAGATGATATTTAGTTTGGCCTATTCTCACATACCAAATGAAGATATCTCAAAATTTAGTGCAACACATAGATGAAAACAAATATGAAACAAGTATAATGCAGTACTGAGAGAATAAAAACAAGTACCATGACAGATCTGCATGAGAATTAAAATACCCATTATCAATTTCACTCCAAACATGGATTAAAATTTTATAATCTGGGTACATGTGTTATTTCCAAAATTGAATCCTAAGTAGGCAGTGTACACAAGATGAGGAAAGGAAAATTTATTTATTTATTTATTTATTTTAAGATTTTATTTATTTATTTGACAGAGAGAGATCACAAGTAGGCAGAGAGGCAGGCAGAGAGAGAGGAGGAAGCAGGCTCCCTGCTGAGCAGAGAGCCCGATGCGGGACTTGATCCCAGGACCCCGAGATCATGACCTGAGCCGAAGGCAGCGGCTTAACCCACTGAGCCACCCAGGCGCCCAGGAAAGGAAAATTTAGAACGTGCCAGACACAGGGCCAGAAATTCTGACAGTTAAGCTCACTAAAATGATACAATATTCCTTCTAGGTTGATGGCATTATTCTACCCTACAAGTTGTAATCCTATTAATACCTAAGTATACTGCTAATACTTAATATTAACATGACAAAATTATGAACTGACCATAAAATAAGCTCCTTTTGCTCTCTGTGAACATTAATTTCAGCGTCTTTATACAGAACCTGGTTAGTTTGATTTAATATTATAAACGTGTTTTCCAAATTTTCATTACAATTGCAAAATAAATTCCATAAACTCATATGGGGAGACTGTTTATAAATGCCATTTTCAGTCATGGAAAGATATATAAACAGACAAATCTGAGGGTGCTGTATAAGTGAACTCTATAAGGTCAGTTTTTTATGAACTAAATGGTCCTCAAGGAAGAAGTCCACCAAACTTGATTCTGTTTTCAGGACTAAAACCAAAGAGATTAACTTATCTTTGTATTTAAGAAGTAGCCTCTGTCTAGGGGGGCAGTGGGCTTGGCAGTATATTCAATGATCTCACCAAAAGCCTATGTAATGTAATGACATTAGACTGTGTGTTTATGGTAGATAATACCAGTGAAGCATAACACAATGCATCTTGACATAATTCAGTTTGTAAAACCAAACTCATTCAATAGCCCCACACAATTATGACAAACAATGTAATACTTTGGAATAACACAAAACAGAAACATGGATACTCATGCTTTCATTCATCCATTTGCTATACTGAGCATCTCCAGGGCAATGGCTACTATAAGGGACATAATGACAGATTGGATATAATCACTGCCTTTGGAAACCTACAATCTAGGAGATAAGATATGAACACATAAAATGTGAGGAGTAAGGTAAGAAATAGCATAAAAGTGGTGCTATGGAGTGTCGCAGGACTACAGAGGAAGGGGGTACTATGTGTGGAGATGGCATCCAGGTAAGGCTTCATGGAGTTGAGGGCATATGGGCTATTTGGAAGTGCGGGTAGGATTTCAGCAGAGAAAGGGGAAGATTCAAATGAAGAACAAGTAGGTGTGGAAGTGGGCGGTCACTGGCAGCTTTGGTAAATGCTGGACAGGCCGGTCTGACTGGAGGGTAGGTCATGTGTAATGGAGTGAAATGTAAAGCTGGGTGGGGGATGGGGAGGCTATGCAGGACCCTCAAGGTCAGTTGACCAGGGTGACAGAACTATTGAAAGCTTTTCTCAAGGAACTGATACAATCCACCTGTTCCTTGAAGAACTTAGCAGGATAGCATAAAGGAAGAAAGACCAAAGCTGGAATTTTATTTAGAAGGTTCTTTTAGTGGTCCAGACATCTGCTTGTGAAGGAGGAGTGGCAGGAAAGAAATGAACACTTATTGAAAGCTCACTATGTGTAAGGCATTTATTTGTTTTAGCTATAATATTTCACTCAATTCTTGTAATGTCTCTGAAAGGTAAATAACATTAACTCCAGCATTCAGTTGAGGACCTGAATCCCCAGAAGCAAGCCCAAGGTCTGGCACTGCAAGTGCTCAAGGAAAAAGCTGTCATATCGAATCAGAGCTGTGATTCATGCAACATATTTTCTGTTCTCCACAGAAGCTCCAAGGAAACAAAATAGTTTGTACAGTTCTAAGATTGCAACCCAGAGGGTTATTTCTACTAGTGGGGCTCGCCCCAACCTTTGGGTCAAATTCTGCTCCTCATCAGGGGAACATAAGGGTCAGTCCTGCTTTACTCTTCCATGCCAGTTGTTGATTCTGGGTGTTCTTACTGCTAGGATCAAGCTCTCCTTTTCAACTCACAGGAGCTCAAGCCTCTCTTCCTTCTTAGACCAGCATCCCTGTGTTTGAACTCTACCCACAAACTCAGTTCCTATCTCTTCAATAAGATGTGAAACCTCTTTGATACCAACTCTCTGCTTGTTGCCCCCTGCCAGGCTTCCTTCATGCAGTGCTTTGCTTTGCTTATGTGACAAGTACAGTGTCTGGGCTGCGGGACTGCCCCAGCTCTCACGGACTGCTATTAGAAGCATAGGCCCCCACTCTCTCTGGTCTAGCCTGCGCTTCTCTTAGATGAAAAGACTTTGGACAATTGTCACCATGGTAGTAATTGGTAGTACTCATACTTAAGTATCACATAGCACACGGTGTGTGCCAGGCACTGTTCACTGTGCCTTTCAAATATTCCCTCTTATAATCATCACATTATCGATAGCCTCATTTTGTTGATTTAAAAAAAAAAAAGCAAAACAAAAAACCCAAGGCTGAGAGTTTCAGTTACTTGTCTAAGGTGACATCTAGCATTCTGGCTAGAGCTAAACCAGAATGCTTTTCTGCCTCTCCAATGTCAGTGAGAAGATAGAGAACATGTCACAGGTGAATGTACTAACTCAAATGCCTTATTTAATACAACTGGCACAATACTACAATAGTTACCAGACTTATGTTAGTTCACATTTAACAAATATGAACCCAGAAAGCAGTTAGAAAGAAACCCTTACATGAGGCTGAAACTTTGATATGTGAGTATTTTCATTTTGACTGAAGATACTAAAGACGTTCTGCATTTGAGCAAGTCTAGTAAGGCAGTAGCAAAGATACTGCTGTTTTACATAGCAAAAATAATCCATGAATGCTGGTAGAGAAGGTAATCATGAATATGATCTTAGTGGGAGAGGAAACAAATTTAAGGATTTAAAGAATCAAAGCAGAGTTGGTAAAAGAGTAGATTTTAAAAATTCTCATCACAAGAAAAAAAATCAAAGACCATTGTCATCTTGTCAAATCAAATAGTTCGGCACACTTGACAAAATGATGACACATTTTATTGTTATCAATTCAGAAGGTGAACATCTGGCTAAATATAATTAGAAATTTTAACAAGAATATGATATGTTAATGTTAATATGTTAGTATGAATTTTGGATTCAAACTGGATTTGGCACGGAGTCTGCTTAAGACTCTTTCTCGTGAGATTAAGAGTCACTTATGGTTTGTCTCCCTCCCTATCCCATCTTGTTTCATGTGGGTTGCTGGGGGGAGGGGGGTTGGGAGAAGGAGGGTAGGGTTATGGACATTGGGGAAGGTATGTGCTTTTGGGTAAATTGGAAGGGGAGGTGAACCATGAGAGACTATGGACTCTGAAAAACAATCTGAGGGGTTTGAAGTGGCGGGGGGTGGGAGGTTGGGGTACCAGGTGGTGGGTATTATAGAGGGCACAGCTTGCATGGAGCACTGGGTGTGGTGAAAAAATAATGAATACTGTTTTTCTGAAAATAAATAAATTGGAAAAAAAAAAAAAAGACTCTTTCTCCCTCTGCCCCTCTCCCCCATGCATGCTCTCTCTCCCTCTCTCTCAAAGAAATAAATCTTAAAAAAAAAAAAAAAAGTAGAGAGTACTCATTAAAATAATTGGGGAGCGCATCTGGGTGCCTTGGTTAGTTAAGCTTCTGACTCTTGATTTTGGTTCAGATCATAATGTCAGGGTTGTGAGATCGAGACCCATGTTGGGCTCCCTGCTGGGCATGGAGCCTGCTTAAGATTCTCTCTACCTGAGGATGTGGAGAAAGGGGAACATTATTGGTGGGAATGCAAGTTGGTGCAGCCACGTTGGAAAACAGTGTGGCAATTCCTTAAGAAATTAAAAATAGAGCTTCCCTATGACCCTGCAATTGCACTACTGGATATTTACCCCAAAGATACAGATGTAGTGAAAAAGAAGGGCCATCTGTACCACAGTGTTCATAACAGCAATGGCCACAGTTGCCAAACTGTGGAAAGAACCAAGATGCCCTTCAATGGATGAATGGATAAAGAAGATGTGGTCCATATATACTATGGAGTATTAATGCCTCCATCAGAAAGGATGAATATCCAACTTTGGTATCAGTATGGATGGGATTGGAAGAGATTATGCTGAGTGAAATAAGTCAAGTAGAGAGCCATTTATCCTATGGTTTCACTTACTTGTGGAGCATAAGGACACTGGGAGATAGAGAGGAGAAGTGAGTTGGGGGAAATCGGAGGAGGAGACAAACCATGAAAGACTGTGGACTCTGAGAAACAAACTGAGGGTTTTGGAGGGGAGGGGGGTGGGGGTTGGGGGAGCCTGGTTATGGAGGGCATGTATTGCATGGAGCACTGGGTATGTTGCATACACAATGGGTTTTGGAACACTGAAGAAAAATTAAATTACATTAAATTAAGAGAGCTTGTTTGGAGGTTCTAGCAGGGGAGCGCAGCTACTTGTATACCCTTGACTGAAGAATGGTCCTCTCCTCTATCGGGGAAGGTCGTCCTCTTCGACCGTGCGCAGTTTTGGGAGGGACGCACATGGAGTGGTGAGGGAGGAAGGGGACACCCGCCTAGCCAGCCAGATCAGTCGAATCAACCCTGGCGATCAATGGGGTGACAGAGGTCGCAGCCAGACTGCCCTCACATCCAAATTAAATTAAATTAAATTAAAAAAAAATTCTCTCTCTCCATTCCCCACACTCCCTCTCTTAAAAAAAAAAAAGAAAAAGAAAGAAAGAAAGAAAGAAAAAAAAATTGGTGAATATTCCTCTACATAACAAGGGCTAGATAAAAGTGATCAAGAAGTACAAGGAGCTTCTTTTCTTTTTAGATTTATTTATTTATTTGAGAGAGAGAGAGAGAGCGAGCACACATGAGTGGGGGGAGGGGCAGAAGGAGAATGTGAGAGAGAATCCAAGCAGACTTCCTGCTGAGCACAGAGCCAATGCAAGGTTTGATCTCAGGACCCTAAGATCATGACCTGAGCCGTGAGGGTTGACCGACCTGAAGGTTGGATGCTTAATCAACTGAGCTACTTAGGTACCCCCAGGGAGCCTATTTTCTAATGGTAGAGAGAGAAAGACCATGAGCAAGTAAATAAATAAATGCATACAATAACTAAATAGTAATCAGAGTTATGACGAAAGTAAAACAAAGTAATGTAATAATTTAGAATAAAGAAGTGGTAGTGTACCCAGCCATGACAGAACGTTTGGGCTGGCACCTGACTGACAAAGTTGGGGAACAGAGTGAGAGAAATGACTCTCAAGTGGTATGCTCAACTAGTACGGCTGGAACATAGTAAGGAATAGGGAGACCGGCATGAGACCAAGTCAGCAAGGTGGGCAGGGCACACATTACGGGTCCTTATAGGCCATAGCAAGATGGTTGACTTTGGTTCTAAGAAGTAGAGGAAGGCACCATCAGGTTCTAAGTTAGAGGAGTGATGTGACCTTATCTATGCTTTTAAAAGATCACTTTAACTGATATTTGGAAAATGTATTACAGGGAGTCAAGAATGGAATCCTTGAGACCAGTGAGGAAGCTACTGTAACAGTGACCAGAGAGGTGGCAGCCCAGACTCCAGTTGTACCAATAAAAAGAGGGAGGTAGATAGAATAGGGATGTATTCTGCGGCATCAGGATAATAAGAACTGACAGGACTTATTGATGAGGAGATGTGGGGAGTCAGGGAAAGAGAGCAATTTCACTGTTCTGATCTGTGATCTAGTGATAGGTGGGACACTAAGAGGAAAACACATTTTTGGAGAAATTCAGATTGTAGAATACTGATCAGCAGAATGCTAATGTAGAGATAGGCTCAATGACATTTACATTAAACTCTGGAAATGACAAGCAACAAACTTTCATCAAGTCACATGGAACATGATCACTGGTTAGATAGTTTTCCTCTCAGCGACCTCAAGCCCAAGACCATTGTCAGCTCTGGAAATGAAGATGAAAACTGGGTCAACCATTCTGGCCTTACGTGGACATTTTATTTCATAAAGCAATTCTAGAAATGCTGAAGAGTGTGAGCACGTGGTAGGTATTTGAAAAATGTGTGGTGAACTGAATGACACCTGTCCCATTACAATTAGAGAACATGTGACATAACCTACCTATAAAAAGGGCTAAGAGCAGAATTGAGAATTCTCAAAATTGCCACGAATCATGAATCTGAATTACATTATTCCCTATTTTAAAATTTCTATTTTGTGGATATGCATATACATATGTATGTATCCACACACACACACACACACACACACGTATATTTGTGCGCATTTCTCTCTGATACTATTGATGGAAAAAACAGGAATGCTCTAATCTTTTTAAATTATTATTATTTTTAAAGATTTAATTGTCAGAGAGAGAGAGACAGAGAGGACATGAGCACAAGTCAGGGGAGAGGTGGGCAGAGGAGAAGCAGGCTCCCTGCTGAGTCTTAAAGAGCCCGATGCGAGACTTGATCCTAGGGCCCTGGGATCATGACCTAAGCCGAAGGCAGAGGCTTAACCTACTGAGCCACCAAAGCGTTCCTCTAATCTTTTTTCCTAGTATCTAATCAGCACTACTCCACAATGCTTCTATTTGAAATGAATAGTCATTACCTACCTGAAGCATATCGCCAAGGTCTGCGGTGCTAATATCCGGATCCTCCGTGGTGTTGAAGGGCACAGGAGTTATCCGTACAAGGGTGAGCACTCTGGGTTCTGGATATCTCCATAACATCATCCCTGAGCTATCTTCAGTTTCATTGTAAAACAAGACTTCATAGACACCAGGCATTTTCAAAGGTTCTGTTAAAGGAAAAAATAATTAACTGCATGCTTTTGAAATAGAACATGGTATAGAAAGAGAACATTATGAGGATAAAAGGTAAGAATGTAAAGAAGCTGGCTGGCCATTTTTAGATGCTTTAGGACAGGAACAAATTAAGAATTTCCCCCTAAGAGAGACTGAATGGTAATGTACTATTTTTGTACTGCAGCTATTAACATACTTTTCGAGCGATCTTGATGTGTTATTTAGTGAACGTGCAGTTAAAACTCTTTCACGCTGAAGCTGTTGCTACTTACCAGCATCTCGTATATACTGGAACAGGCCTGTCCGTAGGTCATCCGAACTTTGTTCACTTTGAAACATCTGGTTCTTTTCCACAGGAGATGGCATGTGTGGAACTGCTTCGGGAACTTCAAAATTTCCCTCCTCGTTGAGGTATCCACTGAGTAATTCATGTAGAAGAACTAAACAGTTCAAATGTTCTTGACCCCAGAAAACCTTTAAGAATCATATGAAAAATTTTAGTGGCTTTTAAATACAAACATTTCATGAGGATAATTAGGCACAATCATACCGGAGTGAAGGTGAGACCATAATTACATTCAATTTAATTATTGACAATAACTTAACTATAATTTCTAAGTGACCTATGGGATGAATTTCTATTACTTGAGTAAATACATAAAAACAAGAAAGTCAATTACATCATATATTGTGTGAATAACAATCAACTTTCAATGCTGGGTTACCAATGAAATTATGTTAGTGCAAGGTAATGTTTATGAGTTAACTTGCCTAAGTGAGAAAACAGTATCTATTACAGTCCGAGAGAAGGTAATGAAGATCTTCTAGGCCAAAGTGTTAATAAAAGAATAATAATAACCTTGTGGAATAGCTTCCTTGTCATGAGATTTAACAAACACCTCTTAATTATAAGATTCCATTCTTTGCACTTTTACTCTTCAGAGAAAAAGAGAGAGGAGATGCTCAATGAACTTGAACTCACAAGGCTCCCAACTTCTGTGTTTAGTGAGAATGTGCCAACATACAGTATTCCACAGCCTCTGATAATCAACTATAGAGGAGATACAGTAGAGTTTCAGGACAAAGGCCTTGGTATTTTTTCTAATAAAGTGGATCAAATTCTCTTTTTTTCTCCATGTGAAGAGTACTAGTCCATAACAGAAGTATGACCAGTGGGTAATAATGATCAATGTCAGAGGACTCAAACTATAAATAATATTACATTTGTCTGTATATATTGGATAAAGGCAATACAACCATTATTCCTAAGAGAACCAGATAAACACAGAAAAGAGAAAAAATATAACGAAGTAGGAAAAAATAACCCTATACCTGTGGGTAAATTTTATTTTAAGATTTTATTTATTTGTTTTTGACACAGATGGACACAATGAGAGAGGGAACACAAGCAGGGGGGTGCGAGAGGGAGAAGCAGGCTTCCCATGGAGCAGGGAGCCCAATGTGGGGCTTAATCCCAAGACCCTGGGATCATGACCTGAGCCAAAGGTAGATGCTTAACAAATGAGCCACACAGGCGTCCCACCTGTGGGTAAACTTTAAACCTAAGTTTGGGTCCTGCTCTCTGGAATTAAGGCAACAGAAATAAAGGTAAGAGATATGATACTAAGTCTACTGTGTTCTCTTCAATCTTGTTTTTATTGGATCTTGAAAAACTCCCCAAGCTGGGGAGTTGAACACTGTGCTTTAGACTTTAACTGTCAAGAGATGGTGACTTTATAATGTAGAGATAATATGTTTTTGTCTTATTGTTGATTTTAATGAGGAGTTACTTTGCTGTCTTGGGAAAATGGTAATACTGTTAATATTGTTGATAAAACAACATGAAATGATACACTTATTATTAAATACATGAAGATTTCTGATAGATGCCGAAAATCTCCACAAAGCAATACAAAGCAGTAAGTTATTAGAATCTTTCCACATCTAGCTCCCTGTCAGTAAGAAAACTGGTGAAAAAGTCAAGGCAACACGACCTGTAGATAAAAACAAGAAATTCATATGTAATATGCCTCTGTTACTAACAAATCAGTCATTTACATTTTCATAATTGTGAATTTCTCAAGGTTTTTGGATTTATGTTAAACTTAGGGGACATCAAATCATATAAAGAATACATTCAAATCTATCCATCTAGAAAGTTACCAAGAAATAAACTGAATCCTCACACAGTCCATACATAGCTATAAATCAAATGTGTAAAAGGCTGCAATTGATTATATGCCAAGTGTGAATCATGAGGTGTTATAATACCTAAAGAACCTACCATTGGCAAATGGTTCTTCTATATTACTGATGACACTGTGCTTGAGACACTTATATATTGAGATGACACTTACAACATTGGCTACTTCATAACTAGCAAAGTCTATAATTAGAAAAAAGTTTAATGACCCAGCAATTCCACTCCTAATCATATATCCAAGAGAAAGGAAAACATATGTCCACACAAGAGCTTACACACAAATGTTCCTAGCAGCATCATTCATAATACCCAAACGTGGAAAGAATCCAAATGTCCATCAACTGATAGATAAATGTGGTATGGCCCTACAACAGAATACTATTTGGCAGAGTAAAAAGGAACAGAGTATTGGCACCTGCAACAATATGGATGAGTCTTTTAAACACTATACTGTGTGAAGGAAGCCAGTCACAAAAGACCACAGATTATGTGATTCCACTTACATGAAATGTCTAGAACAATCAAATATGCAGAATCAGAAAACAATTAGTAGTTGCCTAGATCTAGAGAGAGGATTAGAGGGTAATGGGGAATGAATGCTAATGGGTACAGGGTTTTGAGGGTGTTGTGTGAATGTTTCTAAAGTGGATTATAGTGATGAGCACACGTCATGAATATACTAAAAAAAAAAACCCACTAAATCATACACTTTATTTAGGTGAATTATATGGTATGTGAAATTTATCTCACAAGAATACCCAAGAATAAAGCTGTTAAAAGAGCTCAGTAAGAGATCAGTTAGAGGCACCTGGGTGGCTCAGTTGATTAAGCATCTGCCTTTGGCTCAGGTTATGATCTCACCATCCGAGGATGGAGCCCCAGGGAGCCTGCTTCTCCCTCTCCTCCCCTCTCATGCTCGTTCTCACTATCTCTGTCTCTCTCTTTCTCCCAAATAAAAAATAAATAAAATCTTAAAAAAAAAAAAAGAGAGCAATCGGATAATACTCTTTCTCACCATATCAAGATTTAGTGAAACAGTTCAAAAAACGAAAAAAGGCTAGTTGAAAACTTATGGAAAAAATGTGGCCAATCCCCACAGACCTGTAGCAGACCTCCTCTTAAATCAATGGTTATTTTTGGTATAGACTGTTCTGGGCCTGGATTGCCACTGTGTTTACACCACTTAGCTTCCAGATGGGCAGAAGCACAGCATGGTCCTATCAGAATCCGATTTCTTTCTTTGAGACTTGTTTTAAGCAGAAAATCATTTATGCTGAGTAGAAACGAAGACCCAAGAATTACGCCTGGAAAAGAAAAAAAAGGAGAGGGGTATAGGTTATAATTATTCTTTGTCAAAAAAGTATGTTTGAGTAAGAACTATCCATATTTTTAAAAAGCATTAATTTATCCTTTGTTAGTCTTCTTTTTCAGTTGGCTTTCTCCCACAGTTTTACGCTACTTACATAGAATTCTAGTTATGAAGCAGGTATGCCTCTTTCACATTCCTAACAAAAAAATATTTGCCAAAACATTATGACTTTTTCCACGTGTGAGCATTTTAGGTTTTATGAGTAGAGACATTTTCATTAAATTGTGCAAGTTTTTCAAACAACTACATTAAGAATAAGAACAGCTGCTTCATTTGTCTATTGTTACCATGATGGGAAAGGGCAATTTTCTGTGATTTCTTATAGTAACAAAGTAAGTATATTACTTTGCTAGACACTCAAGTTTTTGACTGGCCTATGTTAAAATTCAAAACAATCAAAATATATAACATGTGTTTTCTAAAAATTTTAGTTTAATCCAAACTTCACACATCATAACCACTTGAAGTTTACAAAGTCTTAAAAACAGATAGTGGCAGGTTAGATTTATGAGAAAAACTATATGCTATAGTTCAAAGTAAATATACCCAGAAAAGGAATACACTTTAAATTGTAGGTTTTCTTTTGAACTTAAACTAGAAGTGTAGATCAAAACCTTTTCATAAAACCAACAGCACACTTTAAGATATTTGGATGCAAAGTTAGAGTGGTGGGTTAACTTTCCCCCAAAGAGCTCATATTCTGAATTGTCATTGTGAATATTGAATTTCACCAGACCACATTTGTAATGCCCATGGCTTATTTTTCTAATGATATTTGATCCTTAAAAGAGATGAAAGATTAAAAAACACCTTAGGCCCATAGTCTACACGTTTCAAAGTACAGTACCCACACTGACTCTTCAGCTCTGTGGAGAGCTGAAAACTTCATGTAGGTTGTATGCTCCTACTGCAGAAATAAGACTATAACTTCTAATCTTCCACGGAAGACATCACACCCAGTTAAGTTAGGGCTAAAACTTCTGTTAAAATTTAGGACGGCAGAAATCCGTTTCATAAATTTCAACTCTATTATGGCACTAAGATTTCCATTTCATTTATACAGCTTTCTTGATTCACAACTACCCCTCATTTAAAGAAAAGAGATAAAACAGAAAATTAAAAAAAAAAAAGACAAACAGGTCCCCAAATACCCAAGAATCAAAAATTATCTCCATTAATGGAGTTTAGAACACAAGCCATAACTTCCTGATCTAATTGCAATACATTTCCTGAAATATTTACTTCTCAATAGTAAATATCTGCTAAATGAAACATATCAATTAATTATTCCAAAATTTCTCATAATGGGGATTATGGAAGTATAGGCTTGATTCAGTACAGTCATCCAGCAAATGAGTAGTAAGGGAATATTAGAATTATATTTCCCTTTATTCCCCAATATATGCATCTTCATTCTGCCCTAGAATGAAATACCCAATTATCTGGTAGTAATCTTAATGTGAATATTCTTTCGGTTCCTCATACACAAAATGTTTAATACCAAGGGCCTCCTAGGTTGCTTACCTCATTAAAGTTTATTATTACCCGGCCAGACACCCAGACTAAAAAAACTCAGGGCCCACTTTGGGGGCTCTTGTTCTCTTATCTCCATGACTTAATTTCTAGATCATTCTGTCTATCTCCATCTCTCAGTCTCCTTAGTCTCCTTTCTTTGTCTTTAATGACCTTGATGTTCTTGAATAATCCAGGCCAATTATTTTGTCGAAAGTCTCTCCATTTGAGTGTATCTGATGTTTTCTCCTTAGAATGAAGTTATACATTTTTGGCAAGAATCCCCGAGAAGTGATACCTTTCTCCATGTTACCATATACTGGGGTATGTGATATTGATGCTTCACTACTGGCAATATTAACTCTGATTGCATGACTAAAGTGGCGTCTGCCAGGTTTTGCCACAGTAAAACCGCTGTTTTTTTTTTTGAAAATAACAACTATCTTGTGGGAGATATATGAAGATCATGGAAGTATCCTCTTTTACATCAGACTTTCACCTGCTAATGTTTTAGCAACCATCAATGGTTCGTGCATGCAATGATTATTACTGTGGTGTGTGATTATGTTGCTTTTCCATTTTTCTTATTCTTTCCATTCGTATTCTTTCCTTTTTCTTATTCTTCTACATTTATTAATTAGCATTCTGTGGTAAAAAGAGCTGTCCTTTCTACCCTATTTATCAATTCAACTATGTATATGTATTAGTATGGACTCAAGGGTATTTATTTTATTTTATGGGTTATAATTTAATACTATCATTTCTTTTTTGCTTCTGCCCAGTTCTGGGCACTAAGAACCCCTTCAAGTTGGGTCCTGTGTCCTTCTGATATACCACCAACATTTTTTGAGAACTTCTTCACTTTCTGGCCATCTAAGATGTTTTAGGTTTATCTTGTATTTTTCCCATCTCACCTATGGCATCAGCCATTTCTCCAAAAAGAGTTTCTTTTGCTGAAGAATGGTATCTAGAAAAGAAAATCTGGGTGGTAGGTAAGCTCACTGTTACTAGGGCTTCACTGCTTCTAGGCCATCTCAGCAGAGAGGGCTACGAAGCCTATATGCACTAGAGAGTGGTTTCTAGCCTTCTCTCTTTCCTTATTTGTACCTCTTTCTATGACAGTAAGAAACTTGCTGAACATCCCTTCTAATGTGCTGATTTCTAATCATCCCTGGAATATCACTTTGAAGTGGTGAAAATTAAAGCAGAAGAACTAAGACAGACATAAAGGACAGCTTCATGGGAGCAAAGGTAATTACCAAAGAAAAGTCTACCAAATGAAAGGGCTAATATCTATCTCTAGGAGTCTTGTTAAGAATGGGCTTGACAACATTTTGTCTGGAGCGTACAGATGAAGGAGATTACCTTTCTCACTCTATAATACCTTTCATTTATACAAAGATATTTGCAAGCATATGATAAAATCTTTTTAGAAGTAACTTAATACATACAGAATTTGGATCTTACTAGATAGTTCTACTATGCAGGAACTACTCAAATACTGATACTGTACTGTCTAAAGTAGTTCCTGAGGTTTTGCTTAAAAAAAAAAAAAGACTAGTACTGGAATGACAAAGTTTACATTATTACATCTTATGTATATTCTCAGAAAGTATCTATCTCTTCTCAAAGAACTTAAGTAGGGTTGATAGAAGGCTTTTCTTAATTCCCCAAAGTTATACAATTAGAAGTATTTATCGCCTGGGGTGAGGAAGGACATGAGAAAAAATTCTAAACTTGAATTATTACAAATAAATATAGAAACACTGAAAGCTTTTGTGTCACTGCATACACTGTTAAATGCACGAACACTTCACTGTAGTCATACAAATCCTATTCTTTTTTGCTCGGGTAGAGAGAATGGGATATCTGGAATCCATGGGAGAATAAAGATAAAGGTCGGGACTGTGATCTCAGAAAAATGGCCCAGTAGGAAGCCAATGGCCAGACCAACACCTGGGAGCCTGCAACAAGAAGAAAGCCAGGCAGACTTAGGTGTGTGGTGAGGAGAGCAGGAGGAGGCACAATGTACCCGAGATACAGAGACCTCACAACTGAGGCAGGCACTATTCCAGCTGTAGCTTTATTTCGGCGATAATAGAATCTAAGGACTGCTTTGCCCGAAAGTAGGCTTGTAGGGCTGGAAACTGGCCAGACTTATTGATTTTCGTGTTTGATACTGCTCGGAGTTGGCTTTGGTTCAGGCATGTGTGTGAGATTCAATGAAAATCAATGAGGTACAGTAATACCTTTGGAAGAGTGACCTTTTCTCTTGCTCCCTGGCTTTGAAGTTAAGAAAATGAAGGCGCTGGAGCTGCTGGCAGCCCCTATGTGGCGTCTGAGGCCAAAGCTATGTAACACGGAGGGGAGATCTAATGGATTCTGCCACGCCTAAGGACAGTGCCAAGTCCCAGATCAGCTTTGGTTGGGTTTTCTGTCATTTACAAGCCAAAGCATCCCACCTGATATACAGTCTCTAAGTAAAGGGATTGCCAAGGGTAACCCACAATCTTCTATTTTTACTCCTTACCTCTAATCCCTTATTCCAGTGAATTTCTCTACCCTCAAGGCTTTAAGGACAATTTCTTAGGAGAGTAATTCATAACCATGCCTAATTTCTTAAGCCAGTGCTACTCCCATGCTTCTAACTGTGAGCCTTCTGGATATCTGAGATCACCTCCACCGTGGTATTTATCCGTACATGGATTCATTACTCAACCAACATTTACAGTTTATCTACAACATACTGGGTATACGAAGGTAAAGTAAATAATTTTCATTTTTTTTTCTCACACCAGATTTTTCCTTGGCAATTTATCAGCCTCAAGTTCCAAGATCTCAGGAAGTACTAGAGGGGAAAAAACAACCAACATCATGTGTAATATTGACACTGTTAAAAAACAGGGACATTTCCCTACTATCAAACAAATCTTTTTTTTTTTTTTGCTTTGTATTCTTCTTTGTACTGTTAATTCTTTCACTCTAATCAAGTATTTGTGTACCTATATTTAAGTCTCTTGTCATTTTTTTCTTTTCTTTTCCCCAATAATAAGTCTACTTCTCACTCTCTTCTTAAACCTCTGTCATCCTTTTACAGTTTGAACTTGCCTCTATCGCAGGTCTAGCAGCACGGATTGTGGACTTGCTTAAACACACAGGGGCCAAAGGGAATGGAAGACGCTTATGTTGGCAGTGAGGACAGAGCACAGGCATAGACATAAGTCTATGTCCAAAGGCACAGACATAAATGTGCCCTGCTTGGTCCTTTCTGCCCCCTTCTCTGTTCTTCTGTGCCATACACCTACAAGGAAATGAGGTGTGGTTCGCTTGGGAAGCTTATGCAACTGATTTAACCCATCCCCCACATGCCCATTGGCCCAGCACACTGACTACACACACCAGTGGGCTGCGGCTTTGCTCCTCAGTAAGGGGTTCCGGTTACTGGTGCCACCACAGAAAGGGTTGCCCACAAGTACCAGCTTTTAAGTTTAAAACAGAGTCTCTGTTCCCTTTTGAAAAACTCCTGCTATTCTTTTTTTTTTTAAAAAAGCTACAACAAAATAATAAAAAAGTGTTAGTTCAAGTGGTTTTAATCTTGGAATAAATGACCAGTAATAAGAGATGATGATGATCACTTAATAATAAAGAGTGGTGATAAATTTCACAAAGGGTCATTTATAAATGGTAAACCAAACTTCACACTTTTACCACAAAATATGAAAATAATCCCTGGGACCCATTATTAATTTTCCTTTTCCCTTTCTTTCACTCTGTGAGAAGCTAGCCTATGGGACATCATCCTCTCCTGTTTGTTTTTTCATCAGGAAACATGCTAAATACCTTCCTTGGGATGAAATGAATCTTGTTTTATGTACAACCACACACATACACCCAGGGCCATGGAGAATACTCAAGAGTTCATGTAAACTGGATACTTAGACATTTCAAATCTGTTAGAAATGGCAACAGAAAGTGCATTAAGGAATGTGTTCGTCTCCTTCCTAGTGGACTATGAATGCGCTGTTGGATAAAATGACTACATGTAAAAACTATAAAGAGCTATCTTCTTAGCGCTAGAAAAGGCCACATGATTTTGTGACATTTTACCTCATTTTATCTCTCTGTGTACGTGTGTGTGTGTGTGTGTGAGTGTGTGCATACACTGCAAATAGGACAATACGTTTACGTTTGTTTCAGCTGGCAAATATATAGGTTATCCTTTACATCTTCTGAACTGTTCGTTCGCCTCCTAAATTTCCAAAAACAATATAGAGAGAAGAAAAAAAATTAAAGAACTATGCTGTGGAAATGTAAGATTTTAAATGGTCGCTTAAACTTTTAAAGCATGAATATTAGTAAAGTTACTCAAACACTTATCAGGTCATTTTAAAAATCTTTTAACTTCGAAATAATATTAGGCTTTTACAGCAAAGTGGATACTCTTCACTCAGCTTCCCTTCAAGTTAACAATTACATAAGCTAACTTTCGTAAGCTATAATATGATTTTCAAAAGCCGGTAAGTTAACCTCAATTTATAGACCTCATTTGAATTTCACATTACTCCCCTCATGTCCTTTTCCTGTTCCAGGATCCAATCCAGTACCCCACACTGCATTTAGCAATTGTGTGATCAGGTCATTTTGACCGAGTCTATAACCTCTTCTACTTCCTTCCATTCAAAAGAATGCTTTTCTGCCTGATTTTTCCATTGGCCTCTTTCAAAAATCTGTGTTTATATTTTTAATTTCAGCCCTAGCTAACTAATGGCAGATATTTAATTAAATTAAATGAGGTGTAACAACATTGAGAAGCAGTTTCAGAAACAACTGGTACCATAAACAGAAATAATCTTGCTTTGTTTGCATACTGACATACTTTTCATTGAGTGTAAAAATTTAGTTCAAGGAACAAGTAGTTTCATGACCTTTCAAATCCTCCTTCGGAAGACTAATAAATGCAAACCACTTGTTTTGGAGAATGTTTACAAAATGCTGCCAGCTCTGCATCGTCAGTCTCTACTAGACACTTGGTAAGGCTCCTATTCTCTACATGCTGACTGTGCAAAACACAATCTGAATCAGGGCTTCTGTATGTCATGAGGAAGAGTACTCAGTGATGACATGTGCTAGCAAAACACATTCAGGTATTTTTTTATACAGCTGGAAATAATCTAAGGCTACCAGAAAATCAGCAAACATGGGTTAGATACAGCTACAGGTCAACTTGCGTAATAGTGAAGCATCAGGGTGCCTGAAAAAGTGAGGAAGAAACAAACTTTTATAAAGACCTACGAAGAGATGATCCATAAAGAGATAACCAAAAAAATTTAAGTATGGTTCATAAAGAGATGATTAAAACTCTTCTCATTTCTAGTTCCTTCAACTAATTATGTTAAAGTACATTAAAAAATGGCAGTGGAGTGCTCGCTTCGGCAGCACATATACTAAAAAAATGGCAGTTGAGTACTTTAACCATGAACAAAATAAATAAACCTTGTCCCCAACCCCATCAGAATATGTAAGTTGATCAGATTGTATTTAATTACATTCTATTTTATAATATGCCTATATGTTTGTACCTATTAATGTAGTAAACTAAAATGTAGCATAAGATTAATATAAACTAAAATATAGCACAAGATAAATATATGAAACAGAACAAAACAAAGCTGTTAGAGAACTACATTTATGTTGAAAGTGCTGCTGATGCTCTTGAACAAATTTACTACAAAGTCTAGCCTAACCGGGTGGTCCTCTTGCTAACATGTATCCCATCCCATCTGATGATTTGCCATGGGTGGGGTTTCCAATCCCCATGTACTCTCACCCAGTCCTCACTGTTGAATAACCGCCCCCCCACCCGCCATCCTCCTGCTCTAAGGCTCTAACACAAACCTCTTCTTTTGGCCATAATAAAATGACAAGTAACAGAAATGGGACTTCTTTTTTTTCTTTCACATAAATTAAGAGGGAATTACTCATCAAAGATGAAAATGTCGACAAGCTGGTTATTTTTATCTGGTCTTTGTCTGGGAGAGGTATTTTTTGAGAAATTTTTTAGAACTCTCAGATTCTAGGAAAACTAAACTAAAAATACCAAAAAGGGTAATGGAGGATAAGCTTTGCCTCTTTCTTCCTCTCCAACTGTCACAGTTGTGTCAGTTTATTAGAAAAATAAAACTTGACTGGACCATGTAGCCATTTCTTTTTTTTTCCTTCCTTCCTCCCTCCCTTCCTTCCTTTCTCTCTCTCTCTCTCTTTCTTATAACCAGACCGGCAGATCCGACCATGCATACTGGAACGTGTATAGCAACCTTCTTACAGAGGAAGAAACAACAGTAAATACACACTTCAAAAGTTCCTTAGATGAATACGGTAGCTGGTTAATTTAATTATGTGAGGAAACTGCTGTGAACCAAACTTTTTTTAAAGTAAGTTACATGGATGGAAGAATTGGTATAAACTTCCTCAAACAGTGTTGAAAGCAAAATGACTTGCTTAACAATTTACTACAATTGCTTAGAAATTCGTCTTGATCTGCATAATCCAGGTGTTTTAAGACTGATATAAGTGACCAATCAAAAGCCTGGAGACATGTTCTAGCCCTCACTCCATCTCAGAATATCGCTGGGCAAATCACTTAATCTTTCACCCTTAGCTTAAGGGGGGAGTTAGGATTAGCTCAGTGGGCCTCCACCCAGGGTTCTTTGACCAGAGAGAGTTCCACATAGGGTGGAACCAAGGGTGGTTCATGAAGTATTTTCCATATTTCAAAGACCCCGAAAGAAATCATGAATCTATCTGAAACAAGCTTGGAAGTGCAGTAAATTTTTCTTTTTGGTTACAGTCATATCGAGTTGGTGTAGTTATGTTAGCTATCTCATCCTAAATGCAGTGTTTTTGGATCATGAGATCTACAAGAGAATAAGATAAAAAAGGGTTCTTGATAAAGAAAAGGATGATCTTTAAGATAACTTGTAACTCAAAAATTTAATGACCTATGACTTCAGCATTCACATGGTGCTGAGAGAGGGAAGGGAAGGAAGATACAAAAAAGACCAATATTTATTGAGGAATTTAATACATTTGTGCCAAGGAATGTGTAGGGTATTCTGAGTACATTATCTCACCTAATCCTTTCAGCAGGCCTGTGAATTCAGTATTTTTGTCTTCATTTCGGAAATGAGCTGTGTTGTAACTTTTACCACCATCAACTGCCAGTAAGTAGCAAGGCTAGGATTCAGATTCTGTCTGCCTCCTTCCAGCAACCAGGTTGCTCTATAAAAACTACTGCTATTTAGTTAGCTCTTAGTAATTTCATTTTTCCAACTGGCAACAGGGTTGTGAATAAATGCTTTTTCCCGTCCCCAGCTGTCCTGCATGGCCTCAGTATGTTATGCCAACATAGCCTACAGGTCCAGACGCCCAGCCAGAAAGTAAAAGAACATTTAGATGTGTCCTCAGTCACTCATCACTGACAATGTTGCTATGCCAGAAACTTTCCTAGCAAATAGCCTACTCATGGCTTATGTGGATGGGAGGGCAATATGCTGTGACCACAGACAAAACTAAATGCTGTCACAAGTTCAGTAGAGTGAGGGAGAGAGATTTCCTCTTAATCTTCACTTTTTCCACTGTCCCAGCATGGAGGGCTACAATAGTTCTTGTTCATTTCACCTACTACTGACCTATAGGGTGCTACCATTAAGATGCAGAGGAGAGGCTACTGAGTTCACCTAATTACTGGGACTGGAAACTTTCTTCTCTAACAGCACTTTGCAGTGAGATATCTTCATGTCAACTGATAGTATTTGTGTTGTCTCAAAGGCCCTTTTTTCTCCCATCTATAGAACATTGTTTTAAAAAGGTATATATTGGAAATTTTTATCAGTTGCCCTTTCCCCTTCCCAAATGTACC
Source organism: Neogale vison (assembly GCF_020171115.1). NCBI lineage: Eukaryota > Metazoa > Chordata > Mammalia > Carnivora > Mustelidae > Neogale > Neogale vison. The sequence continues at coordinate 37,439,525 of NC_058094.1, forward strand.
TAAAACTAGAAAAATCATTCTTTACCATACCTTTGTGAAAACTAGGAAAAGAAATAAAGAGCATTTTTTTTCCTATATTACTTAAAACATACAAAGTCCAATGCAATGGGACACAACTCTAACGTATCGAACCTAAGGCCAACAGTTTTCTAGCAGTCTAGATTAAGCTTAGAATCTGGTAACTAAAAACAATAGGAAGAACTAGACCAATGTGGCTAGAGACAAGATTGAAGGTGGATATACTTGGAAGAGTATAATTGTCCTGGATTTCTCATTAGGAGGAAGCAGAGTCCTATGAAGACTTCACATTCCCCAAGAGAACCATATTTACACAATTAACAATTCTTTTTTGGAAAAAAAGCTTTCATTATTGCATGTGGACACATGTGGGCTGTGTAAAAAATATAAAAGATGTGTAACACACGGTAAACAGAAAGTAATGATCTTAAACAGGCCAATCCTTGAACTCGTCATTAATAAATGTCTCTCCTGCATTCAGCTACCCGGGCTGCTGGGAGCCTGTTTTCTTCAAGTACTTCAAACACTGAAATCCAGGAACATTTATTATTTTAATCCATTACAGGCAGTGCTTGATTTAACTTTATTGGTTGTGGTGGTGGTAGTGGTTATAAGTGGGGGTACAGCAATGTTCTTTTACACATCATTTCAAAAGGGCTTAATTATATTTTATAGTTTGGGCCAGGAATTCTGCTTGTTTTTTGTCTAACAAGGTTCAAATGGAGTTCAGGTCGATGATGAATCAGAAGAAAAAGTCAGAGATGGTTATCTCTCTGAGATGAGCTCATCTCCCTCTACGAAAGGCTGGGCAGGTACACGATGTTCACTACACAGAGCACATGACAGTGCTTGACATCTGAAGCTGTTTGCTTATTAGAGGATTTTTAACACATCAGAAATGCAACTGAGCAGTTATCATCTTCATTTCTAAAGTAACTATCCTATGTATTTTAAAGGTTTCCTGTTAGAATCCAAAGCAGCTACAGTGACCACCTAGCACTAAAACAAAAAATGTATGTAAAGAATAATAATCATGTAAGACATTTTAAAAAATGCACAAAGCTTTTGAAACAGAAATATTTAAGTATCCCAGTAAATGTGTCTGAACAGCATTCATCTCCCAGTAGGTTTTTTGACTTAAAAAAAAAAAAAATCAAATATTCCTGATCTGTTACCTCTCTAAGGGTGTGAAAAAAGATCAAAGATAATAGTATTAATATTACCTATTATTATCCAAAATCCAGCTAATCATATATTATTGTATGTAGTAATTACAATAAGGGGAACAAAATTTGCATGGTGGGATTTCTTCTCCATTGTGTGTGATTTTTCTAAGAAGAGGACAAGAGAATTACACCCCCAGACAGAATCTTATACATTTATGATTTTTATTTCCCACCATATTAGAGAAACAATACGAAATACTAGTTTGGAAAAAAGTAATGAGAATTTTACTTTTTTTTCTTTATTTCTCATTTAATTTTTAGAACTTCCTATTCTACTTCTTTTGAATGTCTCAACAGTCCTCAGTATACACAGGAAAATATCACTGCTGAAGAGAATCCATAATCTATAGGTAATTTAGGAGTAAAGTAAGAGGGACACACTAGTTCATCAGTAGCAACTTTGAACCTTGTTATAAAGTAATAAGAGAGAATCAGACCAGGATTAATAGTGGTACTCAGTTGTGGGGTGAGGGGTGTCATGTTTCACAGACTCTAGGCCATCTGTTCTGCCTGCCTCCATTTTACTTCTGCAAAACTATAAACGCACCTCTACCTCAGGGACTATAGAAAGGCATTAGAATTCTTCTGCTTTTCATTATCACAAGATTCAGTAACTCATTTCATTGTCAAGATAATCCCCTTTTACTCTTTCTTTTGCGCTTGCGGGGTATGCCAAAATGACAAATAAAATCCCAGATGTTACAGACCCGATGAGGTCCCCACCTTTCCTTGAGTGTTGGGTTTATGCTACTTGGGATATAGTGTCAAAAATGACAGGACCCTGATGCCCACACCCAATATTCATTAAGGTTTGTTAGTGATTTGTATAGCTGTCTACAAGCTGTGCCTCCACTTCAATCCTCAGTGGCAGCTTGAAAGTCAAGTGTGTCCTCTGGCTTTAACTGTCAGAGCACTCATCTCCTATTGTTCAGGCACTGGAAAGAGAAGCTATTTCTTAAAAGTAACAAAAGTCTTTGGGGTGTTGTAAATGGCTTGCTGTTGTGACATATTATTTTAGGTAGTCATATCTAATTTAATGTTTTATTTCCCCTTAGGCTTACTTGCATTTCTGCCGCATCCAACAGCTATGACAAGGCCTTAAGAGATTTTCCTCAGGAGATCCAGTTAACTATGGAATGAAAAGCTGGAGCTCCACTTTGTATCAATTAATGACCAGATTTCATTTTTTCAGTACATGAAAAAGAACTTTTTTTCTTTATGTTTTATTGCTCTTGAATTTGGTGAACATGAGAAGAGGCATTTGTCTATGTGAAAAATAATGCGGCTATGCTTTCTTTCTCTCTATTTTTGTTTATACACATAGATAAGTGCATCTGGATGACAGAGGCGGGGATGGTGAAAGCTATTTAAACGACAGCTCTTTGACCAGAAGAAGTTCAGCTCATTGTTTTCTGCCATGGATGACAAGTCCCCTAAGTGCCTATGGATAGGGGATCCTTGCAACTTTCTCCAATTTCTGACTAAAATGAGAACCAAGATGGCCTCACTTAGGCTTTTCCCCCAATCCTTTGTGTCACTGAACTTGTTCATATCCCATTTCCCTTTTTCTTATCTCCATGGAGTTTGCTAATCTAAGTGTCCCTGAGCAACAGCGAGGCAGCCTAAAACATAGCCATTCCACAGCCTGAATCGTGTACCCTCCTTTGCCAAAATCTAAAGGAGTGCCGCCCTAATAGAGCCATAATTTACTCTGACAAGGGGAGCTAAAGTCTGCAGCTCACTCCCCACCCTGCCTGTGGAAAGTGCTACACTGTGTTCACAATTTATAGCTATATACTTATGGTTTCTCCAAAACGACATACTTCAAACGGCAAAAAAAGATTGTGTTATGTGTGTAGGTGGGGGGAAGGGGGTCGTTTTTAAAAGAACACACTACAGAATGGGATGGATTTAATAGATAGCAAAAGAAAGACTATCAGCCTTTCCGAAATAAAAATGTTTCTGAAAATAAGATAGAATCTCTAAATGCGATTCATTTTGTTATTTTTTTTTTCAGTATTATATACCAACTGAAAAAATCAAAGCACTACGTCTACTAGAATCAGAACTTCTGAGTCATTTTACCAAAGACATATGGGAGAACATAAGTATTCTAGCAGAAATGAGTTAGGTTATTATAAATTGTTGTTACCCTAGCATCTGCAGAGTACAATTTGGAAAAAAATTAAGTCCCTTGGAACTCTAATAGTTTAGGGTCACAGCATAGTACAGAAGGCTAAGAAGAACTTGTGGATTTTTTTTTCTTTTTTAAATTGAAAATATTCAACCATTTCATATTGGTTCAAATGATGAGAACATTTCAGAAAATAATTTGTACATATTTTGTTGCAAAAACCAGTAAATGAATATGAAACCATCCTAGATTTAAGTGTATTGCCAGTGTCTTGGGAAGAAGTTTAACCTTCCTTTCTCATGCTTTTATTATTCCCTTTCCCCCATACTCTTCCCATAAGCTTATGACAGTTTCGATGATAAAAAATACAATCATTAAACGAACTCAAATATTTTTTGTACCTTTCAGAAGCGAGGAAACATGCCTACAACACATTCCCCATTGTGTTTCTCTAAATATTACTTAGAACATAAGATTCCTCTGGCATTACAAATCTATTTCAGCTCCTAAATTAAAACTCATCTGGAAAGGACTGTTTTACCCTGTTTATATAACATTGTCACATAAAGAGTGTTAAAAAAAATATTTCACTAAAAATAGCTTGCGTAAGTTAGGGATTAGAGTAGTTTCTGCTGCTATAATTGTTCCTTTGTAGTTTTTTCCATGATGTTTTTGCAGTGTTTTTGACTGTGTTTATTAAAGTCAGCACATCAAAAAGGATCAAAGGGAAAGTGAGTGAGAACCAAAGAAACCCCAAGTGTGTTGTCTCATTGGGGAGTTATGCAGATTCGCATAAACAAGTGCAAATTGTTGAGGTTTTAATGAAAATTTTCTACAATTATTTTATCTTAAGTCATTCTATACAATAACATCTGTACAGCAGATGGCTATACTGTACCAAGGCAAAGCTCCTTTTTCTCTCTCTGTTTAATAGTACATCTGAGATGACTACTTTTGTCACTGTGCTCAATTTGGTTCAGCAAATAATTTGAAAAGTGCAGCTGCTGCAGATGGTCACAATAGTTATATAAACTGTAAAATCAAAGACACAGTTAGGTATTTCTGTATTGGATTCAAACTATAAAAATCTGACATTAACTCGGTTCAGTTCTAAGATATACTATAAAAGAGTTTAGTTCAATGCAGAACGATGTCACTTGCAGAATACAAAAAGAAATATAACTACTGGTAGGAGGGTTTTTTTTGGGGGGGGGTGTGAGGGATACTTTTTACCACTCATCAAAAACATATCTTGCATGTATATTTGAGTATATTTTATCCAGGTTGAAAAGCATGACTTTTTAAGGTATTCAACTATATAATGAAATTAATGTTCAAGGCTTCAAAATGATATTTGGCTTTTAAAAAGTTTTGCTAAGCTATAAATTAATTTTTGAAAAATATGTGATAATCTTGCAATTATAATTTCCCTGAAATCAGCCATTAGCAATAGCTAGAACTTAACATACTCTTATTTTATTTGATTATAATTAATGATTATCTTGCTAACGTTGTTATCTTTTTAAACTGGGCATGCTGCTCCATGAAGAAGAAATGTAGAGAAAACAGATTTGGCATTCGTTATGTTCTCATAATAAAATTGTTCCCATTAAATAGCTAACTTCAATTTGGTTTGGTTTGTTGACACAAGTAACTCCTTGAGAACGTTTGTTGGACACCACACATTACACTTGTATACAATCTGTCTTTGTAGGAGCTATAGTTTCTGTTTCTGTGTTTAACTAGATTGAAGGGCATAATTGTAAAAGGGATGGGGTATGTAGTTTTTCCAGGATGAAGGGGGCGAAAAAAAAACAAGCTACAAAAGCAGAATGAGTCCGCTATCTTGTGGAGCTCAGTGAGAGGATTTTAACGACATTATAGGGATGTTTATTGAGGACAGACACCATTAAAAGTGGGTAAAATATGAGTAGCAAACGAATAAAACAAGACAGAATAGGACCTAGAATTGAGGACAGTCCATTTAAATTCTTCCCCTCTGTTTGCATCCTAACCTTTCCCTGCTATGATTAAGGTACAACTGCAAAGGCGTGGGAACCGGTCAGTGTTGTCTGGGTTGCAATTTATTTGTGGATAAATCAGACACTGCAGCCTCCAGTGTTTCATAGTCTTTCATGTCCCATGGACCTTACATTTTTCATTTCTAACTTTTAAGACAATAAAAAAAAAATACAGTGCTTTTAGCTGGCTTGGTCACAAATATTTCTGGTGAGAAAGAAATAAATCATCTACTTTTTGGCCTAAAATTCATACTTCTCAACCATAAAACGTTTCCTTTATCTCTTAAACTACTGTGCCCAAACTGGCTATATGGAACTATGTTCCGGGGGGTCTCCAGCTGCCACTTCACCACTTTTTAGTAAGCAACTAAGTTACAGAGAGTTTTCGGATTTACTTTATCCCCTACACCATCCCTCTAGCCCCAATTCTTTCCTGCAAATTAAAGTGGGAAAAAAGGTTTCCTTTATGCTACTTTTGCCTTTCAAAGTAGAATTTCTGGCATTGTGCCCTGGACTCCTCCAGTAGCAGGTTCTGTGACTGAAAACTGCTACTTCCCACCTGTACCTTGTCTTTTCTCTTCCCCTCCTCCAATTCCTTCTACCTACCATTTTTCAGTGTGAAAAAGCAAATTAACATTTCCGTCATGGTAACAAAAGAGAAAAAGGTAGATGCCTGTTAATTTCTCACCTCTCCACCCATTAACGCCATCCAGTTTGCAGAGCCCCACACCACCCTGTGCTAGGCTAGGTACTGAAGCATAGCCCTTCTCTTCCAGGTACTGCTGGCATGGTCAATGGCATTGTCCTTGCCAAGTTGAACCTTGGTTTTTGCTACACTTTGTGTACCATAGCTGCCACCTGAACAATTTCTCTCTTTTTAAATAAACTGTTACCAGTAACTTCATATAGTGCATTAGAATCATCTGTAGAGCTTTTGCAACACAGATTTCTGGCCTCCACGCCCAGAGTTCTCGATTCAGTAGGTCAGGAGTGGGGTCTGAAACCTGGCATTTCTAACGAGTTCCTAGGTAATGCTGATGCTGTTGGTTCTGCGACCATGCTTCAAGAAACACTGCTCTGAGGGTTCACAAAACTTGATACTCTACTGTTCCACTATGCTATTTTAGGTAAAAAGGAATTCAGAAGTGGATGATTTTAAAGACATTTGTAGGAACATACCCGAAGAGATGGATACCAACAGATTCATTTAAGGTGATAAAATATTTAGGTTCAAAGGATTTGTTACAAACTTAGCTCTTAAAATAAGATCACAAAAAATGTCCCCCTCTGTAATGGTCCTTAAAACTTTTAACCTCTAAAAAAAAAAGAACAAAAAAAACCCCTTTCAACTCTACATAATATGAATCTTTAAAATTACACATTTTCAGATGCCAACAAACCATATTATCATCTCCCTCTCGCCCTTTCTCTGACTTACCAGGTATTTTCTGTGTTGCTTTGACATTAAGGCTTCCACTGAGGGTTGACAAAGACGCTAACAGGCATGGTTTACTAGGATGGGGGACAGTTTCCATGGAGACCACAATCTGAGTAGTATGGACAGAAATTTTCTGAAAGCAAGAAACAGTTCTCCACATGTTTTCTTGAAATGGAATCTTCTGTGTTCCATCACCATGAACTTTAGATTTCGAAAATTTTCCACGGTAACATTTTGAGGTTGGAAACTCATCCTTATTCAGTGAAGTGTCTGATGGCGCTGATGTCTCTTTGCTGTGTGTACTTCTTATCTTCTTTAATAAATTGTTTATCTGATCCAACTTGGTAAAACTCAGGTTTGCTTTCAAAGGCTTTGATATGTCCAAGTTGATGTCTGCTATAGAATTGAAAAAGAGAAGAAAATTACTGAAGCTCTGTCATTGAATAGAAACCCTTGCTTCCCTGTCAAGCTCCTGTTTAAGTCTCCCCACACTTGTACGATGGACTCATTAGGATGTCAGGTGTTGGAATTCTTTTACTCGTCATCTAACTGTTCTTCCCATGTAGTTACTTGAAGGACCACTTTCCCTGGACTACTCGCATGCCTTCCATTGTGTCTCAATCCATGTGACTGTTCCTGATAGGGTGAAGGCCATGCATGGACATCTATTTCCGCCCTCCCACTCTGAGCCAAAATTAAGCAGCTGTTTTAGTTTGTTACTGGAACTGCCATTCTTTCTTCCAAGGTAAAAAGACTTCCCCTAGGATCCAGCACAATGTTTGACACAAATACAGTGTCAATAAATATCTGTCCAACTGACTAGCTGAAGTAGCCTTCTCTGCCCCATTTCCTGATCAAGTGTATGTAGAAAAGCTTTGCTTCCCCTTTGTGTCCTGCTGAGAGCCAGGAGGGTCCCTTACATCGTTCCCTACATTCCGCATTCTAAAACATTTAAACACCCCATCCAATATAACGTGTACACGGAGATCTCTTCAAACCTACAGTCCATTTTATACGCACCATACACCAGGTGTTGTCCTTATTTGCTACTCAGCACCTGACATAGAGACTGACCAGCTTTTTTTTTTTTTTAACTGACCAACTTTTCTTTTCTGTTTTTGCCTTCTTATTTCTGTTTTCATTATCAGTAAGACCTAAGACTATAATTGTTGTGAAGGCAGGGCATGTCATATGTCTTTATACCCAGTGCCTGGCACGCTGTGTCTCGCCTATGTTTGAGTGTACTGAACCTCACAGGTGTTCTTTTCACTGGAGACCGAGTATATATAAGACACAATCCCATATGAAGCTAATGGCAAGGTTATTAAGCAGATAAAGTTAGTTTCTATATCATTCTTCATAAGGAGGACCTCTTTTCACCTTCCTCAGGTGTTAGCGCCTGACAGTTTTCTCCTGGCCATCCATGTTCCCTGAGGTAATTCTTTTAAAGTGTGTCTTCTCATGTGATTCTTTAATTGGGTCCAGCAAAACTCGGAGAGTCCTGCTTCTGGCTAGGTGTCCACCAGAAAGGATGAGACATCTGAGTCACCCTTTGTAATACCCAAATGCTCCCTGTTCCCCATATTTTCTTAAACAGAAAAAACACAGTAACTTAAAGGAATTGGGTTTTTTTTTTTAAACCTCCTATCGACAGGTTAACTCACCCACCATAGAATTTACCTATTTAAAGTGTACAGTTCAATGGTTTTTAGCAAACTCACAAGATTGTGCAATTTTTCCCTCTATCTACTTCCAGAACATTATCATCACCACAACAAAAATAATCCCAAACCACTTAGCAGTCCCTCCCCACACATTCCCTACCTCTAGCCTCAGGAAATCACTAATCTAATTTCTGTCTCTATAGATTTGCCTATCCTGGACATTTTGTATAAACAGAATTACATAATATCTTGCCTTGTGGGTCTGGTTTCTTTTAGTTAGTGTAGTAAAAGTTCTTAAGGTTCATTCCCATTGAAACACATATCATTAGTACTTTCTTCCTTTTTGTGGCTGAATAACACACCCAAATATGGATACACCACATTTTGTTCATCCACTAACAGTTAATGGGCATTTGAGTCGTCTCCACTCTTTGGCTATTATAAATAATGACATTATGAACATTTATGTGTAAATTTTTATGTGATCATGTTTTTTTTTTTTAAAGATTTTATTTATTTATTTATTTGACAGAGATCACAAGTAGGCAGAGCAACAGGTAGAAAGAGAGGGAGAAGGAGACTCCCTGCTGAGCAGAGAGCCTGATGTGGGGCTCGATCCCAGGACCCCAGGATCATGACCTGAGCCAAAGGCAGAGGCTTTAACCCACTGAGCCACCCAGGCGCTCCTATGTGATCATGTTTTCAATTCTCTTGGTATCTACCTAGGAGTGGGATTGCTGGGTAATATTTGATTACAGTCATCTTAGTGGGTATGAAGTAGTAGCCCATTGTGATTTTGATTTCTTTCTTTTTTTTTTTAAAAGATATTATTTTATTTATTTGACAAAGAGAGAGACATCACAAGTAGGCAGAGAGGCGGGCAGAGAGAAAGGGGGAAGCAGGCTCCCTGCTGAGCAGAGAGCTCAATGCGGGGCTCGATCCCAGGACCCTGAGACCATGACCTGAGCCGAAGGCAGAGGATTAACCCACTGAGCCACCCAGGCGCCCCGTGATTTTGATTTCTATTTCCCTAATGATGAATGATGTTGAGTGCTTTTTTATTTGGTTATTGGCCATATGTATATATTCTTGGAAAAATGTTTATTCACATCCTTTGCTCATTTTAAAATGAGTTATTGAATTATAGGAGTTATTATTGAATTGTAGGAGTTCTTTATATTCTGGATACAAGTTCCTACCAAATACAGGATTCACAAACATTTCCTCTCATTCTGTGGATGGTCTTTTCAGGCTTTTGAAGGTATTATCTGTAGCACAAAAAACTTTAATTTTTGTGAAGTCCAATTTATTTATTATTTTGCTTGTGCTTTCAGGGTCATATTAAGAAACCATTGCTAACCCAAGGTCACAAAGACTGACACTTAGTTTTCTTTTCTAAGTTTTATAGTTTTACCTCTTACATTTAGGTCTATGACTTATTTTTCAAAAGATTTTATTTATTTTTGCAAGAGAGGGAGTGAAAGAGAGAGGGAAAGTGTGTGTGTGCAAGCACAAGTTGGGGGAAGGAGCAGATGGAGAAGCAGACTCCCTGCTGAGCAGGCAGCCAGAGCAGGCAGGACTAGATCCCTTCCTGCGATCATGATCTGAGCTGAAGGCAGATGCTTAACTGACTGAGCCACCCAGGTGCCCCAGGTCTATGATTTTGGTGCACTAACTCCTGAGTACTGTGTGAGTGTAAGTACTGTGAGAGGAAGGGGCCCGACTTTATTCTTCTTCAGGGAAGTATCTGGTTATACCAGCCCCACACATTGAAAGGCATTATTTTTGATTTGTAGATTTTGGAGTACTGAAAGAAGCTGGTGGGCAAAATACTTTAGGAGGACTGGATGGTTCAAACAAGCCATACATTTATTTGTTCTGCCTCTCTACCCTTTCATGTGGGTTTCCAAATTCTGTGGCCTCACAGTAAATAATACCACCTTTACAACAATGCAAAAAAGAAGACAATCTTAAGAGACAAAAGGAACAAGAGGAAACCGAAACAAAAGCTACAGCAGATAGGAGACTCAAATGTGGTGGCCAGAGCGACCTAATTTGGTCTGGATTTGTAACACGCAGACTTAAATTAAGAGTCTGAAGTGTTCATTCTGTAGTCATAGAACCAATTTAGTGGTCCATTCAGGAAGTTGCCCAAATGGCCACCTAAGCCAACTGCTGAACCAAAGGGATCCACTTCCCCTAACTGAAGACTATTAAAGCACTAGTGGAAGGGTATGTATATACACCTGCCATATCTTCGGAGAGTTGCTTGACTACCACTTTGACAAGGATCCTATCTCAGGTATCACTGTGGTCCCAGTGACACAGGAAAAAAACATTTAAACCTCTGTTTTTTTGCCTATCTCACCCTTTGAGACTTAGTCCTTGAATCAGTTCCTTCAGAAGTCTTTCTTGACCCTACAGCCAAGGAAGATTCTGCCCATCCTCTGCTTCCAGAATACCCTGTGCACAGTGGCTTGTCAGCCACCTATTTATTATAATTTTTAGAGTTAACTTCTTATGTATCTGTCCCAGGCCAGTGAACTGTGAGCTCCTGGACAGTATGGGCTCTCCTACATCTTAGTATTCTGAGTGCCTAAGCTACTGTCTGGTCCACAGTGAGTACTAAACTAAGTGGGTATTTAATGATGTGATGAAGGAAAAAAATGAATGAATTTTTCCTTCCTATTGAACTCTCCTAGGCTCATCAAATCATTTTATCTAAAACATTCCATTTATTCCTCTTGGACATGCGCTATTCCCTGTCTCAGTTAATGGCTCTATAATCTACCAGGTGACTCAAATCAGAAATCTGATTTTTTAAAACCCATTTCATATTCTTTTCCTGGTCCAAATCCATTCAAAGATTAAGTTCTGTCAATTTTACTTCCAAAATATTGCTTGAATCCAATCTCCTCTCCAGCATTCCAGCCAGTCCCCATTTTTTCCCTCCATGGCTTTGATATTGTTCAGCTATTATAAAACCTCCTGAATGATTTCTCTGTCTAGACCAATTCCTGCTAATACAGTCTCCAGAGTAATTTCCAAATGATTTGCTTCAAATGCAATCCTGATTGGCTCACTCCTATTTAAAACTCTCTATTGGCTCTTCTTTACCTATGGTATAAAAGACCAAGCTCCTTTTAGAATGGAAAAAAAAGGCCCTGCCTTTCTTTATCTGCCATCATTGCCCACCTCACACAATAAGGTTCCAGAAATATCAGAGTTTATAGAGCCTGCTTCTCCCAGTTCCTGCTATGTCATACCACTAGGCCTTTGCTCGTGTTTCTCCTTTTCTACTGGACCCTTTTTTCACCTAATGCTGAATGTTCAGGGTACTGCTCAGCAGTTTCTGCAGAAGTTGGTCCACAAACCTGGCCTTGCACAAGTATCTTTTTGTGAGATTATATCTGCTGCCAATCAATAAGTTCTGTGAGTGCCTATTTTTCATCATTAATATGCAGCACTGGGCCTCCAACTCAGCACAAGTACATGTCTGGTCACTTCAGGCAAGAGCACCCCAGAACATTCTAATCTGGTTCTGTCATAGGCAGAATTCTAAAGATGACTCCCCTGCCCAAGTCCTCTCCCTTAGTGATCAAATCACATACTACTTTAGGTACTGCTGTGCTATGAAGGGATTTTGCAGTTGTGATAAAAAGCCTAGGCCAGGTGAATTTCAGACAGAAATGATTTGGTAGGCCTAAATATAGAAAACCTTTAAAAGGCATATGAAAGGGAAGTCAGAGACATCTGAAGCCTGAAAAGGGCTCTATTATATACCATGGCTACTTTGAGGATTGGGGGGGGGGGTCATGTGAGAAGGAATGAGTGGCTCTTAAACTGAGAGGTAGCCAACAAGGAGTTAGGGACCTCGATCCTACAACTACAAGGAACTGGATTATGCAAACAACTAGACCGAGTTTCTTCTCTGGAGCCTCCAGATTAGAGCCCAGCCGAACTGACACCCTGATTTTTGCCTGGTGAGATTCCAAGCAGAGAATCCATCTGCACTGGCCTGGATTTCTGACCTAGAGGACTGCGAGATAATAATTTTGTGTTGCTGCAAGCCACTACATTTGTGCTTAATCTGTTACTCATCAATAGAAAAACGAACACAAATCCCAAAACATATTTACTCACATGACATTCTGAGTTCCTAATGTGAGTATAAATGAAGTTTCAAGGCTTAGGAATGTTTCAGCTTTTTTTTTTTGAACCTTTTCTTCCAAAGCAAAAACATTTAATATACCTTGCACTTTGCTAGTTGCCAGTTCCCTTTTTTAAAAAAAGAAATTATTTAAGGATTCCAGGGGTGCCTTGGTAGCTCAGTCAGTTAAGCATCTGACTCTTGATTTCTTCTCAGGTCATGATCTCAGGGTCGTGAGATGGGAGCTCTACATTGGCCTCTGGGCTGGGCAGGGAACCTCTTAGGATTCTGTCTCTCCCTCTCCCCCCTTCCCTGGCTCATGCATACTCTCTTTTAAAAATAAAATTATTCAAGGATTCCAGGGAAGATAGAATCCTATCCCTCCCACTCTATGTAGATCCAAAAGTGGAGAGCATGCAATTATAAAACCTAAAAACAAAATAGCTATTGGAGGACACTGAAAAGTAAAGGTAACAGAAGACTGCAGAAGATGATTAGAGTGCAAAATACTACCAAAATGGAGGTGAGTTTGTCATTTTTCCCTCTGTATCCCACAGCCTGTGCTAAACGCAGTTCAAAATCTAAAAGTTCAAAACCTAAAAGCTGGCGAGAAGTAAGGACAGAATACTAGGAGAAACTCTATTTCTGGCTTCAGGAAATGGGAAGATAATTCTAGTGCTCACAACAGGGACTATGAAAATCCTTCTTTTCTTCATTTTTTTGTGCCACAGAAAATAGAAGAGGAAAGAATATTACTCAACCCATTTTATGAAACCATCATTATTGATACTAAGATCAGATAAAGACAGTAAAACTACACACCTTAAGAACAGAGACATAAAAGTCCTCAAAGAAAGCTAGAAATCAAACCGATAACATGTAATACTAATAATATACCACGATCGTAAATACCCATTATGAGGTTGGCTCAGTATTAGAAAATCAAAGTAATGATGTTAACAGTTTAAAAAACAAAAAGATCATACTAATTGATGCAGAAAAAGTTTGAAAAATTCAGTATCCATTTATGGTAAGAACTCTTAATAAAGTACCAATAGAGGGGAGCTTCCTTAACCTGATAAAGTTCATAGATGAAAACCTACAGCTAACATCATACTTAATCATGAAGGATCAAATGCTTGTTCCCTAAGATCAGAAACAAGGCAAGTATATGCATTCTTACTACTCATACTCTATGTAATGCTAAATAATATTAAACATCCTACCCCGTGCAATAAGGCAAGAAAGAGAAATAAAAGCATAAAGACTGGGAGGAAAAAATGTCTATTCACAGATGATATGATTGCTCATGTAGAAAACTCCATGGAATATATAGAAAAACTCCTTGAATTTATAAATAAAATTTGGCAAGATTTTAGAATACAAGATCACCACACAAAAACTAATTCCATTCCTACAAACCACAGTGTGCAGATGGAATAAATTTTTTTAAATTACACTTATAATAGCTCTAAATAAAATAAATACTTAGGTATAATTCTAATAAAATACATACAGGTATGTATGCTGAACATTAAAAAATGCTAATGAAATATCAAAAAAGATTTAAGTAAATGGAGACACATAATCTACATATATTCATAGATCAGAAGACACAACACAGTAAAGATGTCAATCTTCTCCCGACTGATCAATAAATTTGGAAAAATTCCAATCAAAATCCCAGCAGTATTTATTCAGATATAGAAAAGCTGATTATAAAATTTTTACAGGACAGCAAACTAGAATACCCAAAACACCTTTGAAAAAGAAGAGGAACACTGGAGGACTTAAAAGATTTTAAAACTTAGCATGAAGCTCACCATGATCAAGACAGTATAGTCTTGAATAAAGGATACACACATATGTCAGTGGAACAAAACAGAGCATACAAAAATATAGTCCAAAAAAAAACTGTCAAATGATTTTTGGAAAAGGTGCAAAGGCAGTTCAATAAAGAAAGGACAGATTTACTAACAAATGGTGTTGGCCACCCATAGGGGAAAAAAAAGACAAAAAACAAAGTGCCTGAACCCAACCTTATACCTTATATAAAATTAACTCAGAATGGATCAAAGATCATGGATCTAAATGCAAAATGTAAAATTTCAACACTTTACATAAAAACAGGAGAAAATCTTTTGAGTCCTGGGATTAGGCAGGGTTCTTCTATACAGTACCAAAAAACCAAGATTCAATTAAAAAAATTTATAAGTTATTAACTTATTAACTAAAAACTTTTGCTCTGTAAAAAGTAGTACTAAGAGAATGAAAAGAACAAGCTATGTACTGGGAGAAAATATTAGCAAACTGCTTATCGTACAAAAGATTTGTATCCAAAATAAAGATCTTTCAAAATTCAGTAATAAGGGACAAATAGCCTAATTTTACAATGGGCCAAAGACCTGAATAGACACTTCACTGAAGAGGATATATTCATGACAGATAAGCACATTACAAAGATGCCCAACATCATTAGTCACCAGAAAAGTAAAATTAAAATGACAATGGGCTATCTATTAGAATGACAAAAATAAAAAATACTGACATAAAGTACAGTAGAGAGGCTGGAGCTAGTGGGATTCTCATGCACTTCTGGTGGTTACACCAAATGATACACCCACTCCAGAAAACATTTTAGCAGTTTCACATATGATCTATATAACCCACCAATCCCACACCTCGGCATTTATCATAAAGGAATGAAAACTTACGTGCACACAATTTACACACAAATGTTTGATGTAGCTCTATTCGTAAACACTAAAATTGGAAATAATTTCAATGCCCTTCAATGGATGAATCGTGAAACTGTGGTACATCCACATAATGGAATACTACTCAGCAATACGAAGGCATATACTACCGATACATGTAACACCTTGGGTAAATCTCAGAGGCAGTATGTAAGCAAAAGAAGCAAGTCTGAAAAGGTTATATGCTATGGGATTCCATTTGTATGACATTCCTTAAAAGGGAAAATAAGCAAACAAAACCCCTTAAAGTGATGGAGAGCAGTAGTTATCACAGATTAGAGGGGATATAACTATGAAGAAATATGGTGAGAGGTTTTTTTTTTTGGATGAGAGAACCATTCAATATCTTGATTGTGGTAGCAGTCATGTATATCTACATATGTATTAAAATTCATAGAACTGTACACCAAAAAAGGATTTCATTGTATATTAATTAAAAAAAATAAAAAAATCAATGTTATTTCAATGACTTTGTCATATGCATGATAGAATAATTTTTTTTTCCATTTCATTTCATTAACTTTTAGTCTCATGTGTTCCTCAAAAGGCCAAACAGCTTGAATATGTCCATGGCTCCTATACGTACGGGAAGCCCGCTTTAGGCCTATGTGTTAAACAAACGCGTACTAGGTTAGTTTTTGAGGTTTGTTTCCACTCTCCATGGCCCCTCCAACAAGGGAGTAGAACATTGTTGGTGGCCCTTCTGTAGAAGGTGAAAAAAATGGAATGCTATTCCTATGTATTAGGGAAGCCACAGGACACTTCTTGATCTTACAAACACCGAATGAGGCATATTAAAATTAGGGGCTTTAAAGCTAGACTAGAATCAGTTAAGCTGGTAAAACTCAAAAGCACAGGTCAGTGGTGCTATCTAAAATAGGTTATTCACAACTGAGAATATATTCTTTCTTAGGACCTAGCTTGTATTATAAAATACATTTTATTGTATTTTATTTTTTTTAAAGATTTTTATTTATTTATTTGATAGACAGAGATCACAAGTAGGCAGAGAGGCAGGCAGAGAGAGAGAGGAAGGGAAGAGGCTCCCTGCTGAGCAGAGAGCATGATGCAGGGCTCGATCCCAGGCCCCTGGGATCATGACCTGAGCTGAAGGCAGAGGCTTTAACCCACTGAACCACCCAGGCACCCCTAAAATACATTTTAAAAGAAGCCTTCTTTTTGTCAATAGAGTTCAAATGCTGGTAATTCAGAGAAAGAAATGTGTACTAAAATCTAATTATATTGCTGAATTTCAACTATGAATCTATTTGAGTCACATTATTGACTTTATTTTTATCAAATATAACTACTTTGACTAGTCTGAAATCAGTAAGATCCACTTTCCCAAGCGACAGTAAGGACAGCCCACAATACATATTGCTTTCAACTCTAACAGCGTCAAACAGAGATGACAAGTATATAATTAATACAGTTGTCCGTCTTGTCCTATCTTTAAAAGTCATGAATCTCTATTAGGTCACTAATTTATACATAACAATTCATCAGGACTCAATAAATTTTTAGGAAAAAGATATTCTTGGATTTTCCTTTCTCATATAGTTTGTCCCAAGAGTGTCAGTGTGACTTTAAGCTTTAACAACTTCAGAAGCATAAATGCCATAGATTTTTAAAATATTTTGAAAGCTTAGTTACTTAAATTTCTTTCATATTTCTTTTATTTAATGAATTTGAAATGTGAATTTTTAATGTTAATTTTTTGTGGTGCTGGTTTCTAGACAACCCTCTCTCAAACCAGTGGATTGGTCAAGGAGGGCTTCTTTGGACACTTCGTTTGTTTGACTTATCCTTCCTGGGGGGGGGGGTCATGTCAGAACTGATGTATACATCAAAACTTCATTTTTTGGGTAATCTTCAACCTAGGAGTACAATCTCAGTCACTGAACAGCAGCTGGTGAAAGTTTTCATAAAGTTCAAAACTCTAATAGAACTATATATACATAGCACAAGACCGCTATTGTTAACTTTTTATAAGAAACAAATCAAGATCTAGAACATTTAAGTAATTCACCTTAAAAAATTTTTTTTTGTATGTTTGTTTGCATACAAGCAGCACATGCAGTTCCTCATCCCTGCCCCTCTAGAGCTGGGTCCAGGTGTAAACAGAGGGACTGGGCAGTCCCATTTGGACAAGCTGGAGAGTGCTATAAAGCCAAGAGCCCTAAAAGCAGAGCGAAAATGAGGCTGCTCTGTAATACCAGGTATTCCTTTTAAAAGTACCAGCTGCACCAAGAGACAGGAAGCATGTACCAGAATGAAAAGCACCAAAAATGAAATCGTGCCTGTTAAGGTTTGGGTAAAGTCCATCAACATGTATGAATCCTTCAACTAAAGTCATGAAGTTACTGTCATATCCGAAAGTGTTACAAATTTGTACTGTTATATTTATTACCCACCCAGTGCCTTTAAAACTTTCACGTCCTTGAACTAGCAATCACTTTTTTGGGTAGAAAAATTAGTGCCTTTATTATAAATATTTTCAGTTTCATCATGACAGGAAGATGATTTTTACAAATGGGAAAAATTATGCAACAAAAGAGTCTGGCATTTTTAAACAAAAAAATGAGCAATGTAGTTTGTATTTTCTAGTATTTATACTTGAAAAGTGATGAAAAACATTAACTTCATTATTAAGATGAAAACAGTAATAAAAATGGACTAGAAAAGTTTTCTTCAACAGAGACACAGTGGGAGCTCTATAATGTTTTACAGGAACTGGAATTATACCTGGATAAAGAACCAGCCATAAATTGTCAATGTGGATTTTATTCCAGTTATTATCAGACTGTTTTAAAAGGTTTAGATTTTTTTCATAATCCTCATCAAATTTTAATAAATGGATTACTTTCAAAGTTCAGGTTTTAAGAATATGCAGTAATAGACAATCTGCCAGCTGAGTCATCTGTGCCTTTGCCAGATATAATTTCTCATCATCCCCAGAACACAGTCTATATCTTTAAGTTACCAAGCAAATGCATGCCTGTCAATTATCAGATTCTAATCACCCCTCAAAACTTTCTGAACAGCTACCAGGAAACGAAATGATGAGATGACTATTGAGTTAAAAGGAGATTAGACAAATACAAATAAATTACACTTATTTTACGCTCCCATCACCCTAGGAGATGACTTAATAGTGAAAGGAAAAGAATCATATTGTAGTAATGAAATCAGAGAGCGAATTCAAGCCCCAGAGGTGATTCCCCTAAGTTTATGTTAATACACACCTTGTGGGGGACCAAGCATCAACTGGAAAAGTTTCCTGAAAACTGTTCCAGCTATTTTCTTATTTAAAATGTTCCAACTTTACTTGACCCATTAGTCATCATATTACTTACATTTATGATGTATTTTGAAATCTATTACCAAAAACCCAATGGATTCAATATGGCTTGTTATACCCAAATCATAACATTTATGAAAGAAAACTTCTTTGTTAAGTGTTTCTTCCTTTGGAATTTTATTTGTAAGAGACACTTTTTTTAAGACCAGTAAGGCTTGCTCAGTAAACAGTACATATGTGGTGGTGGCTATGTACAGGCATAGGAATGATGGTGCTTCCTATACCCTACCCCCATTTTAGAGAGGTAAATGCAAAACAGAACAAATCTGTAATCAACCTTGACTTTATGAATTATAGTATCTCTAATAAAAAATATTTTTTGTTATTAGGTCATAGAACATTTTTTTCTTATTTAGTAATTCAAATTCAGATTTTTACGACAGTGTCCAAGTAAACATACTCCTGATGATAATGGACAGTGGAGACTGAGTATTCACAGGTGTGAGAACTAGAAAACCTGGAAAGTTGCCCATGACAATGAGATCAATGTATTTTTATTGAAGGTGTGAAGTGTAAAGACCTCAGTGGTGGCACATGTGAGTAGTCCAGTTAACAACGGGAGACCAGAGCAACTGGGAATAAGCTGTCCCACGTGCTGTTGAGGAAGCTCAGAGACATGGCCTGACACATGTTCTTGCCCAGGTCAGCTGGGGCAGTTCACAGTGTTGACACGTGGGATGTGGGCATCATCACCACCAGCATTATTCTTGTACACATATTCTTATAATCAGGCATTGACTTTTTTGACTACATTTTATCCCCCCTCTCCAATCACAACATAAATGCTCTGATTCTAGGGTAAATGTACTGGTTTTCTAAAATGAGTATATTAAATTTAACTTCTCTAAATGAACTTTTCTCTCTAAACAGTCATCAAAAAGGGCTTGCCTTTTTGGGATGGGACACCTGGGTGGCTCAGTTGGTTAAGCCACTGCCTTCGGCTCAGGTCATGATTCCAGGGTCCTGGGATCGAGTCCCTCATTGGGCTCTTTGCTCGGCAGGGAGCCTGCTTCACTCTCCGCCTCTGCCTGCTACTCTGCCTGCTTGTGCGCTTGCATATGCACGCACCCTCTCTCTCTCTCTCTCTCTCTGCCAAATAAATAAATAAATAAATAGAATCTTTTTTTTAAAAAAAAGGGCTAAGCATGTTCTATTGCTCTAATAATTTTGGCTGCTCTTTTGATGTCTATGTCCTTTCTTTTTCTCTTTTGCTTTTCTCGGTGATGGCTTATACTCATCCTGGGTTGGACACAGCAGAGCTACTTTTTGGGAACAGCCAAATTTTGTTTCACGATAAGGGAACAAAGATCCCACAGTGAGGGAAGATTAAAAACATGAAGAATCTAATTTCTAGAGATTCACACTTCCAATGATGAGATAATTGGAGTAGCATTAAAAATAATGACTTAAGAATAATACCAAGCAACAACTAATTGGCTATCAATGGAATATACCAGAAAAATAATTCATTTTCCCCAGCTTTATTAAGATACAAATGAAAAATGACATTTTAAGTTATTTAAAGTATACATTATGATGATCTGATACATGCATACATTGTAAAAAAAGTTCTCTTCTGAAAATCAACTCATTCTAAAAAAACTCATTTTAAATAAAGGAACAGAACTCAGTATTTATCCTACCTTCCTTAGATGAGCAATGATATTGAGTAAACAAGTAGTAGATGAAGGAATGTTTCTTTTAAGAATCTTAGTTAGTTAATACATGGACAAGGAGTGTTAGTATGAAAATATTACTATTTGTAATCTCCAATGAAATCAGGCATTTAGCATCAATGGCCTTTAACAATACAAAAAGAGACCTTCGGATATTATGTGCTTTCTGATGCAACAACCCAAACCCTTTTACAGAACAGCCTTACTAAAAAAAATAACAATAATAAGCAAACTTGAACAGGTTAAACCAACTACCAATTTTTATGTAGCAAATACAGAAGACAGGGGAATAGACAAAATCCAAACTGTGACAGGAGTGCCTGGGTGGGTCAGTCAGTTAAGGGTCTGATTCTTGATTTTGTCTCAGGTCATGATCTCAGGACTGTGAGGTAGAGCCCTGTGTGGGGCTCTGCACTCAGTGGGGAGTCTACTTGGGATTCTCTCTCCCTCTCCCCCTCTCTCAGCTCTCTCTCTCTCTCTCAACTAAATAGCTAAATACAATCTCTGGTAAGCTCTATAAGATAAATGATCTTCTTCAATATATAAATTACAAGAGATGAAAAATGATAGAGGAGAAAACCTAACAATTAAAAGAAAATAGAAAGACATATCAACCAACAGTCATGCGCAGAACATATGTGGCTTCTGCTTTAAAAAAAATCCCAAGAGGGACGCCTGGGTGGCTCAGTTGGTTAAGCAGCTGCCTTCAGCTCAGGTCATGATCCCGGCGTCCTGGGATCGAGTCCCACATTGGGCTCCTTGCTCGGCAGAGAGCCTGCTTCTCCCTCTGCCTCTGCCTGCCTCTGTCTGCCTGTGCTCGCTCTCTCTCCCTCTCTCTCTGACAAATAAATAAATAAAATCTTAAAAAAAAAAATCCCAAGAAATACACATGCACACAAACACCCACACATCCACATACATTTTTCCCTTTCCCCTCTCTGCACATATATGTATTAGATAACTGGAAATTTGAACACTGACTACATATTTGATAACACTGAAGAATGATTATCTTCATGTTTGATAATAGTATTGTGGTCACATTTTTAAAAGTTCTTATATTACAGAGCTACATAATACTGAAATATTATAAATGATATGATGCATGGGATTTGCTTCAAAATAATATAGAAGGTGAGGAAGTGGTGTACAATACTGCCCACAGCTGACAATTACTTACATAGTATACTTTTGTATATATTTGAAAATTTCCATGATGTAAAAGTTAAAAAAGACACAGAGATGAGAATGCACATGGCATATGAAAAAGTCACATTGGAACATGATGTCAAGCTGTTCTGCCTCCAAACCATCACACCCTCTTGTCCCTCTTCCACTTCAATAGGTGATCTTCCTTCTAACTTCAGGGAGAAAGTTAAAGCCATTAGATTTCCACCAATTTCTTGCTATCAAACTAAAAAGCTACCTGCATATGCCCCTTTCCAATTCCCTTCCTTAACCTGTTACGCAAATTAGAGAATCTGTTGCTTCTCTAATTTAAAACTGGGTCTTTCAAATATGTATTGGATACTTCTCCTTCCCTCTTTCTTGGGCACCTCATTGATCTTTCCTTTTTTTAGTTTACTTAATTCTTCTCTCAACTGGATTCCTCTTGTGAACATTTAAATACGAGAAAACCCAAGTTCCTTTCATCATAAAAACAAAATCCCCAGACCATGATCCCAGGAGTTCCTTCATATACTACCCTTTATTACTACTCTTCACAAACTTCTTGAAGGAGTCATTTATACTCTCAGCTTCTACTATTTTTTTTTTCCCTTCCCATTTACCTCAGTGCATTCTAGACTATTTTCTATCCAGGTTAACCTGATGGGGGAAAACACTAGTAGTCACAACGACTGTGAATCTACAAGATATTTTCAATTCCTCATCTTTCTGTGTCTCAAAGCGCTAATGATTTGGCTTCTTGGACATTATGCTTTTCAAATTCTCCTCTTAGCCCACAGTTCCCTTCTGGCCAGTAAAAATCCTGATTGGACTTCCTCAACATGCAGTCTTAGGTTCTTTTCTCTACTTCCCCTCTACTCTTCTCTTGAGTAATCTCTCATCCAGGCCATGGCTTGACTTAGAATCTATATTCCAAAGACTCTAAAACATTCAATCTTTTATCACTGGTCTAAGTCTCGTGAGCCCCAGCTCTGTATGAATAACTGCCACAAACTCAACATATCCAGGACAAAACTCATGATCTCTCGATATTCTCACAAATGAAAACCAAACCAAACTAAAAACAATGTGGTTCTCTTCAAGTATTTTCATCTTAGTGATCACGATTACCACCTGTCTTAGCTTGGGCTGCTGTAAAAGAATACCAGAGCCTGGTGGCTTAAACAACAGAAATTTATTTTCCCACATTTCTACAGACTGGAATGCTAGGATCAGGGTGCCAGCACTATTGGTTTCTGGGGAAGGCTCTCTTTTTGCATATAGCCACCTTCTCAATGTGTCCTCACATGGCAGAGGGAGAGAGACAGCAAGCTCTCTGGCATCTCTTCTTATAAGTGTATTATCCCATCATGAGGGAGCCACCATCCTCATGACTAAATCTAAAACTAATTAACTCCCAAAGGCCCCCATCTCCAAATACCATCATAGTGGATATTAGAATTTCAACACATGAACTTTGTGGGGACAAACCACCATTCATCCAGTTAGACCAGTCAGAGACCCAGAAGCCATGTTTTTCTCCCTTACCCATTATCTCCGTACTCCATTACCATGGTCTGTAGATTTTGCTTTCCCAATATCTACCAATTCTTTCACTTTTCTCTATTTCTTATCACCATTCCCTGATCCGACCTGTAATTACCTCTCACCAGTACTACTACAATATTCTCCTAACTGCTCCCTTGCATCTACTTTAGCCCTTATTAGTGTTCTCCACCCTGCAAACAGTTATTTTTTTAAAATGCAGATATAACCATATCAACACACACACCTCCTCCATCCCCCACTGCATACATGTCCTGCTGACAGCTCTTTGATGATTCCTCACTTTTATCTTAAGATAAAAACCCCCAAATCCTTGATTATGGTCAGTAAGGCCTGGTCTCTGCCTCTCTTTATAGTCCTACCTCATAGCACTGGTTCTCTCACTCCTCCCTGTTTTCATTTCCTGTAATCTGACATGATGCCTCTCTCCATCCTGTCTTTTGCACATATCCACCAAGAAATCCACTCGCCCCTCTGAGGTCCTTGATCAACTCCCTTGTGTCCCGTGCAGGGTCAGTTACTCCGGGAAGCCTCCCTGAACCTCTAATGAATCCACAGAACTTCACGAAACATATATTGGTTTATCATTATATGTTACTTTGCATGACGATTTTGCCAACAAACTCTGTCTTTTCTATCTGATTATGAGCATTTCTTGAGAGAAGGCACTGCTTAGAACAACACCGAGCATACTGCCATTGCTCACAATATCTGGTGTGAAAATAAATGAAGAGTTCCGTTAGGGATTACAGCCATCATTTTAGAACCTGAAGGAATCTTAAAATAGCTCTCCTATAGAAGAAAATACTGAGGCTCAAAGAAGTAAAATAATCTTACCTAGGATCACCTGCTTAGTGACAGCTAAACCAGATGATACCAGATTAGAGAGAGCCTTTAGGGCTGAGGAGAGCTTTGACCAGATGAACTGAGGGAGCTGGGTGGTCAACATCACAGGAGCTTGGCAAGGGAGCCTCATTTAGCAAGGGCACAGGGGACGACAGGATTCGTGAGTAAAAGGAGAATCTGGGGGAAGGCTGCCAGTAAACAGACTGAGGAAGTCCACAGGGCATAAACCTAAACTAGGGACATAGTAAACATAATGGAGGACCATTTCAAAGGAAAAATGAAGAGGACCTAAAATTAAAAAGAAAAAAGGATGAACCAAAAGTGATAGTAAAATTGTGAGAAAACATGACTGGAATAGTGTTGCTATCACTAGCACATGTGAAGAAATTTGAAGACTATACCTAAGGGCAGGGATGAAAATAAGGAGAGGAGAGAAAAATGGTTTAATTTAATGCAAACATATTGAATTTTAAATAACTAAACACATCTAATGGGCATATGGGGAAACAGTTCTGGAGTTGAGTAAGCCAAAACCAGAGCTAGGCATTTGGGAGTTCTTAGCATAAAAGAGACAGCTGAGCTTACTGTCTATAGAGAGATGGACAGAAGGCCCTGTACTGTGTCCCCGGGAAAGGCACAGGTTGGAGAGGAAGAAGACCTGCATACAAGCACAAAGTTGCAAGGCTACAGTCGGTAGAAGCCAAATAATGTTCTCTTTTTCTTCCACCTTCGCGGGCTGCATGATCCTAGAAAGATATCCCCTCAATTACCCTCATTCTCTTTAGTAGAAGAAATAATCCTGACAGAATTGGACCACATGAAGAAATAAGGAATCTAAGTAATTGACATACCACTGAGTTCCCTGCAGGAGACCTTGTACTGCTTCTTACCATCTGGCCATACTCACAACCAGCTTTCGTGACTCTTCCAGTCCCATTACTTAGCCAAGTATAGTCCCCTGGAGGTACCATGGTCACCCAGCTTTCAAAGAAGACTTCAAGTCCCCTCACTGTACAGTGTTGGTACGAAAATTAATATGGCTTCCTGGTTGTACAGTGAAAAATCTGTTATTAAAATCATGTTGTTATAGGAGTAAGAGAAAAACATTTAAAAATTAGAAGTCATCCACTTTTCTCATTTTTTCCAAAGGTACAAGTTAGAGTTGAAAAAGTAAGGTTGAAATAATGAAAGGCTATCTTGGGTCTCAAAATTCTTGGTCCATTCCCTATTTGACACCCTGACATCAAGTTTACCATTTCGGTAAGTCAGGGGGAAAATGAATTATGATAATGTAATGCTGATGCTGCAAATTGGAACCCATAAAACTGGGGAAATGTAGAAGTCAAGGTTCTTATTGTTTTATTAACTCATTTACATTTCTTAAATGTAGAAGATAGCTTGCAAGTATGGTTGTAAAAGTGAGTTATTAAGAAAGAACTCGAGGGCCTGGGCCTTGGCTCCATTTCTGGAAAGAGAAAAGAGGCAAAGGGTTAACTATCAGGGAAGCATGAAGAGAAATTAATTAAAATGAGCTCCTTAAGATGCTTTCTTTCACACTGAAATTTTCTTGTGTTTAAATATTCTGTTACTTCGTCTTTATTTTACTCCAGAAAATGTCAAGAGGTTATTTGGGTAATCCTTTTTAGGTACCTTAATTCCTCTGAACAAGTACTTTCAAGGCATATCTGAATTAATCCCCACTGAGTAATTAGTTCAGTAGTAAAAGAATATAAAAGCAGAATTCACCAAGAAAAATAAAAACATTTCAAAAATACACATCTGGAGGTAAATAGCTTAAAATCTCTATTTACATAAACCTATTTGAATGGGGTGATACTGTATCTGAGTTTTTTAAAGTAATATTTTACATTATGTAATAGGTATACATTAAAATATATGTATTTTTTCATTCAAATCAAGGAAGTTTATGCAAATAGGATTATACTAAGATGTTCAGAAATTCTGTAAAAATAAAAATTAGAATCACAATCTATAAAACAGTATGTTAATCCATAAAACATAAGAAAGGTGTTTAAAATAGGATCACAACCCATTAAAAGTCAAATTTTTAAAACAAAAATCAAATAAAACCAGAGCTGAAACCAATCCAAAGCCAGAATGAAATTAAAATGACATGAAAACTATACAGGCAAATTAATGAGCAGGGTAAACAGGGAGAGGCTAAAGAAATGATTTTATTAAAAGAAAAAGGTTTTAGCAGTTATGTATTTCATCTAGAAACACCAGTATACCATATGCTAAAATAAATGTGAAATTGCAGTCATAACCGTGTTTGATGCAACCCTATTACTTAAATTATATGAAGACTGCAGTATGCTAATTAATTTATAAGGAAACATAAATGATGTGGTAATGTTCTCCCAGTTTGGCACAAATTTTTCTTTGTTGTCATTTAAATGTCATTTCATTAAATGTCATAACAGTGACAGTGTTCAAAAATATGTCTGCAAAGGAACAATGAAAAAAATACCAAGGAGCTCAAATGTTTTTACAAATGACCCTGAGTTAATTAGAAAAATATGCACCCTTCCCAGTTCTTCTTCTCACGTGTCAGCTCTCATTAAATTAAAAAAATTTTTTTTCTCATTTCAAAGTTAAGGAATCCTATGGTTAACAAAACTTTTAACCTGGGATCAAGTGGGCACATTCCTACGTTTTTGTATGATGTCATACCAAGCAGTTCACAGCTGAATTTGAATTTGCAAGAACTATGAATGATTTTTCAATATAAGAAGTATCTGATCTAATGCTAATTTTTTCTCTATAGGCTAACTGTGCTGGGAACAGGTGGCCCTGCTTTCAATTACAGGGGGCTAGCATGCCAGTGTGAGGCCTGGATTAGTTCACCTTCTCACGGGGAATTCTCCTCGGTTGGGAATGGATTTATTATGGCTTCACACATGGAATAGAGCTCATGTCAGCTGAGGGCAGTGACACATCATATGATTCAAATTAACCTGCTGTGGACTGTTCCGCAGGGCTTAGATTGTGTATTAAAATGACGACATTTTAAAAACAGCTTGAAAGAAACCAGGATTGCTGAACTGCAATGGTTCCAATTTGTTCCAACTAATCTATCACCTGCTGGAGATATTATTCTAGCGGGTTTCTGGTAGCTGCTGCTTTCCAGGTTTCTCCAAGCCACTGACCTTGCTAATGGGTACAACTGTTGCCTCTGAAGGAAGGAGATGGGGGTGAGAGAACTTTGAAGGGCTTTTTGATGTAGAAGTTGGGACCTACTATTTGCTCTAATGTACTATTAAGTGAACAGAGGAAATAAGGGAATACTCAAGAACTCTGAATTATTTTTCCAAAAACAAGTGCTGAAGAGCAGCATTTGTATCATATTGTTTAGACAAATAATCCCTGCAAAATAAATCTGTATGGCTGAATTCAAAAGCTGTTAAGTTTGCACCTTAAGAAGAAAACCCATATAATATAATCAGTATTTCCTGTATTCTTCAGGGTCATAACTTTTATTGCTCCTGAAATGTTAATTCAGGAGCAAGGAAAGAATAAGTGTAAATATACCATTTTAGATCTGTAGTATAAAACTCTGGGAATGTTACTTAAATAAGATGTGCATCTAGATTAAAAAACTAATGGTAGCAAAAGATTCTTAATGATAACACCACATACAAATCAAAATACTTTATTTTTTTTTTAAGGAAGTGAATGACATTATGGAGTATTATAAAGCTGAAGCTTGTTCCCATAGTATAATAGCATAAATGATATTCCTCTTAGTATACTATTTTCTAAGATCTGGAAAAAAGAATTTTCTTGAGTGCCAAAAATCTATAAAATAATATAAAAATTACTTTATGTGTCCTGTATTTATATTGATCTCTAAATTAATACAGAGTGGCAATTTGGCTGTGTAGTAAGAGAATATGATTAGTCTATGGACTAACATCTACTTACTTACTACTTACTACTTTCTACTTACATCTACTTTACATGAGAAATTATTTGCATTTCGGACATTTTTGTCTAAGATAGTATATTCTGGAGCAGTTCAAAGATGTTAGGTTAGTAGGTAGTGGAATTCCACACCACTGGATATATCATTCAAACTAATCTTCCATCAAAGCAAACTACTCTTGGTTAAAATGTTTTAGAGTTTGAAAAACCTACACCATTAATTAGATTAGATTTGATTTTTCATAATAAAAGTACCATTAAAAAAAACACACTCATCATTCTTTAGAAAGAATTCCCCTCTCCTGTGCCCCAAAATATCTGCAGTTTCGTCCTCAACAGCTCTGTGTGTGTGTGTGTGTGTCTGTTTGTTTGTGTATTCATTCATTCATTCATTCACTCATGAATCATAAAAGCTCGTTACAAAAGTGTAGTCCCCAGCACTAATCCCACTTTACCTGGGAGCTTGTTAGAAATGTAGAATTTCATTCCCGCCTTCTAGAACTATTAAACCATTTGCATATTTAATAAAGATTTTATGTGCTTATTAGAGAGAGCGCACAAGCAGGGGGAAGAGCAGACAGAGGGAGAAGCAGGCTCCCTCGTGAGCATGAAACCCAACATGGGACTTGATCCCAGGACTTTGGGATCGTGACCTAAGCTTAGAAGGCAGACGCAAAACCAACTGAGCCACCCAGGCATCCCAAACCGTTTGCATTTGAACATGTTCACCAGAGATGCTTCAGATGCACACTCAAGTCTGAGAAGCTCTACTATAAAATAATGCTTTCAACCCATTTGTTTAAAAGTTTGAATCTCCAGAAAGATTATCACTCTTATTGAATAAACATAAAATAAGGAATGGCATATATGTAATGTTTAACTTGAAGCATAAGAAACACAAAAGTATATCTATTTTAAAAAGTCACATTTCTACTAGTCACATTAAATGCTAGAATTATAAACATGACTTTCCATTCACTCACTGACATTTCTTCTGAAATTCAATTTCTTTTGTTGCCATGAAAATATGGTACACAACTATGGATTTGAAGATCCCATTCTTTAACAAGTCAATCAAATATAAACTTAGAAATGAACTTTCTATCCCATGAATGAAAGACTGTGCCTGAAAGCAAAAAAATCTGAAACTAAAAAAGAAAAGAGGGAAACCCAAGTTTCTTTCTCACTTCTCCATGAACTAACCATATGTTCTCACCCAAGTTCACCCATTCTAACACGTTCAGTCTTTTACATGTGAACAACTTTGAAGTCAGGAAGTGCCATGAAATGTATACAATAAGAAAGCACTGTATCATAGTTTAAATAGCAGATATTTTTTTTCTTGGTACATAAAATGTTTTTCCTACAATTGATGATGGCTTGGACTCAATGAAATATGGTATTTCACACTCACTAGCCAAGTACTAGGACTCACATTATTCTCAATCTATCCATTACCTCACCCCAAAGCCTTCTTCCAACTTTAATGACTCTCTTAGCCTTCATCATCAGTTTCTCGCTTTCCTTTGAGTCCTTAAAACCATGTCTAGATACCTATAATGATTAGAAATAGTTCTTCATACTTCTACACCTTTTAAATCCCAGCACTGGGAAGAACAGGACCCCTGTTCTTGTACCCATTGTACCCATTAGCAAGGGGCAGTGTAGATGGCTTTAGGCTCTCTTTACTCCATACATACTGACAAGTGGCCTTCTTTTTTTTTTTTAATTTTTATTTATTTATTTGATAGACAGAGATCACAAGTAGGCAGAGAGAGAGGGGGAAGCAGGCTCCCCGTCGAGCAGAGAGCCCGATGTGGGGCTCGATCCCAGGACCCCGAGATCATGACCAGAGCTGAAGGCAGAGGCCCAAACCACTGAGCCACCCAGGTGCCCCAATCTGTCGCTACGGCTCATGAGTGCATTGGTTGGCTGTGACACACACTAAACCAGGTCTATGCAGGGATATTTTCACCCCTCAAAATTCATGCCTTGCATAATATTGCTAGAGATCTCAAGACAGTTTAACACCATTGTTTTAAATTTTAAATTAAAATGAAGAAACTAATATTCCTTTGATGACTAATATGTTTTGAAGCAATGTAGGTATAAAATAAAACAAATCAAAATGTGGTAATTTTCGTTAAATAATTAGTTAAGATCTCACGGAAGTGAGGGAGGGATAATAATAAAAAGAGGAGGAAGAGGAGCATGACATGAAGGACAGAGCAGGAAAAAGAAAGAAGAGGAAAAAGAGAAGAGAGGAAAAATCTATGGTTATGCTAAAATCAATGTAGTACAGAAGTGATCTAGGTCTTGGAGTCATAAAGACCTAGGTTTGAATGGCTCCACTGCCATTCCTTCACATTGTTAAGTCTTAACTTCCTAATTCATAAAACAGGGATAATTACAGTGCCTCCTCCTTGGGTCTAGATGAGTATGTAAAGTACTTAGTACCTGGGGCTGATAAACACTTAGTACATTTTGATAACCATATCTATCTACCTAAAACTGAGTGTTAATCTCTCAAGTGCATTGCTAAGTATTTGAAATAAGTATACTTATCTATGTATACTATTTTATGTATATATATCACGTATCTCATCCATCCATCCAACCACCCATCTATTTTATTCTTTTTGTTTACAGTAAGGAAACTGAGGCAGGAGATTAGATCAACTGCCTAAGGTCACACAATTAGCAGAAAAGGTAGAAATGAAGTCTTTGGTCTTTGACTTATAGTCCATTATTCTTTGATAACTACTTTTTGTCAGAACCAAGGAAATTTTTTTTCTAAAGATTTTATTTATTTATTTGAGAGAGAAAGAGCACAAGCTGGGGAAAGGCCAGAGGGAGAGAGAGCAGCAGACTCTCCACTGAGCAGGGAGCCTGCCTCCGGGCTTGATCCTAGGACCCTGAGATCATGACCTGAGCCAAAGGCAGATGCTTAACCAACTGAGCACCCAGGCACTCCAGACCAAAGGTAATTTTTAATGCATATTAATATTTGTCTTTTAATCTTTAAAATGGGCAGCCTGAGAAGAATACACTTTTGGAAAACAAACAAACAATTTGTTTTTTGCAAGGAGGTCACAATTTCTAACAGAACATAAGTACATGTTAATATACTCACATGAAAAAAGTGTATACACATTTGAACTATGACTTTCTTACCTGGTCCATTAAGAAAGTCTTTAATTTGTAGTGTTACCAGGGAGGGCGGAATACCACTTTTGCTGTCTATTTCTCCAGGCACTGTCTGCAGCCAAACTGTGCAGTAATCAAGGGCTTCGGGCAGAGTCTTCCCAGGATCTGAAGGGAAAAAATTGAAATTAAAAATATCAATCACATCACAAACATCTCATTTTGATCTAAGAACTTAAGCTGACAAACAGGAAGGAAAAATAGTTAAATTCACTTCTGTAACTTCCATTGATTGATCTGTTTGTATATAGCCTTGTCACACAAGTACTTGTATGGACAGAGAGAAGCTCTCTCTCTCTACATTGGAATGATGAAACCATGTTTTCCAGAACCAGGCCAAAAAGGAAAAGACATTTCAAATCTTAACTCATATTATCTTTGAATGAAGGTAAAGTTTCTATACTCTGAGCTGCTGCTAATAGTTGTACAGTTGGATTTCTTTCCTTCTTCCTCTTCTTTCTTTCTTTTTTTTTTTTTTTAACAGGATGTTGGAAACAAATTAAAGAAAAAAAGGAAAAGCTTTTCAGCTTAAAAAAAAAAAAACCCAAATATATATGTTCAAAGATGCAGTGGATTAGTACTACTTAAGGTCTATTTGATCTGTTTCAGAGTTTTACTGACATTACAATCACTTTTTACTGCTAGGCTTTTGAAGTTAACTTCAGTAGCTTTCCCATAACCTTCTTTAATGATAAAGATTGGTCAATCTTTTATTAGTCCCAATTATGACTAAATATTGACTTTTTTCTGTTTTGACTTTTTCTGTTACTATGTATTTTTTAAACTTTTTTTTCTGGTTTATATAGCATATTCTTTAAAAAGTATTTTTTAGCTATTGGTGAATGCAAACGGAATTTGCTTTTTACTGCTTGGCAATCCGGTTTTTATTGAAATAGCTCTTTAAATAAAAACGACTGCTATATCTTGGCATATGATGTAGTAGGCTTTTTACAAAAAAACTTCTAAATATTCACAGTTTTTCTTTAGTTTCAAGATTGTTTTATTCTCTGTGTTTTAATAGCCTCTGAATGTCAATTTTACAGGGATGTTCTTGCCACAGAGTCCATCTATTCCATTTTCAGTCGATTTGAAATGTGTTATTAAAGTGTTATTTATTTTAAGTTTTATTGATTGGATTACTTTCAAGAATAGCATTTACATACAGTGTATTATATTCAACATATGGTTACATAGTATTACTGTCATATGTGAACTGGGCATATAAACTCTGCCTTGGAATTTGTATTTCTTGACCTTATCATGTGATTCTTATGAAATTTGGCACATATGAACCTTTATGTGATTTCAAAGAAAATACTGAAAGCAATTGATCATGACGTTAGATCTATGTGGTAAAGATCAAACACCAAGCTAGTGCATTCTTCTCTTTTTATATGATCAGTGAATTTAAAGCAGTGAGAATATGCATAGTAGATCCATTACATAGTAACACTATACTATTCTCTCTTTCAAATATAATGGTCAAGAATTGTGAAATAATAGCAAAAGTCTATTGCTGGTAGGTTCTGTAATCAATCTGTAGGAGCTATGTAACTTGACAGGACCTGAGTGTCTTCTTCTAGGGTCCCACCTGTGTAGCCATCATCAAGAAGCAGTTATTATTAAGTAGATGGTACTGTGCTAGACCTGTATGAGGAGGTTTAATTCTTCACTTTGAAGAGAATACAATCTAGAGAGAGAACAATGACCTAACAGAGGAAACAGACATAAGTGATGTAACTAAATAAATAACATACAGAGAAGAATTAAACTGATGTAGAAATATCTATATGATGTGTAAAAAAGACTGGCAAATAAAACTTAGGATAAACAAAACAAGTTATAGGAATCACATATTCAAACTCAAGTGACAAAAAAGAGATATCATTATACAGAGCTCATACAGTCGATGTAGATATTAATAGAGAAAAATGGATAGAGGAAAGAATAAGTGATTATTAAATGAAGAAATTAATAAAGAAATATCAGATAAAGAAAACAGATGTCATATAAACATTTTAAAATATAAACATGAGATACTAATCTTAGTAATAATCAAAGAAAATTTTTTCCAAATAAGTAGAATTTTTCACATATCAGATAGGCCAAGACTAAAAAACTGATAATGCATATGTAGCTCACACACACACACATGCATACACATGCACACACATATGAGTGTGTGCACACACACTGTAGAGTTGCTAATCATAGCAAACAGTAGAAAACCTAGACATTAATCAAAGGATTGATGCCTAAATAAACAATAGTAATCCATCAAATTGTTTAGAAGAATCAAGAAGATCTATATATACTGACATAGTAAGAGCCATTTTACATTGTTAATAGTAAAAAACGAAGTGGCTTAAGCATCTTTTCATTGACTGGCCATTTGATTCTTCTACAAAATATTTACCCACTCTTTTTTTTTTTTTATTAGTTAATGAGTGTTAATGTTTGTCACATGTAGAAAGTATTTCCTCTTGGTATGGTAGCTGTCCTTAAAATAAATTCTGATGTTTTTTGCAAGCATACTTTATAGATGTGAACAAAAATCTATTAACTTTTATTTAATGGATTTATCCCTAGGTGATCACATATTTTCCTATAGTTTCTTGAAACATTTTTAACATTTTGGTTTTGCCTTTAGCTGTTTAATACTTCTAGAGAGCACTGTTGTATGAAAAATAGGGAAAAAATGCTCAGCCTGACAATCAACCATAAGCATGTTAAAGCAAGAGGTTTTAAAATTCATCAGCTTAGCATAAATTAAAAATACTGATAATATCTTGCATTGGGGAGAAAGAGGAGAAATGGATCTTCCTATGTATGGTTGATAAGAGTGTAAATACTGTATTTCTACACAAGTAGGGGAGAGGTTAAAAATGAGTGTCTACCCAAATCCTAAATATCCATGCCCTTGTAATCAGAAAGGCCACACAAAGGACTCTACCTTAAAGAAATACATCTACCTGCCTACATATATATGTACATATTGGGGGATGATCATCTTTAGGACGATCCTAAGCATATAATGATATATGGACGTATATTCACAGCTGAAGAGGAAAACAGGAAGATGCACCAAGCATCTAAAAAACAAAACAAAACAAAAAACCTGAAGTGAAGGGGAGAGAAAAAAAGCATGTCAAAGGATATTTTGATGTTCTATGTTCACCAAGGTATAGAGGGTGGAAGCACAATATTCTGATACTGTGGATGAGGGTTTTCTAAGTAGGGAAGATAGGTTTTGTGCAGGTTGCTTCTCTTTTCATAGAAGTTACAGAGCCTGGCCATCTGGCACCCTGCCTTGGAGTCTGCACTGGGGCAATTACAGGGGGATATGACTTAATGGAGATGGAATAAACAAACTGGCAATAGTAGGAAGCAGAATAGGAATTTGGAATTTTATTTTTTTTTAAAGATTTTATTTATTTATTTGAGAGAGAGAGACAGTGAGAGAGCATGAGCGAGGAGAAGGTCAGAGAGCGAAGCAGACTCCCCATGGAGCTGAGAGCCTGATGTGGGACTCGATCCCGGGACTCCAGGATCACGCCCTGAGCCGGAGGCAGTCGTCCAACCAACTGCGCCACCCAGGCATCCCGGAATTTGGAATTTTAAAAAATGTGAAAGTCTAGGAAATCCATGCAAAGTGCCAAACTTTCAATGACTGTTTCCCCCCCAAATTACTGGTTTAATGATATTGTTGGTTTAATATGGCTACACAACTGATTTGAAAGTACAGATGTATTTATAGAGCTGACAGAAAAGAATAACTAAAATGAGGAATATTCAGGAAAATACAGGTTGCGTGGTTGATGAATACTAATGTATGACAGGACAGTGGCTACTCTCCCAGTTTTACCTAAAATCTCTACTTCGGATATGCCTCTAGTCACAGCAGTTAGATGAAGCGGCAGTAGTAGCAGAAAGGTCTGTCAGAATCCCACAAAAATAGCTCAAGTCTGGAAGTCACTATTTAGTCCCTTATGTTCCACTGGCTAGATGATGAGGGGCAGGACTTTTAGACTTCTGTAATGTCTTCAATTTAACTTCTCCTTAATTCCATCATCAAGTCTCGAAAATGAGATTCATATTACACATTCCTCAGGGTCAGTGTAGCTGGGAAAGTACCAGATAAACTAAGATTAGAGGAGCCTGTGAATATAATATAAATAGAATGACAGATAGGGATGATTACTTCATACTGGAAGCTCCTTCAGACTTTGATAGTTTTCTTCTCTGTACTGAGCAAACATCTATTTATTTGAGCACAGGAAGCTCTCGGGCAGAGTAAACTCCTGCTGATGTCGATGAGCACATTTATGCTGTTGTCCCTAAGCCTAAGAAACAGGAGATAGTGGTATCTTTTTCTTTTTTTAATAAAGATTTATTTATTTATTTCACAGAGGTCACAAGTAGGCAGAGAGGCAGGCAGAGAAAGAGAGAGAGAGAGAGAGAGGAAGCAGACTCCCTGCAGAGCAGAGAGCCCGATGTGGGGCTCGATCCCAGGACCCTGGGATCATGACCTGAGCTGAAGGTAGAGGCTTTAACCCACTGAGCCACCCAGGTGCCCCAGATAGTGGCATCTCATTAGGAGTTGCAGAGTGGGATAAATGAGTCAGAACAAATGACAAATTGCTCATAGCCATAAATTTTGTTCAAAATCAGTGAGAATTCACTTCAACAAGACAATCGTATTGACAAAATTATACTATTTGTTTTCCTTCTGGGTTGACCTGGCCTTCAAAAGAAAATACTTCTTCATATCAAGTCACAAAGAACACCCAAAGAGAAGATTCAGGAAGTCTCCAGTCCATTCACAGATGGATCAAGATATTATTAGCTTACACAGAGACTTATTTCAGGTTGTATTCTCTGTGTTTGTAGATTACTTTGCTATTCTTCACAAACCTTCATGTCACTTAACTGCTTGGGAGGTCCTCTTCTGAATCTGATAAAAGTGGTCTTTGTACTGCTGCTCATTATTATTATTTATTTTTAAACCTTAGCAAATATTCACAAAGTATGTTTTTGTCTAATATTTGAATTATATAAAATATAACATGATTCAGTGTGACCAACTCTTACTTTCTTTGCAATCTTCTACTTAACAAAAAGTTTGTTTCCCAAGCTCTCATAGAACAGCTGCTGCTACAGACTTTGTAAGATTTATTCTACTTTATTCTACTTTGCTTTGTTACTGTGTGGCAGGAGCTTTTTGTTTTCTGGTGTTTTTTTTTTTTTCCCCATAACTAAGCTGCATTTTTACTAAGGTCCCAATGAGAAGACATTTCCCCACAGATGTCAGTGATAATTTCCCCATTTAAAGATTGACTTAACACTGAATGAAGTCCAGCTACTTTTATACCAGATACTTCTAGTGTTAGCCATTGCAGAGACAATGTTTTCATTTCTTTAGCCATGTGAATAATGAACTTCGAATTTTTAAAAAATCCCCATGCCATAAGCATTTATTTGAAAGCTAAATCTCTCTTTTATTTTCTTCCCCACTCTTTCCCTCTTCCACAACATTTACTTTTATCAGTCTTGGGTTTACAGAACAGTTGATAATCTGTGCCTCTTTCTGCTCTCCCTTGGCCACTTTTGGCTCAAGAACATCTCCATAAGAAGGCTGATTAAGGAAGGCAGAAAGTAGTTAGCCCAGTGGTGATTTCCCTGGCAATTCCAGGCAAAGATTTTGTTGTGCAAGATGCAATTAACTATAGTTGCAATAATGCTTTTGCCCCTTTGATTCAACTGTCTCATGAAACCTACCTTTGTCCTTTACATTTTTGCAGAAAATGAATGCTAACGCAAATACAAAGCAAAGTCAAGGATATAAAATTTTCCTTTGATGGAAAGTTCTCGTAAACTTATGTTTCTGGAAAAAAATGTTATTAATTGAAATTTGGGGGATGAGTACTGAAAAATAAACATTTGATTGTCTTTTGGCATCCCTCATTTTAACCATGTTTTCTCCAGTAAGTAAATAGTTTGCCATCTCCCTCTCAGTATTAGCTTCTTGCCGTATTCATCTAATTAATCTGATCTGTTGCTGCTGGCAGTCCTGGGTAACAAAATCCTGCTCAATATTAGTAACAACTAATTTTTTTTTTGAAATTACACCATGCTTTAATTTCTAATCCTATTGATGCTAATGTTATCATCCCTAAATCATTATGATTAAAATTAATGTGTTCCCTAAGCTACTGTTGCAGATTTAAATTTCAGCAACTTTTTGCTCCAATGCCATATTGCACTGTTTTCTGACAGTACAATTCCTCGGAAGCATAAAGTGCTTGTATGATGTAGCACTGGAAATAGCCTCAAGATTCAGTTCTGTCTTCATTTTGTTAGTTCCACAAAGTCCAAAAGGATCTACTGTTTGTTTTTTAAAAGAAAGAAGACTAGATTTTATTCACTTTTTGCAAAGTCTCCAATGACTGGTTATGGTTGCAAGCATGCTGCAGTCTGCCATAGTGAATGAGCCCAGGCCAAAGGCACATCGATAGCTGCTCAGGGAGACTGGTTCTCTTTGGCCTGAGGTGTGCTGGTTTGTTATGTTTATGAAATAACATTTAAGTGACTTTTGATGAACTCTTAAGGGACAAACAGCAGGTGAAAGGATACTATCATAGGGAAGAGGTTTATGAAATAGATTGCCATTTGACCTAGGACTTACTGAACATGGCCAGTCCTAATTTCATTGAGCTTTTTCACATTTCGTTCCATAGAAGAGTTTACATCAGTTTATAAAACAGTAGAAAATTCAGGGTAATGAAAAGAACGTGAACTTTGGAGGCATACAGATCTGGGTTTAAGTCCTGACTCCTTAAAGTGGGTAAATTTAATTTTAACTTCACAGAGTCTCAGTTGCTTAGTTTCCAAAAATGGGGATAATGGGCTGTGAGTTGTTGAGAATATTATATCAGATAATATGTGTAACATGGTTTGTGTGGGACACATCATGGTAAGACTTCAATGAACAGTCACTATTTTGTTTCTAAAACACAACCTTTAAAGAAAAGAGGAGTACGTGTATGCAGTGTCTTTCAAAGTCTACTCTTCCCAGTTTTTGTTTTTGCTTTACAATTTTGAAAAATCTTTTTTTTCACTGATCTGAAGGGAATATAACAGATAAAAAATAAAACACTGTCTATTAGTGGAAATTATATCCAATTTCAATCTTAAAAAACAGAGTAAGCTTATTTATATTTAATTCCTACAATAATAACTACTTAGGTTTAAAATACTAGTCAATGTATTTCACTTCTCTATTAAATACTCCTGGCTGAGGAGAACTTATTGACCTAAAAATTTCCCTGCACTTGGGTTCTGGTAATTATCAAAATTATAGTCTTACATTATTTTCCATCCCTTAGAAATATCTGGCCTATGTATGAATCAAGGAAGTAAATCATCTGTAAGCCAAAACAGACTCCTTTCCATTTTTTAAACCAGGAGTTCGAGACTCCTTTTAGTAAGGTATCTGGGTATATCAAGTTTTATACAAAGAAAAGATTGGAGTGACACTTTAAAATCATTTTCAGTGTTCAAAAACATGGTCAGTGCATCGGAATTTCAATTTCATACAGCTTTCTTTTGTTAAAGAGGATCAAGCAGAGTTAACAGCTTGTCAGAGGGGAAAGGGAAAAAGTACCTAAAAGAGAAGCAGGTTAGTAGGTGAGGTCTTAGAGAGATTCCCTGTTCTCCCATCCTCTCTCCAAGTTCACTGAGAAGATGCTCCTAGATGGTCTTTTACCTTAATCCTTTTGTGCAAAGTCAAGAATACGCAAAGGTGTTTCTTAAAAGAACTTGAATAAAATTTAAAGAAAAGCATCTAGAGATGTATTTACCTCTACCTATGAAATTGATATTGTTAAAGCTCCAAAGGGTCCTCTTCTAGAAGCCACTAGTGTGCTTGGTTTGCCTATACTCAGAGGCTGGAAGTGTCTCTCCCTACAGTGAGAGGTCATAATCAGAACAGACACCTTTTGACCACCATCTATAAAAAAAAATGCAAAGCTACATACAGGCTTACTGAGTTTCTCATATTTTCTATATTTATTTCATGATCCTTAGTTTAATGGCTATCTTTTTCTTTTCCTTTTTTTAAAAAATGTAGCTACAGAAACAAATGTAGTCCATAAAATCCTCAGAATGCCTGAAAATTAAATTGTGAAGGAACCCAGATCCTTAAAACACAGTCAAGATTCAATGTTAGAACAACAAAATCAATCAAGAAACCAGTTCTAAATTGCTGCGGAAGTGAGGTACCATCTTCTTGCTGATACCCAGGCATTTGGCCTATGCTCTGTACCATGTGTCTCATAAGATGTGATGGGAAGGGAAAGAGGAAGTTTCCTAGTTTGAAACCCCAAGTCTGGAGCCTAGGAGAAGAGGAAGAGGAAGGATTAAAGTGGCTGCTTTAAACGTGTGTGATCATCAGTGCCCATTGGCTCTTACTTTTAGAAACAAGTCTTCCATATCTTGCTATGAGGAACTACATTATTTATATTTGATGATGCTGACCAGCAGATAATGTGTGAAATATCATTTCAACGAATTCCTTTCAATTTATTTTCTATGCTGTTTTGTGGTATTCTTGATTTCTTTCCTATTTGGCTGTTTTCATGTTAAATTCTAATATGGGTTTTAGATGTTTTACAGGACATTTGATTTTATATATATATATATATTTTTTTCAACTTAATCCTAATAGCTTTTTGTCTGTTCTGAGCAAAGTCTGAGTTCTGTAGTATTGAAAGTTAATTCAGTGGCTTTAAATAATTCCTCCTATTTCTCATTCATTTTAAGTAAATGCTGATGATTGGGATGGATGCCAAAAGGGCCAGGATAGTAGTCTTTCTCCTGTTCAAAAAGTGAGGTCTAGGGCGCCTGGGTGGCTCAGTGGGTTAAGCCGCTGCCTTCGGCTCAGGTCATGATCTCAGGGTACTGGGATCGAGCCCCACATCGGGCTCTCTGCTCAGCAGGGAGCCGGCTTCCTCCTCTCTCTCTCTCTCTGCCTGCCTCTCTGCCTATTTGTGATCTCTCTCTGTCAAATTAAAAAAAAAAAAAAAAAGTGAGGTCGAGTAAGCTCTTCCTTCAACTCCTAATAACTACAGAAGTCCCCACTTGCATTTGAATAATATTTCATAGTTCTAAGGCATTTCATAAATATCTCATTTGGAGCTAAGATTAAACCATGAAACTACAAAGACGAGGTATTATTAAACCCATTTTAGATATAAGGAAACTAAGACACCAAGAAATTTACTTATTTGCATCAAAGAATCTTGGTATTAGAGCCAAAACTAAAAGTCAAAATTTCTGATTTCCATTCCAATATCCTTTGCCATATGTTAATTCCCCCTGCTCGCTGGGGTCAACTTCTTATGTAACAGTCTCCCCACAACTCTCCTTGAGTGATCCACTAGAGTTCCTCTCACTTATGAGACCTACTTACTTGCTGATTTCTGTCAAAGTAGTAATTTCATTTCATATTACTGGCCAGCAAGAAATGTTCCCAGCAGCTAAATTTTCAGATAAATGTTCAAGTTGTGATCATTATGACATTAAAGTCACAGGTTAATTCGAAGCCTTTCCAGAGACATTAGCAAAACCTTTAATTCTAAAGAGACATGTAATTCAATCCTTCTCTTAAAGTCACAATAACTAAATGAAATCAAGATATGATTTATGAGGTGTAAGAAGGCAGTTTATGATTTTCGAACTGTCGGTTTACTCAGATGTCTCTGGCACATTTTTTGCAGACCTATTCATGAAAGGATAAAGAAGCCAATTACTGTAACTGAAAATTTCAAAACTACACAATAGCCATAAATTGCACTAAAATGATGTGAATTTTTTTTTTTGGCTAATTACAACCACTATTTTAAACTCAACTTAAAGATGTTAAGAATGATGATAAAAGCAACAATGGCAATATTAACATTCCTGGAGCCCTGTGCTACACACTTAGCTAAGCGCTCCATACATACATACATATCACTTAATTCTCAAATCAGTTCTAGAAGGTTGCTACCACTGTTCTCCGCCTGTTCTAGGTAAGTGTTAACCACCTATTGTAAATAACTTGTCTGAGGTCACATGGCTGTTAAGAAGCCAGGCTGGGATTAGAACTCAGGACTGACTGACTCTAAATCTTGAGCTCTTATTGAACTCTATTCCGTGTTGCCTCTTAATTACATATGAAGTCATATATGTAATGTTTATAAGACTTTAAAATGTGGAAAGTATCCCATACTATAGATAAAATGTTGTGGATATTTTTGTTATACCCAGAAATATATGATTACCTGATCTTTCAGTATAAATTCTAATCAAGTTTAATTTCTGTATTTTAGTCTACCCAATGTTTGAAAAATTACAGCAAGGTAAGGAAGCTGCAGGATGGCTGAAGCAACTGTCTTCAAATTGGTTAGTTCCTGTTACCCGATGAGTAATAAGCTACCGGACTAACTGACCATGTGCTGAGGAAGTGTGGGGGTTAGTTAAATTCCCTCGGAATGGTTCAAATCCTTCACAACTGACCAGATGGCACAGTCATTTCTCCAGAAACAAACAAAAAGCCCCAAACAAACAAGAAGAAAAATGACTTTTTAAGTCTGCCCTGGGCTGCATAGTCAAGATATGAGGCAATTTCAAATCTGGACTGCATTACCTTAAAATAAAATAAATACCAAATTTTAAATATTTATAAACACAACTAATACGATTATGTTAAAAACAACTACATACATCTTTACTTAAATGAGAACTGCCAATATTACAGCTGCTGCATATAGAGGTGCTGGCAGAAGATCTCATTTCTGTTAGAGGTTGCTCTAGGTAAGGACATGGGAAAGCCCACTGTCACATTATTTTCACATTTTAAAAAGGAACTTGTTGACTCACAGATGTATTATCTACTGGGACTAGATGGAAGATCATGCACAGGATATTAACAGTCATAAAAGAAACTCAAGTTGGTAATTTAGGCTTGAGATAATCTGCCATTTTTAAAATTATATGTACACTTACAGGTATAAACAAACCACCATATATATACTTACAGGTAAAGCTGGCATAATTTAAAATCACTAAATTATGAAGATTGGGATTATACTTTATTAATCTTTCAAAAAAATTTTTTTAAAGATTTTATTTATTTATTTGACAGACAGAGATCACAAGTAGGCAGAGAAGCAGGCACAGATAGAGAGGGAAGCAGGCTCCCTGCTGAGCAGAGAGCCCAATTCGGGGCTCAATCCCATGGCACTGAGATCATGACCCTGACATCATGACCTGAGCTGAAGGCAGAGGCTTTAACCCACTGAGCCACCCAGGCGCCCCTAATCTTTCAAAATTGTAAGTAAATGTCATCACTTCTGTTTCACTTCAGGTTTCTTTAAAAAAAAAAAAAAGTGTAGGGATAGGTACAAATATAGATTCCATTTACCATCTGTTCTGGGTAGCCTCTCATAGAATTCAGGTTTTTCAACAGGTATGTGCATAAATGGCATATATAATACACACACACACACACACGTACGTATCAGTCACATGTGCTGAGAAGACAGACTGAAATGAGGGACAATGAATTTCACAGCACTTCTAACTTCTAACTTGATTTTATAATATATGAAAGGATATCCCTCAGGACCACAGAGAAATAACACAATTACCACCCTCTGAGTATCCGAACATGTTCTTTGCTTGATGGTGACATGGGCAGAATCAAGCTAATGCTGACAATTCCCTGGAAGCAGTTTATTCATTACAATATATTAATTGATCTGTGCTCACAGATGTAAAGATATTGAAGTATCATTTTTGGAGGAAATTCTGTACTAAGTTTCTCAGAAAACCATGTCTCAGCAAATAGTCTACAAAACAGTTTTATTATTTTACAATTGCAGGACTTCTGGTGCCAGCCAGAATTATAATAAGCTCACTGCAACCTAACTCTCATGCTGCTTACAATCAAAAACTTGAGAAAAAATACAAAAAATAAATGCCTGAGGACTTGGAAAAAGTAAACAACAATAATGCAGATTGAGGAGGGCAGTCAAACTTGCAGATGTGACCCCTACAGTGATGGGTTTCCTGCTTTGTTTTTGTTTTTCTTCTTTTCTCTACTTTGAGAGGGAGTCTTAGGTTGTGGTGTGCAGTGACAGCAAGAACAGCCAAAAGTCCTTGTGTCTGGGAAACAAGGCTCCTGTGGTTTCAAGGGCATAGGAAAACCCACTGCCTTTTATATTTCTTTTTTTTTTAAAAAAAGATTTTATTTATCTATTTGACAGAGAGAGAGAGAGATCACAAGTAGGCAGAGAGGCAGACAGAGAGAGGGGGAAGCAAGCTCCCTGCTGAACAGAGAGCCTGATGTGGGGCTGGATCCAGGACCCTGAGATCATGACCCGAGCTGAAGGCAGAGGCTTAACCCACTGAGCCACCCAGGCGCCCCTGCCTTTTACATTTCTTTCTCTTTCCTGGTTTTGCCCCAAGGATGGGCACAGTGAGTCTGGGCAGGGGGGAGGTTGGGGGAAGCTAATGTAATGGCTGGGCCATGGCGGCAATGACACAGCATTTAAGATTCCAGCAGGTGTTATAACTATGCTTCAGGAGGTAAGGTAAATATGCTTGAAATGAATGGAAATACATAAGTTCTTGAAAGAGAAAGAGAAACTACAGAAAGGAACAAATTAAAATTTTAGAACTGGAATATTCAATAGAAATTATTTAATATGAAGAACAAAGAAGAAGAAATAAAGTAGGAAAAAAGAAAAAAAAAAGAATGGAGTCTCAGGGACCTGTGGAATAATTCTAAAATTTTAAATATTGGTGTCCTCAAAAGAAGAGGAGAAAGATTGGTGCAGAAAAATATTTAAAGAAATAATAGTTAAGATGTTTCTGAATTTGGTTTTAAAAAGCATAAAGTTACAGAGTAAGGAGCTCAGAGAACCTCAAAAAGGATAAATTCAAAGAAATCAAGCCTAGATGCATTATAATCAACCCATAGTAATCCAAATATAAAGAAAAAAAATCTTGAAAGCAGCTAGAGAAAATCAACACATTACATATATGGAAACAATGATTGTGATTATTATGGATTTCTCATCAGAAGCCACAGAGGAAAGAAGACAGTGGAACAGTATCTTATAAAGACTCTACTAAAAAGACTATTAGAAGTAATAAATGAAGTCAGGAAAGTTGCAGGATAAAAAATTAATATACAAAAATATGTGTGTATTGTGTTTCTATACACTAATAATGAAAGTAGCAGAAAGGAATCAAGGAAACAAACTCATTTACAATTGCATCAAAAAGAATAAAGTACCTAGGAATAAATTTAACCAAGGATGTAAAAGAACTGTACACTGCAAATAATTAGACATTGATGAAATAAATTAATGATGATGCAAATAAATGGAAAGATATTCCATGTGCATAGACTAGAAGAATTAGTATTATCAAAATGTCC
Source organism: Neogale vison (assembly GCF_020171115.1). Classification (NCBI taxonomy): domain Eukaryota; kingdom Metazoa; phylum Chordata; class Mammalia; order Carnivora; family Mustelidae; genus Neogale; species Neogale vison. Next base: position 37,484,183 of record NC_058094.1, read on the forward strand.
ATACCACCAAAGCAATCTATAAATCAGAGCAGTCACTAACAAAATTCTAATGACATCTTTCACACAACTAGAACAAATAATCCCAAAATTTGTATGGAACTACAAAAGACCATGAATAGCCAAAGCAATCCTGAGAAAGAAGAACAAAGCCAGAAGTATCAGGCTCCTGATTTCAAACTATACTACAAAAATACTGTAATCAAAACAGTAGGGGGGGCACCTGGGTGGCTCAGTGGGTTGAGCCTCTGCCTTTGGCTCAGGTCATGGTCTCAGGGTCCTGGGATAGAGCCCTGCGTTGGGCTCTCTGCTCAGTGGGGAGCCTGCTTTCCCCCCTCTCTCTGCCCCTGTTCCTACTTGTGATCTGTCAAATAAATCAATCAAATCTTAAAAAAAAACCAAACAAACAGTAGGGCACTGGCATAAAAACAGATACATAGATCAGGGTTAGAATAGAAAGCCCAGAAATAAACCCATGCATAAATGTTCAACTTATGTTCAACAAAAGAGTTAAGAATATACAATGGGGAAAGGATGGTCTCTCCAATAAATGGTATTGGAAAAATTAGACAGCTACATGCAAAAAGAATAAAACTAGACCACTATCTTACACCATATATAAAAATCAACTAAAAATGAATTAAAGACTTAAATATAAGACCTCAAACCATAAAATTCCTAGAAGAAAACATAGACAGCAAGCTCATTGATATCAGCCTTTGTGATGTCTTTTAGATCTGACTCAAGACAAAGGAAGCAAAAGCAAAAATAAACAAAGGACTATATCAAACTAGAAAGCTATTGCACAGTAAAGGAAATCACTGACAAACTAAAAAGACAACCTACTGAATGAGAGAAGACATTTAAGTCATATATCCAATAGGGGGTTAATATCCAAATTACATAAAAACTTGTAGAATTTAACAAAAAAGTAATCAATCTGATTTAAGATATGAGCAGAGGATCTGAAGAGACATTTTTCCTAAAAAGACATACAGATGGCCAACAGCCATATAAAAAGATGCTCAACCTCACTAATCATCAGGGAAATGCAAATCAAAACCACAATGAGGTATCACCTCACACCTGTGGGAAAGGTTATTCCCTAAAACACAAGAAATAACAACTGTTGGTGAGGATATGGAGAAAAGGAACACCTGTATACTGTTAGTGGGAATGTGAATTAGTGCAGCCACTACAGAAACCAGAATGAAGTTTCCTCAAAAAGTTAGAGCTACCACGTGTATACAACACACACACACACTCTCTCTCTCTCTCTGAAATACTACTCAGCTATTAAAATGAAAGAAATCTTGCTACTTGTGACATATGAATGGACCTCGAGGGTGTCATGCTAATTGAAATAGGTCAAACGGAGAAAAAGGCCATAGAATGTCACTTAACATATGGGATCGAAACAAAACAAAACAAAACCCAGACTTGTAGATACAGAAAACAGTTGGGCAGTCACCAGAGGGGAGGCCTTCATGGGTGCAGGAAATTAAGAAGTACAAACCTCCAGTTATAAAATAAGTTAAGTCTTGGGGATAAAATATACAGCATAGGGATACAGTCAACAACATTGTACTAACTCTATAAGGTGACAGATGTTAACTGGACTTACTGTGACCATTTCATACTGTATACAAATGTTCACTCACTAGGTTGTATACCTCAAAGTAATATAATACTGTACGGTATCTCAATAAATAAAAGAGTATAAGTACTGCAGAAAGATATAATACGTCACCTCTTTCATTTTTAACTTACAAAACTTTTTCCAGACCTTTCTTAGAAAGTTAGCTTCATGAGACCAGACTCAGGAATCCAACAGATCTTGTTTTGAATTTTAGCTCTGTTTATTCCTAGGTCTGTAATCTTGGACATGGTATTTAACTTCTGCAAACTTTAGTTTCCTTTTTTCTAAGATGGGATTATATATAACATTTCCCATAGAGCTGTTAAAAGGATTAAATGAGATAATGCATTGAAGAAGTTAGTACAATGTCTGGCACAGAATGAGTACTCAGTAAGTGCTAGTTGCTTCTTCAGTTTTTTTCACTGTTCTATTTTAATTAGTTACTTTCTGATGAATGTCTCCAAATCTTGAAATTCATTTTTCAGAAATGTGATCATTTATACTTATAACTCTTTTTGGATAATGTACATGTCCAAGTAGACACATTTTGTGTAGAGAAAGGCACCCACAAGGATATTATGCAAAGGATGCTCCTGGGAAGGTATGGGAGTCTTTTTCCTCCCACATGGAACCCCCTGTAGTCAACTGGCTCATAACCTTCACTCTAAGCTTCATCTACTGAAACTGGGTTCCATGTTGGCCCATTTACAAGCATTTTAAAACTTTCTAAAAATATATTTATTTTTTTTTTAAAGATTTTAAAGTAATCTCTACAACACCCAACATGGTGTAGAGATCTTCCAACTCTGAGATCAAGAGTTGCATGTCCCACCGACTGAGCCAGCCAGGCGCCCCCCAAAGGATTTTTTTAAAACAAAAAGTACTATAATATTTCAGCCTAAGAACTAATTATAATTCAACTGCACATCTTTGATATGAGTCCTGATAGTTCTGCTGAACTCAGTTATTAGTATCTCCTAGTAGAGTTCAGTGAAGCGACCCACCTACAAGCAACGACAGCTGAAAGAATTTCAGGAGGGCCCTGGAATTCAGATTTATTTTCCCATTCCTGCACCTAGTTTTGGCCAATGCTGAGGAGACCCCCAAACAGGGATCAGGTACACAGACATGTGTTCCTGAATCATATAAAACATCAACCTCAGCACCATGCCCATCTTCAGTGCCCCTGAAGTCCCCACTGCATTGTAGGCACTCAGTAAACGAGGACTTGTCTGAGGAAAGGAGGCAGTGCCTGCTGGTAAACGTTTAACAACTGGATCTCAGAGCAGGAGAGCTGACCGACGGCATTTGCCAACATATGTGGCAGAAATATTCTCACCGTGGCCGATTTAACAACTGTCTTTCAAAGTTCCTAAAAATTTAACAGTTGGCCCTTGCAAGCCAGTTTGAGCTAGTTCCAGCACATCAATGGAGAGAGGGCGAGCAGGCTGTCTCAGAGGTAACCCTAGGGTATGCTCTTCCTTAGCAACAGCCTAGTTTCTCTTTTCTGAAGTAGAGGACCCGTACGATGATTCAGCAAAAGCCAAGGGCCCCTTTGACCTTATTTCCTTGGGCTGAAATGAAATCCTGATCCCCACACCTGTCACCTACTCTCCAGGAGCCTGCCGTGTAAAATGGTTCTCCTTAATGCCAAAAACGAACCAGCTTGACTTCCAGGTTGGACAGATTCTCCAAATGCCTCACTGCTGGCTTCCATCTGCTAGATGGGACCACCTGATAGCAATAAAATGCCTGATTTATACCTGAGCTTGCTAGGACCTTCTTCCAATACTGAATCTTAGATGGCCCAACTACCTTTTCCAGTTTCCCTGCCGAATCTCTAATTCTATATTAACTCGGGGAAAAGGTCTCTATACCCTGTTTGACCCTGTTTCCACTGGCCCTTGCTGTTTAATAGCCAACACGTTTTAAATGTGAACTCCTGATCACTTTCTTAGTCTTAAAAGGCAACAAGCTTCAGAAGTTCAATATAATTATTATAATATAGGATTCTCTCTGGTTATAAGAGAGGTATGGATGGAGAAACAAGAGCCAGTTGGCCAATACCACAAATAAATGTGTTTGCTATACATGTAATAAACATCTTTAAACCATCTTACCTTACTAATAAACCTTCTCAAATACATTTACTATAACGCGGTTAGAGCAAGCTGATTAGATTAAAAGAATACCAAAACAATAAACTTCCATTTTCTAAGGTGTTTTTTTTTTTTCAACCTGAACAGCTGCGTTAATATGAAAAGCATACCTATGGGGTATTAATACAAAAAAAAAAAAAAAAAAAAGCTCGACTTCCCAATCAGTGGAAATTCTTAAGCATTTCTATAGGCCAGAAAGAACCCCTTTCATTCAGCTCTTGAAATAAAAATTGAATATTCAGAGGCACGGTAAGAACGCTGAGGCTAAACCTTGATACATTTCAAACATTTACTTAAACATGATTCAGCTGTGGGACGTGAACTTCACATATTTACATATTCCTCGGAGAAAAGAAGTCTTGTCTGGTCTGCCAGCTGTTTTCTGTTTGATCGATCTTGATGCGTTGGGAATAAAACTTACTAGGTAGTAGTAGTTATTAGCACTCCAGTAAATTTGAAGGCTCTTACCTGTACATTTGTAATCAGAGGCTACCCCTTTAAGCACAGCATCAAAAATGGATATTTCCACTCGCTGCTTTCTGTGGTGACAACTTAAAAGCAAAGAAGGCTGGGACACAATAAAGTATAAAAAAGGTTCCAGCTGTAAGTCACCAGTTCCTCTCCGTCCAGGCTGCCGAACGATAGTTATACCGAGTGCTTGTCTAGCAGATGACCTTGTGGCCGCATGAAGACTTTCAAGAGAGATGACCCCTAGTTTTTTCCCCGAAGGAAAAGCTACGCTGGGGCTCAAGAGATCTTCCGCTGTTACGGTAGAAATACATGGCTGGCTGGGCTTAGCAACATCTGAATCAACTTCTGGGAGATTTAATGAACTCTTGCCTGTTTTTTCATTATCCTTAGGCTCTTGCGATTTTGATTTGGGTATGGCCGTACAGGAATAGGTCATTAGTGAGATTCTACTTGCAGTAATGAATATGTCAAAGGGAATAAAATTGAGATTTTTTACGATTGACGACTGGCGTGAGGGACGGGCGATGCGATGCTGGCTGGTACCGCTGTGCTGTTCTATTTGTACTATTCGGATTTTAACACTGTCACTGCCGATTCCACTATCCTGAGCGCCACTGTACCGGGAGGAGGTTTCAGCCATGCTTCCGTCAAATATATCTGTTTTTTTCTGTTCTTGTCTAGAGATCTGTAAGGAGAAGGAAAGTATTTTAAACTGGTTATGTTCCAAGTGTTATTATATATAAAGGATGTTATAAATATGTTAAAAATGGCTCTAGCATAACTTGTACCAGAGTGATCATAAAAACAAAGGGACCCTTCAAAAAACTATTCATATTAAAATGCCAAGGAAATACTTGGGAAAAAGCATCACATTACATTTCTACTGTTGAAGGAGACTTTGGAGTCTATTTTGAATCAGACTTCCTTTTTTTGGACTAACAGTAGTATATACTTAAAAATACCTCTCTAAAGAATTATGTTAGTATTCATTGTGATTTTTCAAGTAGTGCAATAAACTATTTCCAAATCATTATTACTATTGGTTGAAATGATATTTTAGGCAGAAGTAGTTTATATTGTTTGCCCTTGTCATTATAGAATTAACTTGTAAGATTTTGGATAGGAAGAAAAGGAGGGAAAAGTCAAGAGTTTTAAATTATGAAGGACAAAGAAAAGTAAACTAAACTAAAATTATTTTATTCAAAATGAAGTTTATTTTCCTCTGTAGTAGGACGTGGAACAAGAGTAAACATAAGTGATGAAGCAAAATATAAGTAATTAAAGTCCTCGAAGGTGGATTTTTCCTTTGTGCACTAAAGGCTACTTGTTTTCAAAATTTTCCATTAACCACTCCCTCCATGGAGAACAGAGAACAACTTGGGGGCCACACAGCACTGAGATCTCTACTTTGCTTCTTTGGCTTCCCTTTCCTAGGTCTTCCCAGCCATCAGTTTGTGATACGCTAGATGTTTCACTTGCTTTTTCCTCCAAGTAAAACAGACTCATTACTAAGAAACCATGGCCAATCTGAGAAAAGAAAAAAAAAAATCCTCTTGACTACAGTCTTATCACTAAACATAGCCAATGGTAATATTTTAGTGCATTTTCAGCATTTCTTCCCCACCTGTGCAAAGGTGCTCCCCCTCCAGCCCCTGTTTGGTTATCATATCTATCATACCATAGAGCTAAACTGTACCTTGATCTGGCATATACTAATTATTCTTCATAGCTGTTTGAAAAAGCTGCATAATAATTAGTGTTGGGAATATTTGTTAAACCATTTTCATATAATTGGATATTCCAGTTTTTACTTTTTGACAAAAAAATCTCTATGAAAAACATCTAACATTTCCTTAGAACAGGCTTCTTTTTTTTTTTATAAGGTTTTATTTAATTATTTGACAGAGATCACAAGTTGGCAGAGAGGCAGGCAGAGAGAGAGGAGGAAGCAGGCTCCCTGCTGAGCAGAGAGCCTGATGTGGGGCTCAATCCCAGGACCCTGAGATCATGACCTGAGCCGAAGGCAGAGGCTTTAACCCACTGAGCCACCCAGGTGCCCCTAAAACAGTCTTCTAGAAGTAGAATTATTAGATAAATGTTATAGGAAAGTTTAAGGTTACCAATATTGTTAACACCCTTCCAAAAAAGGCTACATTAATTTATATTAGCACCATCAATGGAAAAATAGTCCCCTGGGCATTGCTTATCATTTCTTAGGCTTTTCTTTAATTTGATCAATAAATATAGTATCATTTTTCCACATGGTACAAATTTTCATGAGTTGTTTATGAAAATGGTAAAGGGCTGTTAACTAATTCAAGACAATGATGTAACAGTCATTAAATTTTTAAAAATACTTCTTGCCTATTGATTTTTAAGTGGTTGAGGAGAAGTATATTGTTAATAAAAGTCCAATATGAACTATATGAAGCAAAAACAACACAGTCCTGTTCTTTGAAGACACTATGTCCTTTTAATCCATTCTTTCTCTAGAGTATTACTTCACTGTCTGGAGTGCCCCTCCTGAGCCAGCAAACATAGATTACCCCATCAAGACTCAGAACAAATGCAACTTGTCTGAGAATTGTTCTCTCATTCTTTTCCTGCTTGGCCATCCTAACACTTTACACATATTTCAGTTTATACCTACAATGTTCTGTAGTGGCACTATTAGATTGTGTTAAAACATTTACAGGCTTTAGAGGCAGATGGATGTGGGGTCAAGTTCACTGCTTTCTGACTGTATGATTTTAGACTAATTACAAACCTCTCTAAGGTTGTATAATCTCATCTGTAAAACAGGGAAATGATCTCAAGAGTATGAGGATTCAATGAGCTAATTTGTCTAAAGAGGTCAGCACAGTGCCTGGTATACAGTAAATACTCAATAATGGGCAGCTGCCACAAGCCCGTCTTTTACCAGGTGAAGGACTGCCAGAGGGACTGGGCCACATCATGTGGCTTCTGTGTACCTCTAAGGAGTACAGGAGAGCCTGGCATGCTACAGAGAGGATCCATAAATGTTTGATGATGGTTTCTGATAGAATATTAAATAAAAAAATTGGTCTGCAGATTAGGAACACATGATTGTTAGCATATACATACATGTGGACACAGACCTCCCCATATGTTGTACTCTTTAAGGTCTTTCCAGATATATTCATGGGCTCTTTCCTGATCTGTACTCTCCACCTTGTGGGCTGATCACACTTCTACTTGGTTATTCTCACAGTCTCTGCTGGGTCCTCAACTTCACACTGGGGACATTAATACCCAACCCACAAAGTTGCTTCAGCATTAAATGAGTTAATGTGTTTTGTTTTGTTTTGTTTTTTAAAGATTTTTATTTATTTATTTGACAGAGAGAGATCACAGTAGACAGAGAGGCAGGCAGAGAGAGAGAGGGAAGCAGGCTCCCTGCTAAGCAGGGAGCCTGATGCGGGACTCGATCCCAGGACCCTGAGATCATGACCTGGGCCGAAGGCAGCAGCTTAACCCACTGAGCCACCCAGGTGCCCGAGTTAATGTGTTGAACATAATACATAGCGGCATGCAATAAAGGGTAAGTTAAAAAAAAAGTCACCTTCTTTGCAAAGACTTCGTTAACCCTTCCAGATGGTGCTAGTCTTTCCCGCTTTTACAGTTTCATAACAAGCTAATATTTATTGTCACAGCACTTTTCACACTGTGTCCTGTCTCAGAGCAATTCAATTGCAAGCAATTGAAGATAAAAAAATACCACTGAGTTATGTTTGTTATTTGCCAAATGTTGTTAGCACACACCTACATTTTCTATACAAAGTGTTAAGCCCTTTGAAGGGGGTAGTGTTATTCCCATTTCACAGATGAGGAAACTGAGGCTTAGAAAGATTAATCAATAAGTCCAAGGTCAGTCAGATATTAGGCTATGGGTAAGACAGAACGCCACTAGTATTCCTAGCATATACCATACTCCCTTTAACATAGCAGAGCTTAATAGCTATGTGCTGACTGAATAAACAAGTGAACGTATTTAACTGAAAAATTCAGTAAAATAAAAAAAAATGACAATCATCAAAATAATTTAATTTTAAAGCTTTTAGTTATCCCTGTTTAAAAAGTTCAAATATACCTCCAAATCCATTACCAACTAGGAATTCTCAAATAATACATGGAAAAAACTAGTCTAGGATTTACTGGCCATGTTATGACATATTAGAAACTAAGTACCTGTATACAACATAATAAAGAAGTCCTTTACATTGAGTTCTGAGGCAAATTCAAATCCAGAACTCAACCATTTTCATTCCGTCAGGAAAGGCGACCACACTTAACTCCACTACTTTCTATGCATCGAGAATTGTATTTTCTTTTTCTGATTTAGAGATTTGTATTGAAAATCTCGTCTTTCCTTCCTTAAAGTAAGGGTTCTTTAATGGTGTTAACGTGACAAAACAAACTGCCCATAGGTAGATACGCAGTGTCCAGCCCTAGTGTATGTTGAGATTGCCACATTCAGCTCTAGTGAATGTCAAGTAGCCTGATCTTGAAATATAAATAACCAGCAAGGCAGGATGGCAGCTATCAGCCTGGGTCACACAGGTTACTGAACAGAAGTCAGATGGTAACTAATTCTAGTCACTACCGAGCAGAAAGGAATTTGAACCAATGACCCAGAGATGAAAGACTCTGACTCTTATTGGGGAGAGGAAAAAAAAAAGTACAACTTTCTCAGTCCTGGGCAATGAAATTCTTCAAACTGGGTTAAAAGCCAAGATTTCCTCCATTTTTCTAAGTTTCCACACTATTTGCAGCACTGAAATAAATAAGCTGATGATTTTTGAGACATATTTAAAAATCCATTGGTTTGTCACCAGTTCATTGCAGATTTATCTGTTATACTAAAGAGTATCTGGCCTGCTCTTGAGAAAAGCTTTATAATTAATTATGTGTGCTAAGTCCTAAACTTGGGCATCAATTTACTATTCCTTTGTGGAAAAAGAAAAGTTCACAGTGTAGTAACTCTGAAAATAACTTTTGCTTTATTATCGTCTGAAGGGACTAATAATTTAAGTTGTCAAAAAAGAGCAGTATCTGCTTGCTCTTAGTGAAGGCAGCAGAAACACGGATCTTGGGGCAGTGCTGTTATATCAGCTCGCCCACTCTTTACCTAACTCATTTAAAATGAACAATAAAAGTTTTCTTTAATTAGCTACTGGTGTGCATTAACATGATCATGATTAAACCATAAAAACCAACTGTACATTACGCTGGTCCCCTCTTCCATATGTTTTGAATTATTCTGTTTGAAAATGTACTTTGCGTCCCTTTTAAAAGTTCGACCTTCTGCTTTCAGAGAATTAAATGCATATTACTGCAGTGAAGAAGATAATGTTTCAGACCTCCAGGCATATATTAAACACACTGGCAGCACTTGAGACAAAATGCTTTACTTATTAGATACTTCCTATTCTAAACAGTGTCATCAAAGGCTAAAAACAAAATCCATATAAAAGCTGCACAATGCTTCCACACAGAACCCGTGCCAAAATCCCTGTACTTTCCAACTAATGAGGAAAGGATGTGTACTCTTAACATATGAATGTAAGATTTTCCAAGCATTCACTTTAGGAAACTGGGCTATTGATTCCATATGGGTTATGTTAAATGAAACTGTATTGGTAAAATAACCTTTAAGATATCTGGCATGATAACTATAATTAAACAATATTTAAAAGGCTAAAACAAAAGGGAATTTGGTTCCACAATGGCTAATTAAAATAAAATGAAAAAACACAGCATGCCATCTATCAAGATAAATTGTTATTGTTTAAGAACTATTTAAATACTGTTAAAATATACTTTTAGATAAAATCTGAAAGAGCTGGAAAAATATTTGTGGCTTACAAATGGATAGTTTGGTGAAGAAAAAAGGATAGGACTCTGAAATTGGATGCGGAGATAACAGCTTTAAAGCCTTGAGCACAACCAGATGGTACTTAGAGGAATTCTACAATTTCACCATCAATGGGTTTCAATATGAGAAGATTTTTCAAGGGCTGGGAAAACATGTCAAGTTGATAGTTTACTTCTTCGATCATTTCAGTGCACTTTCCCATCCTTTCACAGTTCTCCACAGCACAGATATGAGCCACCATGGAGAAGGTGCTGAAAGCTGTACTAGTAGCTGGGGAGCTGTAGCTAATTCCTCCTTTTCATGTATGGAGAAAGGTAAGTTTCCAAGCTCACCCTGGAGTCTGGCAAGAGCCACAGTATCTCAGGAGCAGTGGCGAAAACCACACTCAAGTATGTGACAGTACCAAAGAAAGCATTACAATAATTTCAAATGGCATTAGTTAGATGTTCTTCCGTGGCCTTGTGGAGCAGAGAAAGATAAGGCTGATTGACTGAAACTTCCGGTTTGGTCCTATTGACATTTTTAGGAGCACCGTCAAAGAGTCTGCCTCACTAATAAAAATGCTGCAAATAAATGGATATTTAAAATTTTTTAAAGAAAAATATATCAAAACCAGCTTCTTGAGAACGAACAGGTGTAAAACAAATACAATTTTTGCTTTGATGAATGACAACAAAGGGTAATTCAGCATCTACTTCAATGTTTTAATTCACATTACTTCTTTTAATTTCTTGATCATTTTAAGGAAACCTTAACTATATATGAGCATAGATATATCTACATATTTTCGCACCTTCCTACCATAACTATGGTTCTATAACAGCAATACTGAAGTAGTATTTCCATCATGCAACAGTCATACTTTAATCCTCATCAGAGTATCGTTTGCCAATCACGAGATCATTTCTCATATCTTCTAAATTATGAAAAATCAAGTGTGAAACCACAAAATAAAAGTGACAAACACATCTGTATATCACTGTGACATTTATTCTAATTTTACTGTCCTTGCTAAAATGTAGTAATGTTTTCAAAGAAGTAAAGATCTTACAAAATCAAATACAATAAAGAAATCAGTTAAAAAAACTGGTTATACTATTTTAATGGCTTCACATACTGGAATTACAAAGCAGTTTTTACAAACTTGAAAAAATTCTATGCCTCATTGTCTAAATGTTGCAAACATACTCTTCTAGCTATATATCTTTTAGAAGTTCCGTTTGGAGGTTGGGGTGGGGTGGTGTTGCTGGGAGAGGGTCTTTATATATACCTTTAACACAGAGATAGCATATTCTGGAAACTTTACATAAGTAGCAAATTTTTGTAACAATCAGCAAGAGAATTCAATTTGATGAATACATTTAAGCAAGTAAATAAGAAAATATATATCTTTAGGTCTCAAATTTTCAGTGATATCAGCATTGCACTTAATAAACATGTTATTTTATACATGAATTATCAGAGTAGGTCAGTGACATTCTAGGTAAAATTTATCTAAGCACATTAATTTAAAAAATTATAAGAATAAATTGCCTTCTGCATGAAACATCTCTGTAAGTGTCACCAATCCAAGTTATTTTTACTTAAAAACCAAACTTGCACAAGCACTGTGTGCACTTGATACTATGGATAGAGTGCTTAGAAAATCAGGGCTTTTTATATTTTATTTCTCTAAGCCAAATGTTCTACCAGATCCCACATAATATAATTATTCCCAGTTGGATGGCAAAAAACGTTTTCACAATACTGCAATAATTATGCAAAAGAGCAGAACTAATGATACCCATCACTGCTTAATAAATAGAATGGTAAAGAGTACTATAGTTTCAAGTTTTCCTTTTCATGAAGTTACTTTTCAGGCTCTTTGAAGTAACAGTATGAGGCCACTACTGCTTGCTAAGTATCAGTTCAAATATTCACATTTCAAGACCAGCACTAAATGCAATAAAAGAAGCATGGAGATAGTTCAGGCAAGGTTGTGTTTTACTGTAGCCCATGTTTGGTCTATTGTTCTAATTAAAGTTGTAAATTACAAAAAGGGACCTGTTCTAGTGCTAAATGGACTATAATACCTTGATCATTATCAGTGTGTTTCAATATGATAAGCCGAATAAATAAAAAAAAAGTATACACACCAACATACCCACACAAGTTCAAATCCTACTTATTGAGATTTTATCTGCAGTACTGACCTTTAAACTTTTGTGTCTGTCTGTCCTTTTATACATATATGATTTCATAGCATAAGCTCATTTTCAGGAGCTTCTAAATTCATGAAAAAAAATTAGATCCAGGTGAAACTTTGCATAGAAGGTCTTAACTCAGAAACAGAAGTTTTCATTCTCTTTCCCTCTCTTTCTCCGTCACATATAAAATTGGAAGAGGTCAGTCATTTTTGTTCAAGGAGACTAGATCTCATTGATTTATACTAACTTCTGATTTTAAGTTTGACTTATTTGCTTTTTGTAATAAATACAGTTTTTTAAAAATAAAAAACTGTATAAAAAACTTGACACATTCTGGGAACTTTGAATCAAAACAGATGCCTTTACCTCAGAAACAACAACCTGCTTTGAAATGGCCACACTTTTAATTCTTAAAAAGTGGCTACTGTGTGTTACAAGGTAACTACTCTTCATACTGATGAAATCCAAGGTTCATTCCACTGATGTCAATGTGGAAACCATTTTGTCTCACGGCTGCTTAAAGATTTTCAATAGGATTAAATCAGCTGCAAGTCCTTATTATATAAGGGTTTACAATTGTGTCTGAGTTGGAGTCTGTTTCTCATAGAATTTTACTCAGAGACTGACTTAGATTGGCTCCTTAGAGCTAGTCTGATTTTACTAGAAACAACTGTATCACATCAGCCACTCTCATAAACTTGCCTTAAGATTGAATCAGCCCTGACCCTGAAGCAGATGAAAGTTTACCGAGCCTATGCATTCTCCGTTAAGAGTCACAGAAAAGTTTGCATTTAGTTTCTGCAGGACGGCAGAAATAGAGTATGCTTATTAACCATTCTAGTGGGCTTTTGCCTTGCAACTATGAACCTGATTTTCTGATAAGAAAACTACAGTTGAACTTGGAGAACTTTCTATTGATAAAAATACATACATATTCTTATTTGATTATTTTATCCTTCAAATCACATATACTCCTTTACGGAAACTATGTAGGGTTTATGGAAATGAAGCAAGAGCATGCTCTTAAAATGAATTTTCCCCTAGGTTTAGTACAAGTTAAAAATAATGAAAATGGTTTCAGCATATCCATAATTAACTTTATCCAGTAGCCGGTTTTCACTGCCAAATAGAACATGGTTATTCAATAAAAATACTGAACTGATTTTCATTATTATATATTTTATTTTCTAAATCTAAACAAACTTGCTTCAGTTAACTGTAGATTCTTCTCAAATTAAACCTGAATCTCAGTATTCTCTACTCTGTAGCTAATTTCACTGAAGTCCATCAAGACATAGAATAGAGGGTCAGTTACAAACTTTTCCTGGCTACCCTTTAACTCCATGATTGCAGATCAAATTCACACTGAACTCAAGCTACATATTGATTCTCTGTGTATTGTATTGATTCTCATGTTGTCAATACCTTAATGATGCATGCAACAGGCTTGAAATGCAAAATGGTCAAGATGTTAGAGAAAAACATTTGCTTATGCCCTGCAGCCGATTCTTCTTTTCCATTAGAAGAGTTTTGTTCTGTGCTGTTACTCCATAAAAATCATCACTAGGCCAAAATACCCTTCTGCACAAACTGCTTAGATCACAACTTCTCCCTTGAACCCTTACAAATCTGAACTATTCTCTAAATCAGGTAAATATTGCTAACAATTGCTGAGGTCAGCTAGTCCTACACCATCAGTTAATTTTCATATGTTGATATGTCCCAAGTAATTCTTGCTGTTCTGAGAAAACAATTTTTTTTGTATATTAATGGTAATCCAAAGGTAATCCAACACATATCTTAAGGATATTCTTGATTATGTGGAATTGCTTGAATGAACGTTCAGAAGTTAAGAAGAAAAGTATACATTAAATCCTCCCAAGTATCAAGCATCATTTCTATAAACATTAAACTTGTAGGTAAGTCTGGAAACTCCTGAGAAAACGTTCTCAAAAAGCTTTTAAATAAATTTTTAATAAGTTTTAATAACAGCTATTATATGATTACTAGATGATCTTATCAGAATGTCTCCTGTTTTTTTTTTTTTGTTTTTTTTTTTTTTAATTTATTTATTTATTTTTTTTCCCAATTTATTTATTTTCAGAAAAACAGTATTCATTATTTTATCACCAGAATGTCTCCTGTTAATACTAAATTTCAGAAGATCATATTCACAACAGTGAATTAGCAGTAAATTAGCATCATTAAAGTGGAGTGTTCTTAGTATTTAAAATTTACATGTCTCTAAACTACTTAGAGAATAAAGATTTTTTTAAATGATAGTAGTAAGATAATGTCACTCAGTGAAGTATGCTTAATGTTTGGACTTAAGCTATAATAATTCTGTTGGGATTAAAGACTTCTTAAGCTTCTTGAAGATAGAGCCAATATCAAAATTATTATGCAAAATGCATAAAAATATTTCACATTATTCATTCATTCAACAAATTCTTATTGAGTATATACTATGTTCCAGGTACTGCTAGGGATACAGCAGAAACAAAGTTCTTGCCTCCATGGAGTTTACACCTTAGTGGGGGAAATCAGATCATAAAATTTATGTGAAACACACACACACACACACACACACACACACACACCTGTATGTGCTAGTGACTGGACTGTTGGACTATTATGAGAGAAAGACAGAAGACAAAAATGATTTGAATTTTTTTGCCTGAGCACTTATAAGAATGGAAAAGAGGATTTTCCAGGTTATGCAAGCAGCTTCCCAAACCATCTATGTGTTATGCCAATGCTTTCATAATCTGACTTCCAAACTTTGCCTATTTTCCCAAGAATCATAAATGACACAGTGATCTTCATATAGGGAGATGATGACTCTCACCACCATACCCAAAGTCCCAAAGGACTCTCTAATTATGATGACTTCCTAGTTCTTCTAGCAAACCAAACCTCCAATCAGCTAAGAACAATTCAAGGGAGGGCTATAATTAGAGATGGTTTTCTGGGGTTGGGCCTAGACCTCATTCTGCACAAATACTTGGAGGACAGAATAGTGGGCTAAGACATGGAATCATGCCACATCCCCAGAAAATCAAAATGAGATGTAGACTATTTCTTGGGAGGATTTTGGCCCTGAGACAGCTGAGACTACTGGAATACTAGTGAAGCTGAGTTACAGAAGGGGAGAAGGGAGGGATGAACTGTTACAAGACCTTACTATTTCTCTCTGAAAATTTCTACTTAGATGTTCCATTATGAGTATCATGCATCTAAAAGATCACCATAGGTCCAAGTTGAAAATGGCAATAGCAGGTGGGTACTGGGTTTCTGGGCTGCTAGGGTGGTCCAGGGCACAGCTGGGTGGTCCAAGTCAAAGAGTGATGCCCATGGCAAGGAGGGCTCAGCTGGCATGTGGAAGGCCCTCATCTACTTCTTAGCACTCTTCAGTGTAGGAGTGAGCATGCTGAACATCTTTCTAACCTGGCATCACAGAAAACACAAGAGACCTGAATTCATTTCCCACCCTCATCTCCACATCAGGTCCAAGCCCTTTCCCTGGAGAGATGGTAATCATACTCTATACTGTAACTCTCATGTAAATCCATGTCCAACAGGTCATGAAGATGAATAAAGAGAACCTGGACCACTACTCAATGTGGACCACAGCACTGGTTTGGACTAGGACTCTGTATATGGACCAGAAAAGTAAATGGGACCTTAAGCTCACCTTCCTTACTTATATCAAATGTTTCCCAGTATACTGATCTTCCGTCCCTTTGCTCATGGCGGGATATGGATTGAATAAATAGCTTATACTGGTCCAAAAATAAATACATATAAATAAAAAATTAAAGAAATAAAAGATCACCATAACATTCTAAAATATCTTTTCTAAAATATCACCTTTACAACTTAAGTTCTTATTTGTTCCTTCCCAAAATTAAATTAAATTATACATTAAATATACCTTCCTGGTCCCTACCAAGTATACTATTGGTCATTCCTTCACTTCATTAGTTATTCTTGCTGTTTCCTTTGTATTTTTTATTCTCACTGGCCCTTCCATTCTCCACTGGCTAATTACAAAAGTTCCTTAATTGGTTTCTTTCACTGGTCTTTCCCTTTCCTAATCTATTCCATATAACACTGCCAGATTACTCTTCTCAAAACTTTTAAAATATTTACAGTTGTCTCACTAGAATGTAAGGTCCATAAAAACAGAGGACTTTTTGCATGTTTATTTTTCTACTTTATCACCAGCACCCAGAATAGTGCTTGGTACACAGAAGGCACCCCATACATATTTAATGAATGAGTTAAGAAAAAATTGAAATGAATCATTTGCAAGGTGCTTATTTAGGTTCCCACGTGAAAGAGTTGACACAAAGGTCAGTTAAACTCGAAGCTTACCTTCTAGGTTAGAGATACTCTACTAAAGATGCTTTTAGAACACATCTGTTCCAAGACTGAAAGAAACCAGGATTTAGACTTGTTGAAATGGCAGTAAAGACACTGAGGCTGAGGGAGCCACATAAATGAAGAAACAGAAGATAGGAAAGAGCATGGGTAAATGTATGGCAAAGGAAATGCCCCATTTAGGTCAAATAAAAGAGATATTTTAATGGGAATAGTGGAAGATGAGGCTGCAAAGGCAGGATAAAGCAAGATTCTAGGTTAAGAAAATGGAATTCTTGGGTTTTTTGCCAGTCTTCTTGAAAGCAGAGTCTTTTGACCATTGGAGTCAAAATAATCTAGGGCACCTGTTAAAATAGAGATTGTCAGGCCCCATGCCAAAAGTATCTTACCTGAAGGTGACACCTGGTGACCTACATTTATTACAAACTCTCAGTAATTTTACGCACACTAATACTTGAGAAACACTGCTATATACAATGGGACATTAAAAGAACTTGCCAAGTAAATAAATGACAAGTGGTGCTTGAGAAAAATTAATGTGATCAAAATGTGCAGTGGGAGTAGGGACTGGGGGCAGAGAGACCCCAGGTAGCAGATGACCAACATGGGGATGTGAAATTAAATAATAGATGGTATAGTGGGCATTTCCTCTATGTAGCCTTAACTTTATGAGCCCACAATAACTCCTCTCTTCTATAATCCTGTAGGACATACTATATAATTTATCTGGTACTTAGCATATCTTACCTTCTACTGATATTTTCTTTTAAGCCTTTCGCTCTCTTAATTAGACTGTCCATTTTTTTTTAAAAAGATTTTTTATTTATTTGACAGAGAGAGATCACAAGAAGGCAGAGGGGCAGGCAGAGAGAGAGGGGGAAGCAGGTTCCCTGCTGAGCAGAGAGCCGGATATGGAGCTCAATCCCAGGACCCCTGAGATCATGATCTGAGCTGAAGGCAGAGGCTTTAACCCACTGAGCCACCCAGGCACCCCAAAGGTCACTTTAAAATCATAATCTATGATCTCTCCATAATCACAATCTCTCCATTTCAGAAAATTTTAAACCTTTTTTTGTTACTATGTCTTCCTACCAGATGGCAAGATCCATAATTTCAGGGACTAGTTAATTTTGTTCACTATTACATACCTAGTGGGCACACAGTAGATCCTCCACAAACACATGCCTTGTCAGTGAATGAATGAATGAATGAAAAAAAAATAAGGAAAAAAAAGTAGGAGAAAAGAGTAGAGGAATGAAGTAACAGATACCATTATGAGCACCTAAAGGACTAGCAAGGCTTTTATTACTGCAAATTTCAGACAGATGGCTTCCCAGAGAATGCCTTCATCAATACATGAATGTATTTTGAAATACTGAAAGGAAAAATCCATTTTCAAGGTGCTGGGACCAGGTGTGTCTATTTTAGCAAATCACTGTATTCAAGAACAGGAAGCAGAGCTTGGAGATAGAGCACTACACTAGGGAACTGCAGACCTGGCTGAGTTCCACTGTTTCCACTAAGTCACACCTGTGTGCACTATGTGGGGGGAAAAAACTGTCTTTGTTCACGGCTTTCCTTTTGTTGACATGGAGTTATAAAATAGGGTAATCTAGGCCAAATTCAAATTCTCAGTTCAATGTATCTGAATCATGCTTCTTAGAGCTGGAAGAGGTTCTGGAGCTCATTGTTTCCAGAGATTTTCACACTACTTTTTAGCCATAGAAAAGAAAATCCTATGGGGTGACGGGGTAGTGGGTGAGGGACAGGTAGTCAATAGGCACAATATGGAAAACAGATAAAAGCGAAGTTGCCCAAGGATGGTTTTATCATGAATGTGATAAGCATGTGGATTTGAGGGCCACAAAACTCAGATCTGCTATTGGTCAATCACCCCTTGATATAATTTTTAAAAAGTTTTTATTTAAGTTTCAGTTAGTTAAGATGCAGTGTAATATTAGTTTCAGGTGTACAATACAGTGATTCAACCTTTCCATACAACACCTAGCACTCATCACACCAAGTGCACTCCTTAATCCCCATCACCTATTTTACCCTTCTCTCTACCTCCTCCTCATTCTGGTAACCATCAGTTTGTTCTCCATAGTTTAGAGTCTCTTTCTTGATTTGCCTCTGTATCTCTCTTTTTTCCTTTGGCACAACTGTATTGTTTCTTACATTCTACCTTCTAGTGAAATCATATGGCATTGTCTTTCTCTGACTGACTTATTTAGCTTAGCATTATACTCTCTAGCTCCATCCATGCCATTGCAAATGGCAAGATTTTATTCCTTTTTATGGCTGATACTCCATTGTATATATATGCCACATCTCCTTTATCCATTCATCTTTTGATGGACATCTGGGCTGTTTTCATAATTTGGCTATTATAGATAATGCTGCTACAAGCATTCGTGTACATGTATCCCTATGAATTAGTATTTTTGTATTCTCTGGGTAAATACCTAGTAGTATAACTGTTGGATCATAGGGTAGTTCTATTTTCAACTTTTTGAGGAACCTCCATACTATGTTCCAGAGTGGCTGCACAGGTTTGCATTTCCACCAACAGTGTAAGAAGGTTCCTCTTTCCCTATACCCTCACCAACACCTGTTGTTTCTTGTATTGTTGATTCTAGCCTCATAGGTGTGAGGTAATATTTCACTGTAGTTTTGATTTGCATTTCCCTGGTGATGAATGATGCTAAGCATCTTTTCATGTGTCTGTTAGCCATCTGGATGTCTTCTTTGGAAAAATGTCTATTCGTGTCTTCTATTCATTTTTTAATTGGGTTGTTCATTTTTGGGGTATAGAGTTGTATAAGTTCTTTATCTATTTTGGATACTAGCCTTTTATCAGATATGTCATTTGCAAATATCTTCTCCCATTCAGTAGGCTGCTTTTTAGTTTTGTTGATTATTTCCTTTGCTGTGCAGAAGCTTTTTATTTTGATGAAATCCCAAGTCTTTTGCTTTTGTTTCCCTATTCTTGGATAAGTCAGAAGACTTATCCAGAAAGAAACTGACTGCAGCTTATGTCAAAGAAGTTACTGCTGTGTTCTCTTCTAGGATTTTTATGGTTTCCTGTCTCACATTTAGATCTTTCATCCATTTGGAATTTATCTTTGTGTATGGTCTAAGAAAGTGGTCCAGTTTCATTCTAACTGTTGTTTAGTTTTCCAAACTCTACTTGTTGGAGACTGTCTTTTTCATATTGGATATCCTTGCCTGCTTTGTCAAAGATTAATTGAACATACAGTCATGGGTTCATTTCTGGGTTTTCTATTCTGTTCCACTGATCAATGTGTCTACTTTTGTGTCAGTACTGCTCTGATCACTACAGCTTTGTAATATAGCTTAAGTCTGGAATTGGAATGCCTCCAGCTTTTTCTTTTTAAATGCTGCTTTGGCTATTCAGGGTCTTCTGTAGTTCCATACAAATTTGCAATCAGTAGAATTTATTTCTGGGTTGTAAGGGTGGTTCAATATTTGCAAATCAATCAATGTGATACACATTATTTAAAAAAAGGATAAGAATCCTATGATTCCCTGAATAGATGTAGAAAAAGCATCTGACAAAGTACACCTCCATTCACGATAAGAACTCTCAACAAAGTAGGGTTGACCTACTCAACATAATAAAGACCATATATGAACAACCCACAGCAAATATCCTAAAGGGGGAAAAACTGAGAGCTTTTTCTCTATGGTCAGGAACAAGACAGGGAATGCCACTTTCATCACTGCTATTTAACATAGCACTGGAATTCCTAGCCACAGTTATCAGACAACAAAAAGAAATAAAAGGTATCCAAATTGGAAGAAGTAAAACTTTTACCATTTGCAGATGACATAATATATACAGAAAACCTGAAAGATTCAACCAAAAAACTCTAACTTATCAACTAATTTAATAAAATCGCAGGATACAAAATCAATGCACAGACATCAGTTGCATTTCCACACACCAATAACAAAGCAGCAGAAAGAGAAATGAAGGGATCAACCCCATTTGCAACTGGCCAAATTATAAGAGGATCCTAGGAATATACTTAACCAAAGAGGTGAAAGACATGTACTCTGAAAACTGTAAAACACTGATGAAAGAAATTGAAGAGGAAAAAAAGAAGTGGAAAGACATTCTCTGCTCATGGATCAGAAGAAAAAACATTGTTAAAATCCATACTATCCAAAGCAAACTATACATTTAATGCAATCGCTATCAAAATATCAAGAGCATTTTTCACATAACTAGAACAAACAATCCTAAAATTTGTATGGAACCACAAAAGATGCTTGACATATTTTTAAATACATGCTTTATTGTGATATGCTATATGATCTATTTAAAGTGTGCAAATCAATGCTTTTTTTCTTCCAAGTTTTTATTTAAATTCCAGTTTACATACAGTGTAATATTAGCTTCTGGCATACAATATAGTAATTCAGTACTTCCATCCTACACCTGGTACTCACCTCAATGCCCTCCTTAATCCCCATCTACTTAACCCACCCCCTGCCATCTCTCCTCTGATAACCATCAGTTAATTCTCTAGAGTTTCTTGGTTTTCTTCTTTTCCCCCTCCCCAAGTTTGATTTTTTCTTAAATCCCATATATGAGTGAAATCATATGGTATTTATCTTCCTCTGACTGACCAATTTTACTTAGCAGAATATTCTCTAGCTCCATCCATGTCAATGCAAATGTCAAGACTCTATTCCTTTTTATGGCTGAATAATATTCCCTTTTACGGATATACTACATTTTATTTATTTATTCATTAGCTTGTTGGACACTTGGGTTGCTTCCACTTTTTTGTGATTATGAATAATGCTGTTATAAATATTCAGGGACAAGTTTTTGGGTGGATATATATTTTCATTTCTATCAATTATATATGTAGGAGAAGAACTGTTAGGTTACATATACATAACTCTATTTTAATCTTTTGAGGAACTGCCAGACCATTTTCCAAAACAGCTGCAACATTTTACATTTTCACCAAGTGTATGAAGGTTCTAATTTCTCCACATCTTTACCAACACTTGCTATCATCTGTCTTTATGATAATAGCTATCCTACTGGGTGTAAGGCATTGTCTCATAGTGGTACTGATATGCATTTCCCTGATGGTTGATGGTACTAATAGTTTTTTTCATGTATATATTGGCCATCTCTATATTTTCTTTGGAGAAATGTCTATTTTATAACTGGGTTGTCTTTTTATTATTTACATGTAAGGATTATTTATACATTCTGGATATAAATCTCTTACTAGATAGGTGATATGAAAACATTTTCATCCATTATGTGGGCTGTTTTTATACTCTCTTAATTTTGATGAAGTCCTATTAACTAATTAGGTTGCTTGTGCTTTTTGTGTTATATATTTAGAAAAATCACTGCCTAATCCTTAGATCACAAAAATAAACGCCTATGTTTTCTTCTATGTTTCACAGTTTTAGCTCTTACATTTAGATCTTTGATCCATTTTGTGTTAATTTTGTAAGTGATGCTTCTTATTTCCATAAAGTTGGTATTAATATCCCCTCTTTTATTTCAGATTTTAGTAATCTGAGTCTTCTTTTTCTTCGTAAGTCTAGTTAAGAGTTTGTCACTTTTTTTTTCATTTATTTATTTTCAGCATAACAGTATCATTATTTTTTCACCACACCCAGTTCTCCATGCAATCCGTGCCCTCTATAATACCCACCATCTGGTACCCCGACCTCCCACCCCCACGTCACTTCAAACCCCTCAGATTGTTTTTCAGAGTCCATAGTCTCTCATGATTCACCTCCCCTTCCAATTTCCCCCACTCCCTTCTCCTCTCTAACTCCCCATGTCACTTTTGCTGATCTTTTTAAACAGCTGAGTTTTGTTTCTGCTAATTATCTCTATTGTTTTTCTATCTCCCCTTGACATTTAACAGAAGTCACAGAAAAAGTGAAGAGTTTGGGGCCAAGGCAGTAGGAGTTTCCTTTCTATGACCACATTGTACGGGATGGTCCAAGCCAGTTCTTTTCCTATCTGTTGTTTTATTTATTAATAGTATGCAGTATTATTTCTCAAATTTTTGTGTTCAGATGATAAATTATATGGTCACATACAAAGAGCCCTGGAATGAAATGGGATTTCCTGTGGGTTCTAGTCAGCTTCCTCCCAGTACCCTCTCTTTGAGTATTCCTTGTGGTCTGGCCTCAGATATAAAGTAAAAAAGTGAAATGAGGATGATATAAACCTTGAAGAGACACACTTGTGGTGAGATTCGTGGGGAAAAAAGCTTTTGAGAATATTTGCCAACTAACAAAAAAAGTGTAAGAATTAGTCTTCATTTGGGTCTCTCACTAACTCTTATTCTTTTATAAACAAGTGTAAATGTGGTTGAGGTCACAGAGAAATACTCTCAAGAACTTTCGTGGATGAAGCAGTCTGTGTTCATGGGTTACTGACTTTACCATGGGGCAGGGTCCTATATTCTATGCTCGAACTCTACCTGTACACATACTCTTCTCCAGTGAAGACCGCATTCCTTAGTACGATGCCACCCTTTTGAGAGAGAAGGATGAATGAGAAGTTACAGGTCTCAGGGGTTAAGAAAAAATGGGGTCACACTACTCCCTTTTGCTACTTGCCTCCCAAACTTAATCAGAACCAAATCTATGAGATGCCAGTAATTCACTTTTGTTGGGCTGGCAGGAAGGGCTACTAAAGATGGCGAAAGTTCCCGCCACAAGACCTGAGCTCGGACAGGAGAACAAAGGCCCAAGCAGGAATCTGAGACCCCCCGCCCCGGGCTCCTGTGGACCAATGGGATCCCGATGAGCAGGCGGGATATCCAAATAAGGGAAACTTGCCAAAAGACCCCTGAGCTTGCCCCAAGACCCTTAAAAGCCCCCTCCTCCCTGCCTTGGGCGCAACTTCCCCCACTCTGCTTTCCAGAGTTGCGGAACCTCGCCCGAGGGTGCCCACCTCCTCCCGGTGCAACTTTCTCGGCTCCCCTTCACCTGGGCCCTGAAACTTCACCGGAGAGAACCTTTAATAAACCTTGCCTTACACCCACTTAGCCTGGTGTTGTGTTTATTTCATCGGAAAACTTTACAACTTTCTATTCTATTTGTCCTTTCCTAGTCTTACACTTCCTGTACTCTTCAAGGAGCAGGAGATGGTTTTTTGATTCCATCTATTTCAGTGCCCTGATTTTCCTATCACAGCCAAAGGCATGTATGCAGACAAACAAATACACTTTTATCAATTATTGCAGTGTATTTCATTCACAACAGGGGTCAGGAAACTGTATATTCAATATTTCTAGAAAAACTCTCCACTAATCAAGGAACACTGAATATATTTTAATGTACTTTATTTGAACCTTAAAATCTTTTATTTGTACCTTATTAGTCTGGAAATCTGATCTGTTGTGTTGGCTTGATTACTGCATGTTACTCATAAGACTTCATTTTATTTTAACCAAATGTGCTTATTTTTTCCTGCTATTGTGGTCTTTAGACTTTATTTAAGAAAGGATATTTTAGGAATTGAAGTTTTAAAATACTTTACAAGAACTTGTTTGATAATAAGAATTTGCTTGATATGAAAGTTAAATCACAATGAAAAATCTGGTATGTTCAAGGTTTTCACTGGAACTAAAATGCTCATTAAAAGTCATGGAAAAATATTACTGCTATTTTTGGCAGTAAAACACAATGATGAAACAAAGCTTCCTTAACAATGTAAAGACAGTGGGACAGTGACTCAAGGCACTGGCAGATATTTTATTTTGATACTTAATGTAGTTCACAGAATACCAGCTGACTTTATTCTTAGGAACACATTTAAAAAATGGCAGTGATGGATTTTCAGGCCTGGTTACACCTACCAGGAAAATGACGCAATCATTATTCACCTCTCCCAGCTATGGTTTTTACTGGCATCTTCTATGAGTTACACTTTGGCACTCTTCTAAACATCATCAGGCCACAAGCTCAGTCTAAATCAAATATTTTTATAAACTAAACAATCCAGTGCTAAAAACTACCCAGGTTACAAAGACCTAATGCTGTTTCCGTTCCAAAGAATGGGCTATTTTATAGGGGGAAAAGTGCTTACTACATTAAAAGGGAAATGGTGCTTTAACCCAAAAAAACTAAGCGGTCCAGAGCATTAAAAAAACAGGATCAAACAAGCACTGGCCACCACGTGACAGACACAACCGGCTAATGACCTTTTCCAATTTCTGTATCTTATGAGACCACATAATAGATTGCTCAGGTAAGTTAGTTCATCTAGTATTGGGTCAGTTAAGTTAGAGTCATACAAAAAAAAAAAAAAATTCCGTTCACAGCCATAACCTACGTCCCTAATTCAGGCTTACGTTCTTACAAGTATGAGCCACTATTCACATTATTATTGCAAAAGAATGAGTCTAAGTATATGTCCTACTGATGATAGGTGAGTGCGATTACCCCTGCATGTGGAGAGTATCTGATTTTCAAAAAGCTGAGGGAATGCAAACAAGCAATGCTGGCAACCGAAACTAATAAAACAGTGAAACTTTCATTTTCCTACATTAAATACAGATACACTAAAGTATATTCTTTGCACCTGCTGCAAGTTTTAATTTGAAATTAGTTATACAGTGCCTGGGTACTGTATATATATACTATATATATATAGTATATATATATAGACATGTTGAAAAATCCTTGTTGAATGAATGAATGCAAAATATCTGGTTCCCATATAAATCTGGGAAAGCAAT
Organism: Neogale vison; assembly: GCF_020171115.1. Classification (NCBI taxonomy): domain Eukaryota; kingdom Metazoa; phylum Chordata; class Mammalia; order Carnivora; family Mustelidae; genus Neogale; species Neogale vison. Next base: position 37,509,676 of record NC_058094.1, read on the forward strand.
ATCATGTCAAGTGCTATATAAGTAATATTTCAGAAGCCACAGCAATTACATCATACTTTATTCTTTCCCTTGAAAAACAAAGATCATCAGTCTTTACCTGAGAAGTTTTGCAACTGGACTAACTGTTCAGCTCTACTGATCTCTCTTACCTCTTCTTCTTCTTCTTCCTTTTTTCTCTCTTACTTCTATAACTTCTATTGATGTTTTTTTCACATGGGGCATCATGTTGATCAACTACTTTCAGAACCAGCATATGAGCTTCTGCTATGTGCTCAACAATTTTAGGCATGGAGGATGTGTCAGTGAACAAAAAGCCAAATTGAAACAACCCCCCAAAACCTGTTCTTGTGGAGCCTATATTCTAAGAAGTAGAAGTAATAAATACAATAATAAGTAAGTCATATAGTATGTTGGTGAGTTCTAGGTGGTATGAGGAAAAGAGCAGTCAGGGGACACCATGATTTCTAAGGAAGGATAACAATTTTTAAAAGGGTAGTAGTCATGCTAGGCCTCATTAAGGAGGAGACATTTGAGCAAGCAGCTGCTGCTAACGGTCCCCACAGAGGCCTGGTGGTGGAAATCATGCCAGGCATACTCCAGAAACAGTCAGGGGGCCAGTGTGGCTGAAGGAGAGTAAGCAATGGAGCGGGCAGTAGGAGAGGAGGTCAGAGACTAATGGAGGGGCCAGATCATACAGTACCTGGAAAGTCATTGTTGTAAAGGCTTTAAGTTTTCTCTGAGAGAAACAGGAGCCAGAGAATAAAGCTTTTGAGGGGACAACAGGATCATTTAGCTCAAGTTTTAAAAGGATCCCTGGCTGTGGTTTTGAGAATATGAGGTAGGGAGAATAGAATGCAAAAAAGAAGATGAGTCAGGAAGCTACATACTGAGTAATCTAGGTGAGACGTGATGGCTTAGACCAGGACAAAACAGCAAAGGTGGTAAGAAGTCGAATTCTGGGTATATGTTGAAGGTAGAGCCCACAGGATTTCCTGACACATTAGATATGATGTATAATAGACATATAATAGAAAAAGAGATGAGTATGACTTCATAAATTTTGGCTTTAGCAACTGGAAAAATGGGAGTTGTCAATGACTGATATGAAAAAAGACTATGGGTGGAGTAGGTCTGAAGGAAGAGAGAGATCAGGAGCTCCATTTTGAACATATTAACCTCATACAGTGAAATGCCACAATCCTCACATTACCATCCCAGTTCATTCTCCTCATCATGCATTTATTTGTAGATTAAAAAGAAGTCTATGGCCTTTTATATTTTTATAAAAATATATTCTAGCTAGAATTGTATTGGAAACCTTATATATCATTTATTCATTAGAACCAACATTTCTCTCACTGCAGTAGCTGGATATTCTAGTCTACCAATTAGAAATGAAGAGAAGTTCCTGCTTGTCTTTCACTTACCAAAACAAATGTGTTCATAGCTTGTTGTCTCCTAGATTCAAGAACAATTTGGACAAGATGAAATGCCTCTAGAATTAGAATATGAGGATCTATAGGTCAAACTTTGGCTCTTTCACTTAGCTGTGACGAGACCTTAACATCTTAGGATCTCACTGATGACAACATAAAATAAAGAATACACCTACTTTATAGGATGGTGTGAAATTCTGTAAGTGAAAAAGTTCCATGCATTGTAAAAAATTATACCAATATTAGATTTCACACATGACTTTTCTACTGTTTTTGCTCATTCATTCATTTATTCACTCATGCATCCCTCCATCTTACAAAAAGGAATGAAGGTAGATGGAAGTTCTTGGAATGATCTCTTAACAAACTGGTGCGATATTTCTGAGCAACTTTCTGGGTGTTTCTTCACCCTTTTCACCCTATGCTCTTCTAAGGGCTGTTTAGATAAGTTACCTTAATGATTTATCTTATGTAGGATTGATTCTTTTACAATGGATTCTGCAACCAAACATCCACATGAAAATGAAAGGACAAAAAAACCCTGGTAAAATAACAGCAGGTAGCCTGATAAAATAGAAACAGAAATGAAAAGTGGGCCATGTTACACATTATTGGAAGAGTCAACTGGACTGAGCAAAGCAATTCTTAAGAAGACCTGTGAAAGACAAGAACAATGATACATGGCAGGAGAGGAAGGAGCGGGGTTAATGTCAAGGTCTTGGCCCTGACTATTGTCAATTTATTTTGTAAGAAATTTGGCCTGCCCTTGATGGCCTTTTATTCTTATTTATGGAGAAGAGACAGTATGCAAGTAATCTTACTCAACCATATGATCATATGGAGAGAGACTGGGAATTTTGCTGACAAAAGAGGGTAGGTGCCCAGTTTTGGGAGGTGAAGGTTTCTTATGAATCTTAATGAGTTAGCTGTTCCGTTGGACAGATTCCTGTGTTATTAAACAAAATTGTGGTAAATACTCTCAAGCTTTAACAACTTTTCCCTAACTGAAGGGGTCTGTGATGAGGATCCTTTAGTAATTCTTTCTGCACTATGTTCTCAGACACAATTTTATTAGGGCATTCTTCATTTAGTTACTGATGGGGGTGTATTCTGACATAAGGTGTGAATCCTTTCAAGGCTGGGAAGATTATAGTCATCCTTGTGACCACAGAGCTGCTGGAACATACATTATAGAGAGTTAATAAAAGTCATTTTCCTGATTCTCCTATTCTCCCACTTCTTTATTTCTGAAAGGCTAACTCCAGAGCTCTTGTAGGAGTGAGATCTTATATATACTTCATTAACCCTTTGTGTCATGGGCTGCTCACAAAAAATCGTTAATGAATGCCAAGCAATTTCAAGGCAGGAAACCCAGAATTTCAGGCCAAACATTTCCTTATAAAGAAATGAAATGCTTGGGATATAAGGTGACAGTATCATTCTGGCAATTAACCTGAATTGTCATTTAGATTACACTTTGCTGTTTTGGGAAAAGGAATTTTGGCTTGGTATTTCTGAGTCACCCTTAGTGTTTTTTATTGCAACACTGTGATTCTTATAAATTCATTATTCTCAATATGTCACCATGAAAATATTAAAACATGCAAAAAGATGAAATAATTTTATAGTAAGCATCTGTATACCTACAACCTAGATTCTCTAAAGAACATTTTTTTGTTGTTCACTTGTTTTAATAGCTATCTAGGGATGGAATGGGTCTCAGCAGGGAAAAAAAGGTACTTTTATAAACTGATTATTTATAATTTTGAAAATCAACAAAATTTTAATAATTATACCTTTATTGAGTTCTTATGTGGTAAGTCCTATACCTACATTATTTTTTTTTTTTTTTAGACTTAAAACACTTTATTATGTATTTAGAAAAGTGGAACTATAAAGGGGTAGGATTTCACCAGGATTGCCTCCCTGGCAACCCAGAAAGTGGAAAGTAGAAAGTAGAAAGTTGAATATACACTTTTCTTACATGTATCCACATTCTCTGAAAACTCCCAAGAAGAGGAGTAGAATAAAGTGGTGGTATACATTAGCAGTGGAGGTTGGGTAGGAAGAGTGCTTGTTTACAGAATTTCCCCCCCTTCTAGCCCCAACAGCTCTCAACAAGGGGCACAATAGGAGTTATGCAACATAGTGTCAAAGGAGAGCTGATGCCTGCTTGGAAATGTGCAATGCATGTATCTATGTGTGGTTTAGGAAGGCATAGGACAAGGTTGTGATCCAAGAAGTGATGATGAAAGGAAAGGTTTTTCTGTGGTAATGAGGGAAAAGGATGGTTATGGAAGGGGTTGAGAAAATGATTCTGGGAGTAGGTAATTCCACTTCACCTTTTCATGGGGTGACACGGACGTGGACACGGTGCCAGACATTGCTGAGCACACCTCGCAGGTTCCAGATTGGGGCCACTGAGTCTGGCTGCACATTGTAGCTATCATCTACAGCCTTACAAACAATGTTCAATTCATTTTTCCCAGCTGGCACAGGCGCTTGTAGCTGCCATAACCTCCAGGCCCAGGCCTTCCGGGGACGCTGTTCCTCTCCATTCAGCTCAGCCACTTGCCAGGTTAGGCCCCCATCCAGAGACACATCCACCCTGACTATAGCCCTCCCACCACCACCATGCATAGCCCTTGATAGTCACCTCCCCTGATTGTACGGTCTCCCCATCCTGGGGCTCTGTGATGGCTGACTGGACAGGAAGTTCCTGAATAGATGGAGCGGAGTCAAAATCTACTGTGTCCCAGTCCACAGAAGGAGAGAAACATTCGTAATCCCGTCGCTGCCAGTGACTGTAACTTTCCTCTGGTTCCACGCTCACTTTGCCCAGCCATTTGACATGGCGGGCACCCACCACACCAGGAACCACCACCCGTACAGGGAAGCCATGGTCACAAGGCAGGGGCTGCCCATTCATCTCATATGCCAGCAGGACCTCAGCTTCAGGGTCCATGGCCCGAGCCAGAGGGATGGATGCTCCATACGCAGTCCCTGTGGGGTCTGAGTCCAGTCCCTCAAAGCAGACGTGGGCCTCAGTTTCACGGAGTTGGTGACCAGCCTTGGCTAAAACATCACAAGAGGCGTGCCCCAGCCCAGCGTGCAGTGCTAATGGCCCCTGCATTCCACTCCAGACCTTTTACTTCTTTGAACTCATCTCAGAGCGTCGGTTTCCAGCGCACTGAAGAGTGACCGTGACCTCGTGCTTGGGGAACTGGTACAAGTCATCCAGGGATAGGGACAGTGACTGACACCCAGGTGTCCCTACTACATGCAGGCGATAGGTTTCTGGTTCCAGGTTAGGTACAGGCAGATGGTTCCGGGTGAAGAAGATAGGGTTAGGTGTGATATAGTTTTCTGTCAGCAGTTCAGGGGGAGGCTCTGCATTAAAGGGGCGTTGGCTATTGACCTTCAGGGCTGGGTGACGTACAGGATCATCAGCGTAAGGGTCAGAGGTCTTCAAGGTGGAGGGTGCTTTGTCTTCAGAACTCAGCTCCCCAACTTTATACTGAGCCAGTATCTCACGCACATGGGCTGGTCATGAACAGCGCGGAGGGCCCAGAAAGGCTCTAAAGGACCACCTGCTGCTAGCATCAGCTTTGATGGTCCCCCTGGGTGTAGATCCACAAATTCTGTAACATCAAACACCTCACAGCCCAGAGTTACCCAGATCCTAGTCTCAAGGCTGCTGTGAGATTTCACTTCCTCTCTGGTATATATGTGTGGTGACTTCTCAGCAGCCCTGCACCAGTGGTCATGATAGGCCAACACTGCACCGAGACCTAGCAGAGTCCCCATGACTCTCCATCCCCTAGTGCTGGAGTTAGCACCAGAGAAGGCAAAGCTGGGGCACTGGGGCTGAAGTGAATCATTTGTAGAGCAGGCCCGAATGCAGAGCCTTGAGGGGACTGATTGGAGCCTGCAGGCCTGTCGGAGACATGGGATCACAGCCCTGTGCAGCAGCATTGTGGCAGACCCGGTTCGGCGTCCTCTCGGTCCACTTGGCGGCTGCTTTACCCACCTGGCTCCAGACGACTGGGCACCTACATTATTTTTTTTTTCCCCAATTTATTTATTTTCAGAAAAACAGTATTCATTATTTTTTCACCACACCCAGTGCTCCATGCAAGCTGTGCCCTCTATAATACCCACCACCTGGTACCCCAACCTCTCACCCCCCCGCCACTTCAAACCCCTCAGACTGTATTTTTAATCCCTACAAAATTCCTCTAGGGAAGCCGAGGCTTACAGAGTTAAGGAACATGGCTAAGTGCCATAGCAGCTCTCTGAAAGCTAGACTTAAGCCCAAACTAATAGTCTCTAATATTCCATACTGATCCTAAATGCCAAAAGAGGAACAAAACAAAACAAAACAAAACAACTGAGGCAGACATTATTGGTTACCTGCCCATCAACATAGTTTAATTTCCCCTAGTCTAAGAGAAATCTAATTTTTCACCTCCCAAACCCCAACCTCACCTCCAGTTTTCAGGGGCACAACAAGTCCCTTTACTGTGATTAGTTCGGAAATACAGGCTGAAGCTATTCAGACAGGGTACTTCCTAAATCACAGGGCTTGTTTCAGGAATGGGCATGTGACCCAATTTGGTCTAATAATTCATGGGAAGAAGTTTCCTCAGGACCTCTGGGGAAAACCTTCCTCACCCCTACAGAGAGCTTTGTGAAACAACTGGATGCATGGAAGTACAGATACAACTATTATAGCTATAGTGCGACTATGAGGAGAACAGTCCAAGAATGAAGCCGAGAGTGTAGCAGAGGAAGTCAAGAGAAAGGAAACTGTATTAGAGTGAGATAACTCTCAGGTGTACTCTAAGTCTGAAGTCCAAGTTATAACAGCCAATAAATTTCCTTACTGTGCAATATTTTTGGTTGTTCTGTTATTTGTGGTCATAGATAACATAGCTGATTGGGAAAATCAGTCAGAAGAATGATACTTTAAAACAAAATTAATAACAACAAAAAAACCTAAACAGCTAAAAGAGAACACAGTTAAGGATTATATTCACTGAGTTGGGGAAGCTGTGGTTAGTAAATACTCTGTGCAACTTCATTCTGGGGTTGGAGTTAGCAGCAGCAACAGCAGTTTCCTGAGGCTATTCATGCACAGAAATCCCAGGTCCTCCTTAAAGAACAGTCCTTACATTTCTATCAAAGATTATAAAGGACTGAATTCCTTTAAAGGAATTCAGGTTAAAAGGTTAAAAGCATGGATGAGTTCTTGCCAGCAGTACCCCACACAGAGACTACCACTTTGTCACCAAATCCCAACACTTTACCTTTTACTCTTAAGAATTTAATTAAACTATTTTGAGTTTATCTTTGTGTACAGTGTAAGAAAATGGTCGAGATTCATTCTTCTACATATAGCTGTCCAGTTTTCCCAGCACCATTTATTGAAGAGACTGTCTTTTTTCCACTGTATATTTTTTCCTGTTTTGTCGAAGATTAATTGACCATAGAGTTGAGGGTCCATATCTATCTAGGCTCTCTACTCTGTTCCACTGGTCTATGTGTCTGTTTTTATGCCAGTACCATGCTGTCTTGGTGATCACAGCTTTGTAATAAAGCTTGAAATCAGGTAACATGATGCCCCCCATTTTATTTTTGTTTATCAACATTTCCTTAGCAATTCGGGGTCTCTTCTGATTCCATACAAATTTTTGGATTATTTGTTCCAGCTCTTTGAAGAATACTGGTGGAATTTTGATTGGAATGGCATTCAAAGTATAGATTGTCTATAGATTGCAGTATAGACATTTTAACAATGCTTATTCTTCCGATCCAAGAGCATGAAATGGTCTTCCATCTTTTTGTGTCTTCTTCAATTTCTTTCATGAGTGTTCTGTAGTTCCTCAAGTACAGATCATTTACCTCTTTGGTTAGGTTTATTCCCAGGTATCTTATGGTTCTTGGTGCTATAGTAAATGGAATCAATTCTCTAATTTCCCTTTCTGTATTTTCATTGTTAATGTATAAGAAAGCCACTGATTTCTGCACATTGACTTTGTATCCTGCCACGTTGCTGAATTGGGTGGAGTCTTTTGGGTTTTCCATATAAAGAATCATGTCATCTGTGAATAGAGAGAGTTTGACTTCTTCATTGCCAATTTGGATACCTTTTATTTCTCTTTGTTGTCTGATTGCTGTAGCTAGGACTTCTAATACTATGTTGAACAAGAGTGGTGAAAGTGGGCATCCTTGTCTTGTTCCTGATCTCAACGGGAAGGCTGCAAGCTTTTTCCTATTGAGAATGATATTTGCTTGGATAAAAGACCTCAACGTGAGACAGGAATCCATCAGAATCCTGGAGGAGAACATAGGCAGTAACCTTTTCGATATTAGCCACAGCAACTTCTTTCAAGATACGTCTCCAAAGACAAAGGAAACAAAAGCGAAAATAAACTTTTGGGACTTCATCAAAATCAAAAGCTTCTGCACAGCAAAGGAAACAGTCAAAAAAACAAAGAGGCAACCCACGGAATGGGAGAAAATATTTGAAAATGACAGTACAGACAAAAAGTTGATATCCAGGATCTATAATGAACTCCTCAAACTCAACACACACAAAACAGGCAATCATATCAAAAAATGGGCAGAAGATATGAACAGACACTTCTCCAATCAAGAAATACAAATGGCTATCAGACACATGAAAAAATGCTCGTCATCAGGGATGCCCTCAGGGAGATTCAAATTAAAACCACATTGAGATATCACCTTACACCAGTTAGAATGGCCAAAATTAACAAGACAGGAAACAACATGTGTTGGAGGGGATGTGGAGAAAGGGGAACCCTCTTACACTGTTGGTGGGAATGCAAGTTGGTGCAGCCTCTTTGGAGAACAGTGTGGAGATTCCTCAAAAAATTAAAAATAGAACTTCCCTATGACCCTGCAATTTCACTCCTGGGTATTTACCCCAAAGATACAGATGGAGTGAAAAGAAGGGCCATCTGTACCCCAATGTTTATAGCAGCAATGGCCACGGTCGCCAAACTGTGGAAAGAACCAAGATGCCCTTCAACGGACGAATGGATAAGGAAGATGTGGTCCATATACACTATGGAATATTATGCCTCCATCAGAAAGGATGAATACCCAACTTTTGTAGCAACATGGACGGGACTCAAAGAGATTATGCTGAGTGAAATAAGTCAAGCAGAGAGAGTCAATTATCATATGGTTTCACTTATTTGTGGAGCATAACAAATAGCATGGAGGACATGGGGAGTTAGAGAGGAGAAGGAAGTTGGGGGAAATTGGAAGGGGAGGTGAATCATGAGAGACTATGGACTCTGAAAAACAATCTGAGGGGTTTGAAGTGGCGGGGGGGGTGGGAGGTTGGGGTACCAGGTGGTGGGTATTATAGAGGGCACGGCTTGCATGGAGCACTGGGTGTGGTGAAAAAATAATGAATACTGTTATGTTGAAAATAAATAAATTAATATAAAAAAAAAGAATTTAATTAAACTAGAAGTCAGCCGACCCAAGTTCTAGTACTAGCTTTACTGGACTACCCTTGATATCTGCCTTTCTAGGGTATAGTTTCCCAACCTGAAAATCCATGGGATTGCTCTACATAGCAAAGGATTGCAGATTCATGAAACACACATGTAAGGAATGATTAAGGAAACACGGTATGCTTGCTACTGCACACTGGTGTGAGTTTTCTTTTTCTTTTTTTTAATAAGTCACTATTAAACAAGAAATAATGCTAAAATAATTGCCAAAATGTCACAGAATTTAATATTAATATTAAAGCTATTATTTATTATTTTAGAAAGCAAAGTGTAGCTTACTAAAATGCCTACTTTTTTGGAGAAACAGGGTATCAAAAAATAACACATGCAATAGCTCAGAGATCATGGATCAGTAGCCAGGGCTGGATATATAGTTGGTAGCCAACAAAAGTGGGAGAAGAGAGGGAATGGACAACACATTTCTTCTGCTTAACAATTTAGTTGGAGCTGGGGCAGGCACTATTTATTCACTTGGCCTTCTTAAAACAATAAAGCCTAGAAATGAGGGTAGAAAAGTTGTTTATAAATCTTTCAGTGTGATGGATGTCTAAGTACAGGCTCATGTTGTCCTTTTGTTTCTTTTAAGAGTTATACTCAACTCAATCCAGAGCAGGCTATGTATGAATAAAAAATCTAGGTTATACTATTTCAAAGCAATGTTATTTGTAGGTATCTCAGACAATCATCCTCCATTTCTAATCTTAAAGTAGATCAAACAAATATGTGAGGAATTATTTTTGAAATACAGAGAGATACAATTCTTAGCTCCAAATTAATTTACCCATCTGAGTTGTTAAATTTATGATTTTCAACTGCTTTTTGTATCTGTTGAAATTATTTTAAAAATTAACTTATCAGAATAATATTATACTACTTTGCTTATAGTTGAGAACCTTGTAACAGTGCACTTTGATTCCTCCTCTGTCAGCTTTTGTACATTGTACAAAAATGTAATAATCAATTGTGTAATGTACTGAACAGAATGTAATGTATTATCCCTTCCATATGTGTTATAAACCCCTACTACACTGTTATTATTTTATTTTATTTTATTTATTTTAGCTTCAGTCAGTTGTCATTGAGAGAGACTTCTAAAGTGAGGGGAAAGTAAAGGAAGGAATAGACAGCAATATCATAATAGTAGGGGACTTTGACACTTTGACACTTACTTACATCAATGGACTAGATCATCCAAATAGAAAATCAATGAGGAACAGCGTCTTTGAGCAACACACTAAATCAAATGAACTTAACAGATATATACAGAACATTCCATCTAAAAACATCAGGATGGGGTGCCTGGGTGCTAAGCTGGTTAAGTGTCTGACTCCTGATTTTGCCTCAGATCATAATCTCAGGGTTGTGAAATCGAGCTCTGTACTGGATATGAAGCCTAATTAAAATTCTTTCTCTCCCTCTGCACCCCCTACTCTATAAGAACAAAAACAAAGAAAAAAAAAAGTGAAAGAAACAAATAAGTGGATGCTAAACAGTAAGATACAAAACCACCAAATGGGGGTGCCTGGGTGGCTCAGTGGGTTGAAGCCTCTGCCTTCGGCTCGGGTCATGATCCCAGGGTCCTGGGATCGGGTCCCGAGTCGGGCTCTCTGCTTGGCAGGGACCCTGCTTCCTCCTCTCTCTCTGCCTGCCTCTCTGCCTACTTGTGATCTTTGTCTGTCAAATAAATAAATAAAATCTTAAAAAAAAAAAAAACACCAAATGGTCAAACATGAAACCAAAGAGGAAATTTAAAAACAACTTAGAGATATATGGAAATGGAAATACAACAGTTCAAAATCTTTGGGATGCAGCAAAAGCAGTTTCCAAAAGGAAAGTTCATAGTCACCTGAAGAAACAAGAAAAATCTCAAATACACGATATAACCTTATACCTAAAGAAGCTAGAAAAAGAAGAACAATATGAGTAGAAGGAAGGAAATAATAAAGGTCAGAGCAAAAATAAATGACATAGAGACCAAAAAGACAATAGAAAAGATCAGTGAAAGTAACAGCTGATTCTTTGAAAACATAAACAAAAATGATAAAACTTAAGCCAGAATCATCAAGAAAAGAGAGAAGATTCAAATAAAATCAGAAATGAAAAGAAGTTACAACCAACACCACAGAACTATAAAGGATTATGAGACCACTACAAAAAATTTTATATTAAAAATTGGATAATCTGAAGAACTGGATAAATTTCTAGAAATATACAATCTTTCAAAACTGAATCAGGAAGAAATAGAAAATCTAAACAAACTGATTATTAATAATGTCACAGAATTGGTAATAGAAAAACTACCAACAAACAAAAGTCCAGGACCAGAAGGCTTCACAGGTAAATTCTACCAAACATTTAAAGAAGAGCTAATACCCATCCTTTTCAACCTGCTCCAAAAAACTGAAGACAAATGAATCCTTCCAAAATCATTATGAGGTCAGCACCACCCCGATACCAAAACCAGACCAAAAACAAAAAACAAAAAACAAAACAAATCAAAAACAAAAAAACTACCAAAAAAAAAAAAAGAAAATTATAAGCCAATATCCCTGATTAACACAGATGCAAAAATCCTCAATAAAATATTAGCAAGCCGGGTTCAATACATTAAAAGGACCATCCATCAGGATCAAGTGTCATTTTTTCCAGGGATGCAAGGATGGTTTAATATCTGCAAACAAATCAAGTGATAACTTGAATGAAGAAAATGAAAGATAAAAATCATATAATCATCTCATTAGATGTAGAAAACGCATTTGACAAAATTCAACATCTATTCATGATAAAAACTTACAACAATGTGGATTTAGAAGGAACATATTGCAACAAAGGTCATTATGAAAAATCCCACAGCTAAGAATATACTTAATGGTGAAAAGCTAAAAGGTCTTCCTTTAAGATCAGGGAGACAAGGATACCCACTCCTGTCACTTTTATTCAAGATAGTACTAGAAGTCCTAGCCACAGCACCACAGCAATTAGACCAAAAAAAAAAAAGAAAAAAAAAAAGGAACCATATGTTAACTATAACTTTATTTTAAATAAAGATCTAAAATAAAATAGAATAAAGTAAAAGGCATCCACATTGTAAAGTATCCCATGCGGAAGCAGTAAAACTGCTACTATTTACAAATGATGTGATACTATATATAAACAACCCCTAAACACTCCATCAAGAAACTATTAGAACTAATAAATGAATTCAGTAAAGTTCCAGGATACATAATTAATATATGAAAATTGGTTGCATTTCTATACACTAAAAACAAGGTAGCAGAAAGGGAAATTAAGAAAATAATGCCACTTACAATTGAGTTAAAAAGAACACAAAGATCAACTCAAAATGGATAAAAGACCTCAACGTGAGACAGGAATCTATCAGAATCTTAGAGGAGAACATAGGCAGTAATCTCTTTGATATCAGCCACAGCAACTTCTTTCAAGATACGTCTCCAAAGGCAAAGGAAACAAAAGCGAAAATAAACTTCTGGGACTTCATCAAAATCAAAAGCTTCTGCACAGCAAAGGAAACAGTCAAAAAAACAAAGAGGCAACCCACGGAATGGGAGAAGATATTTGCAAATGACAGTACAGACAAAAGGTTGATATCCAGGATCTATAATGAACTCCTCAAACTCAACCCACACGAAACACGCAATCATATCAAAAAATGGGCAGAAGATATGAACAGACACTTCTCCAATCAAGACATACAAATGGCTATCAGACACATGAAAAAATGCTCATCATCATTAGCCCTCAGGGAGATTTAAATTAAAACCACATTGAGATATCACCTTACACCAGTTAGAATGGCCAAAATTAACAAGACAGGAAACAACATGTGTTGGAGAGGATGTGGAGAAAGGGGAACCCTCTTACACTGTTGGTGGGAATGCAAGTTGGTGCAGCCTCTTTGGAGAACAGTGTGGAGATTCCTCAAGAAATTAAAAATAGAGCTTCCCTATGACCCTGCAATTGCACTCCTGGGTATTTACCCCAAAGATACAGATGTCGTGAAAAGAAGGGCCATCTGTACCCCAATGTTTATAGCAGAAATGGCCACAGTCGCCAAACTATGGAAAGAACCAAGATGCCCTTCAACGGACGAATGGATAAGGAAGATGTGGTCCATACACACTATGGAGTATTATGCCTCCATCAGAAAGGACGAATATCCAACTTTTGTAGCAACATGGATGGGACTGGAAGAGATTATGCTGAGTGAAATCAGTCAAGCAGAGAGAGTCAATTATCATATGGTTTCACTCATTTGTGGAGCATAACCAGTAGCATGGAGGACAAGGGGCGTTAGAGAGTAGTAGGGAATTTGGGTAAATTGGAAGGGGAGGTGAACCATGAGAGACTATGGACTCTGAAAAACAGTCTGAGGGGTTTGAAGTGGCGGGGGGTGGGAGGTTGGGGTACCAGGTGGTGGGTATTATAGAGGGCACAGCTTGCATGGAGCACTGGGTGTGGTGAAAAAATAATGAATACTGTTTTTCTGAAAATAAATAAATTGGGAAAAAAAAAAGAATGAAATACCCAAGGATAAATTTAACCAAGGAGGTGAAAGACCTGTACTCTGAAAATTATAAGAAATTTAATGAAAGAAATTGAAGACAACTCAAAAAAATGGAAACACATATCATGTCCATGGACTGGAAATTTAGTATTATTAAAATGTCCACACTACTTAAAATAATCTATAGAGATTCAATGTAATCTCTCTCAAAATATCAATGGCACTTTTCACAGAACTAGAACAAATAGTTCTAAAATTTGTGTGGAACCACAAAAGACCCTAAGTAGTCAAAGCAATCTTGAGAAAGGACAAACTGAACGTAACGTATTACAATCCCAGGTTTCAGGTTATGCTTCCAATCTGTAGTAACCAAAACAATATGGAACAAGCACAAAATTAGACAAATAGATCAATGAAGCAGAATAGAGAGCCCAGAAATAAACCCATACTTACATGGTCAATTAATCTATGACAACGAAGGCAAGAAGAAACAATCAGGGCAATGGGGGAAAGAAAGTTCCTTCATTTAATGGTGTTAGAAAAACAGGAGAGCTAGATGCAAGAGAATGAAGTGGGACCACCTTCTTATACCATATACAAAAAGAAACTCAAAACGGATTAAATACAAGACTTGAAACCATTAGACTCCTAAAAGAAAATAGTCATACCTTGAACATTAGCCTTAAATATTTTTCTGAATCTGTCTCCTCAGATAAGAGAAACACAGCAAAACTAAGCAATTGGTACTATATCAAACTAAATAGCTTTTGCACTGTGAAGGAAACCATCCATAAACCAAAAAGGCAACTTATGGATTGGGAAAAGATAAGGGATTAATACCCCCAAAATTTAAAAAAAAAAACCAAACTCATTTAACTCAACAGCAAAAATTCTACAAACAATCCAGTTAAGTAATGGATAGAGAAACTACACAGACATTTTCCCAAGTGGCCTGAAGACACTTGAAAAGGTACTCAAAATCACTAATCTTTAGGAAAATGCAAATCATAACCACAATGAGAAATCACGTCACAGTCAGAAAGGCTAGTTATCAATAAAATAAATAATAAGTGTTGGCAAGGATGTTGGTGGGAATATAAATTGGTGCAGCCATTGTGGAAAACAGTATGGGGGTTACTCAAAAAGTTAAAGACAGAAATACCATGAGACCAGTAATTCCACTTCTGGGGTATTTCCTGGATGAAAACAAAAACACTAATTTGAAAAGATTTACATGCATACCTATATTTATTGCAGCATTATTTATAATAGCCAAGATAGGAAAGCAAACTTAAATGTCCATTGATAGATGAATGGATAAAGAAGATGTGCTATATATAAAATAATGAAATATTACTCAGCCATAGGAAGAACGAAATCTTGCATTTGTGATAATATGGGTAAATCTAGAAGTGAAATAAGTCATAAAGAAAAAGAAATACCATATAATTTCACTTATATGTGGAATCTAAAGAACAAAGCAAATGAACGAACAAGACAGAAATAGCCTTACAAATGCAGAGAACAAACTGGTCCTTTTCAGAGGGGGGAGGGGTAGGGGATGGGTAAAACAGGTGAAAGGGATTAGGATGTATAAAATTCAAATTATAAAATAAATAAGTCAGAAGGATTAAAAGTATAGCATAAGGAACAATAATACTGTAAAAACTTTCTTTAGTGACAGATGGTAACCACATTTTTATGGTAAGCATTTTGTCATATATGTAACTATCAAATTACTATTGTACACCTAAAACTAACATAATATTGTATATCAAGCATACTTCCATTTTTAAAAAGTGACATAAAAAAGCCTTTTACAGTTACTCACATAATTATATCCAATGATTTCATTCTTTTGTGTAGAGGCAGATATCTACCTATTATCATTTTCCATTTGTCTAAAGAAGTCCCCTTAACATTCCTTGTTATGTGGGTCTCCTGGTGATGAATTATTTCAGCTTTAGTATTTCTGAGAGAAATTATGATTTTTTCTCAGGTTTTAAAATATATTTTTTCTGGATACAGAATTTTAGGTTGACATGTTTTGTTTTCCTATATTTCAAAGATGCTATTCCACTCTCTTTTGGTTTGCATTTCCAACAAGTCTGCTAGCATTATCATTTTTATGTCTTTCCTCCACTTTGGCTACTGCAGAGACTGTTTCTTTTTCATAGCAGTTTTGTTTTTCAAGTTTTTATTTAAATTCTAGTTCATTAACATATAGTGTAATACTGGTTTTGGGTGTTGAACAAAATAAAATAAAATAAAATTCCACAGGCTGCTGGATCTCAGCATCCAAGCGGCATATTCACTCTTCCTCTCCCCAAAACAGAGCAGAAATTAGCTTTTAGATCAAATAAAGTAAAATATCACAGCAATTCAAAGTTGGTTGATAAGAATTACCTGGGACACATTAAAGTACTGATTCCTGTGACCTTCTCTAAATGTACTGAATCAGAATTTCTAGAGATTCTTAAGTAGTTTTCATGAACATCCCTGGTGATTATCATCATGTTTAGAAAACATCCATTTACACACATTTGTATATATGTAACATATTATATAACATATGTTAGCATCAATAAAAAAACATGAACAATAAAAAACTGAAAAGAAGCTGGACCTTCAGAATGAATCAGAATAATAATATTCCAAAAATAATCAACGAATTCTAGAACTGAAAGAGGTTTTAATTTATTTACTCCCACTCACTTGCCCTAACTCTCCCATTTTACACTGGAGGAAACTAAAGCCCACAATGCACAAATAACTTGACCAAGATTCTACCATTAGTGGCATGCCAAAGCAAATTTTACAGCAATTTCTCTGACGCTTGTTTCAGATTTACTTCCATAATATCACAGTGTGTAAGTTTCAATTCAGTTTAGATTTTCAGAAAAGTCCAAAGGAAATTTAGTAAATTATCAAATATAAATCATTAAGACACATGTAAGTATGCAGTTTTCCTTATTAAAGAAATAAACTCTTTAAAAAAAACTTACAGACTACCCTATGGTAGCAAATTCTAGCAGTCACAAATACTACAACATCTGAAGGTTATCTACTAAGAACTGAACCTAATTTTTCAATCACATATCATCATCTAGGCTTCACAATAATATTAAGAATTAAGGAGTATTAGTCCAAATTTACAGATGAGGAAAGAGGCTCAGGGAAATAAAAAGTATGTCTACCTTTCAAAGACATTAAATGGTAGTGCTAGAATTTGAACCCAGCTTTTCTGAGCATTCTATGCTTTTTGTACTATGTGTATCACCGCATTTAGAAGATGACAAACAATAATAGTTACTAATATAATGTTCAATTATTGCAGTGAGACAAAGGCAAATTTAAATAGATTTGAAAAATGTCCTGACGATGATTTTTGCAGCAAAATTTTACAATGAAACTTGGTAAAAGGCATCTGCCTTCTTTTCTACATTATCACTTTAGTATGATACAAAATAAAATAAATTTATATTTAATCCAAATAATGAAAGCATAAAATTCCATTTTAAATAATCAAATAATGTAGAGCTATTTTTAAAAAAACTTTTTAAAGATTTTATTTATATATTTGACACAGAAAGAGAGATCACAAGTAGGCAGAGCAGCAGGCAGAGAGAGAGGGGAAGCAGGCTCCCTGCTGAGCAGCCAGCCAGATACAGGGCTCAATCCCAGGACCCTGAGATCATGACCTGAGCCAAAGGCAGAGGCTTAACCCACTGAGCCACCCAGGTGCCCCTGTAGAGCTATTTTTAAATGATCTGGATCAAGTCCAAATCCCCATGTCACACTCAGATTAAAATCACCACAACCCATGAAGCTTCCTTCTCATAGTGAAACCTTTTTAAAAGAGTAACAATTTAAAATAAGATAAAAGATTTTTTATGCAGTTATTTTTCTCTAGTGAAATCAAATTAGTCTACGCAGGCTACAAGTAATATCTTAGTGTATATTTATGTATCCCTGAATTTGTCATTTAGTTTATTTTTTATTTAATTGAGGAGCAGTAGAAATTAAGTAAGTACTAAGAAGCTCCCACTCCCATAAAGAAAAACCAATACTTTTGGGGGGTCTTTGTCTCTAGGACACAAAATGGCTTGTTCAGAGTATCTACACTTTGATAGGGTGCCAACATATTAAAATAAACTGTACCTATCCAGCTTTACATTTATAGAACCTATCGTGCAGGTTCTGAAGTGCTTGCACATCTATGATTCTTTACCACCAAAAAGTATGAAGGCATGAAAACATCTACACCTTTCACTTATCCTCTAGGCTCCCAATCGGTCCATTTAATAAAACATATTAAGCACTTGGTACATAAAAGGAATTATGCTGTCTTCTGCTTGAAGTGCAGAGTGAAGTAGAGATGCTGCTGACAGCATTTTCAGTCTTGTTGAATGAAGCAGATGATAAGCAAATGGACAGATGAATAAGAATGTAAACAAGTTAAACAAACAAATAATACTGCTATATGTTTCTCAAAAATACTCAGTCTGTTAAGATGAGAACACTGATTTAAAAAAACATGAGTTTATAACCCATTATTGGCCTGGCACTATCTGAGGCACCAGCAATGCTGAGCTGAATAAGATCATGTTTATTACCAAAAAATTAAAGATTGGGTCTTTATCCTTCAAAAATAAATGCAAGGTGTAACAGACAGTGCTATACATTTTGGGACCTTCAAAGATCAAATCAGACTTCGAGCCTTCCTTCAAAAAAGGCTGCAGGGTAGTAAATACCCCCTTCACTAAAAATAATTGCAAACAGGTATGAAAAGAGATTTAAGAAGTAAACATTAAAAAAATATAAGAGTGGTTCATGTAGAAACTGGAGGGATCTGGGAGTATAAGTGATATTTAAACTTGGCCTTGAAGTCTAGATAAAATGGCAAACACCTTAGATTTAGGAGGAGAGGTAGAAAAAGTCAAATAAATGGCAAGATAAAGAAATGATGATAGGAAAATCAGGAGTATGTTCAGGGATCAGGAGGTACAACAGGTTGACTACCCACATTTGAGCGAGACTTTGTGTTGAGGCTGTTATGCTCATGGAAAGACACTGAGCATCCCTGCCACGAACACTCTAAATGCCGATTGTGGATCCTCAGAAATCCTGACAACCTCAAGTATTTCCAACATCTGTATCCTTACCCAGATGAAAACCACACAGATTTCTGTGTAAAAAAGATAAAACAAGAGAGAGAAGTTAGAGCCTTGAGTTTTAGGCTGAGTTCTTATTTAATTCAAGAGGCAAAGGGAAAGAATTGAAGGTTTTTGAATAAAGGATTGCTATGACCCTAAATAAACTTTAGGATGATTACTCCTGGCTGCTCTGTATATTGGGCTGCCTAAAATGAGACAGAAGGCAGAGTCAAGAAGTTATTTAATATTGTGGCACAGTGGTAAGGGTGATATGGCTGGAGATGAGGTACGCCACAGGAGACTTCATTGAAAAAGCAATGTGTTCAAGAAAAATTCTTAGTACAAAGAAATGTTCAGTAAATGACCATGTCTATAGCAGTAATAATAATGAAACAGTCTCTTATTGCTATAGATAATATCACTTAGCACCATGAGCACTTCTTTGTGCAAGGAATTTTGCTTTCTCATTTATCCTCACAAAGTCCCCAAAGACCCAAAACATTTGTGACCCTCAAAAAATTATGAAATGCTAAGAACTATTCTTATTCCCATTTTATAGATGAGGAAATTGAAGAAGTTAAGAAACGCCCTAAAGCCAGCATCGGGAACCTAGATTGTTAGCCTGGTGGCAAAGGTCGCAAGTACTTTAGACATATAATTTGGGTTGGAGTCCTGATTTCATCACTTACTAATTATATAGTCTTGGGGGGGAAAAAAAAACTAACTAGCTAATAAATAAATCAGTTTCCCCTTTGAAAAACTGGAATAAAAACAGTAACTATATTTTATGGGGTTATAGAGAGAATGGAGATAATGCTTATACAGTACTTAACATACTTGGCATTTAGTAAGTATACAAAGAATGACTATCATCATCACCACCATCTTTACCATTTTGAGTCCTCAGATATGAACTCCTAAAATTCTTACACATTAATTTCTCCTACATCTATATTTTTTATGAAAAAATTATATCATATCCCTTTTATGAGAATATTATTTCTGGAAAGAAAACAAATTATTTTTTAAGTTTATAGAAAGGCTAGGATTCTTTCCAGTTCATTTCACTAGTGTTAAAAATAGAAAAGTCAGATTATGTTAAAGAACTGATTTAAAAAATAAAAGGCAAAATACCTACCACAAAGTAATCCCTGCTCTTACAAAGAAGACTGTTAATAAGACTACTTAAGAGTGAAAAGGGTGTTTTAAGGTAAATAAATATATGCCAGAGGTTATCAAACTCAAAGTTGTGGGACTTTTGTTTATTTATTCTTAGTACTAGCTGCATCTAGCCAACATAGCTACTGGAGAACTAAATGAGATAAGGCAGTAAGTAACACAGGATCGTACATGGCATATATGGTACATACTATGCATTGCTATCATCATCATCATCATCATCACTACTGATAACATGTGATTCTTGAGAATTTTAAGACACATACATTTGCACTTTGAAAGTCTTCCCAATAGTATCATTTCTGCCAAAAACTACATCACAAATAAAGCACTGACAAAAATCAGATTTCAACCAGCTAATTAATATACTATCTATACAAAATTTATTTGATATTTATATTTTATAAAGAAAATTAATAGATTTTTAAAAATATATATATATTTTAAATTTATTTGACAGACAGAGATCATAAGCAGGCAGAGAGGCAGGCAGAGAGAGAGGGGGAAGCAGGCTCCCCGCTGAGCACAGAACCCGATGCAGGGCTCGATCCCAGGACCCTGAGATCATGACCCGAGCCAAAGGCAGAGGCTCAACCCTCTGAGCCACCCAGGTGCCTGAAAACTTATAGATTTTTATATAACTAATCCATTCAGCTTATTGTAAAATTCATGTATATTTGCAGCAATTAGAAGCTTTTTACGTAAAGGTACATCTCATTCTTTTTTTTAATTAAAAATTTTTTTATTGATGTATAGTTGACATACAATGTCACAGTGATTTCAGATGTACCACTTAGGGACTCAAGAACTCTCTAGGTTATGCTATTTCCACAAGTGTAGCTACCATCTGTCACCATATAACACTATCTGAGAGAAGTAAAACTTCATTATATGCAGATGACATGATACTATATATAGACAACCATAAAGACTCCACCAAAAAGAAAAACCTACTAGAACTAATAAATGAATTCAGTAAAGCTACAGGGCACAAAATTAATACAAAGAATACAGAAAGAGAAACTAAGAAAACAATCCCATTAACAATTGCATCAAAAGAATAAACTACTTAGGAATAAACTTAACCAAGGAGTTGAAAGACCTGTATTCTGATGAAAGAAACTGAAGATAACACAAACACATGGAAAGATATACTATGCTCATGGATTGGAAGAATTTATATTGTTATTGTTAAAATGTCCATACCACCAAAGCAAACCTAGAGATTCAACGCAACCCCTATCAAAATACCAACAGTATTTTTCACAGAACTAGAATGAATGATCCTAAAATTTGTATAGAACCACAGAAGACCCCCAAAGAGCCAAAGCAATCTTGAGAAAGAACAAAGCTGGAAATATTACAGATTTCAAGATATACTACAAAGCTATAGTAATCAAAACAGGAGAGTATTGGCACAAAAACAGACACATAATCAATGGAACAGAGTAGAGAGTCCAGGAATAAACACACACTTATATTTCATTCTTAAAATATTTCTTTAAACTGTTTAAATCAATTCATTTCCCATAGAACACTGCTTAGAGGAATTTAGCTTGAGAATGTTGGGATGTCAGCATAATTCATATGTAATTTCTAATCTAAAAATATTTTTTCCAGCTTTCTTAAGATATAATTGACATATAACACGGTATAAGTTTAAGCTGTACAACATGATGATTTGATACACATATACATTGTGAAATGATTACCACAGTAATCATTTCCAAATCTATCACCTCATACAGTCATCTTTTTTTTTTTAATGTGGTGAGAACATTTAAGAGCTACTCTCCTAGCAACTTTCAAGTATACAATATTGTTAACCATAGTTCACCATGCTGTATGTGAGATCTCTAGAACTTATTCATCCGATAATAGAACCTGGTACCCTTTGACCACCATGACCTATTTTCCCCAATCCGTTTCTAAGAGTATTCACATGATTACCTTCAAAGCCTGAAAGACGGTTACCTGAAGATTATTCAATATGACAAATGAGGCAATTTAAGCCTAAGCTTCCAACTTTTACTAAGGCATTATATTGTTTCACATAGGTTTTCCAGTAAAGTAGCCTATAAAAGCTAAAGCACTGGAGTTATGAATTAGAATGCTTGAGTTTCAACTTAAAATGTACAGCAAGCTCATTGGCCCACCTTAGACAAATAAATAAAAAGTGGTTTCCAATGCTATCTCATTTTAAAATGAGAGTGAAGATTATTTACTTACTAAATGTGGTTCTGATAGGAAAAAAAACAATAGTATATTCCAAAGTCACAAAAATTTATTTGTTCCTACTTAAAATGACTATGACTTTTCATTAATCTTAACATTTCTGAAAAATATCTTTTTTTTTTTTTTTTTTTGATAAAGAGAAACAGAGATAAAAAGTTTGGTGTTTGAGCAGCAGTTCTCAAAGTGTGGTCCACAAATCCTTCAAGGTCCCTGAGACACTATCAAAGAATCCTTAAAGTCAAAACTAATTTTGTAATAATACCAAGACGTATCCATCTTTTCTGCTATGTTGACATTTGCACTGATAATGCAAAAGCAATGGTGAGTGCCTTACCAAGAATCAAGGCAGTAGTAGCAAAAGGAGCTAGTTCTTCACTATAAAATTCTAGTACAGAATGAATTAAATAAATTTCATGTAAAAATGTCCTTGATGAAGCAGTAAAAATTATTTATTAAATCCTAGCCAATGAACAGATATTTTTTAATCTCTGGTGTGATGAAATGGGCAGTGTGCATCAAGCGCTGCTGCTACATACCAAAGAACGACAGCTGTCTTGAGGGAAAGCAGATGTGCAACTGAGTTGCGATAGTAGCTGACTCCTGAAAACACCTTTCTAATTGAAAGTGACTGACAAAACTATGGTTTTTATCATTGCCAATAAAGATTATCTATTGTTTTCCTTGAAGTAATAATTCATTTTAGAGAAAATGTTTGTGAAATACCCAATTCTGAATATTTAAACTTTCAAGCAAAAATTAGCATTGTGACGCCTGGGTGGCTCAGTTGGTTAAGCGGCTGCCTTCGGCTCAGGTCATGATCCCAGCGTCCTGGGATCGAGTCCCACATCGGGATCCTTGCTCGGCGGGGAGCCTGCTTCTCCCTCTGTCTCTGCCTGCCATTCTGTCTGCCTGTGCTCGCTCTCTCTCCCTCTCTCTCTCTGACAAATAGGTAAAATCTTTAAAAAAAAAAAAATTAGCATTGTAGAAAGCTTATATTTGCTCTCATGAATCTGACACTTCCCGGTACTTAGACTTTTCTAATGAGGGAACTGGTCAAAATATCAACAAATGTGAATTTTGATGGCATGTAATAAAATGTGTCAACTTTTGGAAGATCTGCATAAGCAAGTAAACAAATATTTTTCAAATGAATGATGGTAGAAAATCATGCATGGAAGGTACTAAAGTCAACTGTTAAGATAACAGAACAAGAAAAGCCCATTCTTATGGCTTCACATTTCATATGTAGCTAATCTTTTAAGAAATTGCCACAATTAAACATAGAGTTACCATGTGATCCAGCAACTCCACTTATAGGTATATTCTCAAGACGAATGAAAATACGTATCTACACAAGACATCCTTGTGAATATTTATAGCAGCACTATTATAAACAGCCAAAAAATGGAAACTCACCAAAGGTCCACCAACTGAATAATGGATTAAAAAAATGTGGTAAACATCTATACAATGGAATATTTGGCAATAAAAAGAAATGAAGCATCTAATAAAAAGAAAACAAAGGATATCGACATTATGTGAAGTAAAAGGAGTTAGCCATAAAAAACACATTTGATACAATTCCATGTATATGAAACGTCCAAAATTGATAAATCCATAGATAAAGAAAGTAGATTAGTGGTTGCCTGGGCTGGGGAGAATGGGAGAATTGGGGGATCATGGTTAAGGGATATAGGGTTTCATTTTGGGGTGACAAAAATGATTTAAAATTGTGATGGTTGCACAACTTTGAATATATTAAGAGCCACAGAACTGCACACTTAAAATGGGTTAATTTTATGGTATGTGGATTATATCTCAAAAAAACCCTTAAATGGGAAACTACCATATCTCAAGTTTTACTGTAATAACAAAGAATACCTACAATTATCTTTTTTTTGCATACAAATGAATTGTAGAAAGTTTATTTGCTGATCACTGATTGTTGAAATACAATCCCACATCCATGATACAGACAAAATGATGGGTTATTAAATCTTGCTAACCTATCAAAAACTAACTTAACATGGTAAAAATAATCACACACATGTACTTCTCTCTCCATTAATGTAACTTCCAATTTGAAGCACACATTGAAATGCCCTTATGGGTTAAACGTGTGTTAAACGTGCACGCCCAACAGAGAACCATGTAGATGGTCAAGATTTTATTTTTTTTATTTGATGGTAACAAGGAAAGCTGCAGTAAATGGTGACTTTTCTATCCAGGCAGAATAATTAGACAGCTATGAAATCTGCAAAGAAAACTAGAGACCAGGACAAAGGGGCAGCGTGAGCCTGGCTCCGGCAAGCTAGGCACCCGCGCATCTCAGCAAGGGCAGGTAAGCAGCTACTGACTGCTTTCCGTACGGCCTTGAACTGACAGTTTTCCCTCTAAGAATCTTGTCAGTGGTTGCACTCCACTGCATCTAGTTAAATACACAGAATTAGCCCTCACACTAAAACCACATTTTTCAGAAGAAATAGAATACATTCAGAATCACTGATTGCTTTTCCTTCGTCTTTTTTTCTTGAACGTGTAGGTGTCCGAGTCTCTTGTGTTTCTTCTTTTACACTGGGTATGGGCTGTTTGAAAACTATTTCATTATCTTTATCATCAACGTTCATCTTAGCCACTTCAGATTTTAGTTTCTCCAAAAATGTTGGCGTACAAACTGGCGTGGGGCCCTGGCTATCCACAGTCTTCTCAGGAGTGGTAGGAGTATGTGAAACCTTTGAAACCTTTTTCTTCTTCTTCTTTGATAAGACCTGGCTATTTGTAGATTTCTGAAGACCAGTATTTGAAGCATTTCTTTTCTCCTTTTTGTGTAAAATCAGTGAAGGAAAATCATAATCAATTCCTTTTTTAGCTAATTTCTTCCTGAGTAATTTTTCCTTCTTTTTAAATCACTCCTCCATCCGTAGCTTTTGAAGAAAGGTCTGATTCTGATTATACCGTTTCACTGCTGGATATGATGGCTTTTTAAATGGAACATGCCACTCTCTAAAAAGTTCTTCGTGTACTTTTTCAGGTGGTATAAAATGACACTTTGAGTCTTTCACCAAAAAGGTAGTTGTTCATTGTGTCAGCAACTATCTTAGCAACATCTTCAGATGCAAACTCCACAAAGGCATAGCCTTTACTATTTCCAGTCCGTTTACTTCTGGACAGTCTGAATTTTGTAACAGTGCCAAACTGGGAGAAATATGCCCGGATCTGGGTTTCGTAGAGTGCTGAAGGTAAGTGGCCCACGTAGATTACTCCAGGAGTCAGTTTTTCTTTCTCCTGTCGCTGGGTTGTGCGCCGACGAGCCTGCGCGACCTTCTTCTGAAACTTGGCCTCTTCCTGCGGGTTTAGCGACAGGAACGGCTTGGCCGGGCCAGCAAAGACCGCCATGACGACGGCTTCCAGGCCAAAGAGCCCCATGCGGCGCCACCGGAAGCACCAAGTGCTCAGCTCACCAAAGCGGATGTGCAGAATACCTACAATTATCTTAACGGTTGTTAAAATACTCCCTCTTCTGACTCCATAATCAAGACAATGCCAGAAATCATTTTTGTTTTGGACAATATGATTTTAATAAAAATTTTTATTTTAAGTTAGGGACAAACTGCTACAACAGCACTGACACTAACCTCCAAATTCAAACTGGACATACAATAAACAATTTCTCACAGTTTTCTCTGTATCATGTCTTCTCCCAACAGACACATTTAGGCTTTTTCTTATGTTGACTCTGGAGAAGATGCCTGGGTTTGGATGAGTTTGGTAGCTCACTGTTGGCTTTTTGAGTCAGTGAGACTAAGTCATTGGACATGATCATCAAGTGAAAAGAAGGTTGAAATCATACCCCTATGTGGTATGTTAGGCAGAAAACTGTTCTCCTGAAGATGCCTATATCCTAAACCCCAGAATCTGAATATGTTACCAAATATGGCAAAAGAGATTTTGCAGAAGTGATTAAGGTTACAGATCCTGAAATGGGGAGGTTATGTTAGATTATCTGGGTGGGTCTGATCTAATCACACAAGTCCTTAAAAGCTGAGAACTGTTCTTTGCTGTGATTAGAGAGAGATGCAATGGTAAAAGGTCATAAAGATGTCATCCGTGAAGGACCTGACCTGCCATTGCACTAAAGATGGAAAGGGGAGACCATGAGCCAAGGAATGCAGGAGGCTTCTACAAAAGGCAGTAATAGAAAGCTGGTATAGTGGTCATATCAGTTTTCATCCAAGACTATGTGAGGGAGACTTAACACAAAGTTAGTAAGAAATTTCAGCTTCAAGGCTTCTTGGCTTGCACAGGACATTTTATAAGACCCTGAGTCTTGGTTGTTTTATATACATAATTTGTATTCTTTTTTAAAAAGACCATTTTCAGGTCCCAGAAAACACAGATCCACTCCTGGAGAATGCTAAATACAGTATTAGAGGATTTCCCCCCATAGGGATATACCCAACTTCTGCAGATTCACAGATACCTTCTGAGATTATTGGGGGGTGGTGGTGGTGGAATATCTTAGAATTTATATGAGTATAGTTCCATGAGGACAGAGAAGTCTCAGGAAAAAAATGAGAATTCAATGCCAGAAAATATTTTAAGAGTACTAAAATTAATGACTGTAAAAAAACCTCTACTAAATTACTGGGAGGAAATCACCAAAGCATAAAAGATATTTATGGAATGATTATATCCAGAATTAGAGTTTTCTATACAATGAAGAGAGTTTAGACTCATCTTTCCCCAAATGGTTCTAACTGCAGAACAGAAAAAGGATATTTTCACTCTAGAAAGAAATGTCTTTAATCATATTATAGAGAAACTGAATTTGTCATTAACTATCAATAAATAAGTAAATTAGAAACCGACTTGCTGTAAGGGTTACTTTTTCTTAATGATTTGGTTGTGTAAATTCATCTCAAGTCAACAAACAAGTATTTATTTCTTGGAGAACAGCACAGATTACCACTGGAGGTCAGTCTTGGGCTTTCCCCCAGGTCATCAAAAACAAGTGAAAGACTAGTAAGGGAGGTGAAAGCCAAATCTTAGTCTTTCATTTTGTAGGTGATTCTAGAGCTCTGAGGGACTAAGAAAATGCCCGGCATATAAGGGATTAACCACAGTTGTATTTGATACTCTTTATATCAATATAATTTTGAATATGAAAGGCACACTCATTCTATAATATATATCCTATATGAAGAATAAAAAACTGTCTTGTATAGAACAATTCAAAATGATTTATGTAGTTGTTATGCCCCGCCCCAGCATTGGACAAATCCAATTTAAATGAAATTCTATAAAACACCTAACCAGTGCTCCTCAAAACTGTTAAGGTCCTCAAAAGCAAGGAAAATATGAGAAAGTGTCATAGTCTAGAAGAGACATAACAATAAATGTAAACAATAAATGTAATATGGTATCATTAATGGGACCTTGGAACAGAGAAGAACATTCATTAAATTTTCTTAGGAAAACTGAGAAACTCTGAATAAAGAAAATACACTTTAAAATAGACTTTAGTTAATAATTATGTCAATATTAGTTCACCGTAAGAACTAATGTAAGATGTTAATAACAAGGAAAACTGGATGCAAGGGTATTTGAGAACTCTCTAAAGTATTTTAACAACTTCTCTGTAAATCTAAAACTATTCTAAAATAGGAAATGTATTTTAAAAGACCTATACATTCTAAAAGTCAGCAAACTTATGTAAATTGTTTTAGTATCTGAATTTCCTCTTCTTTGACATGCCAGGAAGTTAAGAGTCAAATCTGAGGTTCAGGTCTTATGGCCTGAAATTATGTTGTATTTTTTGTTCCTCTGGTCTTAATTTTTAGCAATCTTTATATTTTACCATTATTTGTATGCTTTTCCATAGATTCTAATCTATATTTACAAGGTAAAAAAAGTTTAAATAAAATAAACAGTTTCTGCCTTCCATCTCTGAGCCCCGTATCATTCTTTAACAGATATCTTACATCTTCTTTCCGGAGTAAAAAAGAATCAAATGGGCACCTCTCCTCAACTCCCTACTACTAAACTCTTGAATCTATTTACATCTACTTACAGCACGTGATCATGCTCTCTTTCTCCCCTTTGATTCTATTAGAAGACGTGTACTTCTTCCTAACATCAACCCTTCTGCATTTGTAGGAAATTATGTTCTCATTATTTTAGGAATGGTACACTATTGATTTTTCCTTCTCATCCCAGGATATCTCAACCTGCCTTCCAACTGAATCCTTTCCACTGACATTTAAACATCATTGTCTATTCCATGTTTAGAAATAAAACCAGTCAACAACTAAATAATAACCTTTTCTTGAGTCTTTAAAAAGAACAATGGTCCACTCCAACATCATTTTTCTTCGGAGGCATAAATGAAATTCAGAGCTGGTCAAGAATTCAAGAAGGTACAAAATGCAGGGGAATCCTAATCTGTGGCCTCTGAATGTAGGACTGATGCCTATAAGCAAACACGTAGCTTAAGACTCATTGCCCAGTGTCATTCAATTGAGAAAAGCCAGAGAAAGAATGATCCAGGGTACTATCTTCCCATTAACATATGCACTGAGATGAACCAGCTCACTTATCATATTTTTATTCAGAAAGGTTAGTAATGAATTAGTTGTACCCTATTTTCCTAGGGCTTTCCTCCTTTTATACACCTTTTCAAGCAAATGCTGAGATTGCCCATTACTGGTTTTCTTCCCTTCTTCCGTAAATCAGTGCCTCAATTCAGGCTCTCATCACCTGTGTTACTGCTAGAGCACCCAGTGAGCTCCCAAACTAATCCACCTCTAACCATTCCAAATGTGAATTTGATTATGTCATGCTCTTATTTTAGATCCTTCGATGGCTTACCATTACAATACAACAAAAGGTAAATTTTAAATAAGAACAGCTAAGGTTTTCTGTAAACTAGATTTTTCTTAATTCTCCCTATAAACACCCACATACAGACCAGTTAGGTCACTGAGCTACCTCTCACAACTCCTCTAACCAATACATTCTCAAGTAGCTGGGCCTGAATACTTATTTAGCTATATAACCTTGGGCAAACGATGTGACTCTCTTGAGAGTCAGTTTCTATAGCTGTACAGTCTGAGACAAAGCCCCCAATTCAGAGGGTTATTGTTAGGGCTAAAGGGGTTAAGCTGTATAAAACACTTAGACCATCTGGCACACAGTGAGTATCTGATGAGTGGTAGCTGGTGTTACAGATTCTGGGCGGCCACCTAAGTATAACACACATTCTGACATTAATGGAAATCACTGCTGCCAAGGAGTGGACTTTGTGTCTTCCGAAGCTGGGTTCCAAAGCTGAGTGGCCACACATTTTTTTAAGCCAGGTTTACCAGAGTGTAATTCATAAATAACAAAATTTACTCCTTAAAAATGTATAGTGGGTTGGGCTTTACCTAATGTATATAGTTGTGTAATCACGGCCACAATCACAATACAGAATACTTCCATCTCCCCAGTATCCTTTTGTGTCTTCCACATGGGCATTACTGAAATGGCCAAGTTTTAGAAAGAAAGGTGGGAAGCCAACTGTAGCACATTTGCAAAAGTCCAGGCATCTTTAAAAGTGTAGAAGGAAGATTATGGGGTTTAGGCTTTGGTGTTTATTTTATATACCTCTATACTCTGTGAGAAGATTTTTAGTCATTTGCTACAGAAAACCTTTGATGAAGAGCCAAAGTTTTAGAAATAAGCAATTTAAAAATGTATGAAATCTTAGATGAGAATTATATACATTCCCATGGCTCTGATGTTAATATTTTTAAAAAGTTGGTTCTTTTATGTAATAGTGACTGAAATCCCAGAAGTTTGCTTGTTAGAACAAACTGTCATATATAAAACCCAGCAAACCATGGACCCTCAGCTATTTTGAACAGTTAGCTCACTTATCATATTTTTATTCAGAAAAGATAATAATGAATCAGTTATGAACTATTTTCCTAGAGTGTTTCTCCTTATATACAAACATTTTGGTAGGTCATGAGGAATAAGGTATTAAAAGGAAGCACTGGAAATTCAAAAAAAATATGAGAAATGAGCACGTATTAAAGAGACAGGATTCAGAGTCAGAGAAAAGACCTATAACTTATTATGAATAGGAAAAAATATGAGATAAAAGAACAGATGAGAAGAAATAACAATCTTGAGAGGAGAGGAGCTAATTGAGGATGAAGATAAAGCTTGGGGAGTTTTACCTATTCTGATCAGCTTGACTGTAACATTATTTTTTTGCAGTGTAACTTTATCATGCTTCATAGACAGTTGGATATGGTGGTTTATGTAGTTCTTTATTCTTTAGATAGTTGTAGGCAAGCCAAATACAATAAATAATAGCAAAAAGTCTGGGCAAGTAGAAACCTTACTTCAGTGGAAATATCCATTACTTTAGAAATACTGAAGAAACATGGACTAAATACTGTATATTTTCTGATGCCAAAAGTAATTTTTTTTTTTTTTTTTTTTTTTTTTTTTTTTTTTGGTAAATGAGATTTTTTTTTAGCTATCGAAGAGACTGTCAGAACAGGTACCAAGCCTGCCCAGGATGGGTTACCAAGTCAGTCATTAGCAGAGACTGAAAGGAAAGGAGATCTAAGGAAGTGGCTAAGACCAAGTGGTTAAGAGGAGGAGGAAGGAGAGAGGGCAAAGGAAGAAATGCTCAATTAGTGTTATAATTGTCTACATTCTTCTTCAGGATATGGAGTGTGTGGATCAAAGAACCCCACCTTCAGATCCCCAGTGATGCAGTTCTATTCTTTGCCCCCTAAAAATATGGTTTTTATTTTGCTATAAAAATTTTATTTACTCTAAAACACTGATGTGAAAATGAGCATGTGTTACTCCTTATATACACTACTTCTTCTGTAAGTAGGCTTAATAAGATGATTACTTGCTAGCCAGGAATAACACAGTAATTACTTCAGCCAAGAGAACATAACCCAGGGCAATCTCAGCCTTCTCATCCTTCTGTTTAGTCAATTTTTAAGTGTGTGCATTGTTTTCCTTCCTTTTTTAAAGAATAACTGTAGCTCTTAGAAATCATGGGTGAAATATACAGCCCATATAATATATGCTACATACAGCTGTTTCAAATCCTAACTGAAATAATCTGATATTACATTAGAATACAATATATTTATTATAGTAGAATAGAGAAAAATGTAGCTATGATATTTGTTTGAACTACGAACATGTGAGGAAAACTGAGAGGTTCAGTCTAAAATGGATCTGAGCTTAGAAGGACATCTGTTTAAGTTGTACAGTTCAACCAACTTCAACTCCTCTCTATTGCTTACTTCAAACATTTCAGTCCAGTATTTAAAGGCTTCCACAATTTGTACCCAACCTGTCTCCATCAAACATACAATTAATCACCAATACCTTCCAGTTCTTTTGATGTGTATGTTGCATGATCTATCTTTTCTATCTCTATGAACAGAAATAGGAATTCCTATGAATTAAGGATTCCATTGATCAACTCATACTACAAGCATTTATTCAGCATCAATTTGTATGTATGCTCAGCACTTCACTTGGGCTTTATCATCTCCATCTTAGAACACTGAAACATACAGATTTATGTATCCACTTTGCTATCCTCAGTGTGTGGTTTTTGTCCTCATGTTGGTCATCATGTTTTGCCTCATGGTCACAGTAGCTGGTCACTTCCATTGTCATGATTCCAAGAAGGTGGAAAAGCAAGAAGGTGAAGACTTTCTCAGAAATCTGTTGTAAAGTTCTCTTTATATCTCATTGGCTAGGACTGTGTCAAAGGATGTCAGATGATGTCAAAGACTTTTTCTCTCCATCTTTCAGGTTTCCTTATTTCTATGAGTTCAATTCCTTTATCTTTCTCTTTTTAAAAAGACAGGTTTTCTTCATGTGATAGTGGTAAAGGAGAAGAAAGCAGCATGGTCAAAGAAATCTCCAATATGGTAACATCTGGACTTAATGATCCATGGGAAAGAGATTTTATTCTTCTCGGTGTACTCATAGAGAACACTGCCCTGGTCTGAGTAGTGTGTCCATATCTGGGCCAATAACTGATAGGGGGATGGAGTACAATGACTAACCAGGCCTGTGTCTCATGTCTACCCTGTAATGGGAATCCCTATTGAAACTATATAGGAGAATGTTGTTTAGCCAAAGGAAAGGAAGTTCTACTATCAGATTGAAGAGGGTTAGAAATGCTGGGCAAAAACAACACTTGTCCCTATAGCAGCAGTGAACAATTGGTAAGCCAACATTATTTCTGCCATATCATATGGTATGTAACATTAGTCTTTAGTTGACAGTATGTCTAAAGTATTGAAGAGAGCCAAAACTGCTTTCTGAGGAGTATTCTAGGTCTGGTTACCTGGGAATCCTGAAGTCGCTGTGGCCTCGGCTGTCAGTTGTATCCCAATATTCATCATCCTCTTCTCTCATAGTAAAATAATTTTAAGCATGGCACGTGGTCATGTATTAGAAGAATTATATTTCTCAGCCTCCCTTGCAGCTAGGTGTGACCACATGACTAACTTTGTGCTAATGGAAAGTGAATATATCTGATGTATGCAACTAATTGTGTGTGCATATACAACTGGATATGATTATATATCTTGATCAAGCTCTACTATCATTGCCTATCTTCCTCATAAAATATATGAACACTAGAACTTGGAAGCACAAACTTTATCTCTTGTTTAATGCTGTCACTCTAGTATCCATTATAGTGTTTGATATATAGAAAAGGTTCAATGTTTATTAAGTAAATGAATAGGTCATCCTTCTCTGCCTATTCCATTCCAACATCCGCATGAAGCTAAATCTCTGAATGCCTGGCCTAAAGTCTTCTCTTCCTGTTGTGAATCATTCCTCTAACACTCATTTCCCATATAGCATGTTTAACACTTCTTATTTACTGCTTTGAGTTCCTAGTTATCAATTCATTTATGTCTCAATGAGATTATGAAATCCTACAGGATGGGAACAATAGTGTACTTATTTTTCATACCTTTTCCAGTCTGTATTTAGTATATCTGGTATATGGAAAGCCCTCAGCGAATACTGTTGAATACAACCAGGAAAGACAGTTTAAGAGAGCCTTAGGAAAACTTAATGCATTCACTGGATTTCTGGTCAAGAAATCTGTATGAGATAAACATAAGCATGGCTGGAAAATTAAGATTTTTATGGTTTTCTTGATGCTTAGCATGTACCTTGCAGCAACTATGATGCACTTCTCTCTAAGCATAAGCTTGTTTATCAGGAGACAATTAGGCGATTTCTAATATCTACAAGGCCTAAGTAAAAATGCGACAGGTGTGATAGTTCAATGTACCTAAGAAGTCCTTCTCTTGGAGAGGATAGGCAATAAAATACTTAATAACTTTTCCAGGTCTAGATTGTAAGAAATTCAGGGTCCATTTAAGGCTCTGCTTGAATCCATATTTTATTGGTGCCTGTGTTTATTGCTTGGTTACAAGTAGTTGATCCAGGTGCCTCTGAAGGGAAACAAATACTCAGCATAGCAACACCGATGGAAAGTCACCACATGCACATCATCCAAAATCCCCACCTCCTTTTTTAATACAGAAACATATAACCTCCCACATGGGCTTTCCCATTCACACCTACAGAAAGACAGACAGAACAACAACATCCTCTCCCATACTGGTTTTAGTTCCTACTTCCAAACCTCACCTCTGCTCACCTGTGTTCTCAGGGTATACTTTTTGCCTCTATTTCCCTCATCTTGCCTAATGTTCTACTCCAAAAAATTTCTGTTACTATACAACCATTCAAAGTCCCTTCTTTTCTTCTTTACTCTTAAGTTTCTAGTTCTAATTATTCCTAGCAATCCTTAAGTTGGTTAAGTATGTCTTGTATAAATTCTTAACACTGACTGAAAAATAAGGATTTCCCTTCCTAAATGAGGAATAACCCCAAAGAAGATTATTTCTATGATAAAATAGTAATAATGCCATCAAGAAAACAACTTCGAACACTACTCCATAGGGCGCAAACTCAATCATAGTACATAGCAAAAAAGATCCAACATATTATATTGTCCCATAGCAAACTGTAAAAACACCCAAGCAAACTATGTTAGACATATATCATATTAGTTACTGATAAAAATAACTGCATTATAAAAAAATAAACTATTTCAAGTTAACACACTAGTTTTAGTACTTTAGATTGCTTATGGTTTCACAGATTTCAGATAGAACACTCAGCTTTCATCTCAGTTTTAAAGTAGTCTAATACTTTAAAAATTTGATGTAAATTTTCTTCTAGCTCTATTTTTTTGTATGACAGCAACTGAAAT
Organism: Neogale vison; assembly: GCF_020171115.1. Lineage (NCBI taxonomy): Eukaryota > Metazoa > Chordata > Mammalia > Carnivora > Mustelidae > Neogale > Neogale vison. The sequence continues at coordinate 37,544,097 of NC_058094.1, forward strand.
AAAATGATAGAAAGGTAGGATTTCTTGTTTGCTCTGTTTTTGAACGATTCCTTACAATGTCCTGTATACTAACAGCTTCAGGAAAACTTCGGATTTTTTAGTTTCCTTTTATCATATAAAAATGGCCTGCATTATTCTTCTATAAATAGACTTGCACAAATGAAAATTCTTTAGCTCTTTGTTTATTCATATTCTCTTTCAGAAATTTCCTGATGTTTACTGGTACATGTTACCAAACTATCTCTCTTGTTAATTATTATTGCATGAATGTCATGATTATATTACTAATAACCATTTTTATATAATTGGGCCTTTATGAGAACAAGATTATCTTGCAAGAGGGAAAGAAACCTCTAAACTGTAAACCAACTGTGTAAATCACCTCAGCTCTACCCAGAAATCAAGGATGAATAGTGGAGCTCTATTTCTGGAGAAAAGTTTGAGTTGTATATTTGGGTTTGAATGTGAAGTTATCTAGAAGCCTGACTCTGATCTCATGCAAATGGCAGAGAACTAGGATGTAAGAAACCCAAGTAACATTCCTGTTGTTGTAGGGTTAAACAACCAATTGTTGTCATAGAGAGGAATTATAGTATGAAAGGACATGTTTTGTACATATGGAATGCACTTTGGGTTTTTGAATATTAAATGTTTATTTCTCTTATGTTCTTTATTGGCCTATCATAATATGTATAGAGAAAACAATAATTTAAAAAAGAGAAATAATTCTGGAAGCCAGCAATCATGAAAGTCATAACACTCTAAAGGGACAAATGAAAATCAAAGAATACAAATACAGGCTGATTGATCCAGTAGCCTCACCTATCTAAAGTACATTTTTCAGAGTGAAAACACTGGAAAAGTTTTGATCAACATGAGAGGCAATTTGCCTGAACTATTAAGCTGGTCATTTTATTGCCTAAAGTTCTTCTCCTTAAATATGTATTTGAAAGTTTGTGTTAGTTGTCCATACAATCAAAATTAATATTAAATCTTGGCTTTTGCAATAATCCTTAGATTGTTCCACTGTTTTTCACTTCTATTTCCAAAGACTTCTCCATCTTTCTCCCCCTTTGTTTATAGTGTAAATGTTTCCTCTACTAATAAAAATCATCCACCACATTCTTGAATAACTTTTAAAATTAATCTTTCAAATAAAACTTTGTCAAAGATTGTCTGGAAATATCATCATCATCCAAAATAAGCAGAAGAAAAGAAATAATAAGAATTAGAGCAAAAATCAGGAAAAGCCTTTAAACAGGCTAACTAAAAAAAGGAGAAAGGAATCAAATGACTAATATCAGACCTGAAAGAGGGGACATCACTACAGAGCCTATGGAAATTAAAAGGATAATAAAGGGATATTATAAACAATTCCGGGCCCATACATTTGACCATTTCAAGAAAATGGACCAATTTCTTGAAAAACAATCAGATAAAACTCACACAAGAGGAAACAGAGGATCTCACACAAGAAGAAACAGAGGATCTAATTGCCAAAAGTAGGTAGATAAAGAGTTAACCACAAATAGATATAGGCCTTTATCTATTAAAGAGACTGAAGGAATAATTAATAACCTTCCAAAAAAGAAAGCATCAGGCCTAGATGAGTTCACTGATGATTTCTAGCACCATTTAAGGAAGAAATTATACCAATTCTCTACAATCTATTTCCGAGGATAGAAGCAGAAGTATTTCCTAACTTAATCTACAGGGCCAGCATTGCCTTAATAACAAAACCAGAAAAAGACATTTTAAGAAAAAGAAACTACAGACTGATATCTCTCATGAACAAAAAACCAGAAATCTTCAACAAAATACCAGCAAATATAATCTAACAGTGTATAAAAAGAATTACATATTACACTAAGTGGTATTTATCCCAAGTATTGCAAGGCTTGTTTAACAATTAAAACTCAATTAATGTAATCCATCACAACAACAAACTTAAAATGAAAAAAAAATATATCACATGATCATTTGAATGGATACATAAAAAGCATCTGACAAAATCCAAACCCATTTATGATAAAAGCTCTCACTAAACTAGGAATAGACAGAAATGCCCTCGACTTGATAAACATTATCTACAAAAAACCTGCAGTGAGAAACCCGAAACTTTCCCACTAAGATCAGATAGAAGGCAAGGATGTTCTTTCTCACCACTATTTTTCTACATACTGGAAGTCCTTGCTAGTAAAATAAGGCAAGGAAAGAAAATAAAATTATTACAGATTGGGACAGAAGAACTGTTTCTGTTTACAGATGGCAGGACTGTCCAAGTAGAAAATCTGAACGAATCAACATGAAAACTGTGATTATAGCAAGGTTGCAGGATATAAGGTTAAAGTGCAATGGTCAATTACATTACATTTCTATATACTAACAATGAACAAGTGGAATTTGAAATTAAAAGCACAACAGCATTTATATTAGCATACCAAAAAATGAAATACTTAGGTAAAATCCAACAAAATACATATAAGATTTATATAAGGAAACTCTGACAAATGAAATCAAAGAACTAAGTAAGTGGAGAGATATTCCGTGTTCATGGATAAGAAGATTCAAAATTGTCAAGATGTCATTTCTCAGCTTGATCCATAGATTCAATATATCCCAATCAAAATTCAAGAAAGTTATTTAATGGCTATTAGCAAACTGATTCTAAAGTTTTCAGAGTCAAAAGAACCAGACTAGCTTATATAATAATGGAGAAGAACAAAAATGGAGGACTAACACTGCCATACCTTAAGACTTACTATAAAGCTACAGTAATCGAGATAGTATGGACTTGTGAAAGAATGGACAAATAGGTCAATAGAACACAAGAGAGAGGCCAGAAATAGATCCTCATGAATACAGTCAAATGATCTTTGACAAAGGAGCAAAAGCAATGCAATGGAACAGAGACAGTCTCTTCAACAAATGGTGCTGGAACAACCAGATGTTTACAAGCAAAAAAAAAAAAAAAAAAAAAAATTACATATAGATCTAACCCCTTCAGAAAAATGAACTCAAAATGAATCATAAACTTAAATGTAAAACACACACTATAAAACTCTTAGAAGAGAACATGAGAGAAAACCTAGTTTCTTGGGTATGGTGACACCTTTTTAGATACAACACCAAAGACATGATCCATGAAAGAAACAATTAAAATTAAAAACTTCTGCTCTGTCACAGATAGTATCAAGGGAATTAGAAAACAAACCATAGACTAGGAGAAACTATTTGCAAAAGACACATTTGATAAAGGATGTTATCCAAAATATACAAAGAAACTCTTAAAACTCAACAGTAAGAAAACAACCCAATTAAAAAATAAGGCAAAGAATTTTATGGACACCTCACCAAAGAAGCTATGTAGATGGAAAATAAGCATATGCATAGGAAAAGATGTTCCACTTCATATATCATCAGGGAGATGCATATTAAAACAATAAAAGATACCATTACACACTTAATAGAATGTCCAAGGTACAGACCACTGAAAACACCAAACGTTAGTTAAGGTTGTGGAGCAACAGGAACTCCCTCCTTCAGTGCTGGTGGGAATGCAAAATGGTACAAGCTACTTTGGAAGACAGTTTAGCGGTTTCTTATAAAACTAAACATATTCTGATCATATAATCCAGCAATCACACTCCCTTTTATCTGCCAAAGGAGCTGAAAAGTTATGTCCCCACAAAAGTCTGCAGATGAATGTTTATAGTAGCTTTACTCCTAATTGCCAAAAGTAGGTAGATTTAACAACAAATTTGCAAAGTTGTATAAATTCCTAAAACACATCAGAAATCTATGAATTCGATTTCACTGATGAATTTGTTTCACTGATTCATAAACTTGGCACAAATAATATAGGAACGTAAAATATTGTTTCCAACCCAATTTGCTTCAAGAACCTCATTGAAAATGCCATGGGGAAATATTTTGTGCTCTATTTACTTTCAGGTCATATAATTACATCCTTATGGATTATCTAACGTATATTAGAAAAATGCTGATATTTTAGAGAGGACATAGCTTTATAGCCCTTCTAAAAAAGATACTGAGCAAAGGGTGCCTGAATGGCTTGTCGGTTAAGCATCTTTTGACTTCAGCTCCCGTCATGATCTCAGGGTTATGAGACCGAGCCCCACACTGGGTTCCATCCTGGACGTGAGGCCTCCTTAAAATTCTCCCTCTCCTTTTCCCTCTCCCCGTCACTCCTCCCTCCACAAAACAAAATGAAAAAAAAGAGAAAAAAAGAGATACTGAGCAAACAGAAATCATGGGCGGTAAAAGATGGTCTGTTAGAGAATCATTTATAAAAGTTAAAAGCTTTATCATTTTAAAATATTTTTTTAAATAAAGAAGACAGAAGATAGATTAATGTAATATTTATAATCCATACACTGGGATAGAATGGAAACAGCACTGACTTGAAGGACTTAAATATTAAAATTTCACTTCCACCATTTTTTAGCTATGTATGAATGATTTCAGGCAGGTCACTTACCATCTCTGAGCCCCAAGACCCTAATATGTAAAATGATAATGATGCCCATATGAACCTCACAAAGTGGTTGTGATAACACACTCAAAGATACACTGAGTTAACTTACATGAAAATGTCTGGCACACTGCCTAGCATCTAGGAACTCTCAAAGAACACCTCTTCTTTTCCTTCTTCTAATAAATAGAACTCAGTCTTCTGTATAACTCTTGACAAAAATAAAACCAATGTCTTTTTCACAGATGAATGGCTTCTTCACTTGAGTTTTTATAGGAGATATATTCTAAGTACAGATAGCATTATAGAAGTAGGGAAACAAAAAACAAAGAAAACATATCTTGAAAAGCATCTAATAAGCAGTTTTCTTTGTTTCATACGGACATGCTTTGTGGTTTCAATGTAGGCTTCCAATGAACACCAGATCAAAATTAAAATTCTAGGCAGGCATTCAACTTTTATGATTGTGTCCATTCTTCACTGAGCATGGGAATCAAATGCTTTGGAAGTTATTTATTGAAGATATTCCCATAGCACTATCACAAAGGTCACTTCCAAAAGAGGCCCTAGCCCTGTAATGTATCTGAGTAAGTGAAAGCTATACCAGGTTTCTTACGTTGTACTTTAAAAAACTGAAGCAGGATACTAAAACCATATTTTTAAGAGGCTTTTCTGAGGCTAGGCCACAGCAATTTTGCAAAGGTCCATGACAGGAAAAGAGACCAAACATATTTCAAAAATAAAGAACACCAATCTAAAAGTAATTTATGACCATATTTTGAATAAAATTAAATACAGGATAATTAGCAGAAAGTATTTAATTACAGTTTTCCTATTATGAATATAAAGTTGGGAGAGATGCAGTAAGACTAATCAAAATCAGGTAATAGTTACCTCTGTGGCCTTGCTTGATGGTTCCAGTCCAATCATATTTGCTACTATTAACTGATGTAAGAGTTGAACTTGAGCCACACTTAGGAAGAAGTCCAGGTTTGTGGTTATATTCACTTCCAAGGAATGGCCACACACTAAAATCTCCTGAAGGAAAAAAAAGTTGAATACAGATAAAGATACATGATAGCCATTAGATGATAATTTATCATTCTTACTTATTTGACCTTTACCATGTTGATGAATTCTCCCGGGACTCAAGTTCATATGTTAATGAGAATAGCAGAAAATGGAGAGCACAGCCACTCCACATAGTTTAATGGATAAATTTAATAAACATTTATGAGGTTCTGCTGTGCGCTGAGCCATGCACTGGTTGCAGGGAAACAAACTAACAATACAAACACAATTTTTTTTTTAACATTTCATATACATTTGGCTTTTTTATACCTCAAACTACTAACATCATTCCCATATGTAAGTGATGATGTAATTCTTTAGCATAATCCTGTTCATTCATTCAAACTAACAAATATTTACTGAGCATCTCCTAAGTAACATGCAGTATACTCAGCTGCTAGGGATAGCACAAAGAGGAAGGTTAGCTTTGAATGGCAACCTGCTCTTGAGGAGATTATAATCTTGTTGGGCAGACAGATGTAAACAGGCCAACTGTAGGCAAGGAATGACAATCACAAGTGGTATGGTTTGAGTATTTTCCAAAGTATACACTCCAAATGATTTATAACAAAATAGTGCTGAAGCCAAAGATAGCTAGACTAATTAATTTCACTTCTTCTTCGAGCTGCTAAAATCTTGGCTGCATCATGTAGACGTCCACGTTTAACTGATGCTGTTCTGCGTAACTTGAGTCACTTCAACATTCATCACTGGAAAACCATTCAGGGAGGGAAAAAAGAAGAAAAAAACCAGACCCCAAGTTTCACTTAATAAGCAGAAGTTCTGCCTCCTGTCAGGAAGAGAATGTGGACAATGTTCAAATGCTTGGAAATGTCCAAAGAACCTTCTTCTTACAGTGTCATAGAAGGGAATGGATTTAAGAAGTCTTACGATGGGTCCCAATGCAAAGTACACAGCTTAGGAGAGATTTTAACACAGCTATAAAGAATAGTATGTTGGAAATGAATATTCCTTTTGCTTTTTGGGTTAAATAACCTTCTCCCCACAACAAGTTCCCTGTATTTACTTATTATAATTAGAATCCTTATTTTATTCCTCTTGCATACACGTGTGCTCTTTCCCTCTCTAAAATAAATAAATCTTTAAAAAAACAATAAAAAGAGAGAAGAAGTCAATTGATTGTTATGAGGATTAAATAACTACATGAAAGGCAATAAGTATTAAAAAGTATTCATTAATCTTTGGTTACAATAATAACATTAATAATAAGCAATTTGACATCCTATGCATAAAGCTAAAAAAAATCCCTAATATACAAAGAGAAGCTTTTCCATTATATAGGCTAAAATGAAACCTAAATTAAGTTCTCACCTCAGTGTGCATATTTTCTGGAGAAATTATTTTGGTGAAAATGATAGCAGGTGCTCCAGTAATTCGGACAGAAAAATCTGTTAAAATGGGAGTCAGAATTGCTCTTCTTTCTTGATGTCGCCGTATGCTAAGAGATAAAGCAAAAAATTATTAGTGATTTCATTTTTTTCAAGGATTCTTTTCATTAAATTTATATAAGTCCTTCCAAAGGGGCACGTGCACCCGAATGTTTATAGCGGCAACGTCCACAATAGCCAAACTATGGAAAGAACCTAGATGTCCATCAACAGATGAATGGATAAAGAAGATGTGGTATATACATACAATGGAATACTATGCAGCCATCAAACGAAATGAAATCTTGCCATTTGTGACGATGTGGATGGAACCAGAGGGTATTATTCTTAGCAAAATAAGGCAATCAGAGAAAGATAACTATCATATGATCTCTCTGATATGAGGAAGGGGAGATGCAATGTCGGGGGGTTGGGGGTAGAAAAAGAATAAATGAAACAAGGTGGGATCAGGAGTTAGACAAACCATAAGAGACTCTTCATCTCACAAAACAAACTGACAAACTGAGGGTTTGCCGGGGAGGGTGGGGAGGAAGAGGGTGGTGGGGTTATGGACATTGGGGAGGGTATGTGCTATGGTGAGTGCTGTGAATTGTGTAAACCTGGCGATTCACAGACCTGCACCCCTGGGGCTAATAGTACATTTTATGTTAATAAAAAAATAAAAAAAATAAAAAATAATTGTGTAAGTCTTCACTACAAACAAGTATGACAAAATTACATTATTATTTTGAGAGTGTTATCTGTACATTTTATAGTCATAGTTTCATACTTCAATTCGTAACTTCAGGTTAATAAAAGATAGCATAAAACTACTGAGAAATCCAGATGTACTTAATTTCATATTAGTCACATCCCTTCAACAAATTACTTGGTTTTTAATTCCTTTTGTTCTTATAAATAGTTTAATCTTTTTTTTCTTTTATTACCAATAATAACCTTCCTATTTTAGGATGATTTTTAATTTCCTATTTCTGACCTAGTTGACAATTGCCATCTTCTGAACCTATTAGGTTCATAAGTATCTCCTCTTAATCTCTGAATGACCTCCTTTTTTAAGCTCTAAGAACCATCTCAGCTCATGGATTATTACTGCACATATGGTTCATGAAATAGCTTTCATGACTTTGATATCGAATGATTCTTCACAACAACCATGTATGTGAAGTAAAATTCATTACTAGCCCCATATTACCTACAAGGAAATGAGGATCAGGTCTATGCAAAGGCCACCTAATGGGAACAAAGTTTCCATTGTTGGACCTGGCAACAGAATAGCATTTGGTCTCTACTTTAATTTTTCCTTATACATTCTCATCTTTGATCACTTACTTAGCACAAAATTTCTACTTTACATTCAAAATTGCTAAATGCTAATGACTTCAAAGGAAGTACTGCATACATGGTAGAAGATGAAACTGGAAAACACTTTTGAGAAACTAAAGCTTGTGCTAGTACAGTTCTTCAAGTTTCCCTATCCATATTCTAAGTTTTCATTTTATGAAATAATATACTTCTACGTTTTACTAGCAATCTGTACCTCAAAAGTTTCTTGGAACCATCAACTATTCCTTATGAATATGTCCCTACTATTCACTTATATAGTGATAAATTGAGATGAGAGAACTGGCATAAATTATCTCATGAAAAAGTCCAGATGAACTCAAGTCTTTCTATATCCTTTTCTACCAGAGTAGTCTAGAAGCAGAAAGTAGAAAGTGCTAGTATCTTTTGTTCAAATTTGCAATGGGCAAAGCTTTACATGGTGTCTGCCAAAAAAGCAAATTGGATCATCTGGTTCTGTGACACATAAGTATTGAATTTCAAGAAAGTCAATTTTAAAGAATTAAGAGATCTGGTGAATGGAGGGTAACAGGAAGAAGTATTAAAATTTGTGAATACAGAGGAAAGGTTATGATCCTGAGAGACACCATAATTATAGCTTAATAGCTCAAGTTCCATAAAATGGTCAATGTGAGAAACATGTAACATCTGATGTGCTCTCACAGGGGAATGTTAAAATATATGATGTATTAAAAATACCTTAAAATGGAAAAGACAGCAGGAAACCAAATAAGAGCAAATATTAACGAAAACACCCAATGGGAGAAAAAAAAGTATATTTATACATATCATATTTTTCCCCATTATGTGATGAATTAAATCAGTAACACAACATATGAAAGACCTATGACCTTAGAAATAAAAAAAATTTTTTTTAAATTTAAGTCAATAGTCCTCTAAAATTATAATTATCCGGTACATAACATTTTCTTTTGTGTTATTTCTTGTAAGTCTTTGAGGTAATCATATATGTTTTTTAAATCATTAAAGGTTTTTATAGATTGAAATACTTCAAAGAAATAGATACTCAAAAAAATCACCATGTTTTACTAGATAAGAGAATAGGACTTAAAATTTTAAATTTTTCCAGAAATGAAAAACAGACTCACTAAAATAAAATACATAATACATGGGTAAACTGCATTTTAGATACAGCTCAAGAAAAAAAATTAATAACAAACTAGAATATACATTTGAGAAAATTCCAGGAATGTGCTAAAGTAAATTTTAAAATGTAAAGTTTAAAAGAACAGTTAAGCGAAATAAGTCAAGCGGAGAAAGACAAATATCATATGATCTCCCTGATATGAGGAAGTGGTGATGCAACATGGGGGCTTAAGTGGGTAGGAGAAGAATCCATGAAACAAGATGGGATAGGGAGGGAGACAAACCATAAGTGACTCTTAATCTCACGAAACAAACTGTGGGTTGCTGGGGGGAGGGGGGGTTGGGAGAAGGGGGGTAGGGTTATGGACATTGGGGAGGGTATGTGCTTTTGGGTAAATTGGAATGGGAGATGAACCATGAGAGACTATGGACTCTGAAAAACAATCTGAGGGGTTTGAAGTGGCGGGGGGGTGGGAGGTTGGGGTACCAGGTGGTGGGTATTATAGAGGGCACAGCTTGCATGGAGCACTGGGTGTGGTGAAAAAATAATGAATACTGTTTTTCTGAAAATAAATAATCGGAAAAAAAAAAGCTGAAAAAAAAAAAAAAAAAAGAGACATGGAGGGGCAGGTCCAACATATTTAATTTGTATTCCAAAAAGAGAGAATAGAAACTAAGGAAAAGGAACAGTATTAGAGAGTTAATGGCTGAGAATTCTCCAAAACTGATGAAATATAAGAGCCCATGGATTCCAGAAGTGTAATGAGTGCCAGTTCAGATAAATACAATAAAATTCACAATCAGGTATCTCTTGGTCAAAGAGCTGATCACCTATGATGAATGAAAGATAGTAAAACCAGCTAGAGAGAACAGATGATGTATAGTATGCTAAGATATAGGACGTTGGGAGAGTTGTGGAAAAATATTTCTCTGGTATACCAGGAAAGTGGCTTAATGTATTTCTACATTGTCCACAGAAACATGGAAATGGAACAGTTATTTGTACCTGTCAGCTAACATAGAGGATTAAACACACAGAAATTGGGACACCTGGGTGGCTCAGTCAGTTAAACGTTTGCCTTTGGCTCAGGCTCTGGTCCCAGAGTCCTAGGATCCAGTCCTGCATTAGGGACCTTGCTCAGAGGAAGCCTGTTTCTCCCTTTCCCGCTCCCCCTGCTTGTGCTCTCTCTCTTTCTGACAAATAAATAAATAAAAATTTTAAAAAATGAATCTTAAACCCACAGAAATTTATAAAACCCTGTGTGAGGATTAAAAAAATTGACAATCAAAAAGTGCTAATCAAGTAATAGGAAAGTAATCATATATGTTAACAAAAACTATTCAGTTAATCTCGGAGAATAGCAGATGGTAAATAAGGAAAAGTATTGTTCTCCGAAATTGTTAGTATGCAAGAAGGCAGAGGTATGTGCCACCCGTACTCGTGAAAATACATGTTTAGGAAGGCTGTGGTCATTTTTCCTGGGCTCAGCAAAATAATGCTCAGTTCTTCTGCCCATCTTCCATACATTTTGGAATGACAGTATGGGAAATATTAAAGCAGTTTAAGAATCCTATTTCAAAAATTGCGTATTATGAAAGACCATATATAAACAGGAAAAATGGTACTAAGGTTTCCAAAATATTCCACTAAAAAGAATAAAAAGTGCTAGATGGTCTGTGTGTGCATCTAACAGTTTCTACTGAACATGAAGACTTTCTTGGTATGGCTTTACAGCCAAGCTTCAGATAGAAGATACGTGACCAGAGGATACTTACTTAAGTCTTGTTCTGGTAAACCCCTTGCAGTGGTTATTTCTCAATATAAAAAACAGTAATATTCATAGCCATTTATTATAAACAGACTACTATTTGGAAAGCTGTTATAATTTTATTAACTGTACTTATTTGTAGATATTCTTCTTAGTTTTAGATAAAGAATATTTATTTATAAAGTTTATTTGTTTAAGCAATCTCTATACCCAATGTGGGGCTCAACTGCAAACCCAAGATCAAGAGTCACACACTTAACTAAGCTAGCCGGCTACCTAGATAGAAGGTTCCTGAAGATAATATGAATTGTTTATAATTTAAAAATCAAATATATAATTAAGAGCTTAAACCTATTTTGGTGTTTTGTTTTGTTTTTTTCTCCAAATGAAACACTATCCAGTGATCTAATGCAGTTAAAATAAAATCCATACTCTCTTTGACCTATAAGGCCATTCATAATTTAGTCCCTTCCCTACCCTAAACTTTCCTTATTATTCTTTTCCTCCCAGCCAGCCACAGTCTTATGTGTGCAAAACTGATTTCTACTCAAAGATCTCTGCTCTTCCAGAACACTCTCGACACAAGCACTCCAGGAGTATTTGCATGGGTAGCTCATTCTTGCCCTTAGGTATTAGACTAGGCCTAATGTAAAGAAATTTCTCAGGAATCATGGAATGCTACATCAAAAACTAATAATGTGCTGTATGGTGACTAAGATAATATAAAAAAAACACCCCACATTAGAGTACATCTGTATCATTAAATAGTACTCAGCAATAAAAAAGGAACTATATATATATATATATATATATATATATATATAAAAAGACATTTCCCAGGGGCCCTTATCCCATTATATTGCCACATTACTCTCATGACATTTATCACTGTGTGAAAAACGGACTGAGAACACGGACTGAGTGTCCACCGTTGAGAACACGGACTGAGTGTCCACCGTTGAGCCAGGCCCTCTGCTAGGTACTGCAAAGATGAATGTGTGCAGCTCAGTTTAGCATAAAAAAATAACTAAAAAGAATCATAAGGTAGGATAAGAAAAATGATAGGGAGGGGCACCTGGGTGGCTCAGTTAGTTAAGCAGCTGCCTTTGGCTCAGGTCATGATCCCAGCGTCCTGGGATGGAGTCCCACATCTGGCTCTTTGCTCGGCAGGGAGCCTGCTTCTCCCTCTGCCTCTGTCTGCCATTCTGTCTGAGTCTCCCCCCCTCTCTCTCTGATAAAAAAAAAAAAAATGATAAGGAAAAAACAGGCAGGTGTGGAAACCTCCAGTAGGGGACCTGATTACCTTGTGAAGACACAAAGTATCTGTGAATAATGCTACAAGAACTACAACCTGAAATGAAGATAATTTTAAAGGTATAGTCAAATAAAATGCTAGTACAAATTTATTTTGGCAAAATGCAATAATGTTAAAATATTCTCATTCTCTAAACAAAACAAGGAGAAATAAACAAAAACTATCCCAAACAAACAAAACTATGGTTAATATATTTGTGATGGAGATCACAAGTATTACATTCATTTCAGTCTCTAAAAGAAAGTCTAAAGGGTATAGCTATATTGAAATATCAACCTAATTCAATTTTACAGAGATACTCAATTGTTAACAGCTCTGGTCATAGTTTCCAGTTGTTTTTATCTATAGTCTGAAACGCCTGCATCTAGTTCTACTTGATAGCTCTTTTTTCAAGGAAAAACTTCAAAATAAAATTTCATGGAGGAGGGAGAAGTCAGAGGACTGCTAAATGTTTCTCACAGAAAAGGACATTAGAAACTGAGAAAAACAACGGGAATCTACAAAGGGAAAAACGGACAGGGGATTTATGTTATTTTATTTCATTTTTAAAGCTTTAACAACATGTATTAATGTTCCAAGTGCAGTGCTCACAGAATAATACTGCATAATATGTAGAAGTTATGTCTTGTACATATACTTTTAAGTAAAAGTTGTTGATATAAACTTGTTTGGATCCTTCACTTAAAAACAAAATGTTGAAGGAAGGCAACCTAGCTATTTAAGGCTTTGGATCAATCAGGGCATTATTATCTTTCTCTCTATCGATCTATCTATTCAACCATCCATCTAACAAGTATGATGTTAGGGACTGTAAGAACTACAAATTAATTGACATTATAGAGGGTTTTAAAATTTTATGATACACTACTGTGATGATTATATTCTATTTAAATATTTTCTGATTTTTTGAGTACCTACTGTCAGTAATTGTGCTAAGAAACAAAGAAGAAGACTGGCCAAGACAGATCTGTTCTTATATCTATATGCCACCTATTCAGTTTGCCAAGGACACCCTTAGCTGATATGTACGGAAGAAAAACCACAGCCTCCTTCCCCTCACGTACATACAAGCGCCAATCACCATGTAAAAGGGCAACAGTGATGAGGTGTGTAACCTGCATATCGTGGACACTAGTACAGTTTATTTTAGTTCTCATTATTTCATTTCCTCAGGCTATAAAATATGCTTAGACGTTACCTGATTTCAAGCTTTACTACAAAGCTGTGATCATCAAGACAGCATGGTACTGGCATAAAAACAGACACATAGACCAGTGGAACAGAGTAGAGAGCCCAGATATGGACCCTCAACTCTATGGGCAAATAATCTTCAACAAAACAGGAAAAAATATACAGTGGAAAAAAGACAGTCTCTTCAATAAATGGTGCTGGGAAAACTAGACACCTATATGTAGAAAAATGAAACTCGACCATTCTCTTACACCGTACACAAAGATAAACTCAAAATGGATAAAAGACCTCAATGTGAGACAGGAATCCATCAGAATCCTAGAGGAAATCTCTTCGATATCAGCCACAGCAACTTCTTTCAAGATATGTCTCCAAAGGCAAAGGAAACAAAAGCGAAGATGAACTTTTGGGACTCCATCAAAATCAAAAGCTTCTGCACAGCAAAGGAAACAGTCAAGAAAACAAAGAGGCAACCCACGGAATGGGAGAAGATATTTGCAAATGACAGTACAGACAAAAGGCTGATATCCAGGATCTATCATGAACTCCTCAAACTCAACACACACAAAACAGACAATCATATCAAAAAATGGGCAGAAGATATGGACAGACACTTCTCCAATGAAGACACACAAATGGCTATCAGATACATGAAAAAATGTTCATCATCACTAGCCATCAGGGAGATTCAAATTAATACTACATTGAGATATCACCTTACACCAGTTAGAATGGCCAAAATTAGCAAGACAGGAAACAACACGTGTTGGAGAGGATGTGGAGAAAGGGGAACCCTCTTACACTGTTGGTGGGAATGCAAGTTGGTGCAGCCTCTTTGGAGAACAGTGTGGAGATTCCTCAAGAAATTAAAAAATAGAACTTCCCTATGACCCTGCAATTTCACTCCTGGGTATTTACCCCAAAGATACAGATGGAGTGAAAAGAAGGGCCACCTGTACCCCAATGTTTATAGCAGCAATGGCCACGGTCGCCAAACTGTGGAAAGAACCAAGATGCCCTTCAAGGGACGAATGGATAAGGAAGATGTGGTCCATATACACTATGGAGTATTATGCCTCCATCAGAAAAGACGAATACCCAACTTTTGTATCAACATGGAGGGGACTGGGAGATTATGCTGAGTGAAATAAGTCAAGCAGAGAGAGTCAATTATCATATGGTTTCACTTATTTGTGGAGCATAACAAATAGCATGGAGGACATGGGGAGTTAGAGAGAAGGGGGTTGGGGTAAATTGGAAGGGGAGGTGAATCATGAGAGACTATGGACTCTGAAAAACAATCTGAGGGGTTTGAAGTGGCGGGGGGTGGGAGGTCAGGTACCAGGTGGTGGGTATTACAGAGGGCACGGATTGCATGGAGCACTGGGTGTGGTGAAAAAATAATGATACTGTTATGCTGAAAATAAATAAATGAAAAAAAAATTCGCTTAGACATAGTAAAAATGGCTGCTAAGAGAAAAATAAACCAAAAGCGATTCACTAACAATGAACTTTAGTCTAAGTGAAAGGCATCAGAACACCAAGTATAAGAAAAGGAGTTGAATGAGAGAAAGCAAATCAGGGTTCTATACTTAGCTCTACTTTAAGTGACACTACACAAGGCATGGAACCTCCTGAAACTTGGTTTCTTATAATGGTTTTGTTTTGTAACAATTTGCTAAGAATGGTCCAGAGTTGAGAGAGAAAACTGCATGAGATCTAGAGGTATGAGGGAACTAAATGCTGGCCAATATTTTCTCAAAGTCATGCTTTGTAAAAGAGCGAAATTCCGACTCAGTGGTGTCGGCAGATTCCAGCTTGCTTTCCCTCTTCTTGGTTCTGTGACCAGCTTTTTTTCCTGATCACTGACCCTGCTGACTATGCAGGCTCACCCCCTCCACAGAGGCGACAGCCTCCCAAGGACTTCACTCCGAAACTCTGGTGTTCCCTCCAGTGGCTGGGCTGGCCTGTGACATGTGTCTGATCCACAGTCTCCTTTAGATCCTTACTTCACAGCTTCTTCCACAATTTAGCAAGGCCATATTCCTAAAATAAACCCCTTAGGCTAGAACACTTACAGTGGTTCTGCTGCCCTGACTGAATCCTAATGTATTCTCTCAACTGCAAAATTGAGGTTTTAGAAGGAAAAGATCTACAAATTTTAAAATGTGATCATTTTTATGCTTAACTTCCCTACTCCCTTCTCCCCCAACATACAGAAACTCCCTTCTCCCCCAACACAGAAACATGTTTTGATTAAAGACAAAAGCTGAGTAATGTGTGCAGCAGGAATGAATGAAAACCATTATAAAGGCTATTATTTAAAATTGGTCAAGAGAGGGAGCAAATTATTCTTCATGGAGTATCTTTTGATATCTTTTGAATTTTACCTGTAATCCAAGCAAAAATAGGATCATGTTAAGGTTCTGCTTATATTTCTAGCAAGATTAATCGGCACTACTAGGCTATATCAGATCTAAAATCTCTTGTCTTCATTTGAATCAGGATCTCTCAGAAACATTCCGCTACTGATCTACTGGTTATCCTTAATTGTGTATCATTCAATCTTTCATTAATTCACTCAGCTCTTTATTAAGTAGTTATTATGTGCCAAGCATAATGTTAAGTACTGGCTGTTCAGAAGTGAGTAAAACATGCCACATTTTCATACTCCTACCCTTTGGATCTACTGCTTTCTTAGTTCAAAATGTCCCTCACTTCTCCTGCCACTCAGACTCCTTGGAAACAAATTCAGAAGTTGTATACTCTGTGAGACATTCCCTGAAAAACCACTCACAGAGTGAATCATTCATTTCTTTCTTTAAATTTTCCATTTTGTACCTATGTCAATTTTAGATTTCTTGTGTAATGTGTCTGTCATATTTATTAGCCTGCGATGTCCTATGTACATGGAAGGTGTTCATCCTGATTTTGATGTAGCTCTTCTGTAATCCTAAACATCCTATACTTATGCTTAATACAGCACTTTACTCCCTGTACTCTAATAGGTAATTAACTATTAAGTCTTTGATTGGACACTGAGCTCTGTAAGGGACAGGAACATATCAGAAATTATTTAATTTTTTTTCTTTGTGTAAAACATTCCAGGGCATATAACTGATGTTCAAGTCTTAATTTTTGATATGCATGCCAAGGTCACTCAATGGTAAAATGAACAGTCTCTATGCTGGGACAAATGGCACTGGGACAATTGTATATCCATATGCAGAAGAAGGAAGTTGGACTTTTACCTCATACCATACACACACATACACACAAACACTCAAAATGAACCCACAATCTATAAGAACTAAACCCATAAAACTCTCAGAAGAAAACATAGACACAAGTCACTAAAAAGAAAATACCTAGGAATAAATTTAACCAAAGAGGTTGAAGATCTGTACTCTGTAAACTATCAAACATTGATTAAAGAAACTAAAGATATAAACAAATGAAAAGATAGTCCAGGCTCATGGATTGGAAGAATTAATATTGTTAAAATGTCCACACTACCCAAAGCAATATACAGATTCAATGCAATCCTATGAAAGTTCCAAGGGATTTTTCACAGAACTAGGACAAATAATAATAAAATTTGTATGGCACCACAAAAAACCCTCAGTAGTCAAAGCAATCTTGAGAAAAAAGAACAAAGCTAGAGGGTTCACAATTCCAGATTTCAAAATACACTATAAAGCTGTACGTACTATCAGCACAAAACAGACACGCAGATTAATGGAGCAGAATAGAGAGCCCAAAAATAAACCCATGCTTATATGGTTAATCAATCTATGACAAAGGTGGCAAGAATATACAGTGGGGAAAAGGTAGTCTCTTCAATAAATGGTAAAGAGACAACTGAACAACAGAAGAATGACGCTGGACTACCTTCTGACATTATATACAAAAATAAACTCAAAATGGATTAAAGACCTAAATGTGAGGGGCACCTGTGTGGCTCAGTGGGTTAAAGCCTCTGCCTTCGGCTCAGGTCATGATCCCAGGGTCCTAGGATCGAGCCCCGTATCAGGCTCTCTGCTCAGCGGGGAGCCTGCTTCCCCTTCTCTCTCTGCCTGCCTCTCTACCTACTTGTGATCTCTGTCTGTCAAATAAATAAATAAAATCTTAAAAAAAAAAAGACCTAAATGTGAGACCTAAAACAATAAAAATCTTAGAAGAGAATACAGGCAATAGTATCTCCAATATTGGCCACAGAAGCATTTTTCTAGATAGGTCTCCTAAGACAAGGGAAACAAAAGCAATTAAAGGCACAGCATAGGTAATATAGGGATATTGTAACAGTACTGTATGATGATAGATAGTAATTACATGTTTGGTGAGCACAGCATAGCATACAGAAAAGCTGAATTACTATGTTGTACATCTGAAACTAGTACAACATTGTGTGTCAACTATATGCAAATAAAAAAAATTAAAACATAGGATGAATCTTCAT
Organism: Neogale vison; assembly: GCF_020171115.1. NCBI lineage: Eukaryota > Metazoa > Chordata > Mammalia > Carnivora > Mustelidae > Neogale > Neogale vison. Next base: position 37,562,254 of record NC_058094.1, read on the forward strand.
GACCTTGGATCTAGCAATGGATTCTTAGATCAATTATAAAAACCTGTGCAAAGATCATTATCAAGAAGAGATCATTTATAAATTATATATCAGATAAGGATATAGCATTTAGAATAAATAAAGAGCTCTTACAAATCATCAACAAAAAAACAACTCAATTTAAAAATGGGCAAATGGCTTGAGTAAACATTTTTTCCAAAGAAGATATACAAATGGCCAAAAAGCACATGAAGGGATCAACATCATTAATCATTATGGAAATGCAAATTCAGGCCATACCCAATAGGATGGTTATAGTTAAAAAAAAAAAAAAAAAAAAAAAAAAGTAATGTTGGTAAGAATGTGGTGGGATTGGAACCCTTGAGCATTGCTGGTGGGATTGTAATTTGGTTCAGTTGCTGTGAAAAAGAGTTTGGCAGCTTCTCAAAAGTTAAATATAGAACTACCATATGACCATAAAATTCCATTCTTAGATATATATTCCTAATACCTGAAAACAGGTACTGAAACAGATACTGAAACTTGTATATAAATATCCACAGCAATATTATTCATAATGGCTAAGAAGCAGAAACAGCTCAAATGTCCATCAGCAGACGAATAGATAAACAAACTGTGGTATTATTTACCTACAGTGGAATATTATCTAACAGTAACTAAGAATGAAGTATTGATGGGACCCCTGGGTGGCTCAGTTGGTTAAGTGCCTGCCTTCGGCTCGGTCATGATCCCAGGGTTCTGGGATTGAGTCCCACATCAGGCTCCCTGCTCAGTGGGGAGTCTGCTTCTCCCTGTGCCTACTGCTCCCCCTGCTTGTGCGCTCTCTCTCTCTCTCTTTCTCTCTGACAAATAAATAAAATCTTAAAAAAAAAAGGAAGTATCAACACAAGCTTCAATGTGGAAAAACCTCCAAAACATTGTGTTAAGTGAATAAGGCGGACACAAAAGAACACCTGTTGTATGATTCCTTTCATATGAAATATCTAGAATAGATAAATCCATGGAAATAGAGAGCAGATTGCCATTTGCCAGGCACCATGGAGAGAAGGGAATGATGTAGAAGAAAGTACTTAATGGGTAAGGGATTTTACTTTAGGCTATAGAAAGTATTTTAGAATGAGACAGAGATGGTGGTTATAGATAAGGGTGGTAGTTACACAATATTGTGAATGTACAAAACACCAGTGAATTGTCCACTTCAAATGGTTAATTTTGTGTAATGTGAATTTCAAACTCAGTTATTAAAACACATAGAAACACAAACTTTATTTCAATGAATTAAAGGAATAAATAGGACAGATACAGCTGAATTAAGGCTAGATGGTCATAAAGTTTCCTAGGAAAATAAGGCCCAACTTTTTTGTTGACAGAATATGTAGTTTTTAAGATAATGTATAAGGGCGCATGGGTGGCTCAGTCAGTTAAATGTCTGCCTCCAGCTCAGGTCATGATCCTGGGATAGAGCCCCATACGGGGTTTTCTGCTCTTCTGCCTCTTACTCTCCCTCTGTGTGTGTGCCCTCTCTCTGTCCCTCAAGAATATAAATAAAATCTTAAAAGAAAAAAAAAAAAGATGACCTATAAATTATGTAAGCTGGAACGTCCTGAACCTGAAAACTGAATGGAGTAGAGGAAAGCTAGAACTTGACCCTAACGCCTACCACGTGATGTTTACAGATCAGGACTGGTATAGTGCATGTAAGGTGTGCACCAGATCCTCCATGTAGGACCAGCTGCTGGAAGTGTTGCCTGCATCCCTCTCCTGAAATGTAGGAAATTTTTCACTCAAATTTGCACCCCTATTCAGGAACATGTTCAATCACTTATCAATGAAAGGCTGTAATAATACATTTATATATTTTATTTGAGAGAAAGAGAGTGGAGGGGGAGAGGGAGAGAGAGAACCTCCAGCAGACTCCCTGCTGAGCACGGAGCCCGACACAGGGTTTGATCCCATCACCTAAAGATCAGGACCTGAGCTGAAACCAAGAGTTGGATGCTTAACTGACGGAGCCACCCAGGTGCCCCTGCTGACAATACATTTCACACTATGAAAGTGCTCTGTACTAGGGATAAATCGATGGACAAGGATGGTGAAGATCTGTCTTCAGGATCAAGACAAAGTATAGAGATAATTAGAATTAAACATTCAAATGATATGTTAAGAGCACACCAAAGAGGTATTAACCTGCTTTTGTGTAGGCTCAGGCAAAGACTTCCTGGAAAATATGAGGCTTCCTGAGGCTTGATGAATGATGGGAGTTAGGCAAGAGAAAGAGGGGAGGGGGGAACTCTCCAGGCAGGGATCATGTATCAAGGTGTAATAGCAAGTGACAAACCTTATTTTCAGGAAGCTGAAAAAAGCTCATTATGAACAGAGCCACAGGGAAATCAGAAAAGAATGAGGGTAGCTCTAGAAGAAGCAGCTCATATAGAGCACAGACTGCTACTTGGGATTTGGTTTTAGACACATTATTTATCTTGGTTAGGCCTCAGTTTCCTCATGTAGAATTAGGGAAAATAGTTCTCATCTAATATCATTACTACAAAAATTAATTTAAATAAGTTCAGTAAAGTGATAAGTATTATATAATCCATTATTAAAGTTGTTGCTATTATTAATGTCAAGACATAGATAAATACAGTTTTGGTGGTAAAAGGACAGAACCCCAAAGCAATCAGCATTGCAAAAGGATTCAACAAAGTCTATATATAAACAATGTTTTAAAGAAATTCAATCAAATAAATCAGCATGGTATGTTATAAGCAACAGATGTTAGTAAATTTTATAAGCAAAAATATATGTTAAAAAATGAGAAAATAGTTAACAATTTTTAAAATCATAAAGACCTCCAGGTTTACAATATACAAAAGTTTTTTTTTTTTTAAGATTTTATTTATTTATTTGAGAGAGAGAGAGAGAGCATGAAAGGAGAGAGGTCAGCGGGAGAAGCAGACCCCTGCCAAGCAGGGAGCCTGATGCAAGACTAGATCCCGGGAATCGAGCCCCGCATCGGGCTCTCTGCTCAGCAGGGAGCCTGCTTCCTCCTCTCTCTCTGCCTACTTGTCATCTCTCTCTGTCAAATATATAAATAAAAAATCTAAAAAAAAAAAAAAAAAAAGACTAGATCCCAGGACTCCAGGATCATGACCTGAGCTGAAGGTAGTTGCTTAACCAACTGAGCCACCCAGGCACCCCTATAAAAGTATTTTCAATGCCTAGTATCTTTGTTCTAGCAAACAGTTCTCTCTAACTGATGAGAAATCATGAGCAGCCTGGGTGAGAGGGCAATAGCTCTACAAATCTTATTGCTCTTGTTCGGGACTAATTCCTTTAAAAATGTTCTCTGTAAACATAGGTGCTTCAAGTTAAAGTGGACTAAAAAAATAAAAGCAACCCAGAGCTTTTGTTACTTTTCTCCTCTTATCATCATAAACAGAAAGGAGAGACTTAGAAAAAATAATCTGACCTTGAATACAGTGGATTTCAAGGGAAAATGTGAATGTATCCTTAGTCTGAAGTGAAACCTTTCATCAAAAAAAAAGCTGACATAACCTTAAATGTGTAATAAGTCCAGTGTAACAGTTGGTAGGACCAGAAGATTTCCAAGCAAAATTATTAATGCAGAAGTGGTACCCCAGCACTTAGGTTGGGCATGCTGAAGACTGTAGCATTAACCGTTCTTCTGGCAATGAAACAGTAGAAAGTGTAGAATGTTTCTTAATAATTTCCTACCTGCTGGCCATATTCCACTCAAGGGCTGGGTTTTGAGAATTTCTTTCACTCTCGGTTAGCACCCCTCCTGTGCCACTTTCCTTCTCTGGTTTTAGTTGATCCCACTGTGCAGTACCAATATTGATGGACTGCAGGTCTATTTGGTATTGTCTGTCTTCAATTTCTGATCCAGGGTCTCGAAGAATTCCCAAGTTCAAAGCTCTCCTGTACAGGTGATGAAAAAATGTAAACACATAAAATATTCTGTTTATTTTGTTCACTAACATAATATCATTACCATTTTTTCTTCCTTTGGATTACTGATGGACTCACTGAGTTAATCAAATCTCCAAGGCAAGTTTTAGGAAGTAACTAGTAGGATGACTTGAAAATGTACCCTAAACTTATGTACAGTAATCTACCCTATAATGATTTTTTACATTGTGTTCAGCAATGTACTGTTTTCTAAGTACTTTCACATCCATGATTTCGGTTCTTGAGCTGCTGTGGAGGCTCTATTTTTATCACCATTTTTACTAAAGAGAAAATAATTCAGAGAGGTTGAAAGACTTAGGCAAAGGTACTGAGGTAGTTTGTGACAAAAACACAACTTAGACCCAGGCTTTCTAACTCAAAACCCAGTCTTCTTTCCAAGGCTAATCATCTACCTTCTTAAGGCCTTTCATGTCTCCTGAGGAAAGAGAACAGAACTTTGTCAATCTACTGTACTTCCCTAACCCTTGCCCTAACCTAAGCAACTTGCTAACCCAGCTGCCACACAGACTGAACTGTTGAGAAGACTATACTGTTTCCATATGGAAACACACAGGATTATTGGCCCATACAGAGTTGAAACTTTGACTTTACTGGACCCAATGCTAAACAAGGAAATAAAATCATCAGTGGCATAAAGCTAAATTAGAGGAAGTAAATTATTACATTTTTTGTGAGGGTTTTAGAATGAAAATAGCAAAGAAATATGGTAGGAAGAAAAGAACTGGGTTCAGGGTTTGGAGGCTAGATAAACCTATATTTGCATGAGTTTGGGAACATTCAGTTTTGTTGGTTCACAAATTTTTAAAGTGAGTCACCAAAAGGAAAATAATATTAGGTCCCTATGGAAGTTTCAATGAACACAATGATATAGAGACGAAAAATAACTTCTCTAGTACAAGTACTAAAAAAAACCCTACAATTGCAGCAATTTGAAAAAAATACAATTAAATTAATTACATCAACTGAACACTAAAGAAATTAATTGATGGGGGTGGGGTGGGGAGAAGGAAGCATGGGTCTTCTTCTGAAAACTACAGAAACTCCAATTAAGACTGTGCTGTGGCTAAGTTAAGCAGTGTGGGTCAGACCATGTCCCCGAAGGCTGGTCAAATACTGATGGAAGGTGGGTAACTGCAGCGACTCAAGATGGCAGGTGTCAAGGCCAGCTGCTGAGGAATGGAGACAGCATCTGTTGGGCCAGGTGAGGTTCTACTGCGCCAGACAAGGTACCGGCTGAAGCTGATGAATTCAAGTGAAGAAAGGGGCTGGGAAGGAACTGGAGCTGAATGAGCAGGCAGTTCAGGTAGGGTGATATCAGAGAGAGTTACAACAGAGAACAGGGAAACAAACAGGCATCAGTCTAGAAACCATAGCAGAAGCCAGAGAAAGAAATGGGATGAATTCTCATTTCTAAAGTTAAGAGCTCAACTTGTTGTTGTTGTTTTTCTTCTCTTTTCTAACTTACAAGAATTGCAATCTAGGAACGGGGATGCAAAGAAAAATAGCCTAAAATTTTACTTGAAGCAAATAATTACATTAGAAATACAGCCCATAAAATGGGATATGAACCTTTTCAATTTGTCCTGATGAAAGTAAAGAAAAAAGAAAGCATGACGGTAGAGATGAGAGGGCATAACATTTAGAATAACCCCATTTTGGTATAATATTCTCGTTTTACCTTGGTATCGGTATAATTCTGCTTAAAGGCCCACCTCAGACTTCACTTTCTATGAAGTCTTTCCCAACCAACCTTTCTCCAAACTCACTTCTCTCAAATCTGTGCTCCTGGGGTTTCTCTATACTAAAAGCACAATAACATCACAATGACATGTAAGTTTTTCCCAATATATCATACATTTCTTGAAGTCAAGAACTAACTCTCCTATCAAGCTATCAGTAAATGCTGTTTCGTTCACTGATTTGAACAGACACAAATCTTGACAAATCTCAAATGGAGAACCTATATGTCCATAGCAGTAAGAAAACAGTTTTTAAACAGCAAACTTTTGATTCAGATGCACATGAATTCAGATATACAGTAAACATCTTGGGCAGTTAGTGGCATAGCCTATTTCTTAGATTATTAATCCCCATACAAAAGTTACATTTCCTTATTTTAAACTAGCCAATGCTTTCTACACTTTAAATAAATTCCCTAAACATATTTTTAAGGTGAACTAAAATACTTTAAGAATCCTTGAAGAAAAAGTATGTTAAGAAATACAGTCAGTGCTATATTAAAAGACAAAGTAACTCAGCCCAGCATTAACATCAGTCTATTTCCCTTGGCACATGGATGTTGTATAATCACAAGATTAAAACCACAAAACATCGAGTTTCATATCAGAGTTTTTCATGTAGGCTAGAAATATCCTACATTTTTTTCTTAGTCTTAAATTGAGCTGTATTTCTCCTATCTAGAATGCTTGACAAAAATTTAAAGTTACCTTTTTAAACACATCTTAGAGGTGGCACCAGAGAACAGAAACTTCAAAGTACCCCTCACCGCCCCGCTGACCCCGCCAACCCCGCCAACCCCTCCCAAAGCGAAACCAGGAAAACTAATAAATAAGCACCTGCCAAAGCCAGCTTTTGCTCTTAGGTTTTCAGCTGAATCCTGCAGACACTGATTTTTTGCTCTGATAACTGCATGGGAGATAAAGCTCAAGGCCCACCCAAGATGATGAATCAACTTAATTGCAGACCCTACATATAAAGCTGGGGTCACAGAGGGCTACACATGTGGTCAAAGCGTGAATTAAAAACAGCCCTCCTGGGGAGCCTCTTGGTGATAGAGCAGTTCAGGATCTTGATTGCAATAGTGGTTACAAGAATCTACATGTGATAAAACTGCACAGAACTATACACACCTAAACACAAGGAGAACCCAGAGAACTGCTGAATCTGAATACAGCTGTCGACTATACTGATGTCAACTTCCTGGTTTTGAAATTGTACTACAGTTAGGCAGGAGGTTAGGCAAGACTTAAAATGACAAAACTCTCAGAAGAAAACAAAGGGGGTAAGCTCCTTGGCATCAGTCTTGGCAATGATTTCTTGGCTTTGACCCCAAAAGCAAAAGGCAACAAAGGTAAAAATAAATAAGTGGGAGTACATCAAATTAAAAAGCTTCTGCTCATCAAAGAAAAGTATCAACAAGATGAAAAGACAACCTCTGAAATAGAAAATTTTGCAAATCCTATATCTGGTAAGGAGTTATATCCCAAATATACAAGGAACTCATACAACTTAGTAGCAAAAACACAACCAATTTTAAAATGGGGAAAGGATCTGAAATACACATTTTTCCAAAGACATACAAATGGCCAACAGGGAAATGAAAAGGTGCTCAGTGTAGGGCAGTGAAAATACTCTGTATGTTACTGTAATTATGGATATGTGTCATATGTTATTTATCTGTCCAAATCTACACATGTAATGCCAAGAGTGAATCCTCATGGAAACCATGGAGTCTGCATGATTATGATGTGTCACCATAGTCCATCAGTTGTAACTACGTACAACTCTGCTGGGTGGGGGATGTTGGTAAAGCTCCCAAGTAATGAGCTACACATAAAAAGGTAGAATAAACTAAAAAAAAAAAAATTAAAAAAATAAAAATAAAAAATAGAGAGAAGGAAATAAGAAGAGAAATCAATGAAATAAAAAAGACAGGGAAGGATCAACGAAGCCTAAAATAGATAAACCTCCAGTAGTCAAGAGAAAAAAAAAAAGAGCTAAAGACAGAAAGCCTAAGAAACTAAATTTGCAATTTAAAAAAAATCACAACTATGATGCTGCAGAGACTAAACAGATAAGAGGATATTAGATTTCTAGTAACAAAGATTTTACAACTTATTGTGGGAAAAAGAATCTCTTATCTAATTTATCACTGTCCCCAAAGATAATTCTTAACCTTTCACCATGGGATGAATACAAAGGTTGCCCTCTCATTTCTTCCACTGCATATAATGCTACTTTCTCCTTTCATAAATTCTTTTTCTATGTAAAAAAGACTACTTTAAAACTATATCCTGACAGTTAAACCTGCTGGTCATGTAATAACTAGTGAGAAGCAACCATGTACTTCCCTATTCTGTTCCTTACTCAAGACTGTCAACTCTATCTTCCTATCTCAAAGGCCACTAAGCAAACTTGCATTCCCTCATTCAGAGAGTATTTAGTGAACATTGCGTGCCAGGCCCTGTGACAGGCCCTAGGGATGCTGGATCCCTCTGTGGTCCCTGCCCTAATACAGCTTACAGTCTCATTGGGGATTTACAGGGAATAGCAAAAAGAGTTAATGCTATAAAAGGTTAGGTATAGAATGCAACTGGAAGTACAAAAACGGGACCCAGATCTAAGGGACCCAGGAAAGAGGAAGCAGTGCTTAAGGGAGTTCAAAAAAAACCAAAAAACAAAAAACAAAAAAACCCAGCCAAACTTCATTCCATATAATGAAAAAATTAAAAAAAAATATTTCAGACAGAGGAAACAAGAGGTTCAAAGGTCCAGAGGTGTGAGAGCACAGCATATCCAGAAAACCTGAAAATGTTCTGAACTGTTGGCGTGGAGAGACGTATGGAAGGAAGTAAAGTCACAGACTAGTGAGGCTTCAAGTCAGACAGGCCCTTCCCTCAGAAAGTGGCCGAGAACAGCACCAGGCCCAGACACTGGGAGTGGAGGGGTGTGGCCCACAGGTCACACTTGCCTAGCAAATTGGCATTTTCTCCTCTGGCAAAAAGGTTACAGAAATTATTTATTAGCACAGTAGTCAAGACTAGAGAAAGATCTGAGTTTCTGTCTTATTTTAAGAACTAAGTGAGATAAGGAGCCCAGCATACAACTTGACACATCATAAAAACCTCAACGACTGTTAGAAAAAATAAAAAATCATCCTACTTTGATTCTCTCTTCAGCCTCTGTATAAAATATTAAATAACAGTGAAATAATTAGAAAGCGAGAGGAAGAAAGACTCACCGGATAAAGTACACATTTGGATTCTGAAAAAACAAAAGCCTAAAGCAAACAGCAGCACTGACTTTCCATTGAATTAATCAAACTGAGTGAATTCCACCCAAGGTATTTTTTTTTTCCTTTTTAAGATTTTATTTATTTATTTGACAGAGAGAGACACAGCAAGAGAGGGAACACAAGCAGGGGGAGCGGGAGAGGAAGAAGCAGGCCTCTGATAAGCAGGAAGCCCAATGAGGGACTCGATCCCAGGACTCTGGGATCATGCCCTGAGCCGAAAGGTAGATGCTTAATGACTGAACCACCCAGGGGCCCCTCTACCCAAGTGTTCTAATTTGTTCTGTTTCATCAATCTAAAAACATTTTAATAGTGTTCTGGGTTAGTTTGTAATAAACCCCCGACTTTCTAAGACAGGAAACAGTTCTTTTTTTTTTTTTTTTTTGTAAGAAACAGTTCTTTAAAACTGTTTAAAAAACAGATTTTCTTCAATAATTTCTTAGTCTCCTGAGATATCGAAGCCAGAAAAGAATGTATTCTTGTACATTTTCCCAAGTATAAAATGTAAATCACTGTTACAAATAATATAGGTAGGCCATTTGGCTTATTAGCTTATTAATATAAAGATGAAATATATTTTAAAGATTAGCCCTTATTCACAAACTTTGTAAGTTTGGTTTGAGTTTTCTCTGACAGAAACAAATGCAGGGTAATTTCTTTCAGACTTAGATAATAAAATCTAATTTTTCTAATTACATAATCCGTATGACTTATTTTCAATTCTTTAAAGTCAGAAAACACACAGTGGCTCACTGATTTACTTCATTTTCCACAAAATATTTGTTCTTTTTTTTTTTTTCCCTCATCTTGAAATACTCACTGATCTTTATTTTTTAAAGTATAAGATGCCCATTTTGGACATTCAAGTAATTTATTTTTCAATACTAAATTTAAAAAACCATTCAAAATGTTTTCATTCAAATACTAGATGTAAACTCCTCTTAAGCACTCTGAGAGGAAGATGTCTTGTGAAAGATGTATTTAATTAGATCTTTTTTAAAGGTGTAAATACATATAGTCACAATTTGAAGACAATTAATTTTCATTTTTTCAAATGCTGGAAATCCTTTTACAACTTTTAAAATGTGGTATTCCCTAAGCAAATGACTTTTAATTTAAAAATAGCCAGTTAGAAGTGAAAAACAAGCCAATATACATACAAACATAGTTATAAGATGAATAAGTAGTTTTGGGGATCTAGTGTATAGCATAGTGATGATAGTTAATGGTATATAGTAAGAGAAGATCTTAAGAACTTTCATAAAAAAAGATAACTGTAAAATGATGGCTGTGTCTAATTAGCTTGATTGTGGTAATAATTTCAAACTATACACATATCAAATGATCACTTTATACGCCTTAAACATATACAATTTTTATTTCTCAATTTATCTCAATAAAGCTGGGAGAAAATACATGAAAATACCTTTTTAAGAGAAGCTTATATTGTATTACTTCCTAATTAAGTTTTTTCCTAGAAATGTTTGATATCATAAATGGAATAAAAATTTGTCTTAAATTCACATACCTCTAAAAAGCTCTATGAACTTTGCTCTTTATCCTTATTACAGTCTTTAAGACCTTTTAGCAATTCAAATCAGGAAAGGGGGTGAGTTAAGATGCCCATAACTTCCTTGCCCTTAACACAAAAAGCTGCTTTATTGGCTAAAATGTAGGAGTTATAATTGTAATTGCTTTGCCCTTCCGAAACTCATCTCCCATACCATTTGAACCATTCAGCAGGTGGTGTAGGAGGATAAACTAAAGTCTGCAATAGTTGGTCAATAATATAATCATAAGGAACCAAAGAAGACTTTAAGTATATAACAGGAAACATAGCTTTAATGTTTTCCTTTTTAAATTGATTTAGTCTGGGTCAGGCCTTTTGTATGTTTACATAAGGAACAGCTCATGTTGAACCATTTATACTGCTCACTGCTGAATAGGCATATCTTTCGAGTTCACTGTGAAGAAATAGAATTCATTACTTACAGCTCAGTTGAGATCTACAAAACGTTAAACAAGCCAGAAAATAGGAATATAAAAAGAAGTAAAATTTATATACATTGATTCAATTAAATTAATCTGCATTTTTATCACCAAGTATCTATAGCAACAGTAATTTTGAGAGTATACAGGGTAGGGGATTTAAATAGTTGACCGGGCTGAGGACTACTGCTGATTTCCATGTCCAATGGCAGGGGTTCTTGTCCTCAGAGGGTAGAAGAATGACCTGAGAGCTTGTTAAAAATGTTAAGTTCCCACCTGCAGAAATTCTGATTCAGCAGGTCTGGACTGGGACTGAGGAATATGCCTTTCCCCTTGTTTGTTTGTTTGAATGCAAACTAGCATTTTTATTGATTTTAAAACCAAATTCTAATACTGAGAGCAATACTTCTTTGACCTGGAACATCATAAATCTAGTATCTGAAGTGAAAGGAGCAAAGACAAGAACCAGTAAACCCAAGGCTATTTCTTTTATAAACCAGAGAAATTAATACTTGTCCTGCTTCCTTCACAGAGTTGTCTCTGCTAATTCACTTCACCCTTGAAAGCTGGGTGTCTATTTTCTCACTTCCATGTACTTTGCCATAAGCCTTGACACATAGGAGGCTTTTAATATATCAAGTTGAATAAATAACTAATATTCTTCTTTCTTTATTTCTCTTGAGGACTGTAAGCAATCATTTTTTTCTTATTCTCTTCTGTACCTTGAACCTTCAGACAAATTATGTTGAAGTTAGTCTCCTTGGAAGAGAAAGAGGCTCTCCCTAAGACCCTGCATCCTCTCCGGCTAGCACCTTTTCTCTCACAGTCCCTTTTAACCAGAAACTTATCTTTCTCACAGACCTGTACCCCCGGGGATAAAAATATATTATATGTTTATTAAAAAATTTTTAAAAATTAAAAAAATTTAAAAAAAAAGAAACTTATCTTTCTCTCAGTATTTCTATTTCCTCACAATTTATTTTTCCTAACCAAGAACAATCAGGTATTACCCCTCCTTCTCCTCTGAAATTTTCCTGGAAAAGATCCTCAACTGATTTTCTAATTATCAGATCCAGAGGATGACTTTTAGTCATTAACTCACCTGTCTTTTCTGGGTATTTGACAATTCAAAATGGCAGCAGAGCACGCTGGTGAAGAGCACAGACTGAACACTTAGCCTGCCGGGATGGATGATTCTAGCTCTGCCACCTACCATTGGGTACCTTTGAGCAAATTAGATTTACTGTGCTTCATTTTAATCATCTGAAAAGTGAAGTCAAATGAGCTCCTTCATGCCAAGTAATACCTGACACAGAGTAAATGATTAATATATACTGGAAGCTATTATTATAACAATCTTTCTCATTATTAAAATTTTCTTCCATGAACTTGTGTACTTCCACACTCCCTCAACTGTCCTTCTCTAATTTCCTTTACTGGATTCTTTTTTTTTCTGTTTGTCCCATTAATATTAGACTTCTAGGGCTCCATCTTCAGATTTTATGTTTTTTATATATTCAGTAGCATGACTGATTCACAAATGCCACTATATGTATTCCTCAACTGTATCTCCAATTAAGGAGATAGGTTTCCTAGAATCCCCTTACATTTTCTGGCCCAGCCCATTTTATGATGAATGGCATACATTTGAAAAACAGTTGGCTACCACTAGAGTTCCATGGTCAAAGGAAGCACAGTATAATTAAACTGTATTAAAAACATGAATTTTATTTTTTATTTTGTTAAGATTTTACCTTTAAGTAATCTCTACACTCAACAAAGGGCTTGAACGTCGAAGGCCAAGATCAAGAGTCACACATGTTCTTCTAGTTGATTGGGTCAGCCAGTTACCCCAAGAGCTTGAATATTAATATCAAAATTATATTCAAATTCTGGTTCTATCATTTACAAGATATAGATCCTTGGAGAAGTCAGCTAACTCAATGAATATCAGTATCTTCTCTAACAGGAAAGTGGTACCTAGTTACATAGGATTTCTTTGGGATTTAATCTTATAATTTTAATTAACATGTTTACTAACCATACATGTCACCTGGTTAATGTTATTACTACAGTGTATAAGAAAGAATCCACTGCTCTGCTTTCAGACTGAATCCACTCATTTCATTTATAAAATCCAAAAATAGACTGATGATACAGAGACTTTAAACAAACAGGCCCTATGATAATTCCTTGAGTATAAACAGAATATTACATAACAAAGTGATTTCTCTAGATTTCTAGTCCAAGTGATAAAATGAACACTAAAACATTCATCATGTATTTCATATTCTCACAAGAAAGAAGGAGCAAAAATAAGGAGTTATCCAATTATTAAATTATTTTTTAAGAATTTCATAACTTTTAGAAACTAAAATTCATTTTTAATTAATACAAACTTTTAATAAATAAATTCCACTTTAACAAATGGTTTTATGATGGGGCAATAATAAAACTCACTTTTTTCAGTTAGACAAAATTAAATGATCACGTACACAAATCCACAAAATGGAGTGTAAAATAATAATGACAGGACAGCAGTATTTACCAGTTTTTTTTTTTTATGGGTAAATTATAGGCAATTTCATTAATATAAAGAATACCTCTTTCTGAAAGTTTCTCAAAATATCCTCAGTGGTTAAGAAAATAAGAAGCTAGATTTTCACATTTTATCTTAAAGAAAATATATGAGCTTTGAAGTTGTTTTTTTTTTTTTTTTCCCTCTAGCAGTCAGACCTCAGCTGGTAAGTCTTCTTTTGCTCACAAGTATATAAATGGGGTATATATTTACAAGACAATGTAAGAAGATACAGGGTATACAATGTATGGTCAAAGTGAAAAGTATACCAAACTACCCCAAACAATTCTCATCACATTAGAAATATATTCCAAAGAAATGAATTAACTGAACATGTACTACATTGAAAAATTTGTTGATGTGATCAAAGGACCCTTATGTGATCTCAGAAAAATTACGGACAGACACACTACAATATAGAGAAATGAATATGCTACTTCAATTTTGTAAACTATCTATTTTTTAAAGATTGATTTATTTAAGAAGGAAAGAGAGAGAGAGAGAGAGCACAGGAGAAGGGGTAAGAGAGAGAGAGAATCTCAAGCAGGCTCCCTGTTGAGCATGCAGCCCAATATGGAACTCAATCCCATGACCCTGAGAACATGACCTGAGCTGAAATCGAAAGCTGGATGCTTAACCAAATGAGCCACCCAGCTACCCCTATGTTACTGATCTTTAGTAACTTTGATCATTCATTTATCAGAAGGTTTTTGAGCATGCAAGGATATAAAGTGATCTATATTAAGAATTGTTTGAATAAGCTAAGAATAAATCAGGCCAAACCTACTTTTTTTGGTTTAATGATAACATTGAGAAAACAACATCACTATTATAAAACTTGATGTTATAAAGATGGGCGAATGACTAAGTTTAAATTCTTTTAAAAATATATTGGAGAGATACGGACTTGACGAAAACATAGTAAAATGGATTTAGAATTGGCTTTTTACCAAATCCAAATAATAACTATTTGGAGTCAAGTTCCTAATAACATGACAGAAGATTTGGCTCAATTCAATAGCTTTTAGCATTAGTTTTAATGAATTCATATAAATCAGCCTTATCAAATTTGCAAATGACAAATATATATAATACTATACCTCAAAATACTGGAACAGAGTCAAAACTAATAAGATGAAATTTAAGAGGAACAAATGCAAAATTCCATATATAGGTTCAAACAGCCAACTCTACAAATACAGGATGCGAAAGAGATTGCTTGACAACACTTCACCAAAAAAAAAAAAAGAAAGAAAAGAAATAAGAACAACATAAGAAAGCGTAGAAGAGTTAGGCTGGCTTATGAGAAAGAAAAGAAATATCAAAACCATTGTTAAATGTCATTGCAGCCTTTTAATTTTTAAATAGCATAACACATACCATGCATACACTATAAAGTTTCAGAGGATTAGGCAAACTCTTCCTTATTACACTAACAAAGAAGTGTAATTCTTACACACTATTCTTACATTAATTTTTAAAAACTAAAATTTAGAATAAATTTTATCTGAATAGTTTCATTTCAAATAATATGCAATAATTCCTTGATAACATGAGATCAAAGTTCTTTTTTTAGAATGTTACAATATTATATTACAGGTGTGTTTATATAAAATCCTCACAGATTTTCAAAATATCCAAGTATCTGCCATAAAAGTGAACTTCATTTATGTATTAGAACCTAGAGTGGTCTTACTTAGCAGTATATTTTACTATAATTCTCACATAGGCGACTTTGAAAAATTAATTGTAAATGTAGTAAAATCCTGCATTCTTCAGGTTTATTTAAATTTCATCTCTCTAGGCTTCAAAAGATGGTAATACACTAAATAGATGAAATTTATAATGTGTCTTTATTAAAGAGACAGACCTCCGACTTGCTTCTAATGTTTCTACAACATATCTCTGGCAAGATTCCTGATTTATGATTCTTCTAGAATACCTACCATGGCTGCAAATCAACTCCTATTATATAAATCATGAATTGTGTGTTAACATCCTTTACTCCAACTGTTAACATCCTTTTTCATTCAGATATTCTTCAAATCTTTATCAATTTTTTTTCATTTTGTTTACTCAAAATAATCGGTCTTGGTAGTTAATGGGTTCCCTATTTATTTCTAAATCCAATTCGAGTAACCTATTTGAAACTTTCTATAAAACTCTCCTACCATTTTAACATTTCCTCTTTCTTTATTAATCCATCATTATCCATCATCTCCTACTCTTAAAATTATGTTTACAAAAATAGACTTCCTTTCAAAAATCATTTAAATCAGGATTCATAATTGGCTCCCATTTATTCAAAATCTCCACTAATGATTTTTTAGCAATAACTGCAGCATTCAATCACACTGGTAAATAATTAAAAACAAAGCTTTGAAAGACTAATGACACAGAGAAATGTTCATAGTACATTATTAGATAGGAAAAGCAAGTTCTTACTACATTTATAAATATCTTCTGTAATAAGGAAAAAACCTTTAGCCTTATAAAAATATTTCTAAAAAAGCAAACTGCAGCTGAACTAGTTGGACTACATGTAGCATAGGCTTCATATTAAGTTGCTTGGGAAATCTTCAATATGATTCCTAACAAAGCCATTTCCATTTACCTCTTACTAATCACCACGCACAGGATGTGATACGTAGACATCATTTTACAGATGCTGATGATTTAGGTATGGAGGCTGGGTAAAGGCAGAATCCAAACTGGAAGCCACACTTTCTGATTATAAATTCAGACTTTTCTATACTTAACAACAGAATTGTTTTTCAAAATAAAACACAAGATTATACTTTTTTTAAAGTAAATGTATATAGATGGATGAAAAACTGAGAGACTTCAAATTAATAAAGAGTATTTCCAAGACTATAGACTAGAGCAGATTTACAATAAGACATTTGACAGGGGAGGGAGCCTTTAGACCTGGCATATAACAAATCACTGATTTTAAAAAAAAGTTGCCATATTATTTGAGCTGCTTCAGACCAATATTTATTACAAAATTGGAGACCAGGAGTCAAGACTCTCAAATTTATGTAAAATAAATATTAAGTAACACTCTACTATAAAGGAAAATAGTAGTTTTTAAAAAAATGCATCAATAGTTTGAGAAATCTCTTAATACATGATCTTAAAAATATGGAGTTCAAAATGCAAAATAATCAGAATAAAGATGGTTTAAGGAAAGGTACCAGTCAACAATCTTCTAGTCAGTAACTGGTACATAGTCTCACGTTTGCTTTAACAGTTTGGTCTATTTTCCCTATCGTCCGGCAGGGTACTACCCTTTCATCACCATATATTAGTGGGTACATATCTATGCATCTAATCATACCAGGGCATCACAGCTTTGAAGTACTACCTCTAGTTGTAAGGAGCAAATGTTTTTACCTAAGGGCCTTCCACTCACTTCTAGTCCTAAGACATAGTAAAATGTCAAAGTAATGTCTAATTTGTAGTTTGTAGTTGTTTATAGTGTCTGATACAACAGTACTAAAAAAAAACAAGACAAAACAAACACAAAACCAGTATTAATGTTAAGTGTTTCTATCAGAATGTAGAGCAATGGTAACTCACATTGAACTACTGGAAAGGTAAGCTTGACATAATCCACTTTGAAGAATGATTTGGTGGTACCTCCTCGCAGCACTGAAGCTATGCCTAACCTAGGATTTAGCAATTCCACTCCTAGACGTACACCCCAGAGCCCAAGCAGTACAGTACAATAGCCACTAGCTGCATGTGTCTATTGAAAATTAAGTCAATTAAAATTCAACACAATTTTTTAAAATTTAGTGCCTTAGTTGTAGCCATCACAGTTCAAGCACTCAATAGTCACACTCAGCTAGTGGCTACTATATTAGAGCAGATACAGGAATATTTCTATGATCACAGCAAGTTCTTTCATAAAGCACCACTCAAAAGAAAATATTATATATGTATACAAGGAGAATACTGAAGAATATTCATCACTGTATGTGATAGAGAAAAACTGAAAATTTCAATGTTCATTATTAGAGGAAAGAAAAAACACCTGGCATACTGATGCAATGGACAATTAAGGAGAAGTAAAAATCCATGAATGAAATTAGGAATATCTGAGTGTTAAGTCTTAACATGAATAAAGGTAGAGTTAAAAAAGAAAAAAAGGCAAGGTGCAGAACAGCGGTAGGTAGTGGGTATCCAACATACTTTCTTATTTTGTATATTGTTCTGACATAGTTGCTTCAATAAAAAGGCTAAACAATACTATTTTGATTATTACAGATTTGTAATAGATCTTGAAATATGGGATTATCACACTTCCAGCTTTGGTCTTAAGAATGCCTTGGCTATTCAGGTCTTCTGGGGTTACATATAAATTTTAGGACTATTTGTTCTAGTTCTGTGAAAATGCTTTGGTATTTTGATAGCGATCACATTAAATCTATAGATTGCTTTGGGTAGTGTGGACATTTCAACAATATTGGTTCTCCCATTCCATGAACATGGAATATCTTTCCGTTTGTATCATCGTTAACTTCTTTCACCAGTAGTTTATAGTTTCTGGAGTACAGGTCTTTCACCTCCTTGGTTAAGTTTATTTCCAGGTACTTCATTCTTTTGGTGCAATTATAAGTGGGATTATTTTCTTAATTTTTCTTTCTGCTTGATCATTACTCTATATACAAATGTAAGAGATTTCTATGTAATAATTTTGTAACCTGCAACTATACTAAATTCATTTATCAGTTCTAGTTGTTTTCTGGTGGACTCTGCAGGGTTTTCTATATACATTATCATGCCATCTGTGGATAGTGACAGTTTTACTTCTTCCTTATCAGTCTGGATGCCTTTTACTTCTTTGCTTTCCTTGTCTGAATGCTGTGGCTAGGATTTCCAATACTAAGTGGGATAAAGTGGTGAGTGGCATTCTTTGTCTTGTTGCTGATCTTAGAGGAAAAAGTCTCAGTTTTCCACCATTGAGTACAATGTTAGCTGTGGGTTTTTCATATATGGCCTTTATTATATTGAGGTATGTTTCCTTTAAACTACTTTGTTGAGAATTTTTATCATGGATGGATGTTATACTTTGTTTTTTTCTGCATCTATCGAGATGATCATTTTTTTATCCTTTCTCATGTTAATGTGATGTATCATATTGCTTGATTTGTAAATATTAAACCACTCTTGCATCTCTGTAATAAATCTCACCTGATTGTGGTTAATTTTTTTTTTTTTTTTTTTTTTTAGTGTAGTGGTGGATTTGGTTTGCTAAAATTTTGTTAAGGATTTTTGCATCTCTGTTTATCTGAGATATTGGCCTATAGTTTTTGTTTTTTGTAGAGTCTTTATCTGATTTTGGTGGCAGGGTAATTCTCGGCTTGTAGAATGAATTTGAAAGCTTTTCTTTGTTTTCTATTTTTGAAATACTTTGAGAAGAGCAGGTGTTAACTCTTCTTTAAATGTTTAAATGTTAAAAGCAAAATTAAATCATTGGGACTACATCAAAATAAAAAACTTTTACACAGCAAAAGAAATCATCAGCAAAACAAAAAGGCAATCTACTGAATGGGGGAAGATATTTGCAAATGATATATTTGATAAAGGGTTAATATTCAAAATATATTAAGAACTTATACAACTCAACACTCAAAAAACAAATACCTCAATTAAAAAAAATGGACAACTGCACAGACATATTTCCAAAACAAGACAGAGATGACCAAACAAACACATGAAAAGATGCTCACCATCACTATTAGGGAATGCAAATCAAAACCACAATGACATATCACCTCATATGTGTCAGAATGGCTAAAATCAAAAACACAAGAACTAATGAGTGTTGGCAAAGATGTGGAGAAAGGAGGACCTTCTTGCACTATTGGTGGGAATGCAGAACTGACGGAGCCACTGTGGAAAACAGTATGGAGGTTCCTAAAAATTAAGAATAGAATTACCATAAGATCCAATAGTTCTACTACTGGGTATTTACCAGTACAATACAAAAATACTAATTTGAAAAGATATTTGTACCTCTCTTGCAGCATTATTGACAAAAGCCAAGATAGTGAAGCAACCAAAATGTCCAGATGGATAAAGAAGATGTGGTTTACATAAGAAGATGTTGTATGCCATATACATGGAATATTACTCAGTCATAGAAGAATGAAATCTTGCCATTTGCAGCAACATGGGTGGACCCAAAGGGTATAATGCTAAGTGAAGTCAGTCAGAGAAAGACAAATACCATATGATTTCACTCCTCTGTGAAAATTAAGAAATAAAATAAAGAAAAAAAGAGACAAGTGATAAAACAGACACTTTAAATATAGAGAACAAACTGGCGTTAGTCCGAGGGGAACTGGGTGAGAGGATGCGTGAAATAGGTGAACGGTATTAAGGAGTGCACTTATGGTGATAAGCACTGAGTAATGTACAGAACTGTACATACCTGAAACATGACACTGCTTAATTAAACTTGAATTTAAAAAAAGGAGGGGGGGCAAGCAGAATTACAATGTAGTGGTTCAGAGCTGTATGATCTTGGGGCAACCGTGAGCTTCGTTTCCCCTCTTGTGAAATATGAATAACAGTACGAAGGAGTGCCTAGGACTGAAGTGAAAACCAAAGGAGATAAAACGTGTGAAAGTACTCCGTAAACTATAAAATGCTATGAAATGTTAGTATTAAATAGGGCTTAAACTACAAACTGGAAATTATCTGGGAACTTCAAAGTTATATAAACCATCTGAATAGGTTGGATAAGCTATGGTTTTTTTTATGGTATATAAAAAATTACAATTTCTTAGTTTGTCATTGAGATTTTACTTTACTTTGTATAAAGACTAAAGGTTCAATCCTTCCCCCAATTTAATCAATATGGAACAGCCAGATTAAGTAATTATTTAAAAATATTCAAAATAAATAAATAGGAAAAAAAAGAAAAATATATTCATAATAATAATTATAGCAGCTAATACATTTAAGTATTCGGTAAATATTTCTGAACACTATGTGCCAAATTCAGATGCTTTGCATGTATTCATTTATTTAACCCTCATAACAATCCTATAAGGTAGGTAGTATTATCCCTGCAGTGCAGATTAGAAATTTTAGGCAACCAGTACCTTATGTTGACCAAAGACGTTCTGTTAGTGAGTGAAAAGCTGAAACTTGAATCTGGGCAGTCTCATACCAGAATCTGTGCACTTCAAATACTTATTATATGGCTGGCAGACACTGTGTTTAATCCTCCCAAAACAGTGCAAACTGGTCATAAATACTCAGAATCTCCTCATTCACCCAGGCAATGCAGCACAAATTCCTTAACCAGGAATTCAATGCTTTTACAATCTGATCAACATCACTTACCCCCACCCCTCTCTCATTACACTCCTGTTAACCAGTCCTCTGATACAAGACTGCTCATGTCTCTAAATGTATCTGCCTTCCTTCTTTGACCCCTTCTTTTCGTCTGGCATATTTGCTAACTCCTAGTTCTAACTCCTCCATGGAGAATTTCTCTGGTTACCATAACCCCAAAAGACTTCTCCTTGAAAAAAATCTCCCTTACCTAACATCTATAATCAAGACCTGATTAATTACATGGATATAAATTAGGACACTCTGTGATTCTAAATAGCAATGTTGCAACAAGGATATTCTAAGAATATTTCTGCCAATAATAAATGTACATAGTGCCAAGACAACATGCTACCTGTTTTCCAAGACTTGGCATTAAAATTTTATTCTTTTGGAAACTTTTCCTTATAGATTTAATCTCCTGAGATGAGGTTCTAGAAAGATCTCAGTTAAAACTAGCACTGAACGCAATTCAGATTTCCTGAAACAACTGAATTCAGATTATTATATATTATTATAGAATTCCAAATACAGTATTTTATCTATGCATTCAGGAATTAATGAAGCTGAAAATAAATCACTATTTTGCTCAGAAAGTGTAACACACAGGATTCCTATTATGGAAGTATTTTTTCTTTCTCTGGAAAATAAAAACATAAAAATCTTTTCCCCTATTTTATTCTCTAAAGTATAAGGATATTTTTATTTACTTTGGGCATCAATGTCTTAGCATGGCAAGAAATATAAAAATATAGAGATAATAAATGTGATCGGTTTTTTCTTAACAGTATACCAAGAGTTAAATGTGCTGTCATAATACAGTGTTGATTTCAGTCAGCAAAATATGAACTATTTAACCAAAATATTTAAGTCATATTATTTATTCTGCTAATAAGTTTTATATAGGCTTTAACTGATACCAGGGAACAATAATCTTAATTTATAATCTTAAAATCAGATAAGTAATATTAATATACAGTATAGTTTCAAAGTACATTACTCCTGGACATTTTCCAAGCTTTAATTAAAAAAGAAAAGAAAAAGGGAAAATTAAGGCAACATATAAACAATCTAACAATGTAAATTTAGCAGTTTTTATAAACAGAACAATAACAACAAAAAATATTTAAGCTTCAGAACTTGTGATTCTATACTGTGACATTTTAAGAATAAAATCTTGAAACAGACAATGCTGAGCAATAGCATAGCTCAAAACAGGGACTCAAAACTACAGTGAAACCAGAGAACAGTTATGTAGTTTTCAGATTTGGGTTATAAAATAATTATCAAAACAAAGAAGTTTTCCTCTCCCAAAGGGAATAAAAAAGAAACTGATTTAGAGGAGATACAATTTTATTTTACCAAAGAATTCTCCGAATTCAAAAATTTATTTCTGAAAAAGACATGGCCCAATGTGACGGAAGAGCTAGAAAATATTTTGCCAATAAAACTGAGATATAAAAGTGGTGGAAAAAAGGTTTTTCTCTCACACCTTAGCATGTGTGCTGAGGCAAAAGCATTTAAAATAAAATTTATGAACTGAGATATAATGAGGTCAAACAGCTGTTAAAGAGATGCTACAGAAGGACTCCCAGTTTAACTGGTGATGATTTTCAAATCTCATCCTTCTGTGAACACCATAAAGAACTCCTTTATATTTAACTGTTTATAGAAATGAAGATGTGTTTTCTGCTTTAGGGTGCCAAAAAGAAGAAAGAGAATATTCCTTCACCAAGAGTGGCTGCTTCCAATAACAGAGGGCAATATTAAAGTAGCTTATAAGCATCCTTCCTATCACCAATTGTTCTAACAATTATGTACATTTACTCATTACATCAGTTTTATTAAATTACAAATCCAGAATTCTAATTTAAATTAATAGGTTTTTAAAATTATACATGTTGTATATCTAAATCTTAACATGTTTGGAAAAAAACGAAAAAGAATTGCAGAAAATTACTGCACCTTTTTTAGAAGGTCAATTGAACATGTTTGGAAAAAAACGAAAAAGAATTGCAGAAAATTATTGCACCTTTTTTAGAATGTCAATTGAATAACTGTTCACAAGTTATTGATAAAAGGTCTTAGCTATTAAAAAATTTTTAAATAAAAAATTTTAAAAAGTAACTTTTTTACTTTGTATGCTATTATACTTAAAACATAAGCATGATTATTTTGATCCTAAATATTAACATCATAACCCATGATCTGAAATTGATTTAAACTATGGTGCCAATAACTTTAATCTATAAAACTATAGTGAAATATTTTCTGACAAGATGAATGCAGATGCTACATTAGTATACTATGTATGTAAAAATTCAGGGAATTATTTTATATTATTAATGTACCATATATTTCTTTACCTAGAGAAAATGATGTTTCAGAATCAATTAATATACTTTAAACATAATTATAAAGGTGACTAAACTATGTTTCATGAAGGTGAAGATTGTGGAAGTTTTTATTACATTTTTTAGATGCAGTGTATGTATCCTTACATCTAACAAATAGCTGGTAAATTGTAAGCACTCACAAATATTTTTGAAGAAATTAATAAATAACATAATAAAACGGATTATGTAAGGAAGAAGGACAACTTATTGTCTCAATATTATAGAAAGAACTTGTTTGGAATTTAGTACCTGCCTATTGTCTTAGTAAAATTAATGTATTAATGATATATTCAGCAAGAGAGACAAAAGACAAAAACAAAATATCCAGGTACTCCTAGGAGGGGAAGAGAGTAAACTGGTTCTTCAAACAAATAAGCAAAGTAATCCTCAACACACACACATACACACACACACAAACACACATGCGCGCGTGCACCCAGAATAGAGCATATATTTCCTTAGAACCAATATTGTTGACTGCTGAATAACTAATGGGTGATCTAATGATATTATACTAAGAGTATAAAAAGATCCAAAAAGCAAATATAAATGTCATAGAAAAGATAAATATGAAAGAATAAAGAAGATATTTTCATATATTTTACACTAAAGGAGACAGAAAAATTAAACCCTAAAAACTTAAAAAATTATCCGAAGACTTAAAGATATAATGAATATAAAACTAACATGTTTCCTACTTTTTAAAACTGCAACTAAATTAGTCTAAAAAATCTAGAAAATGTCCATAAGTAAAAACAGGGAAAACAACTTGCCACAGACAAATGATCACAGGTAACCACCTCTAACAATCAGGTGTGTAACAATCTATGCTATTTTCCATTAACATGTAAACATGTCTGTAGGTGAGATCATGCTATACATGCAGTTTTTCAAAACCTTTTGTTCACTTATCATATATCTAAATTATATTTCATGTTAGTAAACAGACACACATATTGTCCTTTGTGATGCTGGTTGATTAGAATTTTACTGCATGGATATACTATTAATATATTAACCTGTCCTCTACAGCTGAGTGTTGAGATTGTTACCAAATCTTTACCATAGAGATAACCAGCTACAGCTGCTCATTTATGTTTAAAACAACACAAAACAAAACAAAACAGCCTAAACCTATAGTGGGTTAGCATGTCACTGCTTTAGAAAACGTGATCTTAGAAGAATAAAGAACATGTGTAATTGTCAATTTTGTTTCATTAAAGATACATAATATTGTTGATGGAGATTCTGTCAATACTTATTCCTACTGCCTCTAAGACTCATACACCCAGGAAAACGACACTATGAGGCCAGTTTCCTTCTTAAAGTTTATATGCCCACGGGAGACTGTGAAAGCAAATGCGAATTTAAAAACCAGGTACAGGCGTGCCTGGGTGGCTCAGTGGGTTAAAGCTTCTGCCTTCAGCTCAGGTCATGATCCCAGGGTTCTGGGATCGAGCCCCACATCGGGCTCTCTGCTCAGCAGGGAGCCTGCTTCTTCCTCTCTCTCTGCCTGCCTCTCTGCCTACTTGTGATCTCTGTCTGTCAAATAAATAAATAAAATCTTTAAAAAAATAAAAAATAAAAACCAGGTACACAAGGTAAAGCGAGGAAACATAAAGAGCTATCCATAGTGATGTTGGTACTGGCAGCTTCTAACAATGAATCATCTCTTCTGTGGGACTCAATCCCCAGGAGGATTATCCAATTATGAAAAATAAATACTTTAATGAAAATGAGAGGTGGTTATTTAAAAGCAAACAGTATCCTTAATTATAATAATGCTGCTAGGTACAGTTAATGACCCCATACATTAAGGAACGTAGAACTTTAATGACCTGGACCACACCAGGGTCACAATTGGTAGCAGAACATTGATCAACATATGAAAGCCACCAAACACATGAAAGGAATTACAGTACATCACACATCAAACATTTTGGCCTGGTGCTTCCTTCCTCTAATCCTACTGGCAGGAAATGCTCTACATAGCCTTTGAGGTGACCAGACACTTTTAAAAGTAGTCCCTCCTTAAAAATCTCTTGGAGACAGTAGTTTTCTCCAGAGAGCACCCTCTGCTCAACACTCCCGTGTGTCATCTGTCCTTGCGGCGCGGCACGGGAGCCCCACTGATGAGGTACTGTAACTGCATCATGCCATTTCTTCTTTGCAGGGTTAACAAAGAAGAGAAAAATGAGAACGAAATATGTTCTTAAGTTTTTATGATGCAATGTCAGGCAAAGTCACTGATAAAGAGTATTGATGTAGCTGTTTTATTTTGTAATATGCCAGTAAAGTGAAACATTATGTAAGTAAATGTGTTTTGACCTACATCGTCTTGTAAGTTAGCATTTCATCAGAATATATTTATGGGACTAAAAATAAATTGTAAAATTCTCTTTTTAATATGCCCATACCTAACCTGGAAACTGAACAAGTGATTCTGGCACACTATGCAAAATGAAGGCTGCTAAATTTCTGAGGATGAATATTTTCCAATAAATGAAGTTGGAAAAAAAATAGTGAGAGATCCAGATGGACAGATAACTTTTCCTGGGAATATCTGTTCTGATATTAACTAAGATTAAAAAAAACAACAACATACTTGGACTTTATTGTTTTATTTTACAGTATAAATGTTTACAGTATAATCTGACACTGTTTAACAGAATTGACAGGATATTAAGAAGTTAATATTTCATTAATACTACTTTTTACCAAACTGAACCAATGGCATTGCAATTCTATAATTCTAAGCATGTAATTTTTTTTCCTAGTTTGTGCATAATTCTTCAAGTTTTGTGGTACTATACCTCAGTTTTATCAGGTGTTCTTTAAAATCACCTGGAAATACTGAGGTTGTGTTTCACTGAACGTGAGCTTCGTGACTTCTGTTCAGAACTTAAATGACTGGGAATGTGTTCAATGCCAAAGACATGCTGTCCACAGTGTGTTTGATAAGCTGACATGGGACAGGGACTTTTTTCACTGTTGTGTCAGTTTATCAAACCCATACCTGGACGACAGTCAATTCAGTTAGAGGACAACAGGAGTCCTGGAATACAAAGTCACACTTCCTTTTGAGAAGCTATATACCCTATGCTGTACAAAAGTCACATATGTGTATATGACAACTTGCATTAAATAACTATAGCCATAAATACAATTCATAGAAACTGGTTCAAAAGCTCACATTATAACCACAGTTATTAAAGTGTATCCTCGGAATCTAATGCGTAGAGATGTTTATTAATAAAAAATTTTTAATCTTCATATGTGAAGTTTTTGTTTTCCTGGCATTCATTAATGATTCAGATGGAAACTATCATAGTGAATGAATATGCAATTTGCTATTAAGGTATGACCAACTGACATTAAAAGTTGTACTTTAATTCAATTCTAATTAAAATTATTTATTTTTGAGTTGTATGATTGAACACTGGCTCAGAAACTATGTTAACTTATACATAAGCTATTTTGAGAAAAAAGTGTTCACAATTTAAAGTCCATGTTAACACTGAGTTATGTCAAAAATAATCTGTGATTATAGAGATCAGAATAATGATTACCTTTGGAGTGGAGGGTACTGGGTGGGATGGGAATGAGGAAAAGCTTCTGGACTTTTGGGTGGTGGTACCATGGCTGTAAATGTATGTAAAAGTTCATCAAGCTTATGCAAAGGATTAACACACTTTCCCAAATTTAACTCAAGATAAAGATATGAAAAAAAGTCCGAGCCAGAAAAAATAAGCTATGTGCTAATTTTTATCTATTTTGGAATCACATTTGTATTTTTATTACTTGTGTCAATGTTAATAATTTTTAGGTATCTAGTGTTTGCTCAAAGCTCAATGTTAAAAATGATGGGCAAGAAAAATATTTCAGATTGAGAAAATACCTGTCTTTGGCAGAGGGTAAGTTTTCTACTACACAAACTAGGTAAAATTGGACTTTTTATTTTGGGTCAAGAAACTCAGTGAATACAGACTAATATCAGAATACAGGGAACTGTATTTAATAGCTGTTTTTAAACTGGTAGTTTAGGGAAATGAAAATTTACTTGTTCTCATGCAAAAAACTCAAGCATTCTGGGGGTAGCAGCATCTAATTTGTGGCTAGCCAGTCTTCTAATACAGTGTGTAGAGGTAATTTATTATTAATTATATGTATTAAATGCATGCATAGGTGCTTTCTAATTAGCTTCTTTCTATATTTATAGTGAGGATAAAAAGTGTTGGTTGAAAATAGACATAGAAGCCAATACAGAGTAAAAGGGGTCTCCCTCAAATTAAAATTACGAAGCCAACACTGCAGCTCACATGTACAAGTCTCTTCAACTCAAAGCTAGTAAAACATGATTTTTGTTTTTAAGTAAGCTCTAGACCCAACATGGGGCTCAAACTCATGGCCCTAAGATCAAGAGTCTGCATGTTCAACCACCTGAACCAGCCAGGCAACCCAGATTTTAAAAACTACTTACTTATCTATCTTCTATCCTCTCTGTCTTCTCTTTTATACTGATGAACAGAGTACATTCTATAGATAACCGTAAGAATAAAGGGTTACTTGCCTCATTATCATAAGAATGAGAGTTACTTTTCAGTTACAATATGCAGTCTTTGTTTTTAATGAGAGAAAAAATGCAATTTCTTTACATCAGACACTTAGAGAATAGCAATTTTTACTATCCTTTAAAGAACGGCCTTGTAAGTCAGTGGTTCTGTTAAATAACCATCATTATCCATACACTCTAGAAATGTATCTTAAAGGTAAACTATATTTTCTCCTGTTTGTCTTTCAGCCCAGAAGGGTTGAGAGAATAATATCCCATGGTAATGTTAGTGCCTCAGTGAAAATACAGAAATGCAACTATTACATATCCAGCATACTTTATAGAACCAAAATGCACTTGGAAGAAATATAAGATAGATTTTCCAAGTTCATAATAAAAAACCATTATGATATGAAACTAAACATATTCTATTACCCTACAGTTTCTTTCTAACTTGAATTTCTAGGGGACAGGATCAAAAATATCAGTAAGAAGGATTAAATATATATAACGTTCCAAAATCTATGACAGTTAAACTTACAGTCATTTCAACACTGTTATTGAGGTAGCTTTTGGCAACAAACAGAAATATATTCATGGAAAACCTACATCCTGCTACAGGAAGCCACAAAAGACACAGTTACTTTGGAGAGGGCCAAATATAAATCCAAAGCCTTCACACTAGATCAGCTGAAGAACACGACAGGGACTAAAGTCTGCCAATGGTATTTTTGAACAAAGCTTTTAGGCAAGTTACTCTAAATACCTACTATCCCAATCTCTCTGATTTGCTAAAAGGGAGTTATTTGAAACCAACACTAAGCATTATAGGATTAGGGACATAACGTCACTAGATATGAAACATACCTTGCATGAAACTAAAAACAATGGCTATTTTGAGAACATTCATATAGAAAGAAAATTAGAAATAAATTAAGGGAGAGGAGAGGAGGGGCACAGTTGTGTGGAGATTTGTAAAATTTAATCTTTACAATGTATCTGCAAAGTATGGCTTAGAGCTAATGTAGAAGGTAAGCTATGTTTTAAGTGAAACTGTAAAAAGATATGAAGAAGAAATACCACACCCTGAGCTGTAGTATTCAAATTCATTAGGAATAAAGAAAGGTATTAATATTTCCAGAAAAAGAATAATTTGTTTGTAAATAAAGACAATTTTTCAAAGCATATATGCACAGTTTTTCGTGATGGTAAGCTCATCTTTGAAAAGATGTTAATCTCATCTATGAATTTCTACTGGTTTTATGTTTCCATCAGCAATTATTTGGACCTATGTATATTGTTGAAATATACATGTAAATCAAGAGTAAAACAGTAAATTAATCTCAACGATGAATTTCACTGGTTACATCAACTTAATGCTATTTCATATTGAGAAGTCAGAATGACCATTAGAAGATTAAAAATTACAAAAAGATTATGTCAAGGCTTTAATGTAGGTGATATAATTCTGTTGCATGTAAATGTTTATATGTTGGATTGCATCAAGGTCTATCTATTTAAAACCTTAAGTGAGATACTTGATTCCTGAATTTTAGTAAACTATGATTTAATGATTTAAAAAATATTTATCTGATTGCACATCAAAGCAAATAAAAAACTAAGACATTTTTACAGTAGTTAAAAAAAAAATTCTGCTTTGTTTAACAAGCTTCCAGTAAAGCTCCCATTTAGAAAAAGCATTTTTTGTGTTGAATATTTATGCTACCAAAATTGCCATAAAATGAATTTTTGTAATGAAAGTTAATTTTTCTCATCAAGTAAATAAGAACAAAGCATGTTTTTAAACTCTGTGACTGGTGGTAGCAGATCAGGCTCACAGTGAGAAATGGACAGCAACCACTACTGCAAAAGTTGTCCATAAAAAAGACAATAAAAGGATAACAAATTCCGTATATAACGCTGGAGGAGTACTACTAATGCAAGTCTTCTAAGAGTGAAGATGAATCAGCTCCCCTAATTTTTCTAATTCTTTCAAAGTAAAATTCCATAAGTGAAACTGCCACATATATGGTACACCTGTCAGAAACCTCATTTATGAAAGATGTCTTTAAAAAGTTAGCCAAAATTACCATGAATTTTTCATATAATGCTTGTAGACAATTTTTAAGAGAATGAAATTCTCTACGGAGAAAAACTGAAACTCAATACTAGATTCAAGTCTATTAAGTACTGAAGGCACTAAAAAGGATTAGCAAATGTCTGCAAAGAAAAAATGGCTGAAAAACTCAACTGACAAAGTTTTTAAAAGCTATGGGATAAATTAGTCACAGATAAAATCCCAGAAGGGACATCAGAAGACCCACAAATATTTATGGTATGAACCAAAAGCTGTATGCAGAAGTTTGCAAATGTCCAATTATAAGAAGAATATAGTTCTCTCAAGTAAAGGATGAACATTAAGAAACTTTATAATTAAAAATACTACAAAAGAAAAGAATCTGTTTTGAATAATTTAAAATGCTTCTAACAAAATATTCTGGAAAAAAGCATAAAGCTTTACTGTTATAAAAATACACTTACTCAACTTTGATATAATTTTGGTATATAAAAAATACATGTGAGCTAATAGAACATAGTTGTTTTAAAATAAGAAAAGCAATACTTTCTCCCACATAATTTAGAGAAAAGTTATGATATATGTGACTACTCTGGGAAGTAGAGAGAAATACAACAAAGAAAAAAGAGTTTCAACCTTTTTCCATCTCTTTCATAATTTTGAGACAGAACTAGAGAAATAATTAAATTATACTAAGGTAAAGAGAAAGATTTATGTTTTATAATGACTTAAAATATCTCTTATGAAATACAAATCACAGAAATATATAGTCTATTAATCAGCAAATCTACACTAATATTTGTGTCTGGTCATGACTATTTCGGAGCTAGATGGAAGAAAATGCTTGATGACAAAATCATTAGTTGGGGATTATAAAGGGGAGCCATTTTCTGTAGATCAAATGTAGTATGAACTAGAACCTAATGAAAACTCTTTTAAAATAGATTATATGTTCAAGTACCCCTAAGGATCAAGGAGCTCAAACATGAGGGTTATATGAGTTTTCATCATAAATTATAGTTCTAACATCTATAATCTTTTTTTCTAATATCTATAATTAAGTCCATCCTAGCTTTGAATATTTTAGGGAACCTAAGGAAAATGCACTATTAGTTTATTCAATTTATTCACTGTTAAACAAGAATGTTGTCAGAAGAAAAAAAACTAACATCTAAACAGTGATAAAATATAACGAAATATGAATGCAAAACTTAAAAAAAATTAAGTTCAAACTTAGAATCATACATTGGTTAACTCTAAGTTAAAGTCAATGTCTTACAAGAAACTCAGTTATGCGTAGCAAAACGCAGTGGTAAAGAGCATGGGTAAAGGGATCTGGTTCTGTCACTTAATTTATTTGTGACCCAGGAGAAATTACTTCCTGTCTGCAGACTCAGTTTTTTTCTCTAAAGTATAGATGCTTATGATACCTGGCTCTTGAAGGTTATAGTGAAATAAGCATTGCATTGAAACATCAGGTAGAATCCTTGACACGAGATGTTAGCTATTACTCTTCCTATTACATTCTAAGTGCAGAAAGGTGGGTCAGGCACTGGTATAGAAGGCCAAAGAAAGAAGACATTTAAGTGAAATGATTATGAAAGTTTTCAAAAAAGAGAAGGATTTAAGTGAGACATTAAAAGACAGATATGATTCTTGGGAATTTTTTTACATTA
Organism: Neogale vison; assembly: GCF_020171115.1. Classification (NCBI taxonomy): domain Eukaryota; kingdom Metazoa; phylum Chordata; class Mammalia; order Carnivora; family Mustelidae; genus Neogale; species Neogale vison. The sequence continues at coordinate 37,593,898 of NC_058094.1, forward strand.
ACAATGTTGAAGACGAAAGAAAAAGATTTTTAAAGGATCCATAATCTCTCCAATGTAAACTTTTTGTAACAAAAACTCTTTGAAAGGCTAAGCTGGAAGAAAGCTGTATTTCAAGAAAATTGAAAATGCATACAAAAACAAGGGCCACAGAATAGAACATACTAAGCATTACTTGGTTAAACAAAATATCTAATTTGAACAAGAGTCTTATGTAAGAAAACAATTCGTGGTAAGATTTCAAATATAGATTGAGGTCAGCTCAAGGAAGAAGATGCTTGTTGGATTAAAAGACAGAAATTCTGTCACGTTAAAAATTGGGCATTATTAGATGCTGAACGGATTTTCAAAGTGCGATGTTAAAGCCCAAATGTGCCCATTTTAATTCATGCAGTAGTACTGAATTGTGAATTACTTGTTGTTTTCAATTCAAACGGTAACAAAGAATACTTCAGCTGTAATCATTTCAGTTTTCTTTAGCTGCAATAATTCAGTATTCAGGTACTGATATATTTGTTCAAGGACCACCCAGCAACTATCTCACTGAGGAAAGCAACTAAATTTTCTTTTTACAATTTCCCAGGTTCAATAACATTCTCAACTCTGGGAAGTCTTGGTCACAATATGATCTACGAAAGTTACGAAAGAGCTTTCTGGTAATGGAGAACATTTTGTTGGGTTAGAAACAAAAAGGTAGTCTTTAAATAGTCTTTGGATCTACACCCCTAAAACAACCCACTTTGAAAACAGTTCAAAAACCAGGCAAGCATTTCTTAATATGATGACACCGAAGGGTGCCCACAGCATACTAGTGAGTTAAAACCAATTTAAGCTGCAGAACACTATGTAGACCCATTATTTAAGACAAATAGAGACAGTCTCTCTCCCTTACACATAGAAATGGTCTAAAAAAAGTGTCAGTCTGTTAACAATGGCCACAGAGTAAGGAAGTAGTCAGCAATCAGAATAGCCCTGGAATTCTACTCTCTAGGCACATAAAAATTCAGTATTATTTAATTCAAAAAATGAACACTATTACACTTTTATTTTAAAAACCTTAATATAGGCTTATTTATAGAGTAAAATAAAGGTAGGTCTACTATAAAATATATCATTCTAACAATTCATGTTATTTTTTAAAATCTTACTTTAACTTTTTATATTTTAATTTGATAACAAGATTTCTGAATAATGATAAACTAAATTATAAACAACTTTTTAAAATTTGGAATATAAAAAGGATTTTAAAAAAACACCATTAAAATATCCTGAAAAAGTGATATATTTACTTAGACTCATGGATAACTAATGTTAATGTTTCTATTCTCTCTTCTATTTTTTTTTTAAGATTTTATTTATTTAATTGACAGAGAGACAGAGACAGTGAGAGAGAGAACACAAACCAGGGGAGTAGGAGAGGGAGAAGCAGGCTTCCTGCTGAGCAGGGAGCCCATTGAGGGACTCGATCCTGACTGGATCCCAAGACCCTGGAATCATGACGTGAGCCGAAGGCAGATGCTTAACGACTGAGACACCCAGGTGAGCCTCTCTCCTCTACTTTTAAAAAGAAAAATCATGGAATGAAAATGAAGAACACTTTTCTCTATTTCTTCCTATGAAAACTACAAATCTGGATGGAACTTCTGGAATCGTTCTTTCCTCGTATTAATAATTTTCAGAAGATGTAAGACATAATGCTGTAAGGACCCTTACAGTAAAAATGGGACCATACAAGCAGAGAGAGTCAATTTTCATATGGTTTCACTTATTTGTGGAGCATAAGAAATAACACGGAAGACATGGGGAGATGGAGAGGAGAAGGGAGTTGAGGGAAATTGGAGGGGGAGATGAACCACGAGAGACTATGGACTCTGAAAAACAATCTGAGGGTTTTGAAGGGGTGGGGGAACCAGGTGGTGGATATTAGGGAGGGCATGTATTGCATGGAGCACTGGGTGTGGTGCATAAACAATAAATTCCAGTACACTGAAAAGAAATTAAAAAAATAAAAAAATTTTAAAAATGGGACCATAAAAAAATTTAGGGTACAAGTTCATAACTTCGGATTTTGCTTATTTCATTAATCCTGGTATGATGGGAGGTGTTGTAGACAAAGTATGAATTATTATGCTATCGAATCTATCAGAGCTTCACAACATAATTGCATCTATTCAAAGTGGTTGCATGGGTGGTTCAGTGGTAGAATTCTCGCCTGCCAAAGTGGTTGAGGTCTTGAGATCAACGAAGAGAGGTACCATTAAATTCTAGTCAGAAGTATATATATATCATTGGTATCAAGTACATCATAGGCATTCAGTAGATATCTGCTGAATAACTAAAATAAGTAATCGATGAATATTTAATAAATGAATTAAAGTAATAAATGAATTAATGCATGCATACATACATGCAATGTGACAGCATGAATGTCTTCAAAATCTCTACTATTCTCATGACTAATATAGAGCTATTTGTTCTATTTCTCTCAATTAAAGAAATTACTTAAAAATTATTTAAAGCAATGAAAATCAAGTCAAACTACTTGTGCACTGTATTCAGGATCACGGTCAATGAAATTTTTAGAAAAGTCCTAGGAAGTAGAAATAATGTAAAGCCAATGTAATTTTTCTACAGCAATTGTACTATAGAATGGCTTACTGTCCTGACTGATGTATTTGCATTTTTAATAGAAACAATCATAAACACCACAGTTAATATGTTGCAGATGATATACCAGCATTTGAAGATCACAAGTTTCTAAAAACATATGTAACCATTTAGATAAGAAAAGTGTAACCAAATTTATCAAATTATGAATGTGTTTAAGTTACAAACACATTTAAAACATTTTACTTCTTTATAATCCTTATTTCAGTCTATGAAGGAACACTTTTCAGCATAGGTAATTTCTTTAAAAATCTGTCTTTATAACATTTTATCCTTAACTGTTTCTCGGCTGCTCTTCTGGCTTGAGACAAGAACCTGAACATCTCTCAGGGAATGAGGTTGTATAAAACAGAGGAAAATCAATCAGCCCAGACTGTGCTTCAGAACATGGGTACAGGAAAAAAAAAAAGAAAAAGAAAAAAAAGCTGAACACATCATAGGAGAATCTCAGGAAGAGGTGAAAGGAAACTGGAAGATGATCTTGTCCAGGAATTAGGATTAGCAGCTGGAAGCTAGGAAGATCAGTTGGCAAGGAGGAAGTAGGTAAAGAGTGTAGAGGGTCAAAAGAGGAACTCATAACAATATAGAGCTGGCCATGAACTCTGAATAAATAACTTGTTCTATATGTTCAGTTGTCTTTAGTGGATCAGATCTTTTGAGAGTAATAAAGTAAAAATTCATATAAGGTATTAGTGATTTAATACAGATTTTATTTTACATTTTTTGAATCACTTTCCAACAGTAACAACCACTGTCAACTCCAAGTCTGTAAAAAATTTGAACTTAAAAAAGACTCCACTGAGGGGGTTCTTGCTAGGGAGCAGGAAGAGTGTGGGGATGGAGGATACTTACTTTGCTGTCATAGAGCTTTTCATAATGTTTGAATTTTTGGCATTAAAAAGTATTAGCATTTATTAAAATTATTTTTGAAAAATCTTCTTTGTTTGGAAGACTTGGAAACCCTTCACCTCATCTGCTACACAAGGTGTAGGCTTTGAAGGGGCACATCAGTATCCCTCAGTATCAGTGTCCTACTCACTTGGGTGCTGGTGGAAAGTGGAATTTCAGGCCATTCCAGACCTTCCAAGTCAAAATCTGCATTTGAACACATCCCCAGGTGATTTGTATTCACATTAAGTTTAAGAAGCACTGGTCTAATTCAACATAAATCATAACCCCCTCTAAGCCTTTTACATGGTTGATCAGTTTGCTACATTAGCACTGTGGCAGGGCAGGGCTCAGTACCTCCGAAGATAATCAACATTTTAGTTTATTTGTTTTTAAAAGTTTTATTTATTTGTCAGAGAGAAATAAACTCCTCATCTCCACCCTCCAAACCCAAACTAAACCCTCCCATCTTTTTCCTTCCCTCAGTTAATCTCATCCTTCCAGTTGCTCAGGACATACAACGGAATTATCCTTAACTCCTTCATCTCAAATCCCATGTGCAATCCATCTGCGTGCAACTTCTCCTGGCTTTACCTCTAAAATATCTCCAGAATCTGACCACTTCTCATCACCTCCTCAGCCACTACCATCAGCCAAACCACCATCATCACCTGCCAAAATTAGTAAAACAGTCACAGACCCTTGCCCTTCCCTGCCTGCTGTGTAGTCTTCACATATTCGCCTGAATTATCTGCTTAAATATGAATTGGATCCTGCCACTCCTCCAGTTCAACCCCTGAAGGTTTCTCATCTGATGGAGAAATCAACCTTTCAAAAATTAGAAGGGTTTCATATCACACATTCAGTCAATTCAAAAAACAGAAATAATCCTTACCATGACTGCATTAGAGAGCAATATCAAACTCCCATTTGTACTTCTGAACTATGACTCTCTTTACTTTAAAGGCTTATTTCACCTCTTTTCAAATGTGTATTTGTAGTCCCTCCTGATGATCCCTTCACTTCTTTTTACAGGTAGATATTCCGTAAACAACAAAACCATTATTTCAAAATTCTGCATGTGTGGATTATCTTCCCCCACAACCACATCAAAATAATAGCCAAACTCTTCTTAGTGGCTTAGTGGGTTCTTCCATGTCTCTTCCCCTGTGGCCTACCATGCTGCCTCAGGCCTGATTGCTTCAGCTACCACTGGCTTCTTTTGCACACTCCTGCTTTAAGATCCTTGCCTTCTCAGCGAGGCACTCTCTCTTGTAAGGCCATGATGTCCCTCTCTAACTCCCCATTTCCTATCTTCTTCCCTGCCTCCACAACATGTACTAGAATATACTAGAACATTTAACTGTCTCCCCCATTAAATATAAGTTTCATGATAGCAGGGATTTTTCTTGGTCTTGACATACACCTAATACCTAGAAAAGTGCTCATAAAAAAAATAAATAATGAATAGTGAACAAATAGCCCCAATTATTTTTAAATTTTTATAACTGAAAGATCTTCAACCTATTGAGCTGCAATTAGTGCCATTGTAATATCCACTTATTTAAAGATCTTGGGTCTTAGTTTCAGGAGAAATAAAACCATTCCCTGTGATACATGATAGGTCAAGTATTGAAAGAATGGTCCTATGTCCCCTGGTTTTCTCACCTTCAAATTTAAGATCTTTAGTTTAGTTAAGTTATTCCAGTCTTACTTTTTTTTTTTTTTAAAGATTTTATTTATTTATTTGACAAAGAGAGAGATCACAAGTAGGCAGAGAGGCAGGCATGGGCAGGGTGGAAGCAGGCTCCCTGCTGAGCAGAGAGCCTGATATGAGACTTGATCCCAGGACCCTGAGCAGAAGGCAGTGGCTTAACCCACTGAGCCACCCAGGTGTCCCTATTCCAGTCTTACTTTTGTTCCTTCAAAGGTATTTTTTTTATTGGCTGCACTTAGGAATTTTCTGTTTTTTATTTTCTATATATAAATTTCTATTTCTATATAAAAATATTTATATATCATTTATATTTATTACCTATCTCTATCTATCTACGCATACTTTGTTTTTTTTAAAGAGAGCACAAATGGCAGGGGCAGAAGGAAAGGGAGCATCCCAAGCAGTCTCCATGCCCCGCACAGAGCCTGAAACAGGGTTTGATCTTATGACCCTGAAATCATGATCTGAGCCAAAATCAAGAGTCAGATGCTTAACTCACTGAGCTACTCATACATATATATTTTAGTAATGAAAATATCCAACCTTACTAAAAATAAAAGCATATCCTCTCTCCCAAGTACTATCTTGGGCCTTGAAACCTGTATTGGGGGAGGTAGGTGTTGCATTCTCTCTCATTCTCCTTCAGCCTGTAAGGGAGAAGTCTCCCTGATTTTCAGTAATTTGACCATATTGTGTCTAGACATAGTTCTCCTTACACTTATTTCGTTTATATTGGGGATAGGGTAGTGGGTTTGTTGGATCTGCTGGTTAATGACTGTTACTAGTTTTAGAAAAGTCTCAAGGGTTATCTCTTTAAGTTATCCTTTGGTTCCATTCTTTCTTCTACTTAAACATCATTAGACCATTTGACAGTGATCCACATGCTTTTCATGCTCTCTTTCTTCTTCCTTTCTTTCCTCTTCCTTTCTCCTCCTCTCTGTGCTTCAGTTTGGGTAATTTCTATTTAGCTATGTCTAAGTTCACTAATCCTATCTTTTGCATTGTCCATTTGCTGTTATAGCTATCTAACAAATCCTTAACTTCAGATATTGGTATCTAGTTTTAGAATTTTAAATAGATCTCATTTCTATGAAATCTCCATCTTTTCAACATTTTTCTCTAAAATACTATTAACAGTTATTTCAAACTCCTGTCCACTAATTCCAACAACCTCAGTCATCTGTAGGTCTTTTACTACTAGCTAAATTTTCTCCTGATGATGAGTCTAAAATTTTGCTTGTTTGGTATCTTATAATTTTTGATTATATATTAGAAATCATGTATAAAAAGACAAGTTAACGTTATTTTCTCCCAGAGAAGGCACACTTTTTCCTGCCAGGCAGAATGGGTAAGTGGGGGATAATTTCAATTCAATCATTAACTGAGCTAGGCTGGGGTTGGCTTGCAATGTTAGTTAAATGCAGTTCACCTCTAGTTTCAAAGGCCCCAAGTACAAGACTTGTCCTGTATTTGCTGCAAGCTTCTTCCAATAGAATTATGTTATTTGATAGAAATATAATGCAAACCACAACTGTGAGCCATGTATATAAATTAAAATTTCCTAGTAGTCACACTGAAAAGGCTTTTAAAAATCAGTGGAAAATAGTTGTAAAATGTATTTAACTTAATATATCAAAAATATTGTCATCATGGTATGTGCTATCGTGAGTGCTGTGAAGTGTGTAATCCCGGTGATTCACAGATCTGTACCCCTGGGGCTAATAATACATTATATGTTTATAAAAAAATTAAAAATTTTTAAAAATATTGTCATCATTATATAAAATTGATATAAAAATTATTAATGAGATATTTTATTTTCTTAGTTCTTCAAAATCTTGTGTATATTTTATACTTAACATCTCAGTTTGGACTAACCACATTTCAAAAGCAGAAGAGCCTTACATAGTGACTACTGTATTGAATAGTGCACCTACAACATGGCTTTATCTTTTAAGAAATGTGAAACTTTGAGAAACTCAGTTTCTTCTTACCAGCCTCCTCTCCCCATCTAACACTCAAAAAAAGCACTATGGATGACTGTGTTTGGGATTCCTGCAGATTCCAACATGTCCCTCTAGCCCATACGACCAAGTGTTCCTTGGTTTCCTCCCTTCCACAAGAAAATCCCTCTGGTCATAGCCAGATAAGGCAAATAATTCCAGAGGTGAGGAGCATCCAGTCTCCATGCACCTACTAGGAAGGGCATTTCTCTCCCAGGTATTTAATTCCTAGGGACCATTTTGTGACAACAATCTTTGATTTAAAAAAAATCAGCTTTATCGTGATATAATTTATATCCCATACAATTTATCCTTTTGAAGTGTATGGTTCAGTTTTACATATATTCTCTTGTACTTACTATACCTCACTCATTGTACAAGTACTCATTCTACAAATAATTATACATCATTACTATCTAATTCCAGACAATTACTATCACAAGAGAAATTCTATACCCATTAGTAGTCACTCTTCTCTCTTTTCATAGCAACCGCTATTCTATTGTCCCGATGGAGTTGTCTATTCTGGTCATTGTGGAATCACATAATATGTGGCTTTTCTCTGTCTGGTCTCCTTCACTTTACATGTCTCCAAGGTTGATCCATGTTATAACACACATTTTATTTCTCTCTATGGTAAAAACTAATATTCTTGTATGGGTATACCACATTTTGTTTAGGCCTTTGTCAGCGGACAAACCTTTCAATGTTTTCCACTTTTGGCTATTAGGTATCCAATCCATACTGAGTTAAATTTTTGTATGGTGTAAGGTAAATGTCCTTGATCATTTGGATATCAGGTAATCTGAACACCATCTGCTGAAAAGAATATTCTTTGCCACTGAATTATCTTGGCTTCTTTATCAAAAACCAATGGATAGTTAATGCGATTGTTTATTTATAGAATCTCAATTCTATTAATTGACATATATCTATCCTTATGCCTGTACTTCATTGTTTTGATTTCTATTTTTTTATCATAAGTTTTGAATTACAATGTGTGAGCCTTCCAACTTTTGTTTTTCCTTTCTAATATAGTTTTGGCTATTCTGGGTCCCTTGAATTTCCATATGAATAATTTCCATATGAATTTTAGGATCAGTCTGTCAATTTCTGCAAAGAAGTTAGATGAAATTTTGATGTGGATGATGTTGAGTGCAAATTTTTTGAAGGAGTACTGTCATCTAACATTAGTAAGTCTTTGGATCTATGTACATGAGGTATAATTTCATGTGTTTAGATCTTCTTTAATTTCTTTCAAAATTAATGTTTAATAGTTTGCAAAGTGTAAGTTTTGTACTTCTTTTTGTAAATTTATTCATAAGTATTTAATTTTTGGATGAGATTATAAAAGGAATTATCTTCTTAATTTGACTTTTAGAAAGTTCACTGCTTAGTGTTACTGTGAGTTGATTTTTATACATTGATTTTGTATCCTGCAACCTTGCTGAACTTATCTACCCAATGGTTTTTCAGCGGATTCCTTAGGATTTTCTATATTCCAGACCATGTCATCTACTCAGAGGGCAGAGGAGGAAAGGAAGTATCTCAAGGGTTCACTTTATTGATGGTGATAGGATCTTTTAAGAAAAAACACATTTCTTTCACCAAAAGTAAAGCAGGACCCTCTTTGAGGACAACTTACTTCTGAAGTGATAGACAAATGAGGTAGGAAAGACAAATATACCTGAAAAAATTTTCAGGTGTTAGAAAATTACTTTCACCCAGAAAGAATTCTACTGTGATTCTTTCTCTAGATCCTGAGAGAGGGAAATAGTACGAGTTGTGGTCTTCTATCATTACTTGACTAGAAACGACTATTCTTTTGGATCTTCAGTTTCCTAATGCATAAAATAAGGCAGTGGGATTAGAAATTCCTAAGACCTCCTTCAGTTCTCACCACCCAAGATTCTACATAAGCTAGCAAAACAAAAACAAAAAGACAAAAACCTTAAGTAAGGGATGAGTATTATAAGCTACCAACAAAAATAATACAAGAAGGAGAACCTGCTACATAATTCAAAGGAAAAACCTATCAACTCAAATAAGAGAAAAATTTAAGAAAATAAAATCCCTAGGACCACCCCCCCAAAGTAAAAATTTCTGTCAACCTCTAGGTGGTTACGTGCATTACAAAAATCAGAATCCTTCCTAACAGGAACATTTATTGGACGACAGTAGGAATTGACACTACCTCATCTGAGAAGCAGACCAGCAGGATGAATAAGACACTCATACATCTGCGTTTCTGTGACTTTTCTCACTTGGTATTATTTGCAACTGTACTTTTATGTCTGGCAGCAGTGCCAACTTCAGTACGAATGATGTATTATTTTTATCACGTTGATTACATATGTTCACCAGTTTAGCTGTCCATAGATGCTTCGTGTGGTTTGCAAATAGACCCAGTGACAAAATCCAGAGCATGGCATTTTCACAGAAAGTGTTTACTGTGAAATTTCTCCTTAGAAGTTTGCTTTTCTCTACAGCTTTGCTCCATATGACATCCACAGTCCTACATTTCAAATAATGGCTTATAGCCAAATTAAGAAAATGCTTCAATTTGATAAAACATGACTATAGTAGGATGTGGTAGTTCTGGAGAGAACCTCATTTTCTTATGTGATTAGAGATTTGGTCAAATTTAAAGTCTGCTAAACTTTTCCAAACTGCACTTCTTTAGCTTCATGGTGACTCGGTGCTTACATTCTGTTATTCATCAACACTTCACAGAAATACTTGATTTGTCTGAATGAATTTAAAAACCCACAACTGAAGGAAATCAGAAAAACCTGGTTTTAAATATCAAAAGATTCCAAATGAAAAGTATTTCTGCAGGCCACACGAAGCAAGTTTTATTGATCAGTGTACTTCTTTGCAGGATGAAATTGTTGCAAGATTGAACGTAAGAAAATAAACTTACTGGTAAATATCTTTCCTGAGGACAGATCTGCCAAGCGGATTGTCAGCTTGGGGAGCCATAGCAACAGAGCCAATCTTCAAAACCATGGTGTCTTCTTTTGCTGCCTGATTAACTGTAACAAAAGAAATTGACTCATGAAGTATACAGTGGGTCTTTGTGTAACTTCAAGCAAACGGAGAAATCTTTGAATAATGGGGTAGAGACACATTAAGATAAAAACCAGTAAATAAGGACAAGGAAAAAAATTACTAAAAATAAAAACATTTGATGTTTTAAAAACTATTTCCTTTATACCCATTTTCTCTTGTACATGATTAAAATGGCAACTAAAAAAAACCAACTCCAACCCAACATTAAAACATATGTTAAATACATATAAGTAGTGCTGAAGTAGTACGTTTATCAAATTTCATCATCTTAGACTACTACATCTTTCTCCCAGGTGACTGTTAGCCCTAGGATTTTTAACACCGCACTGCTGTGTACAAATATACTACTGTCTACAAATAAATTGAAGATCACTATAAAGTCAGGAATAGATTCGCAAAGCCATTTAAATTTACATGATAAATAATAATTAAATACCATATATACACATACATGCACACACACAGTAATAGCACTTCAAGCTCTAACATGTCAGAAGACCCAAAGAAAACAAAATGGGTGCAATGGTGAAGAAAGAAAAAACCAAGGGATTGTTTACTATACAAGGATATTTCAACTTGCCATTATAGGCACTTTTTAATTTTTATAATTTTTGCTGTGAAATTGAGAAATAGTAATTTCACACCTATGCAAAAGTTCTACTTCTAATGGAATCTATCACTAAGGCAAGTATTCTCAAAAACAATAAAAAATTAAAAAGATATCTATATATATTGATATATATAAATATAGATAGATATAAGATATCTCTCTATCTAGATATATATAGATCCTGATCCTTTCTACTGAATAAAGCAATATTTTACCATGTTCTTATAAAGTTCAACAATTTTTCTATAAATCACTGGCTAATCCAACATCTTTTCTAAGGACTATCTGAGATGGACAGAGGTTCTTCATGGCCCCATTAATTTATATTAAATTCTACTCCCTCTTCTCCAACAGATGATCTCACTGTACTAGCTGTTTAAAAACTGTTTAAAATTGCTAACAATATACAACTTTCTGGGTTTTGAAAAAAACATGTATAAAACTCGTAATTTCTCTCAAGAAACTATCATCTGCCACAAATGGGACCGAAAAGGACTGGCTGCAAAATCTCAGGAATATCCTGAACAGAACATGCCTACAAAGGCATACAATCCAGATTTCACAAACTGTGGTGCCCAAAGAATGCAAAAGCTAAGAGATTATTTCCAGCTGCTTCAGCAGTTCACTCAGTATGGTCTGACTTGGATTAGTCTAAAAAAGAAAGTCAGAATTAAGAAAATCAGAAAAAGTTAGAAGGAAGATATTCAGTGAGGAAAAGAAGGAACCAGAAGAAGATGAAGAAGATGTAAAGGGAGTGGCAAAACAGCAGGGAGGTGGGGGTCAGAAGGACAGAAAAAGGGGAAGAGAGAGATGAGCTATCATAATAAACATTAGCATGCAGATGCTACAATAAAGATTGTACTTTTAAATGTCCACAGCAAAAAAGATCAAATAGAAAACTACTTCTCATACAGCTATACTATTTTCAAATGACTAGAGGTCTGGCTTGATTATAGGTCCTTAAACTATGAACAGTGTTTACATTTCACAGATCTTGCATTTTATGCCAAGCTTATCAAATAGTTCCATGTGGGTAAAACCTCTGATTAAGCAGCAGGCATCAATTAAATCAATAAATAGTAAGCCTGGAGAATAGACCATACCACAAAAGTGCAATTAGTGTACTTGCTAACTGTTCTCCCAGCCTGCAGATACTACCCACCATATGAAGTCTGAAATGTAATAGAAACACTGTAGTAAATGAGGTACATATGGAAGAAAAATGACGTACTTGGTGTTACATACAAAGCCAGATCCAAGAACAGAATTCTGTTTCTGTTGGAGCCAAAAGTGTTCTCACTAGATTATACTGACTATAAAGTTATAATAATAAAAAAGCACTTAATGCAGATCATTCACAAAGTAAATAAAAATAATCTTTTTATAGAGAGTAGTTAGCTTATCAAAATCTACCTCTGAGATATAAGAAAAATAATAAAAATAAGTATTTATCAAAAATGTCTTTATTCAGTTCTTTAGTTACTTTATAATTGGAAAAAAAATAAGCTTCCCCTTTTTTGGTTTATTTCACCTGCATTCAATAGTTGGACCATATGAGGAAATGTTCCCTCTAGATGCATTTTCAACATGAAAATGAATGCCTTCCTTCTTTGCTTGAACTGTATTTTTAAAAATTTAGGCTCATGCGGAACTACTTACTCTGGAAGACTCATACTAAATCCAAAAAACAGTCCTCTATTCTGAAATAAATAGCTTAAACTGGAAGTCAAACACCTGTAGATTCAGGATCCTGATAATGATTGCACATAATACAAACAATATTCAAGTTGAAAACCAGACTTTCAATATCATTTGTTTATATAAAATATTAGAACATTAAATATATTTTTATTAACTGATTTCACACATGAACTATTAAAAACTTTCACATTTAATGTAATGTGAAGTATAAGTCCAAAAGATTTTATCTTTTCTTGGGGCAAGAGAGTGTGTATTGAAAATGAAAATGTTATGAACAACTCTGAAGTTATGAGCTTAAGTAACCAAGAGCTTAAATAAAGAGCCAAATTTTCCTGCAACTGTCAGGTAACATGAGACTATTGCTTATAAATAAGTTTTCTTAAAGTCAACAAAAAATAAAAGTGTTTTGGAGATCTCAGCTTCCTTTTAAGATTCTCAGTATAAACTCAGTACAGTAAAACATGTAAAGTCTCAAGAGTATTTGAACTTGCTACTGTGCAATGTTATAGTTTTATAAAGTCGTAACTGTAGTGACAACCCTACACAAAGCTAGCAACAAAAGGTTTTAGTAGTTATTGCCATATTTGCAGTTGAAGACAAAAAGAAGGTTCAAAAAAACCTTGTGACTATTATTTTACTAGTGGGAAATATAGTTGTATCTATTTTGCCAATTAACTCTGGTCTACAGAACAAATTACTTGGAGATACTGCTTATAGTATAGTTTCTGCTGAGAAGTACAGATATAGCATTACTTAGTTATGCTATCACACTCAACAAAACATGATTTACACATATACTTTCATCCAATACAAATGTAACTCAAGCAAACTTTTTAACACCTTTCTGGAGTAAAATGCTTACTACTCTCTTGACTCTTACGAGATCTTGTCATGTAAGTAATTTATTTCTAGTCAAATTGCTGTTCAATCATGTTTTCCTTAGTCACATTATATTTTCTAAAATGTACTGAATGAAAACATTGAATCTCCCAAATAAAATATACATTTAAAAATTTGTCTATACTTTAAAGTGACTAAAATGAGGAATTTTACATTATATGCATTTTACTCATTGAAAAATTTTTCATGGGTGATTTATCATTTGAATTAAGAGTAGCAATAATGAAAGGTAAAGTGTCAAAAAAAATCTAATAGAATGTGCCAAAATATTTGCACTTTTGGCATGCATTTTTATAACTGTTTTATAGACTGGAATGCATTCTGGAAATTCATTACTTCTCAGAGATAGTATAGGTAGAGATAGAAGTACGGCTGACCCTTGAACAACATGGGTTTGAACTGTGTGGGTCCACTTCTATGTAGATTTAAAAAATAGTAAGTATACTGGAAACAATTTAGAGATACGCAACAATTTGAAACAAAGACAAATTGTGGAGCCTAGAAATACTGAAACAACTAAGGAAAAGTTAGGTATTATTTTAAGAATATTGCATGTAATACAAAATATGTGTTAAATGTTTATGTTATTGGTTAGGCTTCCCATCTAAGCAATTAGTAGTTAAGTTTTTGGGGAGTCAAAAGTTATACATGGATTTTCAACTGCAGGAGTGGGAGGGTTAGTGCCCCTAACTTTTGCATTGTTCAAGGGTCAACTATAAAGATGTAAATAAAGATACATACATGTAAATACAAATATAGATATATAAACAGACACACACAGAGGCAGAGGGCAAAAAAAAAAATGTATGCAATACAGTATAGGCCAGACAAAAGACTTAATACACAAAGAGCTCTTATTAAGTGATAAGGAAAAGATGAACAACAACTTAAAAAACAGTGCGGTTTTCATTAATGAGCCTGACAAAACCCCGGAAAACTCTGTTAGAATGAGCAGAAGGAAACAGAACACTGGTACAGCTATTTAGAAGGGCAATTTGACATGACAGCTCCTAAACATTTTAAAGGTACATGCACTTTGATCTAGTAATCCTTTTGCTTGCAATTTATTTATATACATTCTCACCCAAGTCATGAAAAAATGCCTCTAAAAAGGTGTTTATTGCAAAAAGTTTATATAAGCAAAAGATTAAAATTAACCAAAAGTTCACAGAGAAACACGGCAGACTGTATTTTTCAAAATGGCCATAACAATATGCACCCCTTTCTGTACGTTCTTATTCAAGGCTACCTGCTTAGGAAGTACTTAGGCATCTGAATTTTGAAATTATACCTTAAAAATCCCACCACAACCACCACCAAAAAAAAAAAAAAAAAAAGAGAGAGAGAGAGAGAGAGAGAGAAAGAGAGAGAGAAGCAACTTTAAAAAATAAGGTAGCAGAAGTCTGGAAATATTTTTGCAATTACAATCAGTTGGGGATTTTTCTAGTTACAGCAGCTGAATGGGAAATTTAAAACTTATAATTTAACACAGTAACCAAAAAGAAAAAAACAAACAAGAAAAAAATGCAAAAGAAATCAAGAAATAAAGCAGTTTTCCCTCCATTTTCTCAAAGAGCCAGGTTTTTTTTGTTTTTTTTTTTTTAAAGATTTTATTTATTTATTTGAGAGAGAGAGACAGTGAGAGAGAGCATGAGCGAGGAGAAGGTCAGAGAGCGAAGCAGACTCCCCATGGAGCTGGGAGCCTGATGTGGGACTCGATCCCGGGACTCCAGGATCACGCCCTGAGCCGAAGGCAGTCGTCCAACCAACTGAGCCACCCAGGGGTCCCAAGAGCCAGGTTTTTAATTCTTTCTGACATGGACACAAATTACTGAAGCAGAGAACCTGTCCCAATAAACCACTGCTGCATAGGACAGAAAAAGGAAGTTAGAGTTCACTACAGAACTTCTGACCTCTGTCTCATTGTGGAGGTGCTCGGGGGCGCTCAGTGTACACATGTTCCCATGCTTACTAAGAGTGAGCCCTCTTATTGGCTGAACTATGCCTGCACATTAGTGTTGTCCAGAAAATGCCACAAATTCTGTCCTCATCAAAAAGGTGTCCTAATATACTGGAGGTTCCTCAAAAACAAAGAATTCTAATACAGAATTACCGTATGATCCAGCAATGCCATTCCTAGGTACATATCCAAAAGAAGTGAAAACGGGCTCCAAAAGACACCTGTATGCCAGTGTTCATGGCAGCATTACTCATAATAGCCAGCTCAAAGCTGGAAACAACCCAAGTGTCTGAGAGATGTAAGTTAACAAAATGTGGAAAATCCCTAAAGTGAGATATTATCTAGCCATAAAGATAAAGTTGATACCATGCTACAATATGAATGGAGCTTAAAAACATCGTGCTAACTGAAATAAGCCAAATATTTATGATTCCACTTACAAGATATATCCAGAACAGGCAAATTCACAGAGACAGAAAGTAAATTAGAGGTTATCAAGGGCTGGGAGAGTTATTGCTTAATGGAAACAGAGTTTATTTGTGATGATGAAAACATCTGGAAATAAATAGTGATTATTGTTGTAAAACACTGTCAGTGTAATTTATTCCATTAATGTACCCCTGAATAATTATAAATGGAAAAAATTTTGTTATATGTATTTCACCACAATTAAAAAAATGAAAAAGGAAATACTTCTAATTCAATGATCAAGACAATTTATATTTTACAGGTTACATCTGTCTTAAGAAGAAACATTTAACATTATAAATAAGATCCACCTAGTGATGACCACCTAAGGGCTCTGACACTGATACGGATGGTGAAAATTAGTTTGCCAGGTAAATTTCTCTCACATGTATTGTTACAAAAATTTTATTCAAAGGAGCCCCAGAATGAACATCTAAACTGAAATGAAAGAACAATTTACTGTAAAAATGTCCCCTGTATTAACAAGTACCAGTCAAAGACATCCCAAATCATTCATTACATCAAACAGATAATGTTTCACAATGAATAAGCAAAAGCTGAATGCAGGTCAAATGCACAGACTGAGATATAGCTATGTCTGATTCTGGAAGATGTACCAGTATAAACATTCTTGAATATCTATTTTAAGTCTTAGCCAGACTGGCATGTCTTAAAAAAGCAACACACTGATACTGCTTTATATTCTAGACCTAATTTCAAAATTTTAATGGAAGATGAAGCATATATATTGGTTTTTTTTCCCTTGTTATTTGTATTTGTGATCACTACTGATATTTCAGATGTGAAATTTAATGTGTAAAACCTTATATTAAAATAGCATTAGGGACACTAGAGGAAAAAGGTTTCAATTTAGGATTAGTTTACATGCAATTACTATTTAGAGACCAGCTCAGTCCCATAATTTGAAGGTCATTTATAATTCCTGAACACTTCTATATCAGTACTAAAGCATTATGAAGTCAGATAGGTTGCTTTGCTTCCTAATTTGTCTTCACGACCTTTCCCAAATTTATCATACAGCCCTCTTTCTGTATTTCTCTCCACCTCATCCTAACTTTTCATCTCCTATAAAACTATTTTTCTTAGGGCTCAATGAAGTTTTGGCCTTACCAACTGTTTACATTCAAATGAGAATAATCAGAAAATTATGGATACTTAAAATATACACTACAAAGAAATTTCAGGAAATCACAAAAGCTTACTAACATACCTTATTTTAAGTGAAATTACAGAAACCCACTCTGGTTAGGAAAATAAATGCTTTTATACTAACTAGAGAGATATATCAGTAAAAAACAATATCATTAATTGTTAAAAAAATTTAGAACTTTTTTATAATATAGATATGACTTCATTTTTATTTTTATCTAGATTCAAATTTTCTGCCATTTTATTTTAATGGAAAAAGTTATAGATACAGTAAAACAGTGATATTTTTGAAATGTAATGGACTACTCCAAACTTTTACCAAAATAATCATGTTTTCTCTAATAACAAAGCCAAACTACTTCTGCTTCCAGTGTTTTCCCCCTACTCTCAGCTGAAAAGGCCAAAAGGTGGTTTGAAAATCTCCATGACCTTTTATGTCTGTTCTCTTGTGTGGTTATGAAAAAGTGGCTCAGTTGATTAAGCATCTGCCTCTCGGTTTCAGCTCAGGTCATGATCTCAGGGTCCTGGGATGGAATCCTGAGTCAGGCTCCAAGCTCAGTGGGGAGACTGGCCTGAGATTCTCTCTCTCCTCCCTCTGTCCCTCCTTCTGCAGGTGTATTCTCTTTCTCTCAAATAAATAAATCTTTTTAAAAAATACAGTTTTTTTAAACCTATGTAACTTTAATATGAATTTAGATAGCAATGTTAGATAATAATCTAAACATTCATTAGATACTCACATAATAAAAGATAACAATAAGGAAAAAGCATAAAGGTCAGTGTCTCTGCAGTGAATATAAGCTTTTCTGGTTTGCTGTTTCCTCTCAGATCACTTGTAATCACTCAGTGAAGACTAACTTTATTCTTTACCATTCATGTGTTTCCAAAAACTATCTGAATAAATGAAAATAACTAGGCAGTTGCTCTCAGAATATAGCAATGCAGAGAGTACTAATTTATCTCAAAGTAATCAACTTTATGATAGTTCTTATCAAATATCAGAAGGAAAAGAACAGGAACTAGTTTGTATTAAAAAATCCATTAAGTATAATATGCTGAATATATCTCTAGACATCTTTGTAATTAAGACCTATAAAGCTCTACAAATAATTTTTTATTTATAATGTTTTTTAAAAAGGACCACTATTTTTATCAAAACTTATTTATAAAACTACCCTATGACCCAGCAGTTGCACTACTGGGTATTTACCCTAAAGATACAAATGTAGTGATCCGAAGGGGCACGTGCACCTGAATGTTTATAGCAACAATGTCTACAATAGCCAAACTATGGAAAGAACCTAGATGTCCATCAACAGATGAATGGATAAAGAAGATGTGGTATATATACCCAATGGAATACTATGCAGCCATCAAAAGAAATGAAATCTTGCCATTTGTGACAACGTGGATGGAACTGGAGGGTATTATGCTTAGCAAAATAAGTCAAATCGGAGAAAGACAACTATCATATGATCTCCCTGATATGAAGAAGTGGTGATGAAACATGGGGGGTTAAGGGAATAGGAGAAGAATAAATGAAACAAGATGGGATTGGGAGGGAGACAAACCATAAGTGACTCTTAATCTCACAAAACAAACTGAGGGTTGCTGAGGGGAGGGGGGTTGGAAGAAGGGGGGTGGGGTTATGGACACTGGGGAGGGTATGTGCTATGGTGACTGCTGTGAAGTATGTAAACCTGGGGATTCACAGACTTGTACCCCTGGGGATAAAAATATATGTTTATTAAAAACTAAAAAATTTAAAAAAAACTTAATTAGTTATAATGTTAGGCAGAATAATCTTCCCTATGTGTTTGTGAGACAGAATAAGAGTCAGACTAGACTCCCAAGAAGAAAGAGAATGGAACTAGGTGCTTTTCTTTTTTATTTACCATCACTGATCATTCAAGCTCTTCCTCCTCCACATCACAACTAAAAGGAAAAAAGCTCTACTATTCTCATGTGGCAGAAGCTATTAGTTATCCCTCTCATACCATTCTCTCTTCTTTCTCAAATTCATAGGGCCTTAACTTATGAGCAAGGTGCTCTACTGCCGAGGGAAACACGGCAGTTTCTCAGGTTCTCTCACAGTGGGGTATAGCTATATGACTAAGTTTTGGCCAATGAAGTACAAGCAGTAGTGAAATGTGGGACTTGCAAATATTCTACCTCGAGAGTGAGGGCACACCTCCTCCTGATTCAGCTCTCATTTACTGAGAGCTTACTAAACAAGTGGTACTATTAACATAGTCTCCATGTAGTCATCATTGGAAAGTAAGCTATCAGAAGACCTATCAAGTTAAATACCACTATTACCATTTTGTACATAGTAACTCAGATTAACCTGCTCAAGATTTTATACTTCATAATTAGTTAAGCTGGGATTTGAACTCAAGTCTCTGTAACTCCAAAGTTCATACCATGTGAACCACTACACTCTAATTTCACTAAAAAGTCCTTAAAGTTCTTCACTGTTTCATAGCATGGGGGAAACTAAAAATTTAAAAGTTACTCTCATGGGTGGAGGCAGTAGGATTATAAATTCACTTCATTTTAAAACCTAAAATAATCTGCACCTAGACGCCTTGAAGAAGCCACAGGAGCCTTGGAGAGTTGGCCTTTTTTTTTTTTTTAAACTAATTTCTAGTTACCTTAGGTATACAGAACCTAACATTTGAGTTTAATAAAACGACAATAAGCATAAGCTTTGCTACCAAAAGCCCTGATGAAAAAAAAAATCCATTTCTTATTCTAGTAACTAACTGAGTCAGAAACATACCCATTATTCTGAAATAACTCCTAAAGATTTAGTTGAGGATGATTATAACATAATTACTTTTTCTAAAACACACTGAAGTGCAAAATACAACTCCCAATCATATTAAAAAATGGAAACTTAACCCCCTACATGGAAGTTTTGTAAAATAACCAAAAAAAAAAATCTGAAAGACAATACCTTCAATACTTGGCTGCATTTCTTCTATTTTTGGAACAAAAATTCTGATTACGCTTGTGTTGATATAAATCAAAGGTAAACTGCGTGAAGTCAATGTATGGCTCCTCATGGGCTGACCGGGAGATTTTCTTTTCTCTTTTTGGGTCCTTGGTAGTTTTGCTTGAAATATACTTGCAATGGCATTAAGCAAAGGAAAGCAAAGGACAATATCAAAAGCTTGTGCTGAAAGAAGAATTTCATGAAGAAAATGGGGGGAACCATCCGTTAAACCTTCAGATAACTTATGAAAACTTCTTCGCTCATTTCTTGATATTAACTTGTGGCGGACATTTTTTGTTACAGCTTTTGTGTATGTCAAAGAGAGAAATCCATGCTGCTGATGAGAGCCATCTAGAAGTTTTGCTGTTGTCTGTTCCAGAAAAAGGAAATCATAATACACACTTCATTAAAAAGAAAAAAAAAACTTTTTGAAAGCAGAAAATGATCTTAGTTGGTATTATAACCTTTATTATGTCTACATCAATTGATGGGCACATTACTAATCAATTCCACAGATGGGCAAAACCACCTAAAAATTAGAATGACTCAACTGAAAATTAGGAATCCTGAGTTCTAGTTCTAGATCTGGAAAGGCAATTAAACTTTGTTGTGTCTGTGTCTATGATTTCTACATTTTCTGTAACTTTCAGAATTTGGAACAAGTCATCTCTGGATTTTACCTTTTTGTTCTTGATAATTCTTCACTGACAATACCAATTTGGTGTTGTAACATGGGTCAGAGAGAGGTTGTTTATGCAGATGAAACTGAAATAACCATGTTACATATTTCCACTTGTAATCAACAACCTGAATAAAAAAGATGATTGACTTCCCTTGACCTAACAGTTTTTCCTTAGATAATCTGTCTAATTTATATGATGACCAAGCCCATAAAAAGAACCTCACTGAAACCATGCTTTGATAACTAAAACAACCACTTAATGCATGTTTACTGGAAATAGTAACATAACACAAAAATAAAACATCTGTCTTTTAGAAACTGCTTATTTTCACTGGCTATCATACTATTTACAAAATGTAAGTACCAACTCTCTTACAACTCAAACTCATATTCCTTGGGTTTAATGCTATATTAATATGCATACAACATTTGAAAAAAATTTTATCATCATAACATCAATATTTCTGACCAAACTTGTCCAATTAACTTACATTCAAATTACACACTCTAAACAAATTATAGTAAAAGAGCATATTTTAAGAGTGAAGTAAAATGCATACTTTGTATTTGTATGAAAAGGACAGCTCTTGAAAGTTTTCCTGAACCATGAAATATACATAAAATCCCATTTTGTAAATTACTCAGCATAAAATTACAGTTAAGCTGTTATACTCCACATTTCCAACCTCTCTTCCCTGGGCCTAAAAACAAAGTTTTTAGGTTATTAGGGTCCAATGTGTGATGTTAAGGGAGGAAGTAAACTGAGAAAGAAGAACAAACAGGAAAAGAGTGAGAGCGGCAAAGCAGCAATGCGTCCAGGCCTATGCTATGCCAGTACTCGTGAAGCTCTTTGGCTTCCATTTCCTTCCTCTCATGTGGCTGCCTGTCATCCAGTGACAAAGCAAGAGGGAAAATAGAATACAATGCAGCTGTTACTGTTAATTTTGCTTTTAGTCTGGACTTTACAATGAAGAACGGTGAGATTAAATTTATCTTCATATATGTTATTTTTTAACCTAATTTTCTGACTTTTTTTTTTTTTAGAAATTTGATTCTTTTTTTTTTTTTTTTTTTTTTTAAGTTTTTTTTTATTTAGGGGCGCCTGGGTGGCTCAGTGGGTTAAGCCTCTGCCTTCGGCTCAGGTCATGATCCCAGGGTCCTGGATCGAGCCCCGCATCCGGCTCTCTGCTCTGTAGGGAGCCTGCTTCCTCCTCTCTCTCTGCCTGCCTCTCTGCCTACCTGTGATCTCTGTCAGATAAATAAAGAAAAAATCTTTAAAAAAAAAAAAAAAGATTTTTTAAATTTATTTATCAGAGAGAGAGAGGGAGAGAGTGAGCACAGGCAGACAGAATGGCAGGCAGAGGCAGAGGCAGAGGGAGAAGCAGGCTCCCCGCTGAGTAAGGAGCCCGATGTGGGACTCGATCCCAGGACGCTGGGATCATGACCTGAGCGGAAGGCAGCTGCTTAACCAACTGAGCCACCCAGGCGTCCCTAATTTTCTGACTATTAAAAATAAATTGGGATGGGGCACCTGAGTGGCTCAGTGGGTTAAAGCCTCTGACTTTGGTTGAGGTCATGATCCCAGGGTCCTGGAATGGAGCCCTGCATCTGGCTCTCTGCTCAGCAGGGAGCCTGCTTCCTCCTCTCTCTCTTCCTCCTCTCTCTCTGCCTGCTTCTCTGATCTCTGTCTGTCAAATAAATAAATAAAATATTTGGGGAGAAAAAAAAGAACTTGGGAAGTAGGCATTGAATGGATGTACAAAATAATCATATTTCATATAACTGTCCTGTCCTCAGAACATTTCTTTAATTGTTCCCAATCTCCTTGTTGCCGCTCTGACTTCTCTTTCCTTTTGCTTTCTACATTCAAAAGGAAATACGGCAAAACAGGAGAAAGTGCCACCAGTCTTATTACCATCTTGCTGAACAGCAGGAAACACGGGACGGAGAAGGGTGGCTGGGGTATGGCCACACAGCAACATGGTCTTTGGGTCTCTAAACTGGACTCTAGGAGGCGCAGGCTATAGGAAGCTGCCATCAACCACTAATCTACATAACCTAGCTCAAATAATCCTCACAACAGCAACACATGAATCCTGGAAAATGCATAAAAGGTGTTTCGCTGTATGAATGCTTTGATTTAGAAAATATATTCTAAACATATTGAATGTAGGTACTCTTGAGAGGTAAACTCCCATGAGAGGAAGTTTGTTGAACTACTGCATTCTCAATTCCCTTAATGTAAGAGGAAAAAAAAAAAAAAAGAATCAATGAATACTAGCTGGAGTTGAGATAATGTAAATATTACCTTTTATACAGTAATAGTATCTTATACTCTTTAAGATGAAAGGTTAGAAAATAAAGAAATATTAGTAAAATTTTTAAAACCTTAGAAAATTGATAAAGAAAAATTTTAAAGGGCACTAATTAGTGGGGTTTTTCATGAATATACATTAAAGTTATTCAAAATGTGAAAAAAATTAAGAATGTTTCTCATAGACACTAATAACAATCAAAGAGATCAAAATAAATCTGAACAGAACTTTTGCTGATAGAAAAGCCACATTTACAGACATCTTTCTCCAGACCAAAAATCCATAAAAACATTAAAAAAATCAAATCACAAACTAGCATTTACTATGCAAATACAATATTAAACATTAAATCTAGGAACACAATTACTTAAAATATTTGGATAATTTTTATCATTTTTTAAAAAGATATAGGTCTTAAATTCCTTTTGAGCTACCCCCCCCAAAAAAAAGAGGAAATAGTTCTCATATGCTAAGAAAATATCTAATAATGTTTGCGGGGATTTAATAAATTCTTAAGAGAACTGCTATTACCACTGTGATAATCTGGTCTTAATATTTTAAAATTACATACATTTGTATGGACTTTAAGAAAGTCACTTAAAAGAATTAGCTTAATAACATATCCAGATATATTGTACCACTAGAAAAAATAGGGTTTTAAACATCTAAAAGCCACTGGTGTGCAGTCTAGTATTCATCTTCCAGCCAGTCAATGATGAGCATACAGCCTTGTCCAGTTTCAAGAGGCCACCAAATAAGGTACTTTGAATTAGTTGCAAGAAGGAAATGGCATAATTGAAAGGGGGAAAAAAGCAAGCTAAATAAGAATCAAAGTTTGGTCAACTCTTGATCATTCAAAACATGCACAATTTAAAAAACATTGTACTTAATGTCCTACACTCTGATTTTCTTATGCTCATGGTAAAATTGGGTTGTAATCACAAAACCAGAGTGAAAAACAGGATATGCAAGTAACCCAGAAACAAATAAGATCGTAGTGGAAAACCAGTGTATGATTTTAAAGTGCAGTAGAGTTCACTGACAAAGTGGATCATACAGAGGAAGATGAAAATCAAGAGTTGACTCTATGGATAGTTGAATTCCTCCTCTGGATTCCTGTTAGTTGGAGTTCTGTAGCATAATTTTAAAATGATTTCTTACAGAAGGAAAGAAGCCAGAGCAATTACTGAAAGGGTCCTGCTTGCTGATGGGTCGAACCAACAAGGTGCGTCTGTTCAGCTTGTCGGTACAGGAAAGGAAGACACCTCCACATTGCCCCAGAGACCAACACTCTTCCCCAAGGCTTGAGGTGATGGACAGGAGCAAAGAAGGTGAAAAGACAAAAAGCAATAAAAGCCATAAGCAAAAAAATCTAGATACTTTAAATTTTGCTCAAGTTTGCATAGGTTCAGGTTTGAGCCACTGCTAGGTATGGCCTCTGTCTGGACCATCTTCTGCAAAAGCATTGTTAATGGAAGTAAATGAAAAATAATTGCTTTTAGTGTAAAATTACTACTTTTAGTTTATCATAAAGGACAATCCAACAAGAACTCATTTATGAATAGGAGGAACTTCTAAAAAGTCAACATAATAATACATTAATGATAAAGTATTTTAATAAAAGCAATCCTACCTTTGCTGTTTGAAAAATTTTCTTAATACCTATGACAGGAAAATGGTTACAAAACACAAACAGCTTAAAGGAACAATTTTATTTTATAATGTACTTTTGGAAAAACAGGTCAAAAAGAATTTACTTTGAGCTCTAATTCTTATAACCATTAGTCCTATTGCATAAAAGAACAAAGATAAACAGTTTACAATATATTTTTAAAGAATCATAATTACTAAATGAGTCTCACCACAGGTTTTTCTTTGCACTGTAGAAATACTCCTTCAAAATGTCCTGACTGCCAACCTTCCCCTGGCCTGGAAAACATAAGTTCACCTTATCTGTTCTCTTCAATTTTTCTGAGTTAAAAAATTGAGCACACATAACTATTTCAAATAGTTATTATGTAAACAGCACTACACTGAACTAAAACACAGATCTGACAATGCAATCAAGAACAACTTATATTAGCACCACATGCTCGTCGTTTTGCATGGAAGCATTTGTCTTAATGGTAAAACTGTATACTTACTGATTGATTATTTATTTCTATCTCATCCATGAAACTATCAGGCCCATAAGGGCAAGACTGATGTCAATTTTTCTCAAACACTGTATCCCCAGTGCTTATTATTAGCACAGTGTGCATAATACACACCCAATAAATATTTTGATTAATGAATGAATAATTATCTAAAACTTAGATAAATTTAACAGTAAAGTCACTGATGATCTAGAAGATACATTATAATATTCACATCATCAGGAAATGATCTCAGCTATAACATAATAATCATGTATCATCTGCAGAAATCACTTTCATATAAAGACATGCTATTCATGAGGACCTAAGGAACTGAACATTCCATTATCAAAGATCAATTCATGATTCATGGCTAAAGAATAAAAACAATTATCATTTGCTTTGTAACATACTACTAATAAAACAGAGTTTAATATATAGCCAGCAAAATATTTTGAACTTCACAATTATGACACAACGTTTTAGCTAGACAGATGTGATGGTCACTGACATAAGCAATATGATAAAGAATCAAAATTCAAATGTTTTTAATGTAGAATTAGAAACATGTTCAATAAAAAACATTCTATTTTTAGGGTCTATGATGTAACAGTAAAGGTATAGAAACATATATGCTTCTGCAGAGATTCAATAAATAACTGCTGAATGAATATAATAAATTCCAAGAAAAAATAGACTTTAAGGCTGTTTCTACACCAATATGAAATTGAAAATATGATGCTGTGTAAAAATATTTTTAAAATGTGTGAATTTTATGGTATGTAAATTATATTTCAATTTAAAAAATACAAATTCCAGAGTCGTATTCTAAAGCAAAAAACAAAACAAAAAAAAAAGCAAACAAAAAATACAAAAAGCATTTTTTATCTTCATTTGGGAAAAATTAATGACAAAATTGCTATGCATCTTTGTGAAGATATCTAAAACTTTACTTTTTAACTACCATTATTTATTATTATAACAAATATGTATATATTAAATATATTTAATTTAAGTATAAATTATAATTGTTTACATCATACTTTTGATAAAAATTTACTAGGGAAAGAAAAATTTGGTTCTAGGAATATCCACCACATGTATATTAATCATGTGTGAGACAAGAAAAGTCTCCGCAGTACAAAGGGCCATGAGAGTTCACTACTCCATTTCAATCTGTGATTATTCTAGTATGGAGAGGGGATGGAGAGTACACAGCAAAAGCCAAAGCTATCAATCATGTCTCCAGCAAATTTGCAAATATACAAAATAAAAAATTGTGTGAGACGACAGAAAAAGCAGCTTATTTCATTTAATATGGCAATATGGGTCTTCATTAACAGATTTGCCATCTTATGAAACAAAACTTTGTTATATTCCACATATGAATGAATTCCAAGGAAAAGTGATCAATTTATCTGTGAAGAACCCTCTTTGGAAATAAGTACAGTATTTTTTTTAAAAGACCCAAATTAAAATATAAAAATTCTTATACAGACTGTGTCCAAATAAAGTATAGCTTTTCCCGCATTCATTACACATTATTTACCTGCTTCTATAGTGATCAATATTGAAACTCTCTATTTTACATTTCACTTTGGTATATACATCCTGAACATCTATGGAAGCACTGAGGTCTTCTAGTTCACTGACCATGCAAAGCTCTGCAACAAGAGGCAAACATTAAAATCAGCATAGGCCTCACAATCAATATTAAAACCTTCTATTTTAGATTAAATTCATATATATATTCTTGATATCTACAGAGGAAGTGAGACTTTCTGTTCATTAACCACATAAGATCCTACAACACTAAGGAAAAAAAATAAAAATTCAGGAATTATATTCAATATATTAGTACTGCTAATAGAAATCACCTAAGTTAGATCTAATGATGTTTATTTGACAGTTATAAGTAAAACTAATTCTATTTCTAATACTATTTCTAATACTATTTCTTCTAAAAATAGTGTTTAATATTTTATCTTTCCAGTAGAGAAGAGAAGTAACCCTGTACCTGTGCCTTTATTCTCAGGATCTGGAGCAAAGAGTTTTATAGTAATTTTGGGGAGCACCCACTGCATCCACAGACTAATCCGTCCACTGGCTCCACCAATGTTACTTGTAGTTTGTTCCAAAGTCACAGAATCTGAAAATGGTGAATCATCACCTGCTTGTATAGAATCTCCCTGGGATGAGAAAAAAATGACTGTGTAACAAATAAAAATAACCTTAAAAATTACATAAAATTTGAAATTACCACTGATAAGTTTTCGATAACATATATTTGCTAACAATAAACATTTAAATGCTTATGCTGATACATGTTAATAATATATGTACTAATCACACTTTTTTTATAGTTGAAATGTCCACGCATGTCATTCCAGTCTTCTCAAGAGGACTAAGATCCAGAACAAGTTTGGGTTGTACCAATGGGTATTTCCTTAGAGAGCAGGGTCTGCAAGCTAAGCTATAGCCAGAGGCCAAATCTTGTCTATTTTTGGAAATAAAGTTTTACTAGATCACAGCCATACTCATTCATTTACCTATTGCCTATGGCTGCCACACAGCAGTTAGGTAGTTTCTATAGAGATGCTATGGTCCACAAAACCTAAAATATTTAAAATCTAGTCATTTATAGAAACCAGAGGTTTGTCTACCCCTGCTATGAAGTACTTATGTGAATCTACAATATCCACAGCAAATTGATTAGCATAATTAGCATGGCTTAAGAAACAGAACATTTATCATGCCTCGCATATTTTAATATAAGAAGACAGTAAAAAGTTGGATTTGACAGATTTTTAAAAGAATTTAAGTAATCTCTATATCCAACATGGGGTTCAAACTTAACCCAAGATTAAGAGTCACATGCCCTACTACTAAGCCAGGCACATGTCCCAACAACAGATTCTTAAAAATGATTCATATGGCTAAATAGTTAGAGGTAAAGAGCATGAGTCTATTCAATTCAACAAATATATAATGAATTATAAATATGTAAGTTCCCGCATTTGGTACTAACTGACTTTCTGTAAAAGGTTCATTTATTTGGTCATCATAGTTTTTGTTAAATCTTTTCAGCAGCTGTTAAGTGGGCTGGAGAAAAATAAATCCTGGTATGGAATTGAATAAAATTCAGCCTCAGAAGCAGGAAGACACGGTGCCAGAGACAGGGATCAGTCACTCCTGTATTCTATACTTATAGGATTAACTACCAAGTATTTGGGTTTTTAAAATTCCAACTTTGCTGTCCATTTAAAACCTTGAAAAACACACATTCTCTGAGATTTGATCAAATACACTATAGCATGCTTATTTTTTTTTTTAAAGATGTGTATGTACTTTTAAACTTTAGTTTTATGTACTTAAACTCAGTCTGGTAGGCAGCATGATACATTAGGGTTAAGGACTTCTTTAGACCCTAACCGTGGGGAGGGATTTAATCTCTTGGAGTTTGTTTCCTCCTCTGCAAAATGGTTACTTTGATATTTATCTCTTAGAGTTGGTAAGAAGAAATAAGAACATAAATGTGAAGTGATTTACACATAATAAGCAATTTGTAACTAGTAGGTATAATTATCACCATCAAACTGAACCACAACTTAGAAATTGTATACTCACAAGTCTTACAGAATTTGGTATTCAACACTCTCTTGCCTTTCTCATTTTGTTATCTTTCTAACTTCAGCACATTTTCCTTTGCCATATGACCTCCACTTATAATAGTTTGTTTTTGTTTTGAATGTCTCAAACAAGATGTTCACTTCCTATGCTAAGGAGTCATGACCAGTAGTCAACAGGCAGAACAAGAAATTTCTTAAAATTTGATAAGAAGATAACATAATGTGGTGAGTATCTGTTTTCTATGGAGAGTTTATCAGAGCAGAAGCCACTAATCTGGCAACTCAGAGCAGGGACAATGAGTAAAATCTCATACAAAACCAAACCACAATTTGTGCTCTCACTACCACAAACATACCATCTACTCAGGTCTATTTAGTGTCTACATGAAGTGTTTACCTGAATCTATGTTCTGTAATACCTGTCAATCAGAAGGAGATTTTAATTTCCTTGAATCCCCAGAAGGAGACCAAACGGGGATGATTTTCACAAAAGAACAGACAAGTACTTATTGTTGGAACACTCAGGCCCAGGC
This sequence comes from Neogale vison, assembly GCF_020171115.1. NCBI lineage: Eukaryota > Metazoa > Chordata > Mammalia > Carnivora > Mustelidae > Neogale > Neogale vison. The sequence continues at coordinate 37,623,343 of NC_058094.1, forward strand.
ATAGCAAAACAAAAGTGTCCTATGATTTACTGTGACAGAAAATTATAGACTTAAATCTGAAGATAGCGTAGTCACTCCTTGTTCCACTTCACCAAGCAAAGCAGACAGCTCACTCTGATGTTCTCACATAAATTCTTTTCCAAAGTAAGTAGTCCTAACTCTGCTATCATTGAAATTCTTACAATTTGAGAAGGTATACAAAAATTCAGGGTTTTGGTTGCTGCCTGAAGTAACACAACACCTAATGAAAAGCACAAACTAATCCCAGAAAAGGATGTATTTTACAAAGTCAAATTCAATAAAAGACACATAATGTAGTCAAGATGCTTTTCTTTATGGATAGGTTCTTAGAGCAGAAGCATTCATAAATTAAATTACCCTTCAAGACTTAGGAGAACATCAGAATCCCAAGAATGGGAACTGCAGAGAAAACGGCACCTCAAGTCAATATGACCTAGTTTTTAAAAAAAGTATTATTAGGTATATTCAGTAGGAATGTTAAGAAAACTGTGGCTTTAAATTTAATAAGTAAGCACTCCTAAAAAAGACTTTTGCTCTCCTTCCTCACACAGTTCCAATTTTCCTTTTGGATTTACAACATTTGGTGTGGTGTTGTTAAATATGTTTGTGCATTAATTTTCTGCTCGATTTCCAAATCTATAGCAAAAATTGAGCCAGAATTGGAGATGCTGAACTATTTTCCCACACCTCTTTATGCCAAGTTCTAAAATATACAGTTCAATTCTTTCACCATTTTGTTGCAAATTGACCAAAAGAACTGAGTTTATTTTTCTAGCTGAATTTATCTTTGTTCATCTGGAAGAGCAAACACTGCAGCCCTTCATCCTTGGCCTGCTTCAGAGCTCAGGGATGATCATAGTTTTGGCCACACTGCTACTCTCCCTTATCAAAATAACTCCAGCATTCTTGTTCAATCACAAAACTTCCCAAAGGGCTAAACACTTCCACCACGGTTTGTACTTAAGTCAACAGTAACAAGTGGCCTGCTGTGGTTTCCACTACCTTTGGTCTCACTATTTCAATGCAAGGGTGGGAAAAATGATGAACTGTTTTTAAGCTTCGTACTTACGCGTCTTACTCCTATTTCCCCCTCTTACATCCAGATTGATATTCAGGAAGCTAGAGTTAAATTCACTGAAAAGTATGGTACTTCCTATCAACATGTCAACATAAAAAGAATTACTCATAGTTTAAAGTATAAATCACCCAAGGTTCATATAAACAAATACTTCTCTTCTTCCTAATACAAACAACTGTAAAGAGTGTGCTTTTTAAAACCAGATTCATGTATAGTGAATTCTTTATAGCCAAAATAATTAATATATTTGACCTGACTCAGCAAGAAAAACAATACTTTAAATTGTAAATGCTTTAAAGTTTATATTAATTTTTTTGAATGCAGATATTAGAAATAAAAAATTCAAAACTGTGATTTCAAAAAATTATTTCCCAGATATATAATTGATATAAATAAGCACAAGAAATGTAAGGTGGCGGGTGCCTGGGTGGCTCAGTGGGTTAAGCCGCTGCCTTCGGCTCAGGTCATGATCTCAGGGTCCTGGGATCGAGTCCCGCATCGGGCTCTCTGCTCAGCAGGGAGCCTGCTTCCTCCTCTCTCTCTCTGCCTGCCTCTCTGCCTACTTGTAATCTCTCTCTGTCAAATAAATAAATAAAATCTTTAAAAAAAAAAAAAAAAGAAATGTAAGGTGGCTTCACAGCAATTTCTTTCTAGATATGTCTCCCAAGGCAAAGGAAACAAAAGTGAAAATAAACTACTGAGACTTGATCAAAATAAAAAGCTTCTGCACAGCAAAGGAACAATCGACAAAACTAAAAGGCAATCTACAGAATGGGAGAAAATATTTGCAAGTGACATATCTGATAAAGGGTTCATATCTAAAGCACATAAAGAAATTATAAAATTTGGGGTACCTGAGTGGCTCAGTGAAGTGTGCAACTCTTGATTTCGGCTCAGGTCACGATCTCAGCATTGTGGTACTGAGCCCCGTGTTAGGCTCTGAGCTTAGCAGGGAGTCTACTCTAGATTCCCTTTCTCTCCCTTTGTCCCTCCCCTCACTCTCTCTCTCAAATAAATAAATCTTTTTTTTAAAAGATTATTTATTTATTTATTTGACAGGGAGAGAGATCACAAGTAGGTAGAGAGGCAGGCAGAGAGAGAGGGAGAAGCAGGCTCCCCGCTGAGCAGAGGGCCCGATGCGGGGCTTGATCCCAGGGCCCTGAGATCATGACCTGGGCCAAAGGCAGAGGCTTAACCCATTGAGCCACCCGGTCACCCCTCAAATAAATAAGTCTTTAAAAACCCCACAAAACTACCCTATGATCCCACAAATGCATTATAAGGTACTTACCCAAAGAACACAAAAATGTTAATTCAAAGGGTACAAGCCCCCCAATGTTTATAGCAGCATTATCAGCCAAATTATGGAAAGAGTCCAAGTGTCCATTGACTGATGAATGGATAAAGAAGATGTGGCATATATATATAAAATGGAATATTACTCAGCCATAGAAAAGAATGAAATCTTGTCATTTGTAACAACCTGGGTGGAGCTACACAGTATCATGCTAAAAAAAAGTAAGTCATAGAAAGACAAATATTGTACGCCTGAAATGAATATTGCACTGTATGTTAGCTGGAATTTACATGAAACCTTAAAAAATGTAAGGTGACCTCAGATTGATAGATTAATTTATATAACTCTTTAGATTTAAAAAGCAAAATCAAGTAAGTCAATAATTGTGATGGTGAATATGTGAATATGATTATTTGGAAATAGGAAAAGCATTACAAAATATTTTGTTGATGTATGCAAAGGCTAAAAAATAAGCTCCACTTCTCTAATCTATTTTGATATATTATTTTTGTCTTCCAACAGCTATTCAATTGATCAGATGATAATCTAAATGCGAAAACTACCACATTTTTTTAAAGTAGGCTCCACCACCACAGTGGAGCTCAATATAGGTCTTTTGAACTTCCAATCCTGAGATCAAGAGCTGAGCTGTGATCATGAGTCAGATGCTCAGCCAACTGAGCCACCCAAGTGCCCCATGATTCCCACATTTTGAATAAAAATGTCTTCCTATATGTTGAATATAAAACCATTTAAAGATAAATATTGAATGAAACAAGTCTACTTAAAGGGGGAGATTTAAAATGATTACAATACATTCTTAAAATAACAACTCAGTATTCAAACTAAATTTAGCTTTTTTTTTTTTTTTTAAAAAGACTTAGTTATTTGAGAAAGAGGGAACATGTGCATGAACAGGGGAGGAGTAGAAGGAAAAGAAGAGAGAGAATCTTCAAGCAGATTCCCTACTGAGCCCAATCCTGAGCTTGATTCCATGACCCTAAGATCTTTTTTTTTTAATTTTTAAAAAAATTTTTATAAACATATAATATATTTTTATCCCCAGGGGTACAGGTCTGAGAATGGCCAGGTTTTCAAACTTCACAGCACTCACCATAGCACATACCCTCCCCAACGTCCATAACCCCACCTCCCTTTTCCCAACCCTCCTCCCCCCAGCAACCCTCAGTTTGTTTTGTGAGATTAAGAGTCACTTTTGGTTTGTCTCCCTCCCAATCCCATCTTGTTTCATTTATTCTTCTCCTACTCCCTTAACCCCCCATGTTGCGTCTCCACTTACTCATATCAGGGAGATCATATGAGAGTTGTCTTTCTTCAATTGACTTATTTCACTAAGCATGATACCCTCTAGACCCTAAGATCTTGACCTAAGCCAAAACCAAGAGATAGCTGCCTAGTTGAAGTTGACTAAGCCAAGCAGGTGCTCCAAACTAAACTTACTTTCTAAAGGGTTGTTTGAAATAATAATTTGACATAGCTTACTGCTTAATATTACTGTACCATAATAAGTAAAAAACTGACACAAGTTTTGCTATAGCAGTTAATGTCAAACAACTTCTCAGTCCAATATTCACTTCTGTTTTTCAATAAATGTCTCAACAGATATAACTGACATGTAACATTGTAATAGTTTCAGGTGTACAAGATCATTATTTGTATATACTGTGAATGATCACAGTAAGTCTTATTAACATCCATCACCATGCATAGTTACAGGTTATTTTTCTCTTGTGATGAGAACTTTTAAGACCTACTCTCCTACCAACTCTCAAACACAGAATAGAGTATTATTAACTCTAAATAGTCCCTGCTGTACATTATATCCCCAGGACTTATTTTATAACTGGTAGTTTTTGGCTTTTGGCCACATGTACCTATTTTTCCTCATAGTCACTTTAAATTTAACTGAAAATAAATGTTTTAAATAATTACTGCAGACTAACAAATGAAGCACCTCACATAAGATTTTTTTTTTAATTTAAATTCTCATTAGGTACCATACAGTGTAATATAAGTTTCAGGTGTACCACAGAGTGATTCAGCCCTTTGCTGAGCAACACCATTTGCTCATCACAAATGCCCTCCTTAATCCCCATCACCTCCTTCACCCATCCCCTCACCCACCTCCACCCTGCTAACCACCACTGTGTTCTCTAGAGTGAAGGGTCTGTTCCTCAGTTTGCCTCACTCTCTTTTCCCCCTCTTTGTTCCTTTGTCTTGTTTCCTAAATTCCACAAACGAGTGAAATCATCTTTCTCTGACTGACTTATTTCACTTAGCATAATACTCTCCAGCTCTATCCATATTGTTGCAAATGGCAAGATTTTATTCTTTTCTATGCTGAGTAATACTTGTGTGTGTGTGTGTGTGTGTGTGTGTGTGTGTGTATCTCACGTTTTCTTTAAGCTAGGCTGCATAAAGCTATTTTAATCTCTGAATCAATGAAGAATAGAAGTCAAATTCTGCCGTGAACCAAAGCTTCCAACATGAGAGGTTAATCTGTCAATTTTTACTTTTGGTTGAGTTGTAAATCAATATTCTAACATGGACTCAGTACTTTATATTTTTTGATGCATACTAAAATTTTTGTTCCCCCTTCTGTATAATACAGAATTATCTCTAGGAAACAGAATCCATTATGGCCTAAATTTCCTGGTCCATCTATCTATTATGTGTGTATACATATCCATGCCCCAATTCAAATATTTTAAAATACTTCTAAGGATAAAGGATGTTATCTTAAATATTTAAAATTTTGTAAAAGGCTGAACATACATTAGGCTAAGTATCCAATTTAAGAGATTAGAAAAAACAGGAGCACCTGGGTGGCTCAGTTGATTAAGTGTCTAATTCTTAATTTCAGCTCAGGTCATGATCTCAGGCTTATGAGATGGAGTCCCGCGTTGGCCTCTGTGCTGGGTGTGGAGCCTGCTTAAGATTCTCTCTCCCCCTCTGCCCTTCCCCATCTCTCTCTAAATTAGAAAAAGGAAAAAAAGAAAAAAAAAACCCTACAGGATAAAACAGGAAAAAATGCATTTTTTAAAAAATTTATTATTTCAAGAGAGAGTATGTGGAGGGGCAACGGAAGAGGGGGAAAGAGTGAGAGAATCTCTAGCAGACTCCCTGCTGAGCACAGAGCCCAATATGGGGCTCAATGATTTTATACTGCCAGAATGTTTAAAAGAAACTTCTCATTACAAAATTAACAGTAAAGGGTTTTCAGGATAGTAACCTGGATTCCCTCAAGGAAGCAAACACACAAAATCCTTTTGTGGGAAGAAGGCCTCAACCATAATATAAAAGTCTCATAGATAAATTCACACTAATGAAACACTCCCAATACAAGGTTACATAACACATAAGGAAACAATCTATTATAAATAAAAGTTAAAAAGACAACAAACAAAATATTAGACTCTCAAAACATTCAGACAACAGATCTGATAAAAAAATAAAATACTTCTGTTTAAAACAACAATAGACAAAAAATAAAAAGCTCATTATATAGCTTTATGAATTTATATAGAAATATATTTACAGTGACTTAGTAAATTATATACATACCCTGTACTATAATAAATCAGATTTAACTTAGTCATAATGAGTTGACATTCCCAATTCATTTAACATCCACATATTCAATAGCAATGTGTTTGAAACCCGCTGTGTGCCAAGCACTGTACTGATCACTTAAATTAGGGTTATCCTCTGATAGAAAGATAACAGGGAATGGATGATAGTGGAGAGTTTTTATTTCACACCTAGTATAGTGCTAAAATAATATAATCATTATTTGACATCTTTACCTCTGAATCAATGGAAGCCTCTCAGTCTAAATCATTTTATTTCTACCTTATTAAAAACTTAACACATATTTCAGATAAAAAACAGCATAAAAACATATAACATAGAAACAGAAAAAGCAACAAAGCGTCAATTTTTCACTATGTCTAGAGCTAAAACATAGTTCCCTTCACACAAAATTACTGGCAAAAGAGAAAACTATGTCCATCTTGAAAATATTATCTAATATTTAAAACTTTAAGTGGAATATTTATTTAGTATATTACTGGAAGTCCTAGTCAGAGCAATTAGGAAAGACGAAGAAATAATGGGCACCCAAAATGGAAAGGAAGAAATAAAATTATCTTTGTTCACAAAAAACATGAGCTTCTATGTAGAAAACCCTGAAGATTACACACACACACACACACACACACACACACACACATACACACACACATTTTAGAATTAATAAATTCAGCAAAATGTGTTTCTATATACTAACAGTGAACAATCAGTAAAGGAAATTAATAATACAATATCATTTAAACTGCATCAAAAAGAATAAAATACTGGGGCACCTGGGTAGCTCAGTCGGGTGAAAGTCTGACTCTTGCTTTCCACTCAGGTCATGATCTTAATGTTGTAAAACCAAGACCTGCATTGAGCTCAATGCTAAGCATAGAGCCTGCTGAAGAATCTCTCTCTCCCTCTCTAAATAAATAAATAAATAAATAAATAAAACAAAATACTTAGGAATAAACTTAACCAAGGAGGTTTAACACTTGTATGCTGAAAACTACAAAATATTGCAAAAGAAATGAAAAAAAATATGCACATAAATGGAAAGATGTTCCATGTTCATGGATTGGAAAGCTTAATGGTTAAGATGGGGACTTATTATTTAATGGGTATACAATTTCAGTTGAGTAAGATTAAAAAACTGGATGATGGTGATGGCTGCACAACAGTGCCACAGAATGGTACATTTAAAATTGTTAAAATGGTAATTTTTATGTGTATTTTACAATAAAATGTAATTTTATTGGTGTATTTTACAATAAAAAATTGACAGAGAAAAGTTAAGTGGGACATAAAATCATAATTAACAATATGTCAATATTTAACAATAGTTGACAATAACAATAGTGAAATTGAGGAAATAACCTAGAAAGAAAATAGAGGCTTATAAATGTGAAAAAAGGGGAAAAATCAAAAACCAAACCAAAACAAAAGTGGTTTAAAGACATGGAAAGAGAAAAAGTTCTAGAAAGAGAGACTAAAGATAATGTAGAAGAATTTTCTCAAGTGATATTGTCCGAGAACATTCCAGAACTGAAAAAATATATACCGCAAAACCACAAGTGCTGAGCGGGATAAATAATACATCTATACTTAGTGGCAACAATTTACTTAAAAAAGAAAGATTTATCAAATGCACTGTGTCCCATAATTCATATGATAGTATACATTATAGACTTGGGTAGAAATGCAGAAATTTTCATTTCAGGTTTGCTACTTATTCTCTCTCTGACCTCAAGCAAATTACTTATCCTCTGTAGTCACAAATTTTTTAGTCTAAAAGGGAAATGATAATATTACCCACCTCATAACATTGGTTTGAGAATTAAAAGAATTACTGCTTGCAATGTGCACAATAGCCAAGCTAGGAAAGAACCTAGATTTCCATCAACAGATGAACATATAAAGATGTGGTATATATACACAATGGAATACTATGCAGCCATCAAAAGAAATGAAATCTTGCCATTTGCAATGATGTGGATGGAACCAGAGGGTATCATGCTAAGTGAAAAAAGTCAATCAGAGAAAAACAATTATCATATGATCTCTATGTCAGAAGGAATTTGAGAGGCAGGGTGGAGAGTCATGGGGGGTAGGAGGGAACAAATGAAACAAGATGGGATCGGGAGGGACACAAACCATAAGAGACTCTAAATCTCACAAAACAAACTGAGGGTTGTTGGGGGAAGCGGGGTAAGGATCGGGTGGCTGGGTGATGGACATTGAGAAGGGTATGTGCTTTGGTGAGTACTATAAAATGTGTTAGCCTGATGATTCACAGACAAGTGCTCCTGGAGCAAATAATATATTATATATTAATTAAATAAAAAAAGAAATACTGCTAGTAAAGTACTTAGTTTAGTGGGTACTCCAAAATATAAAGCTAATGTAAATCTCCTCCATAAAATTTTTGCATTAGGCCCTGAGGTCAGCCATATTTCTATATATAAATTATGCAATGGCAACATTTTCAGTTTAATCAAGGGTATGCCTTTTATGCTCCTAGCTCTTATAAAGACAAGGACAATACTGGGACGTACTCACAACTAAGCAGTCAAGTAATCAGTCAAATAACCCATGAAACTTGACAATAGATTTTCTAAAACCTGTTTTGGATTAAATAAATATGTCATTATGATTTAACTTTTAATTTTCTCCTTGGCCCTGGCTGTATGAAGAAGAGTGTATCACAACAATTAAAGCATATATCACAATTGTCCTATGCTTCTATAATACTACTATTTTGAAATAATGGGAGAGGAAGGTAGAAAATAATTATAAAACAATCTAAATGTAACAATTTTATTTAAATCTAACAGTAACTAGTTATGGGACAATAACAAAAATATTAGAAGTAAACTCAGAGCTTCCTAATTACTGTGTAGAAACACCATGGGATGTGTCACAACTGTGCTGAGACATAGATCCCTTGGCTTTCAGAATCACTGGACAGGATCTGAGGTAAATGGAACTTCCAGTGACTTAGAAATTTTTCTGATAACTTCATACACAAATATCATTTTCTGTATATGCAATGGCGTGAAAAAGGTAGAGAAGCACTGCTCTAACTAACCACAGAGTTTATACTTAAATCTGTATACAGAGACTTCTGTTGCTTACATGACAGTATTGTTCATAAAATGTCTTCTTAGAATCAAAAGATTATTGGGATGATAACTACCAAAAGGAGCAAAGGGATGCTAAGAGCTTTCCAGGAATGCCATGTCCAAATAGGAAGAAAGGCTTTTAAAATGGATTAACACAAAATATATGTGTACACTCTTCCTAACCCCATTTATTAAGTAGCTTCTCCAGTGAGAGAACAAAGTTTATTTCCATTTAGTAAGTAATATAAAGGCAAATTCATCAAAATTATAAAAAATTTTAAAAATGGAATTCAGGGGATCACAGTAACATACCTAACATACTAGAACTCAAAAGTAAAGTAACGAAAATTACAAAGACCATTACACACAATTCTAGCTGCATAATAAACAAAGAAAAATCAGAAAATGAAAACTTGGGCACAAATTTTGAATTCTGGATAAATTAAACCACAGACTGAGTCATAGATGTAGCATTCATATACACAGGAGAAAACAAGGATTGTATTTTCAGATGTCATCATTTTTGGATTAATACTCTAAGGGGAAATTTAAACTCAAAGGATACATAGCTAACCTTGATCTCCACCTAACAACTATTATCTTGAGAGCAAGGAGGGAAGTTAAATATTTAATATTTAATACACAGACACCTTTTATTTGTAATGTTAGATTCAGCCCTAATACTGGTTATCATATCATAACAGTCTTCACAAATATCTTCCTTCCATGTATGGAAAATAAAGCAGCTAAATTATTTTAAGATATTTCTCAGAGAACAAGTTTCACAAGTAATTTTATGTTTCAAAACCATATCAGACTACTCACCTCTTTTCTTGACCAAATTATGTAAACAAGAGAAGATGGTACAATCTGAAAATATTTGCTACTTTTTCTTCCATAAGTCTGTGTTAACATCTGTAAGCTGCTTTACATGGTCTTCTTCCAATAAATAAATCTTCTGCAGTAAGATTCTTTCATTTAACACATCTTCTTCACACAGGTCAGATTAAATTCATAGCTAATCCTTTCTTGATCAAAACTCTTCACAGTGTAAAGATAGAGGGTACATACCCCAATATCATAAAAGCCATTTATGAAAACCCATAGTGAATATCATTCTCAATGGGGAAAAACTAAGAACATTTCCCCTAAGGTCAGGAACACAGCAGGGCAGTCCACTATCACCACTGCTATTCAACACAGTACTAAAAGTCCTAGCCTCAGCAATCAGACAACAAAAAGAAATAAAAGGCATCTGAATTGGCAAAGAAGAAGTCAAACTCTCACTCTTTGTAGATGATATGGTACTTTATGGGGAAAACCCAAAATACTCTAGTCCAATACTGATAGAACTCATTCAGGAATTCAGTAAGGTGTCAGCATATAAAATCAATGTACAGAAACCAGTTGCATTTCTATACACCAACAGCAAGACAGAAGAAAAAGAAATTAAAGAGTAATCCCATTTACAATTTCCCCCAAAACTCTAGGTATTCCTAGATACCTAGGAATAAACCTAACCAAAGAGACAAAGAATCTATACTCAGAAAACTATAAAGTACTCATGAAAGAAATTGAGGAAGACACAAAGAAGTAGAAAAATGCTCCATGCTCATGGATTAGTACAACAAATATTGTGAAAATGTCTATGCTACCTAAAGCAATCTACACATTTAATGCAATCCCTATCAAAATACCATCAATTTTTTTTTCAAAGAACTGGAACAAATAATCCTAAAATTTATATGAAACCAGAAAAGACCCCAAATAGTCAGATGAATGTTGAAAAAGAAAACCAAAGTTGGCAGCAACACAATTCTAGACTTAAAGCTCTATTACAAAGCTGTAATCATCAAGGCAGTATGGTATTGGCAAAGTGGAACAGAATAGAGAGCTTGGAAAAGGACCCTCAACTCTATGGTCAACTAATTTTTAACAAAGCAGGAAAGAATGTCCAATGGAAAAAAGACAGCCTCTTCAACAAATGGTGTTGGGAAAACTGGACAGCCAAATGCAGAAAAATGAAACTGGAAACAAACTGAGGTTGCTGGCGGTTGCGGGGGAAGGATAGGGTGGCTGGGTGATGGACACTGGGGAGGGTATGTGCTATGGTGAGTGCTGTGAATTGTGTAAGAATGATCATTCACAAACTTGGACCTCTGAAACAAATAGCACATTTTATGTTAATAAAAAAAATCCAGGGGCGCCTGGGTGGCTCAGTGGGTTAAAGCCTCTGCCTTCAGCTCGGGTCGTGATCCCAGGGTCCTGGGATCGAGCCCCGCATCGTGCTCTCTGCTTGGCAGGGAGCCTGCTTCCTCCTCCTCTCTCTCTCTCTCTCTCTCTCTCTGCCTGCCTCTGTGCCTACGTGTGATCTCTGTCTGTCAAATAAATAAATAAAATCTTAAAAAAAAAATCCATAGCTAACATAAAACTAATAAATCCACTAGAACATTTTCATTGTTAATGTTTACAACTCAATCAGAAAGAATTCTCAACATTCTAAATTTAAATTAATTTCAGTAACGTATGGAATTTAGTTTTAAAATCAGAATTAATTTCTTTTTATGTGATTGAAAAAAAACTCCCCTTTTTAATCTTTCCCTTTGTTAATTTCCCCATTTTGGCTAATGAAGACATCATTCTTCTATCTTATCATATTGTAATACATTTACTAAAGCAAAATTGTTACTGATGTCTTATCATTTTTAAGATCCATCTGAAATGTCACCTTCTCTGTAAAATCCTCATAGATCTCATAGAATAAATTTGTTAATCATACTCCTACAATTACAGGCCATGTTCATCTCTATTACATCTTGTACAGGGCCATTATGTTCCTTTGAGTAGGTTATACTGTACTTTGTGTGAATGGCAGTCCCTAGATGGGACCATTCCATGAGAGTGCGGTCTTTACTGGTCTTTCAATGTTTTTTAAATGTTTCTTTCTAATAAAAAGCCCCTCCCCAAAACAGGTAGTCACATTCATTTGGACATTCCTGTAAATAAAGTACTTAGCAAACAATCATTTAATGGAACACTTTCCTTTCTGCCAGTGAAATGTCTCTATTATTTAACTTCATTTATCAATTTCACTTGTACTATCCTTTGTCTAGCAATTTATCACTCCAAGCTTTGATTACTCTTCCAAAATATTCACAAAGTGTATTCTGTGCAATGTTAATATGCAGAAAAAAGTCTTTGGTTAACCAAGTTTGGACACTACTGCATTCAATACAGTGTTGTTGTTGTTGTTTTAAACTGCAGGAGCTTTTGTATTCTAAGAGCATTAGGAATCTCCAAGAAAGAACTCACTGCTTTTACCCTAGAAAGGATATGCTCCATTAGCTTCATATGGCACAATTCTAGATTCTTGACCTATGCCTCATTTGGGTGGCTGGGGTGTGAACAACGTAATACCTATCACTCAGGTCACTGTGTTTTTCAGAATTTAGAATGAGCAGGGTCAGAGAAGTTGCTTGTGCTGTTGTCTAATAAATCTATTCTAATATGTGTTAGAGCCTCAAAACAAGTAAAAAACAATGCCCATTTAAGTGAGTTTGATTGCTTTTACTGATGTGTTTGAAAAAAAAAAATTTCCTTTACTTGCTTCTTATTTCAATTCTGTATTTTGCCGATAACTTTATTTCCACAGGAAATGATATATTTATGCAGAAACATAACTTCTACCTCTGTCTTTTCCAGTAGTTCTCTGTGGTGCAACTTCAGCCCCCTAGCGTGTGTTTTGGAAATGTATTAGGATGTTTTTCTTTGACTCAATGACTGGGTGTCACTACTGGCATTTAAAGGTTTAGAGTAAGGGAATCAAGAGGTTCTATGAGAATAAGACTGTCCTGAAAAACAAAAATTATCTTAGAAAAAAATTTTTTTTTAAATATTTTGTTTACTTATTCAAGAGAGACAAAGAGAATATGTGCAGGGCAGGGAGGGGACAGAGGGAGAAGGAGCAGCAGATTTCCCACTGAGCATGCAGCCCAACATGGGGCTAAATCCCAGGACCCTGGGATCATGACCTGAGCCAAAGCAGATGCTTAACTGACTGAGTCACACGGGTGCTCCCTAGCTCATGGAAATTTATACAAGTGAAAATCTTGTGTATCAACTTTGGAAATAAAATTGAACTCAGTTTTAGATCTAAACACTATTTTTTTGGCATTTTCTGCACGATTTTTTTTATATACTAACAGTTCTAGAAACATAACTACTGAAATGAAAAGAATATTGTTTTGTTCAAATCTTTACCAGGGTTGCCACTATTTCAGAAAATGACACCACCAGTAAATGATGCCACAACAGTACCACTTGTGATTGGATATAGACCTTCACAAGTCTATCTTTATCACTCACATTCACAATAATTATATGTACCTAACTACTTCATCAGATCTTCTTTTAATATAGTCTTGTCTGAACATTTGTATGTATATTGAAATACATGTTATTATACCTTGAATTATATTCTTTAATCTTTTATATTTTAAGATATTAGATATTTTTGAAAATATGTGGATTATATTATTTTTTATTTTCATTTCAGGATAGTAAAGGGACATTATAAAATATTTGTTTTAAAAGGGCACTGGCATGTTGGCTGAAGTTTGGGTGCTAAAAATGAAAAGAAGGTTTTCTATGACTGTAAGGGAGAAGGAGAGGATTTTGGGTCCGACAGGATTAAAAACCACTAATGGAAAGATGGTAAGAACACTGTGGTTTACAAAAAGGGCAGGGACAGAGGGGGCAGGGGAAAGGATCATGAACCTTATTTTCATTCAGTTGCTAAGTTTCCATACATCTGAGGAAACATACCTTTACCGTGTCTCAGTTTTTTCCATTTCAGAGAACCCCCTACTGTCCTGAACTACCCCACTACCTACTGAAAGTAATTAGAATCCTGGGACCTAAAAGGAACATTAATAAACAGCCACTGCTACCACAGCTCTCCATGAGCCTTCGGAACCTGCCAGCTTCCACAGAAGTGAGGTCATCTTCATTCTCAATCCTGGTACAGAACTCTGCGGTATATATCACCCTTCACTGGCAACAGAATTTTTCAGAAACACTTACCTCAGTAGTAGTTCCAACCTCAGCAGATGGGCTGCATGTGCTGGTATCTGGAGGGATTGTACCTACGCTGCTTCTCACCGGAGAACCAGGAGCCGGCCCTGCCATGGTTTCCGGATAGGCTGAGGAAGGACTGAGATTGCCTCTTCTCTGAATCTTATTCCAGACCTTATTCATGATCTCAGTTAGCTCATATAAGAGCTGCACCTGAGCAGAAGGAAAAAAGAAATAAAGGAAAAATAAGCCTTTCAACTTCTAGTGACAATTAACTAAATTACTACATGTGAGAAAATTAAAACAAGTCTAAGGAAACAAGAATATATGGAAATAAAAATCTGTTAATGTACCACTAATCATATTATATTGTGATCTATAAAGTATTATATTATATTATATAGTATAATTATACATATGATCATAATTATTTTATGATACTATGATTCTGATGAGATATACAGAGAAAATTCATGTAACAAGTTTATAACTTTAAGCATTTTATCATGATTTGAATTTGAAGATATATTGAATTTACCCATAAAATTTGCCACATATTCATACTGTGATATTTTATGAGCAACTTAGCATTTTTGTGGGAAAATCATATTAATATGATAATAATGCTAACAAAACAGCTGATTATGAAACAGTGGATTGCTTTTAATATATGACTAATAGAACAAACACAAAGAAATGCCTCTGAAGCAGAGGTCAATATCAGAATTTCATATCAAATATATACTAGTAATATATACTTAATTACATATGAAATAATTACCATTTTTACTTCTAAATGATTTCCACATTCAAATTCTCCTTATTTTTCTGAGGGATAAAACTGAAATGGGATTTCTTGCCCAGCAAAATAAAGTGAAAAAGAATGACGTAACATAGAATAGTAAAAGGAAAATGTTACATATGAAACTTTGCTATAGATAAAGAACATAAACTATCCAACCTACTATTCCCCTTGGATTTGTCATTCCAATATTCAGAGAAAAAACTGTTTAACTTGCACATTGTTTGACTAAGTTCTGAGATATTTACATAAGATTTCATAAATAAGCATTAATCATGGAATTTGTATGACAACATATTGCCATATACTGAATAAAACAAGCCCAAGTCAAAAAATGCAAACAAAATATATAAGCAAATCCACAGCTGGATACCATATTCCGTTTGCCATAAAAAAAAAAAAAGTGAAATTCTCATATTTATAAGAAGTTTCAGCCCCAGGACACATCCAGATGATAAAACTGGCTTCTTATGTGGGCAGAACAGATGCATAAAAACACTGTTGTCAACCCTTATTTGATACAAAACAGTACTTGGGTTATAGTTTTCTCTTGCTTTGTGTGTGATGAAGTCTCAAATCTCAGGTTATAGTTCTTTTTGCTTAAAAAAATATTCTAATGGCTAGAGATCTTACAAAAAACCTCTTAGAAAATTTTTAGTTCAAATTTTTTTGTCCTTCATAATCAAGACTAAGTTCCAACTAAAAAGAAAAAATTTTGTTGCTAAATATTTTGAAAAAAGATTATTTTACTTTTTCTTAAAGAATAAAAACTGACAAATAAGGGAAGCATAAACCAAAGAAAACAATTTCTAAATACTTCTAAGGGCATAAAGTTTATTTATTTAAGAGAACTGATGTTTTTTATTGCCACTATTTCTTATTTCTTTTAACAATTAGCCTTAAATAATTTGTATGAATGTCACTAAGTACATTATATAGTTAATGTACCAAGCAATCACGGATATAAACTTTAAACATATTTTTATTTTCAAAGGAGAGAGCTGCTATCACAGAATTCAGACTTGCCAAATTCAAAGGTTTTAAAAACATAAAAAATTTAAAGATAAATGTTCAATTCTTATCCTCCAAGCTGTACTGAAAAGTATGCCAATTCAAGCCACAGTGAGCTACCACTACCCACCTATTAAAATGGCTAACTATAAAAAGCCTAACCATACCAGTATTGGCAAAGAGGTAGAACAACAGAAACTCTCATTTACTGCTGATGGGAATGCAAAATTCAGAATACAGTTTGGTGCCTTCTGAAAAAGACATATACCTACCATATGATCCAGCCATTTCACTCTAGTGAAATGTTTCTAGTGTTTACTCTAGAAAAATGAAAGTCTATGTCCACACGAAAACGTGAACACAAATGTTCATAGCAATTTTTCTATAGTAATCTAAAACTGGAAAAAAATCTCAAATGCTTACCAACAAGTAGATAAACAAAATGCAATATATCCATACAAAAGAATGGTATCTATGAGTAAAAAGAAATCAATATGGATTCATGAAAAACAAGGCTTAGTCTCAAAATAATTATGCTGAATCAAAGAAGTGAGGCAAAAAAATAAGGGGGGGGAGAGTTAGAGACACAGAATACAACTGTATGACTCTATTTATACAATATCTTAGCAAATGACAATTAATCCGTGACAGAATCAGTAGTTGTCTGGAACAGGGGAAGAAGTGAAACAGAGGATAACACAGTAGCAGAAAGAAACTTTTGAAGATGATGGATGAATGCATTATCTTGATTCTGAGAATGGTTTCATGTGCCAAATCATATAGCATTAGATAATTTAAACATGTGCAGTTTATTGCATTTAAGAATATCCTAATAAAATTTTAAAAATTTCTAAAAAATGAGCGCCCCATGAGGAGGTTTTATGTATATTTCTGCAAGTGACTAAATATTAACACCTTATATATCAAAAACCTACTGAATATAAAAAATGTAATATTTTACTTTTTAAAAATTAACTTTACATATACTTTTTCATTTTTTTATAAAGATTTTATTTATTTATTTGACAGAGAGGGATCATAAGTAGACAGAGAGGCAGGCAGAGAGAGAGAGGGAAGCAGGCTCCCTGCTGAGCAGAGAGCCGGACACAGGACTCGATCCCAGGACCCTGAGATCATGACCTGAGCCGAAGGCAGCGGCTTAACCCACTGAGCCACCCAGGCGCCCTACTTTTTCATTTACTATATAACCAATCATAAAGGAGAGTTAATTGGAGTGGAGAGGCTAAGATAATTTCTCAAGGAGATACATTCCTGAAGGGCAGATGCAATTTAAGTGGAGGCAAAAGCCATTCCAGGCACAAGACTAGCAAGAGCAACAGCCAAGTGCAGGAAATGATATAGGGGCATGAAAAGAAAAGTTCTATCCAGTTAGGCAGGAAGAACTTGTTTTGCAGCGTATTAGGAGAGAGACTCAGATAAGAGAGTAACCATAGATAGAAGAAGAAAACCATGGATATACAATTTCAATGGAAACCAAGCAGGAATGGAATTTTAACAAAGGATCACTAATCCATAGTGAACACCAGAGCTCTAAGTGAATACAAACTTTAAAAGTCTAGCTCATTTGGCAAGTAGGTTGTCACTAATTATTGGAGCTCAGTTTCAAAAAAAAAGTTCTTGCCTCCAAAAATATTTTTTAAAAAACTCTTCATACTATAAAAGCGGGAGTAAAAAGTGTACCTATAGCCTTGGAATCAGACTTCCAGAGCTGGAATGATTTGGAGGGTTATGAGAATTAAATACAAAATGCCTAGAATAGAACCAAGTACTCTATAATTTCTCTGTAAATGATAGATATTACTACTACTACTACTACTACTACTACTACTGTCTTATGAGGCTCTTGTCCAGATTGAATTATAAAATTGCATGACGTATTTAGCAGAGTGCCTGGCATATCGTTAAGTCCTCAAAAAATGGTAAGCTTTCTTATAATAAAAAGTTTATATTTATAAAAAAAAAAACTCTTCATATAAAGCATAACCCTTACCCAGTCTAATTTTGCTTAAAGATAAAAATGAAAATCAGGGGCTCAGAAAAATTAAGAATGAGTGAGTGGTAGTAGAATACAAACCCAGTTTTGTTTAAATTCAGTGCTGTTTTCCTAGACAGTAATGTCAAATTTCAGAGCCCTTCCTAAAACCGAACATAACTTACAGCAATAAAAACTAAGAATAAACAGGATAAAAAGCATAAACCCATTCTTTCCCTAGTTCTACATAGTCACAACCCAAAAATGTAAAGATGGTTTCATGTTCCTAGAAATGCCTTATAAAAAAATAAAATATATCAATTTATTGGCTAAGGGAAAATTTTATTATATTAAAGGGAAATTTTATATTAAAAACAGGATTCTACAGGATCTTTTAATTTTAGAGTAAATATAATTTTTTTTAAAGATTTTTTTTAAATTTTATTTATTTATTTGAGAGAGAGAGACAGTGAGAGAGAGCATGAGCGAGGAGAAGGTCAGAGAGCGAAGCAGACTCCCCATGGAGCTGGGAGCCCGATGTGGGACTCGATCCCGGGACTCCAGGATCACGCCCTGAGCCGAAGGCAGTCGTCCAACCAACTGAGCCACCCAGAGTAAATATAATTTTTAAGATCAAAGAAACTAGTTTCTAAAGACATTAAAGAGAATTGTGTAACTTTGGTAACTGTTGAACAGTTAAGTTAAAGGGACGGGTTAATGAAAATCACCCTTAGAAAAAAAAACTCTGAATATTCAACTGGGTTAAATATTTATACTGTCTAAGGCCCTTGAACAGCAATGAGTTCTAAGAACTGACACAGTAGTTCAGTTCACCATTGTTGATATACAGACCTACAGTAACATCTAACAGGATAAAGAATTTGTTCTGGGCATGCTCTACATACAGAGCTTGCCCTTTATTTTAAAATATATAAACTACTTGAAGGTTTTGTATCTAAGCAATAATGAATCAAATTAATTAATATTCCAGTATCAAAACTTCTGGTATCATTCTAATGGGTAAACCAAAAATTGGTATTTATGAAGGAAATAGTTTCTTAAAACGGAATCAAGAATCTTATGTACTGGCTATAAATCGATACTCCACAAAACTTCTGAGAATGTATGCAAAATTTGGTGGGTATATACATTACTTTAGGAAACAGCCTCATAGCTTTTATCAGATTCTCAAAGAAGTCCATGGCACAAAAAGAACAAGAAATACTGGCATTCACGAAAACAAAACCAAAACAATTGGATTAGTGAGAAACCACTCAAAAAAAAAAAAAAAAAGGTTATTTTGAGTCATTAATCTTAAAAATAAATGATAAATTTTAGGATGCATGTGGATGCATTTTAGGGGCCCATGGTATTCTTTGTAAGGTAGGATATCCAGAAAATAAAAACAGACCTATAGATATATTTCAGTAAGAAAGATTAAACATTTTTGGTAAAAGAGGCCATGAAGGCAAATAACTGCATTACAAATACAGGGTTTGTATTTATAGAGCCCAAAGGAAGTTCTTCAAATTGCTAAGAAATTTAATAGAAAATGTAGGTAAATCATATAAATGATCAATTCATAAAACAAATTCATTGGCCAATAAACATTCAAAAACTGTTCAACCTTATTCATAAACAGGAAAACACAAATTAATGTAAATAATATGAACTGTCAATTCACAAACACAATGGCCAATGAACATTTAAAAAGATGCTTGAACATCTGGTTTCATTTCCCCTTAGCCTGAGAGACATCCTTTAAGATTTCTTTATTTTCTTTTTTTAAGATTTTTTATTTATTTGACACAGAGAGAGCACAAGTAGGGGGAGCAGGAAGAGGGAGAGGGAGGAGCAGGCTCCCCACTGAACAGGGGCTCCATCCCAGGACCCTGGGATCATGACCTGAACAGAAGGCAGCCACTTAACCGACTGAGCCACCCAAGTGCCCTTCCTTTAAGATTTCTCACAGTGCAGTTCTACTGGTGATAGATTCCTTTATGTGAAAATGTCTTTATTTAGTCTTTATTCATAAACATTATTTTTTAATTTAGAATTTTGGGTTGATAGGCTGTTTTTATTTTTTTATTTCCACAATTTAAAGATGTTGCTCTAGGGGCACCTGGGTGGCTCAGTCAGTTAAGCAGCTGCCTTCGGCTCAGGTCATGATCCCAGGGTCCTGGGATCAAGCCCCGCCTTGGGCTCTCAGCGGAGAGCCTGCTTCTCCCTCTCCCTCTGTCTGCCACTCTGCCTATTTGTGCTATCTGTCTGTCAAATAAATAAATAAAATCTTAAAAAAAAATAAAGATGTTGCTCTTTTGATCTTTATACTCAGGAGAAGTAATCTAACAATCAAATCTTGGTTCTCTTGTAGTAATGCATTATTTTTCTCATGGTACTTTCGAGATTTGCTCTTTATCTGTGGCTTTTAACAGCTGCATTAAGATGTGTACAGGCATGGCCTTCTTCATGTTGCATGGGCCAAGGACAGGCCGCCCCATGATGGCCCACTCTGACATGAAGATTATATTGAATTAAAAAGCAATCAAAACCCAGTAGATTCAGGTAAAGCTCTTCACCTCCCCCTCAACTGCCTCAAAGCATTTAGGCAGAGGACCTGCCCCAGGAAGAGAACTATGAGACTAAGAACTATAGTATGTTATGAATGAGGTATGGTAGACTGGGAGGAACATAGAGCAAGGCCTGCTTGATCAAATTCCTCTATGTCCCATTGTTTCTGAGTGGCCCAGCAAATGTTAATTTGCTAAACATTTGCTCTTTTTCATCTTCCTATAAATTGCATTCCTTTCCTCTGAAGTCCAGACCCCTGTTCTTCACCTTAGTCCAAGATGACATATATACCTAATTTTGCCTATCTTTGGAATTTCTATTTCTTGTGGATTCTCCACACATATGCTATTTTATATTGTTGTTTCAGGTTTTTATTTAAATTTTACTAAGTTAACATATAAAGTAATCCCTGGTTTCAGGGATAGATTTTAGTCATTCATCACTTACATATAACACCCAGTACTCATTATAAGTGCCCATTACCCATTTGGCCTACCCCTCACCTACCTCCCTCCATCAACCCTCTGTCCTTTACAGTTAAAAGTCTATTATGGTTTGCTTCCGTCTTTCTCCCACCCCACCCTTATACTCATCTGTTTTGTTTCTTTAATTCCACATGTGGGTGAAATCATATGGTTTTGTCTTTCTCTGACTGACTTATTTCACTTTACATAATAGACTCTAGCTCCATAGATGCCCTTACAAATGGCAATACTTCATTCTCCTTGATGGCTGAGTAATATTCCATCGTATGTATGTAAGCGTGCACGACTGTGTTCTCCCCTAAGAGTTTGATGGTTTCCTTTCTCACATTTAAGTCTTTCAACCCAAATATTAAATATGATTTTCTTCTGTTAATCTCTCTGATGTCAACTTGATTCTTAGTCCACGACTAGAAGGACCTTGAAGGGACAGAATAGTCTTGCTCCCCAATAATGTGTTTATCTTACTCATCTTTGTTCTCCTCACTTCTGGATGAGGTCTATAGTACTGGACTTGTATACTTGAGATTCTCTCTTTCCCTCTCCATCTGCTTCTCCTGCCTCCCCACCCCCGCTATGCCACGCATGGTCTAATACATTAAAACTTTATTTTTTTTAATTTTTAAAAATGATTTTACTTATTTGACAGAGAAAGACACAGTGAGAGAGGGAACACGGCGGGTGGGGGTAGGACAGGTGGAAGCAGGCTTCCCGCTGAGCAGAAAGCCCAATGTGGGGCTCAATTCCAGGACTTTGGGATCATGACCTGAGCTGAAGGCAGACGCTTAACGACTAAGCCACCCAGGCACCCCTTAAAACTTTATAAAACAAACAAAACACTTTCTCCTAGTATATGACTTTCTGCTATCTTATTATGTCTTTCAAAGAGAAAATGTTTTTAAACTTGAATATGCCCAATATCAAAATCAATTTGGGAAGAGCTACCCTTTGAACAATATTGACTGATCCAATCTATGAATAGGTATATCTCTCCAGTTAGGTTCTTTAAATTCTCCCAGCAATGCTTTCTGGTTTTCACAGTAAAACTTGGACATCTTTTGTTACATTCATTTGTTCATGTTTCTGGGCATCAATATAAATAGAATGGATTCATTCCAGTTTCTAGTTGTTTGCTGCTACTATGCAAAAATACAACTGATTTTTATTCATTACTCTTGTCTCCTACAACCTTGATAATTTTATTAATAGGTTATTAATTCCTCCAGGATATTCTATAAAACATTTTATCATAAAAAAATAGAAAGATCTTTACTTTTTCCTTATCTTTATGCCTTTTAATTTCCTTTGGTTTATTGGAATGGCTAGGACTTCTAGTATGATACAGATTAAGTAATAAAATCAGGCATTCTGGGCTTTTTTTGTATTTTAGTGGAAAATAATTCAATATGATATTTGATTTCCTACATATATCCTTTACCAGCTTTGAAAAATTCTTTAATATTTGTAATTTGCTTAGAGTTTTTATCATGAATGGGTGGTTAAATTTTGTCAAATGTTTTGCTTGCATCTATGGAAATTTTCATAGGATTTTTCTCAGCTCTTCTATTGATATGGTGAATTCTACTAAATGATTTTTTAATATTACACCAAATTTGAATTTCTAAGATGAATCCTACTTTATCACCATTTATTAATGGGGTTAAAGTGGGTTAAAGCCTCTGCCTTTGGCTCAGGTCATGATCTCAGGGTCCTGGGATAGAGCCCTGCATCTGGCTCTCTGCTCAGCAGGGGGCCTGCTTACCCCCCCACCTTCTGCCTGCCTCTCTGCCTACTTGTGATCTCTCTCTGTCAAATAAATAAATAAATTTTTTTAAAAAAATAAAACAATTTGGGAAGGAATCTTTCATTCTATATCTCTGGAAAAAAATTTGTGAAGATTTCCTATTTTTTTCCCCTTGAATATTTGGTAAAATTCACCCACTGGGGCCTGAACTTTTCTTTAAAACTTATTTTGATATCACATTTAATTTCTTTTATAGAATTAAAAGGATATTCAGATTTTCTATTTTTATATTTTTCTGTACAGTAATTTTACAGTAAAAATTTCTATTTCATCTAAATTGTTACACTTGCTGGCATAAAGTTGTTCATATTCTATTTTTTTTTAAAAGTCTATAGGATCTGTGTGATAAACCTCCTTCTTCATTCCCAAGTGGGTAATTTGTATTTTATCTTTCTCTCTTTTTTTATTGTACTAGTCTTCTCTGCTCTTATCTTTATTATTTTTGGCCTTTTACTTCTTTCGGGTTTATCTTGTTCTTTTTTAGCTTTCTAGAGAGGACCCTTAAGCGAATGACTTAAGATCTTTTTTCCTTTCTAATGTAAATATTGAAAATTATGTTTTTCCTCTGAAGACTACTTTACTATGTCCACTTTTTTTGGTCATTCAACCAAAATATTTTCTTACGTCCAAGTGATTTTGTCTTTGGTTCATAGATTATTTAGAAGCATCTTTATTTTCTAGATGTATACAGTTTTTCTACAGTTTATTACTGATTTTTAATACATTTTGATTATAATTAGATAATATACTTTATTTTGCTCTTGTAAACAAAATGAGACAATGTACATCTGAAAAAACATCTAGTCCACGCTTGTTAGATACAGTGTTCCATAAATGTCAATTAGATCAAGATGAGTGTGTAGTATTTTTCATTCTTCTAGATCTCCAATTATTTACTTTTATCTGGTTGCTTTATCAATTGCTGAGAAAGGTGTTATAAACTCCCCTACTGCGTGTGGTATTTATTTTTCTTCTAGTTGCTTTAAAACTGCTGAGATTGTGAAAAAAAGTTCCTACTACGCAGTACTGAATAGAATCATCTGTTTTTTCTTTAATTCCACCCATTTTTGTTTTATGTCATTATTTATCTCTGGTAATACCCTTTTCCTTGGGGCACCTGGGTGGTTCAGTAGGTTAAGCCTCTGCCTTCAGCTCAGGTTCAGGATCTCAGAGTCCTGGGATCAAGCCCAGCGTCAGGCTCTCTGCTCAGCAGGGAGCTGAAATTTTGTACACCCCCACCCAACCACCCCTCAACTCTACCCCCCTTGCCACCTGCCTCTCTGCCTATTTTGGTCTCTCTGTCAAATAAATACAATCTTTAAAAAAAAATACCCCTTTTCTTTAGTTTATTTGATATTAAAATAAGCAAGTCCAGCCATCTTACACTGTCTGTATGGTATACTGTTCCTATGCATTTATTTATATCTGTTTCTTTATGTTTCAAGTGCTTCTCTTTGAAGCAATATACAGTGGAGTCTTACTCTATAAATCTCTGCCTTTTAATAGGAATAGCTGGACCAGAGTTCAGCAAAGTTTCTGGTAAAGGGTCAGATAGTAAATATTCTAGGCTTTGTGAGCCATACTGTTTTCTGGGGCTGCTGCTTAATTCTGCATAACAGCAACTTCAGACAAAATATAAAAACTGGGTTTTTGGCCTGCAGGCTTTTGTTTGCTAACTCATGATCTAAACACTCCTAGTTAACATCATTAACATTTAACACTGTTGGTGAGAATAGCTCAGCTCTATCATTTTATTTTATTTATTTATTTATGTTACAAGTTTTTATTTAAATACTAATTTTTTTACATACAGGGTAATACTGGTTTCAGCAGAATTCAGTGATTCATCACTTACATATAACACTTAGGGCTCCTCACAACAAGTACCCCCCTTAAAACCCATCACCCATTTAGCCCATGCCCTGCATGCCTATACTCCATTAATCCTCAGTTTGTTCTCTATAGTTAAGAGTCTTTTATGGTTTGCCTCCCTCTTCCCACCCCCTTCCCCTATGTTCACCTGCTTTGTTCCTTAAATTCCACATATAAGTAAAATCATATGGTATTTATCTTTCTCTGACTTACTTATTTCACTTAGCATAACAGACTATAGCTCCATTTACGTCATTGCAAATGATAAAATTTCATTTCTGTTTCTATCCAGTTTTCAAACTCTGTTACCATTTCTTGACTTTTTTTAAGATCATTTGAATATTTTTGGTATTCCATTTTAATATATCTCTTAGCCATATCTCTTTGTATTTTTACATTTTATTTTTAGTAGTTATTTTAGAAGATTATATGTCGAAAATTTTCATAGTCTAATTAGAGTTTATACTGTACAAGTTCACATGATATTTAGAAATCTGGCAGCCATTAGGTCCCTTTAATCCTCCATTAACCAGGCAGGAAGAAGAGGAGAAAGAAGGATGATATCAGTAAGGAGGCTGTATAAAATATGAAATAATATTTGAACCCACTTTAAAAAAATGCAGTCTAAAAATGAGCTTAATTAATGGCTTATAACCACTAATGCTGAGATAAACACAGATTTATCAATATTGACCTGTCAGATCGAATACCTATCTAAAAATAATTTTTTTAAAATATAATTTCAGTGGTATTCAACACTGACAAATCTATGTAGAAAGTATACCACAGTCTGCTTAAGGTTAAAGAAACAAGTTAACTATACACAATAATTTGTATAAATCTGGGAGACTGGAATTCATATTACATTGTAACACTACAGAATTCAACACCCTTGGCCCATACCAACTGAAATGTTATGAGATTAGTAAAATATATTTCTTAAGTAGTAAACAGTGCTTTTTAAAAATATTATGTATAGAGCAGAAGAAGTTCTGAGTAAGAATCTTGTTGAAATTGTATTTGATCATGTTAAAAGACTCTTCCAGGTTGATAATAAAGCAGTCCTTCAGTGTTTAAACACTTTATACCTGCAACTGATTTCA
Source organism: Neogale vison (assembly GCF_020171115.1). Classification (NCBI taxonomy): domain Eukaryota; kingdom Metazoa; phylum Chordata; class Mammalia; order Carnivora; family Mustelidae; genus Neogale; species Neogale vison. The sequence continues at coordinate 37,649,166 of NC_058094.1, forward strand.
TTCTTTCAGCCAGAAGATGCATTTATGCTGCCACCATTACATTTTCAGAAGAGTTTAAGTTACAAAACTTGAGAAAGCTTCAAAGCAATTCTTAATCTAACCATTCTGATCTTGATGGCTCTGTGAAAAATTATTTAGGACACTAAACAGAAGAGAAACCTTTATAAAATTCACAATTGTCCTTAAATCACATTATTTTAAATTTCCTTTCATAAATCAACTATACTAACCTGAGGGTTTGAGCATTTTATCTGAAGTGACTCTAGGTCAACATGGAGACAGACGACAAATGAATGCCTTGTATCAGGTCCTGTAGTGAGTAGTTTCTGAGATGTAACAGCTAGAGTAGAGGTACAACCCATTGGTTCCACTAGGCAAAGTGTCACTTGTTTATCAAAAAGGGTATACATGCTGAAATGATGCAAGCTGATAGTCCAAGGAAAAGCATTACCTGGTAACAAGGACAAAGGGGGCAGATAAGCACACATATAAAAATACAGTTGTCACTTGATAATAAGGGATCTATCATCTAATTTTGAAATATAAAACATTTAATACAGCATCAAAAAAGTGACAATACCAGAGACCAATGTGCTAAACAATTTATATGCTGTTTAAAAGTAATTTTGAAAAATGTTTACATTTGTATTTATTATACTACATATCAAGAATTATATACATCATAAAACATACAGAAATAATACATACTACTATATCAGTAATTATATACATTATGAAACATACAGAAATAGAACTTAAGAAAATGAAATGGAGATATAAATAGAAATTCTAACTTCCTTTTCCTTCATCCTAATGGGTTGTACTGTACAATTGCTGGGGATGTAGTCATTATACCTTGGAGACCATAGATCTAGCTGAGGAATAAGAGAGGAAAAGAATAATCTATTATCATCTGTTGGATCACCTGCACCAAAATCATGTGGGTGCACATATAAACCATAGATTCTTGGTTTCTAATTCAGACCTTCTTAAGCAGAATCTCTGGGAGTAAGACCCAAGATGCATTTTGTTATTTTCCGCTGGTGATTGTTAGGTATAATATGTTATTTTAAAATAAAATATACTTGATGAAAAATAAGCACTCATAAATATCAGGAGTAAAAGTAAAATTCCTTGCCTTTTTTTATACTTTTTTCTTTTATTTATATATCAGAGATTAATTCATGAACAAAAATTATGAGATAAAACCATTTTAATGTGGTTATAAAATACTTTGTGAAATGATTTTTTCAAGTATACTGAGTATTGGAGTATTTATTAACATTTACTCTTGAGATGCCAACTAATGCAAAATAGGTTTCTATGATTTACAGTTTTGAGTTTGCAATTCTACTAGCACTTGTAAGTATAAACATTATAGACATTGTTATGAGAGCTAAATTATTTTTAAGCAAACTGAAAATACATTTTTTCTAAATAGAGAAGTAAGAATACCTCACTGCATATAAGTTAGACAATATGTAAAGAAAAATCAAAACCAGTCCTAAAAATATTTTCCTAAGCAGGTAATATTTATATATGAAGAAAAATCAAAACTTGCCAAAATGAGAGGTACTGATACATCGCAAAAGATAAATTAGAAAATACATAAAGAAGAAATATCAAAACTAGTCAAAGCCCTGCCACTCCCAATAACAACTATTAACACAACTAATACTTCCTTCAAGTCTTTTTTTTTCCTGCATTTTTCTGGATATGCCCATGCAGAAGCAGGATCATACTGTAATTTTACATTCAGGTTATCTTCCAGTGACAGTTAAAATACCAAGCGAATTACAAACTGGATCAGACTATATATTTATACATATGCACACATATATATGGAATATAAGTAACCATTTGAACTATGAATGGTGATACTGAGTAGATACTACAAGATAGGTTCTTTTAAGTTTGAATACTCAAAATGTCCTGACCAAATATAGTTCATAATATTAAAATTAGAATCTCTGAAATTGAGATCTGGATACTAGAATAAATCTAGCTACATAGTAGGGCACAATAACTTAACTGGAAACAATGAAAACTGCATAATAGTATGTGTTCAGCACTGTGGTACTCTGCCTGTCTTAAGATTTAAAATATTTGCCCCCAAGAAAGAATGACAAACATTAAATTATCTGTAACTAATTCTAAAATTATTTTAAAACCTACACAGAGTTCCATGCTATTTTACAAAATAAACTCTTTGCCAAATTTGTCTTAAAATATTCTGGAATGATTTCAGGTTACATATTTTTAAAACTGGTAGTGAGCTATATATAGTTTTTCAAATTTTATGTTATACAAGAAAGGCTAAATGGTGGGTATGTTGGATGAAGAGCACTGAATTTAAATTTGTCAAATTAAAAATAAAATCTCAAACAACATTAGTGCTATGGCAGATGTGTCTCTGCTTCTCTTTTGGAATGAGACCAATAAATTGAAATTTGTTTTATCATATTCTAAGTCTTAAATAGAACTTTTAAAGCAGTATTTTATGCCCATTTATTTAGTCTGCAGATTGTCTTTTTCTTTTTTTTTAAATTTTACTTATATATTTGAAAGAGAGAGATACAGCGAGAGAGGAAACACAAGCAAAAAGAGTGGAAGAGAGAGAAGCAGGCTCCCTGCTGAGCAGGGAGCCCAATTCAGGACTTGTTCCCAGGACCCCTGGGACAAAGACAGACTCTTAACCAACTGAGCCACCCAGACCCCCTGCAGGTTGTCTTTTAAAAAGCAAACTCCACCTACAAGTTGGGATCTTAACATGTAATAACAAAAACTCCCACAATTAATCATTGTGAAAAAAATTATCAAAACACAGCAAATCATTAGCTGCACAAGTATTCCTCTTGAATACAGGTACAAACAAAATAAAAACACCTTACCTATTTATAAAACTGGGAATATAATATTCTAGGGACTCCCTAAAATATGTTCACCTGGCACGTTCATGTTCATATAATACATGGCAGGCCAGAACCACGAACATTCTGAGACTTTCAAGACCAGTATTTTAAATTTAATTGTAAAGTTCTAATGCAGTAACATGTTTTATTTTAGATAAATTATTGCTGGCAGAATTCAGATATTTTCAAAGTATCTAAAGAACTAAGAAAAATGAAAAACAAAACTTATAATTCCATTTCTGTGTGAATTTGTGAAAACTATTACTGACAGAGAAAAAGATACCAATAAAGTAATTAACATGAAAATGACAAACACAACACTGTTTTAATTCAGATTAAATAATTTGAAAGAGCATGAATAGGACCGGGCTTTGGGGAAAAATAAATATATAAAGAAAACTCAGTAAAACTGTGTTATGTGTCAAAAATGAGGAAGAGAGCACTAAAGTTTATTAGATAACATTCACTTATTACGAGAAAAGCGTTAAAAAAGTACACATAGTGGATTTCCTTACATTGTAATGATATGTTACTGATTTTGCATGATACTAGAAACAGAAGATAAAAAACTAGTTTAGATAACAAAGAAAATTATATATGTATTATACACACACACTCAAACTGCACCAAGAAGAATAAAATACCTATGAGTAAACAACCATGGAGGTGTAAGACCTGTATTCTGAAAACTGTAAAACACTGATGAAAGACATTTAAGACAACACAAACACAGAGAAAGATAGTTTATGCTCACAGATTGGAAGAATTAATATTGTTAAAATGTCCATATTACCTGAAGCAATCTACAGATTCAATACAATTCCTATCAAAATACCAAAAACATTTTCACATAACTAGAACAAAGAATAACAGTATTTGTACAGATTACAGAAACCCCCCAAAACCAAAGCAATCCTGAGAAAGAAGAATAAAGTTGTAGGATTCACAATACCAGATTTCAAGGTATGCGATAAAGCTGTAGTTATCAAAACAATATGTACTCACACAGAAATATTCACAAAGATTAATGGAACCAAATATACAGCCCAGGAATAAACATACTTATATGGTCAATTAATCTATGATAAAGGAGGCAAGACTATACAATGAGGAAAAGACAGTATTTTCAATGTATGGTACTGGGAAAACTGGACAGCTACAAGCAAAAGAATGAAGGATTAGGGACGCCTGGGTGGCTCAGTTGGTTGGACGACTGCCTTCGGCTCAGGTCATGATCTCAGAGTTCCGGGATCGAGTCCCGCATCGGGCTCCCAGCTCCACGGGGAGTCTGCTTCTCTCTCTGCCCTTCTCCTCACTCATGCTCTCTCTCCCTGTCTCTCTCTCAAATAAATAAATAAAATCTTAAAAAAAAAAAAAGAATGAAGGATTACTTTTTTTCTTTTTTTTGAAGATTTATTTATTTATTTATTTGACACAGAGAAAGATGTCAAAGATGAGGGGAAGCAGGCTCTCTGCTGAGCAGAGAGCCCGATGTGGGGCTCCATCCCAGGACCCTGAGATCATAACCTGAGCCGAAGGCAGAGGCTTAACCCACCGAGCCACCCAGGTGCCCCTGAAGGATTATTTTTTAATACCAAACACAAAAATAAATTCAAAATAGATTAAAGACCTAAAAATAAAAGCAGGAAAAAAGACAGTCTCTTCAATAAATGGTGCTGGGAAAATTGGACAGCTATATGTAGAAGAATGAAACTCGACCATTCTCTTACACCGTACACAAAGATAAACTCGAAATGGATAAAAGGCCTCAACATGAGACAGGAATCCATCAGAATCTTAGAGGAGAATATAGGCAGTAACCTCTTCGATACAAGCCACAGCAACTTCTTTCAAGATATGTCTCCAAAGGCAAAGGAAACAAAAGCGAAAGTGAACTTTTGGGACTTCATCAAGATCAAAAGCTTCTGCACAGCAAAGGAAACAGTCAACAAAACAAAGAGGCAACCCATGGAATGGGAGAAGATATTTGTAAATGACAGTACACACAAAAGGTTGATATCCAGGATCTATAAAGAACTTCTCAAACTTAACACACACAAAACAAATAATCATGTCAAAAAATGGGCAGAACACACGAACAGACACTTCTCCAATGAAGACATACAAATGGCTATCAGACACATGAAAAAATGTTCATCATCACTAGCCATCAGGGAGATTCAGATTAAAACCACATTGAGATACTACCTTACACCAGTCAGAATGGCCAAAATTAACAAGACAGGAAACAACGTGTGTTGGAGAGGATGTGGAGAAAGGGGAACCCTCTTACACTGTTGGTGGGAATGCAAGTTGATGCAGCCACGTTGGAAAACAGTGTGGATATTCCTTAAGAAATTAAAAATAGAGGGGCACCTGGTGGCTCAGTGGGTTAAGCCGCTGCCTTTGGCTCAGGTCATGATCTCAGGGTCCTGGGATCAAGCCCAGCATCGGGCTCTCTGCTCGGCAGGGAGCCTGCTTCCTCCTCTCTCTCTGCCTGCCCCTCTGCCTGCTTGTGATCTCTGTCGAATAAATAAATAAATAAAATCTTTAAAAAAAATTAAAAATAGAGTTCTATATAACCCTGCAATTGTACTACTGGGTATTTACCCCAAAGATACAGATGTAGTGAAAAGAAGGGCCATCTGTACCCCAATGTTTATAGCAGCAATGGCCACAGTCGCCAAACTGTGGAAAGAACCAAGATGCCCTTCAACGGACGACTGATAAGGAAGATGTGGTCCATATACACTATGGAGTATTATGCCTTCATCAGAAAGGATGAATATCCAACTTTTGTATCAACATAGAGGGGACTGGAAGAGATTATGCTGAGTGAAATAAGTCAAGCAGAGAGAGTTAATTATCATATGGTTTCACTTATTTGTGGCGCATAACAAATAACATGGAGGACAAATGGAGATGGAGAAGGGAGTTCAGAGAAATTGGAAGGGGAGATGAACCATGAGAGACTATAGACTCAAAAACAATCTGAGGATTTTGAAGGGGCAGGGGTGGGAGGTTGGGGGAGCCAGGTGTTGGGTTTTATGGAGGGCACGTATTGCATGGAGCACTGGGTGTGGTGCAAAAACAATGAATTCTGTTATGCTGAAAATAAATAAATTAAAAAAAAAAAAAAGAGGTAAAACAGTGAGTAACTTTTGGAGAGAAAAGCAATAGACGGTGGGCGTTTTAACCCAGGAACCCACAAGGGGACATCAAGAATTATTCATGTATGAAGATTGGAGCCCTGGGAGGCATGAAAACCTGGTATTTGTAGAAGAGCAGAGGGCTGGTTCAAAGATGACCTGGTGTTGACGTTGTCATGGATGAAGCTGAGAGTACATAACCCAGTGGGTGATGGAAGATTTACAGATCATTTACTTCCTTAAATGTAGTATCGAGTAGAGAAATGACATTTTCCTTCTAAATGGGTGTCCAAATCATATCTCAGAAGCAAGTATCAATATGTACATTTGATTTCAGATTTATTGTCCTGTAAGTTATGTCCTGTGTACAGATTACATAAAGCATGTGTGAATAAAATTCTGCCCAGAGTGGGGAAAAATAAAAATAAAAATAAAATAATAAAACCAGAAACCATGAAAATCCTAGAAGAGAGCACTGGCAGTAATTTTTCTGACATTTGCTGTAGCAACATTTTTCTAACTTTCTCCTGAAGCAAGGGAAATAAATACAAAAGTAAACTATAGGGACAACATCAAAATAAAAAGCTTATGCACAGCAAAGGAAACAGCACAACTAAAATGAGACCTAAGGAATGGGAAAATATATTTGCAAATGACATATCCAATAAAGGGTTTGTATCCAAAATATATAAATAACTTATACAAGACACACACACACAATGAATAATTCAATTAAAAGTGGACAAAAGACATGTATAGACATTTCTCCAAAGAAGATATCTAGATGGCTAACAGATACATAAAAATGCTCAACCTCACTCATCAGGGAACTGCAAATCAAAAGCCACAATAAGATGTCACCTCCTACCTGTCAAAATGTAACAAAAACATAAGAAACAAGTATTGGAAAGGATGTAGACAAAAAGAACACTCATGTGCTATTCGTGGGAATGCAAAACTGGTGTAGCTACTGTGGACAATACTATGGAGATTCCTCAAAAAATTAAAAATTGAAATACTATATGATCCAATAATTTCACTATTGGGTATTTTCCCAGAGGAAACAAAAACACTAACTCAAAAGGATATATGCACCTCTACGTTTACTGCAGCATTATTTACAAGAGCCAAAACATGAAAGCAACGTAAGTGTCAATCAACAGATTAATTGATAAGAAACACACTTGAATATTACGTGGCCAGGAAAAAGAATGAGAGCATATATTTGGACAATATGGATGGACATAGAGGGTATTATGATAAGTGAAATAAGACAGAGAAGGAAAAGTGCTATATTATTTCACTCATATTTAAGAAACTTATCAGGGCATCTGGGTAGAGCAGTTGGTTAAGTGACTGTTTCAGTTCAGATCATGACCTCTAAGTCATGAGATCAAGCCCTGCATTGATCTCCACGCTCAATTCTGGAGTCTGCCTGAGATTCTTTCTGTCTTCCTCTCCCTCCCTCTCTGTCCCTCTCCCTGCTCATGCTAACAAATAGAAAGGAAAGGAAAAGAAAGAAAGGGGACAGGAAGGGAAGGGAAAAGAAAAAAAAAAGAGAAAGAAGAAAGGATCTTTTTAAAAAATGGAGGACATATCAATAGAAATTATCCAATCTGAAAAAATTTTTGAAAAAATTAAAAAAGCCTCAGAGACCTGAGAACAACATCAAACATACTGATACAAATTTAACACAAGACCCCGAAGGAGAGAACAGAGAAAAATATTTGAGGAAACAATGGCTGAAGAATCCTAAAATTGATAAACAGCATTAACACATAACATTCAAATAGCTCAACCATGCCCAAATAGGATGAATATTAACACACAAATACTGAGATTTAATATAGAGAAATTGGTGAAAGCTAAAGAAGCAGAGAAATTCTTGAAAGCAGTAAAAAAAAATCATTATATATAGGAGAAAATCAATACATTTTAAAGTTGACTTTTATGTAAAATAATGGAGTTCAGAAGGCAGAGTATCAACAATATCCAAATTAAGGAAAGAGCCCAAATGTTCACTGACTGATGAATGGATAAAGAAGACTGATAAACACACACACACACACACACACACACACACACAGGAATATTACTCAGCCATCAAAAAAGAATGAAATTTTGCCATTTGCAATGGCATGGATAGAGCTAGAGAGTACTATGCTAAGTGAGATAAGTCAGAGAAAGACAAATCCCATATGATTTCACTCATAAGTGGAATTTAAGAAACAAATGATCATGGGAGGAAAAAGAAGCAAAGCAAGAAACATACTCTTAACTGTAGAAAACATACTAATGGTTACCAGAGTGGAGGTGACGGGATTGAGTTAAATAGGTGATGGGATTAAGGAGGCACAACTTGTGATGAGCACCAGCTGTCGTATGTAAGTGTGAATCACTAAATTTTACACCTGAACTAATATTACCCTGTATCTTAACTAACTGGAATTTAAATAAAAACTTGGGGGAAAAAGACCCTAAGGGGGAAAAAAAGAAGGAGTGAGAAATTACATTCAAATACCAGAAGAGATGAAAAAAATATAGGAAAGTAAATAATGAACTGTCAAGGCAAACACACTATATCCAGAAAAATTAAATTCCAAATATTAAAATGAAATCTGAGATAAACAATCTCAGGTAAACAAGAGAGATTCATTGCTAACAAAGTGCCTTATGAGAAATACTAAAGTAAGTCCATCAGATATTAATTCAAACCAACAGTAAAAAATGAAGAGAACTGGATATGAACAAGATGTGGGTTAATATGAAAGACTATAAATGTATTGTTTCCCATTTCTCTTAAGTTCTTTAAAAGGCAGAGAGTAATAAGTAAGACTATTGTTGGGTAATTATTCATGGAGATGTAATCTATATGAACAGAATGAGGTAGAGAATAAAATATGTTAGAACAAATTTTCTATAATTCATAAAAATTAAGTTAAAATATATCTAAGTTAGAGTGTGATAAATTCAGATGCATAATAATACAATCCCTATATAGTCACCATTGAAAAAGTATATGGTGTAAGTATTGGAGAAAAAAGAATGGTACACTAGAATACACATTTAAAATATAGGAGGTAGTAATAGAGGATCAGAGGTACAAAATACACAAAAGAAAGAGACAATAATTAGCAAATGACCAATTTAAATATTTATTTCTTTATTTAGAAAGAGATGGGGGGCAAGCAGGAGGCGTATATATTGTATCTGCTTGGCACAGTTGGTGAGGCATCGGACTCTTAATTTTGGCTCAGGTCATGATCTCAGGGTCCTGGGATCCAGCCACATGTTGGGCTCCATGCTCAGGAGGGAGTCTGCTTAAGATCCTCTCTCTCTCTCCCTCTTCCTCCTTTCTCCCTACTCATGCTCTCTCTCTCTCTCAAATAAATAATAAAATCTTTTTTTAAAAGTGAGTATTACAGAGAGAAAAAAAGACACTTAATAGTGATAATGGGGTCAATACTTTAGGAAGCTGTTACCAATTAATTACATATGCATATGCATCTAACCACAGACCTTCAAAATACAAGAAGCAAAAACTGACAGGATTTAAAGAATAAGCAACTAACAGTAAAACCTGAATATTTCAATACTCCACTCTCAATAATTGATAAAATAAATAGATAGGAAGTCACTGTGTCTATAGATGAGTATACAACAATATCAGCCCATTCAACCTTAATTAAAAGAAAAACCACTGAAGCACATATGGAACAGTCTCTCAAATAGACCATATGATAGACCATAACACAAAGGTTAATAAATTTAAAGGGATTAAATTATTAAATCTATGTTCTAGACTATAGTGAAATTAAATCAGAAAACAGCAACAAAAAGAAATCCATGAAATTTTCAAGTATCTGGAAGTTAAACAACCCAGTGTTTCTAAATAACACAAGGGCCAGAGAAGAAAACATAAGGAAAATTACAAAATACTGTAAAGTAAATAAGAACAACAATATTTGTGAATTTCTGAAATGAAGTTAAAGGAGTGCTTAAAGAAAAATTAATAGGCATTTAATGTCTATATCATAAAACAATAAACTGTTACATCAATAACCAAGTTAAAAAAAAACCTAAGTTTTCTCCTTAAGAAATCAGAAAAAAAGAAAATCAAACAGAAAGCAAGCAGAAAAAAATTAAGATTATAGCAGAAATGAATGAAACACAACAGAAAAAAAATGAATAAAACTAAAAGTTGATCCTAAGAATAGATCAGCAACATGACAACTCTTTAACTTCAAAAAAAGATAATCCACAAATTACCAAAATCAATAACTGCAGAAGGAATATGACTACCAACCCTAATAAAACCAAGAAGGATAAAAAAACAGTATTATGAGCTCTGTATACATCAACAATTAAGAGAACTTAGATAAATGGATAACTTTCTAGATAATTTATTAACACTGACTAGAATTTATTAACACTGACTAGAAGAGGAATAGAAAATCTAAATAGACCTAAAAACAAAAAAAGTGACTGAATTATTAATTTAAAAACTTTCTATAAAAAAGCAGCCCACCCATTCCCTGTGACTTCAAGAGTAAACTCTATCAAACATTAACAAAATAATGCCATTCCTCCACACACTTTCAGTAACAGAGGAGGTGGAAAGATTTCCCAAGTTATTCTATAAGGCCAGAATTATCCTGTTATGAAAACCAGATAAGGAGAACTTATCTGCCAGAAAACTATAGAGTAAAATCTGTCATAAATATATACACAAAAATTATTAGAAAAAAAAAAAAAAAAGCATGGGGCACATGGTGGCTCAGGTGGTTAAGTGTCTAACTCTTGGTTTCAGCTCAAGTCACGATCTTGGGGTCATGAGACTGAGCTCCCTGTCTGACTCTGGGTGGACTCTACTTAAGATTCTCTTCCTCTCTCTTCCCCCTCCCTCCCTCCCCCACCTCTGGCTCACACACTCTTTCTTTCAAGAACTAGTAAAATCATAAGAAAAAAGTCAAAAGGCAAACTTCCCAGCACCATATAAAGCAATAATACTCCATAAGAAAGCAAGATACATCTCCCAAATCCAAGATTAGTTTAATCATTTAATCACTTAATTATGTAAAATTAAGTTATACACCACATTAATAGTATAAAGTGAAACACACACACACACACAGCCAGTATCTCAATAGATCATAAGAGCATCTGAAAAAATCCAAATAATTGCATGGTAAAAAGTGTCAATAAATTGAGAAAAAAATGTATCTTTCTTAACCTGATGCAGACATCTATGAAAAGTCCACAGCCACCATAATACTTAGTGGTGACAGTCTAAAGGCTTTCTAGATTCGAGAACAAGGCAAGGACATGTGCGCTCATTGGTTCTACGCAGCACTGTACTGGAGATTTAGCCAGTGTACTAAACTAAAAACAAAAATTAATGACATCCAGATTGGAAAGAAAGAAGTGAAAGTCTTTATTCACAGATGGCATAGTTCATAGAAACTAGAAAGGTATATAGAAATTTTCAGAGAATCCACCCTAAACGCAACTAGAATAAACAAGTTCGGTGAGATCCCAGGATATGAGGGAAACATACAGAATTATATTTTTATATGACAATAAGAACATAATTCCATTCACAGCAAGTTCAAATAAATAAATTGCATTTTAAAAATGTAATTAAGGATATACAAGGCAGGTAAGACACTGACATTTGCAAAATACTACTGAATAAAATCGAAGGAATAAAAGGAGAAACATTCTATGACCACAGGCTGAAGGTCTAAATAAATAGTCTCATAATGGCAAATATCATGACATTTTATTTATAAATTAAATGCAATTCCTACCAAGGTTTTTGCAGGCTTTTTGTAGAAACCCATAAACTAATGCTCAAATTTGCAAAAGGATGTAAAGAACCTAAAATAGACAAAATAATTTCTAAGGAAAAAAGACACTTGGATGACTTCTATCACATAATTTTAAAGACAATATAACACACCACAGTAATCAACATCATGTGCTACAAGGACAAAGATAGCATAGAGATTAATGGAATAGAATTGAGAGTCCCGGGGAAAATAAACAAAAAACCTTATACTTAAGGTTGATTTTTCAGCAAAGGTGCCAAGATAATTCCATAAGGATGGTGTTTTGAACAAATAATACTGGAAAAATTAAATATCCACATACAATAAAATGAACTTAAGACTCTTAACTCTTACTTCACGCCATATACAAAAAATATATCAAAATGACCACATATCAAACTCTAAGGCTAAAACTAAGATACCAAAAGCAGTTAATAAAATTGATAAAAGAGGATTTTATCAAATTCTAAAATCTGTTTCAAAATTTACTATTAAGAAAATGCAAATGCAAACTATGGAAACAGAGCAAGTATCGACCAACTGATGAATGGATAAAGTAGATGTGGTATATATACACAATGGAATATTACTGTCATAAAAAAATGAAATCTTGCCATATGCAATGACATAAAAGGAGCTAAAGAATACTCTGCTAAGCAAAATAAGTCCATCAGAAAGACAAATACCATACGATTTCACTCATATGTGGAATTTAAGAAACAAAACAAAGTAGTATAGGGGAAAAAAAGAGAGGCAAACCAAGAAACAGACTCTTAACTATAGAGAACAAACTGACAAGAGGGGAGGTGTGTTGGGTGGATGAGGTTAAGGAGCAATGGGGTGATGGGGTTAAGGAGTACACTTGCTGTAAGAACTCTGGGCACTGCATGGAAGTGCTGAACCTGAAACTAAGAGCACACTGTATGTTAACTAACTGGAATTTAAATAAAAACTTTAAAAAAGGAAAATGCAAATAAAAGCCCCAATCTACAGAAAATATTAGCAAATAATATATCTGAAAAAGAATACACATCTAGAACAACTTAAAAATAAGATAACTGAAAAATGGACAAATGATTTAAATATACATTTCCCTAAGCAAATACAGTAATTAAGTACATGAAAAAAACAGTCAGTATCATTAGTCATTACAGAAATGCAAAGTGACTCCCCAGTAAAGTACTACATACTCTCTTAGAATGGCAAAAATACCAAGTGCTGGCAAAGATATATTGAAAGTAAAACCTAACATGTTAATAGTGGAATGTAAAAATGGTACAACTGCTTCTGAAGTAATTGGCCATTATCCTAAATGTTCAAAAAAAACTTACCATAAAACCCAGTAATCCCACTCCAAAGACTCTATCCATATGGATTATAACATCTGTCCATATACCACGTACCCAAATGTTCACAGCAGCATTAATCATAACAGTCAAAAACTGGTAACAATGCAATTTAATATCAACTGCCGAATTAATAAACAAAATGTGGTATGATTATAGAATAAATGTTACTCAGCAATACAAACTACTGACACATGCTACATCATGAACTTTAAAAAATATTATCCTAAACGAAAAAACCCTATGTACCCTGAATACACTGATACATAAGTATATAAGGTACTAAGAAAGATGAAAAAGACCACATGTTGTATGGTTCCATTATATTAAATGTCCAGAAAAGGCAAATTTATAAAGAGAGAGATCAGTGGTGCTTAGCGCTGGAGCATGTGGAACAGAAATAAATTGCAAAATGGACATAAAGGAACTCTGAGGTAATAGAAATGTTCTAAAACTGTGTTGTGGTGATGGTTGCCTAACTTTATAAATTTACTAAAAATCACTGAACTGTTCTCATATAATGAGTAAATGTCATGAATGTAAATTATACTTCAAAAAAGGTGTTTAAAGATGTTAAGGACAGTAGTAGAGAAGAAAAAAGCCCAGCCCAACGTGTCAGCGGGTAAGCAGGACTACCGTTACGTCCTCATTTACATCCCACTCTCTGTCTGGCATACTTTGGCCACTAAAGATCGCTTTTGATATTCTCCTGTTGGCCATCAGAGATCACTGAACCCCCATTTCCTAAGATAACAGGACTTTCTTTCTTCCTTGCAACCCAAGAAAATACAATTTACAGAAAGGAGCAAGTCCACATTCACCAAACACTAAGAAAAAGTTAAGGCAGATACTTTAAAATCCTCTTACTTTAAGATGGGAATGGATTCAAAATATGGTAAGCCCATGTGAAATGTGCATGATAATATAGTAAAAGAAAAAAAAAACAGTGCTGAAAATTTTGTCAGGAATTATCCTAATTGTACATTATGAATACAATCAGTTTACATAATGAAAATTTTATGTGTATATGTCGGTATATATTTATCACACAAAACAGAAAGAATAAACACTGGGAAGAAATACAAATTAAATTGTTAATAGTAATTATCACCAAAGTAATTTTTCTTTTCATCTGTATATTCTTACTTACTTTATTTATTTTTTTAAGGTTTTATTTATTTATTTGACAGATACACAGCGAGAGAGGGAATACAAGTAGGGGGAGTAGGGGAAGGAGAAGCAGGCTTCCTGTCAAGCAGGGAGCCCGATGCAGGGCTTGATCCCAGGCCTCTGGGATCACGACCTGAGCCGAAGGCAGACACTTAACGACTGAGCCACCCAGGCACCCCATGTATATTCTTACTTTAAAAATTTCCTTTAATGAGGACATTATGCTAAGTGAGCTAAGACGGAGAGAGGAAGACAAATACTCAATATCACTTGCATATGCAGTCTAAAGAAGGTGAATTCACAGAAACATAGAGTAGAATGGTGGTTATTAGGGCCTGGGGGGTGGGGAAATTGGGGATATTCTATTAAAGGTTACAAACTTACAATAAGAAAATGAAGTAGTTCTGGAGGCCTAATGCATGACTCCCCAATTATGGTCAATAATATTGTATTATATACTTCAAAGCTGTTTTAGGTATTAAAAGTTTTCATCATAAAAGAGAAATGATAATTATGTGACCTACAGAAGTGTTAGCTGATACCCCGATGGTAATCATACTGCAATATATAAAGGTAGCAGCAAATCAACATGTTCTATACCCTAAATTAACCAATGCTACATGCCACTTATATCCCCATTTTTAAAAAATTCCTTTAATGAGAATATGTTACCTTGGTATCATTTAAAAAACACATTTTTATGATCTCTAGGCAATTTAAATTATATATTTTATTTTAAAGGAAAAATATGACACACTGGATCTGCCATATTGGTTTTGTTTTTAAAATAAGTTTGTGTGCGTGTGTGTGCGTGTGTGTGTGCATGCATAGCGGGGAGGAGGGTTGTTGGGAAATACAAAACTGACAGGGAATGAATGAATGAATGAATCAATCAATCAATCAATCAATCAATAAATAAGGTTCATTTTCAAGCCTTTAAGTCACAGAACCCATAGCTGAACATATGAGGTAGCAGGATGGATGTGAGCTATTGAGAACATAATAATGTATATAACAATTATATTAACTGCATTTAGGCATTTCGACAGCTTAACTTCATTTGTAATACATATATGATGGCCTCAAAGAGATTTATTTAACTGCAGCAACATCAAGAACGAATCTTAAGCTCTTTTCTGAGCTGCTTCTTTTCCCTAAGGTATCTCATTTACATACGGAATAAAAACTAAAGTCACAGACACTGAGTAAAACTGGAAAAAAGAAAACTATTATAATAGTACAGCATCATCTTTCAGAACAAGTGGAAATTATACTTATCAAAGTAAGATATTAAAAAATTCAGAAATGGAACAAATATAAACCAGTAGGATGAAAAAAAATTACATGGAAAAATAGCCTTTCTGTTTTTCACAGATGCTCAACAATTTTAACATCAGTTTCTATGTAAATTCACTAAATCCAACAAGAGCAAAGTTTTAATTTATAAATGATCTCAATATTCCATTTCTGTCAAAATATTTTATTAAAGTTGCAGGCAACTCTTTCAAAGAAGATAAAACAAACCTCTGCTAGGCACAGTGTAGAGACCCATCTGCTCAGAGGTGTGAGCTGGATGTAGCAAATTACATCTGCAAGCCTCACTGCAAATGCCTGCTAATGAAACTCAAGATGTTGATTTTTGACCCAAATACCCTATATAGATTGGATCTGACTATATTAGAGATCATCTCTCCCTTTCCATGGCAATTGAAATCAGATGACAGCTCAAAAAATGGTTCCTCATTTTGAACCTTAAATTCAGTACAGAGTAAGCCTGAAATCTATGAGAACCCTTCTTGTTCACCCCTTGTTCATTCTGTAATCTTTTTTTTTCTTTTTTTCAAATCATAATGACAAAGAATTCTTTTTCAATTATTTATGAACTTGAAGACAAGTCAGAAATTGCCCTTTTCATTTTTAAAGTTTTTTTTGCTCCTTAGAGTAACCAAAAACTATGTACTGAATAACATACTCTAGAATTAGTGAGCCCTATTTTGTGCCATTCATTGTGCTAGGTGATAGGAATAACACCACGAACAAGACAGATATGCTTCTTGCCCTTTTCACCCGAGTAAGGACATCAGGGGCTGAATAAAAATAACTAAAATTGGGATAGGAGTATTAAGAGTGATGAGTCAAAAGCAGTAAGAGCACAGAACAGAAGGACCTGGCAAGTGAAGTACACGGAAGCCTGAAAAATGCAAAGAAAGGCTAGAAAATAGATCAAGAAGGAGGTTGTCACCTATGGAGTATCTGCTAAAGTCCTGCAGTAGGACAGAGATGTCCTTTATTCAAAGAACACAGAAGATGATACTAAAGCTGGGGTTGGGTAGTAGCTAGCAATGGGAAGAGTGGCCCTACTTTTCTCTAAAGAAATACCGCATATGAATTTCCTTTCTAAATAACAGGGTGTTATGATCCACAACAACACAAACACTGCAATATAGTAAAGTATTTCCATCAAAATAAAAGGTCTGAAGCACAAAATCTTGGTTACACAGGAAACTCTATTCTTTGTTCTTTATTCCATCATAAATTTAAATAACTGATGTCAGTAAGTTACAATTTTCATAGAAATCTAGAACTCACAATGATAACCAAGCAACACCAAAGACAAAGAGCAAGAAAAAAATAATTTAGAAGGTCTTGTGAGAATAAGAAAATAAAAAGAGAAAAAGGTTTAATTGAAAATATGGTGTTCCGTGATCCTGGAGTCCTGGGATCGAGCTCCGTATCGGGCTCTCTACTCCACAGGGAGCCTGCTTCCTTCTTTCTCTCTCTGCATGCCTCTCTGCCTGCTTGTGATCTCTGTCTGTCAAATAAATAAATAAATAAAATTTTAAAAAAGAAAATATGGTGTTCATAACCAGAGTCAAATGGTGGGATTAATCTCAAAATTTTAACTAAAACTCCAAGTTGCTTTCTATAATAGAATATAAAAAGAATGAGTCATTAAGTTCCATTTTTGTTTAAATTATCCTGACTAGATTTCTGTTCCTTGCAACCTAAAAATATTGAGGCATATACACATCTAGATACCACCTGCTCTCTCCAGTCTTTTTCAAATACCTTAAAAAACAAAGCAAAAAACCAAACCCAACTAAAACAAAACAACAACAACGACAAAAACAACAAACCTACTGTAGACTTTTCCTACCAATTTTTCATGAGAGAGTTCAAGACGGTGAAATAGGAACTGAACTCACCTCCTTCTATAGACACAATAACTTAAAACTACATATGGCATCGTTTTCCCCTAAAAAGGACCTGAGACCTAGATGAGCAGCACATTCACACAAAAGTCAAAAGAGAGACATGTAGAAGAGTGGAAGAGGCAGATATGGCCTTGCCCGAAAACCACCCCAGATGAAGCACAAGTGGGAGAGGTCCTACAAATAGAACACTCCCTGAAAAAGTTAAGGGACTGTGCCCCACATCAGTAATCCTGACCTTAAGGGCAGGCATAGTAAAGACAAGGTCTAAAATGTATAGTTTTTAATATCAACAATGATCAAGACCAGGTGAATCATAGTATGTTAGGAAATAAAGTTCTGTTCTCAAAGCACTTGCCCCCCAAACCTATTTGCCCTGTGATCCATCACAAAAGCAAGAAATAAAAAGCACTTAGACCATAAGAGAGGAAGACCCATTTACTAATGTTAAAGTGGCTTCCGGAGAGACAGAAATCTGCAAGGAAATAAATAAATAATAGATAAATAAATAAATTTAAGAGATTTAAAAAAGGAATCTGGAAGGATTTTAACAGTGAATAGAAAGGCTGTTGTCAATAGTCATTTTTGCAATCTCATCCTACTTGTTGGTGAATAAGCCAAAAGGTACCATTTTAGGTGGACCCCGTTTGGTCTGCTGGAACCAGATACGGGGTTCAATCTCTTGACCCTGAGATTGTGACCTGAGCTAAAATTAAGTATGAAAAGACTAAGATACTGAGCCACACAGGCACCCCTACCTTTTACCATTTTATTTAGAATGTGCTTTGGTGTAGGTGGGGATCGTCTGCCTACACTTACCATGAACAGATTAGGTAAGCCTCCTGCCCTGTCCACTCCCATGTGGCACCCAAGGTGTAAAAAAGCCAGATAAATGCCCCAAGCCATGCCCAATCCACCAAGAGAGCAAGCCAGGATAGGCAAGAAGCTGGAAGCCCATTCTCCCCATGCAGTAGCCAAGATACAAAAGGCCAGGTGAGTACCCAGAGCCCTACCTTTCACACATAACAGCGGCGGCCCTATGAAAGCCAGTGGATGAACAGTCCACAGGAGGGATACCCACAGCGTGTCTAGCTCTGGCAGCCACAGGAGATAGTGCCTCTGGGCCACACAGAACAGCTCCTACATAAGACTATTGCTTCAAGGCTGAGAGAAGTAGCCATTTCACCCAATACATAGAGATAAACAAGCAAAATGAGTAGACAGAGGAATATATTCCAAACCAAAAAATAAGGAAAATCTGCAGAAAAAGATCTTAATGAAATGGAGAAACACAATCTACCAGATGGTGTTCAAAATAACGGTCATAAAGATGCTCACCTATCTAAGCAATGGAGGAACACAACAGTAGCGTCAACACAGAGATAGAAAATAAGAAAATACGAAAGAGATATTAAAACTGAACTTATAAGTACACTAGAGGTATTCAACAGCAGAATGGATGAAACATAAGCATCATCAGTGAGCTGGAAAAAAAAAGTAACAGAAAACACAAGATAAAGCATAAAAATAAAGTTAAAAAAAAAAAAAAAGAACTAAAAGAAGTGAGGATATCTTAAGGAACCTCTGGGACAACATCAAAAGAAGTAACATTCTCATTACCCAGGTCCCAGAAGGAGGAGAGAAAAGTCAAGAAAATTATTTGAAGAAATAATGGCTTAAAAACACTGTAATCTGGGAGAAGGAAACAGATATCCAGGTCCAGGAATATCAGAGAGGCCCAAATAAGCTCAAAGACAAACACCCCAAGACGTATTCTAATTAAAAAGGTAAAAGGTAGGGGCACCTGTGTGGCTCAGTCAGTTGGGTGTTGGATGCTTGATTTCAGCTCAGGTCACAATCTATGGGTCACATGATGGAACCCCACATCTGGCTCTGCTCTCGGCAGGAAATATTCAACTGGAATATTCGACTGGAAATATTCTCTTTCTCTCCCTGCTCATTCTCTCTCTCAAAAATCAAATCTTTTTAAAATAAATAATAAAATAAAATGATAAAAAGAGAAACAGGAAATCTTAAAAGTAGCAAGAGAAAAGAAACATACTGCATATAGGTAAAACCCCATAAGGCAATTAGCAGATATTCTGGCAGAAACTTTATAGGCCATAAAAGAGTGGCATGACATATTCAAAGCACTAAAAGGAAAAAATGGCCAACCAAGAATTCTCTATCCAGATGTTATCATTCAGAATTTTCCAGAAAAGCAAAAGCTAAAGGAGTTCATCACTACTTAAACAGCCATATAAGAAATGTTAAAAAGACTACTCAAAACTAAAAATAAAACGTACTATTTAATAAGAAGAAAACACACAAAAGTAAAAATCTTGCTTCAAGGGGGTAAATAAATGATTAAAGTAGTGGACATACCACTTACAAACCAAGTAGGAAAAGCAAAAGAAAAAAGTAGCAAAATTAAGTAAAAATATAATAATTAAGTTCAGGGATACACAAAATAAAAAGATGTAAAATGTATCATTAAAATATGAAACATAAGGTGAGGGAAAGTAAAAATATAAAGCTTTGGAACATATTCAAAATTAAGTTACTATCAACTTTAAAAAGACTGTTATATACATAAAAAGGTTATGTAAACCTCATGGTTTACAAAGGAAAACTTATAGTAAATGCACAAAAGAAAAAAAGAAGTAAATCTAAATATAACACTAAAGAAAGGGTACCTGGGTGGCTCAGTGGGTTAAGCCTCTGCCTTCGGCTCAGGTCATGATCTCAGGGTCCTAGGATTGAGGCCCACATGGGGCTCTCTGCTCAGCAGGCAGCCTTCTTCTCCATCTCTCTGCCTGCCTCTCTGCCTACTTGTGACCTCTCTCTGTCAAATAAATAAAATCTTAAAAAAAAAAAACAACACTATAGAAAACAAACAAAGCACAAGAGAGAAAGAGAGGAAGAAAAGGAATGGAGAGGAGATACAAAACAGCCAGGAACCTATGAACAGTTACTTTAAAGGTACATGAACTCTCCAATCAAAAGACACAGAATGGCTGAATGAACAAAAAAAACAAAACCCATATATAAGTTGCCAACAAGAGACTCACTTTAAATCTAAAGACACACACAGATTAAAAGTGAGAGGATGGAAAAGGATATTCCATGCAAATGGTAATGAAAAGAAAGCTGAGTTAGCAATACTTATGTCAGACAAAATAGATTTTAAAACAAAGGAGAGCATTATATAATGATGATAGAGTCAATCCAACAAGAGGATGTAATATTTATCAACACACCCAATATAGAAACACCTAAATACTCAAAGCAAATACTAACAGAAGTAAAGACAGAAATAGCTGTATAATAATAGTAGGAGACTTTAATACTCTACTTATATCAATGAAGAAATAAACCAGACAGAAAATCATCAAGGCAATATTGACCTTAAGGATCAGAAGGACTAAAGAGGTATATATAAAACTTTCTATCCTAAAGCAGAAGCACCACTCCTTTTCAAGTGCACATGAAACATTTTCCAGGACAGATCACATGTTAGGCTATAAAGCAAGTTGCAATAAATTCAGGAAGACTGAAATCACATCAAGTATCTTTTCCAACCACAAAGGTATGAAACTAGAAATCAATTACAAGAAAAAATACGGATAAAGCATAAACACATGGTGACTATACAACATACTATTAGACAACCAATGAGTCAATGAAGAAATCAAAGAGGACAGCAAAAAATAATTTAAGAAAAAATGAAAACAGTAACACAAATTTCCAAAATCTTCGGAATGCAACAATTCTGCTTCTATATTTATCTGAAGGAAATAAAAATGCTAATTCTAAGAGATCTATGTACCTCTTTGTTATTAACAGCATTATTTATAATAGCCAAGTATATAAGCAACCTAAGTCTTTTCTTATAGATAAATGGATAAAGAAAATGTGGTATACACATACAATTGAATATTACTCAGCCATTAAAAAGGATATTGTGTCATTTGCAACACTGTGGTTGGACCTAGAGGGTATTATACTAAGTGAAGTAAGTCACACCAAGGAAGACAAATATCATATGATTTCACTTATATATGGTATCTGAAAAAGAAAATAATGAACACACAAAACAGAAGACTCACCACAGAAAACAAACTAGTGATTACCAAAAGGAGAAGAGTAGGAAGAGGGGTGAAATATGTGTAGGGGATTAGAGGTACAAACTTCCAGTGGTAAAACAGTCATGTAGACATAGTGTACAGCATCATCAATAATATTATAGTAACTTTGTATGGAGACAGATGATAGCTAGACTTAGAGTAGTGATCTCTTTTAATGTATAAAAACATCAAATCACTACCATACATCTGAAACTAATATTTTATGTCAAGTACATGTGAATAAAATAATTCTTCATTTTCTGTTTAGTCCTTAAACCACCATAATCTGAACTACATTAATAGCACTCTGAAAATACTGTGATAAGAGAATCAATCACCTAAAATTGTCAAATCCCTTACAAATCTTTTAGTCCTTGTCTTACTGAGCACTTCTGCCATATTTAAAATGATTGAATCATCTGTCTTCCATGATAGTACTGCATCCTAGTTTTTCCTCTACCTACCTTACCTTTTAAGATTCTCTCTCTCTCTCTCTCTCTCTCTCCCTTTGCCCCCACCTCCACGCCACTGCCTCTAAAAAAAGAAGAAAAACTTAAGGGACAAACTATTTGAATCTTACAAAAATTATTTCAGACTTAAAACAAAAGAAGGGGGGTGCCTGGGTGGCTCAGTGGGTTAAAGCTTCTGCCTTTGGCTCAGGTCATGGTCTCAGGATCCTGGGATTGAGCCCCGCATCAGGCTCTCTGCTCAGCGAGGAGCCTGCTTCCTCCTCTCTCTTTCTGCCTGCCTCTCTGACTACTTCTGATCTGTCAAATAAATAAATAAAAATCTTTAAAAAAAAAAAAAAGAAAGAAAGGGGAAAGCACTCCCTGGCTCATTTTATGAGGCTAGCATATCCTTGATAGGATATACAATAGCTGCTGTGATAATAAAGATAATAAAGAACTCCTAATAACCAAAAGCAAATACGCTAGAGAAAGAATCCTTGCATCAAGATAAACATCACACAAGAAGAGCTCTAAAGAAGTTTCTTCTAATGTTTAGAATTTTCTGATTTTATGATAATGGTATTAATATTATTAAGTACCACCATTCATTTCTGGCAGCAAAATCATTCCTACTTCTGATAAACCTAAGAAAACTACATTTCAATGCAAAGTCCAATATAGAGAAAGGGAGAGAAATCAACTTCAAGTCAAAGTAAAAGTACTGTGTGGACTAAATCCACTTCTCAATAATAGTATGTGTAGAATCTGAATGATGTCAGCATTCATGTTCTTACAGCCCAATAATATGAACAAGGTGCAGAACTGTTTAGCACTGTAAAAAATTTGAACCCTGTTATTAATATATAGATTCACATTATTTACTTTGTGACTCAAAACTTTTCCAGATTCACATATTGTTTGAGATGGATATGTCAAAGTTCAAAAGGGTATAAATTTGCAACCGAAAACTCTGCAATATCGAAAATCAAGTTTTTCTAAGGAGTCATGTTTCAAATCATCACACAATCATCCACTTTAACAAATGAGAAATCTAGAAATACATTATGCTTGATGTAAATAGTATATTCATTTTATTATATATTTCTTTTAATAAATCAAGTAGTTTAAATGAAGATCTACTTATCATTCTTAGTTCAGCCTGATGAAAACATCCAAAACCAACTTTCTCAATGTGTCTCTCCTTTGCCATTTTGGTGACGATTCTGTATTGCATATGATCTTTTGTAGTCTCCATTTATACATACATGAATATGACTAAACGTTGCGGATGTCAATAAATGGCATCACTTAGTTCATATGCTTGGTATGCTTTTCTTTTTAGATCCACTTTGTAGAACACTTCATCCATTTTCATGTGGCTCTTTCATTGAGAAGACTGATTTACATAAGGATTGGCATATTGAAAAAACAAAGCTAAAAATATTATTACAAAACATAACAATTATAGGAAGAATTTTATTTTTAAATGTACCTTCTTCGAGGATGGGTCGTGGAATGACAAATGGAATCTCCTGCAGAGGTTCCATGTACTTGTGGCCAGCACTAATAATCTTTATTTGAGGCAAACAGAGGACAAGCATTCCTGGCATGCTGGTTTGTCCATGGTACCAACTTCTTACTGTTCCAGGAATGTCACCATATACAATTGTACTTGGGGAAGGCAGGCTATCATTTGGAACAAACACACAACAAGACTGTACGTCAAGCTAGAGAAAAAGAAAAGAAAAGTAAAATTAAAATATTGGGAATGGACTAAATAAAAGAGTAACCATACCCTTAAATACCCAATATCTTTAAAAATAAACAGGCAAGGTAAAAAAAGAAATGGGCCATACTTATGGCTTTACAAGTTATGTTTACTAAAGAACACAAGAAACACTTAAAAAGATGTTGTTTCTTGCTATAAATTTGATCAAAAGGGCACAGTGACATGGGATGAAAACATATCTGTCTTTCCACAGTTCTTTCCAAGAAACATGACTGAATTAGAAAATCTGTTGGCAAAAAAAGGTGATAAAATCCTCCTCCTTTTGCAGTTCATTAGATTTTGTTAACACCAGCTAAGACCTTAGAACCAACTAGCATTTACTGTACTCACTTAAAACATCCATCCATCCATCCATACACATACACACATGCACATACACACACACACACACACACACAGAGCTATTTCTATATGAATTTGACTTTTTATTTTTTACTTTATAGACTAAAACTTAAGAAAAAATGTTTAAGTGTTCAGATTATATCTCTAGACAAACATTAAAATGTATCACATACTTTTTTTATATACATGTATATCAAAATTCAAGTGTATATCACACTTTATATATAAAGATACATGGTAATGAAGAAAATTGAGAGGACTTAAAAATCAGAGCATTATTCCTTGCTACTCTCATACCTCAAATTATATTTAAATGTTGATTTCATGTGCAATTTTTATGCTTTCTTATTCCAGTGTGGTAACTTAGGTTGCCAGGCCCTTAGAGAGTTAAAAATAGGACTAAGAAAACCCAATTAAAAAAATTAAATTCATCCATGAGTTCTGAGGTCAAAAGCAACATAAAGTTTATCAGTCTTGGTTGGTTCTTACAAAGTAATATTTTGTAACCTCGTTCACAAATTATCCTAGCATACTTAAATTATTCTTAAGAAAATGTAAAATATCATCTGTTAATATTCTATAAAATATTTGGCATACAAAGATATTATCTGAAGGTGTAAAAAAATCTAAAATTTGTTTGATAAATGCTTGAATATTCTATGAAATGATGAGACTGTATTTTATAAAAGATAACTAAGAATACAGTAATATACCTTCCCTTGAGGTTAATATAGTCCTTAGTGAGAGCATGATATGTAACAGGTCTGGAATTCCTTGATACAATAAATAATTTGCCAACCTTATAAATGAGCTAATTTACTCATCTTCACTTCAACATTTCTATGCATGAAATGCACTGATGAATTCAGTGAAGAAAAATATAAGTAAAATTTTGCAAAAATAAATACATTGGTTCATCAAGTATGACCTCATTTCTTAGTTCTAGAATTTCATCTTGCAACTTAATTTAAATGTACATATGTGAAGCAGTTCGTTAAGATTACAACATTTTTTATTTTGAAATAGAAGTATACACTGTCTCAGATGCATTACATTTAACTCTTAAGATACTTAATACAATTACTGATGTTACAATGTACAAGGTAATACGGTAACTGAGAACATATCCTCCCATATTAATTATGGTTCTAGTGTCAAACTAGAAAGAGTCAGTATTTAACATTTCATGTAGATACTGAAGCCATGTTAAAAATTGTTTTCAACAATATGAGGTAATTAGTATAATAAGCCACACCATACAGATATATACATGTGTATCCGCTGAAATAAATTTAAGTTGTGCCAAGATTTCCAAAACCACAATATATTCCAAAATTCCACTAATTCAAAAATAAATTATTTCATCAAATTTAGCCTAATACACACAACTCCAAAAAATAAACTTTCTAAAATATGTGTTATGGAGACATCTTTAATGATAAGAACCAAAACATACACATAATCCAAATTGCCCAAACTTATTATAATGTTACATCTATTATATATACTATAGCTATCCCATAAATCTTTTTACACTTTTAAAATAACTGTAAAACTGTATGTCTAAAATTGTGGTTTTAATGTAAAATGTTGAGTGATTTATATAAGTGAATATAAATCTGTAGCAGTAAATTTTGCATTAATGTAAGGATCTGACAATCCAAGGGAAAGAAAATGAAGTAATCTGCCAGTAAGAAGTCCTCAAACTGGGGGTCAGATCATGTTCATGGAAACCATCTGGTTGGGACCCTCTGAGCCACACCAAACACAAATGATCTTTTAAAAAAATATCCTATTCATTAATGCATCACAGCTGCACTGAGTGTTACTTCATTTTTCCATGGCAACATCCTTTCTGTTTCAAGGATCTTATTTCAGTTTTGGTAGCAACGTGTTCTTTCGCCAATATTGAACACATTCATGTGTTAAAGTGAAGGGATTATTACAAATTCTTGAGGTAGAACCGCCTCTATTTTGATTCCTATTAGGTCAAGGGCTACATATCTAAGTATGATACACTGAGAATAAGCCAATAAAAGTAAAAATTATTTGGTATTCTTATTTTAACAAATGAAATGACTGTCATGCATTTTTTGAAAGTTCCAAGTTTACATTCCATTTTAAAAGATGTATGTCTTTGTGTACCCCCAACCCATCGCCCATATGTAAGGTCTGGTAAACTTAGATTCTTCTACCTTGTTTGCTATGTAACTGTGATTGCAACTTAGTTAAAAAGAGGAGACTAAGATAGGTTTCACTCACACATTAATCTGAACACTTTAATTAGCCTACTGTCTAACATATAGAACACTTTATAAATGCATTAAAATGTCATATCATATTTTTTGTACTTTTAAATAACGTTCTTATTTCCTATTCCCAAATAACGTTTTCCTTCTTTAAAACTGAAACTTTAGTGATGACTGTATTTTTTAAAATTTCTAAAGAATGAAATGTTCTCTGTATGAATTTTATTCTTCAGAAAACAGCTTCAAATAAAAACAAATATGAAGGAACATTTCAGGTTATATTTTCGTTCACTTTTTCTTTTATTCATGCATTCTTTAATACCTCACATAAACTGAAAGTCAGTTGTACAGATAGAAAAGATATAATCCCAGCACTTAAAAAACTTGAAACAAGAGGGTTTTAAAATACTAATAGCCTTACAGAGTTTTCACTAGAGCATATAAGGTCTGTAATGTCAGATACTTTGCCTATTTTGTTTAAAGTCTCAGTACATAGTACAGTGTCTAGCATGTACTAGGTACTGACTAATTATTAAATAAGTAAACACAATTAGTTTTATTAGCATCAGATATTAATTAAAATAATTGTTTAGTGCATGTTCATCATTCATTCTACAGAGAAAACCTAGTAATTAACAAAACTGACACATCAGCCAGATGGGTTCAACTCTAGCTGTGGAACCTTTGACAAGTTATTTAATCTCTCTATAACTTTAGTTTCCTTATCTGTAATGGGGGGTGGGGAGGTGTCAGCTCTGATATAAAGATGCAATGTGGGCTCCTGGGTGGCTCAGTGGGTTAAGCCTCTGCCTTCAGCTCAGGTCATGATCTCAGGGTCCTGGAATCGAGTCCCACATCAGGCTCTCTGCTCGGCAGGAGTCTGCTTCCTCCTCTCTCTCTCTGCCTGCCTCTCTGCCTACTTGTGATCTCTGTCTGTCAAATAAATAAATTCTTTAAAAAAAGCTAAAGATGCAATGTATTAATTCTCACCTGAAGGTTTGCTAAAAATAAAAATCAGTGAACATACACTGATCATCTTCTATAACAGATCCATATATTAGCTCTCATGGACTCATGAGATGTTCACGGTATCTTTATTTAAAAAGACTTGCACTTATGATATAACTGTTTACATATATAGAGGCCATCAAACATGTAGTATTCCATTTGCATGATAAATATATTAACTATTGACTAAAACATAGTTTTCCTATTCTATAAATTCTTAATACACTATGAAAATATTTGGGGTGTCATCATATATAGTAGGAAATCTAAATATACCCACTTTAGGGCATTAAGTTAAAAACCTCAAAAGTGCACCTTAGTTGTCTTTTCCAGACTGTTAAAAATCCACATTTTCCCGTAAATATCTGCTAAGAGAAAACATGAAAAAATGCTAACACTGAAATTCCAGACTTCTTCCTTCTAACAAACTACTCCATGCAATTGTGGTCACCTTCTCAATGCCTATGAATAAAAATATGAACACTGCAAAATTTTAAGCATTAAATGTAAATAATTACTCTTACAAATAAGGTGGTTAGTAGTTGATCTGTCTAGTCTCAAATGCTTACCCTTGTTTAATCATGGAGATAGGCCAGGAAGTTCACTGGATATAAGGACATCAAGTATATCATGCAATATGATTATTGCATCACTGATCATATTCTATATGTAACTTCTTGGGAGAGAGAACTCAAGCAGTCTAGCTCAACTAGTTTATGGGACCTAAGACACATCAAAATCAAGGAATGTGGAAGTAGTTCTCTAAACATTATTAGCAGAAGAAGGAGACCAAGAGGCTTGGTATAGAAAATAAAGTCTCCACTCTTATAGTCCACTCAGAAAGCTCCAGAAATGACAAGAAACACCTAGAAAATGCCATGTAACAGAAACGTGGTCTATAATGCGATAAAAAGGAGTTTGGCAAAAACTAGGGCAATGTTCTCTTTTATTAGTGAATTTTAGGCCAGAATATTTCTATTTTGTTAACTGCATGCCATTGCCAATCATGTGCTTCTGGAATAAAATGTAGCTTTTTGAAGTATAATAGATAAGATCTTTGCAGATCAGCTGATAGAGAAAAACTGCAAAGAACTAAGTTTATATTAATCTTTCAAGAAAAAGGCCCTCAAACCAAGTTCACATTTTAAAAAACTGTAGAAGACTACATAAAGTACTATAACATAATCCGTTAAGATGAAATGTGGAAGTTACTTTTCCCACTGAAATACAAGTAAGTTACAGTGAATACTGTTTATGTCTAAATGCAAGATATGTCTATCATAAGTAAAAGAAAACATGGGCTTAGCAAATACCAAGTTTGGCTGCAAAATAAATTTTCCAGAAATTCTGATTCCAAACACATTCACTTGCTCAAACTTCCACTGAAAGAATAATCCTTTGATGACTTCAAGTATGATGTTCTGTTTTATCTGATGACAACTCCAGCATTTTCTGTTTTATATTTTGGTTCATAAAATTATCTTGGAAAATTTTAAAACTCAGAATTTTAGGGCCTAGATTTTAATCATTTAATCAGAATCAAGTTTTATCTTTCAACCCTTCCAGAACACATTAACATGTGAAAATGTCTAAATAAACAGCATGTATAATACAGAGCTGAGACTAGGAATGAGACAAGCAAGTGCCTAGGTCATATACAAAATAACCTATACAAAGATATAATCATTAGTACTCCTGTAATTATATGTTCATTTATACTCAATAAGTTTAGTCAAATGAGGAACATCAGTCTAAACTGCACCCATAAAAATGAACATAGCAAATTTTATGTTAGTGTATCTTACCACAATTAAAATTTTTTAAAAGAAGAAAAAAAGGAGGAACATCAGTATCTCTACTTATAACTAATCCATAATAACATATAAGGTTAAGTTTTTGTTGGTGACAAAGCTATGAAGGCACTGTATCATTATAAAACAAAAGAAATAAAAGAATCCCACAAGGGTGTTAGAATTGGAAATGATCTTAAACATCATGTAACCATTTCATATTGCAGATAAGCAAAATCAAGTCCATAGTTAAGATCAAGAATTTAATAAGTACAGGTTTCTTGAAATTCTACACACCATTCATTGGCTTCCATGAACTTTCTGACTTTTCCATCTACATTTCTGATCTCTCTCTCACAGTCAGCTTCAAGGACACTCTCAGTGTCTACTCTAGACATGGTATTCCCTTGGCCCACTGCTCTTTCAACTACATATTTTTTTGAATGACTATTCTCCTAGTTTTAACCATCTATAGATGATTCCCAAAATTATTATCTCTACTGTGAATCTCTTCCTTAACCTCCAAATTTGAATATCCTATGGTCTAACTGACTATCTCACAGGTATTTCTTATTTATTATTATTTTTTTTAATATATATGTGGGAAGAGTGAGATCAAGATTTTTATTTATTTATTAGACAGATCACAAGTAGGTAGAGAGGCAGGCAGAGAAAGAGGAAGAAGCAGGCTCCCCACTGAGCAAAGAGCCCGATGCGGGGCTCAATCCCAGGATCCTGGGATCATGACCTGAGCCGAAGGCAGAGGTTTTAACCCACTGAGCCACCCAGGTGCCCCCTCACAGATATTTTAAATGAATGCATAAAATAAACTTCCTGTTTGCCCCTAACTCTGAAAAGCTGTTTTCTTTTACCATTTCATGGCATCACCATCCACCCAAAGGCTAAAACTGGTCCCAATAATACCACTTAGACAGCCTCCTTCCTCTCTTTCCCGAAAACCAACAGTAACTAGGCCATCCTGACCTTATGTTAAATATCTCAGGGATGGGGCACCTGAGTAGCTCAGTAGGTTAAGCATCTGCCTTCAGGTCAGGTCATGATCCCAGGGTCCTGGGATGGAGCCCCACATCAGGCTCCCTGCTCAGCGGGGAGCCTGCTTCTCCCTCTCCTTCTCCCTGTCCCTCTCCCTTGCTTATGCTCGCTCTCTTTCTGTCAAATAAATAAATAAAAT
The DNA here is from genome assembly GCF_020171115.1 of Neogale vison. Classification (NCBI taxonomy): domain Eukaryota; kingdom Metazoa; phylum Chordata; class Mammalia; order Carnivora; family Mustelidae; genus Neogale; species Neogale vison. Next base: position 37,679,732 of record NC_058094.1, read on the forward strand.
ATTTTAAAAAACATCCCAGGGACCACTGACCACATCCAATTTGGCCTGTTGTCTAGTGTTTTCTGACTTGTATACTGAATATTTAAAATCCTTTAAATAATGTTCAAAATAAAGAAACAGTAAAATGAATTTTTTAAGAAAAAGCTCAAAATTTGTGTATTTTTATAACTTTATCAAGAAGAATACATTATATGTATTCACATGATTGTGTTAACATGTAAAATGTGCCAAGAGTTTTCATCTAAGTTTCGGAAATGAGATGGCATACACAAGTGTTAAGAGTGAGATTACTTTTTTACCAATATTAAGTGTTACCAGTGCAATTATTTTTTACCAATATTTAAGGTACTGAAAATTATAAAAAATTACAGAAATTAAAACCATGCTTATTTCCAAGTTTTCTTTTACCTGTAGTGTGAGACTCTTCACTGCATTCCACACTAATCCAATAAATTCTTTCATTCTTTCTTCAGGACTTCGACAGCCTTCAGAGAGATTCAGCATGGCTTTCACAGGAATTGACAATGGTCGGGATTCTAAGTACAAGAACAGTTAACAAACATGTACTTTACTGTTTCACAAAAATATACAGAAAATATTTCCATGACTATTTCTTTCCTTGCTTAATTCTTCCCAGTGAGATTACAAAATACTATATTAGATCACTTTATATTATAGAATTACTGATTTTTGCAAGTATTCAAAAATAAGCAAAACTGATCTGTTAAAAGCCAGGGGCACGTTGGGTTACTCTTATCAGGAATTGGTGACTGGGAGGTGACTCTGGAACAATGTTATAATCTAATATTCTATTTACTGAATATATGGATATATCCACTTAACAAAAATTCATTAAGTTGTAACCTAACAATCTGCTCATTTCTCAGTATTAAGATAGTACTGCAATAAAAGCTTTACTTGAAAAAAGGTAAAGGAAATTCAACAACAAAACATTTGATTCATCTAAAATGGGTAAGAAACAAGTCTTCCTACATATGAATTCTCCTGAACAAAAGCTTATCCATAGACTCTCTCGAGTTTAAAAGCTGATTTTTGAAAGTAACCAAGAGAAATACGTCATTACATAAAAGGCTGATTTGTAGATTAAGAAAATGTGATATTCCACTCCATATAGCATGTTATCAAAATTTTATCTCCCTAAATTACAAGAATCAGAGAATCTCAATAACTTTAATGCAAAATTTCAGAAATTACTCTTAATTTAATAATAATTTATAACAATATGTATTATTTCCAAACAGATCCATATATATTTCATACAATATATGTTAATCCAAATACATAATTTGTATGCACCACTTTAGGTACTTTTTTTAAAAAAAGATTTTATTTATTTATTTGACAGAGAGAGAGATCGTAAGTAGGCAGAGGCAGGCGGTGGTGGGGGGGACCAGGCTTCCCGCTGAGCAGGGAGCCTGATGTGGAACTCGATCTGGACCCTGAGATCATGACCCGAGCTGAAGGCAGAGGCTTCACCCACTGAGCCACCCAGGCGCCCCTAGGTACTTTTTAAATAGCATAAAATAAATCAGATCTTGCTCTTTAAGAATCTGATTAAGTCTGATGGTCCTAAAATTCTCTCCAAAGTAAATGCTACCATATCACTACTATGTGATCTACAGTTGCCGTATCTCATTCTCTCCCCATCTCCTCAACTTGGTTTATTTGGATTTGTATTAGATTAATAATACCTTAAGGTCATGGAGCATAAACCTTTTTCCTCATACTTATTAAACCCAAGTCTACCATATTATGCATGTTAGAAATTCAAAGAACGTTTATTTAAAGAGAGTCTGGGAGAGATCCATGGAGATATTTGGGAGCAGAGCATTCTAGGCAGATAAAACAGTAATGCAGAATTCCTCAGCTAGGGGCCCCTGGGTGGCTCAGTGGGTTAAAGCCTCGGCCTTAAGCTCAGGTCATGATCCCAAGGTCCTGGAATGGGGGCCCACATTGGGCTCTCTGCTCAATAGGATGCCTGCTTCCTCCTCTCTCTCTGCCTGCCTCTCTGCCTACTTATGATCTCTGTCTGTCAAATAAATAAATAATATCTTAAAAAAAAAAAAAGTCCTCAGTTATATGTGTACTTGGGAGGGGCAGAGGGAGAAATAGACTTCCTGCTAAGTGTGGAGCCTGACTTGGGGCTTGATCCTAAGACCCTGAAATACTGAGCTGAAGGCAGTCACTACATGTGGCACCCAAGTACCCTGCTGTGTACTTAGGATTTTCAAGAAACAGTATAGAGGCAATGAGGGCCACAGCAAAGTAAAGAGTGACAGAAGTAGGGAATGAAGTCAGAGCTATAAATAAGGACCAATCATACAGCGCTTATATAGGTCATGGGAAGAAGTTTGGTTTTTGCCTTGAAAAAGCTAGGATATGATAATGGATCCTAAATACAGTCATAAAATTAGTGGGCATATTTTAAAAGAATTTTTCTCTGGGTACTCTGCAGAAAAATAGGCTACAAGTATTAAAACAGGAAGACAATATGTAAGAGATGGTGGCTACGGTAAAGGTAGTTAACAGTGATGGAATTCTGTATCCATGTAAAAGCTATAGCCAACTGGACTTACTGATGGACTACAAATACATTAAGAGAGAATGATGAAGAAAGGATGACTCCAAGGTTTTAGGTTGCAGCAGATCAAAGAATGGAGCTGTAAGAGAAAGAGAATCCAGAAGGGAAAAAAATAAATCCTTAGTTTTTTAAACCTGTCAAGTCTTTGTCAAGAGTGAATGCATACAAACAACTTCTAAAGAATGGTCAGTATCCACACTATTATTTGAAACAGTTTTTAAAAAAGGGGGACGCACGGGGCGCTTTTATTTATTTAAATAAATAAAATCTTAATTTAAAAAAGGGGGGGAGGTGGATAAGAAGAGAAGGGAAATGGAGAGGGAAAATGCTAAGCAACTTATCTGACCATTGGAAAAAAATCATTAAATTAATTTTTGAATACCCACAATGAAGATTATGCTCATTCTTTTTTTTAAGGGATTTTTATTTATTTATTTGACAGAGAGAACACAAGCAGGGGGAGTGACAGGCAGAGGGAGAGGGAGAAGCAGACTTCCTGCTGAGCAGGGATCCCTCTATGGAACTCAGGACCCTAAGATCATAACCTGAGCCAAAGGCAGATGCTTTACCTCTTGAGCTACCAAGGCACCCCTAATTCATTCATTTAAAACGAGAAACAGTTACAGGTATGAAAGAAAGCGTATTTTTTAAATAATTTTTTAAAGATTTTATTTATTTATTTGACAGGCAGAGATCACAAGTAGGCAGAAAGGCATGCAGAGAGAGATGGGGAAACAGGTTCCCCGCCGAGCAGAGAGCCCGACGCAGGGCTCGATCCCAGGACCCCGGGATCATGACCCGAACCGAAGGCAGAGGCTTCAACCCACTGAGCCACCCAGGTGCCCCAAAAGCGTATTTTTGATTACTTGTGAAATGAGAAAAATACACATGTGTAGTACAATCCAAATATATTTTTAAAACAATGTGTGGGTTTGGGTGTGATCTGTCTACCCCATGTACTAAAAGAGTTATAGAAAAGTTTTTAAAAAGCAAACCCATAGTAGAGGTTACCTCTGAGGGGAGTAAAACAGAATTGATGAGGGGTAAGAGGAAAGAGGTATTTAACACTATATTCCATATATCTCAGAATTAATTAAATGTTTTACAACAATGAATTACCTACTATAATTTTCTTAATAAAACACACATTAATTTGCTTTCTTCTCCCGTAGACTTCATCACTTTCTTTTGTACATTACTAGCTGTGGGAACAAAATGGTTACCTAAACCTATGGTAGAATTCTACCAAATTAAATAACTGTCTTAAATATAGAACAACCACACAAAACCTGCACATGGAAATTTACAGGATCTTTATTCACAACTGCCAAACTTTGGAAGCAACTAAGATGTCCTTCAGTAGGTAAATCAATAAACTGTGGTACATACAAAAAATGGAATATTACCTTTCACTTAAAAGAGATGAGTTACCAAAGCCATAAAAACACATGGAGGAAATTTAAATGCATCTTACCATGTGAAAGAAGCCAGTCTGAAAAGGCTACATACTAATTCAAAGTATATGACTTTCCGGAAAAGACGAAACTATGGAAATGGTAAAAAGATCACTAGTTACTAGGAGGTAAGGAGGATAGAGCAAGGAACAGGCAGAGCACAGAAGATTGTAGCACAGTAAAACTACTCTGTAAGGTACTACAATGGTGGATACAGGTTCACTATAAGTTTGACCAAACCCACAGAATGAACACCACCATCAGTGAGTTGTAAACTATGGACTTTGGATGATAATGAGGTAAGTTCATCAATGATAACAATGTAACATTTTGGTAGAGAGTGTTGATAATGGGTGGAGTCTATGCATGTGTAGGGGCAGGGGATACATTGGAAACCTCTGTACCTTCTCCTTTCACTGAGCACTTAAAACTGCTTTAAAAAATAAACTCTAGGGGCACTTGAGTTAAGCATCCTACTCTTGGTTTCAGCTCAGGTCATGATCTGACAATTGCAAGATCAAGCCCCATGTTGGGCTCTGTGCTGAGAGCATGGAATTGAGATTCACTCTCTCCTCTCCCTCTGCCCCTCCCAGGTCCTGCTCTCTTAAAAAAATAAAAATAAATTCTATAAAAATACATTTTTAGTAGCAGTCAAAATTTTAAAATTCTTTGAACAATGAACACCAAAGGCAAAGAAATTTCTATGGTCAAATTTTGAAAATCTAATATAGAATATCAGTTACTTATAAACACCACTATTATAAATTCTGGTTATTAGAGATGTGAAATCACATTATTTTGGATACACTAATTTTTAATCCATATTTTCTAAAAGATGTGAGGAAGACAATTTTTAAAAAAGGACAATTTTTTGTAGTTATGTATATTTTACAGGTAGGATATGAAAATTATCGTAAATTCTGCCAATCTTATCTATATTTTATTTAATCAAAACCTCTAACAGCTGCTACATGCCACGTCTTTGCCTTAAAAACTTAACAAATACTACTTGGTTTAAGTCTCATAATAACACCATTATTTATACTCTTATTCTCACCATTTTTGGATAAAAAAGTTGACCATACAGGGGCGCCTGGGTGGCTCAGTGGGTTAAGCCGCTGCCTTCAGCTCAGGTCATGATCTCAGGGTCCTGAGATCGAGTCCCGCATTGGGCTCTCTCTGCTCAGCAGGGAGCCTGCTTCTCTCTCTCTCTCTGCCTGCCTCTCCATCTACTTGAGATTTCTCTCTGTCAAATAAATACATAAAATCTTAAAAAAAAAAAAGTTGACCATACAGAAATTAAGTAACTTATTCTAAGTCACCCAGCTGGTAAGTGGCTAAACAGGAATGTAAATCTAGGAAAGATTTACTCCAAAGCCCATGTTTTTAACAACTGTGCTATGCCAGCTCTTCTGTTTTTTGAATCTTGTGCTGTAACTTTGAATTCTACCAAATAAATAGTAAATGTATCATATTTTTACTCAAGATTATGGTACCACCAATTGTTCAGAAATCATCAGATTTGTTCAGTCTCCCTGGAGCTATAAAAAACCTAGATTTAGCATTGTAGTCTGATATCTATTATACTTCCTGTTTGCAACAATAATAAATAACGTACTGTTAATAATAATAAATAAAGTACTTTTGAGACTGAATATTTACTGATTAAAATAATAATCTGTTCTTGGGTATGTACTGTCCAACTTGGTGCAATATCAATCCTTCATGCCTGCGCCATGGAAAATGCACTGCACTGGGTTTTTGGGAAGATGGTGGAGTAAGAGAGCTCTAAATTCACCTCAAACCATGGATATAGTATGTAACATTCACATAAGTGCAAATAAACCAGAAAACAATCCAAAGACTGTCAGTAAAAACTCTACAACTAAAAAGAGGTAAGAGGCCGCATCCAAGAAGATTTGAAATGGGCAGATACACAGTCAGGAGCTAAAGGGACCCTTAGGTCTGTCCACAGGAGGGAGGGACTCCATAGGCATAGAAAGGAGAGAGAAACAGACCCTCATATAGGGAGCCCACATAGGCAAGACAAATCCCTATATTATTTGGCTTTGAAAACCAGAGGGCCAAATTTTGTGAGTTCTTAGAACCAGTGGGACTTAAAACCTGCAACTTTAAAAAATCAGCCAGGCTGGGCTCTGGGAGATCCCATCGGGTGAGAGACTCTGTCCCCTCCCTTAAAGAGATAGCCCACAGAAATAAGCATAGAAACAGCAATTTCAAAAGCACCTGGGACATAAAGTGGTTCAGCTACAAAAGCAGGATGTAAGCAATGTATATAAGAGACACCCTTGAAGTTTCAGGTTCTATGAGCAGGGTACACAGCATTGCAGGGCACTACCAAGACCTATTCATCATAAAGCCATTACCTTCAAGAGCAAGAGACATAGCTGACTTTCCTAACACACAGAAAGAGACCCAGTTATACAAAAATGAGAAGACAAAGGAGTATGTCCCAAATGAAAGAACATCACAGCAAGACACCAAAGCAAAATGGAGATAAGTGATATGTCTGATGGAGAATTTAAAGTAATTATCATATAAAGACACTCATGGGACTTGAGAAAAGAGTGGAGGACATCAGTGAGACCCTTAACACAGAGATTTTTTTTTAAAAAAATCACAGATGAAGATTGAATGAACATTCAATTTCAATGAAATTGAAAATACATTAGATATAATAAATAGTACACTAGAGGAAGCAGAAGAATCAGTGACCTGGTGGATAGAGTAATGGAAACTGGTCAAGCTGACCAGGTGAGAGAAAAAAATTATACAAAACGAGAACAGACTTTGGGAATGAAATGACACCATCAAGCAAATAACACCTGCATTACAGAAATCTCATACAGGGAAGACAGAGAAAAGAGGGCAGAAAATGTCTTTGAAAAAATAATAGCTAGAAGCTTCTCAAATTTGGGAAAGGAAATAGAAATCCAGACCAAGGATGCATAGAGCGCTTCAAACAAAGTAAACACAACAAGGTCGACACCAAGGCATGTAGTAATTCACATGGCAAACGCCAGTGGTAAAGAGGTAATTTTAAAAGCAATAGAAGAAACAAAAACAGTTATATACATGGGAAATACCATATAGCTACCAACTGATTTTTCTTCAGAAACTCCAGGTCAGAAGAAAATGGCAGATATAATTAAAGCACTGAAATGAAAAAAATCTGCAGCCAAGAATACTCCATATGGCAAGACTATCACTCAATACAGAGGGAGAAACAAAGTTGCTGAGACAAACAAAAGTTAAAAGAATTCTTCACCGCTAAATCAGTCCTACCAGAAACATTAAAGGAGACTTTTTGGATGGAAAAGAAAGACATAAGTAAGATTAAGAAAAGAAGGAAGCAGGAAAGCACCAAAAATAAATATACCTGTAAAAATTAGTCAAGGGACTCACAAAATAAAAAAATGTAGAGTAGGACACCAAATACCTAAAACGTGCTGTGGAGAGAAGTAAAGACTGGGCTCAAACGTAAGCAACTATCAACTTACTATGGACTATCTTCTGCATATGCAGAAGATCTTATGTACAAACCTACCAGTAACTGCAAATTAAAAACCAGTAATATATAAGGAAAAAATAAACAGAAAGAAATCCATGTATACTACTAAAGAAATCCAAATAACCATGAGAGAAGAGAGCAAGGGAAGAAAGGAACAGACAGGAGCTACAAAAACAAATACTTAAAAAAGTAACAAAATGACAATACATACCTAACAATAATTACTTTGAATATAAATGGACTAACCACTCCAATCAAAACTTTGTGTGATGTAACAGACTAAAAAAACCCAAAATGCATCTACATGCTGTGTACAGAGACTCATTTCAGACCTAAAGACACATACAGAGTGAAAGTGAAGGGAATGAAAAGTATTTATCATGTAAAGGAATGTGAAAAGAAAGCCAGAGTAGTGATACTTACATAGGACAAAACATACTTTAAACAAAGGCTGTAACAACAGACAAAGACACTATATAATCATAAATACAACATATCAATAAGAAGATATAACAATTTTAAATATTTATGCACCCAACATGGAAGAATCCAAATATATAACACAGTTCACAACAAACATAAAGGAAATTATCAATAGGCAATACTGTAGTACTGATACTACATTAATAGTGGGGGACTTTTAACACACCACATACATTAATGGCTAGATCATCCAAACAGAAAACCAACAAGAAAAGAGTGGCTCTGAATGACACTGAATCAGATGGATTTTAACAAATATATTCACAACATTCCATTCTAAAATAGAAGAATACATCTTCTTTTCATGTGCATGTGGAATATTCTCCAGAAAAAATTGCATATGAGGCCAGAAGACCAGTCACAACAAATTCAAAATGACTGAAGATTTACTGTGCATTTTTCTGTTCACAATCCTGTAAAACTAGAAATCCAGCATAAGAAAAAAATCTGCAAAAAGTACCAATACATGGAGGTTAAAATTACATGCTACTAAACCATGAATGGGTCAAACAAGAAATCAAAGATGAAATAAAAAAAAAAAAAAAACGATGAGGACAAATGAAAATGAAAATCCAATATCTTTGAGAGGAAGCAAAAGCAGTTCTAAGAGGGAAGTTTATAGCAATACAAACCTACCTCAAGAAACAAGAAAAATTTCAAATAAACAGCCTTAAAAAAAAAAAAAGGAAAAACAAAACTCAACACAAGTAGAAGGAATGAAATAATAAAGATTAGAACAGGAAATAAGTGAAATGGAAACTGAAAAAACAAAAAATCAATGAAACCAGAACCTGTTTCTTTGAAAAGATCAAAACTGATAAGCTTTAGCCAGACTTAAAAGAGCAAGACAGAGAGAGGACTCAAATAAACAAAATTAGAAATGAAAGAGGAAAAATGAAAACCATCACCACAGAAACACAAAGGACTGTAAGAGAATATTGTGGAAAATTATATGCCAACAAATTGGGCAATCTAGAAGAAATGGATCAATTCCTAGAAATACATAACTTCTCAAAACTAAATCAGGAAGAAACAAAATATGAATAGACAAATAACCAGCAATGAAATTGAATCCGTAATCAAAAAACTCCCCCCAAACAAAAGCCCAAAACCAGATGACTTTAGAGATGAATTCTACCAAACATTTAAAACCTATTCTTTTCAAACTATTTCTCAAACCAGAAAAGAAGAAAGAAAACTTCCAAATTCAAATTCATTTGATGCTACCATTATCCTGATACCAGAACCAGATAAAGATGCTACAAAAAAAAAAAAAAAAAAAGAGAGAGAGAGAGAGAACTACAGGTCAAAATCTCTGATGAAGATAGATGCAAAATTTTCAACAAAATACTGGCAAGACTAAACCCAACCATACATTTAAAAAATCAGCCATCATGATCGAGTGGGATTTATTCCTGGGTTGCAAGGGTGGAACAATATTCACAAATCAATAAACATAATATATCACATCAATAAGAGAAAAAATAAAACCATATGATTATTTCAATACATGAAGAAAAAGCATTTGACCAAGTACAACATCCATTCATGATAAAAACCCTAAAGAAGCAGACTTAAAAGGAACATACCTCAACACAATAAAGGACATATATGAGAAACTACAGCTAAAATCATCCTCAATTGTGGAAAAACTGAGAGCATTTTCTCAAAGGAGAAAAACTAAAGTAAAAAATAAGACACTCTTGTTGTCCACTCTTACCACATTTATTCAACATGTACTTGAAGTCCTAGTCACAGCAATTAGACAACTAAAAGGAATAAAAGGGATCCAAATTGGAAAGGAAGAAATAAAATTCTCACCAAGATATTACTAGAACTGATAAATGAATCCAGTAAAGTTATAGGATACAATATTAATGTGCAAAAATCTGCTGCATTCCTATATACTAATAATGAAGCAGCAGAAAGAAAAATTTTAAAAATCCCATTTACAATTTCACCAGAAATAATAGACTACTTAGGAATAAACATAACCAAGGAGGTGAAAGATCTGTACTCTGAAAACCACAGAACACTGAAAACAGAAATTGAAGAGGACACAAAGGAATGGAAAGATACACCATGCTTATGGATTGGGTGAATAAACATTGTTAAAATGTACATACCATCCAAAGCAATCTATAGATTTAATGTAATCCCTATCAAAATATCAACAGATCGGACTAGAATAAATAATCCTAAAATTTGTATAGAACCACAGAAGACCCTGAATAACCAGAGCTATCTTGAAAAAGAAAACTAAAGCTGGAGGTATTACATTTCCAGACTTCAAGTTATATTACAAAGCTGTAGTAATCAAAATAGTATAGTACTGGCACAAAAACAGACATACAGAACAGAGTGAAAAATCAATGAATTAAAAAAAATACAGAAATAAATCCATAATTACATGGTCAATTACCCTTTGACAAAGCAGGAAAGAATATCCAAAGGGAAAAAGTCAGTCTCTTTAACAAGTGGTATTGGGAAAACTGGACAGCAACATGCAAAAGAAAGAAACTGGACTACTTCCTTACACCATACACAAAAATAAATTCTAAACAGATTAAAGATCTAAATTTGAAACCTGAAACCACAAAAATTCTACAAGAGGCACAGGCAATAATTTCTCTGACGTGGGCAATAACAACATTTTTCTACATATGTGTGCTGAGGCAAGGGAAACAAAAGCAAAAATACACTACTGGTGGGGCGCCTGGGTGGCTCAGTGGGTTAAAGCCTCTGCTTTCAGCTCAGGTCATGATCCCAGGGTCCTGGGATCATGCCCTGCATCATGCTCTCTGCTCAGCGGGGAGCCTGCTTCCCCCCTCTCTCTCTGCCTGCCTCTCTGCCTGCTTGTCATCTCTGTCAAGTAAATAAATAACATCTTTTTAAAAAATTTTTTAAAAATACACTACTGGGACTACTAAATAAATATAAAAAGCTTCTGTACAGGGGCACAAGCAATCAACAAAACCAAAAGGCACACTACTTAATGGGAGAAGATATTTGCAAAAGGGTTAGTATCCAAAATATATAAAGAAAGAAATTATACAACTCAACATCCAAAGAAACAAATAATCCAATTAAAATGTGCAGAAGAAATAAACAGACATTTCTCCAAAGAAGACGTCCAGATGGCCAACAGACACATGAAAAGATGTTCAATGTCATTCATTATCAGGGAAATGCAAATCAAAATTACAATATCACCTCACATCTGTCAGAATGGCAAAGATCAAAAACAAAGGAAACAGGTATTAACAACGATATAGAGAAAAAGGAACTCTTGTGCCCCATTGATGGGAATGTAAACTAGTACAGGCACTATAGAACACAGTATGGAGTTTCCTCAGAAAATTAAAAATAGAATTGCTCTATAATCTGGTATTATTCACACTACTGGGTATTCACCCAAGAATATAAAAACACTAATTCAAAAGGATATATGCGCTCCTGTGTTTACTGAAGCAATATTTACAACAGCTACATTATGGAAGTAGCCCAAGTGTCCATCAATAAATGAATGGATAAAGAAGATACAGTGTACACACATGCATGCACACACACTGGAATATTATTCAGGATAAGAATGAAATTTGCTGTTTGCAATGACATGGATGGAGCTAAAGAGTATAATGTTAAGCAATGTAATTCAGTCAGAGATACACAAATCATATGATTTCATTCACATGTGGAATTTAACAAACAAAACACACAAGCAAAGGAGAAAAAAAAAGAGAGAAAGAGACAAAGCAAAAAACAGATCCTTAACTTTAGAAAACAAACAGATGGTTACCAGAGGGGAGGTGGGTAAGGGCATGTGTGAAATAAGTGAACGGGATTAAGAGCACACTTATCTGATAAGCAGTAAATAATACATAGAATTATTGAGTCACTATATTGTACACATGAAATTAATAAAACATTGTATGTTAACCATACTGGAATTACAATAAAAAAATAAAAACTAAAAGAAAGGTACTGCACTCAGACTCAACTTGAGTGCTTTAGTAGTCCCACTTGCCGTAATAATGAAGGAAAGCAATTTAATCTAAATGTTAGAAATTAATACTACTACCATCTAATGTCAACAATATACTATTCACTTTAAATGTGGTAATGTGTATAAAAATATTTCATTAAAGAACTTTAAGTGTAAGAAAATGATGGTGAAAAAATATTGACTGTAAACTGTAGAAAAGAACTGAAAAGTTATCAGATCTGTAACCCAAATACCCTCCTCTTTTATCACAATCAACCTATTGTTGTAGTTCTACCTTAAATACCACTTCCTCTGAAAAAAAGTCAGTGATTTCCCCAAATTTGATTTGGTCCTTCCTCTATCATCTCACAGAATTCTGACATAATTCTGTATAACATATTTAATTCTTGATGGTATTGTATTAAACATCTGAATATTTGTCTCTCCAAAATAAACAGTAAAGTATAGTAACATGGTATAGTAATAAATGGTAGTAGTTAATGCTTGAACTTTGAACATATTCTGAGTTCTGCCCCACTAACCACCGTACTCTTCCACTAAGAAATAATCTTAAGTTCATATTAATGTAAACCAATTAGATAAAATTGGCTGAAAAATCATAAAGCTAAAAGTCCCAAGCCAAATAATTAAATGATCATATACTTTTGCTTCATCATATCAATGATTTACATCAGAATATTCCTTTTCCTTCTTACCATTGTATTAGAATCTGGTAACAATTACTCAAAGTAAGTCTGTCAAAACCCCCATTCCTATTTTGAGGGTTTGAGTAATAACGCCAATGATAAAACGGCAACTTTAAGTATTCTACAATACATAAACCAGCAGCACCAAATACTGCATTTGGGACCAAATAGCTTATGCTACTGAGTTCAAGACTCTCACAATAAAAAAGTTACTTCATGATTTTAAAGAGTCAAAAAATATTTGCCAGCTACAACAATGAAATTCATTTCTCATAGTAAATGCTTTTCAGAATTTAGCCTTGTTTGGGGTTTCTATCATCTGCTGTGAAATGCCTTAAAGAGGTGCTATCACAAAAGTGGGTCAGGTTTAGTCATTAATTGAAAAAGGAGAATGACTTCTAATAAGAGAGTCAACAATAAAAAATTCTTATAGCATTGTTTCTTTAACCTTATGACATCTGACCATCAATTTATATATTTATGCACTCTATTCATCATAATGCTGATAACTAAGACAGTATTTATTTCACTGAAAGGGCAATCTATGATTCTTCTATTTCATGTAGCAGCCTGAAATAGCATAGTGGCTTACTCAGTAAATACTGGGTGATTCACTCAATTGATAAAATTTTAATTGTAGTTAGCATACAGTATTAGTTTCAGATGTATAACATAGTGATTCACCAATTATATACATTACAGTATCTTTTTTGAAAGAGAAAAAGTCCTATGTGTACTTTATTAAAATCTTTCCCTAGTGGCATATTCTTTGACATTTGTAAAAAAAAAAAAAAAATGCAACTTTAGGGGCACCTGGGTGGCTCAGTCCGTTAGGCATCTGACACAGTTTTGGCTTGGGTCATGATCTCAGGATCCTGAGATCATTCCCCACGTTGGGCTCTGTGCTGAGCGTGGAGTTTGTTTGTCCCTCTCCCTCTGCTCCTCCCACTCCCACCCCTTCTATCTGGAATAAATAAATAAAACCTTAAAAGAAATACAACTTTGTGTATACAACTTTGTGTAAGGCATATAGTTTTGATTTATAGCTTCATGTTTATTTCAAATTTCAAATAATCACCAAGAAGCAAAGTATGCCAATCTTTATTTCTCCTTTATGTTCTAAAGGAAATCAAGTTGTTCACACATGTACTCATAACCATGACATTATTATGCCAAGGGGTAACTGCCTTAAACAGAGTTGAATTACCTGAAAGGAAATTTAAGGTAAAAACAAAAAACCTCCTGAGAATAAGCCTTGCAAACTCAGCCTGTAGATCATCCTGGACAGACAGCATACTTTAAAGAATCTTAAACAAAAAGAGATGACTACCAAAAAGAACCCATAAGGAAAATCAAGGCTTCCTGAAAGATAAAGAGGGGAGAGCTATAAGCTCAGAAAGGGAGAGAAATACTTCAGTAGGACTTGAAGCAGGACTCAGGATTGGTTCATTACAAGCTCGGAAAGCTAAAGATCAAATGGAGACACTAGGCTATCTAGAGTGGCATGCTTTTTAGGTTTCTACACAGAATTTGAAAGAGAAAGAAGGGAAAACGTCCCAGAAGAGAAACAATAGTGACCTACAGCATTACATTGCATTATCTTGTTCACAAAGACATCATAAAAGTCAAGGATGAATTCTGTTGGTTTTTCATAGAAAATACATATGGAAGCCTTTGAGATTTAAAAAACAAAACACAAAACTCCTCTGTGGTGAAATTTCAGACGCTAATGGGATAAATATATTTATGTAAAGCTTCCTCAAAGTATAAACTAGCAACCAGGAAATCTAGGTACCACTTTTTCTACCAATTTAAGATAAGCGATCCTAGAATCACTTCAGCTATTTAACTTTCAGGTTTCTCATGCACCACTCTCAAGAGAGAAGCACTGAAGGCTGCCTTCATCCCAGAGGAAAACCATGGAGTGGGGCAGGCACTGTGCTACCTGTAAAGAAAGAATAAAGGAGGGGCGCCTGGGTGGCTCAGTGTGTTAAGGCCTCTGCCTTCCGCTCAGGTCATGATCCCAGAGTCCTGGGATTGAACCCCGCAGCCGGTTCTCTGCTCAGCAGGGAATCGGCTTCCTCCTCTCTCTCTCTCTGCTTCCCTCTCTGCCTGCGTGTGATCTCTGTCAAATAGATGGATAAAATCTTAAAAAAAAAAAAAAAAGAAGAAGAAGAAAGGAGAAATAAAGTAAAGGGAAGGAAAGAAAGGGGAGAGAGAAAAGGAAGAGAAGAGAGAAAAAGAGAAAAGGAACTACTTAGTAACACCAGCATGTCATAAGTAGTAAAGCAAGATATGAATAGCTCTAGAATCTGCCCTTCAACTTACATACAGCTTGTCACCCCGATCCACCGGACTACTAACGTTCTTTCGCCCTGGCCTTAATTCCAAAATAAAACAAATTAACAACAATAAGTTTGCACTTCCATGACTTGTAGCATGCAGGCACCCAAAACACAGCCAAAGCTATCACCACCAGAAGTACAAGGCCACAGCAGAAAATGAGCAAATGAAGCATTTGCAGTTAACATTATGAGATCTTAGAGGAGCATCAAGAATTTTTAAGTTGGAAGAGGCAGTCTCTTGCTTATAGTTACAACTTTCGACAAGGCTAGTATTGTTTTTCATGTATCTTACACTTTGGACAAAGATTAAATTATTCAAAGTGCAACCCTAAACTAATGAAGACGGTTCCTGTTGTTCTGTAAACTGGTGTTTTACTTAGTGTTTGTCCATCATAAATACCTCACACTCCTTCTCCTTCTGACATGAGGTCTTAACCTGAACTTTGATCTTTACAGTTTTAAGAGCTCAGAGAGAAACTTAACATAAACTAACCAGGGGGTTATAGAAAAGTTAAGTGAGAAAACCTGGCTTAATCAGATCACTACTAGACCTTGAATGTTCACATTTATGTTTTGGAAAGCAAAAGGAGCAAAGGGGAAAGAAAGGAGGGGAAGGAAGACAGATAGGAATCTCACTCATCATAAACTCAAAAATTCTATTCAATGTCCATTTACTATATACCAGGATCCTGCAGTAACAGCTGCAAAATATGGCACAATCCCCATCCTCCAAGAGCTCACAATCTAGAGAGGAGATAGAAATCAAATCAAGTACAACTGTCAAAGAGCCTGATGAATGCTATGCTATGAAATATTCTGCAAATTACAGAGACCGGCTAATTCAATAAAGCACAGCAAAGTCTTCACAGGGGAGGTAACATAGATTTGGGTTCAGAAGGAATTCTTAAATTCAAGAAAGGAGTTGTGGGTAGAGAGAATCATGAAGAGAGACGCAGAGGCACAAAGCATGCAGTGAGGAGATCAGTGTGAAGCCCACTGCTGAGCAAATGAAACTGATATACTGGAGATCAGACTGGAAAGGTAAGGGTAAGGGTAAGGTCTAGTTGCGAAGGGCCTGAAATACCATACCAAGAACCGTAATGTTTATCCTGAGGATACTAAGAAGATGGCAAAAATTTCTAAGCAAGGAGATGTAATAAAATTTGGGTTTTAAAAGTGCAAATTCTGGGGGCGCCTGGGTGGTATGGTCAGTTAAGCATCTGACTTGGTTTTGGCTCAGGTCATGGTCTCAGGGTCCTGGGATTGACCCCACATCAGGCTCCTCTACTACAGCAGGCAGCCTGCTTCCCCCTCTCTCTCTGCCTGCCTCTCTACCTACTTGTGATCTCTCTCTGTCAAATAAATAAATAAAATCTTAAAAAAAAAAAAGAACAAAAGTACAAATTCTGATATAAACACAGGACATATATCATAGTAGACTACATACATGTCATTGGGAGAGAGAATGAAAATAGAAGACCAATTAGGAACTGTTTTGCTTAACCTCAATACTCCTCATTTTATTTGATGGCTGATATAGAAGTTATGAATTGATCTATTATCACCTCAGAACACTGTCTAGATATTAACTTAAATCAATTCACAAAATGTGTTTATTTGATCTGCAAATGATCCTTTTGCTTTTAAGTGGATAGGAGGAAAAATAAGTTCCTATTTCTAATTTGAGGGTCTTAAACTCCAAAGGAGAATTCCAGGCCTACAAATTTCATTATTCTTTTGGCCACTGATTGAAATTGGCATATATAATTGTAATCATTTTAAGTATCCACTAAGTATATAGTTTAAAGTATTTGTTGAAAGTATCATTTAAGTTTCATTTTTTCAAACTTTGTTTTAAATATTCAAAGAGAAAAACAGAAAGAAAGATTGATTAACTGAGGTTCCTACTTCTTAAGATCTCTCCAAGCATTTCACCTTCATTGCCTGAGAGAAAGGCTGATGCCACAGAGAACCCAGACAATGAGAGTCAAATTCTTTCCTCAGTATGATCCCCATAAAACTCTGACACAACTCTGGGTAGCCCTGGATTGACTTTGGATTACTTACTTCTTTAGCCCAGTGTATCTGAGGATCACGGGTAAGTCCTTTATCTCTGCTACAGAAAATAAAGTTGTACTTTGCACACTTGATTACAGAACAGAGAATTGTGCTTGATACATACACATGTATTACATAATTGGGATAACCAATAACCAACCAACCTGAGAGATCCTGAAAAGACCACATCCCTCCAGTCCCTAAAACTTGCCAACTAACTCCACCTTATAAACCCAGGATTAATTCTTTCATGCCCTTTATCTCCATTTACATCAGCCAACAGGAGAAGCCCCAAACTCTAAGAACATCCCTTATGACCCAGCCCCTGATGACCAAAGACCTCTGTGTAATCCCACCTGATGTTATTTCTCACTCTACCACACTACAGTCTCTTGTGTTCTGCACTCTAGAACTCATAATATATCATTAGCAAAATCTCCCAGATCTTCCTAAAACTTTCTCTGAACTTACTATCTTCTTTCCACACAAATCTGAGGACAATGCTTTCTATGAAGTACTCTTAGCTAGCTGATACTTTCTCCACTATACCTTGCAGAGAACTGGGCCTGGAAGTGGGTCCGATGGCTTTCCCTGATCTTCACGGCCACTTCCAGTCTATTTCTGTACCTCCTCCAAAGCCTCGCTTTGGATTTCATGTCAGCACCATACACCCATCACTCTTAACTGCAATAATCTATATGATCCTGAGGTCAGCACCCTCGTCCCTTTGTTCTTTGAAGATTTTAGCTCCAGATTCACTGACACTCCTTAAGCCAGAGACAAGAATCCCCATTAAAAAGTCTACCTTTTCCCCTGTATTATTAGGGGAAAATGGCAAGCCAACGTGAATGATTCTGACCAATAATGTATGACCTATAGTTAAGTGGTTCCTCTCTCTAAACTTTATAGGTAATCAGGAGCAAGCGTACTTTTCTCACTTCTTTCTCTTACCTGCTGGCTGAATGCAGAACATCAGAGGCTCAGCAGTGTGACTAAACAGAAGATCCCAGAGTCACTGCTTGGAAAAGAGTTAAGACACTGTGAAACCCCTAATGTACTTTCCTTGAACAAGAAATCAATTCTATTGTGTCAAGACACTGAGATTTCTGTGGTTCTTTTCTAGAGTCAGTGGAAAACACTGAGTAATAGATTCTATTAGAGGAAACTGAAACATTTGATCATTGCCACCTTCTGACACACTTTCGTAATTCCTTCTGGACACCACTGTCTCTATGTTCTCTTCCACCTCACCTTTCTTGGTTTTCTTGCTAGTTCTTCATTTTCCAGATCTCTAAATGTTGCATTGCCCAAAGATTCAGCCTTTGGACCATCACCCTTATCTACAAACACTCTCTTCTTAAATGAGCTCACTCAATGTCATGACTTTAAGTATCCTCTACATGGCGACAATTCCCAGGAAACAGTCTTGATCTAGCCTCTAAACTCCAGACTATTCATCCAGTTGTCCACTCGACATCTCCATTCAGATATTTAACAGGAATTTCAAACTTAACATGGCCAAGGCAAAATTCCTGAGTCTCCCTCTGTCCCCACATCATTTTCTTTCATATTCATTCCTTCAAGTCTCAGAAAACAGCAAATCCACCCTTCCATTTGCTCAGGGGAAAATGACTGCCCCCCCTGCCCCCTCACATACTATACCTCCACATAGTTGGCATTTACTGACTCCATCACAAAATATATCATGAATTTGACTTTACCTCCTCTAGTGATACTATCTTCACCCAAGTCACCATGATAACAGGCATTCACTATGGCAACAAGCCACAGGTCAACAGGTCTACTTGTTTCTATACTTTCCACTCTATAGTTTATTCTCAACACAGTACCTGAAGTGATACCATTAAAATAGCAAAAAGAGTCATATCATTTCTCTAATCAAAACTCTCCTATAGCATCCTGTATCAGGCTTTTACTAGTCCAAATCCTTGCAATGACTTGTAAGTTGCTACGGACTTTTCTTCCCCCTTGTCTATTTAACTTCCTCTTCCATTCCTCTTCCCAGTGCTCTCTGCTCCAGCCTGGTTGTCCTCCTTGCTTTTCCTTGAATGTAAGAATACTGGCAAAAATATGGGGTTAGAGAACACAGTAGAAGAGGAACCCCACCACCTTTCTCTTAATCCCCCACTTCCTCAAGTCTGTAGGAAATTTCAGAAGCATTTAGGGAACTTTAGAACAGCAAGAATAAAAGCAGACCGATACCAGTCTGTGAGTCTTATTATAGAGCTATTCCTCCATTCTGTTGGTGTGGCTTGGAAAACACTTGAAAATGAGATAAAGGAAAATACTGGCTTCTTTCAAAACTTATGAGCTACGGAAAAGTAAGAGTTTAATTCAGTAAGCACGACTGAGTGCCTTACTTGTACTAGGACTTAAGAGGAACAAAGATGTAGAAGACTGAAGTGGTGCTTTTGAAGAGCTTAACTTTGAAAAAGGGAAATGAATGGGTGACAAACTTACTAAATGGATAAGTAGCATAAAGCTATTTTAAGAAGATTTTATTACCATGTAGGAAGTGCAATAATTGTAGAGTCACTGTCTTATAATTAACTTTTACTCTGTTATAAATTACATATGTATAGCCATAGAAAAGAAGCTATTACACATTCATAATCCAAATAATGATTTTGGTGTCACTTAGAAAGAATAAAAATATATCTCTTGCAAAAGAAAAAAAAAAAAGGTCAATTTTCAGGCTCATAAAGAACCTAAATTTTTTTTTTTTTTTTTTTTGCCATTTCCATGGCTACCAACCCGCTGAAAATCCTCATCTCTGTAAAGAAGGGTACTTCACATTTCTAGAAAGGGTCTTCCTCCTTCCATTCCATCCTAGACTACTCTCAACCACAGGATACTATTCAAGAATAAATAGCATCTTATATGGAAAATTCAATTTCTGCATCTAGTTTTCAAAGCCTCTCTGAATCTGTTCAACTTTAATTTCCACTACTTCTGCTGAAAAAAACTCTACTTCACTTGATGTCTTCCCCTTGTTCTTCCCATCCAAGTGAACTGTCCCTTCTTAATTATCACAAACCCTATCTATTTAAGAACTACCTCAAGTTGTACCTCTCTAATAAAAACATTTCCAATTCCTAAAGTCTGTAATAATGGCTCTTTTCCTAATTTTTCCTCAGTTTTGTAAAATCTACCATATTGCACACGACTTTTTTCTTTCCTGTTAGAACCTAAAGTTCATGAGACTAAGAGCCACATCATCTACTACTTTCAATTTCCCAAAGTACTTAACACACAATTAAGAACACTGTAGGAACTCAAAATTATATTTACCAATTACCTGACTCAAGATAAAATCTAACATCAATATCCTGGGTTATATGTGTACTACTCCTGTCAGTACTTAACTTTTATTAAAAAAAAAGATTTTATTTATTTATTTGACAGAGAAGAGAGATCACAAGTAGGCAGAAAGGCAGGCAGGGGGTGGGGGAAGCCGACACCCTGCTGAGCAGAGAGCCTGATACGGGGCTTGATCCGAGGACCCTGAGATCATGATCTGAGCTGAAGGAAGAGGCTTAACCCACTGAGTCACCCAGGTGTCCCAGTATTTAACATTTTAAAACATATCCAAATTTGTGATACAGTGGGAATATTCTGCAAGATTATATGCACCAACTTAAAATGTACTACATACTGCTATTTTTCCTAAGTAATTGATAAATATTCCTGGGAAATCTGGAGAGAGGCATGAAAAGTTAACAGGACATTAATATAAATCAATTAAAGAACTAGGGGCAAAAAAGTTTAAGGAATGTGATATTTAAGTCCCTTCAATGAATATTGTTGGGAAAACTGGACAGCCATATGCAAAATAATGAAACTGGACCCTGTCTTGCACCATACATAAAAACTAACTCAAATGGATTAAAGAGTTAAAACTAAGACTTGAGCCATAAAAATAGGCAGCAAGCTCTGGGACACTGATCTTGGCAATGATTTTTTTGAAGCTGACACCAAAAACAAAGGAAAGAGAAGCAAAAATAAACTACTGGGACTACATCAAATTAAAATGCTTCTGCACAGCAAAGCAAACCAAGAATAAAATGAAAAGGCAAATTATTGAATATGAAAAAATATTTGCATATCATGTACCTGATAAGGGGTTGATATCCAAAATATGTAAAGAACTCATAAAACTCAATACCAAAAACCAATCTGATTAAAAAATGGACAGAAGATCTATATAAGACATTTTCCAAAGAAGACATACAGATGGCCCACAGGTACATGCAAGATTCTCAAAATCATTAATCATTAGGAAAATGCAAATCAAAACCAAAATAACATACAACCTTACACCTATGAGAATGGCTGTTATCAAAGAGACAAGAGATAATAACAAGTGCTGGTAAGGATGCGGAGAAAACGAACCCCTGTGTGTTGCTGCTGGGAATGTAAATTGGTGCAGCCATTATGAAAAATAGTGTATAGATGCTTCATTAAAAATAAAGAGCAGGGGCGCCTGGGTGGCTCAGTGGGTTAAGCCTCTGCCTCCGGCTCAGGTCATGATCTCAGGGTCCTGGGATCGAGTCCCGCATCAGGCTCTCTGCTCAGCAGGGAGCCTGCTTCCTCCTCTCTCTCTCTCTGCCTGCCTCTCTGCCTACTTGTAATCTCTCTCTGTCAAATAAATAAATAAAATCTTTAAATAAATAAATAAAAAGCAGAACTACCATATGATCTGTCAATTCACTTTGGGGTATTTATCTAAAGAAAATGAAAATACTAACTGGAAAATACATATGCACCTCTGTGTTCACTGCAGTACTATTAATACTAGCCAAGACATGCAAACAACCTATGTGTCTGCTTTTGGATGAGTGAAAAAAGAAATACACACACACACACAAACACACTCTGATATGTATGCATATGCAAGTGTGTATATATATGTATATGATCTATACACACACATATATATGATATATGCATACATATAATGGAATATTATTCGGCCATAAAAAAAAGAAGAAAATCTTGCCATTTGTAATAACAGGGATGGACCTCGAGGGCAGTATGCTAAGTGAAATAAGTCAGACAGAGAAAGACAACTGCCATATGATCTAACTTCTATATGGAATCTAAAAACTAAACAAAACAAAACAAAAACCAAGCTCATAGATACATAGAACAGGCCAGTAGTTGCCAGAGGGAAGGGTTGGGTGAAATGGGTGAAGGGGGTGTAAAGGTACAAACTTCCAATATAAAATATGTAAGTCCTGGGGGTGTGATGCACAGCGTATTGTTATAGTTAACAATCTCATGTTGCATATTTGATAGTCTCTCAGAAAGTAAATCAGGAAAGTTCTCATCACAAGCAAAAGAGTTTTTGGTAACTATGTATAGCAATGGATATTAACAAGGCCAGTTGTGATAATTCCCCAATGTACAGGTATATTGAATTATTATGTTGTATACCTTGAAATTAATATAACATATATCAATTACACCTACATTTTTTAAAAAAAAGTAAGCAAGTCAGCTATGGTCCTTGATGTACATTCTAGACAACGGGAAAGAAAAAAAAGAATGAAAACCTTTAATGGGTGTTACAAGGACAGAAAATAGGTGCTAAGGTAGGAAATCTTAGGGGAGTGTCACAGACCTATTTGAAAAAGACTAAACAGGGAAGCTTTCTTTACCAAAAGGATAACATTTAACCTAAGACTTGGAGCATGAAAAGTATATAGCTCTGAGAAGAGCAATAGCCTTTTGCCTCAGTGCATCTAAGAGAGGAAGGTGGGTGGGTCTGCAGCATCTCTACTGGGGCCACGCGAAGAACTGTGGCCAGGATTCTCATTCTTGCTGCGTCTGCTCAAACCAGCGTGGTCTGATGTGGAAACACGGCTCCACACATGCTGCCAGTGTTTCCATCAGTTTGTGACTGACAGAGGCTTCATTAAGTTCGATTAAGTGAACATCCTCAAATGGGTCATCCAAGAAACGGAGCTTAACTGCAGATATCCAAGATACTGACCTTAATGCTAATTCACTGTACATAAAATATATCAATTATGAGTGTTTTAATGTGAAAAAAATGGAAACAGTATATGCAAAAGATGTCAGGCAAGAAAAAGCATGGAGTGTTCGAAGAAATGGAAAAGGATCAATATAAGGAAAAATGACAAACGATGAATGGAAGAACCCAGCAGAAGCTAAATCAGGTCAAACTTTGTAGGCCATGGGAACAAGTTTGGATTTTACCTTAAATGCAGTAAGAAATTACTGAAGCATTTTAAGCAGGGAATTAAATGATACAATTTAGATTTTTAATGAGATGATTTTTGCTGTCATCTAAACAATGGGCTAGAGTAACTGAGAAAAGATGATGAGATAATTGACGTGAGTGGGACTACTTAGCAGATCTTTATTCTGTAGAAGAAATTATGTGACTTTGATTGGGGATGCAGCATATAAACAGAATGGACAGGAAAAAAGCCACCATGAATCCAAGGTTTCATCCTTGAGTAACATGGTCAGTGGTGGGGTCGGGGGGAGGTAAATAGTTGTTAAAGATTTGATAGTAGGATTGAGTGGCCTTTAAGATACCTAAATCTAGTGGTGCCTGGGTGGCTCGGTGGGTTAAGGCCTCTGCCTTCAGCTCAGGTCATGATCCCAGGGTCCTGGGATCGAGCCCCACATTGGGCTCTCTGCTCAGCGGGGAGCTTGCTTCCCCCTCTCTCTCTGCCTACTTGTGATCTCTCTCTATCAAATAAATAAATAAAATCTTTTAAAAAAAAAAGCCTAAATCTATTTCTTTAAAGATTTATTTATTTATTTATTTATTTGAGAGGGAGAGAGAGAAAGACAGAGAACAGGGGGAGGGGAGAGGGATAGGGAAAGAAAGAGAATTTCAAGACGACTCCACACTGAATGCAGAGCCCAACACAGGGCTCCATTCCAGGACCCTTAGATCATGACCTGAGTTGGAACCAAGAGTTGGACTGTTAACCAACTGAGCTACCCGGGTACCCCTTGAGTGGCCTTTGAGATACTTAAATGGAAATGTAGACAACTGGTTATGAAACATCTTAAAACAGAGAGAGAGAGAGGGAGAGAGAGAAAGAGGAAGGAAGGAAAAAAAAACTGGTTTAACAAAGCAACTCATTTAAGTCAAACATAAAATAAATCATCAGTGTGAAGTAAGCATGAATGGAAATACTGCATTTTAAGGCAAATGTAAGAAGATTAAAATCAAACAGAAAAGAAACACTAAAATCACACTGCAACATCAGCAGCTAAATAGATAAAATAAGCTTCACCTTACTTAGAGCATATACCTTTCCTATTAAAATGCAAAAACAAAGAATATGTTATTTACTTTCTATCTGAATGTGTTTTACCATTTTATAGAACTTTCACATATCTTACTCTAAGTCTTAAAGCAATACTTAAATCTGTGAGCTATTGTTGGTATACTTATTACCATACTATAAATGAAGAAAATGCAGGTGTATGAGGTTAGCTTGACATGGGAGTGGGGATAGGATCAAAAGCTAGATTTTTTGGTCCCTAGTCGGCTGGTTTTTCCACTGTACCTTCCTAACTTAATGTGCATCTTACACTGATCATTATTTTTGGCAACTTATTTTGGCAACATAAATTTAAGTAACTTGAAGAAAAAGTGACTTTTATATAGTAACACTATTTTTAAATTTCTAGAGTTTAGATAGTACATAAAGCTTTAAGCAACTTGCCATAGAAACTACACTAATGCCTGAGACTTTTCATCAAATACAAACTACATTCGATACTATCACTCTTGAAAGCCCCTTGGGAAATAATGGCTTTTTGGATACTGCAAGTCAGCGTGACATGGCATGCAAAATTGCATCTCATGCTGAGCCAACCAGGAAAATATATGTCATCACTATGTGACATTCAGAATTTCATCTGGAAACTATAATCTTGTTCTGACTGCTAAAAAAAGCGGGGGGAGGAAGACTGCATACAAAACAATTTGGTTGAATTTTTGCTGAATTCTTGCCAGTTCATGTAAAAACTAAAATAACTTACTTACTTCCAAAGAAGAACTTTATATTCAAAAACGTTTCAATGCTTTCTCAAAGAACTTTAAAATTAACTGAAATCTTGTAATTCTAATTAATGAATCACTAGAAAAAATTCTTTATAATGAAACAAAGTTTCAAAATTAATAAACTGTGCAAAGCAGAATGATGAAACCACTTCCTAATTCCTTTCTCCCAAATGAATAAGCTCTAGATTAAGAAACACACAAAAACCCACTATAGGCCACAATCTGTTTTACGCATCCCATATCTTTCTAGTCTAGATTCTTTTCCTCCTGGGCTCCTAATTCTTGTGTGTGCGATATATTCATAAAACATCTACCTTATTCCTATTCAGAAACCTGTGAATGTGATTTAGTGTTATATAATCAACATTTTGTGTTTTAAATCTGTTGTGACTAATTGTAAAGTGAAAAATTAGTAGACATAAACTGGAATGGCTGACTCACAAATTACTCCCAGGAGCCATGTTTCTGCTTGCCCTCTATTTTCTGGTGTCACATCTCATGCCCCTAACCTCAGAAAGGGCTGCCACTGGGCCAATCATAGTACCTAACTGCACTGGTCACAGTGATTGTCTAAGATGTATGCACATGACCTAAGGGAAGCCAAACAAAATCCTTCTTAGGTATGTTTTCAACAGATACTAGAACACATCTTTCTCTTTGATCACACAGAATTAAGTATGTGAGTCCAGAGAAATCACAGCTGAGTACACTGCTAAGTCAAGAAACCTATTTCAAGAAATTAAGTTAAGCCAACAGGAAAAGAAAAACAGTCCTAATGGTATGGAGTCTCTATTTCTACATCATTCCAAGGAAAAGATCTATCTTTGCTTTTCTTACCATTTTGGTTATGCAAATCAGGAAACTATCCCTGTCTTTTCAAATTTAAGATAATTTTAAAAATGTTTGTCTTTTACAATGAGAGTCCTCCGTAATTTAGAAATGTGTCAAAAAATAATTTAGAAATGTGTCTTCCCTAGTAAAGGAGTGACTTATAGAAGGAAACAGCAATTTTTAAAATTTTTTTTATTTTTTACTTAAATTCAATTTAGTTAACATACAGTGTATTATGAGTTTCAGGCGTAGAGTTCAGTGCATAAAACACCCAATGCTCATTAAATCAAGTGCCTCTTTAATGTCCATCATCGAATTACCCCTTCCAGCAATCCTCAGTTTGTTCCCTAGAGTTAAGAGTCTCTTATGGTTTGCCTCCCTCTTTGTTGTTATTTTATTTTTCCTTCCCTTCCCCATAGGTGTGCCTGCCCAGCCCTTGCAGTATCATAACACAGCCTGCATAAACTCCAAAATGCCCAAGCACATCATGGGGTTTACTTCCCCATTTCCCAGGCTTACTTCCTCAAGAACTATTCAAACTCTTCCTCCCTGGCTCTCAGTTCTTCTATTATCATATTCACTGGCCATTGTACTTAAGACACTCTGCCTGAACTTACGTATTTAGAGATGCTATTTTTACTCCTCTAATCTTTTCTCCACCTCCAAAAGATTTCTTTAACTACATTTGCCAATACTTTTCTCGGTTTAACCCTTGGCACTCTCCCATCTGTGTCTTATAAAAGGGGCTTCCTACAGACAACCCTAAATTTCCATATAGTAACACCCTAAGACAACAGTGAACTCCAATAATGTAGGGTACAAAACTATAAGACCAGCCATCGAGATTCTGGGGACAAATACGAGAATATCTATTCATATTTACTTTTATCTAAAAATGAGAAAGACACAGTTTGTTAATATTTAGTAAAGTAGAATTACATTGAGGTCCTTCTCCATGTCATAAGGCTACAGAAAACACAACGCTAAGTATACTGAAGGAAGAGTAGACATTTTTTTTTAAGATTTTATTTATTTATTTGTCAGAGACAGAGGGAGAGAGAGCGAGCGAGCACAGGTGACAGAGAGGCAGGCAGAGGCAGAGGGAGAAGTAGGCTCCCTGCCGAGCAAGGAGCCCGGTGTGGGACTCGATCCCAGGACCCTGGGATCATGACCTGAGCCAAAGGCAGCTGCTTAACCAACTGAGCCACCCAGGCGTCCCAAGAGTAGACATTTAATAACAAGAACAAAATGGCAGGGCTTCACTCTTTCATTTGTTTTCAATTAATTGTGGCATACTATAATTTATATGCATACAGTTAACTAGATTTACAAATTTTATTCTCTACCTTTAACTAAATTAATCCTCATAATTTGGATATACATTTTTTAAAGATTCCATATAAAACACATGTATCCAAACTACGGAATAAAGATATCACTAATTTATTTAAAAGGAAAAGGAAAAGGCAACACCTTTCCATTAATTTAGAAGAATATCTTATTGATATATGGAAGATGGAAACTTACTAGCCTGATGTCAACAAAGACCCTGATAAAATGAATAGGACTGAAAAATAAGTGTCTTCAGTGCATCAATGATGCCCATTTTCCTCTTAGATAAAATGAACCTTAGTGAGGTGACTTTTCAATGTCAGCTACTAAAATCAACTATTAAAATAAAGTGAATTAAGAACTAAACCTTGGGGTGCCTGGGTGGCTCATTCAGTTAAGTGTCTGCCTTGGGCTCAGGTCATGATCTCAGGTTCCTGCTCAGCGGGAAGCCTATTTCTCCCTTTTCCTCTGCAGCGCCCCCTGCTGGTGCTCTCTCTCTCATGTTCTCCCACTCTCCAATAAATAAATTAAATCTTAAAAAAAAAATTTTAAAAAACACATAAAAAAAAGAACCAAACCTTAAAGTTTCTATAACACAGTATTAAAAGATTTTTAAATGAAGCATATTAGTCTCACTGAAATATGATTGTATATTAAAACTCTATCAGAATAAAAACATTTAAATGTTAATAAAAGTAAATAAAAAGTAAATAAGTTAATAAAAAGTAAAATTATCTTGCATGCTTTATAGTATATTACAACAGTGATACAGACATTTAATGCATAAATCAATAAATTGCTCAAGGTTTTTTACTGAAAGGAATACACTAAGAAAAAAGGTAGAAGGCTACCAAAGACTAACTATTTTTAAATAGTCTGTTCTCTGTACTTGTTTTAATTCTTCTCTTACTATTTAGTAATGCTTTTAACAAAATATGAGCCTGCCTCAGATGTGTTCAAGGAATCCAAAAAGAGTGGTTTTGTAGGGTTTTTTTCCCCTTTGTTTTGATCTAGGCTTGGATTAGGACATTTATTTTTTTTTAATTTTTTTTTTTTAAAGATTTTATTTATTTGACAGAGAGAGAGAAATCACAAGTAGGCAGAGAGGCAGGCAGAGAGAGAGGAGGAAGCAGGCTCCCTGCAGAGCAGAGAGCCCGACGTGGGGCTCGATCCCAGGACCCTGGGATCACAACCTGAGCTGAAGGCAGAGGCTTTAACCCACTGAGCCACCCAGGCGCCCCAGATTAGGACATTTAAAAGAGGAAGGAGTGAGGTAGTCGGGAGTCGTCAAAAGAAAAATAATCCCAACAGAATGTAGAATTTAAAACTTAACTTCTCAGCATTAAATTTTTACCTTCTAAAGCCATCTCCACTGACAAAATTCATAAAGTCTATAGTCTACTTTCAAAGTAAAAACCAGAGTAAAACTTGAACATATTAAAAGAAACCATACCTAAATATATCTTCTGCTTTACAGTCCTAGAGAAACAACAAATGAGCCAAGGAAATAAGAGAACAAAAAATCTTTTCCACTTAAATATGAAATAATTACTAGTCTAATTTTCAAGAATCAAAGTTCCAAGAGGAAAAGACATTATGTGCATGCTATACAAATTGTAGTATATTTAAAAATAAAAATCAATAAGCCTAGTTTGCTTAACAAACTCTACATGAATTAAAAGACAATTGGAAGGGGAGATGAACCATGAGAGACTATGTACTCTGAAAAACAATCTGAGGGGTTTGAAGTGGCGGGGGGGTGGGAGGTTGGGGTACCTGGTGGTGGGTATTATAGAGGGCACAGCTTGCATGGAGCACTGGGTGTGGTGAAAAAATAATGAATACTGTTTTTCTGAAAATAAATAAATTGGAAAAAAAAAAAGACATTCTGCCAGACACACTAGGAGACACACTAAAGAAGCATAAATTACATTTCTTTATAAACTGATCAATTACTTGAGGAGTCCTCATATGAACACTAGCAATGCAAGAAATCCAGGTATGTAGTAGTGCCTAGTAGTGTAATTACCAGGTCTGTCTATAAAAGAATATCATCAAATGATGAATGGATAGTTTATGAAACATTAAAAAATCAAAATGTTAAAAACACTCTATAGCTACAACTATCTAGACTACTATGGCTGATGCTATAAATCATCATAGGGCACCTGTTGAAAGTCTTAGAAAGATAAGCTTAGAAATTAATTTAGACATAATTTGAATTATAAAGATTATGTTAAGTTCTGCTTAACATATTAACTGTTAATATTTTTCCTCATAAATTCTAGGTTTAGAAATAAAAATAATTGTTCTTACAAAGTACTAATGGAAGAAGCAATTTAGTAACTGTATATTTTCCTTTAAGTTCTCTGATTACTTTCTGGATGGTATTTCCAAGTTTCTTTAATTTTTTATGTACTTCATTAGATAGACTTCATTTTACTTTAAACCTTTTTCTATTCCAAAAAGGGAAAATATACTTTAAACCACATTTTATCCCTGAGAGAATAAAATCAATTGCATATTATGCAATATTTTCCAATGCTTTAACATTTGCCAAAGAAACTGGATATCTAATTAATCACAAAGGAATGAAATTTTATGCTAAACTACATGATTAAAGTAAGCAACTTCTAATATACATAAGTCCAAAAAATATTTACTTCTTGTACATTAATACTAATTCCACACTATAACTAGGAACATACCCGCTCAACATTCTAGTTTAACCAAATTAAGGATGATTTAAACATTTTTAGATGAATAAGTACATTGGTGTGAACCATTTTACTCATAATGCACAATTCTTAAAACTACTCCAAAATACATCAGTGCCTTCAGAAGCAACTACTACCAGCAATAATTGGAAATCTTGCAACGTCAAACCGTCCTACAAGTTATACTGCTGTGGATAAAATGATTTTTTTTTAAAGCCTTGACAGAATGTCAAACTTGGAGTACCATAGTAAATGTATACAAAACAAAAGAAGGTAAAAAGTGTAAGGTCTTGTTTTCTTAGAAGGAACACATTCCTTGTATACGCAAAACAGGGTCTTACGTTGAAAACTTCTACATTTCTTCATTTCTTACATTCTCAAACAGGGCAAAGAAAATAATACTTATCCTACATAACTCTTGTAGGAAAGAAAATTAACTAATTGATGTATAGTCTTCTTACCTCTGTCTCAAAGGAAGAGGCAATTCTCTTATCAAGTCCTACATCTATTAATAAGATCTTATATTTTGCTTCATTTGTGATCTCACTGTATCAATTATACCCAATGTTCCTTTATCTCCAATTCTTCCTTCTCTCTTTACCTCTCATTAGACATACTCAAGTGTCTGTACAGTGAAATTTCTGAAAAGAGAGGTGTACATAGTGACTGTCTGAATTACCATTCATTTCCTAACAACTAAAGCTTCTCTGGCCAATTTCTGCCTCATTATTCTGAATGAATCTACAGCATCCTAGGCAGTTACCCATCCTCATCTTGATGTGTATACATGTGTATATTATTTTATATATATATACACACACATATTATGCCATATATATATATAAATAATATACACATGTATACATTCATATGTATACACTTACATTGCCTAATTCTCAGAAGGATGCTTCTCAATCTTTTCATTGGCTCATTCTACTTACTCTTTAAAGAATTTAATTTTGGGCTTTCTTCTCATTTTGCTTCTCATATAGTTTCCTGGGAGATCACACACTTTGTAAAGGCTTTGACTGTGTAAGATCCCAAAGGCAATGAATCTAGCACTCACTGTGAAAAACCTAAGCAACATCTCTGACATGACAACACTTTTACCAGCTTTGTCTTCTGATATTCTCACTTAAAGCACAGTATTTTCTACTTTTCTCACCAAACTCAAGCTTACAACATTCCATTTTAAGTTACTATGGCAGAGTAAATAACCTGTACTAAGTAACCTGTAATGAGCTAAATTAACCTGTACTATCTACTCTTCTCTTTTTTTAGTTAGAACCCAAACCTTTTGGTCACACAAACCCAGGCCTTAAAAAATACAGACTACATTCCTGAGATCCTATACAGCTCTGGATACGTTCACATATGATCAAATAAATATGACTAGTTTTTCCGGCCAAGAATATACAAGCAGAAGTGAACAGTACAACTTCTGTATAGTTTTCAAAGAGGTAAGGTGTTCTCTTCTTCTTTCTGTTGTTTTTGTTTTTGTTGTTGTTATTGTTGTTACTGATTTCTGCTCACTGAAATGCAGACATGATAAGCAGTTGAAGCATCCATTGTGGACCATTCATCAAGCCTGGGACAGGAGCCACTCGTAGTGGAATAAGAAAGTACCTGACCTTGGAGAGTCAAATACCTCGGGGATCCATATAACCTTGGGGTGTATACCCTTAAGCTTTCACATGAGAGACAAAACTCAATCTTATTTAAACCATTGCTATTGAGAGATTTCTGATATTTTCAGCCAAAATTAACTCAATCATTACAACTACATTACTGAACTACTGTTTAATTTAAAAATACTATATTTTGAAATGAGATCAGAAAAAAATGCAATTATATATTTTACCTAATAACCGATATAAACAATATAAACAATGTGATTTTAAAATTTCATGATTTTCCATATCTAATTTTCTTTGAGAAAATAAAACAGAATTTCCATATGTCTGATAAGAAATATAAGCATTTGAAACATCATAAATTTTTTTTATTTCTTAATATATATCGCTGATTCTGGGATATATATAAACATACATATTAGGGAAGAAAGAAATATGCCAGCAGTAGTGTTTCATTTCTTAGTGTCATCCAGCAATTTAACTGCAACACTGAAGTGACATCAGTTAGAACCATCCCTTGACAAAAAAGAAAGCTCTGAAGTTGGCTGGTTATATATTTGGTATTAGAGGGAAAATAGTAGATGACTAAATTTGCACAGATCTGACTCCTATGGCTGGTTGTGCTGTTAAGTAAAGAAAGAAGGTAACTAATAATCACAGAATGACTTTCATAATCTGGAACCTTATTTGTGTGTGTATGAGTCTGCTACAGGTGCATTAACACATTGAGAAAATATGTTAACTAACGTAATTAGGGTGCTATTTACTTTTCAAGTGTTATTCTCTGTAATTTGCTAAATAGCAAAGCACCTCATATAGCACCAGAAAACACTTTGCCAAGTGGAATCTGAAGAACAGAGTTAAACAATAATCAAACTGAGAAAGATTTTTTTATAAGGATGAAATCAAGGAGCAATATAAATATTCATATCAAGAGATTTATTTTTTTGAGTTTTTATTTATAGTGGTTGAACACTTCCATACACCTAGTGCTGATCACAAGTGCCCTCCTTAATCCCCATTACCTATCCCATTGACTAATGAAGAGGATGATACACACACACACACACACACACACACACACACACACAGGAATATTACTCAGCCATAAAAAAGAATGAAATTTGCCATTTGCAACAATATGGATGGAGGCAAAGAGTATTAATGCTAAACAAAATACATCAGTTAGAGAGAGATAAAGACCATATGATTTCACTCATATGTGAAATTTAAGAAACAAAGCAAATAAGCAAAAAGCAAAACAAAACAAACAACAACAACAAAACCCAACAAACTAACTCTTTACTATAGAATACAAACTGATGGTTACCAGAGGGGAGGTAGGTGGTGGGATGGGTGAAATACGCCATCTGGAACTAAGTATTTTTTCACTAAATATTTTTAACCTTTGATTCATAAAGAGGTCAAGCAACTTATCCATCTCCATAATTATAAAGTGAAGGGATTAGACTGGGTAATTTATTCGAAGATACATAAAATCCCGTATGCTTTTTCTTAAGTTATTTGCAAGGCTCCCTCCTTTACTGGCTTCATATCAGTTCAAATTTTCAGTGAGACCTACTCTGCCTACTCAAATTAATTATCATCCTACAGTCTACTAAAATTTGATACACCTTCCCCCCCGCCATTTATTCTCTTTGTGCTTCATTTTGGCAAGTTTCTATTACTAGGCCTTCAAGGTTGATTTCTTCTGCAATGCCTACTCGAGTGCTATTTCTACCCAGTCAGTTTCTTCTCCCTTCCCATATATTTTTCAACTCTAGAGTTGGGCTTGGTTCTTATTTATGTCTTCCACTTCCCTCCAAAATGTACTCATCTTTCCTTAAATACCTGAATACAGTTATAATACCTGTTTGTACAAGCATTTAATACACCTCTAATTCTATCATCTATGCCATTTCTTAGTTTATTTCTATTGGCTTATTTTTCTCCTGGTCATAGATTACTACTTCTTTGCATCTCTATGCTTCTCTATGCATCTGAATGCTTGACATTGTGATTTTAAGCTGTTACATGTCTGGATATTCTTACAATCCTCTTAATAGTGTTGGGCTTCATTTTGCCAGCACTTAAAACTACTGTTTTTGTTGCTTCAGAGGCTTTTTAAAACTTGATTAAGGTGAATCTAATGTAGCCTTTACATTTTTGATAGTTTAGCTCCACCACGGGGGTTATGGCTTTCCTGAGGTCTCTACTGAATATCCTGAATAATTGATAGGACTGTAGACTATGACAATAGGAACCTGAATACCTTCCAGCCCTGTGTGAGCTCTGGCAATCATTCAGATTATGGTTTCTAGGTCATCCTTTGCCCAACCAGGCAGAGTTTCATCCTATGCAGGCATGTCTTACGATTTAGCAAATACTCAATGAGAACACTATTCCTGATTTCTGGAGTTCTTTTGCTACACAGCTTTCTCTCTCTACAATTTTATCCCATGCTTTGCCATCATCTCCACCTCCTACTACTTCAGTCACTCTACCTCCCTAAACTTCAATTCAGCAAGACAGCTGAGCTCAGCTTAATACGTTGCACCCTGTTCTTTGATCTGGAATGTGCCTTTAGCCAGAAAGCCAAAGCAATCCAGAGGATGCTTTGTTTCCTTTCTGTGATGATTTACAGTCCTGTACAGCCTACTGTCCAATGTGTAGAAGCTTTTTTTCTCCCATATATTTGGACAAGTTTCTTATTTATTTATAGCAGGAATATAAATCTAGTCCCTATTATACCACCATGGTCAGAAGCCAAATTTCCATACTTTGAAATTGTAGCATTATCTACTAAAATTTACATCATTAATTATCACATCTTAATTTTTGTACTATTTTTGTAGTACCTGAGAAGTCAAATTAAAAGGCCTTCTATTATTTTAACCATCTACTTATAGTGCTTTGGACTTGAGAAGTAATATCTAAACATGCAAGAGAAAAATAGCTAATATTTTTTAAAGAGCTATCATTTATAGAGCATTCTTCTTTTTAAAGTTTTCATATCCATTACATTTTCATCAAGAGCTCCAAATGAATTTTCATAACATTTCCAAAACATAGGGTAAACAGATGTTATAGTTTTTAGGGGTTTCCCTGTTTTCAAAAATAGATTCTCTAGAAGATTACTTAGAATTCTGTGATAATATATTATCTTCATGTGAGACATGCTTTTATTCTGGGTTGGCCTGCCCTATGTGCCTATATCACTGAAATAGTGTTGTTCTGCTGTCAACACATTTCCTACAATCAAACATATGTTCCCCCTGTAGCCAGATATTTAACATTGGTTAATTGTGATTGGAAGAGGAAGATGTCTGCTTTTGTTGAATAATCACCAAGCAAAAATCAAGGCCAGTGCAGTATCACCAAGCTTTGGCCTTCATGTGCCAAAAATGCTACATAATTGTTGGGAATGAACTTAAGACCAAGACTGGACCTTAGGTTGAAAATATAAAAACTCATTTTAGTAAGAATTCAGACATAAATTAACACTGACAGTTCTCCACTATATAATTCAGCTAAAAATTTAAATGTACATTTCATAATAATATGAATATATTTAAAACTAACTGAACTATACAATTTAAAGTTTAAGATGGTAATAGTAAAAAAAACAAACAAGATATGTAAAAGGCTATGAATGAATTACCAAATTCATTTCAATTCATGATGCAATGTAAATAATGAGTACAACAGTGATAATTTCATTTAGAAATGATACAAAGAACTCAAAAAACATTTTTAAAATTAAAACTGAAGGAGGAACAGTAATATAATTAAAAATACAACTGAGATTTTTGAAATTTATTTATTTATTATTTATTTTAAAAGATTTTATTTATTTGACAGAGAGAGAGAGATCACAAGTAGGCAGAGAGGCAGGCAGAGAGAGAGAGAGGGGAGGAAGCAGGCTCCCTGCGGAGCAGAGAGCCCGACACGGGGCTGGATCCCAGGACCCTGGGATCATGACCTGAGCCGAAGGCAGAGGCTTTAACCCACTAAGCCACCCACGCACCCCTGAAGTTTTTGAAATTTAATCCTAAGTAAAGAAATTAGTTAGCATAGAACATTCTCAAGAGAGCGTCACAAACCAAGGTTTCCAGAGAAGTAAAAACAGTGAGACTTCAAGTAGGAAGATACACAAATCATAAAGAATAAATACCTATGATCATAATTTCTATCCTCTGTCATGTAATTTCATCGAGATCTTAAGCATTTTCCCTTATCTATATTCATCCTTAACAATTACTTTAAATCAATTATCAACTGTGATTCAAAGAACATGACTAAATAGTAAGCAAGAGGTCAGAATATGTGGTTAATATGCATACAAGATTAAATTTACTTTTATCAAATGATTCTTTAGTAGACATTTTACTTGATTTATCAAGAGGTGATGGGTGCCCGGGTGCTCAGCTGGTTGAGAGACTGCCTTCAGCTCCGGTCATGATCCCACGACCTGGGATCAAGTCCCACATCTGGCTCCCCCTACTCTGTGAGGAGCCTACTTCTCCCTTTTCCTTTACCTGCCACTCTCCATGCTTGTACTCTGTCAAATTAGTAAATAAAATCTTTTTTTTAAAGAGGAAATAATTATATGGGGTGCTTGGATGGCTCAGTACATATTATGTGTCTGACTCTTAATTTCAGCTCAGGTCACGATCTCAGGGTCGTAAGAACTAGCCCTGCATTGAGAGCAGGGCTGTGCTGGGCATGTACCTACTTAAGACTGTCACTTTCCCTCTCCCTCTGCCCTCCACACCCACAAAAAAAAAAAAAAAAAAGGTGATATTTATAAATCTTTATCTAAATTAACAGTTCAAGAGATCTAAAGTATAAAACTTAGCACAGTATCTAAAGGAAATAATACTGCATTAAAAATTCAATACTTAAGTTACAGATCAGCTTCCTATGTTACAAAAACTAAGCATAGGCATTTTGGCATTTGATAAAGAAAATCTCAACAAAGTAAAAGGTTTGTGGATGCTAACAGGTGGAAGTTGAATAATTTCACAAAATAAACATAACAACAATACTTTAGGAAAAGTAAAATAACAAGTGTAAAACTCCAGAAAAATGTATGTTACCATTTTATTGTTGTTAAATATGGTCAGAAAATAGTACTTTTCCTCTAAACTATAAATGTTAGTTTGATATATATGTTAAGTTCCTTAAGGGCGAGGTACATATCTAATTAATGTATCTATGCTCCATATCACAACAGAGTTTTGCCCAGTATAGACATTCAATAAGTGGTTTTTAGTTTAGTGAAAATATGAAACTTTCCCCAATATGCTTCAGAATACAGAAGTCATATGAAATAAAGCTTAGCATCTAAGAAAAAATATAAACTCTCCTGAAGATGTGACCAATCATCACAAACATTACAAGTTAACCAAGAAAATACCACTTAAATGCAATTATAAAGTGCTTTTCTTTTCAATTACACAAATGGGGATTTAAAAATTGTCTTATGGAAGAATATTTATGTTCTTTATTTGCAGAGATGATCTAGCTAAGAGAGCGAGAGAAGGGAGAGGGAGAAAATTGAGATATATTTTGCAAGAATTCACTTTAAGAAAGAACGTCTTAAAAGTAAAGCAGTGAGTGCCTTTGTGCCCAGTTTTCAAGGATATTTGTACAGCATACAGACTCAAAAGACAGAGCTACAGTCCTTTTGAGCAAAGGCTTAGGCCTTGCAAGTTACAAATACTGCCTCCCTCCAAAGAAAATGGCAGGCATGTTTTCTACTGATTATAGCAAGTTCAGGTTCCCTGATTGAGGGTTCCTCTCCTCTAACATAATCCACTGTGTATAGGTGGCATCTGACCTCCCTGGTACCACCCTGTGGGAATGAGGCTTAGGACAGGGACACAAG
Organism: Neogale vison; assembly: GCF_020171115.1. Lineage (NCBI taxonomy): Eukaryota > Metazoa > Chordata > Mammalia > Carnivora > Mustelidae > Neogale > Neogale vison. The sequence goes on from NC_058094.1 coordinate 37,717,379, forward strand.
AAAATGCTAATAGCCTAGGTTACTGCTAAGGTTGCAAGATAATAAAGTCCTCTGTCTCCATTCCAAGAGTCCCATGTCTTTGGCTGGCATTCATGAAACTGTGGCCTGGATAACCTGATAACTTACTTGAGCTTAGAGTTAGGGTAAAATCAGACCCTTCAGAATTCTTGACACATACCTGTTACTGTTTTTGTTTTTATAGGGCTGCTGGCATATTCAGAGGCCTGATATGACTGCTGCTTTGCCAGGGGTGCACTTCCAACAGACACCTCATCGTCCTTCCTTCTGCTAATTGGCATAACAAGAGGAACAGCTACCACAGGCTGCTGGAGAGAGGCAAATGAAACACTGAATTATTTATTATTTCTTAAGCAGTGAAGGTTAAACATGGCGACATTGAGGAAAAGCCTTCATAAGTGGTATTGAAGTTTATTACTTGAAATCAATCATGAAATCAATCAGTCAACTGTACCTTTCACAGTTTTTTCCCTCTCTCTTCATCTGTCTCTCTTATGCACACAGATTCACACAGGGACACTTAGTTTCAGCGTGAAATTACAATTCTGTATGAAACTAAGATAGCTTGAAAATAAATGAAATTTAAAATAAATTTCAGTAAGAGCCATAAAGATAATATGGTAAGGGCAAATCAAAACTAAAATCAGCTTTGAAAATCGTGATTATTAGAAAATAAAAAGTTATCCTTATGAAGTGATACTTTAGAAACATACTTGTATAAAGTGATTAATTACATGTTACAGTTCAACTTAATAAAGAATTGCTGAAAATCTCTACATTTTGTCTCACAAAGTGATATACGTAGCATATTTAAAAAGCACAGAAAAGTATCCACAGTTAGAGAAAGCTGGAAAACATTATGATCCTATATTGAATGCATGAGTGCTGAATTGGACAATAAAGCAGCTGTTTCATCTTTATTCACTGAAATAAAGTCTGATGTTACTGCTGATGACGCCCAATATAATCTTGTCAGATTTTTGGCAAAAAAGAAGAAAAAGGTATTTTTAAAGTTTGCTGCAGGATCAAAGATCAATGTTGAACTGGGTGGAAAACAATCATGAAATGTTGGGTTTTAGCCACAAACTGAGAAGGCAATTGCAGCGTGGGCAACAACAGCTGCTAACTGTAACACAGCTGCGTCCGATGGTAGCTCTGGAGGGGTGGCTTCGAGAGCAGCTCAGTCTAACGTTGCTCTCAACAGCACAACACCACATTCTTCAAGATCCAACTTTAAGCCTCACCCAACATTTATTACTTATTTAACACTAATTCGATTATAAAAACATCCCAATCAGAACATCTGAACATTATCTAACAATGCAGCAAATCAATCAAGCCATGAGATAGAGGGGGGATAAAGGCAAAGTATTTTAAAGTTGCTACTTCAACTGAGTAAAAGGACAAGGAAGCGGATAATGAGAAAATGGAAAGGTTAAATATATTTGTGGGAAACATCACAATGTATAGTACCTACTTGCATATTAAGAATTTAGTAAAACTGATATTTATAAAATCTGAATAGGAAATTAGTATTTTAAGATCTAGACGAGAAACGTTCGACATATTGTTAAGTTTTGATGTATTTAAAATTCCTCAACTATAAAATATGGGAGTGGAGATATCTACTTAAAAACCCCTATATGTTCTAGTATTTAGTGATTTCAAAATCCCCTGAATTTCTTGGCCATCATTTATAAACCATGTTCAAATTCAAATTAATGTATTAGAGAAAAATTATGTTCTGCATAGCGTGATATTTAATTCAAGCAAAATAGCTGGAAGATGGGCACCTGAGTGGCTCAGTGGGGTAAGCCTCTGCCTTCAGAGGGGCCCCCCACTGGGCTCTCTGCTCAGCAGGGAGCCCCCCCTCCTCTCTGCCTGCCTCTCTGCCTACTTGTGATCTCTCTCTGTCAAATAAATAAATAAAATCTTTAAAAAAAATAGCTGAAAGATGAGATTCATAAGATCCATAATACTGGTAATACCCCAAAACAAACAAACAAACAAAAAACCCTTCCTTTTGGTGGCTGAAACTGGGTGCATTTTCACAAAGGCAACAATTTACTAAAAGCCCTAACAAAACACCTCCTAATAAGACAGCAGGTTCTGATATGTCTCCTACAGAACTGTATTCCAAATACCTACAACAGTGTCCAAAAGACTCTCCATAAATATTTGCTGAATTATTACTAATACAGAAACCACATGTCAGGCAAGAAGAGATACTGGGTATAGAGGAAAATGATTTGATTTCCTCCACTTTTCTGGAAATATGGCTATTCCAGTCAAAAATATAAAAATAAACAATATTTATTTTTAGCCAGCTTCCATGTTTCTACTAATAATCTTCTACCTTCTGGTACTAGATATTTCCTCAAATATCAGTGTATCCTAGCCTCAGATTTCTCCTATCCTTGATGCATCTATATCCCATGATCTCAAAATACTTAAAAGCTTTTGCTGTTCTTCTAAAAAAAACCTCTCCCTCTTTATTAATTTAATATAAAACTCTCCCTCTTATTAATTTAATAAATGTAAAAGTATAGAAAATTATAAAGAAAAACAACATTTACATTCTCATTACATCTAATAGTTACTGGCTCTTTACATTTTTATATTTCCTTTTTTTTAAAAAAGAGACCAATGAAGTATTACAGATATGGTTAAAACCCCTACAACTGCTAACCACCTGCCCTTTTCTCCTGCAATCAACCACGATTATGATACTGATATAATCCGTGAAATGCATGTTTTAACAACTGTCTTTACTTACACACACTCATATACACCACTTATTTCACCACTTATTTATTTCTAAGGGTAGTTTTGGGAAAATGTACATAAATGCTCTCATATTACATATATCCTTGGAAAACTGGTTTTTACATTAGGTATAGTTTGAGACATACATATTAAAACCTATCGTATAATCTCTACTAATAAATTATCTTATCATGTGAATACATCATACTTTTTTTATCTACTTCCTTACAGTCATTCAAGTTGTCTCCAGTTTTACATGGCTGCAATAAATACTGCAGTAAGAGGCTTATCCATGACTCTATAGGCTCCTATGAGTATATGTGTTAAAAGCATATCTTTATTAAAAAGTGGGATTTAGAGGGGCGCCTGGATGGCTCAGAGGGTTAAGCCTCTGCCTTTGGCTCAGGTCATGATCCCAGGATGCTGGGATAGAGCCCTACATCGGGCTCTCTGCTCAGCGGGGAGCCTGCTTCCTCCTCTCTCTCTGCCTGCCTCTCTGCCTACTGGTGATCTCTCTGTCCAATAAATAAATAAAATCTTTTTTTAAAAAGAAGTGGGATTTAGGGCCTAGAGGCTATGTCTATTTTCAATTTTTTAAAAATAAACTATAAAAACTAGACTTGGTTATTTTAAAGATTTTATTTATTTATTTGACAGAGAGAGAGAGAGAGAGAGATCACAAGTACACAGAGAGGCAGGCAGAGAGAGAGACGGAAGCAGGCTCCCTACCGAGCAGAAAGCCTGATGTGGGGCTCAATCCCAAAACCCTGAGATCATGAACTGAGCCGAGGGCAGAGGCTTAAACCACTGAGCCACCCTGGTGTCCCAATGCCTATTTTCAATTTTACTGGATATTGCTAATTCATCGATTTTCACTCATAACAGTAGTGTATAAGTTTATGAATTTTCTATTTTTTCACCACTACTGAGTATTAGCATTTTTCACCCAATAGAGTTTAAAAAGTAAAGATGAGTAGTCATGAGTGACAATTATTTTTTTTTTATGAGTGACAATTATTAAAGCTGGATGATACAGTCACAGGGATCAATTATGCTATTCTCTCAATTACCCATGTTAAAAAAAAAAGTAAGAATAAAATAGTAGGTTAAGTATATTTTTAAAAATATATTTTTGAGATACTGATGAACCATAGTAAAATAGTAATACTGTGAAGTGCTGGTGAAAATGTACACTGTAACCAACTGTAGAAGGTAAGTCACAATATAACAAAGTCTTCAAAATATTCAAAAATATATGCCTTTTTGAAGATTTTACTTACTTATTTGAAAAAGAGAGAAAAAGGAAGTACAAGTGAGGGGGGAGGGAGAGAGAGAGGGAGAAGCAGACTCCCTGCTGAGCAGGGAGCCTGACCTAGGGTTCAATCCCAGCAACCAGAGGTCATGACCGGCGCCAAAGGCAGACACTTAATTGAATCAGCCACCCAGGCCCCTCAATATATGCCTTTAACTATTAATTACACTTTCAAAAGTATATTCTAAGTGAATACTTAAAAAAAATCCAAAGATTTAATTATGAAGATATTTATCCCAATATCATTTTAACTCTGGATGAGTAGGGTTATGGGTATTTGTTAGTATTACTTTTAAACAAAACTACTGTTTTGAACTTGGAATTTTTTAAAATATATATTTACATTTAATTTTAAATAGTTACAATAAAAATAAAATTAAATATAAAAATCTTTAAAGGTGGTTGTTATCAATCAAATGAATCAATCTACTTAAAATGCTAGGACAAAAAAAAAGATGCTGGAACATTGATCTTCAGGGATATCTCTAGCATAACTTGACATAATTGTGTCATTTATAAAATAACCAATGAAAATTTACAGTACAACAGGATATTATTCAGTCATAAAAAAGAAGTCTTCTCATTTGTGACAATATGGATGGACCAAATAATAAGGTAGTTAGGCTAAGTGAGATAAGAGAAAGAAAAATACCTATTGATTTCACTTATATATGGTATATTAAAAAAAAAAAAAGACAAACTCATGGGGGCAGTTGAGGTGAATGGGGTCAAAAGGTACAAACTTCCACTTAAAAAACAAATAAGTCATGAGCTGTAATGGACAGCAATATGACTATAGTTAAAAGTACCATATTATATATTTAAAATTTGTCAAGAGAGTAGATCTTAAGCTCTCATCAAAAGGAAAAAAATCTGTAGCTATCTGTAGTGACAGATGTTAACTACTTATTGTGGTGATAATTTCAAAATATACACAAATATCAAATCACTATGTTGTATACCTGAAAACTAAGAAATCAATTATTGCTCAATTAAAAGAACTTACATCTAAAATATTTCTCAAATGCACCCTGACATTAGTGTCATTGACTGTTAAGGTGGATTTTTATGCAACTGCTGGTAAAGCAGAGATGGTGGAAAGACTAGTTTAGATGGTCCTGTTTTTTACTGGCCTATTTTCCCTCATAGTGCCTGAATGTTTGTTCTGAGTATCTGATGCACAAGAACTGCACAGTAAATGTTCACTTTCATTTTTATTTTCTCTGTATTGCCTCTTCTTCTTTAGTATTATTCAACATTCTGTTAGAGAAAACCTCCTAAAATTCAAATCTCTTTATATCAGGTTCCTATAGTTCTTCTGTACCCTTCAAGATGAAGTCGCAAACACTCTGTATTTAAAAAAAAAAAAGTCTTTTATGAATTGGCTTCCACTTCCTACCAGTCTCTATAAAAATTGGCTCAAGTCTGGAATCACTGAAGGTTCCTTTCTTACCAAATTAGTGGGGTGTTTTTGTTGTTGTTGTTTTTCCTCTGCTCACACAGTTCAGGCTAGAGCAACCTTTCCAGTCTGGTTTACTGCTGTAATGCTCAACTCAACTGTCTTAATTCCTCCTTTTAACAACCTCATCTGCCTGTGAGAACTACTCTTCTTTATCTTTTGCCACATAATCCTATTTAGATCTAATATAGCAATTTCTAAAAATGGCATTACTATATTCCTTCATATTCCTAAATACAGTAAATAACTCTAGAGGGAGGGATATACTAAAAATTAACTTTTATTTCTGTAGCCCCAGTATCTAGCACAGTGCCTCGTGGTCTCTAACTATTTGATAAAAAAGAACAATGAAACTGGGGAATGGAAGCTGTAGTTTCAAATTAAGACAGGGTTAAGAAAATCCTTTAAAAGATACTCCTTGAGACATGGGTTGAAATATTCAGTCCATTTTTGTCTTATTTAATTATGAAATTGTATATTTTTCTATCACCTAGCTTTAAGTTACTTCAGAAAAAAGATGCAGCACTCACTTTGGCAGCACATATACTAAAACTGGAACAATACAGAAAATATTAGCATGGCCCCTGTGCAAGGATGACAGGCAAATTTATAAATGTTTCATATTAAAACAAATACCAAGTCATTCCAATTAGAGTACTATAAAATTACAATTAAGTCAATAGGAAAATGCAATGCAAGGTAGCATAAATTTGGCCTGAAAAACATTTAGTTCTGAAATTTACTACATGTGACAATATGTAGGTAAATGTCAATAAGCATCAGTTTCTTCATTTTTAAAATGGGAAAAATAAAACCCTTCTCTAAGAATTCCATTTAAGCATCATGACATAGAAAATTACACTTAAGCATTCCAGGAACCACAATTAGGTACTCTTTACTTTGCAATTTATACCCTTTTAAATAAGCATACATCCCAACTCTTTTATACCAACCATCCCAATCCAGGGGTTTGGCACTCTATGAATACTTGTTGAGTAAACCTAAAGATGAAGAGGAAATACAGAGATAATAAAAACAAACGCTAACATTTTCTACGCAATTCCTACACATCAGACACTCAGAACAAACATCTAGGCACTATGAAGGAAAGAAAGTCAGTAAAATAGAACTACCTAAACTAGCCTCTCCAGTGTTTCTGCTTTACCAGCTATTGCATAGAAATTCACTTCAATAGTCAATGAAACAGTAACTTACTGTTTAGAAATGAAAGAATAGAATTGCTTGAAAGGGGTAGAATGGAGGACAAAGGAATTGTGGTACGTCCATTTAAAAAATCAATTCCAGGGGTGCCTGGGTGGCTCAGTGGGTTAAGCCTCTGCCTTCAGCTCAGGTCATGATCTCAGGGTCCTGGAATCGAGTCCCGCATCGGGCTCTCTGCTCTGTGGAAAGCCTGCTTCCCCCTCTCTCTCGGCCTGCCTCTCTGCCTCCTTGTGATTTCTCTCTCTGCGTGTCAAATAAATAAATAAAAACTTTAAAAAAAATCAATTCCGACAATACGTAACTGTAACAAATGACTAAGAAAAAGATTTATTCATTAAGAGAGTAAATTATAGTGTGTAAACCTGGCAATTCACAGACCTGTACCCCTGGGGATAAAAATATATGTTTATAAAAAAATAATAAATAAATAAATAAAGAGAGTAAATTATAAAAATTTCTCACCTGCTGCATATGTCTACTGGTTCGTTTCTGTGGCTGATAAATGAGCCAGGTGTATAAGATTGGGTCAATATTAACTGCTACTCCTTGTACACTACAAAGAAGTACAGCACCTAAAAATCAAGATTTTAAAATTGTGTTAATTCCTCCTATAAAATAGTAAGCTTTGTATCATATCACACCAAGTAGGGCAGCTGTAATAGAAAAGACAAATTAACAAGGGTGGACAAAAAGATCTGGAGGAATTCCAGCTTCATATACTGCTCGTGGGAGCATAAAATGATGCAAATACTTTCAAAAACACTTTGGCATTTCCTCAAGAAGCAAAATATACAGTCACAATATGACCCAACAATTTTATTCCTAGGTATGTACCAAGAGAACTAAAATCATATGTCCACTCAAAAGCTTGTACCCAACTTTTCAAAGCAGGATTCATAATAGCAAAATGTGGGAATAACACAAATATCCATGAATGGTTGAATGGATAAGCAAAATGTGGTAGAGCCATATAATGAAAAATGATTTGTCCATCACAATGAATAAAGTACTGATCCATGCCTGCACCACACCTTGAACACACGTTAAATGAAAGTCAGTCAGTCATAGAAAACCACAGACTGGATGATTCCACTTACATGAAATGACTAGAACAAGCAAAACCCCAGAGAAAAAAGGTGGGATTAGCAGATGCCAGTGCTTGGGGCGGGGCGATGGAAAGTAACTGCTAATAGATACGCGGTTCTTTGGGGAGTGATTAAAATGTTCCAGAATTAGAAAATGATGATTGTTGCACAACCTTGCAAATATACTAAAAACCATCAAATTATGCGCTTTAAAAATAATGAATTTTATGGAAAATGAATTATCTCATTAAAAGTGAATGTGTCTACCACATGATTTCACTCATATGTGGAATTTAAGAAACAAAACAGATGAACATAGGGGAAGGAAAGGAAAAATAAAATAAGACAAAACAGAGATGGAGGCAAACCATAAGATTCCTATTATAGGAAACAAACTGAGGTTGCTGGAAGGAAGGGGGGGTAGGGAATGGGGTAACTGGGTGATGGACATTAAGGAGGGCACTTGATGTAATGAGCACTGGGTGTTATATGCAACCGATGAATCACTGAATTCTATCCCAGAAACTGAAAAATTATACAGTATAAGTTAACTAAACTGCATTTATATATAAAAAAATTTTTTAAGTGAATATGTCTTTAATAATAAGAAGCTTTATTTTTTAGGCAAAAAGCAATTTCTATATTGGTCATGAGAACAGAATATTATCTCCCTTTTTTGTTTATTTTACAAACTTAATTCACAATGTGAAAGGAAGGATTATTATAACCACTCAATAAATCACTGCAAATTATAGCTTTTAACGTACAAAAGCAAGAGATCTGCCTAGATGAAACACAGGCTAACATTCTGACATAAAACACAAAGCTGAAGTGTAACAAGTTGCAATTCCATTCTAGCAAAGTATTTTAGTCCCTCAGTGATAAAAAGCAACTCACATCGAACTTAACTAAAGCATAATATCCCATTCATAATTTATGTGCAGGTTATGTGCATTCCATGAATACAATTTTGCATTTCTACATATATTTTTTGATAAAATATTATTAGCTCTGTTGGGATATATGGAGTACCAAGTAAGAGGTATTTGTCAATGTTGCTCTCAACTATATCTCCAGTATCTAGAAAAGTAACGGCCATATGGTAGGAACAGAGAGTCGTAATAAAAGGTAGATGAGTTCTTGGATTAGGTACGAAAGCCCATTCATTCTATAACATTGCACATTATTTAAACAATACAATTACTATTAGTACCAACTCCTATGAAAAGTGAACTACACAGAGATAGAGATAGAAATATAGAGGACAGTAAGCAAGAGAAATATCCTCTTTTTAAAAACTTTTGCACAGAATTTTCAAATGAGCAAAAATTGTCATATGTATTCCTATTCCACATTTTGGTGCTTCTGAATATTCAGTGTAGATTCTTGGACAGCATTCAGAGACAACAGAAATCCCACCCACTTTTAACTTCCCAAATGTAACACTTCCTTCATGTAACAATACGTGTGCTCCTGAGCAATGAGTCACTCAAATACATATCAGGAAGGAATAAATAGGAGAAGATAAATACAGGATGACTGGAAAAGGGGAGTCATAACTGAAGACCCTTAGAAAATACAATTTAATATATATATATTTTCCTATAGCAGAATGCATAAGAAGTATTAAAATCCTTTAAAGAAATTAATTGCATACTTTTAAATGGAGAGTTTAAAATTCTTATTTAAATTCAAGAATATATAATTCAATCTTAAAAGTTAAAAGATTTTTCTAAATTCCATATAAAGAAATGAAATTACAGTTAGGTTTAAATTACTGTGAAGTGTTTCCTGCCACATAAGCCCACTGTAATATAATTTGTTTTATAATTAATATCACATAAATATTAAAGACACCACAAATAATACATATTTTACAATAAGAAATGTGTTCCACAAAAAGCAACTGCAATAAGAAAGAAGAATGTGGGGTCCATGAGACAAAAGATCCAATACAGGAGAAAAGTGACAGGAATCCCCAAACAACAACAGTAATTTAGTGACAGGTACGTGAAAAATGTAGTAACAATATTTAAGATACATTTATTATTTATTTTTGAGAGAAAGAGAGAGAGAGAGAGCGAGCAGTGGAAGGGGCAAAGGGAGAAGGAGAGCGAGGACCGCCAACAGACTCCATGCTCAGCACAGACCTGTGGTGAGCTGGATGCAGATCTCTATCTCGTGACCCTGAGCTGAAATCAAGAGTCAAACCCTTAACCAACTGAGCCACCCAGGCCCCCAGAAAAGCAATAAAACACAATTATTAAATACATGAAAAACACATGCTATAAAGGAAATGATAACTAATCACAGCATACATTACTGTACCATGAATATTTATAACCAGAAATATGTAAGTTCTGAAAAAAATAGATGCACTGATTAATCAAACATGATATAACAATTTTGAGAGTAGGTATATATAAGAAGAATGTGAGATGTGAGCAGGACAGAGTGAGTGTTGGCTAAATATCATTTTCCAGAGTAAGACATCAATAAATTTTGCTCTAAAGTGACCAAGAAAGAGCAAGAGAAGTCATATTATTTAAAAATATGGAAGTAAACACCAAAATAATTATTGAAAAGATTTGAGAGGTGTTACCTCTTGAAAAGGGCACACACACAAAAAGAACAGTTGCCATGAGGGAGAACACAATTAGGATTCTCAAACTGGGGTCAAGAGAAAAGAGCGGTAGATGAGATTTCAATTTTCTTGCTGAGGAGTGTCTCTCTAGCCATTAGTAAAAAGCAGAATAAAATTTTCTGTTTGAAAAGTCTCCAATTCACTGTCATGTAACCACCACAAATTATGATCTGTAAAGGGTTCTCTTCACCAAAAATCAGCAACACTTACAAAAAGCAAGCCATTGTGAGAGTCAGAAAAAGCAACAAACAACAAATTTAGACTTTCAAGTACTGCAGATAGCCAAATACAGAAAATAAACACCTATGTATAAACTATTTAAAATATAAAAGTATGGTATCATGCAGAGTATCAAAAAAGAGAAAGTATCAGGAAAGAACATACTTTAAAGAAAAACAAACTATAAAAATGACATAGTTAATTGTTGGTGTAAAAAACACATTGGGCAGGTTAGACAGATCAGCTATAGCTGAAGAGGAAAAAAAGTGAAATGGGAAAAGCATGCGAGCTCATTTAGAATGTGTCTAAAACAGAAAAATGAAAAATGGTTATGAAAATGAGGTTAAGAGATATGAGTACCGAGTAAGAAGATCAAACATGTCCAGAGGGAGATACCAAAAAATGGGGAAGAGGCAATATTATTAAAAACTTAACAGCTGAGAATTTTACAAAATTGTTGAAAGATAATAAGCCTCAAAAAAACCCACAACTAAATAAAACTCAATAAAATCAAAACATATAAAGCATTTCAAAACTACAATGAGATATCACCTAAAACCTGTGAGAATAACTAAAATCAACAACACAAGAAATAACAGGGTTGGCAAAGACGCGGAGAAAGGGAAGCCTCCTTGCACTGCTGGTAGGAATGCAAACTGGTCCAGCCACTGTGGAAAACAGCATGAAGGATCCTCAAAAAGTTGAAAATAGGGGTGCCTGGGTGGCTCAGTGGGTTAAGCCTCTGCCTCAGCTCAGGTCATGGTCTCAGGGTCCTGGGATCGAGCCCCACATCGGGCTCTCTGCTCAGCAGGGAGCTTGCTTCTCCCTCTCTCTGCCTGCCTCTCTGCCTACTTGTAATCTCTTTCTCTGTCAAATGAATAAACAAAATCTTAAAAAAAAAAAAAAAAAGGTTGAAAATAGAACAATCTACCCTATGACCCAGGAACTGCACTACAAGGTATTTACCCAAAGCATACAGAAATACTAATTTGAAGGGATATAAGCACCCCGAAGTTTATAGCAGCATTATATACAATGGGCAAATTGTGGAAACAATCAAAATGTCCACTGACTGATGAAGAGAATGGAATGGAATGAATGGAAGATATGCACACAATGGAATATTACTCAGCCATAAAAAGGAATGAAATATTGCCATTTGCTAGGGAGTATTATGCTAGGTGAAATAAGTCATAGAAAAACACATACCATATGACTAAATTCAAATGTGGAATTTAAGAAACAAATAACCATTAGGGAAAAAAGAGAGAGAGAGGCAAACCAAGAAACAGACTCTTAACTATAGAAAACAAACTGACCGTTACCAGACAGAAAGTGGGTAAGGGGGTGGGTAAAATAGATGATGGGGATTAAGGGGTTACTTGTGATGAGCATGGGCTGTTGTACGGACTTGCTGAAATACTAAATCGTACACCTGAAACTAATATTAAACTGTATGTTAACTAACTGGAAATTAAATGAAACATAAAAAAATAAACATAAACATATTTTGTTAAACAAATTAGAAAGAAGCTACAAACACTGAAGGGAAAAGAAGATTTTTTTAAAAAGCACCCTGAACAACAAGAATGATCATCTGGGGATTAAAAGCACAGACAATCAACTTCTCAGCAAAAGAAAATAAATGGAATTGAGTATATGATTTTACTTCAAAATTTACATGTGTTATATATATATTCTTTTGTATGTACAAAGTGTTCTGATTAAAATAATGAAGAAAATACAGAAATTACATGTATTTTTAAAAAGGAATATATCAGGATAAGTTTGTTCTAATAATATGCATCTTAAGTACAAGGCACATACAAACTTTTTTATTTTTACTTTTTTGGGGGGGAAGAAATCATTTTTTATTATTTATTAACATTAACTACAATGTGATGTGCATCACAGAGATTCTATCAAGAGATGCAAAGACAAAGAAATCTTACCCTTTTCATATCCGTGCAGACAAAACTCACTACATACATATTCTCAGGATAAACACAAACTTTTTTTAATTATGATGAAAAATAAACCCACAAACCCTATACAAACAAAGCAGTTTATAAATTTAATAGTATGACAACTTGAAAGGACAAAAGTAAATTAGAAAATTACAGACATTCTCCATATTGGGCAAGTTATTGTAAAAGTCCTTTCAGCTGTGTCAAAAATTAAATGTGTTGGGTAAATTTTTTAAAAAACTTTCTCAGTGAATTAGTAGCATTCCTTTTTAATTGAGATTTTATAGAAAGGAAAAGGAAAACAAATGCATCAAATAAATATTTTCATGTGAAAACTAACCTTAAAAGCCTTATTTTATTATAAAGAAGTTAAAATATTTCAACAAATGTTCATAAAAGTTATATGATTACATTTTATCAGAGATGACTGAATGACACATAGCCAGACTGGACCTCTGTGAATGTTACATAGGTGATAAAAGAGAATAATCTATTAATTTAATATCAAATTAGTTGAAATTATAGAGATAAAGTTCTTTTAAATTTAAAGGGATATTTTCATATTATACTCAATTCAGGAGACTTCACCTTTAAAAATAACCCACAAGCTCTGACATGTAAGCACACAGACAACTAGTCTGATTCTGAGTCTACTCAGAACAGATTCCTCATAAATCACTAAAACTTGGCAATATACTATTCTGTTTAATTTTAGCCTGGGAGACAACTAATAAGAAAAGTGTGCTTTATTTCTCTGCTCACTGCCAAAAAAGGCTCCTTTACGCACATTCCACCCAGACTTCACAAATTAGTTAAACCAAGGCACCACTGTCATTTCAGTTACATCCTAAGCTGAAAATGAAATGAAAATGAAAAAAAGAGTGAGAGACCAAAGGTGCACAGAATTACAATTAAATATACATGCTTCTTGTCAGCTATAGAAACTCTGTCAAGCCAATGAGATGGTCTTGTGAAATACTGAGGTATAAAAGTGGGCAAGTACCCTGCATTTTATGTTAAATCAATGAATGAGACAAAAAACACAGACATATTCATCTTCATCTAAGCTTCAGTGGCTAAAACTCACTATTTTTCTATTACATAGCTACAGTAAATTAAGGGCATTTTAGATTCATACAGCTCCTAAGAAATTATTTGCTGCTTTAATTTTTAAGAATAATTTCAGGAATTTTAGTCTGTTAAGTAAACAAAAAAGAACGAATCAAAAACATAGGTGGAGAATAAAGGCAAGATAGAGTAATCACAGGCAAGAAATGACAGAGCAGGGATGAGCTGCCAACCACGGGTAACTTTAGCCAAGGTAATTGTCAAGTTTAGTATAAATGAATCATAAGACTTTTAGGTATGTGAATACAGTAGCTCATGTTACTTAATTAAAAATTATCATGCTTTCCCATAGCATATAGAAAATCACAGGAGAACTCTATTCCATCATAACAAAAACAAGCCATATAATGCCTTTCAACTTACCAAAGCTTTTCAACATTCATCATACAGCAGGGTTTGCAAAGAAACCTAATGAACAAAAATCCTCAAAGTGAAAGGCCCTAAGGCAGGAAGGAATGAATAGTGGCTTTCATTCTTGGCGGAAATTGGCAAAAACTCCAACTTCGCAGAAGTTGGAGAAGAAACATGTTGTTAAGAACAGAAATGTTAACAAATGTTTAAAGATGAGTTTGGGGACTGACACGACAATTTAGAATCCCTGAGAATACTAGACACAAGAGGAGTGTACCCACCTGACATCTCTTTTCAACAAACCTCCACCAAATACTCATGAGAATGGCAGGGCACAGGACTGGAGAAATGAGGAAGACCCCAGTAACATGCAGGCACATGGAGCCTGATGACTTCTGAGAGCAGAGAAGGAAACTAAAGGAAATCCCATAGTCGTTGTGAACTTTTCAGTGAGCACCAACCAGGGCTATCTGTGACTAGGAGAAGAAAAGAGGAACTAAGATAGATTCCCCTGTAGGCAAATAATAACAAGCAAACAAGGCATGTTAGATCTGCGCATAGGTAAGAACCAAGAGCAAAATCACAAACAATACTGAAAGGAAGATTCTGATCCTGCTCTCAAAAAATGTGAAGCCGGGACGCCTGGGTGGCTCAGTTGGTTAAGCAGCTGCCTTCGGCTCAGGTCATGATCCCAGCGTCCTGGGATCAAGTCCCACATGGGGCTCCTTGCTTGGCGGGGAGCCTGCTTCTCCCTCTGCCTCTGCCTGCCTCTCTGTCTGCCTGTGCTCACTCTCTCTCCCTCTCTCTGACAAATAAATAAAATCTTTAAAAAAAAAAAAATGTGAAGCCTACAGTGAGCTCAACATAAGTAAAGCAAGAACCAGACCCACGTCACCTAGAGAATAAAAACAAAGATCATAAAACATAGAGAATATAGTCAATACTATTTTAGTAATCTTATATGGTGACAGACAGAAACTACACTTAACATGGTAAGCATGGTATAATGTACACAACTGTTGAACCACTATGTCATGAACCTGTAAATAATAATGTATGTCAACTATACTTCAATTATAAAAACTAAAAAATAAAGAGAAAAAAAAAAAAGAAAGCAAAAGCCAGACACAACTCAACTATACTAATTACATTACAGAAGAAGAAGCATGTTCTTTTATGGGCATAAACATTTTTCTACCGTAGGCACTATTATTCCTTTTTATATACAACTTTTGGCATTCATTTTAAAAAATATGAAGCACAGTAACAGAAAAAGAAATAGCTCATTATCAAAAAAGAAAACAGTCAATAGCCCGAGTTCAAAAGGGAGCATAAATACCAGAATTATGAAAGATTTTAAAACAGCTCTGATAAATATGTTAAAGAATATAGTGAAAAAGGTAGATGGTGTGCATGAACCAAAGAAGAACTGCAGTAGAGAGAGAAATTATGAAAAAGCAATAAACAGAAATGTTAGGATTTAAAATGTAATACTGGGGGCACCTGGGTGGCTCAGTGGGTTAAAGCCTCTGCCTTCGGCTCAGGTCATGATCTCAGGGTCCTGAATCGAGCCCCACATCAGGCTCTCTGCTCAGTGGGGAAACTGCTCCCCCCCCACCTGCCTCTCTGCCTACTTGTGATCTCTATCTCTGTCAAATGAATAAATAAAATCTTTTAAAAAAATGTAATATTGGAAGTGAAGAATTCTTTGAAAATTTCTTTTCAAAACTTATAAACAATATCAACTGACAGGTTAAAAGAAAAAATTAGGCAAACTCCAAGAGGAATAATTAAAAAGAAAAACAGATCTAGCCACATCATGATCAAACTGCAGGAAACCAAAGCCAGAAAAAAATTTTTTGAAGTCACTCAGAAAAAAATAAATATATAAGGGAACTATGATTAAGGATATTTCCTCATCAGGAATAATGCTGATAGAGAGACAATGGAATAGTATCTTTAAAGTGCCAAAATAAGAAAAGACAACCTAGGTTTATATACCCGCTGGACATATGCTTTAAAAATGAAGACAAAACAAAACAATGAAAACAATTTGTCTTCTAAAAACCTGCACTACTAGAAATCAAGAGAAATGCTTTAGAATGAAAGGAAATATACCAGGTAGAAATTCAATTCTAGAAAAGGAATCAAGAACACTAGAAAGATTAAATATGTAAATAAAGAGTACTTTAAAAATATGGTATTTTTATTTATATATACAGTTACAGTTATATTTATATATAGACACACATGCAAATATATTATATAAATATATATATTTAAATCTCCTTTAAAACACTCATGACTATTTAGAGTAGGAATAATAGGGGCACCTGGGTGGCTCAGTGGGTTAAAGCCTCTGCCTTCAGCTCAGGTCATGATCCCAGGGTCCTGGGATCAAGCCCCGAGCCCCGCATCGGGCTCTCTGCTCAGCAGGGAGCCTGCTTCTCCCTCTTTCTCTCTGCCTGCCTCTCTGCATACTTGTGATCTCTGTCAAAGAAATAAATATAATCTTAAAAAAAATAACAGAGTAGGAATAATAACAATGCAATATGGGGTTCAATTACACAAAGAACTAAAATATATGCCCATACAACAGAAACAACAGGATGGTGGTAACTTGGAAGTAAAACAATGTAATTAAGCATTTGTCTTATTTTTCAGTTTATCGTAGATTCTCACTGTCCTCTAAACTTCCCAATTTTACCATTAAATCTAATTCACATCATATAAAAACATTTATCTTTTAAAGATTTTATTTACTTATTTGACAGAGAGAGCATGAGCAACTAGGAGGGGTAGAGGGAAAGGGAGAAGCAGGCCCCGCTGAGCAGGGAGCCCGATAAGGCACTCAATCCCAGGACCTTGGGATCATGACCTGAGCTGAAGGCAGCTGTTTAACCAACTGAGCCACCCAGGTGCCCATAAAAATATTTATTAAGCACTTATTTATGTATGTCTGTACTTTCTTCTTTCCATTTATCCAAATTTCATGTACCCTTTGATTCAAATTAGCTTCCACCATTAAGACTTCCTACTACCATTGATCTTTCCATTCTCTGTCCAAGTACAACAATGAGAATATAGAGCTCATTTCAGCCACTGACTCAATTCAGCTTTCTCAGTAAATAAGAATGTCATCATTTCAGAACAAGGATGACAGGGGAGGTTATGAGTGCTTTAGAAAACAGCCTAATGTGTGAAACACTGACATATGCTCACTTTGCAACATGAAGAAGCTATCTGTATTCCTGGGTCATAAATTGAAAGGGAGACAGCTCATCCTGTTGCACGTTTTTCTTCAGTCCAGTTCAGGGGCAGAGAAGGCAGAAGACTTGGAATCATCAAGACTGTGTGTGTGTTTTTCTTTTTCCTATAATAAAATGTGTTTGTTCTTTTCCATTCTTTCCAGATCAAATGTTAGTCAATTTTATCAGACATTAAGTTAATAACTGGTCTCCTTCTGACTCGTGTGTCTTATTTCTCAATTGGCAAAGAATACACAAATGAGATTTAATAGTAATCTCAAACTGTGTCAGCAATTAATAATTGGTGGTATTTCAAAGTTTTCTCCTCTACCTTCACATTCAAGACATAAAACTCTAAAACTATATATATATATATATATATATATATATATATATATATAACAAGAGCATTTTTACAGAACTAGAACAAATAATCCTAAAATTTGCATGGAACAACAAAAGACCCTAAACTGTCAGAGCGTCATAATTCCAGACTTCAAGTTATATTACAAAGCTGCAGTAATCAAAACAGTATGATACTGTTTGGGGCACAAAAATAGACACATAGGTTAATGGAACAGAATAGAAAGTCCAAAAGAAAACCCACAATTATATGGTCAATTAATCTTTAACATAGCAGGAAAGAGTATCCAATGGAATAAAGAGAGTCTATTCAAAAAATGGTTTTGGAATAACTGGACAGCAAGACACAAAAGAAGGTAACTATGGCCACTTTCCTATACCATTCACAAAAATAAAATCAGAAAATTCAAAATGTATTAGAGACCTAAAAGTGAGATCTGAAACCATAAAACTCCTAGGAGAGAGCACAAACATTAATTTCTCTGAATCAGCCATAGCAATAATTTTCTAGATATCTATCCTGAGGTAAGGGAAACAAAAGTAAAAATAAACTACTGGGACTACAAAATAAAAATATTCTGCATAGCAAAGAAAACAATCAACAAAACTAAAAGGCTGCCTACAGAGTGAGAGAAGATATTTGCAGATGACATATCTGATAAAGGATTAGAATCCAAAATATATAAAGAACTTAAAAAACTCAACACTCAAAAAACAAATAATCCAATTAAAAATGGTCAAAGGGTATGAACCGATATTTCTCTAAAGAAGACATCCAGATGGCCAACAGACACATGAAAAGATGCTCATCATCACTTATTATCAGGGAAATGTAAATCAAAAGTATAATGAGATATTACCTCATACGTGTCAGAATGGCTAAAATCAACAGCTCAAGACATGATAAATATTGACGGGGATGTGGAGGAAAAAGGAACCCTCATACACTGTTGGTGGGAATGCAAACTGGTATAGCCACTGTGGCAAACAGAATGGAGGTTCCTCAGAAGGTTAAAAATAGAATTATCCTGTGATCCAATAATCGCACTACTGAGTATGTGCCCAAAGAACACAAAAACATTAATTTTTAAAAAAATTAGAAGTGTACATGTACCCCTGTTTATAGAAGCATTATCTACAATAGCTAGGACATGCAAGCAGCCTAAGTGTCCCCCAGTTGATGAACAGATAAAGAAAATGTGGTACATATACATATAAGAGAGTATTATTGAGCCATTAAAAAAAATAAAATCTTGCCATGTGCAATGACATAGATGGAGTTAGAGTATAATGCTAAGCGAAATAAGTCAGAGAAAGACAAATACCATATGATTGCACTCATGTGTAGAATTTAAGAAACAAAACAAAGGAGCAAAGGACAAAAGAGAGAGAGAAACCAAGAGAGAACAAACTGATTGTTACCAGAGGGGCAGTCCATAGGGGAATGGGTTAAATAGGTGATGGGGATTAAGGAGTGAGGGCACTTGTCATGATGAGTCCTGGGTGATTAAAATAAAAACTTAAAGGCACCTGAGTGGCTCAGTTGATTAAGTGACAGCCTTCAGCTCAGGTCATGATCACAGAATTCCAGAATCAAGTCCCTCATCCGGCTCCCAGCTCCACGGAAAGTCTGCTTCTCCCTCTGACCTTCTCTCCTCTCATGCACTCACTCACTCTCTCTCAAATAAGTAAATAAAATCTTTAAAAAAAATAATTAAAACTTCAGGGGTGCCTGGGTGGCTCAGTGGGTTGAGCCGCTGCCTTCGGCTCAGGTCATGATCTCGGGGTCCTGGGATCGAGTCCCGCATCGGGCTCTCTGCTCGGCGGGGAGCCTGCTTCCCTCTCTCTCTCTGCCTGCCTCTCCATCTACTTGTGATTTCTCTCTGTCAAATAAATACATTCAAAATCTTAAAAAAAAAAAAAAAAAAACTTCAAACATAAAATAAAATGAATAAAGTGAAAAAAGCTAAGTGCAGACTCAAGTATACCGCGCAGAATTTTCAGGCATTACATACATGTGTATATAGGTTTAAACCTAAAATATATAATATACATGTTTAATTAAACATAAAATAGTGGAATGTCTGAATATATGTGTGGCAATACACAAGTAATGATTTGTATTCTAAAACCAAAAACTACACCACTTTTCTTGGTCAGCTTTGAATTTCAAGGAAAACTTTGGTTCATAGAAGAAACAGAAGCCAATTTGGTTCACCACAAGTAAAATCACTTGGAAAACTATCAGATCTCATAAAAGTCTCTCGTTTATCTGCAGTTTGGTACTATCAAAATCCTTTATTCAGGATTTTCATCATGTGGAATCCCATCACCGTGATCCCGCACCAATCAGTATGAATAAATCTACAATCCTATACATAAACAGTAACTTTTAAAACCAATTCTTCAATTTAAACTGAACTTAGTCTTACAGAACAATATAATCAAACTATGGATTATAAATCAATAGAATTATAAAATTTATCATCATACAGCTCAGCAAAATCTTTTATTGTCTAATATAGTCAGTTTTATTAATTTCAAGTATTCCTTCATCTTTTATAAATAGACCCAAAACTCCAAAATATATCTTAATTGTATTAGCATATAATAAATAGCTTGAGGCTATGACCATTATAAAGCCAGTATAAACATGATAATTACCTTTTAACTTAATGAAGCATAAAACATGAATTGAGGTATAGTAATTTGGAATAAAAGAGTATTCGTATGGTTTAATAATTTAAAACCAATACCAATATCTCTGATCATGTTTAATTCTAAATACTTAATATATATTTTACTGATTTAGCATTTTAATTTGGCTGATTATAGGATGTTATCGACATCTGGCTTGAATTTTAAGCAAACAGAGTAAAAGAGCATATTGCTGTATTTCCTTTTATAGATTCTAGCAAGAAGTTTAATAAATGCTTGCTATTGGGACACCTGGGTGGATCAATCAGTTAAGTGTCTAACTCTTGGTTTTGGCTCAGGTCATAATCTCAGTTCTGCATTGGGTTCCAAGCTCGGCAGGGAGCCTGCTTTTCTCCCTCTGCTCCTACCTGCCCCCCACTCATGTTCTTTCCTGCTCTTTCCCCAATAAATAAATAAATAAACACTTTAAAAAGAAATAAATACATGCTTGTTACTACCATGATTCTTAAAATGAACTGGAAGAATCTTCAGAGTCATCCACCCTAGGTGGCGTCAGTAGCTTTTAAGCTCCATGTACCAGTAGAAGTTGGACAGGACTCTTGAAATCATGGTAGTACTCAAGAGACTAGCTCTGAGACAGCGTGCACATTTTGATTTAATTATGAAATCCTTGAATATTAAAAATTTTATTTATAATAATAAATCTTAACTTGGAAATTAAAAGCAATGCTTTCTTGATCAAGACCAGATAAGCATGTATTTTCTGGGTACTTAACATCATTACCTCTCATTTCATCTAAAATCTCATTGCATAAATCATAAGATAAATTTCTAGCATTTCAAAGACACAGATACAGCCCTCTATTTCATCAGCCATCCTTTTCCAGCCAAGTTATTTCTTTCAATTTCTCAGAAATTCAAGCTGCTTTTTAAATACAACAACTGTAGAATCACCAAGTCCCAACAATAAAAAAAAAAATGGTAAAATTTTTTTCCTGTATGTATCAAAAACAATCACAAAAAAACTCCCCAATATTTGTTTTCACTACGTAACAGATTAAAAATGACTTTTCCCCCTAATTTAAATTATCTTGGGGAGGGTGGGTGAGGAGGGGCTCCTGATGGCTGAGGCAAAAAATAAATGTGTATGTTTTAACTTAGACTACCTACTATTTTCCAAATATACTCAAGAGCACTTGATGGTTATTTAGAATCTTATTCTATTTACACCACTTAGAACACCATAAAGAGTAGCAGGTCTCTGAAACAAGCCAATGCTTTATTCTACCAGACCATGGTTGGTTCCAGTTTTTACATCTGTAATATAGGTATAAAACACTTTAAGATACATGTAAACTTGTCCTAGAGGAGAATACAAGCATCAACCTCTTTGACCTCAGCCACAGCAACTTCTTGCTAGACATATCTCCAAAATCAAGGGAAACAAAAGCAAAAATGAACTGTTGGGACTTCATCAGAATAAAAAGCTTTGGAACAGCAAAGGAAATAGTCAACAAAAGTAAAAGGCAATTTACAGAATGGGAGAAGATATTTGCAAATGACATTATCAGATAAGGGTCTAGCATCCAAAATCTATGAAGAACTTACCAAATTCAACAACAAAAAACCAAAAAATCCAGTCAAGAAATGAGCAGAAGGCATGAACAGACAACAGACATTTCTCCAAAGAAATACAAATGGTTAACAGACACATGAAAAAAAAATGCTGGACATCACTCATCATCAGGGAATACAAATCAAAACTAAAATGAGATACCACCCCACACCAGTCAGAATGGGTAAAATTAACAACTCAGGAAACAAGAGATCTTGGTGAGGATGTGGAGAAAGGAAAACCCTTTTACACTGTTAGTGATTGGAATGCAAGCTGGTGCAGTCACTCTGGAAAACAGTATGTAGGTTCCTCAAAAGTTGAAAAATAAAATTACCCTATGATCCAACAATTGCACTACAAGGAATTTACCCAAAGGACACAAACAGACTGATTCAAAGGGGCACCTGCACCCCAGTGTTTATAGCAGCAATGTCCACAATAGCCAAACTATGGAAAGAGCACAGACAACCAACAAAAGATGAATGGATAAAGATGATGTAGTATATATATTCACACATGATGGAATATTACTCAGCCATCAAAAAGTATAAGATCAGGCGCCTGGGTGGCTCAGTGGGTTGGGCCGCTGCCTTCGGCTCGGGTCGTGGTCTAGGGGGCCTGGGATCGAGTCCCACATCAGGCTCTCTGCTCGACAGGGAGCCTGCTTCCTCCTCTCTCTCTCTCTCTCTCTCTTTCTGTCTGCCTCTCTGCCCACTTGTGATCTCTCAAAAAAAAAAAAAAAAAGGTATGAGATCTTGCCATCTGCAATGTCGGGGATGGAACTAGAGAGTCTTAGGCTAAGTGAAATAAGTCAGAAAAAGACAAATACCATATGATTTCACTCATGTGTGGAATTTATGAAACAAAACAGATAAACACACAGTAAGGGAATGAAAAATAAAACGAGACAAAACCAGAGAGGGAGACAAACCTCTTAACTTGAAGAAAAAACTGAGTATTGCTGGAGGGGAGGTGGTTGGGGGGTTGGGGTAAATGGGTGATGGACATTAAGGAGGGTAGTTGATGTAATGGGCACTGGGTGTGATATGCTACTGATGACTCACTAAATTCTACCTCTGAAACTAATAATAAGAAAAAAAAAGACTGTAAAGATGTAAATTTGAAGAGCAGGCAACAGTAAGCCTTATACAGAGGTTGTAAGGTTACAAAGCTTACCTGGTTGTGAGAATTAGTAACAAAATTAGAATTCAGGTTTCTGAACAACACTGCAATATTAAATCAAATATATCCTTGCAACCATTCAAAGAGTATTTTATTATGATTATTTTTTATATTTTATTTATTTATTTATTTGACACAGAGAGAGAGAGAGATCACAAGTAGGTAGAGAGGCAGGCAGAGAGAGAGGGGGGAAGCAGGCTCCCCGCTGAGCAGAAAGCCCGATGCGGGGCTCAATCCCAGGACCCTGAGATCATGACCTGAGCCGAAGGCAGAGGCTTAACCCACTGAGCCACCCAGGTGCCCCCAAAGAGTATTTTAGATGTCATTACCATTTGGGTAGTCTAAAGTGGATTATAGTCTTCTGGAACATCAAAGATTAATATGGAACAGGTATAAAAAATATAGAACACAAGGAAAATTAATAAATTATTGCTATAGATATTAAAACCAATTACAATTGTAAAGCATATTAATTTCAAACTACCTTATTACTTTCAAACACAAAAACAGAACTTTGAGTGATATGATTTAAGAGTATTATAAAGTTTGCAAAATTTACTTAATTCTATAACTTCTAGGCATACAATAAAGGGTTAAATCTAGATACTGGCAAGGATGTGGTATAACTGATAGCTCAGGCTTCAATTCACAGATAATGAGATATTTTTGTAAAATTTTTAAGTAAAGTATTTTGGAAAACAGCCATGCCTATTTATGTACATATTGTCTATGGGTGCTTTGGCACTATAACAGGAGAACTAAATAGTTGCTAGAGACATCACATGGCCTACAAGCTTAAAATATTCACTATCTTAGGGAAACTAAGAAAAGGTTCCCAAACTCCAGTAACATTGTTGGTCGTAGTTTAAATTACAGTTGTGCATATGTATTTAGTAATAAAAACTTAGTACCTTTTTAAAAAAAATCTTATTTATTTATTTATTTATTTGACAGAGAGAGAGAGAGAGACACAGGAGAGAGCGAACACAAGCAGGGGGAGTGGGAGAGGGAGGAGCAAGCTTCCCACTGAGCAGGGAGCCCAACGTGAGGCTCCATTCCAGGACCCTGGGATCATGACCCAAGCTGAAGTGAGACACTTCATGACTAAGCCACCCAGGCGCCCCAACTTAGTACCTTATAACTAATTATTTCTATTTCCAGAAATCTATGCTAGGGAAATACAGGAATTGATTAATACTAAGAATTTCATATATGGTTATTTTTAATGAAAGTATCTGTAACAATCTATATCTCCAAAAATGAGAAATGTTAAGCTAAGTCTGATGTAGTCAAGTGACAAAACAGTACATAGTGTAATCTTTAAAATCATGGATATGAAAACTATGTGATAATGGAAACATTCTTACAATATAAATTTTAAATGCAATATTTAATAACAGGTAAAATAAACTAGGATAATACTAGAAGAATATGTGTAAAAGAACCTTTTATAGTTTGTGATTGGGTGATGGGTTAATATTTTTCTTTTACTTTCTAGATTTGTTTTTTAACTTTCCATTTTACTTACTGAAGATTTAATTACTTTTTCAGTAACAATTTAAAACAGTGTACCTAAACATCTACAGACCTCATGTGTTTAGGTGATAAAGCAGATTTTGTTACTTCTCTGCTTAAATAATGCCTTCTCAGCCCCCTCTCATTAAGTCTAAACAACATAACCAAGTCAATCTCTCACCTCTCTGCAATCACATCTCTGCCTCTCCTGATAGTAAGTATATGCAAGCTATCCTTGAATACATCAAATTCTTCACTGTCCCTTCAGTCATCTCTCTGTTAACTGCAGGGAGGCCTGTCTCTAATAACCTATCAAATTAAGGTTTCCCACAGTATTTTTTTCATCAGAGTATCACTGTTTCTTTTTAACATTTATGTAAGTTTTTGTTTACTCATTACCTACCTCCTCAGATGGAATGTAGTCTTATGAGATCAGAGACCATCTCTACTGTTTACATATATCCAAAGCTAAGGGCAGTGTTTGGGACACAGAAAATACTGAATTTAATGAATGAACATACGATAAATTATTACATTTATCTTTAATCTTTCAAGCACTTATTACAAAATGTAACTTCATTTCATCCAGAAGCAATTACTTGAAAATATGCTTCAAATCAAACTTTACTCCAAATACCACTTAATTTAAGACACAGTTTGATTACTGATAATAAATAGAACTGTTTCCTGGCCTGGTTTCCAATATTCCAATGTGACACTATTTTTGTGCTAAGCCTTTTATCTGATTACATAAATAATATAGGATAATTAGAGATATTCTATAGTCGACAAAAATGTAGAAAGAAAATATTTTTAATCAGTATTAACAGTTTGGTGTAGATAAGAAACCTAGTATTTGAGAATTTAAACCCCAGCTGTTTCAACATGTCTACACTGTCGCCACATGATGTAGATATCCAAGAACAAATGTATTTTCTAAAATCATAACTGGCATCACATTCTATACACATTTCATAATGTTTTATGCTAAGTCTTTTCTTGTGTTCATTTTAATAGATAGCTGTTATTTTTTATTCTTCAGCATTCCTTTCCCCTTAAACACCTCTAATTCTTATTGAACCTAAACCATCTCTTATTCCAGTAGTTGCAGTGGGGACCAGCCCTACATGGGCTCCTACCAACTCCATACAAGGTAATCTAACAGAGCCCGGACTTGTGCCCATCTAACATGTCCCTTACCTCTGGAATCATGGCCCTCCCTCCCAGCTGACTCCTAAGATACGGAACAGTGCAGTACCTCACTCAGTGCGCACGAACATATGCACAGGCTGGAAGAGTAAAGATAGTACCCTGCGGAGTGGAAACTTTATCAGTGCAATATGGTAGCCTTTGGAAAAAGTTTTTCCAGAAAGAACTGTACTGGGAAGTAGTGCAGATGATTAGATACTTCTTGTATAGATCTCCCTCCTTTCCTGATTTATAACCTTTATCCTGGGACTAGAATCCCTTATAATGGAAACACATGGACCTTTCTCTTGGGCTCTGATTTTTCCAAGAGACTTTTTCCAAGGCTGCTTCTGGCAAAAGCTCTCTAGTCCTCTTTGGGGAATTTTCACACCTTCTCCCCTGAAATCACATATAGTGTAATGGGGTTATCAATCAAGGTGTTATGTATTGCCCTGCCTGAAGAATACCGACGTGACTGAAAGCAGGTATCTTAAACTGATCTTAACGTGCTTATTTAAAATAAGTATCTATTTCATTTTATTTCATGAATATAATTTAACAAAACCCCTCTTGAAAAATGAAACAGATGAAATCCGTGAGGGAGACAAACCTTAAGAGACTCTTGGTCTCAGAAAACAAACTGAGGGCTGCTAGAGTGGATGCAGGTGGGAGGGATGAGGTGGTGGGTGATGGACACTGGGGAGGGCACATGCTGTGGTGAGTGCAGTGAATTGTGTAAGACTGATGCCTCACAGACCTGTACCCCTGAAATAAATACATTATATGTTAATTTTTTAGAAGTAGTTAAAACAAACAAACAAAACCCCCTCTCTCCTTCGCTCCCCTCCCTTTCTCCCATTCTTTAGCTACCATTTACAGAGCTAATATGTACAAGAGATTGTCCTAGGTTCTCAAAGTACAAAGATAAATAGGACAAACAGCATTCTTAAGATGTCTAGGAGTCTTGTGGAAATGGGGTAGGAGTGGGGGAGAATAAACAGTTATAAAAAGGGGGAAAATTAACAGTTTTAGAGCTATGTAAATATAAGAATATGGGCTTCAAAAAAAGAGGGAAAGCTACACAGCACAAGTGATTTCTGAGTAGAGTTCTAAAGAAGTAGGATTCTGCCAACGAGAGAAGCAGCAAAAAAGGATATTCTGGGAATAGAGATGAGCTTGTAGAAACCTGGATTACAAAGAGTATGGTAATTATTTAGGAACATCCAAGTAGCTTAAAAAGGCTAGAGTTAAGGAAATGTAGAACCCACGAGTAGATCATGAATGCCCATTTAAGGAGTTAATATTTTATTCTGAGAGTGTTAAATACCATTGCCAACTTTCAAAGCTAGAGGAAATGAAATCTCAACTGTGCATTTCAGAAACATCAAAACGAATGGAGCATGGACCATGAACTGAGGGGTTAGAGACAAAATGGATAAACAACATTACTACAAACTACTTTTATAACTAACCAGAAATTCAGGAATATGCCACAAAGGTGTAAGCTGAGATATTAAAAATCAGATAGAAATATCTTATTTGAAAGGTAAAAATATTTTAGAACTAAATAGATGTAAGCTATAAATAAGAATTATCTGAGCCACTCAGAGAATACAGTGGTATAATTACTGATGAAATGGACTAAAATAAGTAATGGATGAAGGAAAGATGAAGGAAAAGATGAAGATAGCAATATGGGAAATGGACTATCTATAGGACACCAAGGTAAAGATATTTATTAGTAGTCAAAATATATAGGCTAATTTATTTTGTGGGATTTCTCAGGCTAGAACTATAATTGAATTATAGAAAAGGAAGAAGTTTATTAATCAAATTGTAATCATAATGTAAAACAAAAATGGAAATGAATTTAAATATGATACACTATAACAAACAATGAAAGTAAATATTGCTGAAACTGTGGCCAGAGAAAAAATAACCTAGAGACTATTCATCAAGGAAATGAGATGGTTAATGACAGAACACCAAAAGAAAGGAAAAATGTAAAAAGGAAATTAAAGAATGGTCAGAAAGATATAATTGGGACACAGAAATGTCGAGATCTATTTCTTTTTCTTCAGGACTTGCAAGAGAATGGTCCAGGCACCACATGCTGATCAAATCAATCTTTTAAAATAGTTTGGTTTATGTATATAACAACAGTCTTTTTACTAAGGTTTATTATTTATTTATTTCTGTTGGTTCTCTTTCTTCTAAATTGGTTTCAGTGTTCTCATGTAAACTCTTACAAACAATGGCAAATGGCCATAATAAGGTTAAAAAGTATAACCTACTCATCTGAAAACACAACAGTAGTTTCTCTTTCCCAGGAACTTCAATACAAGTCTTATAAATAAATCTCCTTGGACCAGGTTGGTTCACAGAATCACAGCCATATCTATCAGGTCAAATCAGAAACAAAACAGGAGTTCTAGGCATGACCACATGTTCAGTCCTAGCACTACCCTGTGAAATCAATCCCACTTGAGTCTTACAGCTTAGAACTATTATCAGATAAGAGGAAAATGGATCTATACAGGCAAAAACAAAAGACATTTACTTCACACCTAGGGAGTCAGTAACTGGTCATATTATTATGAGTTTCTAAATATAAAATTTTAGTTTAATGTAAGTCCAAAATTCAATGTTGCCAGAATAGCACAAGAAACTCCAAAATATCCTTCAACCAAATCTACCAACTATCTGAACTAGGACCTAATTCCTTTACACATATAGACACATCTATCTGTGTGGGTGTTCATGCCCGCGCATATGTGCAGTGCACACACGATGAGAAATCTTCTACTGAGCCATTTGAAAATACACTGAATATATGTTGCCCATTTACTTCTGACTATGTCAGTGTGTATTACTAAGAACAAGGACGTGTTCTTACATAAATGTGTTTTTGAACAAATGTGAATTTTTAAGTCTTTCCTAATATTCAAAGCTCCTTAATTAAAAAAAAAAAAAAAGTCTGTCTCACAAAGTCTCTTAATATTCCTGGAAAGAAAAGATATTTCCATTACAAATAAAGAGAAAATGCAACATCACTAAAACGAAGTAAGTATTCTTCGGTCCATTTCTTTTAAAAACATGTGATTTTCATTATTGAGAATTTTTCAGTTCTTGCCAGTAGTCATAGAAGAGATTCAAATTTCATTTAAAAAGTTCTTCACTCCCAGGTGAATCATAATCAATGTCCACAACCCCTGACATAGTAAACCAATTGATTATACATCTACCATCCCAACCCCCAGAGTCTGCCAAGTCCAGCCAGTGGAGTGCCAAAGCACAAATGTTTAACATCCCAGATGGTGATGGTACATGGAAAGATGACATGAATTCTTCATAGGAATCTCTGCACAATTCATCTGAATTTGGCACAGTCTGAGCCTCATTTTCTCCAGTTTAAAGATGAAAGAGTTCCACGTTAGGCCAAGATAGAGTAACAAGTCCAGATTTACCCTCCTGTGTGAAACAACCAAAATACTGGAAAATATATATGAAACAAAGATATGCAAGACACTGGAAATCAGGCACAAAGACTGTGACCCTGAAATATGAAAAACAGAAGAGGTGAGCCCTACAATTGTCCTGGAGACAACTTCCAGGATATGGATGCAGAAAGAGGAACCAAAGCCCCACACTCTCCCCAGTTAGAGGAGACAGTGTTGAGAGTATAGGAAGATCATAGTGGTTTGAGTTCTCAAGAAAGAGTACTATATGGGAGCTAGCTGCATATACAGAGAACTCCACAGGTCTTCAGAGGGTCTCCTTTGGTAATCATCAGACAAGAGAAAGAGAAATGGACATACAAATGCCCAGCAAACACATAAAAAGCAGTTCAACTTTATTAACTGTGGGAAATGCAATTCCAAACCACAAAGAAGTACCACTTCACACCCACTAGCATGGCCATAATGAAAAGAGAGAGAGAGAGAGAGAGAGAAACAGAAAATAATAAATGTTCTCAAGAATACAGAAAAACAGAAACCCCAGTACATTACTGATAGAAATACAAAATGGTTCAGCTACCAGGTCAACAACTTGGAGGTTCCTCAAAAAGTTAAACATAAACCCATTAATTCTATTCCTAGGTTTATTCTCCCCACAAACTGGTAACAGGTGCTCTGATATATGTCTATACATTTTATGTACAGTATATGCATACATATGTTCATAGCAGCACTATTCACAACTGCCAGAAGGTAGAAACAATTCAAATGCCCATAATGAATGAATGGATAAGCAAATTATGGCATATACATACAATGGAACACTATTTGGTCACAAAAAAGAAATGAAGTACTAATATAGGCTACAATGTGAATGAACCTTGAAAACAGCACACCAGGTAAAAGAGTAGACCACAAAGACCATACATTTTGAGAGGGAAATGAAGAGGAACCAGACAATATGACTGAGAAGCACTCAGAGAAATAGAAGAGCAACCAAGAAAGGAAGGAAATGGGAAAAAGTATTTCAAGAAGAGAGTGATCAACTTTTTAAATATTGTTGCCAAGTTAGATAAAACAAGGACTGCGAACTGCCAAGTGAATATAATAATGTTTAGGTCACTAGGAACTTGGATAAGTGTTTTTAATGGAGTAGGGAGCAAATGACTGGGTGGCTCAGTCAGTTAAGCATCTGCCTTTGGCTTAGGTCATGATCTTGGGGTCCAGGAATCGAGCCCCATGTTGGGCTCCCTGCTCAGTGCGGCGCTTGCTTCTCTCTCTCCCTCTGTCCCTCCACCCAGCTCATGCTCTCACTCTCTCTCCCAAATGTATCAAATCTTAAAAAGGAAGGAAGAAAGAAATGGAGACAGGTATACACAATTCTTTTGAGAAGTTTTACTGCTAAGAGGACAAAGAAATGCATGGTAGCTGGTGAGAGATGGGATTCAGGGAAAGTTTTGTTTCATTTTTTTGAGGCAGGAGAAAAAAAAAACCCAGCATGTTTCTACACTGGAGAGAATGATCCAATTAACAGCAAAAACTAAATAATATAACTGAATGAGTACAGATTTACTGGAGATCCTTGGGTAGGGAGAAGTGGTGGGATAGTGAAAAGCTTTACATGGAAGCACAGATATTTCATTTATAGTAACAAGAAGCAGAGTACTAATTATACACACGAAAAGGTAAGGGGCTGTGTGAATGCATGCCAGTCTCTTCTAATACCTACACTTTTTACAGAAAAGTAGGAAGTGAATTTATCATCCACAAAATGGGTTCAAAAGAGGAGGGAGTTAGGGATGCTGGATTGTAGAGAGGAAGAAGTGAGAAACAATGATTTAAGGAAAGTGCTTCTCACACCTTAGTGTGCATAAGAATCACCTGAGGAATTTCATTAAAATGCAGATTATGATTCTATAGCTCTAGTGTATAGTCTGAAGGTGATTCTCTGGGATTATGTCAATGTTCTGCTACAGAGAAATCACATCTAATAGTAAGGTATAGGAATGCAAAGAATAAACTGGAGGGGGGCAGTATTTGCCATGAAGCAGTAAGAACCTACTTTTGGGCGGTCAAGAACTTACAGTGAGATTAGAAAGATACATAGCCACCTTGACTAATCTCAAAGAGTTTCCTAGAACAATAATAATCTAACTTTAAACAGCTGCTGTTGTTATTTTATCTGACTATAGAAAAGAGTAATCGAACTGTGGTTCATATGATCAGGGTTGCAAAGTAAAAATAATAGCACTTTTCATGAGCTAGGTACCACTCTAAACACTTAGGCTTTATCTCATTGATTTCAACAAAAAACGAAGGAAATAGCTTATACATTAAACTCATTTTATACTTGTTAAAAGTGAGCCCTAAAAAAATGAAGTTACATGACCAAGATCATAAAAGCAAAAAAGCTCAGAAGGTAAGATTCAAAACCAGGTCTGTCTGACTACAAAGCCCTGCACTTACAACTTTTTTTCTAATTCCTCTCAAATAAGTTCTCTTTCTTCCAGTATCCACTAATGGCTTAAAAAAAAAAAAAAGTAGTTTTTTTTTAAATAAAACTTAGTTTTACAAAATAAGTAATCAACATCCTATCCTTCCCACGTCCTTGAAGTTCTAAGTCTCACTATTTCCTCCAATTAATTAAATTAATGCAATTAAATTTTGCTAGAACCTCTTTCAGTTCCTACATCTTTTTAAACTTTATCTCTATTCCCATTATTTTCCATGTTCTAATGCTAATTAGTGTTTATTACTAATAATATAGTTAGGAAAAAACAATGCTAAAACTTTTCCCATTTGGATTCGGGGGGAAAAAATGTCAGTATCTACTTATTTTAACCTAAAAACCTAAAATTAAACAGTCTTTTTTTTTTTTTTTTTTAAGATTTTATTTGTTTATTTGTCAGAGAGAGAGAGTGCACACAGGCATGCTGAGTGGCAGGCAGAGGCAGAGGGAGAAGCAAGCTCCCCACCAAACAAGGAGCCCAATGTGGGACTCGATCCCAGAATGCTGGGATTATGACCTAAGCTGAAAGCAGCCACTTAACCGACTGAGCCATCCAAGTGTCCCTAAAGTTAAACAGTCTTTACACTACAGTTTATGTTTCTTTAAATCTGTATTACTTCAATTGTGATTGGTAAGTAGGACAATGATATCAGCCAATATATATAACCAAAAGTTGTGTGGATTCAGATGCAGTTTTTCCCAGCACATTTTGAAGCTTTCAACTTTCTCACAATTAAAGGGAAAGTTTTTACAATATACGATGATCTTAAGGAAAAAGATGATAATCCCACAGAAGTATAGTACTTTCCTTCCATGCCAGTAATGACTGCTTCAGTGGCTTCATGAATCACTTCACCTTCCATATGCTGAGCTATTTGAAGAATGGGAGTGTAGATAAAGAATATGCTAAGACATGTACCCTGTGTTTTTAAAAAAAAATTGATTAGGAAGTCTATATACGGATTCATATTTTTTTTTCATTTTTATGAAACCAATCACTACTAAAAGCAAATTTTCTCAAAGATCTGCATCTCAAACAAACCATGAGCCCCAGGATTTAAGGCTATCCTGACAAGGACGCTCATTACAACAGCCAGTCATTTAACTGTGCTAGTAGTTTTATTAAAACTGTTACTGTTTTTCCTAGTACTCTGTTTACCACAATTACTGTTTTGAGTGGTAATTGCTGCTGCTGTTTCTTTTTCTTCTTCTTTTTGAGTGATAATTGCTTCTAACCCTATTTTCCCTATAAACCATGTTAATTTTATGTGCCAAATGCAAAGATTTTCAGGAATATATGTATGGTGTTGTGGGGGAATTGCTTATACTACAGAATGCCTCTACAATCACACACATACACATTCACCTTTGTGTGAGATATTACACACAGGATCTAACGAATCTTCAGTAAATTTCTCATTTTAATAATCACAATCTATTAACTTTGAATTACTTGTAATCTTAAATATACATACATGTACACATATATATAAATGTATATGTCTAGACATAAATGCAGAGAGAGAGAGAGGAAAGAAAATACTCATATGTACCCAGGTATCATCCACTATTCTAGATCTGATCATTTTCCTACCTCAAAATGACACAATTAAAGAATAAACTAAAACAATACTTCAGATATTTAATGATTTGACAACAGAGATAGTCTCCAAAGAGAACAGTCATGTATGATGTCACTAGAACCCCTGAGTTATAGGAAAGACCCACTTCACAGTAAGTATCCCTCTTTACTCATACTATACTATTAAGGGAGACTCCTAATTTACATAAGAACATTCTTCCCTTATTCACTATATATCAAATCTGCCCTCAGTTATTCAATCATTGATTAAATCAATATTCATTAGGCTCCAACTAGAATAGGATCTAAAGATACAAAGACAAATTAAAACAGAAGACTGCTCTTATCAGTATTTTAGTAAAGACACCGAAGTAAATAAATAAGAAATGTTCTAAACATGCACAAAGTTTAATGGAAACATAGAAGGGCAGAAGGTTTTGGAGTCAAAGGTATAGGCCCGAATCTGTCACTGACACCAGCTGTATATATTCCTGACCATATCAATTAACTGCAGATTTTCTTAAATGTGAAATGAGACTAGCAACATGTAATTTATAGGCTTGTTATGAAGACTGAAAAAACAGTTGAGGGTCACCTGGCTGGCTCAGTCATTATGCATCTGCCTTTGGCTCACGTCATGATCCCAGAGTCATTGGATCGAGTCCCGCACAGGGCTCCCTGCTTGGCCGGAAGCCTGCTTCTCCCTCTCCCACTCCCTCTGTTTGTGTTCCCTGTCTCATTGTGTCTCTCTCTGTCAAATAAATAAATAAAATCTTAAAAAAAAAAAAAAAGATACACAAGGACTTATTTAACATTAATCTTATATAATTCAGAGAAAAACAAAGTAATATCTTCCAGAGTATCTCAAATATTATTTCTAACTTTTAAAGCTATCTAAATCAATTATTACCATACCAGGAAAATCTGAAACTAAAAATCTTATAGAAATGTTATGAATTCAGTAGTAAAAAGTGTCCAATCATCAGAATGTGAATATGCTTTGGAAAGGTAATTGCTAAATAGATGTCTTCCTTATTTTTGCCTTTCCTGGTTATCAAGATATGTGTAATGACGGGGCACTTAAAGTAAATGGCAGGGAACAGCAGGCACCACAAGATGGTGCTAATATCCTCTTATAACTGGCTGGATAGACCACTGCCACTCTCTTCAGATGTGGCATAAGGTAAGTCTCTCAGACCCACAGGGTGGATACCAAGGATAACATCCCCTGGTCTAAGAAGAAAAGTAAAACATTAACAAATTGGGGAGGTTTTTATTGTTGGTAGTAGGAAAAGGCTATGAATTTAAATTTGTCTAGAATTAACATTTGGTTTTCACCAAGATTTTTTTCATACACTCACAATATTTTATATAAAAAAAGGGTAACTGAGCAACTGTCTTTATGCTGTCAAATAAAATTACTAATTTATACTCAGTGAATAAACTAGCATCATACACAAATCAAGAGTTCTTCATAAACAGTGTTCTTATGTGGGACAACAGTACAAATGATAATAGTCTCTATCATGAAACCCATTTTCATACTTTCAAAATCTATTTCCCATATTAACTCTTTTACTTATTTCTGTACAGTTATTCATCTTCTGAATGTAACGGACTCTTAGAAAAACATGTTAGGCTGCCTCAAAGCTCAGGTCCTAAAGGCACTAAACCAACTGCTGAAGTCATTCTTCCTTGAGTTGCTTTAAGTCCCTGTTAGACACATGGACAGAAGGAAAGAAAGAAGGAAGGGAGAAAGTAGTGTTCAGCTTCTAGAAATACAACAACAATTCAGAATAAAAAGTTGCTAAAGAGAGTTATTCTATTAATTTGTATATATACTCACTACTTACAGGTTTATGATATATACATGTTTATACAGAAAATAACATTTAATCCTCAAATTAAGCAATCTCCATTTTACCAATGCTCAAACTGGATTTTAGAGTGATAAAAAAAAAAAAATAGTTGCCCAAGGTCACACAATCAGCAAGCCCTAACTGACTTCAAAGCCTCTTTCTGCTACGCCATAAAATGACGATGCTAATATTGATGACAACAGTATTACACTGAGTGGTAACCTCATGCCAAGTAATATATTAAGCATTTTACATCTATCTTACCAGTTAACCCACACAACCACCATGAAATACAGTATTTTCTTCATTAAAGATGAGAAAATTGAGGTAGAGAGACAGAGTGACTTTGTCAACATCTTTACAATGAGTAAGTTGGTAAAACTGGAATCCAAGCAATATGTCTACAATAACTCTGCCACTTAACCACGTCACAGGACTGCCACTCGTAAAATACACAACTATTTCCTCTGAGTGTAAAATAAATGGCTGTTTAATGAGAAGTAAAACAAAAACAAAAACCTTTTATTAAGCACATAAAATGAATAGAAATGATACGGCAGACACTGCAGAAAGAGACCTCAAAAAGCTTGAAATCCAAGCAGAAACATATAGTTCCTCAACTTTAAAAATATAACAATTGAAAAGTACAAGATAAAATAGTAGGAAAAGTAAAATGATTAATCACCAATAACTAAAAGAAAAAACAAAATAAGATGTCAGAAAGGGTAAAATACAATGAACTACAATCAAGAGTTGACAAAAAATTAAGATCAATTTAGATACAGCAGGTTGGGAAACTCACTAGAGAAAAGGCAGATATTAACTGAATCTTTATGGAATCATTTGAATAACTGAGAAGGGAGAAGAAAGAACATTCTGGGCAGCTGAATAACAT
This sequence comes from Neogale vison, assembly GCF_020171115.1. Classification (NCBI taxonomy): domain Eukaryota; kingdom Metazoa; phylum Chordata; class Mammalia; order Carnivora; family Mustelidae; genus Neogale; species Neogale vison. Next base: position 37,753,621 of record NC_058094.1, read on the forward strand.
ATGAGTTAAAGTAAGGATGCAGAAAAGTGTAAAGTGCATTCATGCATTGATCAATATGATTAAACGTTTCTACACAGAAAAAAATAACATAGAAAAGCTGAACAGACTTTATTCTTCCAAAGCCTTCAAAACCTAGAGATGGATATATATATCTACATTTCTAGCTAACTGTCTACATTTTCCATAATAAATACTTCAGCAAGCAAAAATAAACTAGATTCGAATTACATGAAGAACTGGTCAAAGAGAAATTGGCTGATTATGACAGGAAAAAAGGAGGAGATACAGAAATTTTAAAAAAAATCTAATGGAAAAAGCTGAAGAAATTATTTAAATAAACCAGTTTGCAATTCATGAACTATTCAACAAGCAATGCTTGAGATTCTCTCTAGTATTTAACACTTTGTATAAGTACATGTAGTAAAATTATATAAAACTAAAGCTCACCTTTTAAAATTGTAATTAAAAAACAGCTTTTTGTGGGAAATGAGAAAACTTAAAGTAATCTGTATAGTGCTTCATGAAAAGATAAACTATTTCGTTTAAACCTCAGGACAATCCTATGAGAAGTTACTTTACAGAACGAACATGTCACAGAAGTATGGTGATTTAATTTTGTTATCATACAGTGATAAGGATAATTCAAAGACTTAAAATACTACAATACCAAAAGCATGACTGAGTGACTCCTTAATACTGAGTGGTCATGAAGATCACTCTAGGAAACAGACATGTAAGCTGACACAGAGCTGGCCAAGTGCAAAGCAGTAAGACTACCATTCCAAATAAAAGGCACAGCTGAAACAAAAGACCTAAGCAGAAACATAAAAGCAGTGTAGCAAGAACATAGTAGGAAAGGGGGAGAATCACAGATTAGATCAGAGAGATAGGGGATTTTCAAATTAGGAAAAGCAGTTGGAATTTTCTGTACACAAGATGAAAAGAGAGGGTAGCTAATAACATAAGCTTATTTATTATAAAGAAAAAAAAATCACTCTGAGCGTGTTATAAAGAAAACAGCAAATCAAGTTTGGAAGCTTGAAAGCAGAGACACCAACTGGAGCTAAAAGAGTGTATTTCTGTTTAACCTTTTTCTCATCCCAAAATCTGAGGGAAATTACTCTCTCCCACAAGTAACAACTATGGAGAGAAAGTTCTGATAAAACTCCTTGCCCTCTTGCAGAGGCTCTCTCTTCTTCCACTGCTCACTTTCCAACTTCCCTTCTCCCAAGCCTAGATAGTGTTTCTTTCTTTGTTCTATATTTTTTCCTTTTCCCCTGCCTCAGCTAAAAATCCACTCTAAACGTTGCTCAATCAGAACTAAATTTCTGTCTCAAAAGACTAGTGACATTGCCTGCATTAAACATTCCTGATACTTTAAAAAGTTTTGATTCTAGACAGAGGCAATTCAAAAGATTTCTCCACAAAGAGATTTCTGAAGGCTATGTTTGCCCTATATAAGAAAATTTTAAAGATAATCTAGACTAAAACAGACAATTTCCATTTAAAAATCCAATCCTGACATGCTTTCTAAATGTAGGCAAACTTTAACACAGTTTGAGGATATTATTTAAAGATATTCAAATTCCTAGCATGTGAACACACTAAAAACATCTATGGAAAATTAAAACCACTCTCAGGAATCTGATGAAATATCTAATTTTAGTTTAAGCTGTATTTCTTTGTATCCTAGGATATTTCTTCTCTGTTGTTTAGAAAGCACAGACTTTGAAATACAAAAGGAAAAAAAAGGCCTAGAGTAGCAAGCCCATAAAAATGACTTCCCCCCCAAAGCTGTAAGTTTTTAATTATTAAGAGCAAAAATTAAAAATCATTTCTCAACTTAACCAAATGTTTCCCAGTACTACTCAAGTCTCAAAAAGCAATCTGTGATGCTATTTTTATTTCTCTAAAAAAGAATGCTTCACAGTTACTGGGTGCTGTAAATTTCAAAAATAAAACTGAGTAGAAATAACAAGTCAAATCTCATTTTGTCACAGAAACAAGGTTATTTTCTTAATCACTGGTTTGATCATTCTGGAAATCAATATTATCATATTTAGTCAGCTTTAGATAACACACCTAAGTTTTACTATGAAAGAAGACTTTCAGAATGGAAAAAAATCACATATAGAATATCATATAATAACAATGTACTCTTCAAAGTTCTTATTTTTTTTTCTAATTTTTTTAACTGCTACAAATCATAAAGGAGCCTTCTTCAAGGATATGGAACCCAGGACTTACTTGGAAATACATTCAAACACTTTTTAAAAAGAGACTTTGGGGGACGCCTGGGTGGCTCAGTTGGTTAAGCAGCTGCCTTCGGCTCAGGTCATGATCCCAGTGTCCTGGGATCGAGTCCCACATCGGGCTCCTTGCTCGGCGGGGAGCCTGTTTCTCCCTCTGCCTCTGCCTCTGCCTCTGCCTGCCACTCTGTCTGCCTGTGCTCGCTCTCTCCCTCTCTCTCTCTGATAAATAAATTAAAAAAATAAAATCTTAAAAAGAGACTTTGGAGGGGATTTAGGTCAAGTACACATTACAACAAGAAACAGATCAAGCACTGCCTCTAGTGCTATTTTTCCTCAGTAAGTAATAACATTAGCCAGCAAGTGCTGTGCACTGTTTTTTGGAAGAAGCTTGCTATATTAAGAATATATCTACTCAGGGCGCCTGCGTGGCTCAGTGGGTTAAGCCGCTGCCTTCGGCTCAGGTCATGATCCCGGGGTCTTGGGATCGAGTTCCGCATCGGGCTCTCTGCTGAGTGGAGAGCCTGCTTTCCTCTCTCTCTCTCTCTCTCTGTGCCTGCCTCTCTGCCTACTTGTGATCTCTGTCAAATAAATAAATAAAATCTTTAAAAAAAAAAAAAATATATATATATATATCTACTCAGAGGAGCACTTCAACTTGCACCTGAGGTATGCCTTATACCTGACTTTAAAAATCAGTGAGGTAACATTTACTGGTCCTGAAATTAATCACCCTCTAACCCCTCACTACACCACTTTACAATATCAAAGGACTGGAGTACTGAGGTTATTTCTTTTAACTTCACATGATTAAATGTTTTACTATATAAGCTTTTGTTATGTAGTTTTCCTTAGAATAGTCAGTAGAACTGCTTTTCCTTTTTATCCGTTTCCCGCCCCCCCCAGGAAAAAAAATAGGTGATGATCAAGAACACAAGTTTTTGCCTGTTTTTCTGCTTTTAAGTAAATTCACTAGAAATTAGAATTTGAAAGAAAAGGCATTTAATCAAAACTATGCTTTCATTGCATAAAATTTTTGGAATTTTTCTTTTGGAATTTCTTAAAAGTAAAATCCTTCCTTAATCACATAAAGTTATTCTATTTTATTTGTTGGCCAAAGCTCATGTTTTCTTGCTTGTATACAAGCTTTTCCTTCAACTTTGTGAAATTTAGCTTCTTTTGATTACTCTCTACTTCTAAGAATAAACTCTGTGGAGATATTTATGAACGAAGAGCTCCATGTGCTGAGCAAGAAGACTGCAGAAACAAAGTGAGGCTGGACATAAGGTGATGGGACTCTTCTGAATGACACTGGATGAGGTCATTTCGTTTGTGTGAAGTCTGTCTACTACCAGTAGCAGGAATACTAATAGCATGGTATAACCAATCAGGGTCTGTAGGCTTGAAATTACTGAGAACAAAATTACTTAGAAAGAAGACTGCCCATAATCTACTAGTATTACTTTGAAATCAAAAGTTTTAAACTATGGAGGTGAACCCATTTCAGTAGTCCCTACCGTATTTCCTTTATAAATGTTTGGGAATGCTAAGATTCCACAAGAAGAGTGCAGAAAAAAAATAATCCATCTGCTATAACACAAGCAAGATGGATTATAATATTATTTTAAAAGAGATTAAGACAAGTTGAGCTCCTCTGTGAAGAAGAACTATTCCCCGGTCAGAGCCAACCATTCCTTCTTCCACATACTCCCAAGGACACTATATCATCCCTTGTAACACTACCACGCTGATTTGTAATAAGATATGCATGTCTTTTTTCTCTCTAGATACTAAGATATTTGATGACTTTTTCTTTGCCTCCATTATAATAGGACTCAGCAAAAGCTTACTGAACAATTATCACATGACAATTTTCTTGAAAACTCCTATTAATGGGAATCAATATTGAAATAAGTAATTAAGGTACTCATGATATTATGTAGTATAAGTATCAATAGGATGCTACCTGCAAATTTAGAGATATTTGACCAAAACAAACAAATAAAACAAAACAAAACTAAAAAAAAAAACCTGGTAAGCCTCCCAGGCAGTAGTCATGCTTTAAGAGAGATAACGTTTGATCTGGGTCTAGAAATTTCAGTCAGTATTTTCTAGACTAAAAAGAGATTCCAGAAGGTAGGTAGGCATTCTTCAAGATAACAAAGCAGTAAAACACATACTCACACACATACACAGAGTTCAGGAACAAGAAAAGGAATGAATATAAACTGGTTAAGTGGGTGAAAGTAAAGAGGTGATGTCATTATGTTAATTAAACTTAAACTCAAATCTTGTGGGCAATAGGAATAATCCATAAATGTTATAATTTTTTAAGACTGTATTTGTCAGAGAAAGAGAGAACACAAGCAGGGGGAGTGGCAGGCAGAGGGAGAAGCAGGCTTCCTGCTGAACAAGTAGCCTGACCATGGACTCAATCCCAGGACCGTAGGATAATGACCTGAGCCAAAGGCAGACGCTTAACCAACTCAGCCACCCAGGCAACTCTGTAAATGGTTTTAAAGCAAAGGAGTTACCTGACCAGAATCTGTGTGGAAGATGGATAAATAAGTGAAAGTGATTAAAGGAGACAGAGACACTTAACAAAAAGCCACAAGTACTATATAATAAACATTAGAATAAACAAGAGCAAAAATACATTTAGGGATTAGTTGACAAATGGTTTTTAGAATAGTATTTTTTTTAAAGATTTTATTTATTTATTTGACAGAGAGAGAGAGATCACAAGTAGGCAGAGAGAGAGGCAGAGAGAAAGGAAGGGAAGCAGGCTCCCTGCCCAGCAGAGAGCCCGACATGGGGCTCGATCCCAGGACCTTGGGATCATGACCCGAGCCGAAGGCAGAGGCTTTAACCCACTTAGCCACCCAGGTGCCTCTAGAATAGTATTTTCAAATCAAGAATGTACTTTTCAGGTTATGATCTCTGGAGGTCCTGGGATGGAGGCCTAGGCTCCCTGCTCAGTAGGGAGTCTGCTTCTCCCGCTCCATTGGCTCCTCCCTCTACACATGGTCATGAGTGCATGCATGTGCATTCTCTCTCCCCCTCTCAAATAAATAAATCTTTTTTAAAAATGGCAAAGCTAGTAGCATTTAAAATAATCTTCCAGAGAGGTTAGCAACTAAAATGAAATCACCTGGAGTTTTCTCAAAGTGAAATTACTTATGGTGGTAAGAGGTAAATCAATCAGCAGATTATAATATGAATCCCTTTTTAAGAATTACTTACCTTGAAATTAACTTTGGTTATTTAATAGTTCTGTTCACTTTTAAATTGATACAATTTTAAATTAGTTTTTAAATCATAAAATATTTCTGTATTCTTGGAAAAAAGAACTATGATGGTAAATATAAAATTAAAAGTATAAGTATCCTTCTCAGTTTTTTTCCAGGGAGATTTTTTGCTACTTTTAGTTTTCTATTTGAAAAATAGAGTCTTTTTATATTTTATTTATTATTTTTTCTTAAAGATTTTATTTATTTATTTGACAGACAGACCACAAGTAGGCAGAGAGGTAGGCAGAGAGAGAAAGCGGCGAAGCAGGCTCCCCGCCTAGCAGAGAGCCCGATGCGGGGCCCAATCCCAGGACCTGAGATCATGACCTGAGCCAAAGGCAGAGGCTTTAACCCACTGAGCCACCCAGGCGCCCCAACTCTTTTTATTTTTTAGAAATTATTTATTTATTTGAGAAAAAGAGCAAAGGAGAGAGCACGGGTAGGGGGAATGAGTAGAAGGAGAAGCAGACTCCCTACCCTATAGGAAGCCTGATGGGGACCTGGATCCCAGGACCCCAGGGATCAGGACCTGAGCCAAAAGCAAATGCTTAATCAACTGAGCCACCCAGGTGCACCTTTGCTCTTACTCTTAATTGCATCCAGTGTGCAGGTAAGAAACCCATATGTTATCTTTAATATATCTCTCGTGATGACTCCAACATATCATCACTAAATACTGAGAATGTTACCTCCTAAAATGATCCTCAAATTTTCTCTACCTCTCCATCTCCAGCCTCCTTACCAAGACCAAACTAGTTATCTTTCACAGGAACTACTACAATATCCTCTCTACTAGTCTACCACCATTCACTCTCATGCCAACACGTACTAATCACATCATTTCTTCACACTACAGCCAAAATGACCTTTTCAAAACTCAAATCTGATCCTATCAACACCACCATTCAATGCTTTGTATTACTCTAATGGATGGGGAAAAAAGAACTCCTTACAGGGAATACATGTCTTAGCAGAGGGTGGTCCCTACTTTTTTTCAAGATTCTCTTCACCTACATAATATGCCTACATAACTCCTTGATATATAAACTGATTTCTTAACTTCAGGAAAGCTTACACAATTATCCAAACCAAGTCATCTTCCTATTGTATAATCTCTCCTAACATGATGATTCTTTCCTCTGTGATATTATTACAATTTCAATTTTATATTTATCTATGTGGTTACAGATCCCTCCCACTTATAAGTTTTACAAGGGCAAGTATCAGGTATTGTTGTAATCCACTATATCTTTAACACTTCAATTAAAATTGGTCAAATATATGCAGTACAAAAAATGTATGCATGCTACAATAAATTTAAAAATAAATATAGAGATTATAAGAAAGAATTCAGTCTTTCCACTTCCCCTCTAGTGTCACCAGAAATAACAACTGTTAATATTTTGCTGTGTGTTCTTAGGAGACATTCTGTACTTTATCGCAGCTCTGATTACAAATGCATATTGTTTTGGATTTGATTTTCTCAATTATGGATTCTAGATTTTGTGTAAGATATATTTGCAAGAGATACTGAGTTATGCCTCCAATAAGGAACTATCAGTCTAAATAGCAAGAGGAAGAAAAGGCATGCTATTTTTAAATATGAAAAGTGTCCCACATTCCTTAAAAATAAACTATTCTCCTTTTCATGAGGCAGAAAATAATCTATTTTCAGTATGAAAAACTGGCAACCATCTGAGAGTTGCAAATTGTCTCAAAATAACATTTAAAGATGGCACTTGGCAGAATGTTTTCATGCTATAAAAAAAGGCCCCTAGTTTAACTTTGTGCATTTCAAGATATTTAAACTATATGCTAATGTGTTATCATTAAAATTATGGAAGAAACACAAAGAATTTATACTCAAGAACAAAATGTTCTAAGAAAAACTGAAAAATGAAGACATTTTAATAGGTTCCTCACTTTAAGTCATAGATCATGATGATTGTACTTTATTATTCCATGAAGATAAATAATATGGCCATTCTTTAAAGCAAATTTTAAAATGTTAATGCCAAGCCTAGTTCTCTGATCAAAATCACCTTATTTGACTTTTAGAATAGAAGGCTGTTTTATATGGTTCCACAGGGAAATAGCATCATCTACTTTATGTCCATGGTGTTTAGCATTGCAGAGGTAAAACAAATAACTTCTGCATGTCGTCTGAAAAAGTTTATTTTCATCATCCTTTTATTTAACAATCTTGATTTCATCTATAATCAGAAATGTGGTGTGCTAAACATAGGCTAAAAACAGTTTATTTTGTTAGCAACTTAAAAACATAAGGCTATTTGTTAATTATATCTCAATAAAGCTGAAGGAAAAAGAAACACATAAGGCCGTAAAATTAATCCTAGTAACTAAAAAAGGAATCTTATGACATGCGCTTCAGCAGTATTAGGGTCCAAGTTTTACCCTAGACAAGCAGATTATAACAATAAAATGGTAAATGCCTGGTATAAGTAAAAGTACCAGTTCAGTAAACCCAAACTTGCTGAAATGAACAGGGGCAAGTTATATCATGATCTGAACAATATTTCCTAACTTAATTTTTTTAAAAACTTAGATCTAAAACTTAAATATTATAGAAATTCTTACACATGTGTAAGAAGACATGCAAAAACGTTCATGAGAGGATTATTTACAATTTTTTTTAAAGATTTCCTTTTTTGGAGAGAGAGAGCACACACAAGCAGGGGGAGGAGCAGAGGGAGAGAGAAAGAATCTCAAGTAGACCCCTCACTAAGCACGGACCCTGATGTGGGGCTCAATCCCGCAACCCTGAAATCACAACCTGAGCTGAAACCAAAAGTCAGTTACTTAAGAGACTGAGCCACCCAGGCTCCCTGAGATTTGTAATTTTAAAAATGTTAACAACCTAAATAATCATGAAAAAAAAATATTATGGTACATTCAGATAATGTAATAAAGAAAGAAGATGAATGAACCACAGTTACATAGCTAAGAGATGTGTAAGTTGAATAAGAAAATGAAGTTAAAGAAAGAATACAAATTTCATGATACCTTTAACGGCTAATTTTTTTTTAAAGATTTATTTATTTTAGAAAGAGAAAGAATGTGTGCACAAATTGGGGTAGGGGCAGAGGGAGAGAACCTTCACATACAATGAGCGTGGAGCCCAACAGGGGGCTCAATCCCATGACCCCTGAGATCATGACCTGAGTCAAAACCAAGAGCTGGACACTTAACCAAATGAACCCCCCAGGCACCCCCCATTAATAGCTCATTTTTGCTATGTCACACACCCCTCCAAAATTCAGAGTCTTAGAACAGCTATCATTTACTTAGCTTGTTATTCTGCAGGTCACCCATTTTCAGCAGCCCCACTTGGAAAGTCTTTCTGGTAGTGTTGGTTGATCTTAGCTGAGGCTGACTCTGATATCTGTAGTCAGTTGCCAGGTAAGCTGGACACTGACTATTTATGGGTTAGGGCTCCTTAGCTCTCATCACCATGGTTTCTCATATTCTAGCTAAAAATTGTTCACATGATGATCTAAGGATTCCAAATAAAGAAAAGCAAGCACCAGAAAGCAATTCCTTTCTAAACCTCTGCTTTGTCATGTTTTCTAGTGTCCTTTTGGCTATAGCAAGTCACATACCAATCCAAATTAGAGGAATGAAGAAATAGACTATATATAATGTGATACTATAAGAGTTACAGAAAAAGATTTATATCAATTTTTATAATCTACCACAATATCACTTAGAATGAAGCAAAAGAATACCATATAATACCAAAGGTATAAAAATATGCAAAGTAATGATACGTGCCAGGTTCAAGGCAGTGACCAACTACTGATTTGAAGAAGAAAAAATGAGAAAGGGGGAAAAATAGAGGGAGATTTAATGAAATTTGCAGTTTTCAATTTCATTGGCTGAAAAAAGGATTTATAGGTGTCCTTATAAAAGAAATGGTTTCATCTTTTAGCATGTCTAAGCTTATTTTTAAAATGATAAAAAGAATTAAAAGAAAATTCCTATAAAATAAGGATATTACAGAGGGCCTTCAACATATTACTAAACAGACTACAAAATAAAATCTTGCACAGTTTTTTTAAAGCCTAGTGAATTGGAGGATCAATTTTACATTATTTGCATAATTAGAAGAGAATAAAATCAACAAGGAGGAACAGGATTAGTAAAATCTGACACCTGGTAGAAAAGAAAAAAGCAAAAACTGTTAAACATATCCATGTTCAATATAGGCTACAAAATACTCATTTGGATAACGGGCTTGTCAAACATGGGCTAATAATTCAAACTTGTAAAAATGTGAAGAAATAAGCCATCATGAGCTATGGTCAAAAGAATACAAGAGCAGAAACAGACCTGTCAAAACTTTAAATAACAGTATTAAATGCAGATTATAATAAAATAGTGTTTAAATAACTCAAAGATGGACTATAGATTATATAAGAATTAGTAAATCTGAAGAAATCACCCAAAACGTAACATAAAGAAAAATTAAAAATATAAAAGAGGGCTATAGATACAAGAATGATAAAATGATTGTATCCAACATATTTTATCACAGGTTCAGAAGGAGAGAAGAGTGGGAAACAATATTTGAGGAAATAAACTGAGAATTTTCCAGAATTGATAAAAGACACAAATTCTCAGATTCAGACAGCAAAATTATTCCCAAGTATGATAAACAAAATGAAAACCAAAACTAAGAAAATTAGGGTTAAACTACATAAAAAAATGGTAAACAAAAAGATAAAATCAAGTCAGAAAAATAGACATATTACCTAAAAAGAAATGACAGACAGACTAACAGCAGATGTCTCAAATAAAAAAAGGAAACTATAAAGCAGAGTTTTATACCCAAATAAACTATTACTTGAGTTTCAAATAAGACAAAATTTCTAGACAGCATCCTAGAAAAAATAAATTTATCAAAACTCAAGAGGAAATGGAAAATATGAACACCCTACACCTATCAGAGAATTGAAACAGTAGTTAAAAATGTTAAGATGAGGAGGAGGTGGAAGAGATGGAGGAGGAGAGAGGGAACAAGGAAGATGAGGCTGCTGGGGTAGAAAGAAAAAAAAAACAGAAAGAAAACAAGATTTTTTTAAAAAGCAGGAGGAGGAAGAAAGAAAGAGAAGGAGGAAAGGAGGAAATATGGAGAAAGGAGTAGGACCCAATTGTTCTGAGAAAAATTTCATAAAATTTTAAAAGCCATTCCAATCTTTTACAAACTCTTCTAGAGAACTTCCTTAGGAAGTTTTACCAATTCATTCGTCTAGCAAACTTTCATACTAAATCAAGAACAGTATAAGAATGAAAAACTTCTACAGCAAGTAAATATAAGCAAAAGAAATGTACATATATGTGTTCTTTATGATGTACATAATTACTTGGGAATAAAAAAATAATTTTCAAACACTGCTTTAACTATCTCTCAAAAATGTTGATGTACACCATTCCATTATCGTTTAGTAATATAAAAATAAATCATGACTAAGATAGGTTTGTTGCCAGGCTATAAGTATAGTTTAATAATGAAAATTCCTCAGTGTAATTAAGATTATCTACCAGGTATCTATCTGGCTCAGTAGGTTAAGAATCTGCCTTCAGCTCAGATTATGATCCCAGGGTCCTGAGATGGAGCTCCACATCGAACTCCATGCTCAGTGGGGAGTCTGCTTCTTGCTCTACCTCTCCTTCCCCCACTCATGTCTCAAATAAATAAAATCTTTAAAAAAAAAAAGATATTTCCCACATATGTACTTTTCATCACATTATACTTTTTTTAAAAGATTTTATCTATTTACTTCAGAGAAAGTGAGAGCAAGAGAGAGAGAGCACAGAAGGAGAGAGAGAAGCAGACTCCCCATTGAGCAGAGCCCAATGTGGTGCTTGTTCCAGGACTCCAAGATGAGGACCTGAGGGAAAGACAGTCACTTAACAGACTGAGCTACCCAGGCACCCCTAATTACACCATACCTACTGTAATAAAATATCACACTTTCTGGGAAAACACTAGGATTTTTTTTTAAATAAAGAAATAGAAGGAGCTGACAATCACCACTTCCAGTGCTTAAAGTCCTGATCAGTGAATTAAAAGATAAGAAATTAAAATACTAAAATTATAGGCATAGGGTATGATAAAAAGAGACACCCAAACATATACTAACATATACACAAGATATAATACAGATAAGTTCAATCAAGTTTCAACTAAAATAGAAATACAGGAGTGCCTGGCTGGTTCAGATGGTAGAGAATCCAACTCTTAATCTTGGGGCATGAGATCAAGCCTCATGTTGGGTGTAGAGATCACTTAAAAATAAGAAAAATAATAAAGTAATAAAATTCAAGTTCAAGATTTTTGTGGAACTCAAAAACTTCATTAAAAAAAAAAAAAGTATTTGTAGGGGCGCCTGGGTGGCTCAGTGGGTTAAGCCGCTGCCTTCAGCTCAGGTGATGATCTCAGGGTCCTGGGATCGAGTCCCGCATCGGGCTCTCTGCTCAGCAGGGAGCCTGCTTCCTCCTCTCTCTCTCTCTGCCTGCCTCTCTGCCTACTTGTGATCTCTCTCTGTCAAATAAATAAATAAATAATCTTTTTAAAAAAAAAAAGTATTTACAAGGTGTAACCTAATCTTCTGTCAGTCCACAAAATAATGCCTAACAGCCTATTAATGATGCAGCTGCAGAAACCTCATATACCTATATGCAGAAACATATGGCAGTAGTCCTGTACCAATGGGCCAAGATGAGACAATCTGAGCCCAATGGGTACACCTGCTGGGGAAGAACATTAATGTTGTTCACAAATTATTCAATCTGCCTCTGATCCTCTCAAAAAGATTGTGTATGACAACCTGGATGACCCCATTCAACCAGGAGATTGAACGGGCCGGTATATATCTGTAGCTGCATGCAGCCCAACTACAGAACCATGCAGGACATCACAGTGCAGTTCACCAGCAGCAGGTGCCCCAAATGGCCATGCCATCCACCATCCACTATGACCACTTAAGACCCTCTCAGGGGAAAGAAATATCTATACCAGGACAAAGACATAAACCAGGAAATGTATACATTTCTGGCAACTACAGTTTCCAAGAATAGCATGGGCTTCAGGAGGCTTGATTTGAAATCAATCACCAGATCATCTTGGAAAACTATGCACCCTGCAATCTTCTGATTGGCATTTACTCCCACACTCCCAACAGTGGTGGGCCATAGAGCATTTACATTGGCACTGGGAAGCTGAAACTATGGATGGCAAATTTGGGACTTCCTGGAAGTTAGCAGTCCCCAAACAATTGGTGTGAAGCTTATCGGCATGCTCCCCAGCTAGACATCACCCACGGATGTGATCCTAAAAATGGCAGTCATCCTTGAGTGAAAGGCAGCATGAATGTTATGGTGGAGTAGCATAGGTCTGGTGTAGACTCTATCTCCTACACTGACATGATGATAATCTGCACAAACTGGGGCCCTCAGTGTACTCTCACAAGCACAAAACAAAGAAATACCTAAGTTAAGCAAGGCAAGGAGACATGGCCAATCTTGCATATAAAATCAAGTACCCTTGGTACCTGACCCTGGCTGTCATTATAACCAGCTAGCTGAAATTAACTTCAACAAGCTGAAGTAGTACATTAATGAGACCTTTACCCTGTTCTGGCCCACTTTGTGGCAGAGAAGGAAGAATGTCCTCTGCACATCCAGTGGGTCTGATTGGCAGCTGCACCAACTCAAGCTATGAGAACATAGCAGATGTGACCAAGCCGGTGCTAGCTCACAGGCTCAAGAGCAAATCCCAGTCCACCACTGCACTGAGATTCATCTATACCACAACTGAGTGAATGGTTATGCTTAGTTCTATAGGCTACAGGTGGTATTGTCCTAGCCAACATCTGTAGCCACTGTACTGACCAGTAGAACAAAAAGAACATCAAAGAGAGGAAAACTGCAGTCATAACTCCCTACAAATAGGAACTTCACTGTCCAAAATAACATGAACCCTAAGATTCATACCTTCACTGCATCCCCCAAACTTATCTCAACTCTGGCCACTCCTGGTATCCTTGGGTTCAACTCAGGGACTGAATTCCTGAGAGGAAGAACAGCAGGAAGTTCAACCTGGAGGTTCCAGGTGCAGATGAGCTTCACCAAGTAGAGCTCAAACCTCAGGCAAGATACATACTAGCCCCTGTCCCTAAGAATAGCCATAGGTAGGAGGAGGGGTGAGGGGGAGTGTGTAAATAAGAGCCCCACCAGCAAGCACCTGCAACTCCTGAAGCCTTTTGACCAAGGGAATGGGAAAGACCTAAATGACCTACAGATCCTTATAAAAGTCAGA